>NC_135966.1:42563188-43763188 GCF_053455715.1 Rhinoraja longicauda | reverse complement strand
AGTTGGAGAAAGTGGGTCTTTAAGTATGTTATGTGGGCAAGGCTTGTTCTGCCACAATCAATGCATGGTTCTCACATAAAGCAAAATTGTGCAGTGGTGGGTTGCACAGAATATATATTGACTTCCACTACACCTTTCACGTGCCTAGAGATATAGCATGGAAACAGGCCCTTCGGCCCACCGTGTCCACCGTGTCCACACCAACTAACGATCCAAGAAAATTAACACTATCCTTCACACACTAGGGACAATTTACATTTATACCAGGCCAATAACCTATAAACCTGGTATGTCTTTGGAGTGTCGGAGGAAACCGATGATCTCGGAGAAAACCCACGCGGTCACGGGGAGAAGGTACAAACTCCGTACAGAAAGCATCCGTAGTCGGGATCGAAACTGGGTCTCTGGCGCTGCAAGCGCTGTAAGGCAGCAACTCTACCGCTGCACCACCGTGTGGTCCTTTGTTTCGTCTTTGTTTCACTGTTCTTTTATCTGCTAAATGTGGAACACAAATACAGAGTAGCAATAAAACATAACTTCTGAGAAATTGATTGTACAGGAAGGTGATAACAACTATCCTCAATCGTTTACCTCACCAACCAGTGCACATTCCCAATCAGCCTTAAACTAATTTCACTTCGGGGGATGAACACAGAAATAAACAGATTTTCATGGTTTGACATGCAATCAAATATTGAACTCCCACATTTAGCAATACATAATAATGATTCAAACTAATGACCACTGAGTAAACAGCACACCTGCTGCATGTATGGAAAAAACTTACAATATGGGATTAGTATATCAGAACAGTATATTTTCTCCCCTAATTTTTCTCCCATCTCTTTTGAAAGTATTATCTCCTGTTGAATAGAGTTTAGTTTAGTTTAGTATTGTTTAGAGATACAGCATGGAAACAGGTTGTTCAGCCCACCGAGTCCGCTCTGACCAACAATCACCCGTATATTGGTGTGTAGGAAATAACTGCAGATGCTGGTTTAAACCGATGATAGACACAAAAAGCAGGAGTAACTCAACATGTCAGGCAGCATCTCTGGAGAAAAGGAATGGGTGACGTTTCAGGTCGAGACCCTTCTTTGGACTCAGATTCAGAAGAAGGCTCTCGACCCGAAACGTCACCCATTCCTTCTCTCCAGAGATGCTGCCTGAGTTACCCTTACATTCATTCTATGCTACACACTAGGGACAATCTACAGAAGCCGATGAACCTACAAATCTGCATGTCTCTGGAATGTGGAAGGAAACCCACATAAAACACAGGTAAACCTCACGTGGACACAGGGAGAATGCGCAAACTCTGCACATTCAGCACCCGAGGTCTGGATCGAACCCGGGTCTCTGGTGCCGTAAGGCAACAACTCTACCTCTGTGCTACCCAGTTCCACAACTGCTGGTAGTGCCCCTCACTCTTTGTAGCCTTGACATGTGAATCCAGAGAGAATATGGAATGTCTTCACACTCCAGATGAGGGTGATCACGTTACACCAATATACACCGTGTTAATTGAGTGCTTGCCATTATCATCCTAAAATGATTTCAATCAAGTTAGTGTAAGAAAATAATTGCAGATGCTGGTACAAATCGAAGGTATTTATTTCACAAAATGCTGGAGTAACTCAGCAGGTCAGGCAGCATCTCAGGAGAGAAGGAATGGGTGACGTTTCGGGTCGAGACCCTTCTTCAGACCATCAAGTTAGGGTTGAAAGAGGTTGAAGTGTGTGAAAACATTTTCCCACCATTCTGCTTAATTCATCTCTGATTATCTTAAATCTATGATCCATGTATATTTTCTTTTCTCTTATAGGAAATGGGCCCACCCTCTCCATTCTATCTGAAATTCTCATAAGAAGATTCAGAGAGACTTAATTGAGTAGTACTCAATTGGCAGAATGTACTCAGTTGCCAGAAACTGGCCCTTTGGCCCACGATGTCTATGACTACCATTTTGTTCATTTACACTAATCCCATTTGCGTGCATTAGGCCTATATCCATCATACCATACCCATTCAAGTACTGGTTTAGTTTAGTTTAGTTTAGTTTAGAGATACAGCACAGAGGGAGGCACTTAGTCCGACCAACGATCCCTGCATACTAACACTATTCTACACACACTAGGGATACTTTACAAGTTTACCAAAGCCAATAAACCTACAAACCTGTACGTCTTTGGAGTGTTGGAGGAAACCGGAGCTCCTGGAGAAAACCCACGCAGGTCACAGGGAGAATGTGCAAACTCCATGCAGACATCACCCGTAGTCGGGATCAAACCCGGCTCTTTGACGCTGTAAGGCAGCAACTCTACCGCTCTGCCACTGTGCCACGTTCGTCTGGTCGAAATACCACTTAAACTTGACCGATTATATCGTATTCTACCTCTTCTCCAGCATGCATGCCTGCTATTTGTGTAAACCTCTCACCCATTAAATCTCCTTTCAAATTCCTTCCTCTCACCTTAAACCTATGCCCTCTTTCTTTTTTGATAGCCCAATCATGGGAAAAGGATACTATCTATTTACCTGATAATTTTATATACATCCAACAAGTCACCTCTCAGCCTCCCTTGTTCCAGAGAATGCAAACTCAGCCTATCCAATGTCTTTCATAAATTAAAGACCTCCGATCCAGGCAATATCCTGGTGATTTTCAGCTGCACTCTCTCCAGTGCAATCACTTTATCCTGTGTGGTGACCAGAACCGCACACAATACTCATGGAATTGTGGGCGCAGCCCAGACCATCACACAAACCAACCTCCCTTCCATTGACTTCATTTATACCTCACAGTGCCCTGGCAAGGCCAGCAGCATAATCAAGGATGAGTCGCACCCTAACCACTCCCTCTTCTCCCCTCTCCCATTGGGCAAAAGGTAAAGAAGTGTGAAAACGCACACCTCCAGAATCAGGGACAGTTTCTTCCCAGTTGTTATCAGGCTACTGAACCATCCTACCACAACCAGAGAGCAGTTCTGAACTACTATCTGCCTTATCGGTGACCCTTGGACTATCCCTGATCGGACTTTGCAGGCTTTACCTTGCACTAAACATTATTCCCTTATTATGTATCTATACACTGTAAATGGCTTAATGGTAATCATGTATTGTCTTTCCGCTGACCGCTGGTTAGCACGCAACAAAAGCTTTTCACTGTACCTCAGTACACGTGACAATAAACGAAACTGAAACTTAAACTGAAGTATGGTCTAACTAGTGTTTTGAACAAAACGTCCCAACTTTTATATTCTAGGCCATCATCTATAAAAGCAAATATGCCACTGGCCTTCTTCACCATCCCAGCCACTTGCGTTACCAACATCAGAGAATTATGGACTTGGACACCTAAGTCACCACTTACACCACCATTTCATGTCATCATCAAGTTTACTAATCATATCTCCTGCGTTCATTTCAAGTTATTAATATACATCATAAACTGCAAAGGTCCCAGCACTGATCCCTGAATTATACCACTAGTCCCAGACCTTCAATCAGAAAATCATCATTCCACCACAATGCTCTGTCCCCCATCACAAAGTTAATTTAAAATCTAACCAGACCATAAGACATAGGAGCAGAATTAGGCCATTAAGCCCATCAAGTCTACTCCGCTATTCAATCATGGCTGATCTATCTTTCCTTCTTAACCCCATTCTCCTGCCTTCTCCCCGTAACCTTTGACGCCCTTCCTAATCAAGAACCTATCCATCTCTGCCTTTAAAATACTCATGATTGGCCTCCACTACCGTCTATGGCAATAAATTCCAGATTCACCACCCTCGGGCTGAAGATGTTTCTCCTCATATCCTTTCTAAAAGTATGTCCTTTTATTCTGAGGCTGTACTGTCTGGTCCTGGACTCTTCCACCAGTGGAAACAACCTCTCCACATCCACTCTACCTCAGTCTTTCACCCCCCTCATCCTTCTAAACTCCAGCGAGCACAGGCCCAGTGCCGTCAAATGCTCACCATGCGTTAACCCAATCATCCTCGGGGTCATTTTCGTAAACCGCCTCTGGACCCTCTCCAACGCTGGCACATCCTTCCTCGAACATGGGGCCCACGATTGCTCACAATATTCCCAAAACAGTCTGACTAGTGCCTGATAAAGCCTTAGCATTATATCCCTGTTTTTATATTCTAGTCCTCTTGAGATGAATGCCAACATTGCATTTGCCTTCCATGTTATCGATTCAACCTGCAAATTAAACTTTTGAGAAATATGCACCTGCGCTCCCAAGTCCCATTGCACCTCCTATTTCTGAATTATCTCCCTATTTAGAAAACGGCCCATGCCTTTATTCCTACTACCAAAGTGCAAGACTCTACACTTTGCTACACTGCTTTCCATCTGCCACTTCTTTAACTGCTCTCCCAACCTGTCCAAGTCCTTCTGCAACCTCCCTTCTTCATCAACACTACCTGCCCCTCCACCTATCTTCATAGCGTCCACAAACGTGATTGTAATCATGGATTGTCTTTCCACTGACTGGTTGGCACTCAACAAAAGCTTTTCACTGTACCTCGGTACCCGTGACAATAAACTAAAACTGAAAAACTGAACTGAACTTAATGACTACTGTACAGTGGCTTTGACATCTTCTATCGTGAAGTGTTTCAAGAGACAGGTAATGGTGCACATTAACTCCAGCCTTGCAGATAGCCTTGCTCCACAGCAGTTTGTCTACCATTGCAAAAGAAACACCATCGGCCTGCACCCCTCCTTGGAACATCTAGATAACATGGACACCTACGTCAGATACCTATTTATTGATGATAGCTTCACCTTCCAAACCATTATCTCCTCCATACTCACCTCCAAACACCTGGACCTAGGAGTCAGCATTCCCCTCCGCCTCTGGTTCCTTGACTATTTGTCCCATAGATCACATTCAGTGACGATAGGTGACAACACATTCTTCACAGAAAACTCTCAACCCCGGTGGCACAGTGGTGCAGCGGTAGAGTTGCTGCCTTACACACCAGATTCCCGGGTTCAATCCCGACTAGGGGAGGAAATTTGTACGGAGTTTATATGTTCTCCCCATGAACTGCGTGGGTTTTCTCTGAGATCTTCGGTTTCCTCCCACACTTCAAAGACGTACAGGTTTGTAGGTTAAATGGCCTTATTTAAATATAAATTGTCCATAGTGTGTATAGGATAGTGTTAGTGTGCGGGGATCGCTGATTGGTGCGGATTCAGTGGATGAAAGGGCCTGGTTCCGCACTGTATCTCTATACTAAACTAAACTAAACCAGTGCCCCACAAGGATACATTCTCAGCCGTTCACTATACTCCCTACACATTCAATATTGTGCAGCTAAACTCCATCTACAAGTTTGCAGGTGACAACACTGTGGTGATCCGGATCGCAAACAACGACAAGACAGAGCATAGGAAGGAGACAAAGATTAGTATCATGGTGTTAACACAACAACCTCTCTCTCAATGTCAGCAGGACAAAGGAGCTAGTTATTGACTTCAGGAAGCATGGTGAACCACCTTGTTGGACCCATTTACGGGTAATGATGACTCAGAGTATAAGAGGGAGGTCGATCATCAGATGGAATGTTACCCGAACCACAATCTTGTTCTCAACGTCAGTAAGACCAAGGTGCTGATTGTTGATTTTAAAAAGAGCAAGGCGGAGGATCCACAAACATGTCATCATTGGACAAGTCAATGGTAGGGAGTATGTCAACAACCAGGTTCCTGGGGGTGCATATCTCTGAAGATCTGTCCTAGACCCAGCACATTGATGTAATCATAAAGAAAGCCCATCAACGACTCTACTTCCTTAAAAGATTGAGGATATTCGGTATGATGATGCATACTTGAATCGTTACAAGTTTACAGTAGAGAGCATATTGAGGTTGCATTGTGGTTTTGTTCGGCAACTTAAACGCTCAGGAATGAAGGAGATCCCAAAAAGTGGTAGACTCTGCCCAGTCCATCACATGTACTGACCGCACCACCATTGGCATGATCTATAGGAGACACTGTCACAGAAAGGCAGCCAGCATCATCGAGGACCCAGATCACTCTGGTCACGCTCTCATTTCACTCCTGCCATCGGGACTTTGGGCTTTTGTGCTGCTTTGCACTAATATTGGGGTTTTTATTTACCAAATGTTTTTGTTTCTTTATTATGTTATCTATTGAGCACTGTGTTGGCAGACGGACGTGCTGCCGCATGTAAGAATGTCATTGTTTTGTTTTGGTACATATCACAACTAAGCACTCCTGTCTCTTGACTCGTATCTGAAACGACTCTGACTGTTACAGATGGACTGTAGAAAGCATACTATCAGGCTAGAATCACGGCTTGGTTTGGGAACAGCTCTGCCTAAGACCGCAAGAAATTGCAGGGTGTTGTCGATGTAGCCCTGTCCATCACGCAAACCAGCCTCTCCACCACTGACTCCATCTACACTTCAAGCTGACTCACGACGGCCGCCAATATAGTCAAGGACTTTTTGTACCCTGATCATTCACTCTTCTTCCTGCTGCCAACAAGCAGAATATACAGTTTGAAAGTGTATACCACCACTCAGGAACAACCCCTTCCCCTCTGTTATCAGACTTTTGAATGGATTAGTGATAAGGTTTTTTTTACTATTCAATACCAATACTAATACCAAAAGATCTGCTCCCCTCTTCCCCACCAGCTCTGCCATGTGTTCACCAGTTCTAACCTTCTATTTCTACCCACACCAGCATGTGGCAGAGGGAGTCATCTATAGATTATTACTCCTGATGTACTACAGTATAACCTTCTGCATAAATGCATAATATGTTGATCAATATATATTTACATTTATACCAAGCCAATTAACCTACAAACCTGAACGTCTTTGGAGTGTGGGAGGAAACCGAAGATCTCGGATAAAACCCACGCAGGTCACGGGGAGAACGTACAAACTCCGTACAGACAGCACCCGTAGTCAGGATCGAACCCGGGTCTCTGGCACTGTAAGTGCTGTAAGGCAGCAACTCCATTGCTGCGCCACCGTGCCGCTCATTAATATTTCTTTAATTTATTGAACTTTTTTTCCCAAGGTTTGTTTATTATATTATCCAATGAGTACTGTGTTTACAAACCTGTTGTGCAGCTGCAAGCAGGGATTTCATTGTTCTGTTTTGGTGCCTATGACAATAAACCACTCGTGAATCTTTTGACTGTCTCCAAAGGCAGTGACGTTAGCATGCTGAGAATTAAAACTGGGGTCTACAGTCATATGGCCACTGGGAGAGATGTACTTCAACTTAAATTACTTCACCTTCCAAAAGCGAAGGTCACATTAGCAGCTTGAAAACCCTGTCAAAACATCCACTCACTTTTCCTATAATGACCTCATTAGACCAACCTCTGACCTCAACTGATATTGATTGAAGAAATGACATTCACAGAAAATCCAATACATTTCTAAGATTGATTGAGTGCCATTCTTACACATGTTCATATATTTAATTCTGTTACCGTACTCAAGGATTTTATTTTGGCACGTTTAAGAATATATTTTAGGGATGGATCCTGAACCTCATTAATGACCAAGTAGCTAGGATAGCTTTAAAGACCAGAAGGTTCTTCCACCACAAAAACATCGCCCGTCTCCGTCCATCCCTCTCCTCCACAGCTGCTGAAACCCTCATCCACGCCTTCATCACCTCCCGTCTGGACTACTGCAACAGCCTCCTCTATGGTTCACCCTCAAAAATCATCAACAAACTCCAACACATCCAGAACTCCGCTGCCCGTCTACTCACCCACTCCCCGATCCGTGACCATATCACCCCCGTCCTTTACAAGCTCCACTGGCTCCCCATCCCCCAGAGAATCCAGTACAAAATCCTCCTCATGACATACAAAGCCCTCCGTAACCTGGCCCCATCCTACCTGACTGACCTCCTCCACAGACACACTCCCACCCGTACCCTCCGCTCTGCTGCTGCTAACCTCCTGTCCCCCCCCAATCCGGACCAAACTCAGATCCTGGGGGGACAGGGCTTTCTCCATCGCTGCTCCCACACTCTGGAACTCACTACCCCAAACCGTCAGAGACTCCTCCTCACTCACCACATTCAAAACATCACTGAAGTCTCATCTGTTCAGCACTGCCTTCAATCATTGACCGTTACCTCACCTTCTTTTTCCTTTTCTCTTCGTTTACTCATTTATCTATTTATTTTCTTTTATGTTTTAGTAAATCCTGTAAAGCGTCTTTGAGTGTTAGAAAAGCGCTATATAAATGTAATGCATTATTATTATTATTATTATTATTTGATTCCCAATCTCTCGTGATGATATTATTTCAGTGGATTGGGTTCAAAATACAATACTTGTACAGCGCAGAAAAAGACCCTTCCACCCACTAGTTCCACGCTGATCTTTATGGCCTACACTCTGATCTACATGGTGGTGTGTGCAGGATAGTAGTAGCAGTAACATCAAGGGAACTGCCCGTTCCTGCCCAATGTTCAATGACTTCACAACAATGACAAGAAATTGTACATTTTCCCACAAAGAAAATGGGTGGCATGGGTGGCAGAGTGCTCGAGTTGTTGCCTTACAGCAAGATCCGGTTGACCCAGGTTCGATCCTGGATACGGGTGCTGTCTGTACGGAGTTTGTATGTTCTCACCGTGGGTTTTCTCCAAGAACTTCGGTTACCTCCCACGCTCCAAAGACGTACAGGTTTGTAGCTTTACACTGTACCTCGCTGCACATGACAATAAACTAAACTGAACTGAAGCATTCACAACTTCTGCATGACGAACTTTCTCTTCATCTCAATCCTAAATGGTCCAGCCTTTATTTTGAGACGGCAACTCCTGGTTCTGGATACCTGCATCATTCCTCCCAATATCCAGTCAATCGAGCCTGTTATAATTTTCTGTTCTTGTTGCTTCTACTCTCATTTCTTTGAATATAGAAATGAGGTGACAAATCCACCATTCTTGGAACTGTTCGATTAAACTTTGCTGTACTCTCTCTCAGGCAAATACATCATTTTGTCGGTAAGAAGACCAAAACTGTACACAGTCCTCCAGCTGTGATCTCACCGCGGCCCCGTATAATTGCAGTAAGATATTGTTACTTTTGCACTCATATCCACTCATGATAAACACCACTATACCATCTGTCCTTCTAATTGTTTGCTGTGCATTCAAACTTACCCATGTCCCTTTGAACACCCACCTTAAACAATCTCTTACCATTTAAAAAAACACTCTGCTTTTCCAATTTATGTACTAAAATGGAAAATGATACCATTTTTTTCCACATGAAAATGCATTATATTCCACGTTATAAGGCAGCAGGGTGACGTAGCAGTTGAGTTGCTGCCTTACAGCGCCGGAGACCCAGGTTCGATCCCAACTACAGGTGCAGCCTGTACGGAGTTTGCACGTTCTTCCCCATGACTGCATGGGTTTTCTCCGAGATCTTTGGTTTCGTCTCACACCCCAAAGACGTACAGGTATGTAGGTTAATCGGCTTGGTGTAATTGTAAATTGTCCCGAGCTGTGTGTAGGATAGTGTTAATGTGCGGGGATCAATAGACAATAGACAATAGAAAATAGGTGCAGGAGTAGGCCATTCGGCCCTTCGAGCCAGCACCACCATTCAATGTGATCATGGCTGATCATTCTCAATCAGTACCCCGTTCCTGCCTTCTCCCCATACCCCCTGACCGCTATCCTTAAGAGCTCTATCTAGCTCTCTCTTGAATGCATTCAGAGAATTGGCCTCCACTGCCTTCTGAGGCAGAGAATTCCACAGATTTACAACTCTCTGAGTGAAAACGTTTTTCCTCATCTCCGTTCTAAATGGCCTACCCCTTATTCTTAAACTGTGGGTCGGTGCGGACTCTGTGGGCCGAGTGGCCTGTATCCGTGCTGTATCGCTAAACTAAAGACTAAATTGCATCTGGTATGTTCTTGTCACTCACATTGCTTGTCCATACCCCTTTGAAGCCTCTTACACTATCCTCACAATCTCACTTAGCCTTGTGTCATCAGCAAGTGTGGAAATATGACATTTGGGGCATGAGGGCCAATTGAACAGATCCTGTTCAGAGAGGGTTCCCGTGGCCAAAGTCAAATTGGTCAATAGATTTGAGAAATTGTATTTCTTCTCCAGGCTTTCACTTCCTTCATTTCCCCCTTCCAAGAAGTAAACCAATACATATTCTGACTGTTTCAGATTTAATTACCTGTTTTAATATCGGTGTCAGTTTTTGTTTGAGATTGAATGATCGTGTTTGAAGCTGTTAGTCAGCTTTTAATTGAAACATTATAGATGTTTGTCTCTCTGCGATAATTTAATTACTGTATTTGTACGTTCAGAAAATTTTAACACAATACTTTAATAACAGCTTATATTTCAAAAATGCTTGCTCGGTACAAAGTGTGGTCTGATGCAGTTTACAAGGCAGCGAGAAGCAAGTGCAGTAACTGATACATTGATATGTGAAGATAAGGTGGGACATGAGGGTCCAAGGTTGGTCTTCTTCTATTAAGTTGGAGCAAATAATAGTGAAATAAGTAATATGGGAAATAAGTTAGATACAAAATGCTGGAGTATCTGAGCAGGACAGGCAACATCTCCGGAGAGAAGGAATGGGTGATGTTTTGGGTGGAGTCGGACTGAGAGTCAGGGGAGAGGGAGACACTGAGATATGGAAGGGTACAATGAGAATGTAAGGTGTGAAAAGGACAGATCAAAGCAGCCGATGCTCAAGGAAATGTACAATGGCCCACTGTTGGCTGAGGGGAAGGTGACAATGAGGCATACACAATCAGTAAAATTAATCAGGAGGACAGTGAAACTAGACGGAGAACTGGGGTGGGGGAGGGATGGAGAGAGAGGGAAAGCAAGGGTTACATGAAGTTAGAGGTCAACGTTCATACCGCTGGGGTGTAAGCTACCCAAGCGAAATATGAGGTGCTGTTCCTCCATTTTGCAATTGTCCTCACTCTGATAGTGGAGGAGGCCCAAGACAGAAAGGTCAGTGTGGGAATGGGAAGGGGAGTTAAAGTGTTTGGCAACCGGGAGATCACGTAGGCCAAGGCGCACTGAGTGGAAGTGTTCAGCGAAATGATCAACAAGTCTGTGCTTGGTCTCGCTGATATATAGGAGTCCACATCTGGAACAGCAGATACAGTAGATGAGGTTGGTGGAGGTGCAAGTGAACCTCTGCCTCACCTGAAAGGACTGTCGAGGTCCTTGGACGTAGTCGAGGGAGGAGGTATAGGGGCAGGTGTTGCATCTCCTGCGTTTGCAGGGGAAGGTACCTGGGGAGGGGGTAGTTTGCGTGGGAAGGGATGAGTTAACCAGGGAGTTGTGGAGGGTAGGGTCCTGTGGAAAGCAGAAAGGGGTGGAGATGGGAAGATGTGGCCAATGGTGGGATCTCGTTAGAGGCGATACAAGTTCCATTGAAGTAAGTTAGTTGGTTTTGAAAGAGTATTCTGCAAGTAGTGAATGGTGAGGCCAATGAAGAGGGTTGACAGATATCCACAAATGGAACACGACAACAATAGCAGATGAGATTTATACCGCACCTTTGTATTGGATTATGTCCCAAAATGTTTTACAGAAGCAAACACAGATAAATGTAGGCTGTCAAGGAGAAAACTTACTCAAAGGTGAGCTTTTGAGAGGATTTTAAATGCAGATGGAGAACTGGATGTTTGTAAGGGAATCAGAGTTTCAGCTTCAAGCATCAGGTGGGGCAAAGGAGGTCAAATAAGAATGAGTAGGGAACTATGGATGGATTGCAGGACTGGAGATCTTCACAATGATAAGGAAGTATTGGTGAAGCAATAGAAGTAGTGCAGCACAACACAGGAACAGACTCCAGCACACAATTTCCATGCCAAACATGATGCAAAGTTAAACAAATCTCCTCCGCCTGCATGTGATCCATATCTTTCCATCTCCCGCACATTCATGTGCCTATATAAAAGCCTCCTAAATGCCACTATTGTACTGTATCTGCGTACACCACCACCCATGGCAGTGTATTCCACACACCCACCACTCTGTGTAAAACAGCGCCCCACACATCTACCTTTAAATTTTGCCCCATCTCACCTTGATATTAGGGCCTCTAATCTTTGACATTTCCACTCGGGAAAAAGGTTTTGACTGTCTCCCCTAACTACGCCCCTCATAATTTTAAATGCTTCTATCAGCTTCTGACACCCCAGAGAAAACAATCCAAGTTGCCCCAACCTCTCCTTATTGCTGATACTCTCCAATCCAGGCAGAATTCCAGTAATCCTCTTCTGCACCCTCTCTAAAGCCTCCACCTCCTTGTGTAATGTGGCGACCAAAACTGCACACAATACTCCAAATGCCACCTAGCAAAGTCCTAGAAAGCTGCAAAATAACTTCCTGATAATTATACTTAATATCCCGACCGATGAAGGCAAGCATACCATCTGCCTCTTTACCACTCTATCTACCTGTGTTACCACTTTCAGGGAGCCAAGGACATGGAATCCAAGATCCCTCTGTATGTTGATGCTATTAACTATATACTTTCCCCACACATTTGACCTCTCAAAGTGCAACACCTCACACATGCACGGATTAAACTCTATCTGCCATTCTCCACCCATTTATTCAGCTGATCTATATCCCACTGGGAAGAAGCATTCCGGCACGAGACATCACGCAACCGTTTCCTCCGGAGATGCTGCCTGACCCGCTGAGTTACTCCAGCACTTTGTGTCTAATGTCGCTATCAACCAGCATGTACAGTTCTTTTCTACACATCCTGATGTATACGTTGATAACCTTCTTCACTAATGTAGGTGGCATCTGCAAAATTAATAACCTACCCATCTACTTTTACATGCAAGTAATTTATATAAATCACGTACAAGCATAGATCCTTGTGTAACCCCACTGATCACAGACCTCCAGCCAGAATAACACCCTTCCACAAAACCACTTTGTCTTCCATGACTAAGCCAGTTCTGAATTCCACTGACCAAGTCACCATGGCTGAACCCAAATGGCCATGTCAGGCTACCACGAGCGCCTTTATCAAATGCACTATTAATATCCGTGTAGACGACATCCATTACCCTATCCTAAATGATCACCTTTGTCACCTTCTCAAAAACTCAATGAAGTTCATAAAACATAACCTGTAATGGACAAAGCCATGTAGACTGCCCCTAATTAGCTCATTCTCTTCCAAATGAGAGTAAATCCTATCCCGCATATTCCTCTCCAATAGCTTCTCTTCCCCTGATGTGAGATTCACAGGGCCATAGTTTCCTAGGTTATCGCCACTTCCCATCTTAAATAAAGGAATAACACTTCCTCTGGGACCTCGCCTGTAGCTAGAGAGGATGCAAAGATCTTCGTCAAGGCCCCAGCTGTCTCCTCTCTTATCTCAATAACCTGGGATAGATCCCACGAGGCTCTGGAGATTCATCCGCCCAAAATGCACCTCAGGAGCAGCAGTATCTCCTCCTCCTTCATCTCAAACTGGCCTTGCATATTAGTGAAACAATGGTCTGTTTCCATTATCATCGTTACTTTTTCGCACATCTTTCATTCATTGTTCTTTATCTCTGTCTACATCATCGTCAAAATCTCTCGTTTCCCTTTCCCCTAACTAGTCCGAAGAAGGGTCTCGATCCAAAATGTCACCCATTCCTTCTCTCCAGAGATGCTCCCTGTTACTGAGTTACTGCAGCATGATGATCTTGCATATTAGTGTTCCCACGAACCAATCTCACTGTCCTCCTTCTTTGTGAATACAGATGCAAAGTACTCACTTAGTGCCACGCCCACATTCTCTGATTTCAAGCAAAAATTCCCTCATTTCTCCTTGAGCAGTCCTACCTCCCTGCTTACACTTTTGTCTTTAATGTATGTATAAAAAAAACTTTAATCCAAGTTTTTCTTTAATCCAACTCTTGAACGACATTTCAAGGCCTCTTTTGGCCCTTCTAATTGTCCGCTTGAATACTTTCCTGTTTGCTTTCTGTTCCTCAATGGTCTTCTCTAAAGTTATTTTTCTAAACCTTATATATGCTTCTTTTTTAATGAGGAAATAAACCATTTTTTTGGCCATCCAAGGTTCACTTACCTTGCCATCCTTATCCTTATCTTTATAGGATTGGAAAGAGTGGATGTGGGGAGGATGTTTCCACTAGTGGGAGAGTCTAGGACGAGAGGTCATAGTCTCAAAATTAAAGGACGTTCTTTTACGAAGGAGATGAGGAGGAATTTCTTTACTCAGAGGGTGGTGAATCTGTGAAATTCTTTGCCACAGAAGGTTGTGGAGGCCGTCAGTGGATATTTTTAAGACAGGGATAAATAGATTCTTGATTAGTACGGGTGTCAGAGGTTATGGGGAGATGGCAGGAGAATGGGGTTAGGAGGGAGAGATAGATCAGCCATGATTGAATGGTGGAGTAGACTTGATGGGCTGAATGGCCTAATTCTACTATCACATGATCTATGATCTTATCCTTCCCCTTCCTGAAATCTGATAAACTGCCCTTTAAATACCTCCACCATCACGTCTGAAACATCTTTACCCTGGAACATTGAGCTGCCTGTCCTGTCCTTGTAACAGCTCTAAACACACAGATTCGATACTGTCAGAAGGAACATCGCAATGATTTCCTGTCAGAAACGAATGCCCAGTACTGTGATACATGTGTAGGCTGTGAGTGTCTATTCTACCTGTAGCTGGTTCAGTTCTGCTGCTAATTTCCACACTTAATCTGGAAAGAAAACAAATCAGTAGAAGCAGTTCAACAATTTTAAACAGTTACAAGAGGGAAAGGATTCGGAAAGCTGGAAAGGCGAAATAATCTCGGGAACGGTTGTAAAACAGGGAAGATAGCTTCCACAAAGCTGTGAAAATGACAGATCAAAGCGAATGGTGATAAGGAAATGTAGAATAGTGTAGGAAAATAACTGCAGACGCTGGTACAAATTGAAGGTATCACAAAATGCTGGAGCAACTCAGCAGGTCAGGCAGCATCTCTGGAGAGAAGGAATGGGTGATGTCAGCCATGACAGGCAGCCATGTACAATCCAATTAAATTAACAAATTCACGGTGTCACCACCGTAGTGGGCCGGATATCAGATAATGATGAGACGGAGGACAGGAAGGAGATTGAGAACCTCATGTCCTGGTGTCAAGACAACACCTTTCTCTCGATGTTAGCAAGTCAAAGGATATGGTGATCGTCTTCGGGAAGCGATGTGGTACGCATACACTGTACCTCGGTACACATGACAATAAATGAAAGTAAACTAAACTATTAACATTTTAAAATACTAGAGACAAGGATTATAAAAGGACTGGACAAGCTAGATGCAGGAAAAATGTTCCCAATGTTGGGGGAGTCCAGAACCAGGGGCCACAGTCTTAGAATAAAGTCCCCTTTAAAACTGAGAAGGAAATTTTTCACCCAGAGAGTTGTGAATTTGTGGCATTCTCTGCCACAGAGGGCAGCGGAGGCCAAATCACTGGATGAATTTAAGAGAGAGTTAGATAGAGCTCCGGGGGCTAGTGGAATCAAAGGAGATGGGGAGAAGTTGGGCACAGGTTACTGATTGTGGATGATCAGCCATGATCACAATGAATGACGGTGCTGGCTTAAAGGGCCGAATGGCCTCCTCCTGCACCTATTTTCTATGTTTCTATGTTTTTTAAACCTACCTGATCTCTCGGTTGCTAAACACTTTAACTCTCCCTCCCATTCCCACACTAACCTTTCTGTCCTGGGCCACCTCTATTGTCAGACTGAGGCCCAGCACAAATTGGAGGAACAGCTCCTCATATTTCGCTTGGGCAGCAGTATGAATATTGACTTCTCTAACTTCACGTAACCCATGCATTCCCTCTCTCCATCCCCCCCGCTTCCTAGTTCACTGACCAGTCAGACTGTCTCCTTGATTAAATGTTATCTATGTATGCTTCATTGTCAGCTTCTCCCAGCTAACAATGATCTATTCTACATTTTCCTTGATCTGCATCCCTTTTGACGTCTAGTTTTCGCACCTTACACTTCCTTATCTCTGTGTCAGTGTCTCCCTCTCCCCTGACCTTCAGTCTGAAGAAGGGTCTCGACCCGAAACGCCACCCATTCTGTCCAGCGAAGCTGCCTGTCCCACTGAGTTATTCCAGCATTTTGTGTCAATCACCTACACTAGGGTTAACTTACAGTAACCAATGAACCCAGATCTTTGGGAGATGGGAAGGATAATAAAAGTCTCTTTAGGTATGTTAAGAGAAAAAGATTAGTAAAGACAAATGTGGGTCCCTTGAAGGCAGAAACAGGTGACATTTTTATGGGGAACAAGGAAATGGCAGAAGAGTTGAACAGGTACTTTGGTTCTGTCTTCACTGAGGAAGACACAAACAATCTCCCGGATGTACCAGAGGACAGAGGATCTAGGGAGATAGAGGAACTGAAATAAATTTGCACTAGGCAAGAAATAGTATTGGGTAGACTGATGGGACTGAAGGCTGATAAATCCCCAGGGCCCGATGGTCTGCATCCCAGGGTACTCAAGGAAGTGACTCTAGAAATCATGGGCGCATTCGTGATCATTTTCCAATGTTCTATAGATTCTGGATCAGTTCCTGTGGATTGGAGGGTAGCGAATGTTATCGCACTTTTCAAGAAAGGAACGAGAGAGAAAACGGGAAATTATAGACCAGTTAGTCTGACATCAGTCGTGGGGAAGATGCTGGAGTCAATTATTAAAGAAGTAATAACGGCGCATTTGGATAGCAGTAAAAGGATTGGTCCAAGTCAGCATGGATTTATGAAGGGGAAATCCTGTTTGACTAATCTTCTGGAAGTTTTTGAGGATGTGACAAGTAAAATGGATGAAGGAGAGCCAGTGGATGTAGTGTATGTAGACTTTCAGAAAGCCTTTGATAAGGTCCCACGCAGGAGATTAGTGGGCAAAATTAGAGCACGGTATTGGGGGTAGGGTATTGACATTGAAAGAGAATTGGTTGGCAGACAGGAAACAAAGAGTAGGAATAAATGGGTCCCTGTCAGAATGACAGGCAGTGGCGAGTGGAGTGCCGCAAGGCTCGGTGCTGGGGCCGCAACTATTTATAATATATATTAATGATTTAGATGATGGGATTAAAAGTAGCACATATATATGGCAGATGCAGTATAATGTAGATAAATGTGAGGTTATCCACTTTGGCAGCAAGAACAAGGAGGTAGATTATTATCTCAATGGTGTCAGATTAGGAAAAAGGGAAGTGAAACGAGGCCTGGGTGTACTTGTACACCAGTCACTGAAAGTAAACATGCAGGTACAGGCAGTGAAGAAAGCTAATGGCATGTTGGCCTTCATAACGAGAGGATTTGAGCATAGGAGTAAAGAGGTCCTTCTGCTGTTGGACAGGGCCCCTGTGAGACCACATCTGGAGTATTGTGTGCAGTTTTGGTCTCCTAATTTGAGGAAGGACATCCGTGCTATTGAGGCAGTGCAGTGTAGGTTCATGAGGTTAATCCCTGGGATGGCGGGACTGTCATTTGAGGACAGATTGGAAAGCCTGGGCTTGTATTCACTGGAATTTAGAAGGATGAGAGGGGATTTTATAGAAAATTATAAAAGGACTGGACAAGCTAGATGCAGGAAAAATGTTCCAAATGTTGGGGTAGTCCAGAACCAGGGGCCACAGTCTTAGAATAAAGGGGACGCCATTTAAAACTGATGAGAAAAAACTTTCTCACCCAGAAAGTTGTGAATTTGTGAAATTTTCTGCCACAGAAGGCAGTAGATAATGCACGGGATAAATTTTAAAGAAAGTTAGATAGAACTCTAGGGGCTGGCAGAATCAAGGGATATGGGGAGAAGGCAGGCATGGGTTACTGATTGTGGATGATCAGCCATGATCACAATGAATGGCGGTGCTGGCTCGAAAGGCCAAATGGCCTCCTCCTGCACCTATTTTCTATGTCTCTAATTTGGAACAACTGGGAGAAGCCTAAAAGGTCATGGATAGAATATGGAGCTTCCACATTGATTACACTGGATCGGACCTGGGCCATCGGAGCTGTGAGCAGCAACATCAGTAGCTGTGTCACTGTGCTTGCCTGACCTCAACATTCTTTGCTCCAAGGAGGTTCATCCAAACATCCTCACCGTAATTCAGCAATGGAACTCTCTCATCCCTGAACCAATCCAATAAATCTTCTTTGCCTCCTCTTTGGGACCTTCACACCCTCTCTAAAATGTGGTGAGCATCCTTCGTGCAATACCTCATTTGTGGCTTAATCCATGTTTTCTGCATTTGTAATCAATGTTTTTATAATCAGGGAAGTTCAGTCCGAAGAAGAGTTTTGACCCGTAACATCACCATTCCTTCTCTCCAGAGATGCTGCCTGTCCCGCTGAGTTACTCCAACATTTTGTGTCTGTCTTCGGTTTAAACTAGCATCTGCAGTTCCTTCCTACACAGTTTAGCAACCCACCTGCTCAACAGCTACTGCTAAATCAACAATGTATACACATTTACTGGCCAGATCTCGTTGTTCCTCTGTACTCTTTATTCCATTTGGTTTCCACTCATTTTCCTCACACTGTCTTGTATTATTTTTACCTGCCACTTGTCTATCTGTCCTGCCTGTCCGTCAATGTCCACTTGCAGTCTGTTACTGTCTCCTTTGTTGCTGATTGCACGTACAAGTTTGGTATCATCTGCAAGTTTTGATTTTCGTGCATATTGATATAGAAGAAACAAATTGCAATGCACCGCCCCCCAGCTCCATTTTTAACATTTTCCAGAAAAACAATGAAAAACAATGCTTCGGAAGAAACTGCAGATGATAGTTTTAAACTAAAGATAGACACAAAATGCGGAGTAACACAATGGGTCAGACAGCATCTCTGGAGAGAAGGAATAGGTGACATTTCTCATATGCCTTTGTGTTGTGGCCTCCTCCACTGTCAGAGTGAGGCCAAACACAAACTGGAGGAACAGCACCTCATATTTCGCATGGGCAGCTTACAACCCAGCGGTATGAATATTGATTTCTCCAACTTCAAGTAACCCCTGCATCCCTTCTCCCTCTGTCCCTCCCACATCAAGTCATTGTACTAGTTTCAATGTCGTTTTGTTGAGTCTCATTGTCTGCAAGTCGTTTTCACCCAGCCCACAGCTAACAATGGCCTGTCTCCTTTATCATTGTTACTTTTTTGCATATCTTTCATTAATTTGTTCTATATCTCTCTCAATATCACTGTCTATATCTCTCGTTTCCCTTTCCGCTGACTCTCAGTTTGAAGAAGGGTCTTGACCTGAAATGTCACCTGTTCCTTTTCTCCAGAGATGCTGCCTGACCCACTGAGTTACTTCAGCTTTTTGTAACTATCTTCGAAAAACAATGTTTACTGGCCTTCAATGCCAACTCATCAGGCCCTGAGGATTTATCCACCTCTTCCTGCTTAAACAGCTAATATTTCCTCCTTTTTATTTTGAATGCACTCTGGAATTTCACACATCTAACTGAACTCTCCAACTACAATGCCTTTCCTTTTAGTTTTACTTGGAACAATTGTACATCCTCGTAGATTAAAGCCCTCCCTTACATAGTACTTAGTTCTGAAGATCCAAAACAAATTCCAATGTTGTGCTCCAAAAGCCTGTAGAATGCCTGTACAACGCTACAGTTGACTTTGGTTCTCCATCTCCTGATCCAATAAGGCCTGTTGGCAGTACATTTACATGGATAAAAACCAGAGCAAATTGTCTGCTGAATCCTGGATGACATATCCATTTATCCATTTATCTTCCCAGCCCAGGGTCAGTGAGGTCAATTTTTACTGCTGGATCACAGCTCTGGTAGAAATCGGCAAAGACCATGCAATATGCAATGCACTGCCCAGATTTGGGAGCAATGCCATTGTCCATCAATTGCAAGACAAGGAGAAACAGTCCTTTTGGGAGAAGAAACTTTAACAAAAAAGGAAAATAAAAGGTAACGAATGCAGGTAAAATCCTCAAAGGGCGAGTTTAGGTCTGGCTCTGTCTGGATATGGTTAAAACTATGTATCACTCGATAGCTCCAATACCTTAAGGAGTAATTAGAAGCTATTGTTTTGCACTATGAAACCTGTTTGAAGATAAAGAGCAAGTAACTTGGTACTTAATTCGTGTAACAAAACCCTACCCAGAAGGGCTTTTACTGACAGAAATATAGGCTGTGTCATCGATAATGACATATTTAAAAAGGCACTCGAGATGATGTAAATTTATCTATTGCATTGTTCCATTATCAGTTACAGTTATACTTGCGTATTGCCAATCTAAATAGAAAGAGAGGGATATTTTAAAGGAATATTATATTGAATGACCCAGCAGAGGGGGAAATGTGACATTGCTCGCCCCGTGATCAGAAACAACAATTGACAATTCCTGGTGTGGAACCTGAGAACTGGAGGAGGCCATTAAATCCTACTGTCTGTGCCAGAATTTAATTAGATTAAGCATGATCTGTACTTCAAATCCATTTACCTTAATTGTTTCATCTTCCTTGATACATGTTCCTGATAACGTTCTACCAATCACAAAATATTACAACAAAATCATATCCTTGCACGCACAGTGTTTTGAGGGAATGGTTTCCAGAAATACCATTATAGACTACTTAGCCTGCTTCTGTGTCGTAAAATTCCACGTTGGTCACACTGAAGTGAAAACAGGAAAAGGACAAGCTCGTACTATCTGTATTTCACTCAATGAAAATCAATAGATTTTGAATATTGCACAGATTTGCAAAACTGTTCGTTTATGTTGAAATCCTATAAATATATACTAGGCCTCACCAGCAAATTAATGCAGATTTGCACATCTTGGCCATTTTAAACTGAGAATTCAAAGTATTCCTTAAGTCACTGAATATTAGGGTTGCTGTGAGGGTCTCTCTTCTTCTTTCCTATGTCAACTACAACAATCAAAAGTGGCAATTGGTGCTTCAGAGCACTGTAGTTGACACTTTGCTGCAAATTTTGCCAGTTCCGTAGAACTAGCTGTGAGGGTTTTTCCACGGTATAACATTTTATTTTACAGTTCAGCGCGATCAAAAATAGCTGGCTGGACATTCAAAGGAAGACAACTATTTTTAATGGTTATGGTATTCATGAAGGAGGTTGTGCATTAGTGTAGTTCACAGAGATCAAAGTTTGGACGTGATTCTTGTGATTTATATTAATGATATGGATGAAGGCGTTTCGGGAATTGTTTGCAAGTTCATGGATGATATGAAGATATGTCAGTGTCAGCACTCTTGAGGAGAAAAATAATTTGCAACGGGTCGAGAAGTGATGGTGGATTGGGCCCACGTGTGCAGATTATAATTAATATAGATGCAAGCATTTAATGCAATGACAGGAAGATGCACCTCAAACGATGATGAGACAAAGTACAGGAAGTGTTTAGCAACATGATATCAAGATAACAACCTTCCCTCAACGTCAGAAAAATGAAGGAACTGCTCATCGACTTCTGAAAGTGGGGTGGAGAACATGTCTCAGTCTGTATCAATGGTGATGATGTGGAGATATTGAGATTTAAGTTCCAAGGCATAAATATCATCAACAAATTGTCCTGGTCCAACCACACCAACAACTTTCTTCCTCAGAAGGCTCAGGAATTCACTCCAATGACTGAAGAAGGGCCCAGACCCGAAACATTACCTATCCATGTTCTCCAGGGACACTGCCTGACCCGCAGAGTTACTCCAGCACTTGGTATCTTTTTTTTAATTTTTAAAGCCAAACCAATATATATTGTACAAAGATCTAAATTAACCTAAACTTAGACAGAAATAGACCAATTTGTGATGGTGTGGGAATTTCCAAAATTTCATACATTGTAGCAAAATAATAGTGAAAATATACATGTTGCTACAACATCAAAATAAAACCCACATTCATATCATTACATGATATTTGGTTGTGCCTAATCAAGTATGTTAGCTCTGGTTTGCTAAAAAAAACACAAAATGCAGGAGTAACTCAGCAGGCAGGCAGCATCTCTGGAGAAGACGGATAAGCCCTGTTTCATGCCAGGACCCATTTTTAGGTTGACTCTAGTAGGGTGGAGAAAGTTAGAACCGAGGCAGTGGCGTGACAAAGCCTGGCATATGATCAGTGGATTTTTTTAAAGGAAGTTGGCTTTTTATTGACAGATAGTTGTGCAAAGGCCAGAGATGAAAAGACAAAAAGAGAAAGATAAGATGATAAGGGTGGAAGAGGTGTGAACTGAGAAGCCAGAGAAGGGATATAGGCAGAAGGGGTTGGAGAAAAAGAGAAAAGGAGAAATGGGTGCACATGCAGGTGGGGCACAGGGAAGCGAGGGGGAAAAGAAGGGCAGGCAAAAATGGGTTGGGGTGTGTCAGCACGTTAGTTACCCAAAATTGGCAAATACAATGGTCATTCCATTAGGTTGCAAGCTATCCATGCAGAATATGAGATGCTGTTCCTTCAGTTTGTGTGCGGACTCACTCTGGTAGTAGAGGAGGTCTAGGACAGTCAGGTCAGTATGGGAAGGGGAGCTAAAATGAATAGCAACTGGGAAATCCAGCACATGTGTTTCGACAAAATGTTCGGTCTTATGTTTGGTCTTGGCCATGCAAAGTAGGCCATATTGGGAGCACCGAATGCAGTAGATGAGGTTAGCGGAGGTGCATGTGAATCTCTGTCTCACCTGGAAGGGCTGCTGGGATCCCTGAATGGATGCCAGGGAGGAGGTACAGGGACATGTGTTACATCTCCTGCGGTCATTGCAGAGGAAGGTGCTTCCTCACATCCATCCAAGGACCTCAGCAACTCTTCCAGGTGAGCCTACACCTCCTCCCTCTCGCAACCTGGAGGAACAGCACCCCATATTCCACTTGGGTAGTTTACAAACCAATGGTATTAACACCGAGTTCTCCAATTTTAGATAACTAATTGTGTAGTTAGGAACTGCAGATGCTGATTTGCACCGAAGATAGACACAAAATACTGGAGTAGCTCAACGGGACAGGCAGCTTCTCTGGAGAGAAGGAATGGGTGATGTTTCTGGTTGAGACACTACTTCAGATTGAGTTTGAAGTCTGAAGAAGGGTTTCAACCCGAAACGTCGCCCATTCTTTCTATCCAGAGATGCTGACTGACCCGCTGAGTTACTCCAGCTTTTTGTGTCTATCTTCACATATCATGTGCCAAGCTTTGTCATAACCCCACCTCTCTTACAGCTTTCTCCTCCCCACTACAAGCAGTCTGGATCTCAATCTGAGAAATTATGCTACAGAGAAATAAGTGGGGAATAGGATTTCTCTCAGAGCCAGTATGGAATTGATGGGGGCAAAGGACCTCCTCTATGGAAAGGAAATTTGAAAATAAGTACCTGCTGTAGAATAATTCAACCCTTATTTGAAAATATTAACTTCAATGAGGGTGGATTTCTACAAGTGGCAAGAACGATGTTTTCAAGAGACCCATTTCCATGTCAGGGGAACTCACAGCTACAACTGTTCAAAGTCAATACTGAAACATTCACCCCTCTGCTTCCACTGCAGTATTGCCAGCCAAAATATCTCCCTTCACCTAGAAGCCCAAAAGCCAATTGCCTCCATATCCAAGAAATCAGTTAGCCATCTTTACCAAATGATGCAATCAGAGTCTATTCTCAAATTTG
Source organism: Rhinoraja longicauda (assembly GCF_053455715.1). Taxonomy (NCBI): domain Eukaryota; kingdom Metazoa; phylum Chordata; class Chondrichthyes; order Rajiformes; family Arhynchobatidae; genus Rhinoraja; species Rhinoraja longicauda. Next base: position 43,739,474 of record NC_135966.1, on the reverse strand, counting down.
CAATAAGCTTTGAAATCCAAAGACCCCAATAATGTTACATCAGCTCCAAGCGGGAGAGTCTAATTACATTACATTTCATATCCTTTTACCATTGTCTGGTGATTGCATAATGAAACTCACAGCTACACAGATATATTTGCATTAATGCAATATGGAGTGAATGATGGAGTTAATGACAAAAGTCAGTCTTTTTTTAAACAAAGTACAGAAAATAGTTAATGTTTATTAATCATCAAGTCACATCGCACTTTCACTGGAGTGCTGAACAAATGCCTCTTTGACCTTTGCTCCTTCCCCACTGCGCACCAGTAGCAGGTGCCAGCTGCCTTGAAGTTATGACTGCAATGTCTTCTTCCTCAAGCCTTTTTCACAACATGTCCGCCCTTCTGACCACAATCTGACCCTACAAGAGTGCTTCTCCCTCACCACCCAAACTCCATAAAGCTGGCAGGATGTAACTGCACTGACACACACCAGCTGTCTAGCCTCCAGGCACGATCATTGTACCAGCAATGCAAATTGTCTTTTCCTTTCACTCCATTATCTCACCATCCATCAGAAATTAAAGAGTCAAGCAACTAGGTGCAAAGCACACAAATGGGATGAAATATTACAACCAAACTATTTTACAAATAGCTTGAATTAATTACGCTGGATGTCATTTAAAAATTACTGTGTTGTGAGACAAAGACGACATCTGTTTGTGTTTAAATAAAATAAAAAAATAATACCTTTTCATAGAGATTGGATTTCACATGCTTTTTGGTGCAGTAAACCGTTACAGTCCCCTGCAAAAAACGAATGGTGAAAGTGGCCAACAAGACACTTGAAACAGCATTAGGATGGTTTACACCCATCATGTTCTAAAGTGGGAATTGCTCAGTTTCCGGCAGAGCCACAGTCAATTAAATGCAGCTAACACCAATTTGCTGCACTGTAATCTGAGAGGACTTTAGCCCTTAAAGGCACACTCCCAACTGTAGCCAGATAGCAGCAACACACTTTATGTCTTCCATGGGAGAGAGAACTTCAAAACTTACTGAGATTTTTAAAATCACGGTGAGTGAAATCTCTGCCAGATTTTGTGCGCTTGGCCTGCAGACGATTGGCCTGGTCACCATTTTGATAAGTGTGGTGGAAAATGGCTTGAATTGTCTCTTCCAGTTACAAGAATCACTGGACAATGGAGCAAGAAATGTTATAACGTCACAAGGTATAACATGATGCCTGATCCCCCCTGATTGGGCAACTTTAACAGTGCTTCCAGTAACAGGGCGCTACCAGCAGTGTCATCATCGATTATCTCAAAAGCTAAATGTTGGAGAAAATACTCCCTGGCAGGTTTAATGGAATCTGTGAACTTTGATGTTGTTTGAGTAGCTTGCAAGCAGTCCTGAAGCTGTCTAGATGGGTTTCTGATGCCAGCACAGAGTCGCCAGTGGGAAAGGTAAACAACAAGCACAATATGTAGGAAAGAACTGCAGATGCTGGTTTACACCAAAGACAGACACAAAATGCTGGAATAACTCAGCGGGACAGGCTGCATCTCCGGAGAGCAGGAATCGGTGATGTTTTGGGTCGAGACCCTTCTTCAGACTCTTCTCCAGACAGAAGAAGGGTCTCGATCCGAAACATCACCCATCCCTTCTATCCAGAGATGCTGCCTGTCCAGCTGAGTTACTCCAGCCTTTTGTGTCTAAGTTCCATAATGATTGTCGATTGCATCTTTGTTTTTCAATTTCTGCCTGGAAAGTCATAAATAGGCAACGTGCAGACATAAACATCATTATTTTCAAGAGAGAGTTAGATTTAGCTCTTGGGGCTAAAGAAATCAAGGGATATGGGGAGAAAGCAGGAACGGGGTACTGATTTTAGATGATCAGCCATTGTCATATTAAATGGCGGTGCTGGCTCGAAGGGCTGAATGGCCTACTCCTGCACCTATTTGTTCTATGTTTCTACTATGCACCAGCAAGGTTCATACATGGAAATGTCCAGTTTAATTTTGCAATGGGGCCGATTTCACCTGAAACTGAACATTATCAATCTACACAGGATAATACAACTACTGCTTAAAAACAAATCAATGAGAATGTAAAACTGAGGGTAGAGTGATTTAATTTCTATGCATTTGTACTGAAGCTGAGAAGACTTACTGAGGAGCCATTGGGGACAATACCACAATTTCCCACTATTCAAAATGGAAGACAATTGTGTGGCAGGAATGTTTTGATTCAAAATAGTTGATATTAAACTAAATACCATTTAATTCCTTTCAAGTTCACATTCTAAACATTAATTTTCTTCTGGGTGGATGCTGAGTCAATGCTCAGCTCAGTCAGTCTGAATATCCAGAGCATGGAAAATACTGTCAGTTTAATTTTAATGCCAAATTTTAACGCTGTAATTTTAATTGGAACAGGTTCTTGCTCAGTTGGGCAATGTGGCTGAGGTATGGTTAATGAAGGTCCTGCATTATCTTCACAGTGAATGGTTGGGCTAGGGAGAGTGTTGTAGAGCAGAGGGTATCTAGGAGTGGAGGTACATAGTTTCTTGAAAGCAGTGTCATAGGGTGACATGGGGTGGTCGAGAAGGCTTTTGGCACATTGGCCTCATCCGTCAGGGTATTGAGTACAGAAGTTGGAATATTGTGTTAGAGTTGTACAAGATGTTGGTGAGGCCACATTTGGAGTATTGTGTTCAATTTTGGTCACCCTGTTAGAGGAAAGCTGTTGTTAAGATAGGAAGCCATTCTAGTAAGATTTTTCTGTATACTCTTTGGGACATTAACATCCTTAGTAAAGTGTGGCAACCAGACGAAGATGCAAAACTTTAGTCAGAATCTAACCAGTGCTTTGCAAAGTTTAATTTAGTTTTGAGATACAGCGTGGAAACATGACCTTCGGCCCACCGAGTCCACAACGACCAGTGATCTCCGCACATTAACACTATCCTACACACACCAAGGACAATTTACATTTAACCAAGCCAATTAACCAACAAACCTGTATGTCTTTGGAGTGTGGGAGGAAACCAAAGATCTCGGAGAAAACCCACGCAGGTCACGGGGAGAATGTACAAACTCTGTACAGACAACACCCGTAGTCAGGATCGAATCCAGGCCTCTGGCACTATCAGGGAGTAGCTCTACCACTGTGCCACTGTGTCACAAAGGTTCAACAGAAAGATCCAGCTTTTGTGTTATATGCATCCCAATACCCCACGTACAAGACAAATCACTCTCTCAACATGCATTATTTCTTGCAAGGATTTATACGGATTTACAGCTGACCCACTCTGTTTGTGCATTGACTTTAGAACTGTGGAATTTAGTCTACATTGACTCTCCTTATTCTCTCTGCAAAATGTATCAACTCTAATACATTTAATCTGTCACTTTTCTGTCTAGGCAGCCACCTATTTACGAAGGAGACTGCAGATACTGGAATATGGAACAAAGCACCCCAGAATGCTGCAATAACTCAGTGGGCCAATGCAGCATCTGTGGAGGCAAAAGGTGTAAGCTGTCATTTCGGGTAACTACCCTACATCAGGATGGAGAGCGAAGAGGAGAGGTTGCTGGTATGTAACAGATGGGAAGGATGAACAACAGGAGAAGAAAAGTGCAGGAAAAAACTGCAGAAGCTGGTTTACACCGAAGGTAGACAAAATGCTGGAGTAACTTAGCGGGACAGGCAGCATCTGTGGAGGGAAGGAATGGGTGACGTTTCGGGTCAAGACCCTTCTTCAGGCCCTTCTCTCCAGAGATGCTGCCTGTCCTGATGAGTTACTCCAGCGTTTTGTGTCTATATAACAGGAGATGAAAACCAGGTGTATGGGAGGATAACATCACAGTGTTGAGGAGGGTGGGGGAGGGAGAGGGGGGTGGGAAGGATTACCTGAAATGTGAAAATATAACGTTCATACCTCTGTGTTGAAAACCAGCAAAATATGAGGTATTGTTCTTTGATTTGCATTTTGCCTGTCTGTAATAATACAAGGACAGGTAGGTAATTGTGGGATTAGAAAGAGTTGTTAAAATGACATGTAATTGTAGCTCAAGATGGCAGGAGCAGAGAGAACGTAGGTACTCCTCATTATGCTTTCAAAGTGAATGGCACGGTAGCGCAGCGGTAGAGTTGCTGCTTTACAGCGAATGCAGCGCCGGAGACTCAGGTTCGATCCTGACTATGGGTGCTGCACTGTAAGGAGTTTGTACGTTCTCCCCGTGACCTGCGTGGGTTTTCTCCGAGATCTTCGGTTTGCTCCCACACTCCAAAGACGTACAGGTATGTAGGTTAATTGGCTGGGTAAATGTAAAAAAAATTTGTTGTCCCTAGTGGGTGTAGGATAGTGTTAATGTACGGGGATCACTGGGCGGCACGGACTTGGAGGGCCGAAAAGGCCTGTTTCCGGCTGTATATATATGATGATATGATATGTTTGGTAGGACGAGGGAGGCGTTGAGGCATCTGATGGATCACAAAAAATTGGTCAGGTACAAACCTAATCAGAATGAGGACTGGAAAGCCAACCTTTATAATGGACCTGGAAAATGGAGAAACTTTGCCACGGACATACACATTTTCAGATGGACATCAGGAATATTGTGCCCACAATTGAGCACCATTCTCCAGAGAAGAAACATTCGCCAGAATGTTACATGGGGTTAGATTATGAGTTTACATAAACCAGGCCAGAAAATTCCCTGGAAAACATGGGATTAACGGTGATGTTAATGAGATACTGAGGACGTTGACAAGAAATGACAGGAGAAAGCTTCCTATAATTACAGTGCATTCAGAAAGTATTCAGACCCATTCACTTTTTCCACATTTTGCTACGTAACAGCATTATTTTAAAATGGATTATATTCTTTTTTTCAAAATCATCAATTTACACACAATACCCCGTTATAAAAAAAGTGACAACGGGTGTTTAGAAATGTTTGCAAAGTAATTAAAAAGAAATAACTGAAATATCACATTTACATAAGTATTCAGATCCTTTACTCAGTATTTGTTGAGGTACATTTGGCAGCGATTACAACCTCAAGTCTTCTTGGGTATGACGCTACAAGCTTGGCACACCTGTATTTGGGTAATTTTACCCATTCGTATCTGCAGATCCTCTCAAGCTCTGTCAGGTTGGATGGGGAGCGTCGATGCACAGCTATTTTCAGGTCCCTCCAGAGATGTTCAATTGGATTCAAGTCGGGCTCTGGCTGGGCCACTCAAGAACATTCACAGACTCGTCACAAAGCCATTCCTGCGTTGTCTTGGCTATGTGCTTAGGGTTGTTGTCCTGTTGGAAGGAGAACCTCCGCCCTAGTCTGAGGTCCAGAACGCTCTGGAGCAGGTTTTCATCAAGGATCTCTCTGTACTTTGCTCCATTCATCTTTCCCTCGATCCTGACTAGTCTCCCAGTTCCTGCCTCTGAAAAACATCCCCGCAGCATGATGCTGCCACCATCGTGCTTCACCGTAGGTATGGTATTGGCCAGGTGATGAGTGGTGCCTGGTTTCCTCCAGACGTGACGTGATTCTTGAACTGCTATCTACCTCATTGATGACCCTCAGACTATCCTTGTGTAAGAAAATAACTGCAGATGCTGGTACAAATCGAAGGTATTTATTCACAAAATGCTGGAGTAACTCAGCAGGTCAGGCAGCATCTCAAGAGAGAAGGAATGGGTGATGTTTCGGATGTCAGGGGGGCAGGACAAAGGAAGGATATAAGTGGAGACAGGAAGACAGTGGGAGATCTGGGAAGGGGGAGAGGAAGAGAGGGACAGAGGAACTATCTAAAGTTGGAGAAGTCAATGTTTGCTGGGTGTACCTTGCACTGAACATTATTCCCTTATGTAAATGGCACAATTGTAATCATGTATTGTCTTTCTACTGACTGGAAAGCACGCAACAAAAGCTTTTCACTGTACCTCGGTACATATGACAATAAACTATACTAAATTGATCACCAAGATCACAACAAATGCCTCCACGAACTCAACAGCTACCTCTTTCAGAACCCTGGGGTTTAGTCCATCTGGTCCAGGTGACTTATCCACCTTAAGACCTTTCAGCTTCCCAAGCACCTTTTCCCTAGTAATAGTAATTGCATTCACTTCTGCTCCCAGACTCTCTTGAATTTCTAGCGCGATGTTGGTGTCCACTGTTAAGACTTATTCAGTTCATCCGCCATCTAATGAGGTAGTGCAGAGTACGTTCACGAGGTTAATTCCTGGGATGGAGGGACTGTATTATGAGGAAAGATTGGAAAGACTGGGCTTGTATTCTCTGGAGTTTAGAAGGATGAGAGCAGATCTTATAGAGATGTGTAAAATTATAAAAGGACTGGACAATCTAGATGCAGGAAAAATGTTCCCAATGTTGGGGGAGTCCAGAACCAGGGGCCACAGTCTAAGAATAAAGGGGAGGCCATTTAAAACTGAGGTGAGAAGAAACTTTTTCACCCAGAGAGTTGTGAATTTGTGGAATTCTCTTCCACAGAAGGCAGTGGAGGCCAATTCACTGGATGAATTTAAAAGAGAGTTAGATAGAGCTCTAGGGGCTAGTGGAATCAAGGGATATGGGGAGAAGGCAGGCACAGGTTACTGATTGGAGATGATCAGCCATGATCACAATGAATGGCGGTACTGGCTCAAAGGGCCAAATGGCCTCCTCCTGCACCTATTTTCTATGTTTCTATGTTTCATTATTGCCCATTACAACTCCAGTGTCATTTGCCAGTGTCCAATTTTGCCTTTCTTTTACACTTCAGATATCTGAAAAATCTTTTGGTATCCTCTTGTATTACTGGCTAGCTCACCTGCATATTTCATCTTTTCTCCCTTTATTGCTTCTTTTAGTTGCCTTCTGTTGGTTTTTAAAAGCTTCCCAAACCCCCAGCTTCCAACTAATCTTTGCCATGTTGTATGCCTTCTCTTTTGCTTTTATGCTGTCTTTGACTTCCCTTGTCAGCCGCAGTGGCCTCATTCTCCCCTCGGTTTGTTTGTTCTTCTTTGGCGTGTAAAGATCCTGCAAATTCCGAGTTATTCCCAGAAACTCCTGCCATTGCTGCTCCACCGTCATTCATGTTAAGGGTTCCCTTCCAATCAACTTGAGCCACCTCCTCCCTCGTGCCTCTGTAGTTCACGTTACACAGCAGTAATATCGGTACATCTGATTTCAGCTTCTCCCTCTCAAACTGCAGGTAGAATTCCATCATATTATGATATCTGTCTCCAAGGTGTTCCTTCACCTTATCCCCCCTAATCAAATCTGGTTCATTGCACAACACCAAATCCAGAATGGCCTTTTTCCATGTGGGCTCAACCACAAGCTGCTCTAAGAAGCCATCTCGTAGTCAGTCTACAAATTCCTTCTCTTACGAGCCAGTACCAACTTGGTTTTCTCCGTCTCCTTGTACAGTGCATTCAGAAAGTATTCAGATCCCTTAACTTTTTCCACATTTTGTTACATTACAGCCTTATTTTAAAATGGATTAAATTATTTTTCTTTTATCATCAATCTACACACAATACCTCAGAATGAAGAAGCGAAAACAGGTGTTTAGAAATTTTTGCAAAGTAATTTTAAATAAATAACTGAAATATCGCATTTACATAAGTATTCAGACCCTTTGCTATGACACTCAAAATTGAGCTTAGGTTCATCCTGTTTCTATTGATTATCCTTGAGATGTTTCTACAACTTGATTGGAGTCCACCAGTGGTAAATTAAATTGATTGAACTTGATTTGGAAAGGCACACACCTGTCAGTTCAAGAATCACCAGGGACTGGAATGGTTCCAGAGCACTGGAAAATTGAAGCACAGGGTAAAATAAGCTGAAGTCAGTATGCTTTTGTTAAGAGGGGTTCTTGCCTGAAAAATCTGTTGGAGTTTTTTGCGGAGTTAACAATTACAATAAATAAAGGAGAGATGGTGGATGTTGTTTACTTGGATTCTCAGAAGGCCTATGATCAGGTGCCACACATGAAGCTGCTAAATAAGATAGGAGCCTTCGGCATTAGGGGCAAGGTATGAGCATAGATAGAAGACTGGCTGACTGGCAGAAGGCAGAGTGGGATTAAAGTTGGGTTTTCGGGTTGGCCGTTGGTGAGTAGTGGTGTTCCGCAGGGTTTGGTGTTGGGTCTGTGGCTTTTCACATTATATGTTAATGATCTGGGTGATGGAATTGATGGCTTTGTGGCCAATTTTGCGGATAATATGTGTTGAGGAAGCAGGGAGACTGCGGAAGGACATAGACAGGTTGGGAGAGTGGGCAAAGAAGTGGCAAGTAGAATACAGCATAGCATTTTGGTAGAAGGTATAAAGGAGTAAACTACTTTCTAAGTGGGGAGAGGATTCAGAAACTGGAAGTGCAAAGGAACTTGTGAGTGCCAGTGCAGGATTCCCAAATAATCCAATTGGGCTGAACATCCACAATCAGTGCCCCGTTCCTGCAAAATCAGTACCCCGTTCCAGCAAAATCAGTACCCCGTTCCTGCAAAATCAGTACCCCGTTCCTGCAAAATCAGTGCCCCGTTCCTGCAAAATCAGTGCCCCGTTCCTGCAAAATCAGTGCCCCGCTCCTGCAAAATCAGTGCCCCGCTCCTGCAAAATCAGTGCCCCGCTCCTGCAAAATCAGTGCCCCGCTCCTGCAAAATCAGTGCCTCGCTCCTGCAAAATCAGTGTCCCGCTCCGGCAAAATCAGTGCCCCGTTCCTGCACAATCAGTAACCAGTTCCTGCAAAATCAGTGCCCCGTTCTTGCAAAATCAGTACCCCGTTCCTGCAAAATCAGTGCCCCGTTCCTGCAAAATCAGTACCTCGTTCCTGCCTTCTCCCCATATCCATTGATTCCATTAGCCCTAAGAGCTATATCTGACTCTCTTTTGAATACATCCAGTGAATTAGCCTCCACTGCCTTCTGTGGCAGAGAATTCCACAGATTCACAACTTTCTGGGTGAAGAAGTTTTTCATGCCATGTATCTGCCCACTCACCCAATCTATCCAAATCACCCTGCAGTCTCATAGCATCCTCCTCGCAGCTCGCACTGCCACCCAGCTTTATGTCATCCGCAAACCTGGAGATGTTACATTTAATTCCTTTGTCTAAATCGTTTATTTATATTGTAAATAACTGGGGTCCCAGCCCCGAGCCTTGTAGAACACCACTGGTCACTGCCTGCCATTCTGAAAAAGACCCATTAATTCCTATTCTTTGCTTCCTGTCTGCCAATAAGTTCTCTATCCATGTTAATACCCTACCTTCAATACCATGTGCTCTAATTTTGCACACTAATCTCTTGTGTGGGACCTTGTCAAAGGCTTTTTGAAAGTCCAGATACACCACATCCACTGGCTCTCCCTTATCCATTCTACTTGCTACATCCTCAAAAAATTCCAGAAGATTAGTCTGAACGTTTTGAAAACATGACCAAAAAGCTGTAGATGTTGTGCACATGGACTTCAGCAAAACATTCAACAAGGTTCCGCATGGTAAGCTGCTCTGGAAGGTTAGATCGCATGAGATCCAATGATAGATAGCTGAATGGATAGACAATTGGCTTCATGGAAGGAAGCAGAGGGTGATGGTGGAAGGATGCTTCTCGGACTGGAGGCCTGTGACTCGTGCTGTGCCTCAGGGTTCGGTGCTGGGCCCGTTACTGTTTGTCATCTACATCAATGATTTGGATGGGAACATACACCGCAAAATTAGCAAGTTAGCATGTGATACAAAAGTGGGTGGTTTTGTAAATAGTGAAGATGGTTGTGAACAATTGCAGCAGGGTCTTGATCATTTGGCCAAATGGGCTGAGGAATGGTTGATGGAATTTAATACAGAAAAATGTGATGTGTTGCATTTTGGCAAGTCTGGGTAGTGTTGTAGAGCAGAGGGATCTAGGAGTGCATGTGTATGTTTCATTGAAGGTGGAATCACAGGTAGATAGCGTGGTCTACAAGTCCTTTGCCACATTGGCCTTCATCAGTCAGAGTATTGAGTATAGAAGTTGGGAGGTCATGTTGCAGTTGTATAAGACGTTGGGGAGACCGCATTTAGAGTAATGTGTTCAGTTCTGGGCACCATGTAATGGAAAGATGTTGTCAAGCTGGAAAGGGTACAGAGAAGATTTACGAGGATGTTGCCAGGACAAGAGGGTGTGAGCTACAGGGAGAGGTTGAGTAGTCTAGGTTGAGTAGTCTAGGTTGAGTAGTCTAGGTTGAGTAGTCTAGGTTGAGTAGTCTAGGTTGAGTAGTCTAGGTTGAGTAGTCTAGGTTGAGTAGTCTAGGTTGAGTAGTCTAGGTTGAGTAGTCTAGGTTGAGTAGTCTAGGTTGAGTAGTCTAGGTTGAGTAGTCTAGGTTGAGTAGTCTAGGTTGAGTAGTCTAGGTTGAGTAGTCTAGGTTGAGTAGTCTAGGTTGAGTAGTCTAGGTTGAGTAGTCTAGGTTGAGTAGTCTAGGTTGAGTAGTCTAGGTTGAGTAGTCTAGGTTGAGTCTAGGTCCCACTCATAGCAAAGAAGAGTGGGAAGACAGAGGATTGGGACTCTTTTAAAGAGCAACAAAAGTTAACTAAAAAGGCAATACGGGGAGAAAAGATGAGGTACGAGGGTAAACTAGCCAATAATATAAAGGAGGATAGCAAAAGTTTTTTTAGGTACGTGAAGAGGAAAAAAATAGTCAAGGCAAATGTGGGTCCCTTGAAGACAGAAGCAGGGGAATTTATTATGGGGAACAAAGAAATGGCAGACGAGTTAAACTGTTACTTTGGATCTGTCTTCACTGAGGAAGATACACACAATCTCCCAAATGTTCTAGGGGCCGGAGAACCTAGGGTGATGGAGGAACTGAAGGAAATCCACATTAGGCAGGAAATGGTTTTGGGTAGACTGATGGGACTGAAGGCTGATAAATCCCCAGGGCCTGATGGTCTGCATCCCAGAGTACTTAAGGAGGTGGCTCTAGAAATAGTGGAAGCATTGGAGATCATTTTTCAATGTTCTATAGATTCAGGATCAGTTCCTGTGGATTGGAGGATAGCAAATGTTATCCCACTTTTTAAGAAAGGAGGGAGAGAGAAAACGGGGAATTATAGACCAGTTAGTCTGACATCAGTGGTGGGGAAGATGTTGGAGTCAATTATAAAAGACGAAATTGCTGAGCATTTGGATAGCAGTAACGGGATCATTCCGAGTCAGCATGGATTTACGAAGGGGAAATCATGCTTGACAAATCTACTGGAATTTTTTGAGGATGTAACTAGGAAAATTGACAAGGGAGAGTCAGTGGATGTGGTGTACCTCGACTTTCAGAAAGCCTTCGACAAGGTCCCACATAGGAGATTAGTGGGCAAAATTAGGGCACATGGTATTGGGGGTAGGGTACTGACATGGATAGAAAATTGGTTGACAGACAGAAAGCAAAGAGTGGGGATAAATGGGTCCCTTTCGGAATGGCAGGCAGTGACCAGTGGGGTACCGCAAGGTTCGGTGCTGGGACCCCAGCTATTTACGATATACATTAATGACTTAGACGAAGGGATTAAAAGTACCATTAGCAAATTTGCAGATGATACTAAGTTGGGGGGTAGTGTGAATTGTGAGGAAGATGCAATAAGGCTGCAGGGTGACTTGGACAGGTTGTGTGAGTGGGCGGATACATGGCAGATGCAGTTTAATGTAGATAAGTGTGAGGTTATTCACTTTGGAAGTAAGAATAGAAAGGCAGATTATTATCTGAATGGTGTCAAGTTAGGAGGAGGGGGAGTTCAACGAGATCTGGGTGTCCTAGTGCATCAGTCAATGAAAGGAAGCATGCAGGTACAGCAGGCAGTGAAGAAAGCCAATGGAATGTTGGCCTTCGTAACAAGAGGAGTTGAGTATAGGAGCAAAGAGGTCCTTCTACAGTTGTACCGGGCCCTGGTGAGACCGCACCTGGAGTACTGTGTGCAGTTTTGGTCTCCAAATTTGAGGAAGGATATTCTTGCTATGGAGGGCGTGCAGCGTAGGTTCACTAGGTTAATTCCCGGAATGGCGGGACTGTCGTATGTTGAAAGGCTGGAGCGATTGGGCTTGTATACACTGGAATTTAGAAGGATGAGGGGGGATCTTATTGAAACATATAAGATAATTAGGGGATTGGACACATTAGAGGCAGATAACATGTTCCCAATGTTAGGGGAGTCCAGAACAAGGGGCCACAGTTTGAGAATAAGGGGTAGGCCATTTAGAACGGAGATGAGGAAGAACTTTTTCAGTCAGAGGGTGGTGAAGGTGTGGAATTCTCTGCCTCAGAAGGCAGTGGAGGCCAGTTCGTTGGATGCTTTCAAGAGAGAGCTGGATAGAGCTCTTGAGGATAGCGGAGTGAGGGGGTATGGGGAGAAGGCAGGAACGGGGTACTGATTGAGTGATCAGCCATGATCGCATTGAATGGCGGTGCTGGCTCGAAGGGCTGAATGGCCTACTCCTGCACCTATTGTCTATTGTCTATTGTCTATTGTCTATTGTCTATTGAGTAGTCTAGGTTGAGTAGTCTAGGTTGAGTAGTCTAGGTTGAGTAGTCTAGGTTGAGTAGTCTAGGTTGAGTAGTCTAGGTTGAGTAGTCTAGGTTGAGTAGTCTAGGTTGAGTAGTCTAGGTTGAGTAGTCTAGTCTAGGACTCTATTCCTTGGAGCACAGGAAGATGATGGGTGATCTTATAAAGGTGTATAAAATCATGAGAGGAATAGATCGGCTAGATGCACTGAGTCTCTTGGCCAGAGTAGGGGAATCGACGATCAGAGGACATAGGTCTAAGGTGAAGGGGGAAAGATTTAATAGGAATCTGAGGGGTAACTTTTTCACACAAATGGTGGTGGGTGTATGGGACAAGCTGCCAGAGGAGGTAGTTGAGGCAGGGACTATTCCAACGTTTAGGAAACAGTTAGACAGGTATATGGATAGGACAGGTTTGGAGGGATATGGGGCAAATGCAGGCAGGTGGGACTAATGTAGCTGGGACATGTTGGCCGGTGTGGGCGAATTGGGCTGAAGGGCCTGTTTCTACGCTGGCCACTCTATGACTCTAAGACATTGGTGAGGCCACGTTTAGGGTATTGTGTCACTCTGTCATAGGGAAGTTGTTGTTAAGCTAGAAAGGGTACAGAGAAGATTTACGAGGATGTTGCCAGGACTTGAGGGCCTGAACTATAGGGAGAGGTTGTGCAAGCTAGGACTTGGAGCTCAGGAGGATGAAAACCTCCCTCTTTTGTATCATCTGCAAACTTGCTAATCTTGCCATGTATGTTCTCATCCAAATCATTGATATAGATTTGGAGGGTATGGGCCAAACTCAGGCAGGTGGGACGAGTTCAGATCGGGCATGTTGGTTGGGTGTGCAAGGTAGGCAGAGGGCCTGTTGCCATGCTATATGACTCTATGACAGTCATCCAGCACCTCACTGGTGTCCAATGATGATTCGTATATCTCTGTCAGGGCTCCTGCAATTTATTTTCTAGCTTCCCACATATGGATATATCTGATCAGGGCCGGGAGATTTGTCTACCTTCATACGCATTAGGAGGTCATGATTTTATGCAACTTTATAAGATCACCTCTTAGCCAGCAGTGCTCCAAGGTATAAAGTCCTAGCCTGTCCAACCTCTTCCAGTAGCTCAGGCCCTTGAGTCCAGGCAACATCCCAGTAAATTTTCTCTGCACTCTTTCCAGCTTAATGGCATTTTTCCTATAGCATGGTGACCAAAACTGAACACCAGACTCCAAGTCCGGTCTCATCAATATCATATACAACTATAGCCTAATGCCCCAATTTTTATGCTCAATTGCCTGTCTGTTGAAGGCCAGTGTGCCATAAGCCTTCTTCACCACCTTCATTGCCATTTCCAGGACACTAGATACTTGTACACCTAGACAATCAAATGCAATGCTGGCATTTATTTCGAGAGGTGCTTGTATACAAAAACAGGGATGTAATGCTGAGGCTTTATAAGGTGCTGGTCAGGCCGCATTTGGAATATTGTGAGCAATTGTGGGCACCATATCTGAGGAAGGATGTGCTGGCTCTGGAGAGGGTCCAGAGAAGGTTTACGAATGATCCCAGGAATGAGTAGGTTAACCTATGATGAGCGTTTGACGGCACTGGGCCTGTACTCGCTGGAGTTTAGAAGAATGAGGGGAGACCTCATTGAAACATACAGAATAGTGAAAGGCTTGGATAGAGTGGATGTGGAGAGGATGTTTCCACTAGTGGGAGAGTCTTGGACTAGAGGTCATAGCCTCAGAATTAAAGGATGTTCTTTTAGGAAGGAGATGAGGAGGAATTTCTATAGTCCGACGGTGGTGAATCTGTGGAATTCTTTGCCTCAGAAGGTTGTGGAGGCCATCAATCGATATTTTTACAGCAGAGGTAGATAGATAGATTCGTGTTTAGTATGGGTGTTGGGGGTTATGGGGAGAAGGCAGCAGAATGGGGTTAGGAGGGAGAGATAGATCAGCCATGATTGTATGGCAGAGTAGACAATGGGCTGAATGGCATAATTCTGGTCATTTCACTTATGATCTCATTTCACAAAATGCTGGAGTAACTCAGCAGGTCAGGCAGCATCTCCGGAGAGAAGGAATGGGTGACGCTTTGGGTCGAGACCCTTCTTCAGTCTGAAGAAGGGTCTCAACCCGAAACGTCACCCATTCCCTCTCTCCTGAGATGCTGCCTGACCTGCTGAATTATTCCAACATTTTGTGAAATAAATACCTTTGATTTGTACCAGCATCTGCAGTTATTTTCTTACACTTATGATCTCATGATCATCCTGCTATACTATACTCTCTGGGGCCCACCATTCACTGTGAAAGTCCTGCTCTGGCGTCATCTACTGTAAATGCAATGATCACATTCATCTGAATGAAATTCCATGAGTTTGAGTAAGAGTCTCGACTGTGCAGTTCCCTCTACAAAGTAATTGTGTCGGAGGAGGAGGAGCGGGAGAATTTAAAAGGTAGCCGTTGGATTGTTGCAGCATCAAAATTGGCTAATTGAACTACTAATAAAAAGAAGCCAAGGTATAGTTGCAGAAGGGCCATGTTGGGAGAGAGGCTGTGTTGAGATGAAGTGTTGTGTAGAGGGTACGTCTGAGTCTTTGGGTGAAGAGTCTTTGGCGAGCAATGTGATGCAAAGAGGTGAAACAGGGGGTGGGGGGTGGGGGGGCTGGAGGAAAATATACATTTTGCTATATCTTGTGTGTGATTGTTGTGCTTTTCTTTCTGATTTTAGTGCAGTGGTGATGGCACGTAGAATGGCTTCATGGAAGGAAGCCAAGGGTGATGGCGGAGGTTGTTTTTTTTTGGACTGGAGGCCTGTGAATAGTGGTGTGCCTCAGGGATCAGTGCTGGGCCCATTGCTGTTTGTGGTTTATATCGACGATTTGGATGAGAAGGTAGAAGGCATGATTAGCAAGATTGCAGATGATGCTAAAGTGGGTAGTACCATAGATAGCAACAATGACTTGAAGATTACAGCAGGATCTTGGGCAAGTGGGCTGAGGTATGGTTAATGGAGTTTAATGCAGAAAAGTGTTAGGTTTTGCATTTTGGGGTGTCAAACCAGGGCTGGACCTTCGCAGTGAATGGCAGGGCTCTGGAGCGTGTTGTAGAGCAGAGGTATCTAGGAATCCAGGTACATAGTTCCTTGAAAGTGGTGTCACTGGTGGATGGGATGGTCAAGAAGGCTTTCAGCACAGTGGCCTTCATCAGTCAGGGTATTTAGTACAAAAGTTGGAATGCTATGTTACAGACATGGAAACCGTGCAGGGGAGATTCACGAGGATGTTGCCAGGACTAAATGGCCTGGGTTTAGTTTATACATACAGCGTGGAACCAGGCCCTTTGGCCCACCGTGTCCGCGCTGACCAGTGATTCCCATACACTAACCCTGCCTATCTATGCTGATGCTATCTACACTGATCCCATTTTCCTGCATTAGGCCCATATCCATCTACACCTTTCCTATCCAAGTACCTGCCCAAATGCCACCTTAACGTTGTAATTGTATCTGCTTCTATCATCTCTCCATTGGCAGCTTGTTCTATGTGACTACCAACCTGTGTGTGGAAAAACTTGTCCCTCAGATTCCCGCTAATTTACTCCTCTGTAAAATCAGTGCCCTTTTGTTCTCGACTCCTCTGCCCTGGGGAAAAAAAGCCTTCAGTTCTCCCAGCCTCTGACTTGCGAGAGTACCCACGGTCAGCACCTTTACAGGCAGCGAGATCCAGATTTCAATCACCCTCTGGATGAATAAACAGTCTCTCAGGTTCCCTCTAAACTTCTTCACCTTACCATGAACCGATGCTGTCTGGTTGTAGATACTTCTGCTAGGACAAAAAGTTTCTGAAACTCTACCTTAACTATGCTTCTTACACCTTGCGTAAGAAAATAACTGCAGATGCTGGTACAAATCAAAGGTATTTATTTCACAAAATGCTGGAGTAACTCAGCAGGTCAGGCAGCATCTCAGGAGAGAAGGAATGGGTGACGTTTCGGGTCGAGACCCCTCTTCTAGTCTGAAGAAGGGTCTCGACCCAAAACGTCACCCATTCCTTCTCTCCTGAGATGCTGCCTGACCTGCTGAGTTACTCCAGCATTTTGTGAAATAAATACCTTCTTACACATTTGTACACATCCATTATGTTCCCTCTCGGCCTCATCTGCTGCTTGGAAAACAAACCCAGCTCACTCAGTCTCTCTCCCAAAAACAAACATTGCGTGCCAGACAACATCAGTGAAACTCCTCTCTACACTCTCCCGTGCTGTCATGTCCTACCTGTAGTGTGGCGACTGGAATCTGGCACCACCATTTATTTTGTAACCTGCTACAAATGCTTTGTTTACAGCGGAAAGCGTCAGTGAGGGGCCAAGAATGTGGGTGGTGCGGTGAACTGAACTGCTACACTTCTAGCAAGGGCAACTGTGGCAAAAACAAGGTGATGGCCAAGCACTTTGGGACCAGCAACCACAGTTTTGGTATAAAACAGTGTAGCACAGGAACGGGCTCATCGGCCCACAATGTTTGTGCCAAACAGGATGCCTAGCTGAACTAATCTCTTCTGCCTGCACATGATCCACATCACTCTATTCCTTGCTTGTCTAAAAACTTCTTAAATGCCTTATTATCATAGCTTTGAACATCAACACCCCTGGCAATGCGTTCAAGGCTCCCCCACCCGATGTGTATAAATAAAAACTTGCACCGCCCATCACCATTAAACATTTCCCCTCTCACATAGCTACGCTCACTAGTGTTGGACATTTCCACTCTGGTGGGGGGGGGGGAGAAAGAGTCCTGACTATCTACCTATTGATGCCTTTCATCATTTTATATACTTCCTCATCAATTCTCCCCTCAACCTCTGACATTCCAGAGAAAACAATCCAAATCCATTTAATCTTTCCCTGTAGCTGAAACCCTCTAATCCAGGTAGCATTCTGGTAAACCTCCTCTGCGCCTTCTCAAAAAACCTCCACATCTTTCTTGTAATGGGATGACCAGAGCTGCACACAATGCTCCAAATGCGGCCTAACCAAAGTCCTATAGAGTTGCATCCTGACTCTTGTATTCGATGCCCCAGCAATGAAGGGAAGTATACCATATGCCTTCTTTGCCACCCTATCTATTTGTGCTGCCACCTTTAGTCAGCTATGTATGTGGACTCCAAGATCCCTCTGCATATCAATACTGCTCAGGGTCTTGCCATTAACTGTATACTCTCTCCTTACATTCAACCCAATGTGCAACACCTTGCACTTGCTCAAGTTAATCTTCATCTGCCATTTCTCTGCCCATTTCTAGAGTTGATCCATGTCCTACTGTATCTTCTGACAACTTTCCTCACTGTCTGCAACTCCTCCACCTTTGGTGTCATCAGCAAACTTACTCCCCAGCCCATCTACATTGATGTCTAGGTTGTTTTAATACTGTATAGTAATTGGAAAAGAACGGGGCTGGCCATAAGTTTGAGTTCTAACTTGTGGCGATGCCAACATTGATGGTATTAGAATGGAATTTGCAAAAGTTGATTGGAGAAGGTTGTTTGCAAGTAAAGGGACATCCAGAAAGTGGGAGGCTTTTAAGAGTGTGATAGTGAGAGTTCAAAATGTTCTAGGGAAGGCAGGTAGGAGGAAGGAACTCTGGATGACGAGAGAAATTGTTCTGGTCAGGACAAAGGAGGAGGCATTGGTCAGGTTCAAGCAGCTGGAATTAAGTGTATCCCTGGAGGAGTATTGGGTGCTGAGGAACATACTTGTGAAGGGAATCAGGAGGGCAAAAATGGGATACGAGATGCCAAATGAGAATAAGGAGAATCCAAAGAGATTTTATGAGGACATTCAGGGGAAAAGGGTAACTCGAGAAAGAAAAGGGCTCTTCAAAAACGAATGTGGTCATCTCTGTATCGAGTCACAGGAGATGGGAGAGGTCCTGAATGAATATTTCTCCTTTGTTTTTACCATGGAAAAAACATGTGTCAGCAAGTTGGGAAAGTTAACGGTGATGTCTTGAGGAGCTCATTACAGTTAATGAGATGCTGGATGTCCCAAATTGTATGAAGGTAAATACATCCTTGGGGCTTGATAGGGTTCTCCACAGATACTGTGGGAAGCTAGAGAAGAATCTGGGGGAGCCCTGGCTGAATCATCGTTGGTCGCCAGTGAAGTGCTGGAAGACTGGAGGGTGGCTAATGTTACGCCTCTATTTAACAAGGACCTCAAAGACAAACCTGGGTATCCGGGACCAGTGAGCCCAACATCAGTGGTAGGCAAGTTCCTGGAGAGGATTCTAACGGATACATACATTTGGAAAGACATGGGTTGATTGGGGATGGTCAGCGTAATTTTGGGCAAGGAAGATTGTGATTTCTCTTCTTCATCCCAAAGTGGAACTCTGAAACATCTCACATCATTCTTCAGCATGCCTCTGGACAATAGGACTTGCATGGCTATGATTATCATCAGAACTGATGAAGATGGAAAGATGTGAATTTGCTGGGCAATGAGTGGCTCCAGGACCACATATTTATTTTTCCAATTCCAAGCCTCCCCATTAAGGCTCACCGCAGTCTTTCCTGCTACAACCTCCGCTGACTTGGTGGAAACTTCCATATCCTAGAGCTCAGTAGGATACCAGACACTGGAGCCTAAGACGTTGATGTATCCTCAGTAAAGTGTATAGTATTAGCCATTAGATTCTCATCAGAGCTCTTAAACAATTCACCAGTCATTATTTTTAATATGCAGAAATATTGCTTCTCAACACGTTGAAAGATTAATCAGTGACTATTAACAACTATTATGTTCATTGAGGCTCAATTGTCTTTAAAAACATATTTGATGACTAACCAATGAATAATCAATAACGTTCTTTTTTAAACTTGGCGTGACAATGAGAGTAATCTAATGTTCCATCTGGCCGGTGCAGTCTGCAGCCTGAGTTCCATCTCCATACATCTGAGATTTATAAACTGATGGCAATATAATGTAAACAGATGATCAATGACTCGTATCATTACTGGTAATGACCCCCTGCCGCTGTGCTTCCACCCACTGGAAAGCTGCCCCCATGGCTTACAATGTTGTCCGTCTGATCCTTTCTATGATCCCATGCCTGCTGCTTTTACCTTGCACATCCATTCCATCCAGCATCTCCGGAGTAATTTTATACACAACAGAGAGCTGGTGGCATTGATTTTTCACTCAACATTCAGTTCCCATCTGAATAATTATCAATTTTACTGCCTCATAAAGGGAAGAGTCAAAATTTCAAATCAATTCAGGAGAGCTTCCAAGACAGCAGAAAAACTGTGGCCAAGCAGAAAGGTCAGCATTGTCTGTGACCTCGAGAGATGATGTCATGCTGAATATGACAATGCTGAATAGCTGACATAAGAGGAGCTCAATATGACATGATTAGTGCTAATTCTAATTGTATTTATGCTGAGTACGAGTGACCACTGTTATTAATAATTGAATATCCTAAAAGGGAGCACTCAACATGAAGTATTTTCTCCACTAACCCCCAAGAGTGTTTACTGTTAAAAGATTAAAGCTAAAAAGAATTTTACATTTCCACTCCAAATCCTGAAAGATCCAGTGCCAAAGTGCCAGCACTTTTTAATTGTATCAATACAGAGATTAAAGCCAGTCATTAACACAGGCTGTCAGAATAAATAATACATAGTCAACCATAATTCATCATTTTTCTAAAATCAGTGGTTTATTTTCCCTAAATTTAGCCTGTTAAAATCTGTTCATGTTGTGGCAATGCTGCAGTGAAATTACTGGACCCAACAGGACAGACTAAGGACTCGTACTATAATTTATTTGCTCCAATCTTTAAAGAAATCAAGCAATAAAGGAGTGTCAACCCATGGTTCATCTCTTTACACTAGTTCACATAGTTCACTATTTATGACTTATGTAGTTACGATGTTAACAGTAAAATATAAAGACCAAAACAATTTCCCCCTGAAAATATTCTTCAGGAAATGCGGAAAATAGCCAAATTGCTATAATCCGTAATGTTTAGTTTTTTTTTAGTTTAGAGAAATAGTGCAGAAATAGGCCCTTCGGCCCACTGAGTCCGGCGATCCCCGAACACTTACACTACCCTACACACACTTGGGACAATTTACAATTAAACCAAGCCAATTAACCTACAAACCTGTACGTCTTCGGAGTGTGGGAGGAAACCAAAGATCTCGGAGAAAACCCACACAGGTCACGGGGAGAGCGTACAAACTCCGTACAGACAGCACCCTTAGTCAGGATACATCCCGAGTCTGGCGCTATGAGTCAGTAGCTCTACCGCTGCACCATCGTGCCCCTATGCCCCTTACGACACCGTGCCGCCCACTAGTCGAGTCGGATGAAACATTTTAATCCAATACCAAGCAACTTTAAACTGTACATAGCTGTGATCAATTTGAAAATATCTTTGGTGCAGCCCATTCCGGAGTGCATTGAACATTGTAAAGACATTTTGACACAAAATTACTAGAATTTTAAATCTATTAATATCTTAAGGTCAGAATCACTTTGGAAATGTTGCTTTTACTGTTGCAGCATTAAATCAGATAACTGGGAGCACATTCACTTTGATAGATGTGGCTACACAGTCTGAGTGAGTGGTTAAGTGGATTTGGAATTGTATAATGAATGGAAAGTATGGTCTACCTGCATTAAAACAGATAATGAAAATAACTGTTAGATAGTTTGGCCCATTGGGACTTTGCACAATAGAAATGAATGGGATGTAGTCTGGCAATAGAATTCAATCTAATGGGAGTGAATAAAATTAGGTTTGATGTCTGAGATTTTGCACAATACATATTTGCAAAAGCATCAAAGAGAAGGAAACTTCTTTTCGACACGGTGAGCTGTTAGGATCTAAACTTTAAAATCATGGTAGAACAGCTTCAATAGTACCTTTCAATAGAGAATTGGGCACATACCTGAAAAAGCTAAAACAGTTCAGTGTATGTGCTGGTGTAGTGCAGGAGAGAGGGTGGGGATTAGAACAAATTGCCGAGAACAAATCAGTCTGAAGAAGGGTCTCGACCCGAAAAGTCACCCATTCCTTCTCTCCTGAGATGCTGCCTGACCTGCTGAGTTACTCCAGCATTTTGTGAATAAATACCTTCGATTTGTACCAGCATCTGCAGTTATTTTCTTACAGAACAAATTGCCTAGTCTTTTTCAAAGAATTGATGAGGACTGAGTCACAGAATTAAAACCATGGACATTCAGAGAAAGGGGTGACCATTTGGCCCGTTGCATTCATGCCGATCAAGAATGGTGCAATTTAGGTAACCCTGCTTTCAGTCCACAAACTTGTCTTGTCAGCTCTTCAAGAGCTCTTCATTGTAATGTGATCTGTAATGTCGTCTGAAGAAGGGTCTCGACCCGAAACGACACCCATTCCTTCTCTCCAGAGATGATGCTGAGTTACTCCAGCTTTTTGTGTCTGTCTTCGGTTTAAACCAGCATCTGCAGTTCCTTCCCACACATTGTAATGTGATGCACATTTCAACCTTTCCATCAGTGAGAGAAGGCAGAAGGCAGTGCTGGATGGGCGTTTGTCTGACTGGAAATCTGTAACTAGTGGTGTACCGCAGGGACCAGTACTGGGACCTTTGTATTGTTTAAAAGGCATTTGACAGGAATTTGAGCAGGAAGGGGATGGAGGGATATGGGCCAAATGTGGGCAAATGGGATTAGCACATGTAGGCATCACAGTTGGCATGGGCATGGTGTGCTGAAAGAGCATGGTTTTTATGCAGTTTGATTCTAACACTTTATGGTTCCAGATCTCTGCTACTTAATTGATACTTAATGGATGTACTCTTCCCCCTCAAGTTTCCTCTCATTTTTCCACCTTAAATCTTTCTAACAAATCTATACCCTCTAATAACTAAATTCTCTACCCTGGAACAAGGTTCTTTCTATTCAAACTGTCCAGGTATCTCGTCAGTTTGTATACGTTGTTTAAATTTCCCCTTGGTCTTCTCAACTACAGTTGAGTCTGTCTCTCCTCATAAGTATAGTTCTTCATCTCTGGCACCAGGCAGGGCGATGTATGCTCTCATGTTATCAACACTCTGTACCCGATTACCTGGAGAAATGGGCAATGAAGCTAATGTGAAGCAATGTATTTACTGCAAAGGCTCAAACTATGTTACGACGTTAGCTGACCATGCCTGTTCCTTTGGCACTATTTGCCATGGGTTTAAGTGGAAGAATTTGCATAAGTGGAAAACCTTTCTAATGTAACAAAACCGGTGAGGGTGGGTGGTGGTGGCTGTGTGTGGGGGAAGGGTTAGTTCATCACAACTCAAAAGTTTTAAAGTTGCGTAATCTTCTGTTATCTGAAGATATCTAAAGAAAAAATGAAAAGAAGAGTTGGTTGTTTGGAGTTAGGATGAAAGGAAAGGAAAAGGAAATGGCTTTTATAAACAATAATAAAAGTGCTTTTGCATGGTAGGGAGCTGGAAGGGGGGGGGGGTGTCTGAGAGCTTCTGGGTTTGAATATGGATTAATCTGGAACTTAAATGATATTTGAAAAGTAAAAGTAAAACAATCACGCTAAAATTATGACTCACAGTAAAAAGAGAAAATGGTGGGCAACATCTGAAAGGGTGAGCAAAAAGCAGTACTGGAGGAACTCAGTAGGTCAGGCAGCATCTGTGGAAGGAATGGACAGGTAACATTTCGGGTCGGAACCCTTACAGTCAGAGAAGCATAGAGTTAGTCATATAGCATGGAAGCCAGCCCTTCAGCCCAACACACCCAAGCCGACCACGATACCCCATCTAACCTCAATCCATTTGCTCTGTTTGACCTATATCCTATGAAATCTTCCCTATCCATGCACCTATTTAAATGTTGCTATTGTACCCGTCTCCACTAATGCATCTGGCAGCTCGATCCATACACCCGATGTGCGGAAAAAGTTGGCCCTTAAGTTCCTATTAATTTTTTCTCCTCTGACCTTAAGGCTACGTTCTCTGGTTCTTGATTTCCTCACCCCAGGTAAAAGCACCTGTGCATTCACCCTTTCATTACCACTCTATCTATCTGTGATTCCACTTTCAGGGAACCAGGTACCTGCACTCCTAGATCCCTCTGCTCTACAACACTCTCCAGGGCCCTGTGCAAATACTCTCAAGGTCCTGCACTGGTTTGACTTCCCAAAATGCAGCACAAACTCCATTCGTCATTCTTCAGCCCACTTGCCCACCTGATCAAGATCCTGCTGTAATTTTTGATAATCACCTTCACTGTCTATGATATCACCTACTTTAGTGTTATCTGCAAACTTATTCATCACGCCTTGTACATTTTCATGTAAATCATTGATATAAACCACAGACAGCAATGGGCCCAACATTGATTGCTGATGCACACCACGAGGCACACAAAATCAGTCCAAGAAAACAACCTTTAACCTCCATTCTTCCATTCAGCAAATTCTGTATCCAGGCTGCTAGCTCTCCCTGGATGCCATGCGATCTAACCTTCCAGAGCAGTCCACAATGCAGAACCTTGCTGATGTCCATATATAGAGCGTCTACGGCCTTGCCCTGGTCATTCTTCTTGGTTACTTCTTAAAAACGGAGTCAAATTAATGAGACACAATGTCCCGTGTTTGAAACCATAGAACCCTAGTCAGCCACTGTTTATTCAAATGCATTTATATCTTATCCCTCAGAATACTCACCAGTAATTTACCAACCACAGATGTTAGACTCACTGGTCCACGATTGCCGGGCTTGCAGCCCTTCTTAAACAGAGGCCTAACATTGGCCATCCCCCAGCCTTCTGGCATCTCACCTGTGCCTCAGGATGATTCATGAATCTCAGCCCAAGCTCCTGCAATTTTTTCTCCAGCTTCTCCCAGTGTTCTCAGATATATCTGACAAGGCCCGGGAGATTTATCTACCTTCTTATGCCTTAGTACGTCCAGCACTCCCTCAACCTAATATTGTTTAAACTTAAGACATCTCTATTATTTGTCCCAAGTTCCCAAGTCTTCATGTCTTTGTCCACAGCAGAAACAACCTTCTCTAAGCCAGGTGGGATCAAGTGCATTGAAGACCTTGCATATCTCCTGCAGCTCCTCACATAAACAACTGCTTAGTTTTCCGAGGGGCCCTATTCTCTCTCCAATCCTCTTTTCCTTAATGTACGTAAAATATTTTTGGATTCTCCTTGATCTTATCAGCCAGAGCTATCTCTTGCCCCTTTTTTTGCCCTCTCGATTTCCAACTTAAGTATGCTCCGCAATCCCCTAAACTCCTCCAGGGATGCACTTGATCCCAGCTTCCCATGCCTGGCTCATGCTTCCTCTTTATTTGGGACCAGATCCTCAATTTCTCTCATCAGGCAGGCTTTATTACTCCCGCCTGCCTTGCCCTTCCCTCCAACAGGAACATGCATGCTTTGACCTTGCACCAACACACTTTAAAAAGCATCCCACTTTCTGGATGCCCCTTTGCTCTCAAACAACCCACTCTAATCAACTTTAATAAGTTCTTGTCTAACACCATCAAAGTTGGCTTAGCCCCATTTCAGAATTTTAACTTGTGGACTAGCCCTGTCTTTATTCATAAATACTTTAAAGCATGGATCTGTGGTCCCTGGTCCCAAAAGGCTTTCCCACTGACTCTCCGGTCATGTACCCTTCCCAATTTCCTGACAGCTCTCTCCCTTGCAGTGCCCTCTACATCAATGCTTCTTAAACTGGTGAATGGTTCACCCAAGGGTGAATGAAACTAGAGGGGTGCATGAAGGGTGAATGATTTAACATATATAAAATTATACACAAGGGAGAATAAGAAAATTACCAAAAAGACATAAGAAAATTTAGTCGTGGGTGAATGAAATTTTGTGATAAAGACTCAAGAGTGAATGAGTTTAAGAAGCATTGCTCTACATATTGACTAAGGAATATTTCCTGAACACATTTGACAAATTCCACTCCAAGTCCTTGGCACTTTGGCAATCCCAGTCTATAAGTTAAAATCCCCTATAATGACAACTCTATTGGTCTTGCAGCTGCATGCAATCTCCTGGCATATTTGTTCTAATTACTCTGAGTATTTGAGGTACACTTCCAATACCTTTTTATCATCTCCTTTTTATTTCTCAGCTCCACCCGCATTGCTTTTTCAGACTGATTTCAGTATCTGCAGTCCTTTGTGTCAACATTTTACTGCTTCGAACGTCAATTGCTGCTAGGATGTCATCAACTCGGTGAAAGACGCTCTTTGGTCTGCCCGAACTTTGTTGACCTCCCAGCAGAGTGAGATGTCCGTCAGGGAATGTTGCCGACTGGCCCGCTGCAGACTGCAGGAGTACGTGCTGAGGGATGCACTGAAGCTCGATGCAGCCAACGCCAAGGCTCTGTGGGGGAGGACCACAGTCTAGGGTCCTTCCGCTGCTGGGCAGGGTGTGGTGGAGACGCCCCTCAAAATAAGGGAGAGGATATCACCCTAGGGGCCACATTAGTGGCAAGGGTGTGGGGTAAAATGTACAAACGCTATGTTACGACACAATGAATGTACGTATGTCCTCCGAGAATGTGGGAAGACTTTTTGCACAGTACCTGTTTTGGAGATATTTTTTACTCTGAATAAAGTTTATTTGGAATAATGAAAAAACATTCACAGTTTCACTGGAAATACTCCTCAAAGTATCCTTCCTTTGAAAATGTTCCCCTCCCTTTCCTCAACAGAACTGCTCCCAGCACTTTGTGTAGGAAGGAACTGCAGATGCTGGTTTAAAAAACGAAGATAGGCAACAAAGTTGAAGTAACTCAGCGGGACAGGCAGCATCTCTGGAGAGAAGGAATAGGTGACGTTTCAGGTCGAGACCCTTCTTCAGACTGCTTTTGTGTACAGCACTTTGTGATTTGCTCAAGATTCTAGCATCTGCAGCCCCTTGTGTCTGACAGATTGTGACTCTTTTTGGTGTAAAATTGCACACCACGCCACATATGATTTTTAATTCCACCAAACACTCTTTTGCCTTCCTGATAAAGCAGTACCTTCCCAGACGTTAACTTTTTTACTGTGTTTTATTTTTTAAACTCTCGTGAATTCTTTAGGGTTGAGTTTATTTCTCAAAACTGCTAAAGGCGTGATTCAGCCAAAAATGAATTTTCTGTCAATGTGAAGTATCTGTCCAACAGGATTCTCACAAAATCTGGAGTGACAATTTATAGTCAGCATTAAAGTGGATGTTAGTTTTGATCTTCTAACACCCAAAGCAAGGATGACAATATAATGGAGATAAAAAGCGATCAATTTCAATTTAATACATTAAACTTTCGACTGCAATATCTCAACAAAAAAAAGGACTTAAAATGGGGATTTGTTTGCTGCAACCATGCATTTTGCTGAATCTTATCGATTTCAATGAAAAAAAAATCATAATTGTCTTAGAGCTTTAAAATCTCATAAGCTCTCGCTCTTAATATTCCTTCAGGGGAATTTCATAATACTGGAGACATATGGCCAGACTATCACTCAGCTAAAAGATCATGACACAGCAGCGGCCAGTGCTTAAGCCAGGTGTCCACATGTACACAGGGAACGCAGGGGCTGTTGCACAGAAGCATCAGGTTTCACCACTCTTTCTGTTCCTATCAACCCCTCATAAACCATGCCTCAGCACCACAGAACTAGCCTGCCAAGAGTCAAGAGTGTTTATTGTCGTGTGTCCCAGATGGAGCAATGAAAGTCTTACTTAGAACAATGAAATTCTTACTTGCAGCAGGACAACAGAATATGTAAACATCGTACAATGTAAACAATATAATAAAGGAGAGAGAAAAAAAGTTCAGTGTGTGTATATATACACATACTCACAAATACATAAGGACTGAAGTTCATGAAAGAGTCAAGATGTTTCGGATTGGGGAGCAGGTTTGATGCCGTGCTTGGGAGCAAGAAGACAATTTAATCAAATGGGATTTAAGAGCCAGACACAAGGTGACAATATCAGCTTATTTTGTGAACACCAATGTGGCTTTGCGTTTTATGCAGCCACCTAAAGCTGATTTCTCTTCTCTTCATTTGCATTTGTTTGAATTTAGTAAAAATAGATGAACTTCGTTAACAGTATGATGCAGAACTGTGGGAACAATCTACATAGTATCTCTTTATTGATCATTTAATAGGCAACATTTTCACTCATTAACCAGACTGTTATTCTCAAAAGCCCTGTGAAACTGTGTTGAATGAAATGATAATCAAGTCAAGAGTGTTTTATTGTCATGTGTCCCATATAGAACAGTGAAATTCTTACTTGCAACAGCACAACAGAATATGTAAACATGGTACACACACACACACACACACATACACACACAGATATATATTTATACACATACATACATATATACACATGCGCACAGGTACGTACACATAAAAACAAACAAACAATAAAAGTGCAATAATAACAATATGTAGTTCAGAATTTATTTGGAGGTGCTGGTATTCCACTGACCCTGATGGGTCCTTCTGTTGCTGGACATTGGGGGGCAGGGTGTGGTGGAGACGCCCCTCAAATGAGGGAAGGGATATTACCCCAGGGGGCCACATGAGTGGCAAGGGTGCTGGGTAAAATATTTGTGAACACTACATTATGACGCAATTGATTGTATGTATAGCCTCTGTGAATGTCGGGAGAATTTTTGCACAGTTCTTGTTTTGTACATATTTTTTTTGTTTAGCTTAGAGATACAGTGTGGAAACAGGCCCTTCGGTCCACCCTGACCAGCGATCCCCGCTCATTAACACATTATCCTGCACACACTAGGACCAATTTTTAACATTTTTTAACAAGCCAATTAACCTACAAACCTTTACGTCTTTGGGGTGTGGGAGGAAACTGACGATCTCAGAGAAAACCCACACAGATCACGGGGAGAACGTACAAACTCTGTACAGACAGCACCCGTGGTCGGGATGGAACCCAGGTCTCTGGTGCTGTTAGGCAGCAACTCCACCACTATGCTACTGTGCCGCCTGAACTCGGAATAAATTTGTTTTGATTTTTTTTTTAAAATCAGTACTTTCCTTGTAATTAGACACCTCAGTAGTTAACCTAGATCAGCTAAAATAAGGAGAAGTCTGTGGGACTGAGAAGTCTGTTTAAGTGATCTGTGCACTTAAAGAGCAAAATGGGGGCACAGATTTGACAGAAGGTTGAAAATAAGATCAATACCTGATTGAAACAGAAGGAAACCACTAGGAGTTCAGGGCAGTTTCTCAGATGGGCTAGAAGTGGATGTTGAAATGCCATGATTTTTGATCTGGAACCTGTTCTGTTACTGTGTATCAATAATAAATGATGTGGTGTCTAAGTTTGAAAATGATGTTAAAACAGGAATCGTACCAAATAATCTGAGTACTGAGGAAGCTGAGAGGGAATGCTGGGCAGACAGTGGGATGGTGATAGAATTCAATAGCTGTGCGTGCAAAGTGGTAGAAATGGTTTAAAAATTGCATGCCAACCATTGACCTCTGAGTGCTGGAAGGTTGATGAGAGGCTGGAATGAACGAGGGTATGGAATCAGATTCATTAGACAATAAGCAGCATCTTTCAGTGGATAAAACTCATTGAAACGAAAGGTTTTATTTCAAGTAGCACAGGTTATATAAGTCGAGAGGTCAATTTGGGCTCCAAATTTGAGGAAGGACATTCTTGCTATTAAGGGAGTGCAGCGTAGGTTCACTAGGTTAATTCCCAAATGGCGGGACTGTCGATTGTTGAAAGACTAGAGCGACTGGGCTTGTATACACTGGAATTTAGAAGGATGAGAGGGGAACTTATTGAAACATATAAGATTATTAAGGGATTGGACATGCTAGAGGCAGGAAACATGTTCCCAATGTTGGGGGTGTCCAGAACCAGGGGCCACAGTTTAAGAATAAAGGGGAGGGCATTTAGAACGGAGATGAGGAAAAACTTTTTCACTCAGACAGTTGTAAATCTGTGGAATTCTCTGCCTCAGAAGGCAGTGGAGGCCAATTCTCTGGATGCTTTCAACTGAGAGCTAGATAGAGCTCTTAATGATAGCGGAGTCAGGGGGTATGGGGAGAGGGCAGGAACGGGGTACTGATTGTGGATGATCAGCCATGATCACATTGAATGGCGGTGCTGGCTCGAAGGGCTGAATGGCCTACTGCACCTATTGTCTATTGTCCATTGTCTATTGTCTATAATATAGTGCAACAAAATGGTTACTTCAGCTACAGGTTTGATTTCCATGCCACATGAGGAAAGATGAGTGATCAGAGTATGGATTCCTCAGGAAGCTGGTTGGTATGTAAACATATAAACAAAAGAAAGACATTGGCTGAGAAATTTCAACACAAAATGCAATATGTAAATATAATAAATACAAAGTACAATTTTACTGAAGGGTTGAAGATTGTAGGCAGCACAGTGGCACAGCGGTAGAGCTACTGCCTTATAGCACTAGAGACCCGGGTTCAATCCTGGCTATGGGTGATGTCTGCACGGAGATTGCACGTTCTCCCAATGACCGCATGGGTTTTCTCCGAGATCTTTGATTTCCTCCCACACTCCAAAGACTTACAGGTTTGTTGGTTAATTGGCTTGGTATAAATGTAAATTGTCCCCAGTGTGTGTAGGCTAGTGTTAGTGTGCGGGGATTGCTGGTCGGTGCAGAGTCGGTGGGCCGAAGGGCATATTTCTGCGCTGAATCTCTAATCTAAACTAAACTAAACTAAACTTAACTAAACTAATTGTCTTGGCATTAATTACGGGCACAAATTGATCTGCTGCTGAGGAGTCTGAGGTGGCCATCAACTTCCTGATAGTTTTTGCTGTGAAGTATCATGGTTTTGCCCTTTAAATGTCATCTGCACCACCCCACTTAACCATCCCACCTGTCTCCATCACTCCATCACTGCTCTACCTTCCTTCATCACATCCTCTATCAGACAATTACCTCTCCACTCTACACCCAAGCACCCTCTACAACCTTGCCGCAATAATCTAATCCCTCAGATCAACTCCCCACCACTAATTCTGGCCCATCTTCATGTTGTTCTCGCCACCAATCCCAGTTCAATAGCCCTGAAGTCTGAGGAAGGGTTCCGACCCGTAACGACACTCATCGTTTTTCTCCAGAGATGCTGATTGACCAGCTGAGTAGCACTTTGTGTCTATCTTCAATAATCCCTCCAACT
Organism: Rhinoraja longicauda; assembly: GCF_053455715.1. Taxonomy (NCBI): domain Eukaryota; kingdom Metazoa; phylum Chordata; class Chondrichthyes; order Rajiformes; family Arhynchobatidae; genus Rhinoraja; species Rhinoraja longicauda. The sequence continues at coordinate 43,708,714 of NC_135966.1, read as the reverse complement.
GACCCTCCCGTTAAGCCCAACTTGATCCTTTCTCCTATGTATCCCCTGATTCTGGTCCACATCTTTGCCTTATGACTCGTATTCAATCCATTTTTGTCCTCCTGCCAATCTCTGATTTCCTACCTTTTTAGTTTAGTTTAATTTAGAGATACAGCGCGGAAACAGCCCCTTCAGCCCACTGAGTCCGCACCGACCAGCGATCCCCGTGCACTAACACTATTCTACAAACTGGGGACAATTTACAATTCTTATCGAAGCCAATTAACCTACAAATCTGTACGTCTTTGGAATGTGGCAGGAAACCGGGGAACCCGGAGAAAACCTACAAGGTCACAGGGAGAATGTACAGATTCTGTACAGCCAGCAGCCGTGGTCAGGATCGGACCTGGATCATTGGTGCTGTAAGGCAGCAACTCTACCGTTGTACCACCATGTTGCCCTTTTGAACAACAGCCAACTAACTTCTTCTCTGAACTGCACACAGGCACGAGCTAGCTGTGAGAAAAAAAAGTTTAAGTAGGTGAACATATTGGATATCATGTTGCAGCTGTACAAAAGTGGTTAGAAAACTTGGAATATTTTGTGCAATTCTGGTTACCTCACTAAAATGGATGTGGTCGCATTAGAAAGAACGCAGCAGAGATTCACCAGGATGTTGATACAAGGAATTGCAGATATCGGTTTGCAAATAAAGACACAGTGTGAGAGTAACGCAGCGGGTCAGGCAGCATCTGTGGAATACATGGACAAGCAACGTTTCGGGTTAGGACCCCTCTTCTGACTCTCACCAGGATGTTGCCTGGAACGGAGGGCTTTGGTTACAAGGTGTGATTGATTTGACTGGGTTTGTTCTCACTGGAGCACAGGAGGCCAATGAGTGACCTTCTCGAGGTTTATAAAAATAGACCTGCAGAAATGGTACTGAACTTAAATCCTCAGGTATATCAACATTTTACAAAGTGATATTGTTCATAAGTTCCAGGAGCAGAATAAGGCCATTTAGCACATCAAGTCTACTCCGCCATTCAATCATGGCTGATCTATCTTTCCCTCTCAACCCCATTCTCCTGCCTTTCCCCCCATAACCCCTGACACCCATACTAATCAGAAAACTGTCAATCTCTGCCTTAAAACTATCCATCAACTTGGCCCCCACAGCCGTCTATTCCATATAAATAGGAGTTTGCTGAACCCCTGTGATGCTATTTGTCGCTAGCCTTTTTGACACTGTGTGGAAGCCAAGTTTCACATTTTATTTGATCACTCCAGAAACAGACTTATTTTGCACACAACAAAGCAACTGGCATTTCATTTGTTAAGGCAGCACTTGCATATTAATTACTTTAAAAACAACAGAAAGAGTGAACATTTTAGATGCACTGTCTCTTGCCCAGGGTACGTGAATCAAGGATCAGAGCAATAGGTTCAAGGCGAAGGGGAAAAGATTTAATAGGAATCTGAGGGGTAACTTTTTCACGCAAAGGGTGGAGGGTGTATGGAATAAACTGCCAGAGGAGGTTGTTGAAGCTGGGACTATCCCATCGTTTAGGAAACAGTTAGACAGGTACATGGATAGACAGATTTGGAGGGAAATGGACCGAATGCAGGCAGGTGGGACTAGTGTAGCTCGGACATGTTGGCCGGTGTGGGCAAGTTGGGCCGACGGGCCTGTTTCCACACAGTATCACTCTATGACTCCATGATTCTATTTTTTTTTAAAGGACCACTTGCCTGTGGTTGATGCTCGAGATTCTGCTGCATGGTGCTTAATGACCATTCCCCTCCTTGAGCCACCTTACAGCATTTTTTCTACTTTTTGCCAAATGCTTGAAGAGGCATGAGACAATGTAATCCAAACTTGTACAGCAAGCTGAGGAAAGCTCTGTATCTGGAGGGAAAGAGCAAGTTAACAAGTGACCTCGATGTCTTACTCAAGTTATTCAAAAAAACTTTTTTTTGCAGATTTCATTGCTTACTCAGTAGATGAAGTGAACTATCTTAGGGGTTTCATAGGCAGGAGTAACATGTGGATTGCGGTCATAAGTTCATTAGTGATAAGAGCAGAATTAGACCATGGGTGGCACGGTGGCGCAGCAGATGAGTTGCTGCCTTACAGCGCCGAAGACCCGGGTTCGATCTCGACTACGGGTGCTGTCCGTACGGAGTTTGTACGTTCGCCCCGTGACCTGCGTGGGTTTTCTCCGAAATCTTCGTTTTCCTCCCACACTCCAAAGACATACAGGTTTGTAGGTTGATTGGCTTGGTGTATGTGTAAATTGTCCCCAGTGTGTAGGATAGTGTTAATACGCGGGGATCGCTGGTCAGCGTGGACTCGGTGGGCCGAAGGGCCTTTTTCCGTGCTGTATCTCCAAACTATCTCTCCCTCTCAACTTCATTCTCCTTCCTCTCCCCATAACCCCCTGACATCCGTACAAGTATCACTATACATAAGCACTCAGATACATATTAGATAAGCATCTCAGATACAGCACAAGTGTACAGCAGTACTACACTGAGACAGTATACAGAGTCTCTGGAGAGAAGGAATGGGTGACGTTTCGGGTCGAGACCCTTCTTCAGACTGCAGATGCTGGTTTAAATTGAAAGTAGACACAACATGCTGGAGTAACTCAGTGGGTCAGGCAGCATCTCTGGAGTGAAGGAATGGGTGACATTTCGGGTCGAGACCCTTCCTCAGACTGCAGTTCCTTCCTACACAGTAGACAGAATCGCCAGTTTGGTGCCATTTTCAAGCCCCAGTTGTTGTAAGTGCAGGAATCTTGATTTGGCCATGAAGGTGTGCTGTCATGATGGCATTACAGGGTCGGCCTGGCCAAGCATAGCAGTGGTGACCTCCACCGCTGTAGGCCGCGTGTGGTCCACGTGCTCAGCATCTTGGAGCGGTGCCTGGTCCAGGCAAGCCCCGGGCTGTTGCAGGGCCTCCAGGGGCCCACTCCACCACCGCACTCCCCCCCACAGCCGGTCTGCTTCCCCCGGGGGTCCTCGATCAGCAGCGGGCAGGCTGGGCCTACCGGGCAGCTTCTGCTCTGAAGCACGGGTCCTCTGTCCGTGGTGGTGAGTCTCCGCACTCTGGTGGGTGAGTCGGGCCTACCGGGCAGGCCCTCGTCTGCAGGCCACGGCACTCTCCGGGGAACTCCTGCCCAATTGCTCTGCAGTGGAGATTCACCAGGGTTTAGTTTAGCTTAGTAGTAGTTTAGAGATATAGCATGGAAACAGGCCCTTTGGCCCACCAAATCCACACTGACCATTAACAAATCAACATCAACTTCCAAAGAAATGGTGGCTCTTTATGGCTTGATTATTTTAGTTTAGTGATACAGCGCGAAACAGGCCGTTCGGCCCACCAAATCCGCACCGACCAGCGATCCCCGCACATTAACACTATTCTGCACACACTAGGGAGAATTTACATTTATACTAAGCCAATTAACCTGCAAACCTGTACGTCTTTGGAGTGTGGGAGGAAACCGAAAATCTCGGAGTAAACCCACGCAGGTCACGGGGAGAACGTACAAACTCCTTACAGACAGCGCCCACTGTCGGGATTGAACCCGGGTCTCCGGCGCTGTAAGGCAGCAACTCTACCGCTGTTCCACCGTGCCTGCGATAATGTTTCAACTATGTGGACTGACCAGATAGGCTGGGTTTGTGTTTTTGGAATGGTAGGAGCTGAGTGGGGACCTGATAGAAGTCTACAAAATAATGATTGGCATTCAATGGAATGGAATGGATTACTTTATTGTCACATGTGACAAGGCACAGTGAAATTCTTTGCTTGCATACCCAAGGTATGCAAATAGTCGCTACATACGGTGCTGGCAAAGTTACAAAGTAACCCCGCCCACTTCTCCTTTGTTCTTCCCCTTCCACTCCCCCTCTCCCACTCTGGGTCCTCCATTGTTCTCCCCCCCCTCCCCCCAAGGTGGTTCCCATGGAGGTTTCTGGTGGTTCGACCGTCGATCGCGGGACGACCAACAAGGCTTCACCGCCGCGGCGACGCTCCATGGGCCACGAGGCCCCACTGGTAGGGTAGATAGTAAGAAACATTCCCCATGGCAGTGGTGACTATAACCAGACTGTATCAGTGTAAAGAGAGGGTTGGAAGGATTAGGTGGCATTTGCAGAAACCAAGTTTCACGTTAAAGGCTAGGAAGAAACTGCAGATACTGCTTTACAATGAAGATACACACAAAATGCTTCAGTCTGAAGACATATCTCAACATGAAATGTCACCCATTCCTTCTATCCAAAGATGCTGCCTGGCCCGCTGAGTTACGCCAACATTTTTTGTCGATCTTCACTTTAATGGGGTTGGAATCTGGAACACATTCTCTGAGTGGAAGGCAGGTATTCACACAGCATTTAAATGGTATTGAGCTGAGCCCTTGAAGCTCCATTGCACAAACGGCTCTTGGACGCATTGCTGGAAACAGTCTATTCAAATGATGGTGAGCATGGAAGTATTGGATCAAATATTCTGTGCTATATTCCTCCATAAAGTCTAAAGGTTCACAGTAGCACCTGTGAGCAAAAGGATAAAAATTAAGATTGTTCTTCCCACTGCCTTCAGAGCATCATAGCACCTGCAAGTTGAGGGCAATGAGGGCAATCACTGGGTTTCATTTCAACCCCCCCTGGCCTAGAGATAGACACTACATGCTGGAGTAACTCAGCGGACCACACTGCATCTCTGGGGAGAAGGAATGGGTGACATTTTGCCTCGAGACCCTTCTTTATACAGTCAGGGGAGAGGGAGACTAGAGATATGGAAGAGATATTATACAGATCAAAGCAGACGATGATCAATGAAATGTAGAATGGTTCATTGTTAGCTGAGGGGAAGGTGACAATGAGGCATATGCCCTTGGCCTAGCCTTAATTCAATTGTTGGCAGTATCTTCACAGTGTCCGTACAAGGCCCATGCTGAGACCAATCCTCAGTCAAACAAAACCACAAGATGGTGAAAGGTAGATTAATAAAACCCTTGAGTTACTCCAGCATTTTGTGTCAACCTTAAATAAAATCCAAGCGAGTACGTAATTAAAAAGGGCTGTTCTGCAGTGCCAACCACCTGCTGTACCTGTGGTTTTGCATCTGCTTTTAACTCAGGTAACTATGTTTAACAGCAGAACTGAAAGGTAAATATTTAACATAAAGAAAGCAAATCTTTCCACAGTGCTGTCTAAGTCAAAAAAATTAAGTGCTGCAGATAAATTCTTGTGATAGGAGCAGAATTAGGCCATTTGACCCATCAATCCTTTTCCACTATTCAATCATGGCTGATCAATCTCTCCCTTCTAACCCCATTCTCCTGCCTTCTCCCATAACCCCTGACACCCATATTAATCCTGGAAACGAGTCAATTAATAAAGTCCCAGTCTCATTTAACCTAAACCCAATGAGTTAGTTTTACATACCCAACCCAAGACATTTTAGTTGTTCCATTAAATCTGGGGTGTGTGGCCAGGCATCTAGGATGTTTCCAACAAGCCACCGCCTGTAGCAACAGGCTCCCCTCTGCCCCAATGGCATCTCCCTCCGCCACTGATTACGTTCATTTAAATCAAGCTTGGTGAACTAATTACGTTCACCTATATTAAGGTCGGTGAACTGCAGTCTCTCCATCCTCCACAGCCTCCATCCTCACATCCTCCACTCTCTCCTTACAGAAAGTCTCTTTAAGAACAACGATCTGCCCTGTTTCCTGTGAAATGCACAAAGCATGCATCAGGACTCGTTACTACTCAAGTGTTTAAATGTTTCTGCTTGCATGTTTGTATTACGATTATGATCTATGAGGAGGCAAAGTCAAAGCAAAACAGGATGTTAAGGTGTTTATCAAGCCTTTCCAATGTAAAACAAAGTAAACGGCTTTGTTCTTGGACTGTATCTTTGTTGTATCGCATTTGGAAACTGCATTCAGTTTTGGTTCCTTCATTAATAGGTAGGTTGGGGAGTTCTCCTGGCCTGGTCAATATTCAGTCCCCAATCAATACCATAAACCGATGAAATGATTGTTTATTGCACTGTTTGCGGGATCTTGCATTGCAAGATTGATTGTTGCATAAACATCCTGCACTTAAAACAAAATGCAGGTAGCCTCGCAGTTTGCAGCGTTCAAAATACTATCTAAGTGCAGGCTCTTTCACCTGAATAGAAAATGCAGGAAATCTCCAGGAGGCAGGCAGCATGGTGAGTGGAATCCAGACGGTGGTGTCAAGATGGTATAACAAAGTCATAGTCAAGTTGTTACGTTTCAGGAAGCAAGTTAATTTGGGATGAGGGGCAGAGAGTTTTGGCAAGGAATATACCATCAGTCAGTGGTAGAACAAGCACATGGCTTAAGGATAGACATAAAGTGCTGGAGTAACTCAGCGGGACAGGCAACATCGCTGGAGAGAAGGAATGGGTGACCTCTAGGAGTTTCAGGACTAGGGAAGATTACAGATAGGAGGAGCTACGCTTTCAAACAAGGGTCCTAAGATTCCTGGGTTTTAAAAGGCTGGATAAGAACTGCTCTTCTGGAGGTTTGTAGGAATGTTCGGATTTGAGCGGAGATGGTTGAATGCACACCCAACTGCAAATCAATACCATCTCTGTGGCTTGCAAAGATCACTATCCAATGTTTTCCTTTGTCAGGCAGTAGGAAAAAGCAAGTTCCCTCTTGAGAGTCACTCTTCCATGTGCCACTAATCCGGTGCCATTGATACGGCAAGCAGACAGGAAAAGAGTGGCTGCAATCACCTGAGATTGCATCATGGCAGCTGAATTCAAAATACAAAGGGTGATGTACGTCATAGAGTCAGCATATCTGCAATCAGAGCAAGAATGTTGCTCTTCTGGTTGATGCTCACATTGTTTTCCCAGCCTCAAATATCCTAAATTACCGATCCAACCCCTCCCTTTCGTTTAACGGAGGTTGTGCAAATAGTTGAAATGATATTATACGATAGTTTAGTGTTTTCAGGACACCTCAGTGATGGCTCATTGATTTCAACAAAAATGGCTTCTTCCCAAGATTAGATTGCAATTTTAGTGGGTTTCAGAGAAGTGAAATATATTCAAGCAGGCCTCAGTAACAGAGCAACAAAATTAAAACCTCGACTTGAAAACAAGTTTTGATTGATGCACCATAAATGGTTTAATTTTTTTTCTCTCCTAGTGTGATCTCGCGCTGGGCCTGCTCCAGATATTAACCCATAAATCAAAGTAGTGAGAAGCATAAAAGCTATAGCATGTGCTTAAAATCTCCTGCTTCTGTTTGTGTTTCCTTTTAATTGTCTAGAAATTACTGTTTGAAATATGTGGCGATATTTGAGACTGCACGAACCTCCTTCCTGGTGGCTTGTCAACATTTCGCAATCAATCTACAGTAAATTGATAATATATTATGCTGAAGAAGGGTCTCAACCCGAAACGTCATCCATTCCTTCTCTCCAGAGTTACTCCAGCTTTTTGTGCCTACCTTCAATTTATTATCATTGTTATTTGCGAACTTGTTTTCTTTAGGGCAGCACGGTGGCGCAGCAGTAGAGTTGCTGCCTTACAGTGCCAGAGAACCGGGTTTAATCCTGACTACGGGTGCTGTCTGTACGGAGTTTGTACGTTCTCCCCGTGACCTGAGTGGGTTTTCTCCGAGATTTTTGGTTTCCTCCCACACTCCAAAGACGTACAGGTTTGTAGGTTAATTGGCTTGGTATAAAAGTAAAAATCGTCCCCAGTGTGTGTAGGATGGTGTTAGCGTGCGGGGATCGCTGGTCGTTGTGGACTCAGTGGGCCGAAGGGCCTGTTTCCACGCTGTATCTCTAAACTAAACTAAAAGTACGGCGTTTACCCAACGAAGCTGTGGTGATTCACTCTAAGTAATTTGACAATTGTTTTGGGATGCCCTGAGACAGTGCACAGATATGTTCTTCCATATTCAATGATGTTATTGTTTTAGCTGCAGCATTGACATCAATACCATTATTTTTAAGAGTTGAAGATTGTACTGAAATAGTAAATTAAGAAAAGTCAATCAAAAGTCACAAACAATAGACAATAGACAATAGACAATAGGTGCAGGAGGAGGCCATTCGGCCCTTCGAGCCAGCACCGCCATTCAATGTGATCATGGCTGATGATTCTCAATCAGTTCCCCGTTCCTGCCTTCTCCCCATACCCCCTGACTCCGCTATCTTTAAGAGCTCTATCTAGCTCTCTCTTGAATGCATTCAGAGAATTGGCCTTCACTGCCTTCTGAGGCAGAGAATTCCACAGATTCACAACTCTCTGACTGAAAAGGTTTTTCCTCATCTCAGTTCTAAATGGCCTACCCCTTATTCTTAAACTGTGGCCCCCTTGTTCTGGACTCCCCCAACATTGGGAACATGTTTCCTGCCTCTAACGTGTCCAACCCCTTTAATAATCTTATACGTTTCGATAAGATCTCCTCTCATCCTTCTAAATTCCAGTGTATATAAGCCTTTAAACATATAAGTCTTTAAACATATGACAGTCCTGCCATTCCGGGAATTAACCTAGTAAACCTACGCTGCACGCCCTCAATAGCAAGAATATCCTTCCTCAAATTTGGAGACCAAAACTGCACACAGTACTCCAGGTGTGGTCTCACTAGGGCCCTGTACAACTGCAGAAAGACCTCTTTGCTCCTATACTCAATTCCTCTTGTTATGAAGGCCAACATTCCATTGGCTTTCTTCACTGCCTGCTGTACCTGCATGCTTCCTTTCAGTGCCAGGTTGTTGAGAGGCTGGAAACTGTACAATTGTAAGCCATTTGGTGCTGGTGACAGGAGATGAGAGCGGCAGACCTGTCACCATCGCAGGACCCACTGAATTTTTCTGTCTTCTTTTCATTGGCATTTGTCCATTTTAAAAACAAAACCAAGAGCCAGAATTTAGTTCCAAGAGAGAAGGCCAGAGACCCGGGTTCGCTCTTGGCTACGGGTGCTGCCTGTACGGAGTTTGTACGTTCTCCCCGTGACCTGTGAGGGTTTTCGCCGAGAACTTCGGTTTCCTCCCACACTCCAAAGGCGTACAGGTTTGTAGGTTAATTGGCTTGGTATGAATGTAAAAATTGCCCCCAGTGTGTGTAGGATGGTGTTAATGTGCGGGGATCGCTGGTGGGTGCAGACTCGGTGGGACGAAGGGCTTGCTTCCGCGCTGTATCTCTTAACTAAGAGAAAGCTGAGTTTAAGCAGAAAGTGTTGCCCAAGTTTGGAAGTTAGATTTCAGACATGATAAGCTTCAAGTATATTTCAACATCAAGATGAGTCCAGAGGCAGATCAAGGTAGCAAACCTGGAGAACTCCTCCAGCAAGTTCAATGCTAATGCATACCATGGAGATGAGACGTGAACATTACTCTGCTGATTACTGATAAACTCTGTTGTGTCTACAGAGCTAACCTTTCTGAAATGTGATCCCCCTTCTGTGAATTATGCTATGTTGATTTCTTCATTTTATCCCAAAGATATAAGTAACAGTTCTGTGGTCGGGTTGAAATATAATCTGTTATGCATCCTAGGTTAGTGGATCATTTAGATTTGTTTCAGAAATCTTTTATCTAAAATCAGAATGGAAAATACTGGAAGGATGTAGTTGATCTTACACTTAATGGAATAAAACTGTTATTTCACATAACATTTTATTTCACAAGTGGATGAACTCTTGGATAGAGTGTATACCTGATGGTGCACTTGGTCGTATTCTCAGAATGAGCATGGAATATGGCTGGAGTTTCTGTGGACATCTTCAACCTCACATTACTGAGGTCTGAGGTTCCCACCTGCTTCAAGAGGACATCAATAATATGAGGGCCCAAGACGAGTAAGGTGACGTGCCTCAACGACTATCGACCAGAGCCACTAACGCCCCTGGTGATGAAGTGCATTGAGAGGTTGGTTTTGGTGCATATCAACTCCTACCTCAACAAGAACCTGGACCCACTACAGTCATTGCCACAAGAGAATAACGGAGGATGCGATCTCACTGGCTCTCCACTCTGCACTGGACCACATAGACAATAAAAACACATACGCCAGACGACAGCTCAGCATTCAACACCATCATCCCCTCTAAACTTGTTACCAAGCTCAGGAAACCGGGATTCTGCGCATCCCTTTGCAACTGGATCCTCAACAGAATACAATCACTACAAATTGGCAACACTTCCTGCTCAATAACCATCAGCACAGGGGCATCTCAAGGCTGTGTGCTCAGCCCCCTGCTCTACTCACTTTATACCCATGACTGTATACAAGGAACAAGTCTGAAGAAAGGTCAAGACCCAAAATGTCACCTATTCCTTTGCTCCAGAGATGCTGCCTGACCTGCTGAGTTACTTCAACTTTTTGTGTCTGTCTTCGGTTTAAACCAGAATCTGCAGTTCCTCCCTACACAGTTCCAACTTCATCTTTAATTCGTTGATGAAGTCGCCATTGTTGGATGAATTATGGATAAAGATGAGTCAGAGTATAGGAGGGATGCTGAGGATCCACAAACCTGTCTGTGTTTGTCAGCGGGGCTGCCTTCTGCACCCATGCAGAACTCATGGACTTCATTAACCTCACTACTAATTTCCATCCTGCACTCAAATTCACTTGGACCATCTCCGACATCTCCCTACCGTTTCTTGATCTCACCGTCTCCATCACAGGGGACAGACGATTGACTGGCATCTATATAAAGCTACTGACTCCCATAGCTATCTAGATTACACTTCTTCCCACCCTGCTTCCTGCAAAGACTCTATCCCCCACTCCCAATTCCTCCGTCTACACCACATCTGCGCCCAAGATGAGGTGTTCCATACCGGGACATCCGAGATGTCCTCATTCTTTAGGGAACAGGGTTTCCCTCGTCCATCATAGATGAGGCCCTCACACGTGTCTCCTCGGTGCCCCGCAGCTCTGCTCTTGCTCCACACTCCCCAATTGCAACAGGGACAGAGTCCCCCTAGTCCTCACCTTTCACCCCATCAGCCGTCGCATACACCATGTAATGCTCCAACATTTTCGCCACCTCCAATGGGATCCCTCCATTAGTCACATCTTCCCATCTCAACCCCTATCCGCTTTCATCAGAGACCGTTACCCCTGCAACTCCATGGTTAATTCATCCCTTCCCACCCAAACCTTCCCCTCTCCAGGTACCTTCCCCAGCAACCACAGGAGATGCAACACCTGTCCCTATACCTCCTCCCTCGACTCCGTCTAGGGTCCCCGACAGTGTTTTCAGGTTAGGCAGAGGTTCACTTGCACCTCCTCCAACCTCATCCACTGTATTAGTTGTTCCAGGTGTGAACTCCTATACCGCAGGTTCGACGATCGTTTCGCTGAACACCTTCGCTCAGTCCACTTAAACCAACCTGATCTCCCGGTTGCTAAATATTTAACCTCCCCTTCCCATTCTCATACTGCCCTTTGTGTCCTAGGCCTCCTCCATTGTCAGAGTAAGGCCCAGTGCAAATTGGAGGAATAGCACCTCATATTTCCCTTGGGCAGCTTATAACGCAGTATTATAGTCATAGAGTGATACAGTGTGGAAACAGATCCTTTGGCCCAACTTGCCCACACCGGCCAACATGTCCCAGCTACACTAGTCCCACCTGCCTGTGCTTGGTCCATATCCCTCCAAACCTGTCCTATCCATGTACCTGTCTAACTGTTTCTTAAACATTGGGATAGTCCTTGCCTCAACTCAGCTTGTTCCATTCACCCACCACCCTTTGTGTAAAAAGGTTACCCCTCAGATTCCTATTAAATCTTTTCCCCTTCACCTTGAACCTATGTCCTCTGGTCCTCGATTCTCCTACTCTGGGCAAGAGACTCTGTGCATTCACCCGATCTATTCCTCGCATGATTTTATACACCTCTACATGATTACCCCTCATCCTCCTGCGCCCCCAGGGAATAGAGACCCAGCCTAATCAACCTCTCCCTATAGCTCACACCCTTTAGTCCTGGCAACATCCTTGTAAATCTTCTCTGAACCCTTTCAAGCTTGACAATATATTTCCTATAACATTGTGCCCAGAACTGAACACAATATTCCAAATGCGATCTCACCAAGGTCTTATATAACTGCCACATGACCTTCCAACTTCTATACTCAATACTCTGACTGATGAAGGCAAATGTGCCAACAGCCTTTTTGACCACCTTATCTACCTGCAACTCAACCTTCAAGGAACCATGCACCTGCACTCCAAGATCCCTCTGCTCTACAAGATTCCCCATAGGCCTACCATTCACTGTGTAGGTCCGGCCCTTGTTAGACATCCCAAAATGCAATACCTCACACTTCTCTGTATTAAATTCCATCAACCATTCCTCAGCCAACCTGCCCAATCGACCCATATCCTGCTGCAATTGTTCACAATCATCTTCACTATCTGCAAAACTACCCAGTTTTTTAAATCATAAGCAAACTTGGTAATCTTGCCCTGTAAATTCTCATCCAAATCATTGATGTAGATGACAAACAGTAACGGGCCCAGTACCGAACCCTGAGGCACACCACTAGTCACAGGCCTCCAGTCCGAGAAGCAACCTTCCACCTTCCACCATCACCCTCTGCTTCCTTCCATGAAACCCATTTTCTATCCATTCAGCTATCTCTCCTTGGATGCCATGCAATCTAACCTTCCAGTGGTATGACTATTAACTTCTCCAACTTCAAGTAACCTTTGCTTTCTTTCTCTCTCCAGCCCTCTCCCTTCTCAGTTCTCCGACCAGTCTGATTGTCCATGATTACATTTTATCTGTTTGCTTTGTTGTCACCTTCTCGTAGCTAACAATGATCTCCTACATTTTCCTTGAATCGCATCTCTTTTGATGTCTCATTTTCACACCTTACCCTTCCTTTTCTCTGTGTCTCTCTCTCCCCTGATTCTCAGTCTGAAGACGGGTCTCAACCCAAAATGTCACCCGTTCCTTCTATCCAGAGATGTTGCCAGTCCCGTTGAGTTACTCCAGCATTGTATGTCTATCAACCTCTCTTTATCATATCATATCATATCATATATATACAGCCGGAAACAGGCCTTTTCGGCCCACCAAGTCCGTGCCGCACAGCGATCCCCGCACATTAACACTATCCTACACCCACTAGGGACAATTTTTACATTTACCCAGCCAATTAACCTACATACCCTACATATCAACAAGCTGATGGTGGAGAGAGTCAACAATTTCAACTTCCTGGGCCTGCATATCTCTGAAGGTTTGTCCTGGACCCAGCACATCGTTGCAATCATAAAGAAAACCCATCACTATGCCAGAAGATTGAAGAGATTTGATATGTCGACAAGTACTCTATTGATTTTCTACAGATGTCTGGCAGAGGGCATATTGACCGGTGCATCATGGCCTGGTTCGGGAACTCAAACACCCAAGAATAAAGGAGACTACAAAAAAAAGGTGAACACTGCCCGGTCCATCCTGGGTACTAGCATCCCCACCATTGAAAAGATCTATAAGAGGTGCAGCCAACATCACCAAGGACCTACACCATTTCTTTCCTGCTCCCATTTCACTCCGTCCTCGGGAAAAAGGTGTAAGAGTCTGGAAACTGTAACATCCAGTTTCAGGAACAGCTTTCCCCAACAATTATTATATCGAACTCCAACTAAACTGAACGACAAACTGCTTGGGGTGCGTTAGGGACTGTGGACTTTTGTTTTAACACAATATTGTTTTTATTAATTTATTATACTTTTATTTGTTTATTATGTTATCTATTAAGTACTGTGCTTGCAGACACATTGTGCTGCTACTGCATGTAAGAATTTCATTGTTCCGTTCCATTACATATGTTAATAAAACGCTCTGGACTCCTGACGATTCTCTGGGTGGTGAGTACCTGGATCGAGCTGCCAGAGGAGGAGTTGGAGGCAGGCACAATTGCAATATATCTTTCATTCATTGTTCTTTATCTCTCTACATCATCGTCTATATCTCTCGTTTCCCTTTTCCCTAACTAGTCTGAAGAAGGGTCTCGACCTGAAAGATCACCCATTCCTTCTCTCCGGAGATGCTGCCTGTCCTGCTGAGTTACTCCAGCTTCTTGTGTCTATTTGCAATATATTAAATGTGCTTGGATAGGAGAGGGGCAAAGGGATGCAGGGCTAACACAGGCAAATGGGATTAGTGGAGATAGGTATCACCGTCTGGATGGATGAGGTGGGCTGTAAGGGCTGTTTCTGTGCTATCTTATTCTGGATAGAGCTCTGGGGGCTAGTGGAATCAAGGGATATGGGGAGAAGGCAGGCACAGGTTACTGATTGTGGATGATCAGCCATGATGACAATGAATGGTGGTGCTGCCTTGAAGGGCCGAATGGCCTCCTCCTGCACCTATTTTCTATGTTTCTATGATTCACTGCAAATGCTTTTTTTTCTTCAGATTCTCAGCATTGACAAATCCCCTTTGTATTTACCCATGTCTTTTATATTTTCCATTCACTGTAAAAGACAAACTTAATTCAGCATCTCCAACTTGTGTTCCATTTGGAATGGATATTTAAGATATTTATGTTCACCATAAATAGTAACGGCATGAACGTAGCATCTTAGCAGCTTATAGAGCTGTTTATATCTGTAATAACAGAATGGCATTCAAACCAATTCTTCTAACAGGCGAATGGCGCTGCTGAAGAATAAATCATCTGACTATTCAGAAGCACAGGTGATAACACCCAATCATCTTCCATCAGATTCTGAGGGATTTCACTGTGGCATGCAGCAGCCCGCACCTAACGAAAACACTTATGGATTTGTATTGGTATATGGACAGACATCAAGTGAGATTAAAACCAATAACTTTCAACAACTGTACACAGTTTGAATAAAAAGGGACATCAGTACAGCAAAAACAGAAGAGTTTTCACAATGTTATTTTAAAAAGGAATAATCAATGTAAATATTAGTGTCTAGACAATGAGAGGAGCTATTAAATATGCTCGTAGTCACTGCATTTTGAACAGTTCTGTTGAATAGTGAAAGACTTGGATAGAGTGGATGTGGAGAGAGATGTTTCCACTAGTGGGAGAGTCTAGGACTAGAGGTCATAGCCTCAGAATTAAAGGACGTTCTTTTAGGAAGGAGATGAGGATTTCTTTTTAGTCAAAGGGTGGTGAATCTGTGGAATTCTTTGCCACAGAAGGCTGTGGAGGCCGTCAATGGATATTTTTAAGGCAGAGATTCCTTGATTAGTACGGGTGTCAGAGGTTATGGGGAGAAAGCAGGAGAATGGGGTTGGGATGGAGAGATAGATCAGCCATGATTGAATAGTGGAGTAGACTTGATGGGCCGAATGGCCTAATTCTACTCCTATTCCTTATGACCTTATGAAATGTTTAATTGATTCGTCATTTTGTCCAAAGATTGATAATCACAAGCTTTATTTCTCGAAAATAGCTTAATGTCAGCATTAACACATAGTACAATAGAAACGCGTGGGACTGAGCAATGAAATTGTTCTGAAATTTGAGGCTGATGAAATATGATAGAAAAGGGTCTGCATGGAATGGGGAGGAGGACTCTCTGATCAAACTGTATTACATGGAGCAGATGAGGAAAAGCCACTTTGATTTGTACTGCTGCTAGAACATCATCCACTATACACTCACCACCCTCCATCAAAATCAAAATCAAGTGCCATTGTGTTTTAAACAATAATGGAACTTAGCTAATTTAATTTTTAAACATTCTTGACTCTCTCTTACTCAAAACTAAACCAGCACAAAACCAAGGTGAGATGTGCTGATTAGGGTTTAAGAAGACTCCTGTGAATGCCCTAGCTTTACAAGTTCACAAGATCATAAGTTATAGGAGCAGAATTAGGCCATTCGGCCCATTGAGTCTACTCCGCCATTCAATCATGGCTGATATCTGCCTCCTAATCCCATTTTCCTGCCTTCTTCCCATAACCCTTGACACCCGTTCTAATCAAGAATTTGTCTATCTCTGCCTTAAAAATATCCACTGATTTGGCCTCCACAGCCCTCTGTGGCAAATAATTGCACAGATTAACTACCCTCTCACTAAAGAAGTTCCTCCTCACCTCCTTTTTGAAAGACTGTCCTTTAATTCAGAGGCGGTGACCTCTGGTCCTAGCCCATCAGCCAATCTCATACCTGCGGTAATGCTGCAATGTTCAGATACTGAAGAAAGCTTCCAGTGTAAATAATTGGGAATATGTCTCTCATTATAATGGTAATTAAGCCAGCTAATGGAAACAGTATAGAGGTCCCCCTTTTGACAGATGTAAAGGTAATACAAAATATTTGAAATTTTTGTTTACTTCAGAAGCATTTTTAAAAAGTGGGTGTGGCAGGAAGTAGTGATCTTTGAAGCTGTTTTGGGAGTTCACAATGCTTTCTGCCACATCTCAACATAAGGCAAAGATCACCATCTGTTATAAAATGGATTTTGCTGTGCTTTGGTTTTTCTGCAGATCATGTTTTGGGGAGCTGACTACAAAGATTATTTCATAATGTTCGCAATATTTTCATTGCTCCTCCTTAATTATTCTGCCTTGACCCTTCTTTGGGTCAGCAAAACCCAGAAGATATTTCAGAAGAGATAATCAGGCAATTAAAACACACACCTCCTGATTCAGGGACAGTTTCATCCCAGCTGTTATCAGACAACTGAATCATCCTACCACAACCAGAGAGCAGTGCTGAACTACTATCTACCTAATTGGTGACCCTTGGACTATCCTTGATCGGACTTTATCATGTATCTATACACTGTAAATGGATCGATTGTAATCATGTATTGTCTTTCTGCTCGAAGGTAGACACAAAATGCTGGAGTAACTCAGCGGGTCAGGCAGCATCTCTGGAGGGAAGGAATGGATGACGTTTCGGGTCGAGACCCTTCTTCAGATTGAATTGCCCTGCATTGACTTTCTGCTGACTGGTTAGCACGCAACAAAAAGCTTTTCATTATACCTCGGTACAGCTGGCAATAAACTAGACTGGAAAAGTTGCTTGTAGCCAAGGTTCCAAAGGTCTTGACAGTGTTGATTTTTGTGCAAGATATTCCACAATCATGAATCTAATATCCATAGAAACAGGAGGACAAATATGCTGACGGCTGCCTATGTCTGCTCCACCATTCCAAAGAAATTGCAAGCGTGTATTAAGGGGAACAGGATATCTATTGAGTGAGTGGGGCTCCTCAGAAACCAAACCTCCATCTCTGTGTGAAGCCACAGGAGATGGGCAAGGTCTTCAGTGAATATTTCTCCTTTGTTTTTACCGTGGAGAAAGAGATGAAGACTAGTGAACTTGGGAGAATGAATAGCGATGTCTTGAGGACAATCTCTATTAAGGTCGAAGAAGTGTTGAATGTCTTAAGATGAACGAACGTAGATAAATAACCTAGGCCTGATCAGATGTATGCAGGGAAAGTGTGAGAAGGTGGAGAAGTTGCAGGAGTCACGGCTGAGATATTTGAATCATTGTTAGACATGAGTGAGGTTCTGGAAGACTGGAGGGTGGCGAATGTTGTACCTCTACTTACGAGGGGTTGCAAAGAAAAACCCAGGAACCACAGACAAGTGAGCCTAACATCTGTGGTAGAAAAGTTACTGGAGAGGATTCTGAGGAAGAAGATACACAAGAATTTGGAAATACAGGGGTTGATTAGGGACAGTCAGCATGATTTTGTGCGTGAGAGATCAGGTCTCACAAGTTTGATTGAGTCTTTTGAAGAAGTAATGAAGAAGGTTGATAAAGGCACGGCAGTATACATAGTCTATATGGACTTCAGAAAGATATGTAGGAAGGAACTGCAAATGCTGATTTACACCAAATATAGACACGAAAAGGTGGAGTAACTCAGCGGGTCAGGCAGGTTCGGAAATGTCACATCCTTTTCTCAAGAGTTAAAGTTCCCCATGCTAGGCTGCCGAGGAACGTTAAATCATATGTGATCCACAGAATTAGCTAACTGAAACATAATTGGCTTCATGATAGGAAGCAGAGGATGGTGGTGGAGGCCTGTGACTAGTGGTGTGCCTCAGGGATTGGTGCTGGGCCCTTTGGAGTTTGTCATCTATATCAATGATTTGGATGAGTGAATTTGAAGGCTTTGTGGATGATACGAAGAGAGGAGGAGGGCAGGTAGTTTAGAAAAGGCAGTGACTCTGCAGATGGACTTGGGCAGGTTCTGAGAGTGGTCAAAGTTGTTGCAAATGGAATACAGTGTAGCAAAGTGTGCCGTCGTGAACATTGGTAGTAGGAAAAAAGGCTTAGACTATTTTCTAAATGGGGGGAGGATTCAGAAATCGGAGTTGCAAAGAGGCTTGGGAGTGCTGGCGTAGGTTTCCTTAAAGGTTAATTTGCAAGTTGAATCGGCAGTAAGGAAGACAAATGCAATGTTAGCATTTATTTTGAGAGGACTAAAATATTAAAAACAGGGTTTGTGATGCTGAGGCTTTATAAAGCACTGGTCAGACAGCATTCGGAGTATTATGAGCAACTTTGGGCCCCTTATCTGAGGAAGGATGTACTGTCGCTGGAGAGGGTCCAGAGGAGGTTGACGAGAATGATCCTGCAGATGAATGGGTTAACATTTGATGAGCGTTGACAGCTCCCGGCCTGCACTTGCGGCAGTTTAGAAGGATGAGGGGGGACCTCATTGAACTTACCAAATAACAAAAGGCCTGGATAGAGTGGACGTGGAGAGGATGTTTCCACTGGTGGGAGAGTCTAGGACCAGAGGATACAGCCTCAGAATAAAAGGACGTACCTCAGAAAGGAGATGAGGAGGAATTTCTTTAGTTAGTGGGTGGTGAATCTGTGGAATTCATTGCATAGATGGCTGCGGAGGCCAGGTCAGCGGGTAATTTTAAGGCAGAGATAGATAGATTCTTGATTAGTACGGATGTCAGGGATAGTGGGGAGAAGGCAGGAGAATGCGGTTGAGAGGGTAAAATAGATCAGCCATGATTGAATGGCAGAGTAGACTCAATGTGCTGAATGGTCTAATTCTGCTCCTATGACATGTGAACATATGGACTTATTGATAAGATTTCAGATAACATTATATTTGGTGGTATCGTAGACGGGGAAGACTGCATCAGGATCTTGATAAGCTGGGCAAGTGGACCTGGGAATGGCTAGTGGAGTTTAATTCAGAGAAGTGTGAGGTGTTGCATTTTAGGAAGTCACACTTCACAATGAATGATAGGGCCCTGAGGAGTGTTATTGAGCAGAGGGATACAGGAGTACAAGTACATAGTTCCGTGAGAGTGGCGTCAGAGGCAGATAGGGCTGTTCAGAAGGGTTTTGATACTTTTACTTCTTACACATATTAAGTGTAGAA
Organism: Rhinoraja longicauda; assembly: GCF_053455715.1. Lineage (NCBI taxonomy): Eukaryota > Metazoa > Chordata > Chondrichthyes > Rajiformes > Arhynchobatidae > Rhinoraja > Rhinoraja longicauda. The sequence continues at coordinate 43,689,352 of NC_135966.1, read as the reverse complement.
GTTGGGATGTTATGTCACAGCTGTACAAGATGTTGGTGGGGCTGCATTTGGATTGTTGTGTGTAGGAAAGAACTGCAGATGCTGGTTTAAATCGAAGGTAGACACAAAATGCTGGAGTAACTCAACGGGACAGGCAGCCTCTCTGGAGAGAAGGAATGGGTGGCGTTTCGTGTCGAGACCCTTCTTCAGTCTGATGTCAGGGGAGTGGGGGGTGACAGAGATAGAATGTAGTCGGAGACGGTAAGACTGGTGGGAGAACTGGGAAGGGGAGGGGATGGAGAGAGAGGGAAAGTAAGGGCTATTTGAAGTTGGAGAAGTCAATGTTCATACCGCTGGGGTATAAGCTACACAATAAATGGATTATTGTCGGTCTTGGTCACTATGGCATCACAGGTCAATGGAATGGTGAAGATGTTTTGTGGCATGCTGAACACCATCATTTAGGGAAATGAGGATAGATGTTTGCATGAGTATAGAAGTTTGGATGTTATGTCACAGTTGTATAACACATTGGTGAGACCACACTTGGAGTATTGTGTTCACTTTTAGTCACACTGTTATAGGAAAGATGCTATTAAGCAGGAGAGATTGCAGAGATGATTTAAGAAGATGTTGCCAGGACTCAAAGACCCGAGCTACATGGACAGGTTGAGCAGGCTGGGTCTTTATTCTTTGGAGCGCAAGAGACTCAGGAGTAATCTGATGGAGGTGCATAAGATCATGAGCAGAATAAATAGGGTGAATGCACAGTCTTTTTCCCAGGGTAGGGGAATTAAAAACTAGAGGTATCAGGTGAGAGGAGGAAGTTTAATAGGAATCAGAGGGGCATCTTTTTCACAGAAAGTGTGGTGGGGATGTGAAATAAGCTGCTAGATGAAGTAATTGCTGCAGGTACAACACAACGTGTAAAATAAAACTGGACAGTTACATGGATAGGAAATGTTTAGGGGGATATGGACCAAATGGAGGGATATGGACCAAAAATGTTACCTATCTTAAATGGAGCATATTGGTCAACACGGACAAGTTGGCCAAAAGGGGCTTGTTTCTGTGCTGCATGACTCTCTGACTCTAAGGCGGCCATCTTTTGCCTTGCTCCACTTTCCTGCACTATAATATCACAACTGCCATAAAATCTTCAAATGTATTGACCTTTCATTCAATGAACCATTAAATGAAAACAAATTTTCACATGACTGACCTTAACAGATCTGCTCACATAAGAAAGGAAATACATTTAAGGATAGTTACGATGCCAAAATTCTTCAGATGGAATGGTAGCCTGTGGTTAATTTTCTGGACTACAAATCAAGGCATCAGAGCAAATAATCCAAATAGAACAAATAAGAAATGTAAGTCAAATTCACAGTCACAGGAGCCTGGAAATGTGTAATGTCAACTATTGAAGTAATTTACATTAAAAGACTAAAAGCAGTTCCGTTGAGCATGAAACTATGGGACAATTGCAAAAATCAGTCCAGTTCTTAAATGTCCTTTGATGAAGAAAATGTGCCCTGTATTCATCACCACAACTGCTTAGTTGATTTTGAAATGTTCAACTAAGCTGCTCAGTTACACAAACCTTCTACTAGAATAAAGATAAACACAAAATGCTGGAGTAACTCAGCGGGACAGGCAGCATCTCTGGAGAGAGGAAATCAAGCTGAAGAAGGGTCTCCACCCAAAACGTCACCCATTCCTTCTCTCCGGAGATGCTGCCTGTCCCGCTGAGTTACTCCAGCATTGTGTGTCCATCTTTGGTGTAAACCAGCATCTGCAGTTCTTTCCTACACATTCTATTAGAATAAGGTCTACTGACCACAAAACATTGGTCTGAACAGCAGACTCATCATGACAAAGGCATTTCCTTCAAATGGACTTTGCAAATTCCTTCTCCCAAACATCTGTGGTTTTATAGGATATCCCTCTGGGGAGAGATATCAGCCAATGCCTTAAATTCTTCCATTACAATCAGTTAATACATTCTGTCCCTACGGAAACACAAGCAGCAGTATTGGCAATATACTGTCACACATCCAGAATAAATGGATCTGAAAGTCCTCAGCATTGACCTGAGACTCCTCAAGTCTCAATGACTCATATGAGGAATGAAAGCTCCTCGTGATTACCACCTACTGACACAGGACACCCTTGCCTCAAGAGCCACAGGTGCATTGAGTGTAGAAGTTGGGAGGTCATGTCACAGTTGCATAAGACATTGGTGAGGCCACATTTACAGTATTCTGTTCAGACTTGGTCACCATGTTAGAGGAAAGATGTTGTCATGCTTGTCAGAACTCGAGGGCGTGAGCTATAGGGAGAGGTTAGGACTTTATTCCTTGGAGAGCAGGAGGATGAGGGGTGATCTAAAAGAGGTGTATAAAATCATGAAAGGAATAGATGGGGTAAATGCACAGTCTTTTGCCCAGTGTAGGCTAATCGAGAACCAGAGGACATAGGTTTAAGGTGAGGGGGGGACAGATTTAATAAGAACCTGAGGAGTACCTTTTTTACACAAAGGGTGGTGGATATCATATTATATCATATATATACAGCCGGAAACAGGCCTTTTCGGCCCTCCGAGTCCGTGCCGCCCAGCGATCCCCGTACATTAACACTATCCTACACCCACTAGGGATATATGGAATTAGCTGTCAGAGAAGGTAGTTGATTTTGTGATTTTGTACACCTCTATAAGATCACCTCTCATCCTCCTGCGCGCCAAGAAATAGAGTCCCAGCCTACTCAACCTCTCCCTATATCTCACACCCTCTAGTCCTGGCAACATCCTCGTAAATCTTTTCTGATCCCTTTCTAGCGTGACAATATCTTTCCTATAACATGGTGCCCAGAACTGAACACAATATTCTAATTGCGGTCTCACCAACGTCTTATACAACTACAACATGATCTCCCAACTTCTATACTCAATTGAAGTATTGATGAAGGCCAAAGTGCCAAAAGCCTTTTTGACCACCCTTTCTAGCAGAGACTCGACCTGCAAGGAACCATACACCTGCACTCCTAGATCCCTCTGCTCTACAACACTCCCCAGAGGCCTACCATTTACTGTGTGGGCCCTTCCCTTGTTAGACGTCCCAAAATATAACACCTCGCACCTCTCTGTATTAAATTCCATCAACCATTCCTCAGCCCACCTGGCCAATCGATCCAGATCCTGCTGCAATCTTTCACAACCATCTTCTCTATCAGGTACATGGATAGGTTAGGTTTAGAAGGTTATGGGCCAAGTGCGGGAAGGTGGGTCTAATATAGATGGGGCATATGGGCAGCATGGGCAAGCTTGGCCTATTTAGTAGGAATGAGAACCAACATGAAAGAAAGTTTAGAACCTCTACCTGGCCAAAGTGAGCTCCTTGTGCAAATAGATGCCTTTAAAAAAATGTGGCTGTAATTGCTCAAGGTGGATTATGTCTATCAAATATAGTTGATTTAATTTTGCAGTGATCACAAATCTGGTGGATAATAGTCTCTTATAGTGTGCCATAAGAATAGGTGTTGGGCCCTTTACTGTTTGTACTTTATGCCAACAATTTGGATGAGAATGTACAAGGCATGATTAGTAAGTTTGCAGATGACACAAAAGTGGCTGGCATCATAGATAGTGAAGATGGTTATGAAAAACTGCAGCAGGATCTTGATCAGTTGGGCAGGTGGGCTGAGGAGTGGTGAATGAAGTTTAATACAGATAAGTGTGAGGTGTTGCCTTTTGGGAAGTCAAATCAGGGCAGGACCTTCACAGTGAATGGCAGGACTCTGGGGAGTGTTGTTGAGCAGAGAGATCTAGGATTGCTCCTTGACAGTGGTGTTATAGGTAAAAAGGGTGGCCTTCATCAGTCCGAGTATTGAGTATAGAAGTTGGGATGTTATGTTACAGTAGTTCATTGGTGAGGCCATATTGGCGAGACCACATTTGGAGTATTATGTTAAGTTTTGGTCACTCTGTTATGGGAAAGATGTTAGAGTCTTAGAGCATGGAAACAGGCCCTTCAGCCCAATTTGCCCATACCGGCAAACATGTCCCATCTGCACTAGTCCCACCTACCTACATTTGGTCCATATCCCTCTAACCCTGTCCTATCCATGTACCTGTCCAAATGTCGGAGGATGATGTGTTGGATGCGGAGACTGGTAGGGCAAAAGGTGAGGACCAGGGGAACTCTATCCTTGTTCCATCTGGGGGGATGCGGAGCGAGGGCAGTACAATGGGACGCAGAGGAAATGTGGCTGAGGGATCCAATGATGACAGCAGGGGGGAAATCAAACTACTAAAGAATGAGGACATCTCGGATGTCGAAGAATGGAAACCCTCATCTCGGGAGCAAATGTGGCAAACTCAGAGAAAGTGTCTTTGCACGAAGCAGGGTGGAAGGAAGTGTAGTCCAGCTAACTGTGGGAGTCGATAGGTTTGTAGTGGACGTCAGTCAATAGTCTGTCTCCTGTGATGGAGACAGAGGGATCAAGAAAATGGAGCATGGTGTACCAAATAGTTAAATTGAATTTGAGGGCAGAGTGAAAATTAATAGTAAAGTTAAATGAAGTCTGTTCTGCATGTGTGTCGGAAGCTGTGCAATGCGGCCGTCAATGTAGTGGAGAGAGAGTTGGGGGATGGTGCCAGTGTATGTTTGGAACAAGGATTGTTTGACATAAGTGACTAAAAAGCCAACATTGCTGGGGCCCATGCAAGTGTCCATGGCTGCACCTTTAACTTGGAGAAAGTGATAGGAGACAAATAATGAGGCAAGGTTGTTTGAACTTTGCCAATTTTTCTGAGTTAGAGTCATAGTCTTATAGTGTGGAAACAGCCAACATGCCCCATCTACACTAGTCCCACCTGCCTGCGTTAGGCCCATATCGCTCTAAACCTGTCCTACCCATGTACCTGTTTAAATGTTTCTTGAATATTGTGATAGTATCTGCCTCAACTACCTCCTCTGGCACCCTTTGCGTGGAAAAATGACCCCTCAGATTCCTATTAAATCTTCTTCCCCTCACCTTAAACCTATATCCTCCGGTTCTCGATTCCACTATTCTGGGCAAGAAATTCTGTGCATCTACGTGATCTATCCCTCTCATGATTTTATACACCTCTGTAAGATCACCCTTCATCCTCCTGTGCTCCAAGGAATAAAGTCCTAGCCTGCTCAACCTCTGCCGTAGTTCAGGCCTGAGTCCTGGCAACATCCTCATATATCTTCTCTGTACCCTTTCCAGATTGACCACGTTGTTCCGAGAACATGGTGCTCAAAATTGAACATAATATTTTAAATGCTGCCTCACCAATGTCTTATACAAACTGCAACATTACCTCCCAACTTCTATATTCAATGCTCTGACTGATGAAGGCCAATGTGCCAAAAGCCTTTTTGACCACTTTCAATGAACTATGTACCTGTACCTATAGATCTTTCTGCTCTACAACACTCCCCAGAGCCCTGCCATTCACAGAGTGGGTTCTGCCCATGACAGTGCCCCCAAAATGTAACACCTCACATTTCTCTGTAAAAGTTTCAAATATTTGGGAATGATCCAACTTAGATCCCAGTGACAGACATCTTGAATTGCTGCAATTCAAAGTCCACTCAGAGAATCACCTATCAATGTGACATCTGCATTAAATAGATTAACTAGATATGAAAAAACATTTTTTTGTTAGATCTAAAGAAAGAGAAGCAGGAGAATGCAATATTAGAACTTGCTTTGCCAGTCAATGGATCGTGGCTGAACCTGTGCCCATTATCCTGCCTGACCCCTAGAACCTCTGATCCCCATGGACGAGGTTCTCCCTTGATGATTGAGCAAACCTTTTCATGATCCCCCGATGGGAGAACGATTGGTAGCCTCATAGGTGATGTTTCGTGCCGAGACCCTTCTTCAGACTGAGAGTCAGGGGAGAGGCAGACACGGAGATATGGAAGGGTAAGATGTAAAAGCAAGAGATCACAGGGGACGAAGCTCGACCCAAAACGTCACCCATTCCTTCTACCCAGAGATGCTGCCTGTCCTGCTGAGTTACTCTAGCATTTTGTGTCGATCTTCGGTGTAAACCAGCATCTGCAGTTCCTTCCTACATAATTGAGCCATAATGCGGATGTGTCTCTTTGCACACAGCAAGAGTGACCCCCAATCTAATTTGTCCTTTACGGAAGCGTACTGAAACCTGCCATTCTCACTCAATATAACATGGACTAAGGTACTTTAGTGCTTAAGACCCTACAGCTTTCCATTCACATTAAGTGCAGAACCTGGAAATAGTCTACCCCACAACAGAAGGGGGAGGAGTTGTACAGTTTGATAGCCACAAGGATCTCCTTTGGCATTCTGTACTGCAACCTGCTGCAAAAAGAAACACCTTGCTCTCAATGTTGAAGGGAGAGACCACAGTAGGGAAAGGCATCATTAATCAGCTATCCTGTAAGTAAACTTCTACAACTTCTGCAAATCTGTGGTCCAGAGTTGAAAGACCTAGTCTCAGAATCCAGAAGTAGCCATTATTTAGTTCATCCTCAAACTGAGGGACCACTGACAAGGTTGGATAATCTGCACAAACAGAGTAGGTTTGGCAGGCTTTCTTATTCATTTCATTAGTTTGATTTGGTTTGGTTTATTATTATTATCACACGTACAGATACAATAAAAAAGACTTGGTTATGCATGCTATCCAGACAAATCACATCAGACATGAGTACAATCAAATCATATGCAAGTACAAGTACTGTAATGACACAAATAAACAGGGCACAGAATACAGTGTACGAAGTGTAGAATGTAGCTGCAGAGAAAGTACAGATTTGAAAAATTGTGCGGGTCACATTGAGATAGATTGGGAGATTAGGATTACAGTGGAGTGGAGGGATTGTTAGAAACCGAGGCATGTTTTTCAATTTTAACATTGCCTTTCAAAACATATTTTTCAAGGCTGTTGATAGCTTAATAGTCTTTAATTTTTTTAATGTAGTTGAATAATTTTGAGTGAGGGAAACATCTATATACTAAAACTCTCGTTTGTTTGTTTGTTTGTTTGTTCCTGAACTACAGCCAAAACGGTACGCGATAGCGTGACAATTTTAGGCCCACCTTACTCACCGCCGTCCCTTTGGTGCGAATGGAAGACGTTTCATTGAAATCGATGTTAAATTTTTTAATTTATTCACATTTAAAAGTTTTAATCTATCTCCTAGGGAGCGAGGGGGGAGGGAGGGGGGTGGAGGGAGGGGGGAGGGAGGGAGGATAAGGGGGTTGAGGGGGATGGAGTGGAGGGGGAGGGGGAGGGGAGGGGGAGGGAGGAGGGGAAGGGGGAGGGGGAGAGAGGAGGGGGGTGGAGAGGGTGCTGCACCAATGCAGGAGAGGTTTGGGCTCAACGGCTCCACTTGGTCTAGTTAAACATTAAAAGTGGTTAAGTTACAGACAGTGGTTTTATTGGCTTGTCTTTTCTGCTATTTTTGTGGGTGAGGCTTCTTCTGCCTTTGCACCATAAGGAACTGTCTCTTTGTTCTGAAATCCAGCAGGGGCTGCACCTCCCCATCACGTACAGCTGCTGTCCAAGTTGGGAAAAGGCAAGTTTGTGCTTATTTCCGATGTCAACGATGAGCATGAGTGGGTTGCCAACGACCACAAATGTTGATGCTTCTTACTTCATTCAGTGTTGCCATTCCACTGTCATTGCAAATTTACAAACCTGGACTTGTTTCACATAATTTCCTGAATAATTTCACTTTGCCATTATTCAACTAAACATCAGTATTGATCTACACTGCGTTGTTGTTGCCCTTCAACATGAAAAGAATCAACCGGGCGGCACGGTGGCACAGCGGTAGAGTTGCTGCCTTAAAGCGCTTACACCGCCAGAGACCCGGGTTCCATCCTGACTACGGGTGCTGTCTGTGCAGAGTTTGTACATTCTCCCCATGACTCTGTGGGCTTTCTCCGAGATCTCCTCCCACACTCCAAATACGTACAGGTTTGTAGGTTACTTGGCTTGGTATACATGTAAATTGTCCCTAGTGTGTAGGATAGTGTTAATGTGCAGGGATCATTGGTGGTGCGGATTCAGTGTATCTCTAAACTAAAGTAAGGTAAACTGTGAAATTTTGCCATATTAATTAAAATGTCTGAAGTTCATTAAAGAGTCAAGATATTTGGGATTGGGGGAGCAGGTTTGATGCCGCGCTTAGGAGCAAGAAGAGAATTCAATGAAATAAGATTTAAAAGCCAGACACAAGGTAAGAATATCAGTATACTTTGTTAACATCAATGTGGTACAGGAAGTCAGATTATTATCTGAATGGTGTCAGATTAGGAAAAGGGAAGGTGCAACGAGACCTGGGTGTCCTTGTACATCAGTCACTGAAAGTAAGCATGCAGGTACAGCAGGCAGTGAAGAAAGCTAAAGGCATGTTGGCCTTCATTGTGAGAGGAATTGAGTTTAGGAGCAAAGAGGTCCTACTGCAGTTGTACAGGACCCTGGTGAGACCACACCTGGACTATTTAGTGCAGTTTTGGTCTCCTAATTTGAGGAAGGTCATTACTGCTTTTGAGGGAATGCCGCGGAGGTTCAGCAGGTTAATTCCCGGGATGGCGGGACTGTCATATGATGAAAGAATGGGTCGACTGGGCTTGTATTCACTGGAATTTAGAAGGATGAGAGGGGATCTTATAGAAACCTATAACATTCTTAAAGGATTGGACAGGCTAGATGCAGGAAAAATGTTCCCGATGTTGGGGGAGTCCAGAACCAGGGGTCACAGTTTAAGAATAAGGAGTAGGCCATTTAGGATTGAGATGAGGAAAAGCTTTTTCACCCAGAGAGTTATGAATCTGTGGAATTCTCTGCCACAGAAGGCAGTGGAGGCCAATTCACTGGATGTTTTCAAGAGAGAGTTAGATAGAGCTCTTAGGGCTAGCAGAATCAAGGGATATGGGGAGAAGGCAGGAACGGGGTACTGATTGTGGATAATCAGCCATGATCATGTTGAATGGTGGTGCTGGCTTGAAGGGTCGAATGGCCTACTCCTGCACCTATGTATCTATGTATTTTGCAGAGGTTATTCCAACCCATAATCAGGTCAGCCAACCCCCAAGTTTATAGTGTTTAAAATGTGCTTGAGCCCACTGGACTAAACATGAAACTCCATGGTCCATTCAGAATGGGAAGCCTTGGTGTTTGCAGTGCAAGAGTGGTAACAGTGACTTGTTGTAAATGGGTTTTGTTCCATATGTCTTTGATAAGCAGATCTGAAAACTGTTGAAACGGATTTAACAATGAAAATAAATTGAGTAAGTGGAGTCACCACAGGTTCGAATAGGCCTGACTCTTCAACTCTGTGTAGTTCAGCTCTGACCCGAGACACAGAGACCATCAGTGGAGATGAGGTCTCCATGAATTCTGTACATCACACTCTCATGAGCAGGTGCCAATGTCAGCAAAATTGCACCATGCACTCCAGAATCGTTGAGTGGAGTACTATCCATGACATTAGATTCAGTCACGTGTCCTTCACTTAATCTTCATATGTTAACATTCGTAATTTTATTGAACACTTTGCGAGCTGTTCCTTTCTTGGAATCATGAAATAAAATGTGAAAGATACACAGCGGCATTGTTTTTCCATAGTTAGCAAACTTAGAAATGTATTTAAAAATGTGCAGGCACTGTTCTGAAAAGTAATATTACATAGCTCAGAAAAACTTTTTTCCACTGGGTCCCTTGGATAATAGTTAAACCTTTGCAGGGCAAACTATTTACATTATTTTCAATTAATCATAATCTAAGACAATGAATGAAGTAATGATGAAATATTGATGTCAAGGACTGGATCAAACAAAGTCCGCTCAGTCCTCCTGAACCCATGTGATCTCCCAGTTGCTAAACACATTAACTTTCCCTCCCATTCCTACACTGACCTTTCTGTCCTGGGCCTCTTCCATTGTCAGAGTGAGGCCCAGCACAAATTGGAGGAACATTACCTCATATTCACTTGGGCAGCTCATACCCCAGCAGTATGAATATTAACATCTAATTTCAAGTAACCCTTGTTTTCCCTCTCCCTCCATCCCTCCCTCTTCCTAGTTCTCTGGACCAGTCTGTCTGTCCCCCTGATTACATTTTATATCTTTTTGCTTTGTTGTCACCTTCTCCTAGCTAACAATGATCTATTCTATATTTTCCTTGAACTATATCTCCTTTGATGTCTCATTTACACACCTAACCCTTCCTTATCTCGGTGTCTTCCTCTCCCATGACTCTCAGTCTGCAGAAGAGTCTCGACCCGAAACGTCACCCATTCCCTCTATAAAGAGATGCTGCCTGTACCGCTGAGTTACTCCAGCATTTTGTGTCTATCTTCTAACAAAGCATTTCTTTCTCTAGCAGGGCATACTTCACCAAAAATTGTTCATTATTCCAATTCTAAGCGGCAAAGGTTTAATAATGAACGATTTTCAAATAGTTTTCTTCAGATATCATTGAGAACTCTTTCATACACTGGGTCTGCTGTCACACATTCAACAGTGTGAAAAGCTGCAGACTGAATATTTTACTGATGATGCCTCTGTACCTGAAGAGTGGAAGATTGCTTCATTGCAGAGATGGCGGGTTAAACACTTAGATTTTTAGATACAATTATGTTAACACACATTTTGGCATGTAACTAACTCAAAAATGCTTCTTGAAAGTAGACATACCTTGAGGAGATTTCGCAGTGGAGCAGACGAAATGTGTAGGAAGGAACTGCAAATGCTGGTTTAATCCAAAGATAGACACACAATGCTGGAGTAACTCAGCGGGACTGGCAGCATCTCTGGATGGAAGGGTCTCGACCCGAAATGTCACCCATTCCTTCTATCCGGAGATGTTGCCTGACCCGCTGAGTTACTCCAGCATTTTGTGTCTATCTTCGGTGTAAACCAGTATCTGCAGTTCCTTCCTACTCAAAGATGCTTGGTTCAGAAAGTAAACATTGAACTACATTACCTTGCTCAGGGCAATTAAGCACGGCTTGCTTTTCTCACCAGGCATTCCCATGACAAATACAATATGAGACAAATCCGAAGTAAAGCTTACTGGAAAAGAACTACATCTGTAACTCCCAAACAAATCTTCATTCATAGAGTTCCAACAAGTTGCTTTCATGAAAACATTAAGGAGCAACGCTATAAGTTTTTCCACGTCACACTGGCTATTTATTGAGTACTCACTCACAAAGAAAGCCATGTTTTCCTTTTTATTAACAACTTTTGGGACTGAAGATTTCTAAAAAAACTTTTTAAATGTCCAGCTGGTCAGTTATTGGCTGAGCCAATATATGTTCATAGGAGAATCCGAGTCCCATGATTACTGTCAATACTGTGTTATATGGATAACAGGCAGGAAAGATCGACAATAGCAGCTCACAACTACTGTAAATGGGGGGTAAACACCATGTAGCCCACGGAAATGAGGATCATCATTTCTATTCCAGCTTTTGGCAATAGGCCCCTTTGCAAGTTGGGGTAACATTCTCTTTACCTTGAGCAGTGGCACAGTGAGAAAGACAAATAACATGGAATACTGGGATATAAAGGCATCAGGGTCCTCCTTGGTCATTGTCTGTCAAGTGGGAGAAACATGGGGGAAGAGAGAAGAAATGTTCTTGCCTTCCATCACAGTGAGGGGGTGTCTGGAGGAGTCACTATGATGGATGTTTGTGTTAAAATTGTGTGTCGTGTGTCTTTTACTCTGTACTGTTGTGGCTGCGTGGCAAATGATTTTCGTTCAATTCATTTTGAATGACAATAAAGGTAATTCAGATTCAGAATTCAGATTCAGATTGTAGCCCATAAGGGAAAGAAGAGTTTGATAGTTCATGTGCTCACTTCCCAGCAGGTCACTGAGGTAAATAGCCAGCAGGATTTTTAGGAAGGTCATTTAGTGCATCGTTGAAATGGCTTTCCCCAAACTACTGGAAAACACCAAAGCTGACTTAGTTCCCACACTCGTGCTGCCTTCAATATTGAAAAGGATATGAAGATGCCCTTAAGTTCCAGTGGATAAATCTGAACCCTGGGGATGTTTCCAACGGATGGAATCTGATTACCTGTGCCAGAAGGAGAAAAGAAGAGAACGTTAATGTAAAAGAAGGCAATGCCAACACAACTCCAGCTTGAGCTGCACATCACAAAGGAATACTGGCGAGTGGCGGGCGGCGATAGGAATCCCAGCGAGCCGGGGCCTGGTCACCCACCGTGGACCTGGGAACGTGCCGGGAGAGGGAAGCGCAGCAGGCCCGGCTCGCCCACTGTGGAACTGGGTAACCTGCAACTCACCTGGAGAGGAGGATGGAGGGAGATGGCAGAGGATGGAGGGAGATGGCTGGACAATGTGCTCCCGTGAGCTGCGGCCCATCCCAACAACAGGCCTGCCTCACCCACTGCTAGAGGAGGACGGAGGGAGATGATGGGGGTCGCTGGACAAGGGGCCCAGTAAAATGAATCATACAATTTACTAAGCAATTTACTAGTAAATGTACTGGAAGTGTGTTAAAAATCGAGTCTGTAAGCAGTCCTTCAGCATATGCAGTATGTAAGGGATTATCAAAGCATGACAAGCACAAAATCTATTTGTTTCAGTCTTCACAAAATCAGCAAAAAGTCCACAAACAAGCACACCAACTAACTCTCCCAAAGAATCTATAATCACATACAACTTCCAAAACTGGCCAAGCCATCCTGCACAAGGTCTTCAGGTCATTTTATTGGCACTGATGTCTATCATTGCCACAACCACAATAGCTTTTAAAGATCAAGATTAACAATAAAAAGCCTACATCGTTGAAACAGATAGATTTTTTGGAACACTGTGGATATAAAGTTAACCCCAGTGCGTACACTGATGACGCATAACTCGTCATTCCTCATTGACTCTGTATTGTCCAGCTGTGTACTGACTCCATTTTGTTTGAGTCCCAATGCCCTCCAGTAAACACTGGAAGCCCCTGACAGCAAAACGCAGCTGGCAGACTATTGCATCAAGCTCCTGTGAACCAGGTTTAATACTGATCTCTGGTGCTGTTCCCCCAGGTACACTGTTCCCTCCCACATCCCAAAGATGTGGAGATTGTAGGTGAATTGGCTGCTGGAAATTGCCCCCCCTGCATTAATATCTTGATTCACTTACTGAAGCCAACTCTTAAAGTTATATTCACACAGCAGAGAAACAGGTTCAAAGAGGATTCATATGGAAGATTAAATATCAGACAACATCAATATGCTGGGTCCAAGTGTTTCTGTGCTATATAACGTTGACTCTAACAGTTGGGTATTTGTCAGAATCATTCCATATCTTGCTTCTCTGACTGGAGCCAACTCTTAAAGTCATAGTCATACCAACACAGAAACAGGCCCTTTGGCCAGGACATTGATGTTGTACAACAAGTACTGTTCTAAACTAATCTTATTTTTCTTCTGTGTTACAATTCAAATGCTTGTCCAGATACTTCTTAAATGTGAAAATACCTACCTTGTCAGTCAGTGTGTTTCAGATTGCAACAAACCCATGGTGAAGAAATCCGCCCCTCCACTTTCCTCCCCCAGCCCTTCTTTGGCTTTCAAATTTTCCCAAGAAACTCTCGCCCAAATTTGTTCCATCAAATTTTCACATTTTTGCAGCACATCATAATCTGCAGTTATCAAAACGCACAATCTGTGAGGACTAAAGGCAAGACAAGGCATTGCATTCCAGACTGGTCCTGCAGTGGATCCTGGATTGCTCCAAACAACTGCAATCATCTTGAGAACTCTATTGGCATGGCTGTGTTCTGCAGCTGCGGCTCACCGGCAGTCTCTCTGTCTTTTTTTTGTTTTTTTGTCTATTGTCATCGTTTAATGTACGTTTTGTTCTATTTTTAACTCTGTGTATGTGGGGGGGGGGGGGGGGGGGGGGGGTGGTGGGGGGGGTGGGGGAAACCTTTTTTTTCTAATCTCCTCCTCAACGGAGATGCGACCTTTACCGTGTCGTATCTCCGTTCGCGCTACGGCCTAACATCGTGGAGTTGGCGGCCTCCAGCTGGGATCGACCTTGAAGACTCCGGTCGCAGGGCCTGGACTTACCATCTCGGAGGTTTCGGCCGTGGGCCCTGCAGACCGCAACATCGGGAGCTCGCAGGTCCCTGGCTGGCGACCGGTTTTTGGGTGCTCCAGCCGTAGCAGCTTCGACCGCCCCGAAGCGCGAGGTACGATCGACCCGCTCGCAGGCCCTTCATCGCCCTGCGTGGCTCGGCCGCAGCACTTTCCATCGCCCGGTGGGGGCTCAGGACCTTCATCGGCCTGCTCGGCTCGGCCCTGGGACTTTCCATCGCCCGGTGGGGGCTCAGGACCTTCATCGGCCTGCTCGGCTTGGCCCTGGGACTTTCCATCGCCCGGTGGGGGCTTCAAAAAGTTGGGAGCCTCGATCACCTCGTGGCACCACGGGAGAAGAATGAGGAGGAGATAAGACTTTTCTTTGCCTTCCATCACAATGAGGGTGTGCCTAGAGCAATCACTGTGATGGCTGTTTGTGTAAAAATTGTATCTGTGTGTCCTGTGCTTTTTGTTGTCTACTGCCGGACCCTGACGTGAGAGGACGCTGGTGTTGTTTATTCGCCGCTTCTCTGTTAGGATAGTTTGTCTGTTTGTTTTTATGTTATGATTGTTTTTGTAAAGCGCTTTGAGCTTCTGGTAAGGCGCTATATAAAATAAATGCTTATTATTATTATTATTATTATTGGCCTTCTCATAAGGTCATAAGTGATAGGAGCAGAATTAGGTCCATTCGACCCATCGACTACTCCGCCATTCAATCATGGCTGATCTATCTCTCCCTCTCAACCCCATTCTCCTGCCTTCGCCCCGTAACCCCTGACACCCGTACTAATCAAGAATCTACTTATCTCTGCCTTAAAAATATCCATTGAAATGGCCTCCACAGCCTTCTGTGGCAATGAATTCCGCAGATTCACCCGCCTCTGACTAATGATATTACTCCTCATCTCCATCCCAAAGGAATGTCCGTTAATTCTGAGGCCGTGCCCTCTGTTCCTAGAATCTCCCACTAGTGGGAACATCCTCTCCACATCCACTCCATCCAAGTCTTTCACTATTCAAGATTCAGGATTCAAGACTCGATTCAATTTAATTGTCACATCTACCACTTAAGGTACAGTGAAATTTGAGTTCCCATATAGCCATACTAAGTAAAAAGCAACAAGACACGCAGCCACATAAAATTAAATTTAACATAGACATCCACCACTGTAGATTCCACATTCCTCACTGTGATGGAAGCTAATAAAGTTCCATCATCTTTTGTTCACCAAAGGCTGTTGAACATCCGCAGTCGCTGCTGCCGACTGTCCAAGACCCTCTCGTCGGGATGATCAAAACTCCGGCATCGGGACAGATTGAAACACTCTCCGCTGCATTGGAGCTCCCGAGACGGTCTCCTCTTACCAGAGACCGCTTCTCGATGTTAAAGTCCACAGGCCCCGCGGTTGGAGCTCTTCACAGTCGATCCACGACAAAGGTTCGCAGATCCACGATGTTAAAGTCCGCGCCGTGCCCGCGGCTTGAAGCTCCAGGAAAGGCCGCCAACTCCTCAATGTTAGGCCGCAGAGGGGACGGAGATACGATACGGAGAAAAATCCCATCTCCTTCGAGGTAAGAGACTGAAAAAATGTTTCCCCGGTAAGTTTCAATGAGGTCCCCCTCATCCTTCTAAACTCCAGCGAGTACGGGCCCAAGGCCATCTCCTTGTGATTGTAGCGCCTCTTATTTCTGGTTACAATGCTGCTCAGTCGCAAAAGCAGGACTTCAATAACGGGTGAGGTGTTGCAATCCTAGATGTAGATATCACCAACAAATTGTTCTAGTCCCACCACATTGGTGCCGTGCCCAAGAAAGATTGACCATTCTTCTACTTCCTCTGAAGTCTAAGGAAATTGCCTAATATTCACGGGCTCTTGTCAATTTGTACAGGCGCACTACAGAAAACATCCTCAGGCGATGTGTGGCAACTGCTCTGCCCAAAAACACAAGAGTTGTGAATGCAACCCAATCCATCATGCAAAGCAGTCTCCCTGCACCTCTCCCCCCACCCCCCTCCCTCCCCCCACCCGTCCTACACCCCCCTCCCCTACCCCCACCCTATTGACTCCATCTACACTTCACGCTGCCTCGGGAAAACATCCAACATAAACAACGACCATGCATACCCCGGTCATTCTCTCTCCTGTGTTGGAAAGAAGATACAAAAGCTTAAAAGCACATAGCACCAGCTTCTTTCCTGCTGTTATCCCTGCTGTTATCTCAAGCAGAGGAGACCCTTGACCTCCAAGAGCCAGCTCTCCATCTGGTTCAGCAGCTAACTATGGCAAGCACCATCGTCTGCCTCCGAATAATGCAATCATATCAGCTATCAGAGATATAGTTTTGATTGTGAGAAATGTTACATTCTTGTAATGATAGCTCCTTATGAAAGGAAAGTTTTAAGGACCAAATGCAGCCAAATGGGATTAGCTCAGCTATAAGAAACTATTTGAAGCTCTGTAAAGCAGTGGAGGTTTAAAAAGGTTATTAGACTGGCTGAGGTAGCCAACTTGAAGATCTATCAAGCAGCAGAGATTTTAAAAGGGAGCTGTTGAATTGGCTCATTGAGTGTTTTTGCAGTTAATAAGAAGACGTAAAGGTATAGCAGAGCTGCCTATTATGGGTCAGGGGTTATGGGGAGAGGGCAGGAGAATGGGGTCAGGAGGGAGAGATAGATCAGCCATGATTGAATGGCGCAGTAGTCTTGATGGGCTGAATGGCCTAATTCTGCTCCTCTCACTTATGACCTTATTGGGAGTGGCTGTGTATGGAGTGAGGCTGTGTGTTGAGGTGACGTGAATTGTTGAGGCCTTGCTGCAAGAGGCTTTAGCGAGGAGGCTGAGCAGAGGGTGAAAGCAGGATAGTATACTCCACATTGTTTTCAGTGTGTGATGTTTTTTCTTCCCCCTGTGCTGCAGTGGAGAGGGCAGGTGGGGAAGCAGAATGCTCCTCCTGCAGAATGTTGGAAGACACCGAGGAGGTAGGATCAGCTGCAGCTCCTCACCGGCCATGTTAGGGAACTGGAGCTGCAGCTGGATGACCTCAGGATCACGAAAACTAAGAGCATCAAGGGTGTTTATTGTTCCTATGTCCAGAAATGGAACCATGAAAGTCTTACTTGCAGCAGCACAACAGAGATGCAAACATAGTACTTTGCAAACACCATAATAAACAACAAAAAAGAAGACACACAGTCTTTTACCCAGTGCAGGGGAATCAGGAACCAGCAGACATAGGTTTAAGGTGAATGAGGCAAGATTTAATAGGAACCTGAGGGGCAACCTTTATTCAGAAAGGGTGGTAAGTATATGGAACGAGCTGCAGAGGAGATAGTTGAGGCAGGTACTATCAGAACATTTAAAACATTTGTGTAGGAAGGAACTGCAGATGCTGGTTTGAACTGAAGATAGATACAAAAAGCTGGAGTAACTCAAGCGGGTCAGACAGCATCTCTGGAGCGAAGGAATGGGTGACGTTTCGGGTCGAGATCCTTCTTCAGACTGAAGTTCAGTATATAAAAAACAAACATAAATAGTGCAAATACAAAAACAATGCCACTAAGGCTACGCAGTTCAGAGCTTAGTTGGAGGTTGTAGTGTTTAATAGTGTGATATATGTTGGGAAGAAGCTGTTCCTGAACCTCGATGTTACAGTGTTCAGGCTCCTTCCCAGCGGCAGCAGTGAATAAAAGTGTGGTCAGGATGTTGTGGGTGTTTGTTGATGACAGCTGCCTTTTTGAGGCAGTGACTCCTACATATCCCTTCAGTGGTGGGGAGGACAGTACTCATGATGGACCGGGCAATGTTCACCACTTCTTGTAGTCTACTTTGTTCCTGGGCCTTCGAGTAGTCGAACCAGGCCATGACACAACTACCGTGCTCTTTACTGTACATCTGTAGAAGTTCAAGAGAGTGTTTTGTTGACATACATACCGAATCTCCTCAATCTTCTAAGGAAGTGGAGACTCATCTGGATGTGAGTGCATCATGTTAAGGAGCTACAGAGAGGTTGTCATGTTGAGGGTACAGCAGAGAGTAGGTGGGGAACCACCTGGAAAGGGGGTAGGCATAGAATACAGGAAACTGCTGTGGCCATTCCCCTCCAGAATCCAAGGTCGACACAAAATGCTGGAGTAACTCAGCGGGACAGGCAGCATCTCTGGAGAGAAGGAATGGGTGACGTTGTTCCTAGGAATAAATATCACCAACAACTTCTCCTGGGCCATCCATATTGAAGCAATGACCACGATTGCACACTAACGCCTCTACTTCTCAGAAGGCTGAGGAAGTTTGGCATGTCCCCAACAACTCTCACCAACTTTTGCACTGTAGAAAGCATTTTATCAGGATGCATCACAGCTTGGTTTGGGAACAGCTCCATCCAAGACCGCAAGAAATTGTAGCGAATTCTGGATGCAGCCCAGACCATCACACAAACCAACTCCCTTCTATTGACTCCATTTATACCTCATGCTGCCTCGGCAAGGCCAGCAGCATAATCAAGAATGAGTCACACCCTGGCCACTCCTCCTCCCCTCTTCCATCAGGCAAAAGGTATGTATAGAAGTGTGGAAAAGCACACCTCCACATTCAGGGACAGTTTCTTCCCAGCTGATATCAGGCAACTGAATCATCCTACTACAACCAGAGAGCAGTGGTGAACTACTATCTACCTCTTTGGTGACCCTCAGACTATTATTAATCGGACTTTGCTGGCTTTACCTTGCATTAAACGTTATTCCGTTATCATGTACAGCATAAATGGCTCGATTGTAATCACGTATGGTCTTTCTGCTGAGTGGATAGCATGCAACAAAAGCTTCTCACTGTACCACGGTACACATGGCAATAAACTAAACTGAACTATACATGTACCTATCTAACTGTCTCTTAAACATTGCGATACTCCCTGCCTCAACTACTTCCTCCGGCAGCTCGTCCCATTCACCCGCCACCCTTTGTGTGAAAATGTTTCCCCCCAGATTCCGAATAAATCTTTTCCCCTTCAACTTAAACCGATGTCCTCTGGTCCTCGATTCCCCCACTCTGGGAAAGAGACTCTGTGCATCTATCTCTCCCTGTAGCTCAGACCCTCTAGTCCTGGCAACATCCTCGTAAATCTTTTCTGTACCCTTTCCAGCTTGACACTATCTTTCCAATAACATAGTACCCATCACTGCAACATGATCTCCAAGAGGTATCCAGGAGAGTTTCCTAAAGCTGTGGCTAGTTCAACCTGAGGAGGTATCATACTGGAGATTGTGTTGGGAAGTGACTGATGTTTCAGTGGAAGCGCATTTTGGGGATAGTGATCACAGCTCCATAGGTTCTAAGATTGTTTTGAATAGGGACAAGTCTGGACCTTGGGGGAAGACACTATATTGGAATAAGGCAGATTGCAACGTTATTAGGCAGGAGCTAAGAAGAGTAAATTGAATGGTTGTTATTGGGTAAATCCATATCTGACATGTGAGAGTCATTTAAAGGCCTGTTGATCAAGGTTCAAGGCTGGCATGTTCCAGTAAGGAGGAAGGATAAGGATGGCAAGGTAAGAGAACCTTGGATAACTAAAGTGGTTGTAAATTTGGTTTGAAAGGAAAAGGAAGTGTTTGTAACATTTAAGAAGATGAAATCGGACAGTGTCTTTGAGGAATATCAAGCACGTAGGAAAGAACTCAAGCGGGTGATTAGCAGGGCCAAATGTGGCTGTGAAATGGTTTTGATGTGTCGGAATATAGAAAATCCCAATGGTTTCTATACCTGTATTAAAAACAAGTGAGTAACCAGAGAGAAAATTGGACTACTCAAGGATAACGGAGGGAATTTATGCTCGAATTCAGAGGATATAGGGGAAATACTAACTGAGTACTTCGTATATGTATTCACCAAGGAGAAGGACATGGAAGACAGTGAGATCAGCATAAAGAATATTAACTTGCCAGGACAATTTGAGATTAAGAAGAAGGTTGTTGCAGCTCTTGGAGGGCATGTTTGTGGATAAATCCCCAGGGCCTGGTGGGATTTATCACAAATTATTAAGAGAGGCAAGAGAGGATTTTGCAGGAGCCTTGGCGAAGATGTTGGCACAGGTGAGGTCTTCCAGGGAAGGGAAGTAGAGGGAACCCAGGGAATTATAGGCCAGCGAGCCACACATCAGTGCTACGGAAGCTATTGGAGAGGATTTTTTGGGAGAGGATCTATTCCCATTTGGAAGAGAGTGGGCTATTTATGTTCAGACAGGATGGGTTTGTATATTGCAGGTCACGTCTCACTAACTTGTTCGAGTTCTATGAGGAGGTGATGAAGGTGATCGATGAGGGTGGGGTGGTGGATTTTGGTTACATGGATTTCACTGAGGCATTTGATAAAGTCCCTCCTAGTAGATTGAGCCAAAAGAGTAAGATGCACAGGATTCACAGTGACTTGTGCGCTGTGATTCAGAACTGGCTTACTAATAGAAGAAAGAGGGTCGTGGTAGAAGGGTGTTATTCAGACTGGAGGTCTGTGACCGACAGAGATCGACAAGGATCTGTGCTACGACCGCTTGGACTTGACTTCGACGTAATGTAGATGGGTTGGTTAATAGGTTTGCAATCGACACCAAGATTGCTGAAGATGCAGACCGTGAGGAAGGCTGTCACAATATACAGTAGGAAATACAGGGCGGCACGATGGCGCAGCGGTAAAGCTACTGCCTTACAGCGCCGGAGACCCGGGCTCGATCCTGACTACAGGAACTTGTCTGTACAGAGTTTGTACGTTCTCCCCGTGACCTGAGTGGGTTTTCTTCGAGATCTTCGGTTTGCTCCCACATCCAAAGATGTACAGGTTTGTAGGTTAATTGGCTTGGTATATATGTAAATTGTCCCTGGTGTGTGTAGGGTAGTGTTAATGTGCGAGGATCGCTGGTCCGTGTGGACTCGGTGGGCCGAAGGGCCTGTTTCCGCCCCGTATCTCTAAAACTAAATTAAACTAAACTAATTAGATCAGCGACAGGAATAGATGCAGAAATGGCATATCGAGTGTAATCCGAGCAAGTGTGAGATGCTGCACTTTGGGAAGTTGAGTGGAAGGAAAAATTGGACCAATAATGGAAAGATCCTTAACAGCATTAATGTGCAGAGGGATCTTGTGTTCACATCCATAGCTCCCTGAAAGTGGCAACACAGGGGTAGAACCATGGCACAGCTGGTAGAGCTGTTGCCTCACATCGCCACAGACCCAGGTTCAGACACAGATCCTGACCTCGTTTGCTGTCTGTGTGGAGTTTGCATGTTCTCTCTGTGACTGTGTGGGTTTCTTCCAATGCTCTGGTTTCCTCCCATGTCCCAAAGACACGTCAGTTTGTAGGCTAATTGGAGCCTGTGAAATCGCCACTAATGTGTGGTTAATGAATACAATCGTGGGATAAATGGAACTAGTGTGATGGGTGGTCAACGATCAGTGTGGACTTGGTGGGACTGTATCTAAGCTGTATCTCTAAACTAAGAACTAAACAAGTTGCTAGTGTGGCAACAAAGGCATATTGAATGCATGCATTCATGGATTGGAGCATTGAGTATAAGAGCCAGGAAGTCATGATGCCACATTTAGGACTTGGGTTAGGCCACATTTGGAGTATTGTGTGCAGTTCAGGTCACCCCATTACACGAAGCATGTGGAGGCTTTGGAGAGGGTGCAGTGGAGGTTTACCTGAATGCTGCCTGGATTAGAGGGATTCAGCTACAGGGAGAGATTCGATGGACTTGCATTGTTTCCTCTGGAATGTCAGAGGTTGAAGGGAGATTTAGTATAGTTTAGAGATGCAGCATGGAACCAGGACTTTCGGCCCACCGAGTCCGCTCCGACCAGCAATCTCCGCACATTAACACTATCCTACACATAATAGGGACAATTGTTTTTTACACTTAAACCAAGCCAATTAACCGACGAACTTCTACGTCTTTGGAGTGTGGGAAGAAACCAAAGGAAATCAAAGTTCTTGGAGAAAACCCAGACAGTCACGAGGTAAGGAGTCTGTACAAATCCACACAGACAGCACCCGTAGTCGGGATCAAAGCTGGGTTTCCTGTGTGCAAGTGTGGTGAGCAGCAACCCTACCGCTGCGCCACCGTGCCGCCCCAATTGATGGAAGGAAAGAAAATTATGACAGACATAGACTGATAGACAGTCAGGAACCTCTTCCCCCAGGGTGGAAATGTCCAACACTAGAGGGCGTAGTTATGTGAGAGGGGAAAGTTTAATGGTGATGTGCGGTGTAAGTTTTTATTTAAACACATAGGGTGGTGGGGGACTGGAATGCATTGCCTGGGGTGTTAGTGAAGGCAGATATGATAGTGGCATTTAAAACGGCTTTAGGCAGGCATGCAGATGTGCAGGGAATGAAGGGGTGTGGATCATGTGCAGGCAGATAACATTAGTTCAGCTTGTCATCGTGTTTGTGGGCCATTGGACCTGTTCCTGTGCTGCAACTTTCTATGTTCCAATTCCCATGCTCTATAAACCCTGATTGGCATGGACAAGTTGGGCCAAAGGGTCTGCTTCTGTGCTGCATGACTCCATGATTCATGTACAGAACCAGGTTTGCAAAGGGATCCAAGAGCACCACTTCAATGAGTCTGTGGGGGGGGGGGGGGGGGGGGAGGTGGGGGGGGGAGTCAACAACGTGGACTCGTATCCGTGCAGTTAACGGGAAAGAGAGTGCAGGAAAGGTCACGTTTAAACTAACAGGGCAGAGGGATGGGACCCAATGCAAGGAAGCAGAGGGATACAAAGGACATCGTTGCCTCAATAGCAAGGATGTCCTTTGAGGAAGGACGTCCTTGCTTTTGAGGCAGTGCAGCATAGGTTCACGAGGTTATCCCACGGGATGGCGGGACTGTCGTATGAGGAAAGATTGGAAAGACTGGGCTTGTATTCACAGAAATTTAGAAGGATGAAAGGGGATCTTAAAGAAACGTATAAAATTATAAAAGGACTGGACAAGCTGGATGCAGGAAAAATGTTCCCAGTGTTGGGGGAGTCCAGAACCAGGGGCCACAGTCTAAGAATAAAGGGTAGGCCGTTTAAAACTGAGGTGAGAAAAAACTTTTTCACCCCGACAGTGTGACTTTGTGGAATTCTCTGCCACAGAAGGCAGTGGAAGCCAATTCACTGGATGAATTTCAAAGAGAGTTAGATAGAGCTCTAGGGGCCTAGCGGAATCAAGGGATATGGGGAGAAGGCAGGCACTGGTTACTAATTGTGGATGATCAGCCATGATCGCAATGAATGGCAGTGCTGGCTTGAAGGGCCAAATGGCCTCCTCCTATTTGCTATGTTTTCTGTTTTCTATGAGGACAGAAGCAAAAGGTAGACGGGAGATAAGAAAAACGCACCTGAAAGCTTTGTGCCTTAATGCGAGGAGCATTCATAATAAGATGCATGAATTGAATGTGCAGTTAGTAGTTAAGGAATATGATATCGTTGGAATTACGGAGACATGGCTCCAGGGTGACCAAGGCTGGGAGTTAAATATGCAGGGGTATTCGATATTCAGGAAGGATAGACAGAAAGGAAGAGGGGGTGGTTTGGCATTGTTGGTTAAAGAGGAGATTAATGCAATAGCAAGGAGAGACATTAACTTGCATGCTGTAGAATTGGTATGGGTAGAACTGCGAAATAGCCAAGGGCAGAAAACACTTGCTGGATTTGCATACAGACCACCAAACAGCAGTAGGGAGGTTGGGGATGGCATCAAACAGGAAATTAGGGATGTGTGTAGCAAAGGTACAGCAGTTAACATGGGTGACTTTAATCTACATATAGATTGGGCTAACCAAATTGGTAGCAACGGTGAGGAGGAGGATTTCCTGGAATGTACAAGGGATGGGTTTTTAAACCAATAGGTTGAGGAACCGACTAAAGGGCAGGCCATCCTAGACTGGGTATTGTGTAATGAGGAAGGATTGTTGTGCAAAGTCCCTTGGGCAACAGTGACCTTAATATGGTGGAATTCTGCATTAGGATGGAGAGTGACAGGGTTAATTCAGAGACGAGGGTCCTGAACTTGAATAAAGGAGATTTTAAAGGTATAAGACGGGAATTGGCTAGGATAGACTGGCAAATTATACTTAAAGGCTTGACAGTGGAGACGCAATGGCGAAGATTTAAAGACCGCATGGATGAACTCGAGAATTGTTCATCCCTGTCTGGCGAAAAAATAAAACTGTGAAGGTGGCTCAACGAGGGAAATCAAAGACAGTGTCAAAGCCAAGGAAAAGGCATATAAATTGGCCAGAAGATGCAGCAAACCAGAGGACTGGGAGAATTTTAAGAACTCAACAGAGGTGGACAAAGTGGTTAATTAAGAGGGGGAAAAAAGAACATGAAAGAAAGCTTGCGGGAAATATAAAAACTGACTGTAAAAGTTTCTATAGGTATGTAAAAAGGAAAGGATTAGTGAAGACGAATGTAGGTCCCTTACAGTCAGAGACAGGTAAATTTTCTGTATAATGGAAACAAGGAAATGGCAGAACAGTTAAACAAGTACTTTGGTTCTGTCTTCACTAAGGAAGACACAAACAAACTCCCAGAAAAACTAGAGGCCCGAGGATCTAGTGGGTGGGAGAAAATGAAGGGAATCCACATTAGTCAGAAAATGGAGTTAGGTAAACTGTTGGGACTGAAGGCAGGTAAATCCCCAAGGCCTGATGGTCTGCATCCCAGAGTACTCAAGGAGGTGGCCCTAGAAATCGTGGATGCATTGGTGATCATTTTCCAATGTTCTCTCGACTCTGGATCAGTTCCTGTTGACTGGAGAGTAGCCAATGTAACTCCGCTTTTTAAGAAATGAGGGAGAGAGAAAATGGGAAATTATAGACCTGTTATCCTTGGGGAAGATGCTGGAGTTGATTATTAAAGATGTTATAGCACTGCATTTGGAAAGCAGTGATGGGATCGGTCAAAGTCAGCATGGATTTATGACGGGTAAATGATGCTTGACTAATATTTTGGAATTCTTTGAGGATGTAACAAGTAGAATGGATAAGGGAGAGCCAGTGGATGTGGTGTATCTGGACTTTCAAAAAGCCTTTGACAAGGTCCCACACAAGAGATTAGTGGTCAAAATTAGAACACAGGGTGTTGAGGTAGGGTATTGGCATGGATAGAGAACTGGTTGGCAGACAGGAAGCAAAGAGTAGGAATTAACGGGTCCTTTTCAGAATGGCAGGCAGTGACTAGTGGGGTGCCGCAAGGCTCGGTGCTGGGACCCCAGTCGTTTACAATATATATTAATGATTTAGACGAGGGAATTAAATGTAACATCTCTAAGTTTGTGGATGACATAAAGCTGCACATTTATGTGTATGTGACAAATAAATTGACTATTGACTATTGAGAGAGGGGGAAGATACGTGACAGACACAGAATAATGTAGATAAATGTGAATTAACCATTTTATTACACAGTGAGTGGTGCATGTCTGGAATGTGCTGCCAGAGGTGGTGGTGGAAGCTGATACGATAGTGGCGTTTAAGAGGCTCTTGGATAGGCACAGGGACTATTTGCAAGGAGTGGGGGTGTATATGGATCATGTGCAAGTAGAATAGATTAGTTTAACATGGCAGAATGTTTGGTACAGACATTGTTGCCAAATAACATGTTCTTGTGCGGTACTGTTCTCTGTTCTAATGGTTAGATTCTCTTTTGAGAGGCATTCAACATGATTTAGTGCAGCCACTGTACAGTATTAACTGCATAACCTGTGCTAAATGCACAGTTATATGGAAAACAAAACAAGTATGACTCCAACATGTAACATGGTGATCGTAACATGGGACTGCAACATGGGACCATCTTAGAAAAATGGGCAGGAGTAGTTGAGAGAAATAGGTTTAACAAACCTTTAAGCACATAAGAATTTCTAGCCCAGTGCATAATTTGCACCTTGTGCGGTCCCAACAATATTAATTTCTTAATGAATCAAGGGGAGGAATATTCTTAATTACATGAGAGATATTCCATAAGTGAATAAACCGTGCATCATAAATTCTCAGGCACCATCGAGAGCCTGATCCTACCTCTCCACTCATGGCTTCACTAGAGATTAAAGATCAACACATTATTTATACCTTGCAATAATATCTTGCATTTGTCATGAATCGTTTTAGATAATACATACAATATATATTAACAAATATAAATTTGTTGCCTCTTTAAAATCTTTCTATTAATTTAGGTCTTTCGTTATTTATGTAATCTCTTTGGTATCTGTCTGTGTTAAAGTCTGATTTGGCCAGTGTTCCTGGTGTGTTAAAACAACAAACATGATATAGTGTGCAAAATCTGATCTCTGTTTCCGCCACTGTGGAGTCTGGGTGCAGCCCAGCAAGATATAAAAGAGGCATACCGTAATGAAGATGGATGGTGCTTGTCAGAATATAGCAGGCCCCACTGTACCAGTCTCAGCTGCTGCTCAGGAGGCCTCCCACTGCCTTTTCTTTATTTCCCCTCTTTAATGGCATTTGGCTTTGGCCTGCATCCTGCACAGCCTCAGCCCGCACTTCTACCCACACTCAGATTTCATCAAGTTCATCATTCCCTGACTCTTTAAACTCCCACTGATGCCTGCCCTCCATTTCTTAATATAGCAGAGAATCCACGATGATTAATCTATTGCACTGTTTAAATATAGAATAACATTGTTATTTATTCACAAAATGCTGGAGAAACTCAGCAGGTCAGGCAGCATCTCAGGAGAGAAGGAATGGGTGACGTTTCAGGTCGAGACCCTTCTTCAGATTGAAGAAAATTGTTATATCATAATTATTATCAGACCATCGGATTATGTTAATGCCAGTTTCAACTGCACTCCCTAGATGTTTATACTAAAAAATGATCTTATCCTTTGGGAATAGGTTTTAGGAATTCCTTTCTTACGCTTAATTGAATCATTTTCTGAATTGAGATTTGAAGCTTCATCAAAGTGAATTTCTTATTCAAAAATCTTTATCAATATCATCGATTTGAACGATTCATGATTGAGATACCAGGTAAGGATGCTTGGCAATTCATACACATGCCCGGAAAACATACAAAAAACACTCCCACACATAGAGGTTTCATATAAGCACACACACACAAATATATCCACAGACACTAACACATAAGCGCAGAGAAGCTCCGAAGTTCATACCATTAGTAGAACTCATTTTGCTGCCTTCTCTGAACAGGAGAATTCTATTTGGAGATGATACTTCAAAATTCAATTTCTGTGACTCACAGTACATAAACAGTACACTCAGGCAGTTTAGTTTAGTTCAGAGATACAGCACGGACACAGGCCCTTTGGCCCACCGTGTCCGCGCCAACCAGCGATCCCCGCACATTAACACTATCCTACACACACTAGGGACAATTTACGTTTACGTCAAGCCAATAAACCTACAAACCTGTACATCTTTGGAGTGTGGGAGGAAACCGAAGATCTTGGAGAAAACCCACGTAGGTCATGGGGGAGAACTCCGCACAGGCAGCATCTGTAATGAGGATCAAACCCAGGTCTCTGGCGCTGTAAGGCAGTAGCTCTACCGCTACGCCACACTCCCGCCCTTATTGAATCCATTTTTAAAACTAAGGAGAAAGGTAATTGAAAGGTGATCATCATCTCAGTACATTTGAAACAACACATTATTATTTTAATTCAACAGTCGTTGAGTGTTTGCAGCATAAATACAGGTGACTTCTTAGAAACTACAGAAAATGGAACAGTACAGCACTAAAACAGGCCCTTTGACCCATTATGTCTGTGCCAAAACCATCACTTATCTATCTGTACATAACCCATCTCCCTCCATTCGCTGAATATCTATATACCTATCCAAAACTCTTGTAAATTACCTTAACATGTCTGCTTCAATCACCACCCTTGGCAACATGTTTCAGGCACTCGTCACCCTCTGTGTAAAATACTTGTCCTGCACATCTCCTTTAAACTTTGTCCCTTTCACTTTAAAGCTGTGCTCTTCAGTGTTTGATTTTTCCATCCTGGCAGAAAGATTGACTGTATACCCTGTCTATGCTTCTAATAAATGTATATGCTTCTATAAAGTCTCCCCACAACCTCCAGTGTTCCAGAGAAAATCATCCAAGTCTCTCTAACCTCTCCCTGTAGCTCACGCCCCCCTAATCCAGGCATTATTCTGGTAAACCTCTTCTGCACCCTTTCCAAAGTCTCCACATCCTTCCTGTAATGGGGCGACCAGAACTGCACATAATGAGATGAGAAAAAAACTTTTTCACCCAGAGAGTTGTGAATTTGTGGAATTCCCTGCCACAGAAGGCAGTAGAGGCCAATTCACTGGATGAATTTAAAGGAGAATTAGATAGAGCTCTAGGGGCTAGCGGAATCAAGGGATATGGGGAGAAGGCAGCACAGGTTACTGATTGTGGATGATCAGCCATGATCGCAATGAATGGCGGTGCTGGCTCGAAGGGCCAAATGGCCTCCTCCTGCACCTATTTTCTATGTTTCTATATTTCTAATATTCCAAATACGGTGTAACCAAAAGTCCTATAAAGCTGCATCATGACTTCCTGACTTTTATACTCAATGCGTTAACCTGTGAAAGCAAGCATTCCTTCTGCACCACTTATTTTGCCACTTTCAGCGAGTTATGGACTTGGACCCCAAGATCCCTCTGTATATCAATGCGGTTGAGTGTATACCTCACTCCCAAGTTGTTCGTGAATTGCAATCTGCAGAAATCACACTGGAATGATACATGCACATCTCTTCTCCATGCTTTTCCTGCAAACCTTTACTGGAAGATTGATGGTTTGAGCCTTTTGATCTGTTGGGATAGGGCAGAATGTTACTGCAATGTTAAGCATGTATTGCTAACCTGCATGGACCATGAGAGCAGACCCGATGATAATCACCACTTGGTAATCACCGCTTGGATCTTAAAAACTTCCAACTATGGGACATTTCATTTCCTCAAGTTACTGAGTTACCTCCAATGATGTTTTGCCAAATTATCAGAACAGTTTGGGCATGATGTTATTTAGTGATTGCTTTCTGCAGCTCTCAGGCATCACAGAAAATGTCGGTCCCTCATTCTCCCCTGTGGGGAGCCCTGTTGCAATGCACTTTAAATGATAAACAAAGTGCTCTTAAGAGGCAGCTGCCGTAATAATATCAGGGACCCACATCCCACCCCCATGCTCTGCTCTTTGCTATTCTCCAGTCCATAAAGTAAAAGGCAATGAAACTGCGTAGTTGACTGACAGGCATTTCCGTGATCACAATGCAGTCCTTTAATGTGGTGAGACCAATCAGCTCACTTAAGCTTTTCTGCTCCACTGTTCATTTACACCTGCAAGTGATTTCAAAATATTTATCGCAATGGCAGCTGTGTCAGCCGAGGCAAAGGGCGTGCCGATTGATATCTTGTGCAGTTGCTCCGGAACACCTTAGAATTTACCACTCAGATCTAGAATTATGAAAGCGTGTTATTATCTCAGGCAGTATCACAATTATCAGACATTTGGCAATCAAGATGAGCCACGCTTTATCTGTTGCGTTTTCATGTATCTTTTTGCACGCCAGAGACAATTCACTTTATTTTTTGATCTTCTCAATCAACGAATACCCCTAGCTGCAGCGGACAATAATATAACAAGGGCAACCGTGTACAATATAACCAATAGACCCTAGTCAAAGCAATGTCACCATTTCATGAAGTGGGTTTAATAATTACCTTTTATCAGAACTTTTATACCGACAACTTCAATCAGCAAAGTTATGGAGTACTACTCTTGGTGGTCTGTATTTTAATACAAAATGTAATTTTACAATGACATGAATGTTTGTGGCTTCTATCATCATACAAAATATTCAGTTGCCAAACAATTAGAACTCTTTACTGCAGATCCATCGAGCCAGACCAGCAGACGGACATAAAATACTGGAGTAACTCAGCGGGACAGGCAGCATTTCTGGATCGAAGGGATGGGTGATGTTTTGGGTCGAGACCCTCCTTCAGACTGAGAGTCAGGGGAGAGGGAGACACAGAGACATGGAAGGGTAAGGCGTGAAAAGGAGACATCAAAAGGGATGGGGTTCAAGGAAAATGTAGAATAGATTATTGTTAGCTCAGGGAAGGTGACAATGAAGCAGACAGAGATAAAATTTAATCAGGAGGACAGTCAGACTGGCCGGAGAATACGATAGGAGAGGGATGGAGAGAGAGGGAAAGCAAGGGTTACTTGAAGTTAGAGAAGTCAATATTCTCAAATCGAAAAGTCACCCATTCCTTCTCTCCAGAGATGCTGCCTGTCCCACTGAGTTACTCCAGCATTTTGTGTCTATCTTCAATATTCATACCGCTGGGTTGGAAGCTGCCCAAACAAAGTCGGACCAGCACCTGTGCAATGAGCCGTGTGGAAGTGCATAAATGATCAGTACTGGGAATACTTAGGAATAAAGCACCAGCTTAGTCAGCAACAAAATATGCCTGTATATCAAACACCAAACGTAGTAGGCTACTTGCAGATATGAGTTAATACACGACAGAAGAACTAGATCAAAGCCCTGTAGCCCTGTCATTAGCAAAAGAGTCTAGGGTGCCAAGGGAAAAATCTTGTTTGTGCAGCAAGTGAATGATTTGGAATTGAAGATAGACATCAAATGCTGCACTAACTCAGCGGGTCAGACAACATCTCTGGAGAAAAGGAATAGATGACTTGTTGCGTCGAGACCCTTCCTCAGACTCTGGCTCAGTAACTTTAGAATTTACAGGCTGAAAGGGTGGTGGGTGCTGTGTATCCATGGCTCTCAAAGGGTATCTGGATAGATATTTGCAGAGGAAATGTTGGGCTTTTGGGAAAGAGTTAAGTACTCCAGCTTTTTGAGTCTATATTGGGTATGAGAGTTTGAACATCATAGAGTCATGGAGCGATACAGTGTGGAATCAGGCCCTTCGGCCCAACCTGCCCACTCCGGCCAACCTGGCCCAGCTACATTAGCCCCACCTGCCAGCATATCCCGTCAAACCTGTCCTACCCATGTATCTGTCTAACAGTTTCTTAAATGTTGGGATAGTCCCAGCCTCAACTACCTCTTCTGGCAGCTTATTCCACACACCCACCACCCTCTGTGTGAAAAGGTTACCTTGCAGATTCCTATTAAATCTTGTCCCCTTCAACATAAACTTATGTCCTCTGGTCCTTGATTCCCCTACTCTAGGCAAGAGACTCTGTGCATCTACCCGATCTATTCCTCTCATGATCTTATACACCTCTCTCAGATCACCCCTCATCCTCCTGCGCTCCAAGGAACAGAGTCCCAGCCTACCCAACCTCTGCCTGTAGCTCACACCCTCTAGTCCTGGCAACACCCTCGTAAATCTTCTCTGTACCATTTCCATTATGTTGCAGCTGTATCTTCATGCACAAACAAACAGAGAGTTTTAGTAATATATAGATAGATGTAAGGGGTAGGTTTTTCACACAGAGGATGGAATGAATTGCCAGAGAAGATGGTGGCGGTGGTTACAGACATAGTTTTAAAGATACTTGGGCGGGTACTTAAGATCGGAAAGGCGTAGAAAGAGACAGGCTATGATAACAGGGTATGGGGAGAGGGCAGGAACGGGGTACTGATTGTGGATGATCAGCCATGATCACATTGAATGGCGGTGCTGGCTCGAAGGGTCGAATGGCCTACTCCTGCACTTATTGTCCATTGTCTATTGTCTATTGTCTATTGTCATGACCATTCATGCTCCCACTATGCCAATGACCAATGCCCAAAAGTACTGCTGCAGCTATCTCTGCAAACTTTCTCCACAGAAGGTCCAAGAGAAGCATTCTACTCTGCTAAACATTGCTCTCCTCCATAACTTAGCAATAACTGCAAATACACACTTTCTAGTTTTAATTCTCATTTATGTATAAGAATATAAAAATCCATAGGAA
This sequence comes from Rhinoraja longicauda, assembly GCF_053455715.1. Classification (NCBI taxonomy): domain Eukaryota; kingdom Metazoa; phylum Chordata; class Chondrichthyes; order Rajiformes; family Arhynchobatidae; genus Rhinoraja; species Rhinoraja longicauda. Next base: position 43,657,274 of record NC_135966.1, on the reverse strand, counting down.
CTGAAGGTAATCACCAAATGAATGAATGACTGAATGAATTAATTAATTAATACGTTTATTGGCCAAGTATGTACGCATACAAGGAATGTGCCTTGGTGCTCCGCTCGCAAGTAACAACACGAACATACAGTAAACAAATACAAATAAAGCATAAAACATTAAAACATTAAGAATACAACATTACGGTTTAAACATGTGCGTGAAATAAACCAGAGCAAAAAGGGACTAGGAAGCTCACTTCCTTAATATTGTTCTGATGAAAGGTCAGCCTTCTGAAACATTGACTCTGTTCCCCTCACCCTGGATGCTTCCTGACCTGCAGAGTATCCTCAGCATGTGTAGCAAGGAACCGCAGATGCTGGTTTACACCGAAGATAGATAGAAAATGCTGGAGTAACTCAGCGGGCCAGGCAGCATTTCTGGATAGAAGGAATGGGTGACGTTTCATGTCAAGACCCTTCTTCAGACTGAGAATCTGGGGAGAGTGAGTTATAGATATAAGGAAGTGTAAGAGATCCAAAGAGATGGAGATGAAGGAAAATGTAGAATAGATCATTGTTAGCAAGGAGAAGGTGACAACAAAACAAACAGAGATACAATGTAATCAGAGGGATGGTCAGACTGGTCGGAGAACTGGGAAGGAGGAAGGATGGAGAGAGAGGGAAAGTAAGGGTTTCTTGTTAGAGAAGTCAATATTCATATCGCTGGGGTGTAAACTGCCCAAGCGAAATATGAGGTTCTGTCCCTCCAATTTGCGCTGGGTCTCACTCTGACAATGGAGGAGGCCCAGGACAGAAAGGTCAGTGTGGGAATGGGAGGGGGGAGTTAAAGGTTTTAGTAACTGGGAGATCAGGTATGTTTAGACAGACAAAGCGGAGGTGTTAAGTGAAACGATCGGCGAGCCTGTGCTTGGTCTCGCCGATACATAGGTGTCCACACCTCGAGCAGCGGATACAGTAATTGAGGTTGGAGGAGGTGCAAGTGAATCTCTGCCTCACCTGAAAAGATTGTTGGGGTCCTTGCATGGAGTCGAGGGAAAAGGTATAGGGACAGGTGTTGCATCTCCTGCAGTTGCTGGGGAAGGTACCTGGGGAGGGGGTGGTTTGGGTGGGAGGGGATGAAGTAACCAGGGAATTGCGGAGGGATTGGTCTCTGCGGAAAGAGGAAAGGGGTGGAGATGGAAAAATGTGGCTATAGGTGGGATCTTGTTGGAGGTGGCGAAAATGTCAGAGGATTATGTGCTGTATGCGACGTCTGATGGGGTGAAAGGTGAGGACTAGGGGTACTCTGTCCCTGTTGCGAGTAGGGGGAGGGGGAGCAAGGGTAGAGCTGAGGGATATCGAGGAGTCACGTGTGAGGGCCTCATCTATGATGGGAGAGGGGAATCCCTGTTCCCTAAAGAATGAGGACATCTCAGATGTCCTGGTATAGAACACATCATCTTGGGCACAGATGCAGCGTAGACGGAGGAATTTGGAGTAGGGGATAGAGTCTTTGCAGGAGGCAGGGTGGGAAGAAGTGTAGTCAAGATAGTTGTGGGAGCCAGTAGGTTTATAATCGATGTCAGTCGAACTGCAGGTGCTAGTTTAAACCGACTATAGACACAAATAGCTGGAGTAACTCAGCAGATCAGACAGCATCTCTGGAGAAAAGGAATAAATCTGAAGAAGGGTCTCAACCTGAAACGTCACCTATTCCTTTTCTCCAGAGATGCTGTCTGACCCGCTGAGTATCCTCAGCATGTCTGTTTTTTCTGGGTTATTTTTTGAAGTATTAATCCCTGTGATATTCTTTTCACTACAGAATCTTGCTTTCTGCTACTGACATTTTACACTGCTTTCTACTTCCTGTTATTTGGACAAGTTATTAACTAATTTACTATTTCTTTTATTCCAGGAAGCCTCACTTTAGCTGCGTGTCTCTTGTGGGACATCAGATCAAATGTCTTCTAATAGGCAAGGCATGAAACATCCACTATTGTAGTTGTATTCATCAATTCTGCTGCATCCTCAAAGAATTCAATAATTGCTCTGCATCTGAGAGGCCGATGTTGAATTGCTTTTATCATCTTGACTCTGCCAAAAGCAGTTCAATATCCCTTTTTATGACACACACCCCCCAGCTTTTCTCTTACCACAATTACCAAGTTAACAAATCCATAATTAATATTCATGTATTAAACTCAAGGTGTTGACCGTCAGGTGTGTCAGGCATGATTCAACATGTGGCATTATATGTAAATATGGAGGAAAGCATTGGCCTGCAGGAAAATATAGATGATCTGGTCTGTTGGCAGAAAACATAGCAAATTGAGTTTAGTCCTGAGAAAGGGGAGGTAATAGAGTTGGGGAGGTCGAGCAAGGCAATACATGTAGGCATATTGATTGGTGAGGAGAGCAAAAGGACTTGGTAGTGTGTGTCCTGAGATCCGTAAAAATAACAAGGCAAGTCATTAAATTGGCCAAAAGGAAATGGGACACTCTCCTTTACCAATCAAAGCATGGAATATAAAAGCATTGGTATTCTCCTCAAAAGTCACTTTAGGATCTACTTCAGTATTGGCAGCAAACTTGGATTCAGTACACTCAGAGTGTATGGATTTAATGTGAGAGGGGAAAGATTCAGAGTGGTTCTGAGAGGCAACTTTTTCACAGAGTGTGAACGAGCTGCCAAAGGAAGTGGTAGAAGCAGGTACAATTACGACGTTTAAAAGACATTTGAACAGGTACATGGATAGGAAATGATTACATGGGTATGCGACACATCCAGACAAATTGGACTAGTTCAGGTTGGCTACTTGGTTGAGCTGGGGTGAAGGGCCTTTTTCCATTTTGTATGTCTCTATGACTCTAAATGGGAATCATAATAATCCTTAGACAGACACAAAAAGCTGGAGTAACTCGGCAGGTCAGACTAGCATCTCTGGAGAAAAGGAATAGGTGACATTTCGGGTTGAGACCCTTCTTCAGACCTGAAACCTCACCCACTTCTTCTCTCCAGAGATGCTGCCTGTCCAGCTGAGTTACTCCAGCTTTTTACGTCTATCTTTGGTTTAAACCAGCATCTGCAGTTCCTTCCTACACAGCAATAATCCTTATCTGTTTTAACCCAGAGGCAGTTGGATCAACTGTGATGACAGAAGCATCTGGCCCAGCTGGATGAATAAAGATCAGGGGTTGAACACGGAGCATTCCTGGAACATCCAGACACCGCGGTGCTTCACTGGAGATTTCACTTCCCATATTATCATCAAAGAGAGATGAGGACATTTATTTTCAGTGAAGTTGTTCAGACATGGTGGGGGAAGAGTTAGAATTACTGTCCTTGGCTCGATCAGTTGCCTGTTCGTAACCTTGATTGATTTTATTTTCCACTGAAGTCAATGGGAAGTACAATCAGAGTTTAGTATAGGTGCTGAAAATAACGTGATCACCAGGTAAAATTCTGGGAATATGAGTAGAAGTGGTAGTGCCGAAAACCCATAACAGCTTTGAAGAATAAATGGGGAAAAAAAATTGAATGGGACTCAGCCATTGCTCTTTCAGAAAGCCAGCACAGGTACAGTGGGCTGCTGTAAAGTCATGATTCCATGAATCAAACGGATTTTAAGATTAGACTTCAAAATATTCCAGCAGACACACAAAGTTGCTCCTGGAATGAGTGATTATTTGCCACCGCAGTCACTGTGATCTTTCATTTTATATCTCTCTCACGGAGGAAGCGATTAGACTCCACCTCTCACAGCAAAGGCTTACAATTCCGTGAAGTGACCCCTTGCTTCTGCGTTTCCATGGGAAAAGTCCGAGATTTATTCTTTTTAATAACTGTCTTACTTCTTCAATGGTTGCAGTGGATTGAGAGATGAGATGGAAAGGCTGTGGATCGGTGCTGCAAGATCAGGGAGAATATTATCCCGTGGCCCTGACAAGAAGGTCAAACCAGGACATTAGTGACAGTCTCATTTTGTGGCGGGGCTGATCTGTACTCCTTGGTGGCTGCCTCTTGGTTCTCTCTGCTGAATTAGTTCTGTTATTCGTGGGTTTCTTTCTAAAGTAATTTGCTTCTTACCGATATTTTTTGCTTCTAATTTCTTCCCTTCCCGGGACACACTCATTTGGCTCCCTTCATTGCTGGTACTTCAACCGAAGGGTGAGAATTTATATTCAAGAGCCTTGGCAGTCAATGGCAGGAGGGGGCATCACGTTTGGCTACTCTGAAGCAGATGGATGACAGAATAAGAAACCTCGGCTCATCCGGTCCTGAATTCAAATTAGTTGTAGATTCACAGACAACAACCCCCAGATGAAACCATCAGTTTAGTTCATTGTCACCTGTACCGAGGTACAGTGTAAAGCTACACAAAGGTTTGTCTGTCCGCACTCCAGGCCAACAGCAATCGGTAACTGGTCGTAGCCATCACTGAAACCTGGTTAAGGGAGAGGCAGGACTGGCAGCTCAATGTTCCGGGGTACAGCAGAGACGGGGGTGATGGTAAAAGAGGGTGATGGCACGGTAGCGCAGCGGTAGAGTTGCTGCTTTACAGCGAATGCAGCGCCGGAGACTCAGGTTCGATCCTGACTACGGGTGCTGCACTGTAAGGAGTTTGTACGTTCTCCCCGTGACCTGCGTGGGTTTTCTCCGAGATCTTCGGTTTCCTCCCACACTCCAAAGACGTACAGGTATGTAGGTTAATTGGCTGGGTAAATGTAAAAATTGTCCCTAGTGGGTGTAGGATAGTGTTAATGTACGGGGATCACTGGGCGGCACGGACTTGGAGGGCCGAAAAGGCCTGTTTCCGGCTGTAGATATATGATATGATAGGAGGGGGAGTTGCATTGTTGGTAAAGGAGGATGTCAAGGCAGTGGTTAGAGGTGACATTACGGACGGTTCATTGAGTGAGGCTGTATGTGTGGAGCTGAGGAACAAGAAAGGGATGATCACCTTGTTGGGGGTTTACTACAGACCCCCAAATAGTCAACGGGAATTAGAAGAACAAACATGCCAGGAGATTGCAGACAGCTGCAAGTCAACTAAGGTTGTCGTAGTAGGGGATTTTAACTTTCCCAACATTGACTGGGAATGTCATAGTGCAAAATGTTTAGACGGGGTGGAATTTGTCAAATGTATTCAGGAGAATTTCCTCCGGCAATATGTAGATGTCCCCACACAGGAGAAGGCAACACTTGATCTAGTCTCGGGAAATTGGGAGGAGCAAGTGGGTGAAATGTTCGTTGAAGAGCCTTTTGGGACCAGCGACCACTGTTCTATACGATAGTTTTGGATACGGACAGAGCGGGTCCACAAGTTAAAATGCTAAAGATAGGCTCAAAAAGCTGGAGTAACTCAGCGGGTCAGACAGCAATCTCTGCAGAAAAGGAATAGGTGACGTTTTGGGTCTCGACCCTTCTTCAGACTCTGACGAAGGGTCTCGACCCGAAACGTCGCCTATTTCTTTTCTCCAGGAAAGCTCTCTGACCCGCTGTGTTACTCCAGCTTTTTGTGACTCCCTCCGGTTTAAACAAGCATCTGCAGATTCTTCCTACACAGTTAAAATGTTCAATTGTTTTTAGTAAGTAGGTTGTTTGATGGAGAAGGAAGGTCAAGAAAGTGGGATGTTTGTAAAACTGTGCTGACAAGAGTTAAGGACATGCACGTCCCCGTTGGAGTGAAGGGCAAGCAGGCAGATGTAAGGAAGCCTGGATAACAAGGGAAATTGAGACTTTGGTCGACAGTAAGAAGGGGGCAACTGGATCAAGTGCATCTCTGGAGGAGTTTCGGGAACTAAGGAGCAACTAAAAAAGGGATTTATTCACAAAATGTTGGAGTAACTCAGCAGGTCAGGCAGCATCTCAGGAGAGAAGGAATGGGTGACGTTTCGGGTCGAGACCCTTCTTCAGTCTGAAGTTCCTTCTCTCCTGAGATGCTGCCTGACCTGCTGAGTTACTCCAGCATTTTGTGAATAAATACCTTCGATTTGTACCAGCATCTGCAGTTATTTTCTTAAACTAAAAAAGGGAAATCAGAAGGGCAAAACAGGGACAGGAGATAGCTCTGGCAGATAGCATTAAGGATAATCCCAAGATATTTTAAAAGCACATAAATGGGAAAAAAAAGGTAACCGGAGAGAGTGGGACTCTTCAGAAATTAAAGCGGTCAACTCTGTGTGGAGCTCCAGGAGATGGGAAAGGTCCTCAATGAGTATTTCTCCTCTTTTTACTGTGGAGAAAGGCATGAGGGCAGAATATCTTGAGGCAGTCAATTGTAAAGTCTTGAGAGCAGTCAGTGTTACGGTCACAGAGGTGGTGAAGGTCCTAGACGTATTTGAAAGTTGACGTCTCCTGGGCCAGATCAGATATATTTGAGGACACGGTGGGAAACTAGAAAGGAGATTGCAGGTGCCCTGTCTGAGATTTAAGAGTCATCATTAAATATAAGTGAGGGGTCAGAAGACTGGAGGGAGTCAAATGTAGTGCCGCTATTCAAGAAGGACTGCAGGGAAAATGCTGAGAACTACAGGCCAGTGAGCTTAACATGTGTGGTCGGAAATTTACTGGAGAGTATTCTGAGGGATAGGATATACATGCATTTAGATGGACAAGGGCTGATTAGGGACAGCCAGCATGGTTTTGTACGTGGGAGGTCGTGTCTCACGAACCTGAGTATTTTGAGGATGTGACCAAAAAGGCAGAGCTGTAGGCGTTGTGTACATGGATTTCAGTAAAGCATTTGACAAGGTTCCGCATGGTGGGCTGCTCCAAGGGATCCGAGGAAAGATGGCTGAATGGATAACAAATTGGCTCCATGGAAGGAAGCAGAGGGTGATGGTGGAAGGTTGCTTCTAAGACTGGAGGCCTGTGACTAGTGGTGTGCCTCAGGGTTCGGTGCTGGGCCCATTACTGTTTGTCATCTGCATCAACGATTTGGATGAGAACGTACATGGCAAAATTAGCAAGTTTTCAGAAGTTCCAAAAGTGGGTGATTTTGCAGATAGTGAAGATGGTTGTCAAAAATTGCAGCAGGATCTTGATCGATTGGCCAGGTGGGCTGAGGAATGGTTGATGGAATTTAGTACAGAGAAATGTGAGGTTTTGCATTTTAGGAAGTCTAAAATGGGCAGAACCTACACGGTGAATGATAGGGCACTGGGGAGTGTTGCAGAGCAGAGGGATCTAGCAATACAGGTACAGTTTGTTGAACGTGGCACCACAGGTAGACAGGGTGGTCAAAAAGGCTTTTGGCACATTGGTTGTTATCAGTCAGAGCACTGAGTAGGGAAGTTGGAGATCATGTTGCAGTTGTATAAGACGTTGGTGAGGACCCATTTAGAATTTTGTGTTCAGTTCTGGGCACCATGTTATAGGAACGATGTGGTCAAAGTGGAAAGAGTACAGAGATTTATGAGGATGTTGTCAGGACTAGAGGGTCTGAGCTACAGGGAGAGCTTGAATAGGCTGGGACTCTGTTCCTTGGAGCGCAGGAGGATGAGGGGTGATCTTATGGAGGTGTATAAAATCAGGAGAGAAATAGATCGGGTAGATGCACAGAGTCTCTTGCCCTGAGTAGGAGAATTCAGAACCAGAGGACATGGGATTAAGGTGAGGGGGGAAATATTTAATAGGAACCCGAGGGTAACTTTTTCACACAAACGGTGGGGGCTGTTTGGAACCAGCTGCTGGAGGAGGTAGTTGAGGCAGGGCAATCCCAACATTTAAGAAACATTTAGACGGGTACATGGATAGGACAGGCTTAGAGGGATATAGATCAAACATGGGCTGGTGGGACTAGTGTAGCTGGGACATGTTGGCCAGTGTGGGCAAATTAGGCTGAAGGGCCTGTTTCCACACTGTATCTCCCCAGCTACACTATTCTTCAATCCCTTTGTCTCATACCATCTGTTTTTTCATCTCTGGCCTTTGTCCAATCACTTGCCTATCAAAAATAACCCTCACCTGTATCCATCTATTGCTTGCAAAGCTTTGTCCTGCTTCTTCAGTCTTTTCTTCCCCCTCCCCACCCCCATCACTGCAATTAGTCTGAAGAAGGGTCCCGACCAGAAACATCACTTACCTTTGTTCTCCAGAAATGCTGCCTGACCAGAGTGACTCCAGCACTTTGTGCCATTGTTATGTTAAAACGCTGATACATTTGCCCTCAGGGCTAAGGGAAAGGACCATACCCAGCAGACAGTAGATAAAGAAAATGTTTCTCAGATGGAAAAGCAGCTGTATGATCATAATGGATTTCCTTCACTGGTGGAAATTAAATTATTGATAAATGTCTTCTGGAAAAATTAATAGCTGTGATATGAAAATGTTTCTCATTTAATATTTAGAGATTTTGAAGTGAAATTTTAGTATATACTCAGAATTAAAACTCCTTGAGAACTGGACAGCGGTTTGGTACCTCTGAGAGGGATTGATGTGTGCTGGAGGTCAACCATTCTTTAGTCCCACAGAAAAAGGACAACGTAACTGGAATGCTATGGAAGTCCTTCATCCTTGTAAAAATCACCGGTATATGCTCTCTCTCCCTCACAGTTGAGTAAGTTTCCAGGTATTAGGTTAGTTTAGAGGTACAGTGCGGAAACAGGCCCTTCGGCCCACCGAGTCCGCACCGACCAGCGATCCCCACCCATTAACACCATCCTGCACACACTGGGGCCAATTTTACATTTATACATTTATACCAAGCCAATTAACCTACAAACCTTTACGTCTTTGGAGTGTGGGAGGAAACGGAAAATCACTGCGAAAACCCTCGCAGGTCACGGGGAGAACGTACAAACTCTGTACAGACAGAACCCATAGTCAGGGTCGATCCCGGGTCCCTGTAAGGTGGTAGCTCTACTGCTATGCCACTGTGCCGCACTTATTGTATATTGGTTTCAGTTTCAGTGTGGGTAACTATTGCTTTAATATTGCTTTAAACTCGAGACTAAAGATTGAAAGAATATCTACACATATTTAGGGAAGTGGTAAAAGTGGAGCCAATCGTCATTCAAGAGTCAAGAGTGTTTTATTGTTACAGAAGAATGAAATTGTTACTTGCGACAACACAACAGATATGCAAACATAATACTCTGTAAACACCAAGACAGGCTTGTGGATCCTCGACCTTCCTCTTCCAGAGTTAACAATCAGTTCCTTGGTTTCATTGGCATTGAGAGCAAAGCTGTTCTTCTGGCACCATTTGGTCAGTCGGTCGATCTTCCTCCTATACTCTGACTCATCACCATCTGTAATTCGTCCAACGACGGTGGTGGCATCGGTGAACTTGAAGATGGAGTTCGCTCTGTGTCCCTTCACACAATCATGAGTTAGCACTTGACTTAAGTCAACTTAGCTCTTGCCTTTCAAATCAATCCATTAACTTTGAGCAGCCAAGGAGACTATTAACCATGTCCATTTCATTTGAGTTACCAGAACATTTCATTTTAAGTTCCTCAAGACTGGATGGTCACAAATATTGTATCATTATTTCAGAAAGACAACGTGCACAAGCCATGGAACTGCAGGTCACTCAGTGGTGGCAAAGTTGTTGGAGAGGATTCGGAGAGACAGTTTCTCCAAGCATTTGGATAATTGAACTGATTAAAGATAGGCAGCATGGCTTTCTGCATGGGAAATTGTGTCTAACAAATCTGAGAGTGAATTTTGAAGAAGTCACCAAGAGGATTGATGAGGGCAGTGCAGTGGACATTGTCTGTAAGGATTTTAGCAAGGCCTTTGATCAGATCTTGCATGGTAGGCTAGTCTGGAAGGTTGCATCAAAGTGAGCTAGGTCCAATTGGATTCAAACTTGGCTTGGAAGGAGTCAAAAGATGGTTGTGGAGGATTTGAGGTCTGAGACCAATGATGCACTGCAGGGGTCAGTCCTGGGTCCACTTCTCTTTGTTATATACATTATTGATTTGGATGACAATGTAGTTAACATTGTTAGTAATTTGCTGCTAAAGTGGGTGGTGGGGAAGGATATCAAAGTTTGCACCAGAATCTAGATCAGTTGGAAAGGTGGACCAAGGAATGCCAAGTTAAATTTAACTCTGACATGTCTGAGTTTCACTTTGGTATGTCAAACCAGGGCAGGATTTCCACAGTAAATGGTAGAGTCTTGGAAAGTGTTGTACAACAGAAAGATCTGGGAGTAAAGGTGCATTGTTCCCTGAAAGTAATGGGTCAAACAGCCAGGGTGGTGAAGAAGGTATTTAGCATGCTTGCCTTCATTGGGAAGGGTATTGAGTCCAAAAGTTGGGATATCATAATGTACAAGTCATCAGTGAGAGCACACTTGGAGTATCATGTGCAGTTCTGGTCATCCAGCTATAGAATGGACTAGACGGGCCTGGACTTCTCCTGTGGGCCCGGCAACCCTCCCCCAACTGACGACTCTTCGACCTATTGCCGGCCAGGGATTCCACCCCCCCGGGGCCGAAGGCGGGCGAGGGGGGAGAGGAAAGGGGAGAGGGAGCCACTCGCCTCGGCACCAGGCGGCCATCGCGGCGTCCAGAGTGACCCGTGGACCCGTTGTGTGCAAAGCTCTTCTGCAGTGGCAGCTCGTGGGGGACCGCCATTGCTTTGAGCGGGAAGAAACCCCGGCGGACAACCAGCGCGCTTTGAGCACACGCGCAGATCCGGTGGCCACCTTACGTAAGTATTAGATCAACAGGCCCCATTTGCGCAGGCGCGGACACGTTGGGTTCCCATTGTGACGTCGATCACAGAGGTATTACTGCGCAGGCGCGGCTGACAGGCAGGGCAAGTGGAAAAGGGATTTATTAAAGTTTAAAAAGTGATTTTTAAAGTTTAAAAAGTGATTTTTAAAGTTTAAAAAGTGATTTTTAAAGTTTAAAAAGTGAAAAACTTTTAAAATATAACAATCATTTGAACCGCAGGCCAATGGTGAGTAAGGTGGGCCTAAAATTGTTGGACTATCATGTACCGTTTTGGCTGTATTTCAAAAACAAACAAACCTACAAGATGAGAGTTTTAGTAATATATAGACGTCATTAAGTTGAAAAGAGTTACAGAGAAGAAACAGAAGTATGTTACCTGGATGTGCAGGCTTGAGTTATCGGGAGAGGCTAGATGGACTGGGACTTTCTTCTTTGGATCTTAGCAAGCTGTGGAGTGACCTTATTAAAGTATACAAAATCATTAGGAGCATGGCCAAAATGAACGCTCAGTATTTTTCTTAGGATAGAGGACTCTAAATCTAGAGCTTAATGTTCGAGTGGAGAGATTTAAAAGGGACCTTAGGGGCAACTTTAATAAAGTAAAGTAAACCAAAATGGAAGACTCTAAAACTAGAGGCATGGGCGTAACATTAGAGGGGAGCGATTTACAAGGGACCTTGGGCAACTTTTCACTCAGAGGGTAGTCCATATCTGGGCTAAGCAGCCAGAGGAAGCTCTCCAAGCAGATGTATTTTCGACTTTCAAAAGACATTTGGACGGATTTATTGAAGGGAAAGGTTTAGAGGGCAATCGGCCCAATGTGGGTAAATGGGACCAGCCCAGAATGCCAATTTGGTGGCATTGACAAGACGGGAGGAAGGGCCTGTTTTGGAATAGCTCTATGACACTAACAAATATGACCTAAGAGAAGATGGTGAGAAGGAGGTCAGTAAAATAAAATATGCCAGAAATATCTGAAAGTAAATGACAGGAGTTAATTTCAAGATAATTAGATCAAAGACACAGTCAAAAGGTTATGTTTTTCTCTCTCAACGTGTGAATGACTAGTCTGATTTCTTCTATTATATTACCAGTGGAAGATGGATGCTTCCACTGTGGGCACTTATCTATTATGAACAAGTTCAGTAATTAGCTTCAGTATGGGTGTTGTATACAATGGCTCATTGTATCAAAACTCGATGGCACTTTGGAGGATTGAGAAGTATCTTGGATAACTGACACATATGTTAAGGAGCAACTACAGCTGAAATACATAGCCTGCTAGTCTTGCATTTAACATGATCTCCTTCAAAGGCGGATTGGAATGAAATTAAAGTATTATTCCATTATATTTTCTCATGACTGTAGACATACTCACCGTTTCTACATGGTAGTTATGCAAAATAATTTACGATTGCTTTAATTTATAACATTCCCTTTTAAAGATCCGACGTGAATATTTGCTCTCATTTTTCCAACCATACTATGGTTAATCCTTTTGTGCGCTTTTTTTAACCAATTACATGTTTCACCAACTGAAGGCAAACATGATATTCCAACTGCGTTGCACTTTGGAACAAAATGGCATTATGCCAAACGGGGTGAGGCATACTGTATAAATACAACAAGCATCTTACTCACTATAGCTATTACCAACTCTGCACTGGTCTTTTTTCACATGCCAGGGAGGAGGTGGTTTGTGTGGGAAGAGATGAGAGAACCAAGGAGTTGCAGAGGGAGTGATCTCTGCAGAAGGTGGAAACGGGTGGAAATTGAAAGATGTGACCAATGGTGGGATCACATTGGGAGCTGTCAGAACTGTGGGAGTGTGATGTGTTGGATACGGAGGCTGGTGGGGTAAAAGGTGTGGACCAGTGGAACTCTGAATTTGTTCCATCTGAGGGGAGGGAGAACAAGAGCAGAACTACAGACTGCAGTGGGGATGTGTGTGTGGGACAGAAGGGGAAGAACCACATTTACTAAAGAAAGAAGACATCTCAAATATCCTAGAATGGAAAGTCTCATTGGAAAGTTGGGAAAAGAAGGGTCTGAAATTCTGTAATTTATATTGTGGAAATTGGGACTGCAAGGTCAGTTTGGACCATCAAAGGTTGGAGAAGGGTTTGCGGTCAACATTCATGTGGGAAGACCTGAACAGTCAAATGAAACCTGGATTCAATACGTTCAATCCTTATGTTGGTCCACCGAAGCCTACAGGATGTCCCATTTGCCAACCACTTCAACTCCTTGCCCCATTCCCACACTGCCCTTTGTGTCCTGGGCCTTGTCCATGACAAGATGCAAATTGGAGGAACAGCACCTCATATTTTGCTTGGGTAGCTTACAACCCAGCGGCATGAACATTGACTTTTCTAATTTTAAGTAACCTCTACTTACACTCCCCTCCCCTCCCCCCTTGCCCTCTTCCTCCACTCTAGCTGTTTAACCAGTTCCATAGTTCACCACATTTAATCCCTATTGAGATCACACTTCCCTGAGCCAACAATGGGTTGGTCAATCCTAGCCAACCTCCCTGCCTAAGATCATTTGTTGACAGTCCTGAATTGTCTTGGCCTTTTCTTCCCTCCAGCTCTTTACCTACCTCTCCACCCCTCAACACCCCCCTCCCCCCCTCAAATCCCCCTCAACCTCCCCCCACCCCCCCCCCCCCCATCCTGCCGTACCATTCCCTGCTCTCAGTCTGAAGAAGGGTCCTGACCCAAAATATCATTAACCATTTTCCTCCAGAAATGCTGCCTGACCCATTAGGTTACTCCAGCACTTCATGTCTACCTTTGGTATAAAGCAGCATCTGCATTTCTTTGTTTCTATCAGGGGGCATGTGTTGGGAATGCTGATAGAGACGTGCAACATGAGGGAGGGGCGGATAAAATCAATTCTGAACAATGGACTTACGGTACTTGCAAGGGTGGCTGCACTGAAGTACAGGGTGACAAATCAGATGAAGCAGTTCCCTTTTAATTGATGCAGTGGAGGGTCTCATGTCCCTTATGAAGTTCTACTCTGCAAGAGTGCCCCTTGCTGTTTGCAGAGCATTGCATGTGCAACTGAACTTAGTGGAAGCGCCCAAATATGTATTGAAAGTGGCATCACAGGTGGATAGCATGGTACATTAGCTTTCATCAGGTTATCGAGTATAGATGTTGGAATGTTATGTTACTGCTGTACAAGATGCATTTGGATGATCATGTTCAGTTGTGTTCACCCTTCTAAAGGATTGATGTTGTTAAGTCGGAAAGATGATTTACAAGGAGACTGCCAGGACTTGAGGGTCTGGGCTATAGGGAGAGGTTGGGCAGGCTGGCCTTTATTCCTTGGAGTGTAGGAGGCTGAGGGATGATCTTGAATGGTGTATAAGATCATGAGGAAATACATAGGATGAATGTAGGGTCTTTTACCCAGTAGGGGGATCAAGAACCAGACGACATGGGTTTAAGGTGAGAGGGGAAATATTTAATAGGAGCCTAAGGGACAACATTTTTATACAGACAGTGGTGGATATATGGAATGAGCAGCCAAGAGGAGGTAGTTGAGGCAGGTACTATAACAACATTTAAAATACATTTGGAATGGTTTAGAGGGGTATGGGCCAAATGCAGGCCAGTGGGACAAGTGTAGATGGGGTATCTTGATTGGCATGGGCATGATGGGCCGAAGGGCCTGTTTCTGTGCTTTATGACTCTAAGTGCTGGAAAATGGGATTAACACGGGCCGGGATGGATAATTGGCATGTACTGATCGGCCTAAAGGTGTCTGTGCTGCACAACTCAGTGATTCTCCATTAAAGATGGACGATGACTCTAATGAGGAAATCCAATGGGAGTGAACAGAAAAACCGGAAACTAATCTTTGATAAAATTAGACCATGTTTTTAATAGTTTACTTATCACTGAGGATTCTAATGAACAATTATTCAATTTATTAATGCCACTTTATTAATATAATTCCTGAACTTCATTAATCTGGTGAGTTGAATACATAAAGCTTGCAAAAGATGCTGCTTCTCTAATGAGCTTGATATGCAACCTGGATGGTACTATTGCGTGTTAACTTTTAAACACTTGTTCTTGCTCTGTCGCAGAAGGTATAGAGAGATATTACAGAACAAAATGGGATTTCTTTTCTGCCCGTATAATTCTGATGTATATAACTTTATTACTTTGACTCCTGCAAATGATTTTATCTGCCTAGGTACTATCACAATCTGAGAAAGACAAGAATACTGAGTCGCATTCCTAATCAATCATTCCTAATCAATCATTCCCAATCACTCGAAGGGCCGAATGGCCTACTCCTGCACCTATTGTCTATTGTCTATTGTCTATTGTCTAATACTGCAAAACATGTACACAGATTCTGGCACAATCTTCCCAGTATCTTCCCAGCTGTTATCAGGCAACTTACCATCCTATCACCAACTTGTGAGTGGTCCTGAGCTACCATCAACCTCATTGGAGACCCACGGACTATCTTTAATCAGACTTTATTGGACTTTTCCATACACTAAAGTTATTCCCTTTATCCTGTATCTGTACACAGTGGACGGCACGATCGTAATCATGTATAGTCTTTCTGCTGACTGGATAGCATGCAACAAAAAGCTTTTCACTGTACCTCGGTACACGTGACAATTAACTAAATTAAACTAAACTAAACCATGGCAGAATCTGTTAAAGAGTAGATTTTGGTTAGTGCTTTCTTGCTTTTGGGCATTTAGTAGATGGCATTTGTAATAGAAGTCTGATGTGACACATATTGATACAAGAACAAGAGAGATAATATAATCTGAAGGGTATGATTCCAAAGAGTGTGCAGGAATTGAGAGACCGAGGGCATGTGTGCCCAAATCTTTGAAAGCAGCAGGACAGATTGAGAAAGATGTTACTAAAAAAATAAGACACTGAGCTTGATAAACAGAGATATAAAGAGCAAAAGCAAATAAGCCATGTGGAATTGTATAAGACTCGCTCAGTCAGATGTTTTCCTAATTCTGTTCACCGATCTCATTTCATTTAGAAGGTGACGAGATCCACAGGAGGATCACAGAAATCATTTACTGGATTTGTTCCAGGATGAGGGATTTGGTTCAGTTGAGCAATTAGAGTCTGGATTGTTCTTGGTATTGTGAAGGTTGCAGGAGTGTTCCAGCTTGCTGACAGGTCAAGACAAGCTAACTAGGCCTTTTAACCAGAGGCCTGAACCGGGTGTGGAATGGGGGTGGTGAGATGTGCAAAAACCATTGAGGAGCTGGTGCTTATCTCCCTAGATTACACTGTCTTAAATAGGATGCAGATCTAATCATGGTTTCCAAAAAAAGGACTTGTAGAGGTACATGAAGCGAAAAATATATATATTGTGGGGAAAGAGCAGAGAATGCTCTTGCAAAACCAGCATCACAGGTTTGAAGGAATGAAAACATAGAGCATAGAAAGGCACATCTCGGGAAAAGGCCCTTCAACCAACAATGCCTGTGGTAAACATGATGACAGAATAACCAATCTCATCTGCTTGCACGCGATCCACATCTCTCCATTCCCTGCATATCTACATGCCTATCTAAAAGCTCCTTGAACACCACTATTGTATCTCCCTCTACCACCACCCCTGGCAGCACATTCCAGCTGTAAACTCCATCTGCCGTTTCTCTTCCCATTTCAATAACCTTAGCACTCTTGGTTTCATCTGCAAACCTACCAACCAACTTCTCTGCATTTATGTGCTAGTCATTTATATCACAGACGGAGGCCAGAGGACAGATTCCTGCGGAACTGCACGGGTTACAGACATCCAGCCAGCAAACCACCATTCCACCACAACCCTCTGCCTTCTATCAGTCAGCCAGTTCTGAATCCATACGACCACGTCACTGTGAATCCTGTGGGTCTTAATCTTCTGGATCAGCCAACCATTGAGGACTTTATCAAATGCCCTGCATATAGACAATATCTACTGCCCTACCCTCATCAATCACTTTCCAGGAACCCACTCATCTGTGTAAAAACTTGCCCTGCACATCCCCTTTAAACTTTTCCCCTCTGACCATAAGTCATGCCCTCTAGGCTTTGACATTTTCACTTTGGGGGAAAAAAGTTCTGATTGTCTATCAGATCTATATCTTTCAAAATGGCGTGTTGGCCTTCATGACAAGAGGAGTTGCATATAATAATAATAATAATAATAATAATGCATTACATTTATATAACGCTTTTCATACACTCAAAGACGCTTTACAGGGATTTAAAGAACATAGGGAAGTGAATAAATAGATAAATAACTAAACGAACAGAGAAAGGAGACAGAAGCTGAGGTGACCTTCAGTGGTTGAAGGCAGAACTGAACAGGTGAGACTTCAGTGATGTTTTGAATGTGGTGAGTGAGGAGGAGTCTCTGACGGTTTGGGGTAGTGAGTTCCTTAGGGTGGGAGCCAGGTCCCCCCAGGATCTGAGTTTGGTCCGGATGGGGGGGGATAGGAGATTGGCAGCAGCAGAGCGGAGGGTGCAGCCTGTGCCTGTGGAGGAGTGTGCCTGTGGAGGAGGTCAGTCATATCATATCATATCATATATATACAGCCGGAAACAGGCCTTTTCGGCCCACCAAGTCCGTGCCGCCCAGTGATCCCCGTACATTAACACTATCCTACACCCACTAGGGACAATTTTTACATTTACCCAGCCAATTAACCTACATACCTGTACGTCTTTGGAGTGTGGGAGGAAACCGAAGATCTCGGAGAAAACCCACGCAGGTCACGGGGAGAACGTACAAACTCATTACAGTGCAGCACCCGTAGTCAGGATCGAACCTGAGTCTCCGGCGCTGCATTCGCTGTAAAGCAGCAACTCTACCGCTGCGCTACCGTGCTATCAGGTAGGATGGGGCCAGGTTATGGAGGGCTTTGTAGGTCTTGAGGAGGATTTTGTACTGGATTCTCTGGGGGATGGGGAGCCAGTGGAGTTTGTAAAGGACGGGGGTGATATGGTCACGGATCGGGGTGTGGGTGAGTAGACGGGCAGCGGAGTTTTGAATGTATTGAAGTTTACTGATGATTTTTGAGGGTGCGCCATAGAGGAGGCTGTTGCAGTAGTCCAGACGGGAGGTGATGAAGGCGTGGATGAGGGTTTCTGCAGCTGTGGAGGAGAGGGATAGACGGAGACGGGCAATGTTTTTGAGGTGGAAGAAGGCTGTCTTTGTGATGTGTTTGATGTGTTTGTCGAAGGAGAGGGGTAAAGAGGTCCTTCTGCAGTTGTACAGGGCCCTAGTGAAACCACACTTGGAGTACTGTGTGCAGTTTTAGTCTCCAAATTTGAGGAAGGACACTCTTGCTATTGAGGGAGTGCAGCATAGGTTCACTAGGTTAATTCCCGGAATGGTGGGACTATCGTATGTTGAAAGACTGGAGCGACTGGGCTTCTGTACACTGGAATTTAGGATGAGAGGGGATCTTATTGAAACATATAAGATTATTAAGGGATTGGACACGCTAGAGGCAGAAAACATTCCAATGTTGGGGGAGTCCAGAACCAGAGGCCACAGTTTAAGAATAAGGGGTAGGCCATTTAGAACAGAGAAGAGGAAAACTTTTTCACTCAGAGAGTTGTAAATCTGCGGAATTCTCTACCTCAGAAGGCAGTGGAGGCCGATTCTCTGGATACTTTCAAGAGAGAGTTAGATAGAGCTCTTAATGATAGCGGAGTCAGGGGGTATGGGGAGAGGGCAGGAACGGGGTACTGATTGTGGATGATCAGCCATGATCACATTGAATGGCAGTGCTGGCTCGAAGGGCCGAATGGCCTACTCCTGCACCTATTGTCTATTGTCTATTAAAATTTTAGGTCAGGTGTCCCCTCAACCTCTGATGTTCAGAGAAACCAATCTTAGTTTTTCCAACTTCTTGCAGCTAATACCCTTTGATTCTGGCAGCACTCTGGTAAATCTCTTCTGCACCCTCTCCAAAGCCTCCACATTACCTTCCTGCAATGGGACACCCATTTTATGCATATAAAATATGCATTTTATATAAAATGCATATAAAATATATGCATTTTATGCATATATAAAATATCGCATTTTATTTTAATTTTAATGCTGACGCGTTTAATTAAACTCAGTATTGGCATCTACTGTGTGAAGACAAAACAAGCCTACCTTACATTCACCCTTGCATTTCAAGTGATGGATCCACACAGCGTTGGAACATGTCCTTTCGGCCAATGAGTCATACCAACCATCGGGCACCCACTTACACAAGTCCGATTTTGACTCATATTCCTATTACCTATCACCTTATTCATCTGCCACCCATCTATATTGAGAACAATGTGCAGTGGCCAATTGAACAACAACCAGCACGTCCTTGTCTCTGAGCTGTGAGACAGCTGTACTCACACTACACCACTCTGACACTACATCAGTCTGAAGAAGGGTCTCGACCCGAAACGTCACCCATTCCTTCTCTCCTGAGATGCTGCCTAACCCGCTGAGTTACTCCAGCATTTTGTGATAACTACACCACTCTAAAATCAGTTTCATATGTTTCGCCTTTCTTTTTCAGGAAAACATGTTGATAAAGAACTTGGTGAAACGATGAAAGATTAATAAGAAAAAAACATTTTCCAAATGTTTCTCGGAATTCGGTGTCACAGTGGTGGAATGATTGTACCAACATACCGAGGCCTGGGCTGTTCATCGACAAATCTGCTGGACTCACATTATGTCTGCTGGAGAATGTAGATTCAAGTACTTAAATAAAAAGCCAACACTGGTAATATTGACCCATGAAACTGGTAGACTGTCGTAAAAATTCATCTAGTTTAGTAATGTCCTTCAGGGAAGAATATCTGATGTCCTAAACCTGTCTCTCCTGGGCCCTCAACCTACCAATCCTAACTGCTCCCTGACATGAACTAGCAAACCATTCAAGTTCAAGGGATAATTAGGGATTAACAATAAAGGCTGGGCTCAACAGCAAAGACCACACTCTGTGTTTGAATAGATAAAGGGCGTCAGGATAATCCAAGTTCCTTACAGTTGTCATGGTCATGAAGTCATACAGCACAGAAACAGCCCCTTTGGCCCAACTCCTCCATGCCGACCAAGATGTTGGGCGGCACGGTAGCGCAGCGGTAGAGTTGCGGTAGAGGTACAGCGAATGCAGCGCCGGAGACTCAGGTTCGATCCTGACTACGGGTGCTGCACTGTAAGGAGTTTGTACGTTCTCCCCGTGACCTGCGTGGGTTTTCTCCGAGATCTTCGGTTTCCTCCCACACTCCAAAGACGTACAGGTATGTAGGTTAATTGGCTGGGTAAATGTAAAAAAAAAATGTTTTTAAAAATTGTCCCTAGTGGGTGTAGGATAGTGTTAATGTATGGGGATCGCTGGGCGGCACGGACTTGGAGGGCCGAAAAGGCCTGTTTCCGGCTGTATATATATGATATGATATGTTCATCTTAGCTACTCCCTTTTACATACGTTTGACCTACATCCCACTAAACCTTTCCTATCCATGTACCTATCCAAACGTCTTTTAAAATGTTGCTATTGTAACTGCCTCAACCATCTCCTTTGGCAGTTTGCTTCATATAGATACCATCTTCTAAGTTGCCCCTCAGGTTCTCATCTTAAACCTATGCTCTCTAGTTCTTAATTCCCCAATCCTAGAAAAACAACCTGTGTGCATTCACCCTGTTTATACCGTACATGATTTTACGCATCATTATAAGATTACCCCTTGGTCTCCTATAAAATACCAGCTTGTCCAACCTATCGCTACGGTTCAGTCCCTCGAGTCCTGGCAACATCCTCATAAATCTTCTCTGTACTACTTTCAGATTAATGGCATCTTTGCTATAACAGGGCATCTAAACCTGACCACTATTCTCCAAATGCGACCTCACCAATACCTTGTGCAATTGCAACACAACACCCAACTTCTACTTCCTTACTGATGAAAGTTAGTATTAACCTTCTTCCCCATTCTGTCTACCTGTGGCACCACTTTTTGGGAGCCATGTACTTGAACTCCTGGGTCTCTCCGTTCTCCAACGTTCCTAGAGCTCGACTGCTTACCGCAAAAGTCATAATTTGGTTTGACTACTCAAACTCCATTAAACTCCATTTGCCATTCCTTGGCCCACTTACCCAACCGATGAGGAACCCCCTATAATTCTTGATAGCCCCTTCACCATCTTTGATATCATTTATTTTAGTGGCAGCTGTAAACTGTTATAATGCTGGAAATGCCACAGCTAACATGTCCTTAACAGGTTCTTATGTGCAGAATTGGGAAAAGGAGCAGGTAAACAGTTGTGATGATATTGACTGAGGAATTAATATTGGGCAGAACATTTGGACACAACTTATCTGCTCGACCTCTCATGCCAAGTGTAGAAGTCAGGGTTTGATGCCACACCATTTCAGAAATGAAGCAACAATGGTTTTGGGGCTTTGTCCGAGATGCTCATGTTTCTGTTTGAGAGAATATGGCACTCTTGTCACTTCAAAAAATACAACAGGTAAACAGAAGAAGACAGCTGGTGACCTTTTATCTACAGTTCCACGTCCGCCATCTCTAACCTACATGAAAAAGCAAAGATGTGATCGGAATAAGTAATTTTTTTGCAACATGCACGGTTAGGGTTTTGATAAATAATGAATACACGTTTTAAGTAAAACCAAAGTGGACACATTATTCCTTGTTTAGCTTTGTCCTGCCAGACTACAGCTGCTCTCCTATGTCTACTGCTCTTGTTCCATGATACTGTACTCGTACAAGGCACTGGTTCACAGACAAGGTGGTGACAGGCCCTGGAGGTAACGAGTGATTGCAGAAGCAAAGATGGTAGCTAGTGTCTGAGGGCAGGGTCTGTGCTGATCTGTAGAGTGGAGCTAATGCAATTTCCTTTTTCCCCACAACATGAGGGCATTCATTCAATGGCCCACTTTGTACAGACCTGGCACTGTGACATTGTAGCGAGCATACAGCCAGTCAAACAGCATGGCGTAGCTGGTTTTTGTGTTCACTGCAAAGCCAATCCCTCTGAGATCCCATGACAGGCCAATCAACAGGCACTGTTGAACAAAAAGGCAGAGTAATTGATTTTTATGTGATTAGACAACAGATGGTGATACAATGAGCCAATAATAGTCAGAATGTTGCCATTCAGTTCAAGGCTTCTAATCGAAAAGCATAACCAAAACAATTACATAATGTGAAGAGGACGTATTCCAGTAAAATCATTTTTTTAATAAAAATAATGAGGATGGGCTGATCCACATAGTAGCTTGAGGCAAGAGAATTAATTTTACTGTACCAGAATGACTTTAATTGGCTCAAACTGGGAATGTTTTTATGCACAGTGGATAAAAAAAACACAGGAATAGGCATAACATAGGCTAGTGTGCAAAAATGCCATACATGTAAAAGCCCATATACATACTTAAAGGCGCAAAATGAATAATACAGCACAGGCCTGGATAGAGTGGATGTGTGGAGGGTGTTTCCACTCGTGGGAGAGTCTAGGACCAGAGGCCCTCAGAATTAAAGGACGTTCCTTTAAGAAGGAGATGAGGAGTAATTTCTTTAGTCAGAGAGTGGTGAATCTGAGGAATTCATTGCCACAGAGGCCGTCAATAGATATTTTTAAGGTAGAAATAGATAAATTCTTGATTAGTACGGGTGTCAGGGGTTGTGGGGAGAAGACAGGAGAATTGGGTTAAGAGGGGAAGATAGATTAGCCACGATTGAATGGCGGAGTGGACTTGATGGGCCGAACGGCCTAATTCTTCTCCTATCACTTATGAACTTATGAAAACACTACTTTTAAACAAGTAGGGAAATCAATAATCACAATTAAAATTTTAACACGATGGAGCAGGAGTGTTTTAAAATCTCAACTCTGTCAGTTCTTTTTGTGGGACCCTGCTTTAGCAGTAGTGCACCCGAGAACAGGATGAAGTGGATATTGCCCCTCTTCAGTTGGAGTTCTGTTGAGAACTGCCAACAAGTCACAATGCACCTATTTGTGTGTTCGAGTCTTGTGCCTGCACACAGCATCATGGAAGTACAGAAGATGCCAAAACTCAGATGCTGGAACTTGGGTATTCTGTAATGTCTTGAGCTGAGTCCCTGGATACAGCCTGTATCCTTCTCTCCAGCTATTGACTGGCTATAGCTTATACATCCAGAGTGGTCACTTCATGCAAATTGGGTTGCTAACCCTCATTAAAATGCAGATTCCTTTGTTTGGCCTTATTTTAAATAGCATTAATGATTTGAATTTATTATCTGAGATGATTTGTGGTTTACAATTTTTTTATTACTGTTTCTTAATTTTTATAATTTATTTCAGTTTCTCAGCTGTTTCTAAATATCAACAACCATGAAGTCTACATCCGTGATACATGCCATCCATCTCCATTTGTGGACCAGCCCGCCTTACGGATGGACTGCAGCAGCAAGGCTCACACACCCAAGATGGCGCCCAACCCAGGCGACTATTTGCGTGCTAGATCTACAATCACATATTACAATCGCTCCACACTCTTAAATATCTATTCCTACAGATCTAAACACCGCAAATGGCTCGATTGTAATCACGTATTGTCTTTCTGCTGACTGGTTAACACGCAACAAAAGCTTTTCACTGTACCTCGGTACACGTGACAATAAACTAAACTGAACACTTGCAAGGCTGTGCAGACACAAAGGGTGAGTGCAACTGTAAGATATTGCAAGAAGCAAAAGCATCATACATTGCACAGGCAGTGAAATGTGGAGAGACATCATGACCCAAGGACGTACTCCTTACGAATATTGTGATGGATTGGTATTCCTATGTCAGAATGGTATAGTGTTGTAAAGTATATTAGATTTGAATTTGTTGTTCGCAACAGGGTGGCACGATGGCGCAGCGGTAGAGTTACTGCCTTACAGCGTCAGGGTTCAATCCTGACTACGGGTGTTTCTGTACAGAGTTTGTATGTTCTCCCTGTGGGTTTTCTCCGAGATCTTTGGTTTCCTCCCACACTTCAAAGACGTACAGGTTTGTAGGTTAATTGGCTTGGTATAACTGTAAAATTGTCCCTAATGTGTGTAGGGTAGCATTGGTGTGCGGGGATCTCTGGTCGGAGTGGACTCGGTGGGCCGAAGGGCCTGTTTCCGCGCTGTATTGCTAAACTAAATACAGCAAACATCTAGGAGGCATTTAGATAGGCCTGTTTCTGTGCCATATCGCTAAACTAAACAAAAATAAACAATCATCAGTTCTTCAAAGCCATCAATGTTGTGGCCTTTTTAATCCCTTTGTGGTTTGCAAACAGCTTTCAGATTAAGAAAATGGAAAACAATGGCACGACCTAATGTTTTTTTTTCTCTCTGAAGTTCTTTGTTTTTTTATTTGAATCTAATATTTCTTCTTAATACCTGGCACCAAGGAGTCTGGCATGACAATCTCTTCATTTCCACAAACTGGACTGCCATCTCAGTTGATGTTACCTCTCAGGACCGAGACAGAAGGAAAGAGATTGTTGTGGACAGGCACAAAATGTTGGATTAACTCAAGAGTCAAGAGTCAAGAGTGTGTTGTTGTCATATGTCCCAGTTAGAACAATGACATTCTTACTTGCAGCAGCACAACAGAATATGTAAACATAGTACACTGTAAACAAGATAATAAACGAGAAAATCAGTTCAGTGTGTGTATACACATACATACAGATCACTCACACATATATTGTACATATATACACACACATATGTACATATAAAAAACAAACATAAATACTGCAATAATAACAATAATAGCCTATGTAGTTCAGAGCTTATTTGTGGTTGTAGTGATTAATAGTCTGATGGCTGTAGGGAAGAAGCTGTTCCTGAACCTGGATGTTAGTTTTCAGGCTCTACCTTCTTTCCAATGGCAGGGGTGAAATAAGTGCTTGGCCAGGGTGGTGTGGGTCTCTGATGGTGCTGGCTGCCTTTTGAGGCAGCGACTCTGGTAAATCCCTTCGATGGTGGGGAGGTCAGAGCCGGTGATGGACTGGGCAGTGTTCACAACTTTTTGCTGTCTTTTTCGCTCCTGAGCATTCAAGTTGCTGAACCAGGCCGTAATGCAACCAGTCAATTTGCTCTCTGCTGTACACCTGTAGAAGTTGAAGTGAATCCTCCCTGACATACCAAATCCATAAGCTTCTCAGGAAGTAGAGGCGTTGATGTGCTTTCTTTATAAATGCAAACAAAATTCTCAGCGTCGATCCCTACAGAACTTCACGAGTCACAAACCTCCAGGCAGAATAACACCTTCAACCATTAGGGCAGCATAGTGGCACTGAAGTAGAGTTGCTGCCTTACAGCGCCAGAGACATGGGTTCGATCCTGACTACAGGTTTTGTCTGTCTGTATGTATGTATGTATGTATGTATGTATGTATGTATGTATGTATGTATGTATGTATGTATGTATGTATGTATGTATGTATGTATGTATGTATGTATGTATGTATGTATGTATGTATGTATGTATGTATGTATGTATGCATGTATGTATGTATGTATGTATGTATGTATGTATGTATGTATGTATGTTCTCCCTGTGACCACGGGTTTCTTCCGGATGTACAGGTTTCCTTCCACATTCCACAGTCCTAGTGTGTTTGATAGACCTAGTGTATGGGTGATTGCTGGTTGGCACAGATTCAATGGGCCAAAGGGCCTGTTTCCATGTGGTATCTCTAAACTAGCCTCTCTTCTATTGGTAATTTTGGCATCAGAGATGATGCCAGGTGGGCGATGACTACACTGACACACTCGTGGTAGGGTGAACTTGTGATATTGTTTATTTATAGTGAAGCACGGTAGTGGCAAGAAAGTCCAGGTCCATGTGGGGCACAGTCCCTCATCATCCGTGACGGGATTTGGCGATCATGAGCTGGTGGCTCAGTCTTGCCTGCGAAGAGGGAGTGCTGGCAGTCACAGGTATGTCCTGGTGGCTCAGTCTCCCTCTCTCCTGCTTCCTCTCTCTCCCTACTGGCTGGACCTGCCTTGGCTTAAATGGAGTAGGACTGATGAGGTACAGATGAGTTGATGAGGTACAGACAAGTTGATGAGGTACAGATGAGTTGATCCAATAACAGCTAATTGGACACAGTAGGGGCGGCATGGTGGCGCAGCGGTAGAGTTGCTGCCTTACAGCACTTGCAGTGTTGGAGATCCAGGTTCAATCCCGATTACGAGTGCTGTCTGTACGAAGTTTGTACATTCTCCCCCGTGACTGCGTGGGTTTCCTCCCACACTCCAAAGACGTACAGGTTTGTAGGTTAATTGGCTTGGTGTAGGTGTACATTTTCCCTAATGTGTATAAGATAGTGTTAATGTGCGGGGATCGCTGGTGGGTGTGGATTCTTGGGCCGAAGGGCCTGTTTCCGCGCTGTATTTCTAAACTAAACTAAACTAAGTTTCTCCTTTGGCTGTGGCCACAGCACAGGAAAGGAAGAAAAAAGTAAAACAGGCAGAATAGAGAAATGAAGAGAAGAAAAGCACAAAGAGGGGGAAAGGACAATGAGATAAGAAAAAGGGAAATGCAAGAGAGAGAGAAATGAAGAAAAATTAAAGGGTTTTTCCTCAGATTGACTTGTATCACCATTCTTTATCAGGAGATCAAACATTACAAATATGTCAATGATAAAACAGATTTTAAAATCACTGTTGTTGAAAATAAAGTATGCTTAAGCAATGTAAGAAAGAACTGCAGATGCTGGTTTAAAAACGAATATAGACACAATAAACTAGAATAACTCAACGGGTCAGACAGCATATCTGGAGAAAAGGAATGGGTGATGTTTCGGATAGAGGCCCTTCTTCAGACTGAATCAGGTATATATAAAGATAAGGAAATGTAAGGGGTGAAAATGAGGCAAAGGGGATGGAGATCAAGGAAATGTAGAATAGATCATTGTTAGCTTGGAGAAGGTAACAACAGAGCAAACAGATAAAATGTAAACAAGGACAGTCAAACTAGTCAGAGAACTGGGACGGGGGGAGGGATGGAGAGAGAGGGAAGGCAAAGGTTACTTGAAGTTAGAGTAGTTAATATTCATATTCTCGATCCGAAACGTCACCTATTCCTTTTCTCCAGAGTGCTGCCTGACCCGTGGAGTTACTCCAGTTTTTTCTGCCTATTTTGAAGTTCTCAATACAATACAATACAATACAATACAATACAATACAATACCCTTATTGTCATTGTACAAGTACAATGAGATTAAGAATGCCACTTCCATATCGATGCTATAAAATATATAAATAAATCACGGCGAGAATGAAAACAACAAAGGGGGGTGGGGGGGAAAGGGAATCAAGGTAAAGTGCAAAAACGGTTCATGCAGGGGTCAGTCGTGCCAGATGACCCTGGGGGCAGAGACAGATCATGGCGGGCTCTCAGCAGGTTCTCATTCTCATCAGAACTCATTGAAGTTCTCATTCGCTCTGTCCCTTGCTGATATCACTGGAAGAGCTGGATGGAATGTTAACTTGACAATCCTCTTGCAAACACCATTATCCTGTGTGAAAAGAGAGAGAAGAAGGAAGACAGATGCACAGTTCTATATTCCTCATAAGTGCCAGCTTGGCAAGTAGGGCTAACTCCAACTCTTGGCTCGAGCTTACATGGATCATAGTTTTGTCGCCAACATTCATTTGTGGTTCCTATCTAGATGCAGATATGCAAACCTGATGTGAAATGGATCAATAAGGGCAAAACAACTCACTCAAATTGAATTTTATCTGAGCAAAGTTATCTGCAAAGCCTGTCCAGGAAGGGCTATCAAATCACAACATAATATCCTGTTTTATTAATGTTGCATCTGTCCTAGGGTCAATGATAACTTGCTGCCACTGTTTTTCGGTAAGTCTTGAAGTGGTTTATAAGTTCTTTGGAATACAAATCTCTGCCAATGGTGGGACAGGAGGTGTTTTATAGGACAGATGGGCAGGTTAGTTTAGTTGAGATACAACACGGAAACAGTCCATTCGGCCCACCGAGTCCGTACCGACCAGCGATCCCCGCACATTAACACTATCCCACGCACACAAAAGAGACACTTTACACTTATACCAAGCCAATTAGCCTACAAACCTGTACGTCTTTGCAGTGTGGGAGGAAACTGAAGATCCCGGAGAAAACACACGCAGTCACGGGGAGAGCGTACAAACTCTGCCCAGACAAGCACCCGTAGCCAGGATCGAACCCGGGTCTCTGGCGCTGTAAGGCAGCAACTCTACCACTATGTCCATTCTGTTATTTGTAGAATGAGCACACACATCCCAAACAATCTATCCTGTCAAACAACGCCTACCCCATCATTGGCAGAGTTTGTGGAGATTGGAGGTGCTTGCTATGTTCCTTCTCTTTCACAAACCAGAGTGCCTCTGTAGCATAACTTGATGGCTGAGGTTGTAGCGATCTTGGCTCTGAGGTGGAGCTAGTAAAGATACCTGCTCTTCTTGGAGACATAAAAGACTGCAAATAAACTGATGCAGGGTCTCGACTCGAAACGTCGGCCAACCCTCTGCCCACTAATGCTGCCTGTGCTGCTGAAATCTGCAGCAGTTTGTTTCCTTCTCTTCTTGTGGTTTAGCTCCTCTTGAACTGGGACCTAGTTGGAGCTGAAGTGTAGCAGTGCTTTTTCTTGCCAATGTGTACCATCACAGAAACATTCACAGAGGTGTAGTATTGCATCAAGGAAGACTGGGAAGAGAGTTGATGTAACAACACAACATTCCTCGAGGCCACGCTATACTGGCATTGGATCTGTGGTACATCCATTGGTAGGATCGAGGCCTGCTTATTAATGCTTAGCAGATGTAGAAGGGTATTACATTTCAGAACTCAGCTCTCTCCGTCCCCCCCACCCTAGTTCTCCGATTCTCCTCCTGATTAATTTTACTGTTTGTATGCCTCATTATCACCTTCCCCTCAGCCAACAATGAACCATTCTATATTTCCTTGTTCACCCTCTGCTTTGATCTGTCGTTTTCACATCTTACCCTTCCATATCTCTAATTTCCCTCTCCCCTGACTCTCAGTCTGAAGAAGAGTCTCGACCTGAAACGTCACCCATTCCTTCTCTCCAGGGATACTGCCTGTCCCGCTGAGTTACTCCAACATTTTGTGTCTATCTTTGGTGTAAATCAGCATCTGCAGTTCCATTACTCAATTTGAGAAGTATTCCTTGTAATCCCTTGGGATTGAGGGAATTGAAGGCTTATGTGAGTTGAAGAGGCCATCGACAATGACTGGCACTGATCTCTCAATCCTTTTTATTTTGTCCAATGTGAACACCTTGCCTGTTGTACCCCTAGGTGGAATCCTCATTGTGAATCTTGGAGGTGTTCTCACCACTGAGAGCAGGTGGTTGATGAGGATCCTTACAGTGAGTTTCCTTGTGACAGGCAGAGACCCCTCTAAATTAATACATTTTACTTGTGTCCTTTCTGAAAGGAGGTCAGAATTACATTGTATTTGAGATCTCTTGCGGCTCATCTTCCCAGGTGAGAGTAAATTCATGAATTCTCTCTGGCCTTCTGCCTTCCACAACCTTCTACCATGTTTTTGAACTTCTGCAAGGATTTCGCCTGCTTTGTATTTTTCAGCCTTTTGCCTGGCTGGGCCAAGATTGTACCACATAGTGTGCTGCGTGGTGTAGGTACAGACACTCGTATCAAAGACAGTCAGGATGGAGGTGCTCTTTGAATTGTTCCACCCAGTGACATTGACTGTCTCTCTGGCTTTGATCAGTTCTGCTCCGTCCCTGGTTTTCAGCAGTGTGTGTACTTGGGTGGTTATTCACAGATGGTTTGACAGTGCTGAGGAAACTCTGCAGGTTGGGGTTATTGGCTGATTGTCGGTTCAACTGTGCTCCTTCCACCTGCCATCTGTTCCTCAGGTCACAAGTATTTTTGTTGGACCACAGCCTTCATTTTGAAGCTTATTTTCCCTTAAAGTGCGATGGGATTTCCTGGCCGAGAATACCTGGAACTGACGTGTAATTAGATCCTTGTGGTCATTTTCATCAAACCATTCTTGGTGTTTTCTGGAAGAGACAACAATGACATTTAATGAGTAGGGATTTTCTTCTTGTTAGACAGAATGACAAGTTTAAATGAAGTATTCTTGTAATTTTGTCCTTTTTTAAAGAACTACATGTGCTTGAGAACTACCTGTCTGAAGAAGAGTCTCGACCCAAAACGTCAACCATTCCTTTACTCCAGAGATGCTGTCTGACCCATTGAGTTACTCTAGTTTTTTTGTGTCTCTCTACATGTAATTCAGTGTCTACTGTAAGTGCCAGATTGCTCATTTAATATACCATAAAAAAATAATAATTTCAAGTGTGGGTCACCTCTAGGTCAGGCAGCATCTCTGGGGAGAAGGAACGGGTGACGTTTCGGGTCGAGACCCTTCTTCAAACAGGTAGTTCTCAAGCACATGTAGTTCTTTAAAAAAGGACAAAATCTGTCCTTTTAAAAGTCTTTTAAAAGTTCTTTAAAAAAGGACAAAAAAAGTCTGAAGAAGGGTCTCGACCCGAAACGTCACCCGTTCCTTCCCCCCAGAGATGCTGCCTGACCCGCTGAGTTACTCCAGCATTTTGTGTCTACCTTCGATTTAAACCAGCATCTGCAGTTATTTTTCCTATTAGTTTATCATCTTCTACGTCAGGGTGTAATGAAATTCTTTACGGACATGAAGCTCACAGAATAAACAGTACACAAGAATGTTTTTAAAAAAAACACCAACAAACACAATGATGAGTGCAAAACAGTGATGCAAAATACGAGCTGTGCAAAAGAATATTAAAGTGCAATGATGAAACAAAGGAATGAGACAGAGAACATAGAACATAGAACAGTACAGCACAGGAGCAGGCACAATATCTATGGTGTTTAATCCAAGCAAGTGCGAGGTGGTACACTTTGGGAGGTTAAATGTAAGTGGAAAATATACAATTAATGGCCTGACCCTCAACAGCATTGATGTACAGATGGATCTTCGGTCCAAGTCCATAACTCCTTGAAAATGTTAAAAAGTGCACGGTGGCATTGCGCGGTAGAGCTACTGCCTTACAATGTGGGTTCGACCAAGATTCGATCCAGACTACAGGTGCTGTCTGTATGGAGTTTGTACATTCTCCCTGTAACCTGCAGCTTTTCTCCGATATCTTTAGTTTCCTCTCACACTCTAAACAAGCACAGGTTTGCAGGTTAATTGGTTTAGTATAAAAATAAAATGTAAAATTGGCCCTAGTGTGTGTAGGGTAGTGTTAATGTGTGGGGAACGCTGGTCAGTGTGGACTCGGTGGGCTGAATGACCTGTTTCGACACTGTATCTCTAAACTAAACTTAAAGTGATAAAGAAGGCACATGATATGCTTGCTTTCATAGGTCAGGGCACTTAGAGTTAGAAAACTAATAAGAAATTAAACTAAATTAAATTAAACATTGAATATAAGAGCCAGGTGGTCATGTTGCAGCTCTATGGGACTTTGGATAGGCAGCATTGGGAGCATTGCCTGCAGTTCTGCATGCCTAATTGCAGGGAATATGTGGAGGTTTACCAGAATGATAGGAAAAAAAACTGCAGATGCTGGTTTAAATCGAAGGTAGACACAAAATGCTGGAGTAACTCAGCGGGTCAGGCAGCAACTCGGGAGAGAAGTATTGGGTGACGTTTTGGACGAGGCGGAGCACAGGTAGGAGATTGAGAACCTTGTAACCTGGTGCCAAGACAACAATCTCTCCCTTAATGCCAGCAAAACAAAGCATATTGTGATTGACTTCAGGAAGTGCACCAGTACACCCACCCTGGTATACATTGACAGCACCAAAGTAGAGATGGTTGAAAGTTTCAAGCTCCCAGCAGTAAATATCATAACTTGTCCTGGATAAGCTATATTGAAGCAATGGCCAAGAAAGCACACGAATGCCTCTACGTCCTTAGAAGGCTTAGGAAGTTTGGCATGTCCCCAGCAACTCTCACCAACTTCTACAGATGCGCCATAGAAAGCATTTTATCAGGATGCGTCGCAGCAGGGGTTTGGACCGCAAGAAATTGCAGGGAATTTTGGATGCAGCCCAGACCATCACACAAACCAACTTCCCTTCCATTGTAGACACAAATGCTGGAGTAACTCAGCAGGACAGGCAGCATCGCTGGAGAGAAGGAATGGGTGACGTTTCGGATCGAGACCCTTCTTCAGACTGATGTCAAGGGAGTGGGCGGGACAGAGATAGAACTTAGTCGGAGACAATAGACAATAGACAATAGACAATAGGTGCAGGAGTAGGCCATTCAGCCCTTCGAGCCAGCACCGCCATTCAATGCGATCATGGCTGATCACTCTCCATCAGTACCCCGTTCCTGCCTTCTCCCCATACCCCCTCACTCCGCTATCCTTAAGAACTCTATCCAGCTCTCTCTTGAAAGCATCCAACGAACTGGCCTCCACTGCCTTCTGAGGCAGAGAATTCCACACCTTCACCACTCTCTGACTGAAAAAGTTCTTCCTCATCTCCGTTCTAAATTGCCTACCCCTTATTCTTAAACTGTGGCCCCTTGTTCTGGACTCCCCCAACATTGGGAACATGTTTCCTGCCTCTAATGTGTCCAATCCCCTAATTATCTTATATGTTTCAATAAGATCCCCCCTCATCCTTCTAAATTCCAGTGTATACAAGCCCAATCGCTCCAGCCTTTCAACATACGACAATCCTGACATTCCGGGAATTAACCTAGTGAACCTACGCTGCACGCCCTCCATAGCAAGAATATCCTTCCTCAAATTTGGAGACCAAAACTGCACACAGTACTCCAGGTGCGGTCTCACCAGGGCCCGGTACAACTGTAGAAGGACCTCTTTGCTCCTATACTCAACTCCTCTTGTTACGAAGGCCATCATTCCATTGGCTTTCTTCACTGCCTGCTGTACCTGCATGCTTCCTTTCATTGACTGATGCACTAGGACACCCAGATCTCGTTGAACTCCCCCTCCTCCTAACTTGACACCATTCAGATAATAATCTGCCTTTCTATTCTTACTTCCAAAGTGAATAACCTCACACTTATCTACATTAAACTGCATCTGCCATGTATCCGCCCACTCACACAACCTGTCCAAGTCACCCTGCAGCCTTATTGCATCTTCCTCACAATTCACACTACCCCCCAACTTAGTATCATCTGCAAATTTGCTAATGGTACTTTTAATCCCTTCGTCTAAGTCATTAATGTATATCGTAAATAGCTGGGATCCCAGCACCGAACCTTGCGGTACCCCACTGGTCACTGCCTGCCATTCCGAAAGGGACCCATTTATCCCCACTCTTTGCTTTCTGTCTGTCAACCAATTTTCTATCCATGTCAGTACCCTACCCCCAATACCATGTGCCCTAATTTTGCCCACTAATCTCCTATGTGGGACCTTGTCGAAGGCTTTCTGAAAGTCGAGGTACACCACATCCACTGACTCTCCCTTGTCAATTTTCCTAGTTACATCCTCAAAAAATTCCAGTAGATTTGTCAAGCATGATTTCCCCTTCGTAAATCCATGCTGACTCAGAATGATCCCGTTACTGCTATCCAAATGCTCAGCAATTTCGTCTTTTATAATTGACTCCAGCATCTTCCCCACCACTGATGTCAGACTAACTGGTCTATAATTACCCGTTTTCTCTCTCCCTCCTTTCTTAAAAAGTGGGATAACATTTGCTATCCTCCAATCCACAGACAGTAAGATTCCCTTCCATTTACTCCAACAACACTTCACGCTGCCTCGGCAAGACCAGCAGCATAATCATGGATGAGATGCTGCCTGACCTGCTGAGTTACTCCAGCATTTTGTGAATAAATACCTTCGATTTGTACCAGCATCTGCAGTTATTTTCTTACACACTCTATGTAGCCTCTGAAGCTGCTCTACCATTCTGTAAGACCAAGGTTGACCTCATCTGTGGCCACAACATTACTTACTTCTCCAATTCCCATGATCCAAGATTCCCTTATGGTCCAAATATCTATTAATTCCTGTCCAAAGACTAAACCTCCACAGATCTCTGGGGAAGATGATTTCTAAGCTTCACAATCCCTTAAGAGAATATCTTTTGCTTCATCTTAATCTTGAATGATCAATGTTTAATGTTGAAATTATGCTTCTTAGTTTCTCACTCCCCGACTGGGAAAAAACTCTTGCATTGACAAGTGTCCAAGAACGTACTTGCATTCACATATTTCCTTGTGTAATCACCTCAGGTGGTAGAGAGTACTAGCGATGATATTCTTGGTTAACATTTCTGTTGTTTTGTTCAAATTTCCAGGATCTGCAGATTTTTGTTATTTCCTCTTCACCAAGGAGACTGAACCTGTGTGCAGTACTCCAGGTCATGTTTCAGCAAGGATCTGTACAATCCCAGCAAAACATCTTTGCCCGGAAATTGCAATTCAGCCATTTTTTGGTGTGCTGATTTATGAGGGAAATAAGAAACAAAATTGAAGAGCTCCACACTATGAACTTCCAATGCCGCTCAGAGACTACAACGGTCTCAGGTATGGAAGATAACAGCAACTACTCAACCTTTTTTCAAGAAGTGATCAATTCAGCAACCCTGGGCCCATATTTTGGGGTAGCACAGTCCTGCTGCAGTTAGGTATATCCCCATCCTATATATATGCTGGCAGGTTAACTGTTCACAATAGATTACCACTTGGCGTATATCAATGGGAAAAACTCCCAAAGGGGAATTGATGGGCATGTGCAAGAGAGAATAAGTTTGAGGCATACATAGAAACAAGGACAGGGTGATTCTGACTATTGGTTTAGGTTTAGGTTTAGATTCAGGTTTATTATTGTTACTTGTACCGAGGTACAGTGAAATGCCTTGTTTTGCAGGCTATCCCATCGGATCAGGTAATATCATCCATAAATACAATCAAGTCAAACTCAAATAGAATGGGTAGAGCACAGGGGAAGTTACAGAGTGCAGAATACAGTTCTCAGCATTGAAGCACAATAGTTCCACAGGCAAGATCCAATGTCCGCAAAGGGGTAGAGGTGAATTGATCAGTAACATAGCTAATACCAGATCCATTCAGAAGCCTGATAAGAGAGGGGAAGATATTCCTGAGGCTGGTGGTGTGCGCTTTCAAGCTTCTCCATCTTCTGCAGGAGGGAGGGAGAAGAAGGAATGACTGGAGTAGGACAAGTGGGATTATATTGGCTGCTTTAACAAGGCATCATGAAGTTTGCATGGAGTCAATGTTGGGAAGTCTGGTCTGTGTGATGAAGTTTACAACTCTGTGCAATTTCTTGCGGCCTTGGGCAAAGCTGTTCTAGTGATACAACCAGACATTATGCTTTCTATGGTGCATCTGCATGTTTGTAAGCATCACTGGAGACATGTCCTCAGTCTCCTCGGGAAGTAGAGCCGCTGGTGTGGCTTCATGGCTATCACATCAATGTGTTTGGTCCATGACAGATTATTGGTAACATTAATGCCAAGGAACTTGAAACGCTCAACTATTTCCATTTTGGCACCATTGGTGTTGATTGGAACATGTGCTCCACCATGCTTCCTGAAGTCAATAACTAGCTCCTTCATCTTGCTCACACTGAGGGGGAGGTTATTATCCTTACCCTATGTTACTAAGTTCTCTCGTTGATCCGAAGCCCTGCCAGTCACAGCTCAAGTACACATCCAAATGTTGTTTAAATATGGCACAGGTTTTTGCCTCTACCACTTTTTAGGATACCCAATACCCCCGGATTAATATAACACAAGAACCGAAGAAACAAGAGTAGCATCAGGCCATTCAAACCTTTGCACCTATGATGGATTTTGATGAGATTGTGGCTGACCTTTTACCTCAGCACTACTTTTTATACTAATCCTATGCTCTGTGGTTCAAATAGTACACATCACTTGGCCTTTCTTATCTCTGCCAATGATAGGTTTGGCGAGCCTAAGCGAAGCGGCCATATTGGGAGTGGCCAGTGCAAGAGTGGGGCATTGAGGCCTTGGCTCAAGAGGCTTGGGCAGAATAAGAGTAGGATATTGAGGCTTGGGCATGAGGGCAATGGCCGGATAAGGTTTGATCTGTCACTGTCTGCTTGTTTCAGAGTGTAACTTTGTCCCGGTGTAGGTGAGGTGGAAGCTATTGCAATGAAGAGCTCGGCCTGTGGATGTGGGAACTCAGGAAGATGTCCCTGAGGACTACATCTGCTGGAGGTGCGACCAGGTGCAGCTCCTTAATGGCCGTGTTAAGGGAATGGAGCTGCAGCTGGACAACCTTGGGCTTGTCGGGGAGAGTGAGGAAGTTACTGAGAGATGGTCACACCCAAGGTGCAGGCAGAGAATAGATGGGTGACCATCAGGAAGGGGAGCAGGCAGAGTGTTCAGGAATACCCTGTGACTATTCCCTTCCACCACAGGTACACCTTTGAATACTGTTCAGGAGGATGACTGTTCAAGCGAGAGAAGCAGCAGCCAGGTCTGTGGCACTAGGCCTTGCTCTGAGGCACAGTGTGGGTGAAGTCAGGCAGAGCGATAGTGATAGGAGGCTTATTAATTAGAGATTCTGTGGCAGCAAACGGGACTCCAGGATGGTCTGTTGCCTCCCTGGTTCCAGGGTCCAGGATGTATCGGAGCGGCTGTAGAACAATCTTAAGGGGGGGAGAGAGCAGCCAGAAGTTGTTGACCAGGTCAGCACAAATGACATAGAGTCATAGAGTGATACAGTTTGGAAACAGGCCCTTTGGCCCAACTTGCCCACTCCGGCCAACATGTCCCGGCTACACTAGTCCCGCCTGCCCACATTTGGTCCATATCCCTCCAAACCTGTCCTATCCATGTAGGACATAGGTGGGAGAAAGGATGAGGTCCTGCAGAATGAATACAGGCAGTTAGGAACAAGGTTAAAATGCAGGACCTCAAGGGTGGTAAACTCTAGATTACTACCAGTGCCACGTGCTTATGAAGATAGCGATAGGAGGATAGGACAGATGAATGTGTGGCTGAGGAGTTGATGCAGGAGACAGGGATTCAGATTATTGGACCATTGAGATCGCTTCTGGGGCAGAGGTGACCTATACTAGAGTGAGATTACACTTGATACCTTTCAATCAGTGGAATTGTTCCAAAACTGTGGCATCTGGAAGATGATAACCACTGCATCCACTATCCCCATAGCCATTTCTTTCATGATGAAATAAAATCTTGATGTCCTCTTTAATGCTTCTTCCAATTATTTAAAGTCTCCTGGCTTCTCACTTCACTGCAATGGGAAATAGGGTTTTTCCTATTTACTCTTTCACGGCCCTTCTTAATTTTATGCACCTCAATTAAGTCTCCTCTCAGGCTGCTCTGCTTCCAAAGAAAACATCTGCCTGATCTTTTCTCAATGTAATAATTTTCCAGTCAGGGCGACATCTTCATTCATTGAATGATATGTCAAGATTAGCACATGTGGTCTTGAGAGAGAAATTGAGGGATCATTATATGTCATCTAGGCTAGCTCAGCTGATTACTGGCAACTAAATGAGAATTAAGGATTGAAGTGGGGAAAATCAGTTTGTCCGGATAGGGGACTATGATTCAGTAGAGTCAGTTCGAAAAAGTGTCTCTCTGCTTTGTTGTGAGGTGTGATTGGTAGTATTCTGTTGTGCTTCTCCTCAGTTGCTTTTCCAACCGTCCTGCATTCCTGTTCTTCCCCTCCACCTCATATTCTCCAGGGTCCAGACCTGCCCTACCTCTGGCACTGGTCTCTCTCTTTCATTGATTAAGTTGCAACACATGATGCTAAAGTCCACATTTCTGCCTGGTAAATGCTCCAGATTCCCCGGGCTGATGCAGGAATCAGTGTTAATGGTCCTGGTGCTCACAAGAATCTCATTGCAATGGTACTCAGTAGATGTAGTTTAGTTTAGTTTAGTTTAGAGATACAGAGCGGAAACAGGCCCTTCGGCCCACCGATTCCGCAGCGACTAGCGATCCCCGCACATTGATACTATTCGACACGAGGGACAATTTTACATTTATACCAAGCCAATTAACCTACAAACCTGCACGTCATTGGAGTGTGGGAGGAAACCAAAGTTCTTGGAGAAAACCCACGCAGGTCACGGGGAGAGTGTACAAACTCCATACAGACAGCGCCTGTAATCAGGATCGAACCCGGGTCTCTGGCGCTGTAAGGCAGTGGCTCTACTGCCGTGCTACCTCGCCACCCCATGAGAAGATGTCGTGGGATTGCGAATAGGAGGTAGTGGAGTAAAGGGAGCCCTCTTCTGGATCCTCCATTCTAAGGCAGTGATTGGGGAGAAAAGCAAATGCAAGTTTGGTCACTCTGCCTCCCACAACGTGACGTTCACTATCAGAGGAGTCTGATTATTCACCTGGACATTGAGGGAGAGGAAGGTTTTCCTTGGATGGGCGTATGCCAGCCTACTGCTTCTTAAACCTATAGAATACCAAGGCTTCTGAGATGTCCCAATGCTAGCCTTTCCTTACTGAAAACCAAATACATGTCTGAATAAACAGCTCCTCTGGACATCTGGTGCAGCACCGAGCAGAACAACCAGGAGACATGAGAGAGATCTGTGAGGAGGAATGTGTAGGAAGGAACTGCAGATGCTGGTTTACACCGAAGATATTCACAAAATGCTGGGGTAACTCAGCAGGATCTCTGGAGAGAAGGAATGGGTAATGTTTTGGGTCGAGACCCTTCTTCAGAGATGCTGCCTGTCCCGCTGAGTTACCCCAGCATTTTGTGTCCATCTTCTGTGAGGAAGAAAGCTGAGTCCAGGTGACATTGGCCTTCGTGGAAAGGAAAGTCATAACGTCATTAGGGCATAAGTGATAGGAGCAGAATTAGGCCATTTGGCCCATTGGCCCATTCAATCATGGCTGATCTATCTCTCCCTCCTACCACATTCTCCTGCCTTCTCCTCATAACCCTTGGCACCCAGTCTCAGCACAAGAGTATGCCAAAGATCTTGTCCAAGGTCAAACCCTGAGCTTGTGAACAGGTTGTTTATTGGAAGGGCCCAGGTGGGATGTGATGCCTGTGTGATGAC
This sequence comes from Rhinoraja longicauda, assembly GCF_053455715.1. Taxonomy (NCBI): domain Eukaryota; kingdom Metazoa; phylum Chordata; class Chondrichthyes; order Rajiformes; family Arhynchobatidae; genus Rhinoraja; species Rhinoraja longicauda. The sequence goes on along the minus strand of NC_135966.1, from coordinate 43,618,464 downwards.
TTTCTTGGAGTTGGTCTTTGGTTGTTCCCTGAGGTCTCCAACCCACTCGGAGTGATCTACACTATCGATGGAGTTACTCTCACAACTGAACCAGCTATAGCAAAAGGTATGTCAAGCGCTGGGTGCTGGAAAGAGCACTCATCTGTAAGTTCAGCTTACTCTGTGGACTCAAACACACCCAAATCCTCATTTTAGGTGCAGGTGGTGGGAGAATGATGGCAAAGCTAACATCGCTGCTGGACAACGACTCCGACCCCATGCAGGACACTTTCACTGCACTGAGTAGCTCTTTCAGTGACAGACTCCTTCACCCCAAGTGCATGAAGGAGAGCTATAGGAGGTCCTTTCTTCCCGCTGCTGTGAGACTGCACAATCAGCACTGCTCCCAGCAGACGAGTCAACAATAACAACTAAGAACACACAGAAAACTGATGACAATTTATGTATCTTTTATTTATAATGAATGATCTCTTGCTCTCTTGCTATCCACTTTGCTGCTGTAACACTGTAAATTTCCCCGGTGTGGGACGAATAAAGGAATATATTATTTGAAGGATGAAACATGTGATGTGTAAGCACTGATACTCAACTAACACCAGAGCACCTAATGTATAACTAACACCAGAACCTGTCACAAAAAGCTGGAGTAACTCAGCGGGATAGGCAGCATCTCTGGATAGAAGGAATGGGTGATGTTTTGGGTCGAGACCCTTCTTCAGACTGAAGAAGGGTTTCGACCCAAAACATCGCCCATTCCTCCTCTCCAGAGATGCTGCCTGTCCTGAGTTACTCCAGCTTTTTGTGTCTATCTTCGGTGTACACCAGCATTTGGAGTTCCTCCCTACACACCAGAATCTGCCAATCGTGTATGGAAATCCCGAGGGCAATTTTCTGACAAGTATGTTTTCACACATAAATGATTGTTGATGTAGTCTAACCTGAGTAAAAATTAACGTGAGAAACAGATACCAATAGATCCAATTTCCAGCCTTCCGATGCTCCAGCCTTGTAATAAATGACAATGTTTACAGCGCTTACATAATAACATGCTGAATCTGCAATCTTACTTTCTGTGATTGTAATACAAAGACACCCATGGCACGGTGGCACAGCGGTAGAGTTGCTGCCTTACAGCGCTTACTGCACCAGAAACACGGGTTCGATCTTGGCTACGGGTGCTCTTTGTACAGTGCTTGTACGTTCTCCCCGTGACCTACGTGGGTTTTCTTTGAGAACTTTGGTTTCCTCCCACATTCCAAAGACGTGCAGGTTTTTAAGTTAATTGGCTTGGTATAAATGTAAAAGTTGTCCCGAGCGTAGGACAGTGTTAATGTGCGGGGATCATTGGTCGGGGTCCACTCGGTGGGCTAAAGGACCTGTGTCCACGCTGTCTCTCTAAACTAAACTAAACACCCAGGTACAGCCCCAACAAAATCCTCCATTTAATAGTCTCACACCTTTGCATAATATTCTGCTTTTCTATTCTTCCTATCATTTCTATGATCAAAAATGCATTTTAACTGCATTCAAAACCAAAGAGTGAAGGGTTTGTCAAGACTGGGGGCAGAATATAATTTATATCCCACTTCCAGCTATCTCAATTTACTTGGAAATAAGCCTGAAATATTGTTTAGGGTTATTTCCAAGTGAAGGAAATAAATCTTGTTAATAGACAATCTTCCTATTGCTTTCAAAACCTCCTTAAATGTAGGTACAAGAGCAGCAACTCAGAGGTCTGAAGCCCAAATCCTACCACAGCAAGTTGTGAAACGGAATTAAATAAATCTAGTAATTTATGGGCTGGCACAAAAAATGACATAAAAGCTGCCAGTTGCTGTGAATTTAATTGCAACCTGCCACCTCTAATTGGTCTGGTCCTGAAGTGACTCATTGAATTTTACCTCTCTATGCTTCGTTGTCATCTTCCCCTAGCTAACAATGATTCATTCTATTTCCTTGACCCACATCCCCTTTGATGTCTCGTTTTCACACCTGACCCTTCCTTATCTCTGTGCCCATTTCTTCCCTGACTCTCAGTCTGAGGAAAGGTCTTGATCTGAAACGTTACCCATTCCTTCTATCCAGAGATGCTGCCTGTCCCGTTGAGTTACTCCAGCAGTTTGTGTCTATCTTCGGTGTAAACCAGCACCTACAGTTTCTTCCTACACTAGTTCTACACAATGTGGTTGACACTTAACACTTTCAGGGCAACTGCAAATGGCCAATAAATGTTTCCATCAGCACCGCCCATATCCAGGGACAAATAATAAAAAAAGAAACAATTCTTATTAGCCATAGATGCTGTCTATTCTAAATATAAACAATAATTAGCTCATTTAACTAGGATATTATTTGACCCTCAGAGTACAATGTTAATTGAAGACAATCCTGCACTCATCAGTTGTTGCTATTTTGCAATTCTCCAGCTAGTTTACTCAGCTATAATTTGCATGGCTGTTCAGCCCTTGTTGCTGTTTCAGGAAGAGTCAAGCAATAAACTGCCACAGAGAAGCTGAGACGTAAATATATCCATGCAAGTGGTAAAATTCAAGAATTGTAACAGCATGAAAGAATTACCTAATCTTCATGGCAATGAAAGGAAAGCAACAAGATAGGAAATCACAGGGCAGAAAGTTACTTCTACCTTGCAATAATAATGGACTTCAATCCTCAGCTCGAGTGTAGAGCTTGCTTCCATATCTGAGGAGGGATGGGCTGGCGTTGGAAAGGGTCCAGAGGAGGTTTATGAGAATGATCCCAGGAACTATTGGGTTAACGTATGACGAGCGCTTGATGCCTCTGGGCTTGTACTCGCTGGAGTTCAGAATGATGAGGGGAGACATTGAAACTTACCCAGTGAAAGGCCTGGGTAGAGTGGATGTGGAGAGGATGTTCGCATTAGAGGGAGAATCTAGAACCCGAGAGCACAATCCGAATAAAAGGACGCACCTTTAGAAAGGAAATGAAGAGAAATTTTGTTAATCAGAGTGTGGTGAACGTGTGGAATTCATTAGCTGTGGAGGCCAAGTTATTGGGTATTTTTAAAGCAGAGATTGACAGGTTCTTGATTAGTGCGGTGGTAAAAGGTCACAGGGAGAAGGCAGGAAAATGGGGTTGAGAGGGGAAAATAGATCAGTCATGATTGAATGGAAGAGTAGACTCGATGGGCCGAATGGCCTAATTCTGCTCCTATGACTTATGAACAGTGCAACTATTTCACAAAATAATCACAAATACCCTACACAACTAAGCATTTTGTAATAAACATGGATAGGATTGGTTTGGAGCGATCGGGCCAAACGTGTGCAAGTAGGACAAGTGCAGCTGGGACATGTTGGCCGGCATGGGAAAGTTGGTCAAAGAGCCTGTATCCACACTGTATCACTCTATGACTCTAGGACTCCAAATGCTCAGTAATGTTCAGTATTCATGTGCCTCAAATTAAAGATTTTTTTTAGAAATTGCGAAATATATTGTTATAAATTCTTCAGCCACTCAAGAAACCAACGGGTGGCTCAATGAATGCATCTAACACCCTCAGTGACGGGGTGCAACAGTACATCACATGCTATAGCAATAACAGGATTGATTTGTGGCTGACTCCGAATAAATAAACGTTGATCATGTGCAAAAATCGCTGTGTGTGTTTTGGGCAAGAGGGAAAGTGAGGGAAGTTAATGAAACCATTTAAACCCGGAGTGAAACTTTAAGAACAGCATAAAATGGCCCTCACTATATCACGAAAAGAGGGAAATAAATGGAATAAATGAAACTTTTCATTCAAAGAACAAGATTAAGGGTGGATCTAATTAAAATTACATAAAAAAATTCTGAAGGCTGAGGGCTAAATAGCTGAATAGTGAAAGTGAAAACTTCCTCCTAAGGCTTATCAAGAACTTGTGGAAAGTTAGAAAATGCTTTTAGATGCAGGGTGAATGGAATATGAACTGTTTTGAAAATGGTTGTGAAAGGAAATAGGAAGCAAGAAGACAAATGGGAGTAGAATAGGCATCTTAAGTTGGAAATCTACATCTAAGTTTACAGGACGTAGAGTGTTTACTTCTGCACCATAAATTCTATGATTGTGTGAATTTCAGGCCTCAATTGAATCATAGCCCCCAATGGAACTGCTGGTATGCACTAATCCCTACCAACTAATGCATCTTTTGCTTCTGTCCGAGCTGACTGGTTCCTTGTCTAATCATGGTTTAAAATCATCATCCTTATGTTCATCCTTCACCATGCAGTTTCTTATCCATGTTAGTAACAATTTCCAGACGCACAAAATCAATGAGAAGTTGTTTCTCCAAAGCTGGGCTATAACACATCCCTGTATGGGAAGGAACTGCAGATGCTGGCTAAACCGAAGATAGACACAAAATGCTGGAGTAACTCAGTGGGACAGGCAGCATCTCTGGAGAGAAGGAATGGATGACGTATCGGGTCGGGACCCTTCTTCAGACTGAATTCGGACCGTTTCCCTTTCCCGTGACATTTAGTCTCAACCCAAAACGTAACCCATCCCTTCTCTCCAGAGATGCTGCCTGAGTTACTCCAGCATTTTCTGCCTATCTTCGGTAGAGCACGTTCCTAATTTTCATTGCTCTCCCATTGTCAGCTTTAGTTTCAGAGGTTTGAACCCATACCTCCTGAATTCCTGTCATGAACCCCTTTATTTGTTATTAAATGAGTTCTCACCACTGACCTACTTTCTCCAATTTTGATCTCACGTGGCTTGACCTAATATTGGTAGACAATCCCCAGTGTCAAACTTTGTTTTGATGTAAAGGTGTTAAAGATGGAAGAAGCAAGGTACTGCAGATGATGGTTTACAAATAATAGACACAAGGTGCTGGAGTAATTCAGTGTATCTGGTAACATCTCTGGAGAACGTGGAAAGGTGAGGTTCGGGTTGGGACCCTTCTTCAGACTGATTGTGGGCTGGGGTGGGGGGGAGTTGTAAGAGAGAGGTCATGACAAAGTCTGACAAATAATAGGTGAGGGAGGAGGTTAAACATAGAAACATAGAAAATAAGTGCAGGAGGAGGCCATTTGGCCCTTCGAGCCAGCATCGCCATTCATTGTGATCATGGCTGATCATCCACAATCAGTAACCTGTGCCTGCCTTCTCCCCATATCCCTTGATTCCGCTAGCCCCTAGAGCTCCATACAACTCTCTTTTAAATTCATTCAATGAATTGGCCTCTACCTTCTGTGCCAGAGAATTCCACAAATTCACAACTCTCTGGGTGAAAAAGTTTTTTCTCACCTCAGTTTTAAATGGCCTCCCCTTTATTCTTAGACTGTGGCTCCTCGTTCTGGACTCCCACAACATTGGGAACATTTTTCCTGCATCTACCTTGACCAGTCCTTTTATAATTTTATAAGTTTTTTAAAGATCCCCTCTCATCCTAAATTCCAGTGAATACAAGCCCAGTCTTTCCAATCTTTCCTCATATGACAGTCCCGCCATCCCGGGGATTAATCTCATGAACCTACGCTGCACTGCCTCAATAGCATGGATGTCCTTCCTCAAATTAGGAGACCAAAACTGCACACAATACTCCAGATGTGGTCTCACCAGGGCCCTGTATAATTGCAGAAGGACCTATGCTCATATCCTCTCGTTACGAAGGCCAACATGCCATTAGGTTGATAGGCAGATGGTTGTATGAAGGCCAGCGATGAAAAGACAGAAGGTGGGAGACAAAAGTGTGGAGATCTGTCCTTTTTCTTTGCTTCAGCCACTAGACTCCGCATGGGCTTTGCAGCATTGTGTGCTAGGTTAAAGCACATGCTTGAGGCTCTCTCTTTCTCACACACCTGCTTGAGGCTACGTAATCACAAAAATGCTGAGCTTGCTAAAGCTAGTAGTAATCAGTTGCCCAAACCGCAGAATGTTCCAGCTCGTCTTCAGAGGAGAAAAACACAATGTATAAAGAACATAAACAATAAACAGACGCCGACTAAACCTTGAACAATAGCATGTTAGAACCTTATATGGGAAAACTGACTTTGTTCCAACACTCGGCCGTATAAGGGAAAACTGACTTAATTCCAATATTGATTGGTTGTGATACTTGTTGTGATACTTGGTTGTGATTGAAGAGTTGAGAATTGTGAAGCGAGTGGATGGAATTTGAAGGGGAAGGGGAGGAATGGGTGCAGGTCCAGCTGGGGCACATGGTAGAGGGGGGGGGGGGGGTGAATAGAAAGGGGTGAGGGGAGTGGGAAAAAGAGGGAGGAGGAGTGGGTTGTAGTTACCTGAAATTGGAGAATTCAATGTTAATACCGCTGGGTTGTAAGCTACCCAAGCAGAATATGAGGTGTTGTTCGTGCAGTTTACATGTAGCGTCACTCTGGCAATGGAGGAGGCCCAGGATAGGAAGGTCAGTGTGGGAACGGGAAGAGGAGTTAAAATGGTTTGCAGCTGGGAGATCCAACAGGCCTTGGCAGAACGAGCGTAAGTGTTCAGCGAAATGGTCGCCTAGTCTGCGCTTGGTAAAAATGTAAGCCGTTTTAATGTGGTCGCTCAGGATAATTAAAGGCCAAAGCTCTGCAGCGATGCCCTACTTGGCTGAAATGTCTGCTACCTGTTATTGTTTTATTGTTTAGATTCATAGATAGGAGTGACTACTGGTTGAGCTACTAGAGGCAACATAATTATCACAGTGGGATTTGAGTCTTTGGAAGGAAAAGAATAAAGAAAATCCAGCTATAATAAAGCAAAAATTAAAAGAAAGCTACCCTATGTATCCACACACACATACACTGATAAGCCAAAACATTATGACCACCTGCCTAATATGTTGTTAGACCTCCGTGCGCCGACCCGCCGAGGCATGGACCCTACAAGACCCCTGAAGGTGTCCTGTGGTATCTGGCACCAAAACATTAGCAGCAGATCCTTCATCCTGTAAGTTGCGAGGTGGAGCCGCCGTGGATTGGAGAATTTGGAGGCCAGGGCAACACCATGAACATTTCATCATGTTCCTCAAACCATTCCCAAACAATGTGTGCAGTGTGGCAGGGCGCATTATCCTGCAGAAAGGGACCACTGCCATCAGGGAATACCATTGCCATGAAGGGGTGTACCTGGTCTGCAATGATGTTTAGGTGGGTGACACGTGTCAAATTGACATCCACATGAATGGCCGGACCCAGGGTTTCCCAACAGAACATTGCCCAGAGCATCACATTCCCTCCACCGGCTTGTCGTCTTCCCACAGTCGGTTCAGACCAGATGGGATAGCCTTCGTTGCCCTCACGCATCGATGAGCCTTGTCCAAAACCCTGTCGGCGGTTTGTGGTTTGACCCTCCTCGGACCACTGCCGGTAGGTACTCACCACTGCTGACCGGGAGCACCCCACAAGCCTTGCCGTTTCAGAGATGCTCTGACCCAGTCATCTGGCCATAACAATTTGGCCCTTGTCAAAGTCGCTCAGGTCTTTACTCCTGCCCATTTCTCCTGCATCCAATACATCAACTTCAAGGACTGACTGTTCACTTGCTGCCTAATATATCCCACCCCTTGACAGGTGCCATTGTAACAAGAAAATCAATGTTATTAACTTCACCTCTCAGTGGTCATAATGTTTCGGCTCATCGGTATATATATATATATATATATATATATATATATATATCATAACCATAGGTAAGATGATACTGCAGTGTGAGTGTTTATGGTGCTCGAAGCAATAGGGGTTAAGGGTCATTGTGTTTTGTCTTTAGAATTAAGATGGCTGTCCTTGGTTTTACAGTGTGCTCTTAATTCTAGAGACACATCTTAATAACCTCTAAATAATTCCAACAAAAGACCCATGTCAAAGGAGTCCGCAGGCCCTTAGGTGTTTCAACTGTAGTGTTTTCATCTGCCTTTATTGCTCAATTCCTCTCCTGAATTAAGGCAATAACCTGTGATAAATTATTCAGAGGCTGCTACAGGGATCAAAGCAAAATTATTCCATTAAAGTGCAGTTCGTAACATTTGGCGCTTAGTGCAAAAAAAAGCTTCAAATGAATAAATGCGGAAAATCAAGCATTTAAATAATTAAATATTACTGTGCTTTATGGATTAAATTGTAAGTACAGATGATTACTGATGAGGGTTTTGCATTGCAAATCAAAAAACCTTAAGTTTCAAGAAAAATAAACCTTAAAGTACATTGTTCACTTGTTTATATTGTAAGTAATTAAAATATGCATGGAAAGATTCTAAACTGATTCATTAACAAAATTTTAGCTTATAAGTTATTCTTAAGAAAATGGGACTTTAGCATTGTGGAAGTTTTCAAATACTGATCCTTCATTAATATCTTTGAATTAAATAATGTTATTCATTGTTAATGTGAAAGAAGTTAGCATTAATGTGAAAGGAGTATTTAAAACTTCCACGATGCAGAAGGCTTTGTAAAGTTCAATTTTCTTAAGAATAATTTTTAAGCTAAAGTTTTGAAAATGAATCATTTGTGGAACCTTTCCATGCATATTTTAATTACTGACAATATAAACAAGTGAACAATGGTAGCTATAAGGCATACAAATTATTTTGGCTGTACCAAAATAAATCATATACAATGTGCTAACTATAGAACCTATGAACTATAAGCACAATGCTGGCTATAAGATACATGAATCTATCTGCCCAGATTTGGCATATCCAGACTGTGCAGATGATGCTGTATCGAGTATTGAAAAATATATCAACAATATATGTTGATAACAACATTGTGGCTCTGTGGCTCCAGTGCTGTCCTTCCTCGTCTGTCAGCCACTGTCCTTCAGCATGGACTGGTAGGTGGGCAAGGTGGCACTCAGTACAAATAGCCTGGCGGAGGGAAACTGTTTCTTCCTTCTCGCTCATCCTGACCAGGTCCCACTCACTCAGTTTGACAGATTGATTCGCAGAAAGCTCAACAGGCAAGCATTTCCACAGACTCACTTAGGTAAGCATTAATTGTTGCAATTATTCCAAGGTGCAGGCTGAAGAATATCAAAATTATACACAGCGCTGGCAGCTTCTTTACTGATTTACAGATATATGTAAATATATTAAAATCATAGCATATTAAAAAATCATGAACTGATAGCATATCCACAATATGTATGCACGAAAATAACTGCAGATGCTGGTATAAATCGAAGGTATTTATTCACAAAATGCTGGAGTAATTCAGCAGGTCAGGCAGCATCTCAGGAGAGAAGGAATGGGCGACGTTTCGGGTCGAGACCCTTCTTCAGACTTGTATATGTATGCAATCTTCTAGTTTGGGAAATGTTTAAATTGTGGCCATTTTGACAATATCGCATCTTGATAGACCACTGAACACCTTCACTCACCTGGACCTATCATATCTCCCAGTTGCCAAACACTTTATCCTTCCCACTCCCACACTGACCTCTCTGTCCTGAGCCTCCTCCATTGTCAGAGTGAGCTTATACGCAAATTGGAGGAACAGCACCTCATGTTTTGCTTGGGCAGCTTACAACCCAATTATGAATATTGATTTCTCAAACTTCAAGTAACTTTTGCATCCCCTCTCTCTTCATCCCTCCCCACCCCAGTCGTACCAGTTTAAACGTTGTCTTGTTGAGTCTCATTGTCTGTACTTGTTTTCACCTAGCACACAGCTAACAATGGCTAACATGGACTATGCTTTAACTGAAACACAAAGTGCAGGTTATAATGCATCCAAGCCATATCGTTGATAAGGGCAATACCATATCAAACTATAAATACAGTGTATAAAGAAAATAAATGCAGATGCTGATTGATACGTAAAAGTCATAAGGTCAGTCAGCATCTTTGAAGAACATGGTTAGGTGACGTCTCTGGTCAATACCTTCTTCAGACTAAGTACAGTGCTTGCTTTTACGTATTTTAAATTTACACAGAAATGCCGACGTTCCTTAAGAGCAGGGGTTATTGCACAGTAACCACAGAGAGACAGGACATGCTATTCACATTGAAACTATGTCCATGGTTTTTGCTTCACAATATCTACATATATCCATTGGCTACACTACACCTAAAACAGGCCCACAGTGATGAGCATACCATATTTAAATGGCTGTAATATGTCCAAATTATATATATGATACTGCTTAAACCAAATTCAATCAAGATGCACTGTCCATATCACAAATTATAAACCTCGTGCTGGTTAAACTTTATTCATGCAGCACGACAGGTGTGGTACATGCGCGTTGGAGACTCTACATATTAAAGGGCCTGTCCCACTTAGGCGATTTTAAGGCGACTGCCAGCATCTAGGCTGTCGCCAACAGTTCGCCAGGTGTCGTGGGCATGATCATGAGGAGTCTTCCAAAAATCGTAGTGGATCTCAGCGCGTCGCTGAGAAATCATCCGGTTTGAAATTTCTCGGTGACAGCTGGCTTGTCGGCAGGTATCGTTGCTTATTGCGGGCGCTGTCGCCTGCTGTCCCCAGGTTTGATTGGTTCTCTTGGATACATTTAGAAGCACATAATATTAAAATAAGTAAAGTCATTTGTAGATACCATAAAATGCTTGTGTTTAACCAATTTATTTACCGTCAGGACATTTGACAGGTAGACTAGAGGCGACAGTTTGACGGTCAGGTAAGCGTGGGAATTTTCGTGATGTTTATGGCCATCAGCCATTACATTTAAAGTGGGCTCCCAACCCAGATATGCAACCCAGAAACCAGATATGCATCTCCTGTACATTTTCAAAGAATGCCCACACACGTTTCACAAAAATCCACTTAACCATTAAAAATTTTTTTTTTTTTTAATACAGCTATTAATAAACTGGAAGTAAATCCAGTTTATGCCTTGTTACAGTGAAGCTTGGTTTTTAAGTAACCCATACAAGATGTTATAGTTCAAAACTCTCAAGTACTTACCGACTTGTCAGTGATTTCAGCGAAAATTAGGACGCCGGAGAAGCATTGACAGCATGGGAATTTCACGATGTTTCCGAAGACGGTGTAATCTCGACCTGACTCGGCATTGTCGTGGTCATTGTCGCAGGTAAAAGAAAATTTTGACGATCTGCTACGACTTTGACAGTCGCTAGCAGTCACCTAAAAAATCGCCTAAGTGGGACAGGCCCTTAACAGAATACAAACATGGGCAGCACAGTGGCGCAGCGGTAGAGTTGCTGCCTTACAGCGTCAGAGACCTCGGTTCAATCCTGGCTATGAAGTTTGTATGTTCTCCCTGTGACCTGCCTGTGTTTTCCCCAAGATCTTCGGTTTCCTCCCACACTCCAAAGATGTACAGGTTTGTAGGTTAATTGGCTGGAATAATTGTAAATTGTTCCTACTGTGTGTAGGATAGTGTTAATGTGCGGAGATCGCTGGTTGGCATGCACCGGGTGGGCCGAAGGGCCTGTTTCCGCGCTGTATCTCTAAGCTAAACTAAACACAGTATTGGCTTCATACATTGTGTGTGCTACACCATAAATAACTCCAGCTTCAACACAGGCAAAACATGTACATAATGCTCCTAGTGATACTCAAAAATATGCACAATTAGTACTGGCTTTCCATAAATGTGTATATAGACAATAGACAATAGACAATAGGCGCAGGAGGAGGCCATTCGGCCCTTCGAGCCAGCACACCATTCAATGTGATCATGGCTGATCATTCTCAATCAGTACCCCGTTCCTGCCTTCTCCCCATACCCCCTGACTCCACTATCCTTAAGAGCTCTATCTAACTATATTGTTGAATGCTTTATATTCAAAATATATGCAAGGCAGTAACTACTTGAATGGCGCCATTTACATGAGCTCCAATCCACAAACACAGTGCTAGCCATACAATATCTACCTTATTTGTATCGACTGTCATCAATGTTTATGTGCGATGATAAACATGCCAACTATTTCTGGTTATACCACTGACACACAAAATACACAATGCTAACTGCGCCTAGTCAAAGTGTATACAGAGTGCTGGCTACACCATATCTTAGTTTAGTTTAGTTTAGTTATAGATACAGGGCGGAAACAGCCCATTCGACCCACCGTCCGCACTGCCCTGCGATCCTTGCACACTAACACTATCCTACGCGCACTAGGGACAATTTACATTTATACCGAGTCAATTAACCAACAAACCTGTACGTCTTTGGAGTCTGGGAGGAAACCGAATAAACCAGGGAAACACACGCGGTCATGGGGAAAACGTACAAAACTCCGTACAGACAGCACCCGTAGTCAGGATCAAACCCAGGTCTTTGGCGCTGCCAGGCAGTAGCTCTACCATTGTGCCACTGTGCTGCCCCTTTAATGCTCATTGTAAAACATTCAAAACTAATCATGCAATTCATGGCAGGCCATTTCCAAAGGTTATGTATAATGTTAGTTAAGCTATATTGGAAGGAAATGTACCATGCTAGTTATACTTGGAAACAAAAGAAGAGAGATGGACTGACTTGTGGCCACTGGAAATCCTGAACAGATTGTAAGCACTAGCAAACCAAAGATTATCAAAATGAATCAGCAAACTGATATCAATCCTGTCACCATGACAGAAAACCAAGGGCAGGCAAACTGAGAATCTTCGACAGCAACATCCTCAGCAACTAATTTCGTGGCTCATACTGCCGGCAGCTTATAATATAAACAGCCAAATGTTAGAAGTCTAATAGGATCCTCAAAATGTTTTGGCGAGGAAGAATCTCAAGCTGTGAGCAGTATCAGAGGGCAAATGCTGAGTATTGTCCAAATGATTAAAAGGAGACAAAGGTGGTTTGGACAATGTATTGACTGCCAGCAGTGATAAGGTCAGAATGGGCTGGGACATCAGATGGGAAGTGTGGAAGGAGTTACCTTAAGGAACTATGGCTGCTAGTCAGTGGTCTGTAATATTGTTCATCCCTTCTGAGATTCCTTTCACACTTCCCATCTCAGTTTCAGTTTAATTTACTGTCATGTGTACCGAGCGAGGTACAGTGAAAAGATTTTGTTGTGTGCTATCCAGTCAGCAGAAAGACAATACCTGATTATAATCGAGCCATTTACAGTGTATAGATACATGATAAGGGAATAACATTAGTGCAAGGTAAAGCCAGTAAAGTCTGATCAAGGATAGTCCGAGGGTCACCAATGAGGTGGATAATAGTTCAGCACTGCTCTCTGGTTGTGGTAGGATGATTAGTTGCCTGATAACAGCTGGGATGAAACTGTCCTTGAATTTGATGGGTCCCAACCCAAAACACCACCTATCCAAGTTCTCCAGAGATGCTGCCTGACCCACTGAGTTACTCCAGAGGTTTTGTGTCTTTATTGTAAACCAGCATCTGCTGTTCCTTCTGCCTCTAATAAGTATCTCTTACCTGCTCCTTTTCAGACCACTAGATGGAGCACTAAGCTTTGCACCTCAACAACAGACATGAAAAGGAGAAGTTCCAGCCATTCCCAGTCTCGGAGGCAGGATCTGTCTCCCTCCCACCCCCACTTCCAGCATTGAAAGCAAGGCTAGTCTCACCCTGATGCAGTCACTGTGCAAAGCAGGTTTATAGACCCTGAGAAGAGTGGCGGAGAATAACAAAAAGAACAGGCAGTTTTTGTGTAGGAAGGAACTGCAGATGCTGGTTTACACAAAAGTGGTGGGGAAGATGCTGGAGTCAATTATAAAAGATGAAATTGCTGAGCATTTGGATAGCAGTAACGGGATCATTCCGAGTCAGCATGGATTTACGAAAGGGAAATCATGCTTGACAAATCTACTGGAATTTTTTGAGGATGTAACTAGGAAAATTGACAAGGGAGAGTCAGTGGATGTGGTGTACCTCGACTTTCAGAAAGCCTTCGACAAGGTCCCACATAGGAGATTAGTGGGCAAAATTAGGGCACATGGTATTGGGGGTAGGGTACTGACATGGATAGAAAATTGGTTGACAGACAGAAAGCAAAGCGTGGGGATAAATGGGTCCCTTTCGGAATGGCAGGCAGTGACCAGTGGGGTACCGCAAGGTTCGGTGCTGGGACCCCAGCTATTTACGATATACATTAATGACTCAGACGAAGGGATTAAAAGTACCATTAGCAAATTTGCAGATGATACTAAGTTGGGGGGTAGTGTGAATGGTGAAGAAGATGCAATAAGGCTGCAGGGTGACTTGGACAGGTTGTGTGAGTGGGCGGATACATGGCAGATGCAGTTTAATGTAGATAAGTGTGAGGTTATTCACTTTGGAAGCAAGAATAGAAAGGCAGATTATTATCTGAATGGTGTCAAGTTAGGAGGAGGGGGAGTTCAACGAGATCTGGGTGTCCTAGTGCATCAGTCAATGAAAGGAAGCATGCAGGTACAGCAGGCAGTGAAGAAAGCCAATGGAATGTTGGCCTTCGTAACAAGAGGAGTTGAGTATAGGAGCAAAGAGGTCCTTCTACAGTTGTACCGGGCCCTGGTGAGACCGCACCTGGAGTACTGTGTGCAGTTTTGGTCTCCAAATTTGAGGAAGGATGTTCTTGCTATGGAGGGCGTGCAACGTAGGTTCACTAGGTTAATTCCCGGAATGGCGGGACTGTCGTATGTTGAAAGGCTGGAGCGATTGGGCTTGTATACACTGGAATTTAGAAGGATGAGGGGGGATCTTATTGAAACATATAAGATAATTAGGGGATTGGACACATTAGAGGCAGATAACATGTTCCCAATGTTGGGGGAGTCCAGAACAAGGGGCCACAGTTTAAGAATAAGGGGTAGGCCATTTAGAACAGAGATGAGGAAGAACTTTTTCAGTCAGAGGGTGGTGAAGATGTGGAATTCTCTGCCTCAGAAGGCAGTGGAGGCCAGTTCGTTGGATGCTTTCAAGAGAGAGCTGGATAGAGCTCTTAAGGATAGCGGAGTTAGGGGGTATGGGGAGAAGGCAGGAACGGGGTACTGATTGAGAGTGATCAGCCATGATCGCATTGAATGGCGGTGCTGGCTCGAAGGGCTGAATGGCCTACTCCTGCACCTATTGTCTATTGTCTATTGTCTATTGTCGACACAAAGTGCTGGAGTAACTCAGCGGGACAGGCAGCATCTCTGGAGAGAAGGAATGGATGACTTTTTGGGTCGAGACCCTTCTTCAGACTGAGAGTCAGGGGAAAGGGAGACACAGAGACACGGAAGGGTACAATGAGCATGTCAGACGTGAAAAGGACAGGTCAAAGCAGACGGCACTCCAGGAAATGTCCAATGGTCCACTGTTGGATGAGGGGTAGGTGACAATGAGGCATACAATCAGTAAAATTAATCAGGAGGACACTGAAACTAGTAGGAGAACAAGGGTGGGGGAAGAGGGGTGGGGGGGAGGGGGGAGAGGGAACAGAGAGAGAGGGAAAGCAAGGGTTACTTGAAGTTAGAGAAATCCATATTCTAACTGCTGGGCTGTAAACTGCCCAAGTGTAATATGAGGTGCTGTTCCTCCAATTTGTGTTTAGCCTCGCTCTGACAGTAGAGGAGGCCCAGGACTGAAAGGTCAGTGTTTAACAACAAGGAGATCAGGTAGGCCCACTGAGCGAAAGTGTTCAGCGAAACAATCGCCGAGTCTGACCTTGGTCTCGCCAGCGTATAGGATTCTACACCTAGAACAGCGGATGTAGTAGAGGAGGATGCAAGTGAGCCTCTGGGTGGGCAGGCTAACTTCGTCATGTAAATGTGGAGAGCTAGTTCACGGTTGCAAAAACTGCCCCAAAATAGAATTTTATAAAGGCAGTTAAAGGCACACGCACCAGGCTCATGGAGTGGAACGGACCAGGCCAGATCAAACCACCCCTCTTGGACTTTCCCAATAAACCACTGGAAATCAGCTAGTGGAGAAAAAATGAAAATAAAGTCAGTCGTACCGATACACTTTACATTTTACCCATAAACATACACTTGATTTACAACTGCTACACTGCAATCCCTGGGCAATGTTAACATTTTGTTTACAAGGACATGGTTCGTAAATTTTATTACAATGTATTGACGACGACACTTTGTAACGTGACTAAGAGCTGTTACTTATGGATTCAACTCAAGCTTTTTTTGCAAAAGTGAAGAAACCACGATTCTTTCCAAATAAAATTGCCTGAACAGAGAACACTTATCAAACAGATGGTGCTTATAGTCGAATAAGCAGAGGTCTGTCACCATGAATGCAGCCAGTCTGCATATTTAATCACTACAGAACCTTGTCTACCTGCAGCTGCCAACTGCTAATCCAATTTCACTGATAAATGTGTCAAGAGACATGAACTGCAATAAAGAGCATCTAACTCCATCTTCCTGCAGGGCATCTTTTGATGAACATTTAGGATGGGAGCTGTAGTTAGTGTGTGGAGAGAGAGAGAGAGAGAGAGAGAGAGAGAGAGAGAGAGAGAGAGAGAGAGAGAGAGAGAGGGAGAGGGAGTGAAAGAGAGGGAGCGAGAGGGGGAGAGTGAGAGGGAGAAAGAGAGCAAGAGAGAGTGACAGAGAGAGAGGGAGAGAGAGGGAGAGGGAGAGGGAAAGAGAGAGAGAGAGAGAGAGAGGGAGAGAGAGAGAGGGAGAGGGAGAGAGGGAGCAAGAGAGGGAGAGAGTGACAGAGAGAGAGCGAGAGCGAGAGAGAGAGTGACAGAGAGAGGGGGAGAGAGAGAGAGAGAGAGCGAGGGAGAAGGAGAAGGAGAGAGGGAGAGCAAGAGAGAGAGAGAGAGTGTGACAGAGAGAGAGAGAGAGAGAGAGAGAGAGAGAGAGAGAGAGAGAGAGAGAGAGAGAGAGAGAGAGAGAGAGAGAGAGAGAGAGAGAGAGAGAGAGAGAGAGAGAGAGAGAGAGAGAGAGCAATGGGGAGAGAGAGTGATGGGTTGAGAGGAGAGAGGGAGAGAGAGCAAAAGAGAAAGGGAGAGAGAAAGAGAGAAAGTAAGGGAGAGAGACGAGAAAGGAAGAATGGGAGGGAAGGAGAAGGAGAGGAGATGGGAGTTCACCGAGTACTTGACTTGTGTACTTGCGTGGCAGATGCAAGGATGCAAAAGCACTCTCTTCTCGGGTTACTCACTTAATTCTGCAGCTATCATTATGTTGCTATTGATCTCAGAAGCTTGATGCCTACACAGCAATGCTTCAGGTGGAGCTGAGTTAAGATAGTTATCATGCATCAATATTGATTCAAAAGCCTTGAGAATTTCTTCTTTTAATCACTCATGAATTTCGAAAAAGCTATTAAATCTGAATACTCCAGTCAACAATTAATGAAAGCAGGTGAGGTTTCACTTCTTCTCCCACGTTGCTTCCATGTTTTTGAATAAAAGATCAGGTCGGTATTTCAAAACATGCAGAAATGTTTTTTTTTTAATTGTTGGAAATCTGAAAGGAAATAAAACAGTCTGGAAACACTCAGCGGCTCAGGCAAAATCTGTGGAAAAAAATAATGTCATATTTCAGGTTAAAGATCCTTTATCATTTTTTGCTTTGTTCCTTCAAAATATGTCTAATATTCATTTCCATCTTATTAAAAAAAGGCAACACAAAGCTACAACAAAAAAGATAGGCAGAAAAAGCTGGAGTAGCTCAGCAGGTCAGTGGGTCGAGACCTGAAACGTCACCCATTCCTTCTCTCCAGAGATGCTGCCTGTCCCGCTGAGTTACTGCAGCTTTTTGTGTCTATCTTCGGTGTAAACCAGCATCTGCAGTTCCTTCCTACACATACAGCAAAAAAGACTGGTATAAAGCTGTATCAGATTACAAAGAAAGGAGTCACAATGAAGATAGGGGTGCATTTCGGAAACAAAGTGTATAAAATGACAGCCATTTGAGTATTATCACCTTTATTTTCCTTTCCCTGTGGAGAAACACTTTATAGAAAGTTTCCATGAAGCTAAGTGGAAGTTCTGATTTTGAATGGATATATTTTGAGGCTGCAATTTCCAATCTGAGATAAGCTTTTGTTTGAGGCTTTGAAACCTTGCTTTATCCTATTCCCAACAAGAATGAGCCGTGCTCAGAGCCAGGCCAACAACATCACTCCCCTGAATACATTTTATCTCTGTTACGCCCACTCCCCTGACATCAGTCTGAAGAAAGGTCTCGGCCCGAAACATCACCCATTCCTTCTCTCCAGAGATGCTGCCTTTCCCACTGAGTTACTCTAGCATTTTGTGTCTATCTTCGATTTAAATCAGCATCTGCAGTTCTTTCCTACACAAGGAATATAAAGATGTAGGAAGGAACTGCAGATGCTGGTTTACACCGAAGATAGATGCAAAATGCTGGAGTAACTCAGCGGGAGAGGCAGTATCTCTGGATAAAAGGAATGGGTGCCGTTTCGGGTCAAGACCCTTCTTCAGACTGAAGAAGGGTCTCCATCTGAAACGTCACCTGTTCCTTTTCTCCAGAGATACTGTCTGACCTGCTGAGCTACTCCACCTTTTTGTGTCTAAGGAATATAAAGGATTGTGTATGGGCATCCATATCATGAAATGAGAGACCTCTTACACCTGGGGATTATTGTCCATCTTCTAGGTGTTGAAATCACACAACGGTTCTGCTGTGGACCCAGAAGAGGAGGACAATGGAATAATCTCTCTAGTTGCACACTGAGAGATGTCCAGTGCATTACTTGAGCTGCCAAATAAGCAAGGAAGGATGGAAAGGTGAGTGGTATTGGTGGTGAATGGGAGTGGTGCTGGTAGTAGATCTTCAACCTTTCACAAGGCTACGGTGTTAGATGCTGGAGGTTATTCTTGAACGATTAACATTTCCATGAAACTCAGCATGGACTCACCAGGCAGCAGTTGTTTTAAGAGGTTTCATTTCTAATAGCAGAGTAGATGGATACCACCTAGACCTTGTATCGTGAGTGTCAGGCCACACAGGCAGCTGCCATTATTTTTAGATTCTTTTTTTTAGATACAGCGCAGAAACAGGCCTTTCGGCCCACCGCCCAGCGATCCCCACACACTAACACTATCCTACACCCACTAGGGCCATTTTTCTTTTTTTTACATTAGCCCAGCCAATTAACCTACAAACCTGTACGTCTTTGGAGTGTGGGAGGAAACCGAAGATCTTGGAGAAAATCCACGCAGGTCACGGGGAGAACGTACAAACTCCGTACAGACAGCACCCGTAGTCAGGATCTACTACTGCGCCACCGTGCCTACCATTATGGTACTGGAATCTATTGTTGACATTGGTCAAGAGTGAGCAAAGACAGAGCTGCAACTCAGCCCTGGTGACATTGCAAGTTAATGCCCTATAGAAGAGTGCGCCCATGATTTTACAGAACACAATGACAGTAAATGCGTTCCTACCATCAGAGAGAACCTGGCATTTCTCCTACAGTCAACCGACATGGTTAAATGCAATATGGGTAGGAAGGAACACATGTGCAGATGCTGGTTAAACCGAAGATAGACACTAAATGCTGGAGTAACTCAGCAGGTCAGACAGCATCTATGGAGGAAAGGAATAGGTGACGTTTTCGGGTCTGGACCCTTCTTCAGACTGATCCACTGAGTTACTCCAGCTTTTTGTGTCTATCCTCTAGTTAAATGCAACTCATGTTAAAGTTGTGTAGCATCCAGGCACGCCATCTGGCCCTGGAACTGTTGAAGGCCAGTCATCACGGCTTCCTGCACTTGCCTTTGGCTCTGCAGAGGAACTTATTCTCACCAGTAAAGCTGGAGTAACTATGTGGCAGTGAGACAAAGGAACTCAAAGGAGAGGAGTGAAAGTGATTGTCACAAAATACGTACCTTTCTATTGTCTATCAATAGACAATGTGGGAAATACTCAGCAGTCTGACATCATCTGTGTCGAGAGTAAACCAGTGTTAATTTTCAGATTGATAACAGTTTGGAAATGTTAACTCTGTTTCTCTCTCCATTGACGCTACCTGACATGCTGAGTATTTCCAGTACCCTCTGCTCTTACATCTGCTTTAAGGCGCTGTGCTGCGGGTGTCATGTACTTGGCCGATTCAGGATGAGAACAGAACGTGAAGGATGAGTTCCTTCTTGCACCATCTTTAATCAGCAGCAAACCATGATCCTGCTGTTATTGGAAAGGTGAGATTGGGCAAGAGAATGAATGAATGAATGAATGAATGAATGAATGAATGAATGAATGAATGAATGAATGAATGAATGAATGAATGAATGAATGAGTACTTTATTGTCACGTGACAAGTCACAGTGAAATTCTTTGCTCGCATACCCAAGGTATACAAATAGTCACCACATAAAGGGCGCCAATAAGGTTACAAAGTATCCGTGCCAGGTCCACCCTTGTTCTCCCCCCCTCCCCCTCCCTCACAGCTGTCCTCCCACGCCAGGTCCTCCATTGCTCCTTCCTTTGGCAGCGGCGTCTTCACTTCCACATGGTCCGTCCTCGTCCGTCGGTCGGCGCCATCATCGACCGCCGCACCGACCTCTCCACTATCGCCGCCAAGTACTCTCCTGACGCGGGCTCCATTAACCCAGGCCCCTTCGGCAATGGGAGGTTGTTGATTAGTCCTGATAGACCTTTTTTAGGCAGACGGAAAGGCAACATCAACTGAGTAGGAAGGAACTGCAGATGCTGGTTTAAACTGAAGATAGACACAAAAGCTGGTGTAACTCAGCAAGGCTGGCAGCACCTCTGGAGAAAAGGAATAGGGTACTGTTTCGGGTCGAGATCTTTCTTCAGACGAAGAAGCAGGGGAAAGGGAAATGAAAGATATATAGACGGTGACATTCAGAGATATAGAACAAATGAATGAAAAGTATGCAAAAAAGTAACGATGATAAAGGAAACAGGCCAATGTTACCTGTGTGTAGGTAATGATCAACTGATATGGTTACTAGGTTAATTCCCGGAATGGCGGGACCATCATATGTTGAAAGACTGGAGCGACTAAGCTTGTATACATTGGAATTTAGAAGGATGAGAGGAGATCTTATCGAAACGTATAAGATTATTAAGGGGTTGGACACGTTAGAGGCAGGAAACATGTTCCCAATGTTGGGGGAGTCCAGAACAAGGGGCCACAGTTTAAGAATAAGGGGTAGGACATTGAGAACTGAGATGAGGAAAAACTTTTTCATTCAGAGAGTTGCGAAGCTGTGGAATTCTCTGCCTCAGAAGGCAGTGGAGGCCAATTCTCTGAATGCATTCAAGAGAGAACTAGATAGAGCTCTTAAGGATAGCGGAGTCAGGGGGTATGGGGAGAAGGCAGGAACGGGGTACTGATTGAGAATGATCAGCCATGATCACATTGAATGGCGGTGCTGGCTCGAAGGGCCGAATGGCCTCCTCCTGCACCTATTGTCTATTGTCTATTGATATGATCTTGCATCATTAGTATAGGCATAAATGGTTTCACACTGGAAGGAAATCATTATTATACAACTACATGACTTGGATTCCATTTCAAATACCCAGGCTTTAAATTAGCAAATGGTGCAGTCCTTTCATTATGATTCAATATCCTCAAGGCCTTGAGTTCTTGCAGTCCAAGGCCGTCAATGCTGACATGAAGAGATAATGGACTGCAATTGCTCAGAAGGCAGCTTCTCAGAGTGCTTGCTGAGTATGCTGCCATCGACCCCAACAAAGCACTACATTCATCTTCCTGCTGTCAGGCAGCCAAGTTTATTGATGTAAATTGTTTCTTTCATTCCTCTGAATAGTGTGAGCAACACTTGTGCAACAGGTCCAGAGCTTTATATCCCTGGATTATTGTGGTAGAGTTGTGCTGTGTCACTGGCATGCTTTTTTGGTGAAGAGCCGGACTAGCAATTTAGAATGGAAGCCTTGAGACCTACTTCGCCACACTGTCTTGTGTTAGAAACCGGTAAGCTGTTATTCCTCAATGTTCATGTTCCACCAAAATGTTTGAGCAATGGAGTCTGGACACATGGTTATGTTAGATTATCAAGTGCATAATCCATCCAACTGCATTGGAAAACAATGTTTCTGGTTGGATTGGGATAGGTGAGCTCATGGTGTATGACCCAGTCAGTTCCAAGACCCTGGTACATCAAGGTGTGGAATCCTTCCCTTCTCTCTTGTCTCTTTGCTGTGGAACACAGGGGAGTGTGATGCACACAGGTGAACTTCCCAGCAGATGGTTTATAGTATGTGCAAAGAGAGTTTCTGCTGTGTTTAAAATACTCCTTGATTACTTCCATGATGGCAGAGCATGCACAGACAGTAATGATATGTGAGATGCTCCGGCCAGCACTTCATGCTACCCCTTTTCTTGGCCCTAAATTCTCACCTTAGGAACATGGATGGTTCTCTACACCTATCTCTGATAATAACATGATTTTGGAGAGAGGAGGAGCCAAGGAAGGAGGGGATAGCCATTCTCCCTCCAGAATCATTACTCCAAGTGGTGTGCTCAGCGTGGTGACTGGAACACCATCGACCGTCCTTTACAGAGATTTAAAGAATGAACATTTTTTTGTAAACTCACCTGATGATCGTGTTAATTTTTGGAAACTGAATAATAACCTGGCGAGCTGGGGATGGGGGCAAGAGGCCAAAGTTGCCTGTGTCCCGATCTCCAATTTGGTGCGTACTGCCGCACTGCCATGCACAAGTGCGGAATCCAGACTTCATGGATGTGCATCTGGAGACAGTCAGCGGTTCCTTTTGGAGCCACTGGCAGCTATCAGTTATTTCAACTCCAAAAGGTTCCATTTCCTTGGAAGGAGACATAAAAATAAATGAGCAGTGGTAACTGTTAGCAACGTATCTGGCCCCAGGGAGGATAAATTGAAGATGAGCAGCTTGGTTGCAGTAGCAAATTCAGGAGGCAACAATGGCACAGCCAGTAGAGGTACTGCCTCAGAGCTTCAACAACTTGAATTCAATGATATCTAAATTATGTGGGCTTTTCATCTTCTTCTTGAATTGTGGACGCAGCCCAGACCATCACACAAACCAACCTCCCTTCCATTTATACCTCATTTATACTCCATTTATACTTCACGCTGCCTCGGCAAGGCCTGCAGCATAATCAAGGACGAGTCGCACCCTGGCCACTCCCTCTTCTCCCCTCTCCCATCAGGCAAAAGGCATAGAAGTGTGAAAACGCACACCTCCAGATTCAGGGACAGTTTCTTCCCAGCTGCTATCAGGCAACTGAATCATTCTACCACAACCACAGAGCAGTGGTGAACTACTATCTACTTCACTGGTAACCCATGGACTATCCTTGATCGGACTTTGCTGGCTTTACCTTGCACTAAACTATTTAGTTTAGTTTAGTTTAGAGATATAGTGCCCTTCGGCCCTTTGGTCCACTGAGTCCGCACCGGCCAGCGATCCCCGCACATTAACACTATCCTACACATACTAGGGACAATTTACACATACACCAAGCCAATCAATCTACAAACCTGTACGTCTTTGGAATGTGGGAGGAAACCGAAGATCTCGGAGCAAACCCACGCAGGTCACGGGGAGAACGTACAAGCTCCGTTCAGACAGCACCCGCAGGCTAGATCAAACCCGGGTCTCTGACACTGCAAGCGCTGTAAAGCAGCAACTCTACCGCTGCGCCACTGTGACCGCCCCTTATTAGGTATCTAAACACTGTAAATGGCTCGAATGTAAACATGTATTGTCTTTCCGCTGGTAGACACAAAATGCTGGAGTAACTCAGCGGGTCAGGCAGCATCTCGGGAGAGAAGGAATGGGTGACGTTTCGGGTCGAGACCCTTCTTCAGACATTTCCGCTGTCTGAATAGCACGCAACAAAAGCTTTTCACTGTATCTCGGTACAGGTCACAATAAACTAGACTAAAGCTGACAATGTGAGTTTTCCCTGGATGCTCTGGATTTCCCTCACATTACAAACATGTTTTGTTTGATAGGTTGATTGCCCACTATAAATTGCCTCTGGTTTGTAGATGAGTGATTGAATCTGGGGGGTGTTGATGGGAATGCAGGGAAATAAAATGGGTTAGGGTAGAATTCATGTAAAAATAAGTGGTTGATGGTCGATGCAGACTCAGTGGGCTGCAAGGCCTGGCTCCATGTTGTGTCTTTCTATGTCTCTATGAAAAAGCGAGCAGGAGATGGTGTCATGAAATAAAATTAGTTTGGATTAAGCACAAAAGTGGGAATGGTTTAGATGAAGGATTTAAAAAGTAGAAAGTTATAATAAAAAGGGTTGCACAGTCGTGTAGCTGTAGATCGACTGCTTTACAGCGCCAGATACCCGAGTTCGATCCGAGTTCGATCCTGACTACGGGTGCTGTCTGTACGTTGTTTTTCTGTTCTCCCCATGACCTGCGTGGGTTTTCTCCGAGATCTTCAGTTTCGTCCCACACTCCAAAGACGTACAGGTTTGTAGGTTAATTGGCTTGGTAAAAATGTATAAAAATATAAAATTGTCCCTAGGGTAGTGTTAATGTACGGGGATCGCTGGTCGGTGCGGACTTGGTGGGCCGAAGGGCCTGTTTCCATACTGTATCTCTAAACTAAACTCACAGAGAATGATAGAAGATGGGGAACATAAGGAGAGAAATTTAGAGAAGTGATAGAATACAAAGAGAAATGTAATTTCAAAGGGAATATTTAAAGCAAAAGGAAGGCTTGACAGCAGCAAAGGAAGGTGGCTGGATAACCAATCGATGGGATGAATCATCAATCAGAGGTCCTTTCATGGGATTGTAGGTGAGGCAAGACAAGGGATGATTTGAGAGCCATGTTGTCATTTCAGAAGCCAAGTATTTCTCTATGTATTTCTCTTGAATGTGCTTATAGTGAGCCGTTTTGGCAATGAATAGTAGGACTAGATAATGTTTAATAGCCCCGGCGAAATATCATGATTGATAGCTAAACTAGTTTCCACCAAGCATGTTAAATCCTTAATGGAGAGCAGCTGTAGCTTATACCATGGGGAGTGGCTTGGTTGTGAGAGAGTAATGACTTTAATAGGGCAAAGACATTGAAGATATTGGAGAGGTTGTAATTTAGCAGATCAGCATTTGGAGAAATGTCATGATAAATGGTGGGCTAGAGGCTGGACACCTACAAGGATTTGTAGATGCAATACTGAGGGATTGAAGACAGTTTTGACCTGGGTTAGGTGCAGACAAAATGGGATTTTGATGGGAAAAGTGGGATATAGGTAGCCAATAGTTGACAGTGGGATGAGAGGCCTGTTTGTGTGCTGCATCTCTCTATGACTCTATGAGTAGAGTCAGATACATGAAGGTGATGGAAGGTGGCCCTATAATTAATAATTATAAAGAGTAAAGGGGCTACTTTAAATGATATGATTGAGGGAATGCTCATGAATATGGGTCAGAAACTTTATAACAGGGACAGTTTCTTCCCAGCTGTTATCAGGCAACTGAATCATCCTACCACAACCAGAGAGCAGTGCTGAACTACTATCTACCTCATTGGTGACCCTCGGACTATCCTTGATCGGACTTTGCTGGCCTTGCCTTGCACTAAATGTTACTCCCTTATCATGTATCTACACACTTGATTCAATGGCTTGATTCTAATCATAGATCATCTTTCCGCTGTCTGATTAGCACACAACAAAAGTTTTTCACCTTGCACCTCGGTACACGTGACAACAAACTAAAACTGAACTGGATGGAAAGATTCATGGAGAAAAGGAGGGCCAATGAACAGAGAATCAAGAAAGCAAGTTCGATGAGATTAAGGTTGAAATTATCAATGATGACATAAAAAAGAAAGCTTGCTGAGAATATTTGAATGACACGGGGTGAATGATAAAGAACAAGGGCTGCAGAGAAGAGCTTTGATGGGCAGAACAAAATGTATGATAATGGAGAAGTCAGAGGAGCTTCAACAAATCAAAGCAAAATTTAGAAATGGTGGCTACTTGAGCTAATTGTAATAGCTTAGTCAGGGTGAATGGTGGACAGTATCACCACCTGCAGAAATTCATTAAAATAATTTCATTCGTAGAAACATAGAAACATAGAGAAATAGGTGCAGGAATAGGCCATTCGGCCCTTCAAGCCAGCACCACCCTTCAATATGATCATGGCTGATCATCTACAATCTGTACCCCGTTCCCACTTTTTCCCCCATATCCCTTCATTCCTTCAGCCCCAAGAGCTAAATCGAACTCTCTCTTGAAAACATCCAGTGAATTGGCCTCCACTGCCTTCTGTGGCAGAGAATTCCACAGATTCACAACTCTCTGGGTGAAAAAGTTTTTCCTCATCTCAGTCATAAATGGCCAACCCCTTATTCTTAAACTGTGACCCCTGGTTCTGGATTCCCCCAACATCGGGAACATTTTTCCTGCATCTAGCCTGTCCAATCCTTTAAGAACTTTACATTTTTCTACAAGATCCCTTCTCATCCTTCTGAATTCCAACAAGCCCAAATTCATCTTTGTCACATATCTTTCAAGATCATGAATTGAACATGATTATCCATCGTAGGTTAATGAGTGGCAAACTACATTTTCACAACTAAATGTGCTTTCCATAGTATGTAGGCGAGGAATAGTAATAGCTAGTTTAGGCTTAAAATATTTGTTTAAAGTATTAAGGTTTATCAGATTGGAGAACTGGAAACCAAAAAACTCACCGGATTAACAGTGGGTATTGGAGGGTGAGCCTCATGAGAAAATAGAAACAACAGGAGTTGTTTCTTAACTGAAGATAGTGATGAGTCTAGGGTGCGACTCATCTTTGATTATGCTGCTGGCCTTGCTCAGGCCTCTTGATGTGGTGTAATTTCTATAACATTCTTTGTGACAAATGTATATTTTTTAAAAGCAGGCAGTTTACCACAGAAACGTGGTCTGATTTCAAAGCCATTGATCCAACTTCTTGCCTCTGCATAAACTCTCCCAGTGGCAGATATTCACACGCAGAGCTCAAAGGAATTCAGATACAGAGATGGAGACGCACAATGACCATTAATCTGGTCTGACGATTTTGTAGTGGCTACTTGCCACTGAACCACTTCATTACAAAGATCACTGTGTATAAATGCTAAATCATAAAATGTCATCTTGTATTGCCTCGGCATCTTTCTATATTTAATTCATCGGTTGAATTAAGGATTGATTCCTTTTTGGTGCACTAAACTTGCTGCCTACAGCACTAATGCCCAAACGCATCGAACCCCTGCTAAGGTTTGTAAGATTGGCTCAAGTAATTTAAAAGCAGGGATATACACCTGTTTCCATCCAATAGCATGCTAAAAAGGGATTTGCACTGTTCTAGTGGGTGGCATGGTAGCACAGCTGGTAGTGCTGCTGCCTCACATTGCCGGAGATCCTGACTGTGAGTGATGTCTGTGTGGAGTTTGCACTCTCTTCCTGTGACCATGTGGGTTTCCTCCAGGTGCTCTGGTTTCCTCCCACAACCCAAAGACATGTGGGCTTGGAGGTTGATTGCCTTCTGCTCCAAGTGTGTAGGAAGTGGATGAGACAGTGTGATAACATAGAACTAGTGTGAACAAGTGATCAGTGGTAGGTGTGGACCCAGTGGACCGAAGGGCCTGTTTCCATGCTGTATCTTTCAACGCAGTTCAGTTTAGGTGGGAATTCACCCAATTTAGTCATAAATGTGTATAGCACAGAAACATGCCCTTCAACACACCACATCTACATTGTCCTTGTTTGCCTATCTACATTAATTCCATTTGCCTACTTTAGGACCTTATCTTTCCACACTTTGTGTATTCAAGTGCCTGTTTAAATGTTCTTAAACATAGTGATCGCATCTGATTTCACCACCGTTTCTGGCACTGAGCTCCAAATATCATTGTATCATCCAAGGTTCCCGAATGATCTTTGCCTTTTTATCAAGACTGGCACTTGCTGGCCATAAAATCTTGCTAACTCTCTTTATAAAGAATCCCACTTGTCATGTGTCATTTTACCTGCAGGTATCTGCCCCCAAATTACTTAGGTCCTCTCTTAAGTTATCGAAATCAGCCTTCCCTTATGTAGGACTGGCCTTGAGGGCCAACCTTTTCCCTTTGCGTGACTATCTTTAAGTGTTCAGTTCCCAAAGATATCCCTCATCAACACTTCCACTATCTGTTCAGATTAATTTCTTAAGATAAGGTCAAGTACTGTCCTGAACCTTCTGCTAGAGGAGTACCTACATACACTGTATGTGTGTACCTATATATTATTACAAAAATCTCTCTTAAATGCACTTAACAATATCACCCCATCAAAACTCTTTGCATGAAGGCAGTCCCTGTCAACATTAGAGAAGTTAAAATCACCCGCCACTACAACCCTATTGCTCTTGCACCTTTCCATGATTTGCTTAGATATCTGCTGCTCTAAATCTCACTGACTATTAGGGGTTCGGTAGTGTAACCCCAACACAGTAATTGTCCTAAATTCTCCCACATGGTCTTGCTGGACAATCTTCCAGGATATTATCTCTACATTCAGAATCAGAATCAGAATCAGAATCAGAATAAAGTTTTATTGGCCAAGTACGTACAAACACAAGGAATTTGACTTGGTGCTTTGCTCGCAAATGGTCAAAACACAATATACAACAGACTATTAAAAATAAAACATTATAATCTAAACATGCTACGATACCTGGCGACAAGCCAGCTGTCGCCGAGAAAATTTCTACCTGGAAAATTTCTCAGCGACGCGCCGAGATCTGCTACAACTCTTTGAAGACTCCTCATGATCATGCCCGCGACACCCCGGCAAACGTTCGGCGACAGCCTAGTCGCCGGCAGTCGCCTTAAAATCGCCTGTGGGACAGGCCTTTTACTTGCAGCAGCACAACAGAATATGTAAACATAGTACACTGTAAACAATATAAAAGAGAAAAAAATTCAGTGTGTGTAGACATACCAATGCATACATAGACATAAAAAACAAACACACAATAATAGTACAATAATAACAATAATAGTCTATGTAGTTCAGAGCATATTTGAGGTTGTAGTGTTTAATAGCCTGATGGCTGTAGGGAAGAAGCTGTTCCTGAACCTGGATGTCACAGTTTTCAGGCTCCTGTAATCTTCTTCCCGATGGCAGGGGTGAGATGAGTGCGTGGCCAGGGTGGTGCGGATCTCTGGTGCTGGCTGCCTTTTTGAAGCAGCGACTCCTGCAAATCCCTTCGATGGTGGGGAGGTCAGAACCTGTGATGGACTGGGCAGTGTTCACAACTTTGTGCAGTCTTCCTCGCTCCTGGCCATTGAAGTTGCTGAACCAGGCCGTGATGCAACCAGTCAATATGCTCTCTACTGTACACCTGTCGAAGTTGTAAAATAATGTGCCCCTTTAACGCACGGTAGCGCAGCGGTAGAGTTGCTGCTTTACAGCGAATGCAGCGCCGGAGACTCAGGTTCGATCCTGACTACGGGTGCTGCACTGTAAGGAGTTTGTACGTTCTCCCCGTGACCTGCGTGGGTTTTCTCCGAGATCTTCGGTTTCCTCCCACACTCCAAAGACGTACAGGTATGTAGGTTAATTGGCTGGGTAAATGTAAAAATTGTCCCTAGTGGGTGTAGGATAGTGTTAATGTACGGGGATCACTGGGCGGCACGGACTTGGAGGGCCGAAAAGGCCTGTTTCCGGCTGTATATATATGATATGATGATATGATATGACACCTGTAAAAGAGTGTGTCTCAGCTGTGTGCAGACTGGATATGAAACTTATCTGCAAATGCCGAGCTTACCATCTTGGAAATACTTCATTGTTGATAAATGAAACTTTAAAAATGAAATGTGTATATCCTGATATTTGAAAACTTTGCCAGAGTAAGCAGATTGCACAGATAAACTTTGTTACTTCCCAAATAATCTTCAAACCATTCCCTCCACCACATTAATACTGTATATTGATTTTTTTTTCCTAAATCAGGTTTTCCAACTTTGAACTGTCCATAACTCTCTGCCTGGTGCAATTAGCTGAGAGATTTGTCAGAATGTGTGATAATTAAGCCCTATCCATCCAGATATGAGTTACCCACTGAGCTGAGCTATTACGCTGGCCAAGATTTTACAATCCCTTACGCAGCGTTTGAATAAACCATTCTGCAGCTGTACACTTTCCTGAATCTTTGTTCACTGTGCACTAGATGCTCAATCCCTTTCTGTTAGTCTCAGAGGATGATACAGATCTCATTGCCTCACTTGAAGAGCTGCATAGATTTTCTGCCATGTGGCCCACCCAATAGGTCATCCCTTAACCAAAGCCAGGCGACTCTTTGCATCCTGGTTCCAGAAAGAGGATCTGCAATCATTCACTACAATCACTCCACTCTTTTAAATTTTGTTTAGGTTAGTTTAGAGATACAGCGCGGAAACAGGTCCTTCGGCCCACCGAGCCCGCATCGACTAGCGATCCCCACACATTAACACTATCCTACTAATACGGACAATTTATACATACACCAAGCCAATTAACCTACACACCTGTATGTCTTTGGAAATCTTTATTTCAACAGCAGCATTTCTTACTCTAAATGTGCTCATCTTAATCTCTTGTCCGATCTGTAGGAGGCAACTGCAGATGCTGGTTTAAACCGAACATAGACACAAAAGCTGGAGTAACTCAATGGGTCAGACAGCATCTCTGGAGAAAAGGAATAGGTGACGTTTTGGGTTGAGACCCTTCTTCAGTCCAAAGATGGGTCTTGGCCCGAAAAGTCACCGATTCCTTTTCTCCAGAGATGCTGTCTGTCCCGCTGAGTTACTCCAGCTTTTTTGTGTCTATCTTCTCAGATCTGTCGATCTCCCACTCCCAGGGCCAAATGACTCTTGTCGACGCCAGGAACCGACCAGCGAGGCCTACCGTGACCGTCGAGGCCTGCAGCCCATCGACCTCCCTGAGCCTCCAACTAACTCTACCGTTCCCCCCTCCCTGGAGCTGCTGACCCCACGACTGGTCCTGTGTGCCTGACCCTGTACATGCCCCAACTTGCAAGTGTCATTTCCAATGCTAATAATTCCCATTAACCTGCCATACTTTAAGGTCAAGCAGTTTTACAGTAAAGGTTGAGGATCTTGGTGATGCTGGTAGACTAATCAAGTTAGACACAAAAAAAGCTGGAGTAACTCAGTGGGTGAGACAGTCAGACAGCGGGTCGGAAAGTAACGATGATACAGGAAACAGGCCACTTATAGCTGTGGGCTGGGTGAAAATGGATTACAGACAATGAGACTCTGAAGCTGGTACAATGACTTGGGTGGAAGGGACAGAGGGATTGGGGAGATTGATGATAACACCATTGAATATCAAAGTGTAGGATGGAACTGCAGATGCTGGTTTAAACCAAAGATAGACACAAAAAGCTGGAGTAACTCAGCAGGTCAGACAGCATCTCTGGGGAAAAGGAATAGGTGACTCTTTGGGTAGAGACCCTTCTTCAAACTTAAATATATTCAAACATAAAAGTTTGGTGGTTAGAGAAAATCAAATAAAAACCTGCACATGCTGGAAATCTAACTTAAAAACAGAAAAAAAGGGTTGCAACTATGGGAAGAGAAACAGACAATGTTTCACATCGAACACCCTTCATTAGAAGCTTTTGCTAATGAAGGGTCTTCAACCTGAAAAGTTAAATCTGTTTTTCTTCCCCAGATTCAGCTTAACTTGCTAAGTATTTCCAGCATTTTCTGTTTTTAATTCTTGGATGGACTCTTTTTTACCATGAACATCACTTGCCACTCACTAACCCATGATGGTAGTGTAGTGGTAGAGCTACTGTCTTACAGCACCAGAGACCCGAGTTCGATCCCGATTACAGGTGCTTGTCTATACGGAGTTTGTACGTCTTCCCTGTGACCTTTGTGGGTTTTTACAAGATATTCAGTTTCCTCCCATACTCCAAAGACGTACAGGTTTGCTGGTTAATTGGCTTGGTATAATTGTCTAAATGTAAAAAATTGTCCTTAGTGTGTGTAGGATAGTGTTAATGTGCAGGAACGCTGATCAGTGTGGATTCAGTGGACCGAAGGGTCTGTTTCCACACTGTATCTCTAAACTAAACTAAACTAAACTAAACTTAACATTGTCTGCAGGCATAAATAATTGCACCTGCTAAGGAGTTGCAAGTAGAATTGTGCAACCAAAAGTGAACATCTGGACTTCTGACCATGTTTAAGTTTAGGTTTGTTATTATTATTCCTGAGGTACAGTGAAAAGCTTTGTTCTGCATGCTATCCAATCAGATCAAATGATACTATACATAAATGCAATCACGTCTAACCCAAGTACAATATGTCGCGCAAAGGGGAAAATACAGAATGCAGAATCTATTTCTCAGCATTGTAGCGCAACAGTTCCAGAGACACAATCCAATGTCTGCAATCGGGTGAAGTGGACAGTACCCAAGCTTATGGAAGGACCGTTCAGAAGCCTGGTAACAGAGGGGAGGAACCTGTGGCTGAGTTTGGTGGTGTGCGGTTTCAAGCTACTGTACCTTTTCATTGACCGGAGCAGGGGGAAGAAGGAATGAACAGACTGGGCTACGTCTACAACTCTGTGCAATTTCTTACAGTCTTGGGCAGAACTGTTCCCAAACCAAGCTGTGATGTAGCTCAAAGTGGTGCATCTGTAGAAGTTTGTAAAGTTATTTGAGACATGCCAAATTTCCTCATCCAGAAGAAAGAAGAGGCGTTGGTGTGCCTCCTTAGCTGGCATCAATGTGATTGGTCCATGACAGACCATTGGTAATATTATGCAAGGAGATCATTGAGGAAGTCGTTGAACACAGATGGGCCTAGGATACTGCCTTGAGGAACCCCTGCAACAATGTCTGGTATGATTGACTTCTAACATCCACAACCATTTTCCTTTACGTAAGATGCAAGTTTAACTATAGGTGTATCCATTGGCTTCAGTTTTACCAGGCCACTCTCAGTCAAATACTGCCCAGATGTCAAGAGTAGGTGCAGCCACCTGACCTCTGGAACCACTTTGTGAGTTCATATTTGGATCAAGGCAGTGAACAAATCTGGAGATAAGTGGTCCTGATGAAATCCAAATTGGGCATTGATACAATACAATACAATACAATATATCTTTATTGTCATTGTACCCAGGGGTACAACGAGATTGGGAATGCGCCTCCCATACGATGCAATAATTTAGGTAATTTAGACAGCAGCAACCCAACGAAACGAACAGTTGTAACAGTTTTGGACAGGGTAAAGTGCAAGTTGATCTATGTGTTGTGGCCATCCGGCTCAGCAGGACCGGTTCATAGCAGCTATGGCCCTGGGGATGAAGCTGTTCCTGAGTCTGGAGGTGCGGGCATAGAAGGCCTTGTATCGTCTGCCCGATGGAAGGAGTTCGAACAGACTGTTGCAGGGGTGTGAAGAGTCTTTGTGGATGCTGGTGGCTTTTCTGAGGCATCGTGTGTTGTAGATGCCCTCCAAGTCTGGTAGCTGTGTTCCGATGGCCCTCTGAGCTCTATGGACTACCCGCTGTAGAGCTTTCCTTTCTGCCTCCGTGCAGCTGAGGTACCACACAGGGATTCCATGCGTTAGGATGCTCTCTATGGTGCAGCGGTAGAAGGTCGTCAGCAGCTGTTGGGGTAGACCAGACTTTTTCAGTGTTCTTAAGTAGAACAGTCTTTGTTGTGCCTTCTTGACCAGCGCAGCAGTGTTATTGGACCATGTTAGGTCCTCCGAAATGTGAGTGCCCAGAAACTTGAAGCTGGACACTCTCTCCACACTGACCCCGTTGATAGAGATCGGGGCATATTCCCCGTTATGTGACCTACGGAAGTTGATGATCAGCTCCTTGGTCTTGGTGGTATTTAGGGACAGGTTGTTATATTGTGGATTGGTAGAGTGGATTATTGACGTCATGTCATGTACACTGTCCGTTACTTTGCTGATGGTTGACACCAGACTGATTGGGAAGTAATTGGAATGATTGGATTTCTTTTCCATTTTGTGAACACAACAAACGTGGACATATTTTTTCGCAACGTTGTAACTGTATTGGGACAACTTGGCTCGAGCAACAGGCGGATCTGGGTTCAGGTCTCCACTACAACTAGGATGTTGTCTATGTCCACACCCCCTCTGTATCCAGAACTCTCAGCTGCTTCTTGATATTACTTGCATATAAGGACAAGAAATAGAAGAAGTAGGCCATTCAGCCCTCATGCCAGTTCCATTATTCAAGTAAGATCGCGGTTGATCTTTTATTTCAGAGCTATGTTTCTGTACCAAACCATATCCCTTGATTCCCATTACATTCAAAGATCTATTAATCTCTTGCTGCAATATAATCAGAAACCGAGCCTCTGCAGGACCTTTGGGTTGAGAATTCCAAAATTCACGACCCTCAGGGTTAAGAACATACCTCTCATTCTCATCAGTTCTGAATAGCTGACTCCATATCTGGGATTGTGATCCCTGGTTCTGGACACCTCATCCAGGGAAACATTATCCCTCCATCTGTCTTATCATGTCTAGTAAGAACTTTAATCAATTAAATTGGCTGATTACTGAATTCAGTGACTTTGGGAATCTCAGAAGGGATTCAAGTGGATCAACCATTCGACACTTCTGGTCGAACATGATTGGGAATAGTCCAGTCTTCCGCAGACCCAGCCTTCAAGGAGGATGTGAAGCTTTGTGGAGTCTCCTCTTCAAATTAGCTATTTAAAGTTCCACCACCATTCAAGATTGCAGAGCTTTGATCTGGTCTGCTGAATGTGGAATCAGTTAGCATGTCCCTTGCATACTCTTTATTCGGTTTAGCATGCAGAGAGAACTGGGTTCCACCTTTGCCAGCTTGGCATCTAATTTCTAGGTGTGCTTGGTGCTGTTTCAGCAATCTTTCTGGATTCCTTATTGAACCAGGACTGACAATACAGCTTGAACCAGGACTGACGATACAGCTTGATTATAATGATAAAGTGAGGGAGCTGCCAGGCCATGAGGTTACAGACAGTGAAGGTACACACTACTGCAGGTGGTCCACAGTATTCATGCATGCCCAATTTTGAGTTACCAGATCTGTTCTGAGTCTACCTCATTTAATTCAATTGCAACTATTTTTGTTTTTCTTCCTCTGCACTGAAAAGAACACAGTGATCAACTCAAAAGAACAATACAGGCTGGGAAAATTAGAACTGAAGGCAGTTCTTTAAGGACAGGTAATGGCAGCGGATTATGTTCAAGCAACAGTGCTGAACTACCATGTGGATGGTCCTTCCAGGACTTCACTAGACTTTCAATGGATCAATCTGGCATCAAAAGCCTAAAACAAATACCTCTGCCTTCCATTGTTGGAACCAAGGCCACACTTTTGAATGATGTACAGTGCATTCAGAAAGTATTCAGACCCCTTCACTTTTTCCACATTTTGCTACATTACAGCCTTATTTTAAAATGGATTAAATTCATTTTTTTTAATCATCAATCTACACACAATACCCCATATTTTCATATATATATATTTATTCAATAGGTCACATTTTAAACTGGGTCTATCCAGTCATAATTTTGGTATTTTGAAAATATTTGAAAGTTTATGTTAGAAAGTGGAAATAACCAGTCTCTTCACAGATGACAATGGTCAGAAACGCCATAACACACAAATAATCAGACTCATTTAAAAGGTTTGGACAAATGATAAGGTTCAATCAAACTCCAATCTCCCGAAACTAAAGATAGCATGTTAATGCTGTGGATGAGGATATAGGCTCAAGAAAGCACTCTGTAATCCCAATAATATTCATGAAATAATTCATCCTGTTCCTCGGTGAGAAATATAAGTAGGTTAATTATCATTTCCCAGAAAGCAACACAGAAAAAAAGATATTTGAAGTCTATAAAGAACAAAAATTTTGAAGAATGGTTATGAAACCTCACCGTGAATGAACTGTTGGAGCTACTTTGGAGGCAGTCAATGTGCAATGAGAGCAATTAAATATACAACTATATAAAGGTTTTAGCAGAGTAAGTTTAATCTGTTAGCTACATTTTGAATCTTCTTAGCAAATTTACATTTTAAAATGGAGACCTGACTGAGTTTAATTCATAATTCTTCTTTCACTTGAATTTACTTGGTAACAGGTTTTCCCATTTAGAAATAGTACTCTACTGTGAAAATGTGCCTTGTCACTTCAGTGCAAGACTGAAGACATTCAAGGATTCTTATCTATATGAGTTCATATGCAATCTCATATGCACCTATTTAAATCACCATAACCCACTCTAAATTGAATGTGGGTGACTTGATTTGACAAACCACACATTGCCCTGCAGTGCCTTCAGTTTTCTAAATCTTACGATCACTATTTTTTCTTTAATATTCAGTTGCACATCAATAATTTCTTCTTTATTTCTCTCTATCTCTCACTTGCACTCACTCCTGTTGGCATGCACCTGTTGGCCATGCACCTGTTGCCATGCACCTGTTGGCATGCACCTGTTGGCAAGCACCTGCTTCTTTTGCACTGGTAGATAGTTATTCTTCCTCTGTCCAAGCCTTTCTCTTTCACGTAGTGTTTTATCCCGCCCATATTCCTTTCTATCCATAACTGTTGATCTTCCTTTCCAGTCTGCTTTGCTCTGTGTCCATCCTTCACTTCTTGGTTTGTCTCTCCATTGACTTTACTTTCTATCTGACTTGTTTATTTTCAGTTGCAGGAGTGCCTTTCCAATAAGTCTACTTTTCTTCTTTATGGATTGTTTTAGACACTTTCCTCCTATCTCAATAAAAGAATAAAAATAAATAGTGGAAATTAAATTTTTACGGAAGCCAACCTACCCCCCAATTTATAACAGTAAAGGGGCGGTACAGTGACATTAGCAGTAGAGCTACTGCCTTACAGCGCCAGAGACACAGGTTTGATCCTGACTGCGGGTGCTGTCTGTACGGAGTTTGTACGTACTAGGTTAATTCCTGGAATGGCGGGACTATCATATGTTGAAAGACTGGAGCGACTAGTCTTGTCAAGTCAAGTCAAGTCAAATTTATTTGTCACATACACATACTCGATGTGCAGTGAAATGAAAGTGGCAATGCCTGCGGGTTGTGCACAAAAATAATTACAGTTACAGCATATAAATAAAGTTAATAAGTTACTAAACATAGCACAAAAAGTGTCGACAAAAATTTAGTCTCTGGGGTTATCAAAGTTGACAGTCCTGATGGCCTGTGGGAAGAAGCTCCGTCTCATCCTCTCCGTTTTCACAGCGTGACAGCGGAGGCGTTTGCCTGACCGTAGCATCTGGAACAGTCCGTTACTGGGGTGGCAGGGGTCCCTCATGATCTTGCTTGCTCTGGATCTGCACCTCCTGATGTATAGGTCCTGCAGGGGGACGAGTGTAGTTCCCATGGTGCGTTCTGCCGAACGCACTACTCTCTGCAGGGCCATCCTGTCCTGGGCAGAGCTGTTCCCAAACCAGACTGTAATGTTGCTGGACAGGATGCTCTCTACAGCCCCAGAGTAGAAGCAATGAAGGATCCTCAGCGACACTCTGAATTTCCTCAGTTGTCTAAGGTGGTAAAGGCGCTGCTTAGCCTTACCCACCAGTGCGGCAATGTGCGTTGCCCACGTCAGATCCTCTGCGATGCGGACTCCCAAGTATTTGAAACTGCTCACCCTATCCACAATAGACCCATTTATCTCCAGTGGCGTGTACGTCCTTGGATGTTTAGCCCTTCTGAAGTCCACAATCAGCTCCTTTGTTTTAGTGACATTCAAGAGGAGGCTATTGTCCTGACGCCAGAGTGCCAGATCAGCCACCTCCTCCCGGTAGGCCTTCTCATCGTTGTTGGAGATCCGGCCCACCACCACAGTGTCATCAGCAAACTTGATGATGGAGTTTGAGCTGAACCTGGCCCTACAGTCATGTGTGTACAGGGAGTACAGTAGGGGGCTAAGGACGCAGCCCTGGGGGGATCCTATGTTCAGGGTGAGGGAGCTAGATGTGTGTTCCCCCATCCTGACCACTTGGGGCCTGGCAGTGAGAAAGTCCAGGACCCAGGCACACAGAGGGGTGCTAAGCCCCAGTTCCAGCAGCTTCTCAACCAGTCTGCTGGGGACTATTGTGTTGAATGCTGAACTAAAGTCAATGAACAGCATCCTCACATAGCCCCCCTGGCTGTCCAGATGAGAGAGAGCGGTGTGTAGAACCTGGGAGACCGCATCATCCGTGGACCTGTTCGGACGGTATGCGAACTGTAGTGGGTCCATGTTGCGAGGAAGGAGGGCGCAGATGTGCTTCTTGACTAGCCTCTCCAAGCATTTCATGACAACCGAGGTGAGGGCCACCGGTCGGTAGTCATTTAAACACGCTGGAGAGGCATTCTTTGGCACCGGTGCAATGATGGATCTTTTGAAGCATGCAGGGACCACGGACTTTGCCAAGGAGAGGTTGAATATTGTGGTGAGCACTGGAGCAAGCTGAGTAGCACAAGACTTTAGTACTCGCCCAGATATACCATCTGGGCCTCCAGCTTTCCTCGTGTTCACACGCGTCAGAGCCCACCTCACCTCATGCTCGGACACCGAGAATGTGTGCACATCCCCGGCGGTGGATCCCCCTCCAGCCTCGCTAGCCAGCGCCCCTTCGGTGCTGTTTTTAGACGGCGAGCTGGTGGTGTTACCCGTCTCAAACACTGGAATTTAGAAGGATGAGAGGAGATCTTATCGAAACGTATAAGATTATTAAGATTATTAAGGGGTTGGACACGTTAGAGGCAGGAAACATGTTCCCAATGTTGGGGGAGTCCAGAACAAGGGGCCACAGTTTAAGAATAAGGGGTAGGCCATTTAGAACTGAGATGAGGAAAAACTTTCTCAGTCAGAGAGTTGTGAATCTGTGGAATTCTCTGCCTCAGAAGGCAGTGGAGGCCAATTCTCTGAATGCATTCAAGAGAGAGCTGGATAGAGCTCTTAAGGATAGCGGAGTCAGGGGGTATGGGGAGAAGGCAGGAACGGGGTACTGATTGAGAATGATCAGCCATGATCACATTGAATGGCGGTGCTGGCTCGAAGGGCCGAATGGCCTCCTCCTGCACCTATTGTCTATTGTCTATTCTCCCCGTGACCTGCGTGGGTTTTCTCCGAGATCGTCTGTTTCCTCCCACATTCCAAAATCGTACAGGTTTGAAAGTTAATTGGCTTGGTATGAATGTAAAAAATTGTCCCTAGTGTGTGCAGGATGGTGTTAATGTGCAGGGATCGCCGGTCGGTGCAGACTCGGTGGGCTGAAGGGCCTGTTTCCGCGCTGTATCTCTAAACTAAACTAAACTAAATATTACTTAAAGGTTAATGAGCCTGGAAACTGATACATTCCTAGCGTCTGATAATGTACATCAAAGAGATGGCAAAAGATGCAGTGAATGCTACAGTTAACATTCCCTAAAATTGTAAAGATTCTAAATGGTTCTCACAAATTGGAGATTAGCAAAGGTGGGCCTCATAGGAAGTAGGAGAAATGCTGCATTCCACAATGTAGGATGTGTTATTAGGACACTTGGGAAATTATAAAATGACTAACTAATTGGATGAGTTGAGGAACAACTAGAGGATATTTCTGAAGAATTTGAATTGTCCAATGCAGGTTGTTGAACCAAGTTAGAGCACATGATGATGATGATACTTTATTGTCATTTGTACTTCGCGAGGTGCAGCAGAATTATTTGTTTTTGATAACAAAGTACCCAAAAGAGTTGCCACAAAAGCACCGACAAAGTTACAAAAAGTACTCATTCTCTTCTTCGTTTCCCCCCCCACCCCCACGCTGGGTCCGCCCTCCTTGCAGACAGCACCCGTAGTGAGGATCGAACCCGGGTCTCTGGCGCTATAAGGCAGTTGGTCTAGCGCTACGCCACCTTGCCGCCCTGAGGCGTGTTTCCACCAGGAAAGTAGTGATTGGTAGGTGACTATAAATTGTTCCTAGAGATTAATGGTAGAATCTGGAGGGATTTGATGGCAATAGGGGGAAAGGAAAGGGTCAGTTATCTCGCTGTGTGGCTGTATTCTGGGAACTTCCCATTCATCATTAACCACTTTCTAGTAAAAAGGAGAATGTGAACTTCCAGGTTCAATTTTATTTTACCTGGTAAGTTAAGGGAAAACATGCCGTAACCTTATGTGTAGGAAAGAACTGCAGATGTTGGTTTAAATCAAAGGTAGACACAAAATGCTGGAGTAACTCACCGGGACAGGCAGCTGTATGCCTTAACCTTATTTTGCTTGACATTGGTATTGAAGAGGTGTTTCAAAGTTTCCAATGTTGCAGTTAGTGGCAGCACAGACAATCCAAATTGACCTTCATCTTCTAGCATTTCTCTCCGTGGCGTATATATATTCTTTTATGCAGGGCCACTTTCAAACCAAAATGCCGAGCATCATTGTTTGAATGCTTTTTGGTGTAATTTCAAATGAGTGCAGAAAAATAAAATGGAAAATTTAAAAAAGCAAAAATGAGGCAGCATGAAATTTGCCACCCATTACCATTTACACTGTATGTTCTGTGACGAAATAAGGTGCTACATCCTTCAGGGTTGCTGCTCCACCACTGCTAAATTAACTCAATCTTTATATAGTTGTTCTCCTCTGATAGCCATTCTCTTTAAAAGGATGTCCAGTAAAGTTCCAATAATTTGGAGCACAGTAATAGGGAAATCTGGCTTACCGGGTAATGTTTGCTCCACTCCCTTGCCTCCCACGTTTGCTTGGTTTCTATCCTCCCATCGCACTTACCCCAGTTCCCAAGCTTCCGTTTCCACTCACCAAGGCCCCAGAAGGGTCTCGACCCGAAACATCACCTATCCTTTTCATCTGAGATGCTGTCTGACCCGCTGAGTTACGCCAGCTTTTTGTGTCTGTCCCCAGATCTCATACTGCCTTCTATTCACTTGGCCACGGGCACCCACACTTCGTTTCTGCTCATTCCTTTTCAACTTACTTGCTTCACTGGAAAATGTATTTAGCGGCTGAGTGTGTCTTGACCAACCCAGCCAATATAAACTGTCAATCTGCCAGAGAATCAAGGGATTCCAATTTCTAAAGAGAGGGTGAAAGTGCACACTGTTCTACTGAATAAAATGCATCAGATAATTGTTGGCCACTCTAGATTTTGCACTGAGATACTGAATTATATCTGCATGAAAAATATATGAAGGTTCAGTACATTAACAAGACCAAGCCCAGACAAAGTTACAATCTCCTCACTACTAAGTACACACAACACATTGAATTTTACTCGCCTTCATGATGTCTGGACACACAAGTGCTGATATACATACAATTTTTCAAATGCCTAAATGCTTCCTACAGTCACAATGAATACAACTCCTAAATCAGGCAATATATATAATTTGGAAAGAACCATGTAGGAAGGAACCAAGGAATTGGGGGTTCTGCTGATGTCCTACTTGGCCTCAAAGAGGAGGTGCTGGAGGTCTTCGGCTTGACCCAGCAACTCAGTTTTGGCCTTGAAGAGGGAGTAATAGAGTCAAAGAGTGATACAGTGTGGAAACAGGCCCTTCGGCCCAACTCGCCCACTCCAGCCAACAATGTCCCAGCTACACTAGTCCCACTTGCCTGCGCTTGGTCCATATCCCTCCAAACCCGTCCTATCTATGTAGCTGTCTAATTGTTTCTTAAATGTTGGGACAGTCCCAGCCTCAAATACTTCCTCTGGTAGCTTGTTCCATACACCCACCACCCTTTGCGTGAAAAAGTTGCCTCTTGGATTCCTATTAAATCTTTTGCCCTTCACCTTGAACCTATGTCCTCGATTCTCCTCCTCTGGGCAAAAGACTCTGAGCATCTACCCAATCTATTCCTCTCATGATTTTGTATACCTCTATAAGATCACCCCTCACCCTCCTACGCTCCAAGGAATAGAGGCCCAACCTACTCAATCTCTTCCTGTAGCTCACACCCTCTAGTCCTGGCAACATCCTTGTGGTCTTGGGCTTGTCCCCACAGCTCAGCTTGCATCGAGGCTTCCACGGGAAGCACAGCTAGTAAGGAGGCAGCCATCTCCTCCTCCCCTTTACTCCCCTCCTTTGCTAGATGTTTTCAAGTGAGAGTTAGTGAGAGTTTTCAAGAATTAGCTCTTAGGGCTAAAGGAATCAAAGGTTATGGGGAAAAAGCAGGTACAGAGTACTGATTTTGGATGATCAGCCATGATCATATTGAATGGCGGTGCTGGCTCGAAGGGCCGAATGGCATATTCCTGCACCTATTTTCGATGTTTCTACCTTTGCTCTCCCCCCTTTGCTCTCCTCCTCCTGGCTGGTTAGAACAGCTTTGGTTTTAAGGAGTAAGGTTGATGGGGCACTGGTGAGTTAATCCAATCCAGTTTAGAGACAACAATATCTCTCTCAATGTCAGCAATACAAAGGATATAGTGATCAACTTCAGGAAGTGGAGCAGTGCACATACCCCAGTTTGCATTGACTAGGAGTAAATATCACCAACAACTTCTCCTGGACCACCCATATTGAAGCAATGGCTAAGAAATCCCACCAATGTCTACTTCCTTTGAAGGCTTCGGGAGTTCGGCATGTCCCCAACAACTCTCACCAACTTCTACAGATGCACCGTAGAGACCTTTTTCTAAGGATGCATCACAGCTTGGTTTGGGGACAGCTCCATCCAAGACCGCAAGAAATTGCAGCAAATTGTGGACGCAGCCCAGACCATCACACAAACCAACCTCCCTTCCATTTATACCTCACGCTACCTTGACAGGGCCAGCAGCATAATCGAGGACAAGTCGCACTTTGGCCACCCCCTCTTCTCCCCTCTACCATTGGGCAAAAGGTATAGAAGTGTGGAAAGGCACACCTTCAGATTCAGGGACAGTTTCTTTCCGTCTGTTATCAGGTAACTGAATGATCCGACCACAACTAGAGAGCAGTCCTGAACTATTATCTACCTTATTGGAGACCCTCGGGCTTTCTTTGATCGGACTTTACTGGCTTGATCTTGCATTAAACATTATTCACGTTATTCCCTTTATCACATATCTGCACATTGAGTGGCTCGATTATGATCAGGTATTATCTTGCCGCTGACTGGTTAGCACGCAACAAAAGCTTTTCAAAGCACCTCGGTACACATGACAATAAACTAAACCTTATTTATTTTATTTATCATTGTGTTCACTTTTAATCAATCAATATTCAGCTCCTCTTTTAAAATGTACACATTGTTAACATTGATGCTTCCCTGCTGAGAGTGACTGAAGTGGAGACAATTGCATTTATGATGTTTGTAAATTGGGAATGCGCGCAGATGAGCAGTGAGATCCTTTTGGAGTGAGTAGACTCTGACGAGGCTACTTTTCATGAAAACTTGGTTGTTCAAAGAGGCATCGGTGGTCAAGTACAAAACCATGATTAAGTTGTGAATGGTAAATTAAGTGTACATTTGAGCATGCTGTTACAAGTTAAATGGCAAAGGAGCAGAATAGATTAATGAGAACGGGACCATTGCAGTTAGGAAGTTGGATCCAACACAGCTGAAAAGATGAGGTTACTCACAGATATTTGTCAAGATTGGTATAAAGTAAATCATTCTAGACTGCTTCCACTGGGAGGTGAGGCAGTTGTTACAAGTTTAAATCATTCACAATGGAAATTAGAGGTATAACAAAGTTTATGCAGGGATTTATCAAATGTCAGAAGTCTAAAGCGATATCTGTTAAAAAAAAGCTAATTTAGTAGTTACTTCAAAAACATGAACACTAAGTGAGCAGGTGATCAGGATTAACCTACGACCTCAAGCACATCTTAGATTGCAAATGGCTGTTGCTTCACTGGAATAATTGTTGGCACGAAGACATTAACACCCGATCTGAAAGACCAAATATTACAAAATAATAGAATTGGTCTTTCTTTGATGGACTCTGTTTTAGTATTCAGCAGAAAGGTTGGGGAGTTATTGGAACCTGTATTCCCGCGAGGAGAGGAGCAAGTGGGGAGCGAGATAATATGAGATTCTCTAATCATCGAGAATTAGTAAATAGCTGCATTCAAAACTCTTCTAAATTATACTCAGTGGTACATTTCACTTAAAACATAGAACGCAGAACATAACAGCACAAGTTATAACCATAACCAGGCCCTTTGGCTCACAATGTCCATGCCAAACATAGTGCCAAGACAATGAATCTGAAGAAGGGTGACGGAGGAACTGAAGGAAATCCACATTAGGCAGGAAATGGTGTTGGGTAGACTGATGGGACTGAAGGCTGATAAATCCCCAGGGGCTGATGGTCTGCATCCCAGGGTACTTAAGGAGGTGGCACTAGAAATTGTGGACGCATTGGTGATCATTTTCCAATGTTCTATAGATTCCGGATCAGTTCCTGTGGATTGGAGGGTAGCTAATGTTGTCCCACTTTTTAAGAAAGGAGGGAGAGAGAAAACGGGAAATTATAGACCAGTTAGTCTGACATCAGTGGTGGGGAAGATGCTGGAGTCAATTATAAAAGATGAAATTGCGAAGCATTTGGATAGCAGTGACAGGATCGTTCTGAGTCAGCATGGATTTACGAAGGGGAAATCATGCTTGACTAATCTTCTGGAATTCTTTGAGGATGTAACCAGGAAAATTGACAGGGGAGAGCCGGTGGATGTGGTGTACCTTGACTTTCAGAAAGCATTTGACAAGGTTCCACATAGGAGATTAGTGGGCAAAATTAGAGCACATGGTATTAGAGGTAGGGTACTGACATGGATATAAAATTGGTTGACAGACAGAAAGCAAAGAGTAGGGATAAATGGGTCCCTTTCAGAATGGCAG
Organism: Rhinoraja longicauda; assembly: GCF_053455715.1. NCBI lineage: Eukaryota > Metazoa > Chordata > Chondrichthyes > Rajiformes > Arhynchobatidae > Rhinoraja > Rhinoraja longicauda. The sequence goes on along the minus strand of NC_135966.1, from coordinate 43,573,786 downwards.
GCAGTAACTAGTGGGGCACCGCAAGGCTCGGTGCTGGGACCGCAGCTATTTACAATATACATCAATGACTTGGATGAAGGGATTAAAAGTACCATTAACAAATTTGCAGATGATACAAAGCTGGGTGGTAGTGTGAACTGTGAGGAAGATGCTATGAGGTTGTAGGGTGACTTGGACAGGTTGTGTGAGTGGGCAGATGCATGGCAGATGCAGTTTAATCTGGATAAGTGTGAGGTTATCCACTTTGGTGGTAAGAATAGGAAGGCAGAGTATTATCTGAATGGTGTCAAGTTAGGAACAGGGGACGTACAACGAGATCTGGGTGTCCTAGTGCATCAGTCACTGAAAGGAAGCATGCAGGTACAGCAGGCAGTGAAGAAAGCCAATGGAATATTGGCCTTCATAACAAGAGGAGTCGAGTATAGGAGCAAAGAGGTCCTTCTGCAGTTGTACAAGGCCCTAGTGAGACCGCACCTGAAGTACTGTGTGCAGTTTTGGTCTCCAAATTTGAGGAAGGATATTCTTGCTATTGAGGGCGTGCAGCGTAGGTTTACTAGGTTAATTCCCAGAATGGCGGGACTATCATATGTTGAAAGACTGGAGCGACTAGGTTTGTATACACTGGAATTTAGAAGGATGAGAGGAGATCTTATCGAAACGTATAAGATTACTAAGGGGTTGGACACGTTAGAGGCAGGAAACATGTTCCCAATGTTGAGGGACCACAGTTTAAGAATAAGGGGCAGTCCATTTAGAACTGAGATGAGGAAAAACTTTTTCAGTCAGAGAGTTGTGAATCTGTGGAATTCTCTGCCTCAGAAGGCAGTGGCGGCCAATTCTCTGAATGCATTCAAGAGAGAGCTGGATAGAGCTCTTAAGGATAGCGGAGTCAGGGGGTATGGGGAGAAGGCAAGAATGGGGTACTGATTGAGAATGATCAGCCATGATCACATTGAATGGCGGTGCTGGCACGAAGGGCCGAATGGCCAAATGGCCTCCTCCTGCACCTATTGACTATTGTCTAATGAAGTGTTCCGACCTAAAACATCACCCATTCCTTCTATCCACAGATGCTGCCCATCCCGTTTAGTTACTCCAGCAGCTATCTATGGGGCCATCACTTATCTACCAGTACAGAACCCATATCCCTCCCTACACTGCATATCCACATGCCTTTTAAATGCCACTAACTTATCTACATTCCAGACTCTCTATGTCAAAAACCTGCCCCGCACATCTCCTTTAAACTTTGACTCTCTCACTGTAAAGCTCTGCCCTGTAGTATCTGTTTTTTCCATGGAAAAAGATTCTGTCTTTCTACCCTATTTATGCCTCTCATAATCTATATACTAAAACTCTCATTTGTTTGTTCGTTTGTTCCTGAACTACAGCCAAAACGGTACACGATAGCGCGACAATTTTAGGCCCACCTTACTCACCGTCATCCCTTTGGTGTTAATGGAAGAAGTTTCATTGAAATCGGTGTTATATTTTTTAAGTTATCCACATTTTAAAGTTAAAATCTATCTCCTAGGGAGGGATGGGGCAGGGAGAGAGGGAGGGGGTGAGGGAAGGGGAGGAGGGAGAATAAGGAGAGGTTGAGGGGGATAGAGAGGGGAGGGGAGGGGGATGGGGCAGATGGGGGAGGGAGGGAAGAGGGATTAGGGGAGGGGTAGAGGGGGAGAGGGGGAGGGAGGGAGGGGGAGAGGGGGGAGGGAGGATGGAGGGAGGATGGAGGGGGGAGGGGGTCTCCCTGCAATTAAAGTCTGTCCAAACCCTGTAGCTAATTCCCCTAATCCAAGCATAATTCTAGTAAACTTCCACTGCACCCCTTCAAAAGCCTCTACATCCTTTTTGTATTGGGCAAATTAATACTTTTTTCCCAAAATATGCTTTATTTGAGAAATAAATATATACAATACATGATCTTTACAAAACTCTATCCAGTATTCTCGGAGGCTATACGTACATTCAATGCTGTTTACACAAATTGCACAATTTTTTATCCGCCATCCATGCCACTCATGTGGCCCACTGGCGTGGAATCCCTTCCCTTATTTTGAGGGGCGTCTCTCTCCACCACACCCTGCTCCCCATGTCCAGCAGCGGAAGGACCACAGACTGTGGTCCTCCCCCACAGAGCCTTGGCGTTGGCTGCACCGAGCTTCAGTGCATCCATCAGCACGTACTCCTGCAGTCTGGAGCGGGCCAGTCAGCAACAGTTCCCGACGGACATCTCACTCTGCTGGGAGACCAACAAGGTTCGGGCAGACCAAAGAGCGTCTTTCACCGAGTTGGTGACCTTCCAGCAGCACTTGATGTCAGTCTTTGAATGTGACCCCGGGAACAGTCTGTAAATCACAGAGTCCTCTGTGACGGAGCTGTTTGGATTAAATCGTGACAGGGACCCTTGCAAACCTCTCCAGGCTCTGCAAATCCACACTCTGCGAAGAGGTGGGCAACTGTGTCCTCTCCATAGCAGCAGTCCCGAGGGCAGCGTGCACTGTTAGTGCAATACTGCACACAATACTCCAAATGTGGCCTGACCAAAGTTGTCTAAAGTTACATTATGATTTCCTGACTCTTATACTCAATGATAGCAAGCAAGCATGCCATGTGCTTTATTTAATTAAGAACTTTCATAAGAACTCATTTAGAAGCTGTTGAAATGATAAAGATAGGAATCTCAGCAAATGACAGGCTGTTGTAAATAGCACCATGGTCTTAAAACTCCATTATATTAATTAAAATGGAGTGATGTTATTAGATAGCAAGCTGCCTTTGATTCCTAACATAAATTACAATCTAGAAGCACCATTTCAATATATTTATGTGTTTACAGAGATAAGAATAAGAACTGCAAGCAAAACAATTTGAAATAAAATTGGAAAGAGTGAAAATAAGGACTCCTATATATCGGCGAGACCAAACGCAGACTGGGTGATCGTTTCGCTGAACACCTTCGCTCAGTCCGCCTGGGCCTATCTGATCTCCCGGTTGCCAAACATTTTAACTCCCCTTCACATTCCCACACTGACCTTTCTGTGCTACAACCATCTTACATTTTGAACATTGTTGTATTTAATTAAACACACGATTTTCATGTTATGATTTTCTGCAACCGTGGACTTGCTTGACAGTGGAAAAGCCTAATGTCTGTCAAATTGGCAATCAGACTGCTTTTTCCCAAAGTATATTTGTGCATGTCAGATTGAGATTTATTTTGTAAAGTACAGAGAGTTATTTTCCAAAGGATTGTTAGGTAAGTGGATGCAATTGCTTTTGCTTGTATGTTGTACCAGTGTGGTAAAGGTGAAAACCAAAGATAAACACAAATCGCTGGAGTAACACAGCGGGACTGGCAGCATCCCTGGAGAGAAGAAATGGGTGACGTTTCGTGTCGAGATCCTTCTTCATACTTAGATTGGTAAAGGTGAAATATGTGTTCTTATTTTTTTCAACCGTTATCCAGTTTGTGAGTACATAGTGCTTTGCAAATCAAGACCACGTTGCAAACAGTGAAATACAAATGCAGACTGTGGTTGGCAAATATGGGGAGAAGCAACATAAAAATGACTCATTGATATGATAGAGCTCGTTTGACTCATTAACAGTTGTTATTGGGGATTCCCCCAAATAGTTTTGTCACTAAAATCTTCACCTGGCCCAGTATTAAATATGTACTGGGTTGATTCACTCATTCTCTGCCTGAACACTGTGTCCTTTTCCGATATTGTGGAGGTTAAAAAAGATGATGGAAGTCAGCCATAATTTACCACGATATATCATGGGATGGAAAGATTGTGTTCTATAATGATTCTTTTGTTATCGAATACAGGTAATCTACCTAGACGGAAGGCTTAGGTGACGTTTTGGGTTGAGACTCTTCTTCAAACTCGAAACGTCGCCCATTCCCTGCCTGTCCTGTTGAGTTAATCGAGCATTTTGTGCCTATCTTTGGTGTAAACCAGCATCTGCATTGGTGAGACCAAACATGGACTGACCTTTCTGTCCTGAGCCTCCTCCATTGTCAGAGTGAAGCCCAGTGCAAATTGGAGGAACAGTGTCTCATATTTCACTTGGGCAGCTTACACCCCGGCGGTATGAATATTGATTTCCCTAACTTCAAATAACCCTTGTATTCCCGCTCTCTCCATCCCTCTTCCACCCAAGTCAGACTAGCCTCTAAGTTGTCTTGTTGAGTCTCATTGTCTATAACTGATTTTCACCTAGCCCACAGCTAACAATGGCTTTCCTTTATCATCGTTACTTTTTTTGCATATCTTTCATTCATTTGTTCTATATCTCTGGATATCACATCTATATCACTTGTTTCCCTTTCCCCTGAGTCTTAGTGTGAAGAAGGACCTCGACCCGAAAATTCACCTAATCCTTTTCTCCAGAGATGCTGTCTGACCCGCTGAGTTACCTCAGCTTTCCGTGCCTATCTGCAGTTCCTTCCTACACAGGTATCCTACTAAGCGATGTCAGCGATGGTCAACCATTTTGGTAAGATTCTTGGTTATGATCTGTATTCAAGTTACGTGAAGGAGAAATGGGAAGAAAGTTTAGGGAAAAAATAGTAATTGTAGAAAAATCTTTGACCATTCAAAACATTTTAATAATGTACAAATATATTAAACAGATTTAAAATGAAAAAGAGTTGTGCATTAAAACAATATTATTATTGCACCTTAACCAATGCAAAGATAAATGTTACCATTGCATATGCTACCACCAAAGCATGCAATGTTTTATGAGCCACTTGATCTAGCAATTTAAACTTGATTATTTTGGCATCTGTCAAGGTTTATTAACATATCCATGAGAAAGCATTTGCTCTGTGGCAAGCAGCTGCGCTTCATTAGATGTTACGTAAACAAATCATTATAAAACTGTTTTCATTAAGGGAGCAATGATTAAAAAAGCGATTATCACCCATAATTGATTAATTAATACTAAAAAGAACAGTATTACTTTCACTGACTGATAGTTTGAATTAAGAGAACAAAATATTAAACCTACATACCACATTCTCCCACGCGGTACATCCCAACAATATCGCGTGTCTTCCAACAATATCATAAGTATTAAATATAAATAGATTTAAAGAATGTAACATCTATTCAATGAAATAAATAATTATTTATACATTTATTCCGAACCACAGAATTGTTCTTAATAGGAAAATTGCTTAAGTAATGATTAAAATGTCTAACATTATGCAGGCTTCAATTTTTTTTAGCATTTACAAATTCCCCCTTACTCTCAAAGCTCTGCAATTTCACCTTTCTTACCTATGTTTGTGTGCCTGCAAAAGAGTTCAACTGATAGAAAACCATTATCTTGTGGATGTTTATTATAATTCTTTTGTATACTTCTACAAGTCAACAATGACTTGAGGCATGGCAACCAAGCAAAGGCTGAGGTCATCTTGATCCTGCCGTGGAGATGACAAAGGTTGAAAAGCTTCCTGCTCATAGAGTCAGAGAGTCATAGAGTGATACAGTGTGGAAACAGGCCCTTTGTCCCAACTTGCCCACACTGGCCAACAGGTCCCAGCTACACTAGTCCCACCTACCTGCATTTGGCCCATATCCCTCCAAACCTGTCCTATCCATGTACCTGTCTAACTGTTTCTTAAACGTTCCAATAGTCCCTGTCTCAACTACCTCTTCTGGCAGCTCGTTCCATACACCCACCAACCTTTATATTAAAAAGTTACCCCTCACATTTCTATTAACTCTTTTCCCCTTCACCTTAAACTGGTCCTCTGGCCCTCGATTCCCCTACTCTGGGCAAGAGACTCTGTGTACCTACTCGATCTATTCCTCTCATGATCTCATACACCTCTCTAAGATCACCCCTCATCCTCCTGCGCTCCAAGGAATAGAGTCCTAGCCTTCTCACCCTATAGCTCAGACCCTTGAGTCCTGGCACCATCTTCATAATTCTTCTCCTTATCCCCTTTCCAGCTTGACAACATCTTTCCTATAACATGGTGCCCAGAACTGAACACAATACTCTAAATGCGACCTCGCCAACGTCTTGGTTTGGAGATACAGCATGGAAACAAGCCACTCGGCTTACCAAGTCCATGCTGACCACCGATCAACCATTCACATTGAAGGTAGACACAAAATGCTGAAGTAACTCAGCGGATCAGGCAGTATCTCTGAAGAGAAGGAATGGGTGACGTTTTGGGTCGAAACCCTTCTTCGACCCGAAACGTCACACATTCCTTCTCTTCAGAGATGCTGCCTGACCCGCTAAGTTACTCCAGCATTTTGTGTCTACCTTCGATTTAAACCAGCTTTTGGAGTTTTCTTTCCTAACCATTCACATTGGTTCTCTATTCACAGTGGTCATCATTGGAAATGCAAAAATATGACCGTTTGCTGAGGATCAACCTGATCACAAAAAACACGAATGAGCAGTTACTAAGAAATTGGTTTATGTCATACTATGTATAATACTACTATTATACACTACTGCATGGCATGGAGGAATTTACCAAATTGAATTAAGCCAAGTCCAAGAAAGGAATAGTTGGCAAAATGTTAATTTAGTGAACTGAGCATTCCTTTCCCAATATTCCTTTATTTCTGTATGGAGATCCTCAGGGCTCAACCATGACAGTGTTTGGTTTAGTTTAATTTAGAGATACAGGGCGGAAACAGGCCCTTCGCCCCCCCAAATCTGCACCGACCTGCGATCCCTCTACACCAGCCCTATCCTACGCACTAGGGGCAATTTACAATTTATTCGGGACAACCTACAAACCTGCAGGTCTTTGGAATGTGGGAGAACCGGGACACCCAGGGAAAACCCACTCGGTCACGTGGACAAAATGTACAAACTCCATACAGACAGCGCCCAAGGTCAGGATCGAAGCCGGATCTCTGGCGCTGTAAGGCAGTAGCTCTACCACTGTGCCACCGTGCCAACCTAACAAATTGAGATGGGAAAAAAAAAGTCGGAAAAACTTAGTCATAATTTTGGAGCTGAAACTAATTGGCCTTTATCAGGTTGTAAAATAAGTGCAAAAATACATTACAGGAATGATCAGAATCTAGTTATAGAGTAACTGTGATCTCTCTTGCGTTTTAGCAGGAATACTTGTGGCGCCTGCTCGTGATTGCTAAAAGGATGGCAACTTGTCTTGGGTTTTACATTCCCTGAATGCTTCGTGACTGGAGACTGTTTGGATAAAAGCTCTTCAGGTCTTAAGGGAGAATAGATCAGTTATGCTCAAATTTATAACCAGGAAACCAAATTCCATACACATTGAAATATGTCGCAATATGTAATTGAATATTACAGGATGTTTAGTGAAAAATGCACAGCTCACTACTCTGGAGTACGAAGCAAAGAATTGAGACAAACTTGCTCTTTATCCTCCCAAAACAGCTCCAAATCACGTAAATTTGTTTATGGATGGATTATCCCAGTAGGTCACACTAGCAGATATTGTAGAGATTGAGAATCCCAATTTTCAGAAGAGACTTTATACACATTAATGTACTCAGAGAGAGTAGAATGTTCTTCCTATAGCTAATGTTACTTCCAGCGAACATAAGCACCAAGAAAATAGATGAATGCTTTAATCATTTTTCTGCCTGAATAGACTCAGTTGTGTTCACCGTTTTAGTTTCTGTGCTATAAAGGAGATAAATATAGTCCAGAGAGACGTAAAAAAGGTTTACGTGGATTGCTGAGAGGATATTAAGAAAAGCTGCACGGGCTGACCTGTTTTCTCTGGAAGCAAAGGTAAGGGAGTGAGCTGACGGTAATCTTTATTAATATATTTGATGGATTAGATAGAGACTGTGGGTTGCCTCAAACTGGGCCCTTTAAATATTTAGATAGTTACTAATAAATGCAGTGGGCAATACTAAAAAGATAAGAATAAAACTGTTACCACAAAGACTAATTTAGATTTAAAAAGTAAAGATGAGATAGCTGTTAGATGGTGTAAGATGATTCTTGAACATAAAGCAAATGCTTCCTAAAGTAAAGACCAATTAATGTAGGATTAATGTAGGTTCTTAGGACTGATTAGGTCTGGATAGAGTGGTTGTTTCCACTAGTGGGAGAGACCAGAGGTCATAGCCTCGGACTAAAAGGACGTTTCTGTAGGAAGGAGATGAGGAGGAATTTCTTTAGCCAGAGTTTGATGAATCTGTGGAATTCTTTGCCACAGAAGGCTGCGGAGGCCGTCAATGGATATTTTAAAGACAGAGATAGACAGATTCTTGATTAGAATGGATGTCAGGGGTTATGGGGAAAAGGCAGGAGGATGGGGTTAAGAGGGAGAGATAGATCAGCCATGACTGAATAGCGGAGTAGACTTGATGGGCTGAATGGCCTAATTCTGTTCCTGTCAATTAAGAACGATTTACATTTGGATACTGCACCAATGGGCACCGTTGGTTTAGAATAATGGACAATTAAAAGGTCAGAGAGAAAAAAATGTTAAGTTCTAAAAGAAAGATAAAATGTGTTGGAAATATTTGTCAGGAAGCATTTAAGAGATCAAAGATTCTGATGGAAGCTCATCATCATAAAACGTTAGACACAAAATGCTGGAGTAACTCAGCGGGACAGGCAGCATCTCTGGAGGGAAGGAATGGGTGACGTTTCTGGTCGAGACGTTTCTTCAGACATAAAACGTTAACTCCATTTCACTTTCTATTGATGCTGTTTGACCTGTTGAATAATTTCAGCATTTTCTAACTATATTTCAGTTTAATAAAATGTCAATTAAGAAAAGCACCTGGAGAAGTGAATGTCGAACTATTTTACTTCTGCTAGTATAATAATCTTTCCAATTTTATGCAGTATATTTAAAGACCAATTTGTATTTTTTCGATCACCTAAAGCAAACTTTATTTTCCATTTGAAAATCGCAACTTAATGACAATTATAATTGAAATGAAATTTAGTCTATTTTTCAAATGTCAGTAGCTAAAGCTGCAATCACATGTGGATGCAGAGAGCAGTGCTGAACTACTATCAACCTCTTTGATGACCCTCGGACTATCTTTGATCGGACTTTGCTGGCTTTACCTTGTACTTATCATGTATCTGTACACTGTGAATGGATCCAATGCCTTTCTGCTGACTGGTTAGCACGCAACAAAATCTTTTCGCTGTACCTTGGTACACATGACAATAAACTAAACTAAACTAAACTGAGGTCAGACTGATACGAGGTTCCTGTGTTTCATTTCCGTTCTGTGTTCTGCTTTCACTGCTACAGGTATATGTTGTGGTATAACTAGCCATATACACATACACTTCAGGAAGGTACAGTTCAGTCCTAAATCCTAATTGCTGTTTGGTGTTCCCTGTCATCTGAATAAAAAATGGACCCTCTCCTCCAATCAGTTAGTCTGTAAGCTCAATATTTTGGCACATTAAATGAAAATCACGATAAGCCTGTAGATGCTGAAAATTTGAAATAATACCAGAAACGTACAGATGGTCAGTCAGCAGTTGCAGAAAGAAAACAGAGTTAATATTTCAGTCTATTAGGCACACTAGATTATGAAGAGGGGTCTCCAGCCGTAACGTGTTGTACGGAGTTTATACGTTCTCCCCGTGACCTGCGTGGGTTTTCTCCGAGATCTTCGGTTTCCTCCCACACTCCAAAGACGTACAGGTATGTAGGTTAATTGGCTGAGCAAATGTAAAAATTGTCCCTACGGTGTGTAGGATAGTGTTAATGTGCGGGGATCGCTGGGCGGCACGGACCCGGTGGGCCGAAGGGCCTGTTTCCGCGCTGTATCAGCGGGACAGGCAGCATCTCTGGAGAGAAGGAATGGGTGATGTTTTGGGTCGAGACCACACATTATGTCCCACTTCTATTTGACTTCTAAAATGCACCACATTGCAATTATGAGGTTTAAATCCCATCTGCCCAACATCGGTTTATGTCCTGCTGGAGCCTTAGAAAAACATTTCCTGACATCCACAAAACCACCAATTTTCATGTCATCCACAAACCTACTCATGATGCTCGCTACGTCCAAGTCGTTAATATAGAGGTTCCACCATCAATTCCTGTGACATGCCATTAATCATAGACTTCCAACCAGAAAATATCCTTCCATCCTGCAGATATCAATCCTTCTTTCCTACCTCCTCAAAAACTCAATCAAATATGGGAGACATGATTTCCCCCACACAACCTTGCTAACTAGGCTTAATTAGTTCCTGTCATTACAAATACAAATAAATTCTCAGAGATTTATGTACAGAGACCCACTTGTGGCTCTGTTTGTAAATCCTGTCCCTTAGAACATTTTCAGATAATTTTCTGACAAATGACCTTGAGTTAGTTTAGTTTAGTTTAGAGATACAGCGCAGAAACAGGCCCTTCAGCTCACCGAGTCCGCACTGAGCAGCGATCCTCTTTTTGCTCTGATATTTTATTTCATTCTTTACATGTTTAAACTATAATGTTTTATTCTTAATGTTTTAATATTTTATGTTTTATTCTTAATTGTTTACTGTGTGTCGTGTTGTTACTTGCGAGCAAAGCACCAAGGCAAATTCCTTGTACGTATACATACTTGGCTAATAACATTTATTCAATTCAATTCAATCCAATCCCTGCACACTATCACTATCTGGGGACAATTTACATTTGGAGCAATCCAATTAACCAACAAACCTGTACGTCTTTGGAGTGTGGGAGGAAACTGAAGATCTTGGAGAAACCCACGCAGGTCACAGGGGAACGTACAAACTCCATACAGACAGCAGCCGGAGTCAGGATCAAACACGGGTCTCTGGCACTGTTAGGCAGTAGCTCTACCACTTCGCCACCATGCCAACCTACTTGGGATATCCCTACTGCCATTCTTAAATGAAGAAACAACATTAGCCTTGCCTAACAAAGATGTGAAAATCTCCACTCAGAGGCCAACATTCTCTTGCCTTGTTTCCCATCACATCCTGGGATAAATCTCATGCATCCAGGGAATTTACCCCACTGGTGTATTCAAGACATCTAACACCACGACCTTCTTAATACTGGTACGCTTCAGATTAACAATGCACCTCTTCTTCAACTCTCTATCATCTACATCCTTCTCTTCTCGTGAATGCAGATGAGAAGTACTTACTTCGGATCTCGACACACCCCTGGCCCCACACATAGATTACCCCTTTAATCAAAAAGGGACTTACTCTTCCCTTGCTCTCGACATACTTCGTGGGATTTTCCTTAATAATAAATGCCAAAGAAATGTGTTCGCTTTTTGCCCTCTTAATTTTCTTTTTAAGCTTTCCAGGACACTAGGTATCCCGCAAGAGACTTGTGTGATTGTAATTGGCTGCACATTGGCCTTCGTCAGTCAGGGAATTGGGTATAGAAGTCAGCTACACTTGGCATGTTGTGTTTGGTTTTGGTCACCCTGCAATAGGAAAGATGCCATTAAGCTGGAAAGGGTGCGGAGAAGACCTACAAGGTGTAGTCAGGACATGAAGCCTGACTTTATTCCTTAGAGTGCAGGAGGCTATGGGGGAGATCTTATTGGATGTGTATGAAATCATGAGGGGAATAGACAGAGGGGAACCAGGAACCAGGGTAGGGGAACCAGGAACCAATGGGCAGAAGTTTAAGGTGAGAGGGGAAAGATTTGCCAAGAAGCTGAGGACCAGCTTTTTCGCACAGATGAGGGGAGGTTATGGAACAAGTTGCCAGAGAAAGTAGCTGAGATAGGTACAATTTGTGCGGCACAGTGCTGCAGTTAGTAAAGCTGCAGCCTCATCATGCCAGAGACCTGGGTTCAATCCTGAACTCGCGTTCTGTCTGTGTGGAGTTTGCATTTTCTCTCTGTCACCGTCTGGGTTTATCTTCGGGTGCTCTGGTTCCGACACATATCCAAAAGACGTGCAGATTTGTAGGATAATTGGCATCTATAAATTGCCCCCAGAGTGCAGGGAGTGGAACTAGTGTGAGCGGGTGATCGACGGTCCACGTGGATCCGGTAAGGCAAAGGCCCAGTTTCCATGCTGTTTCTTTAAACTAAACTAAATTAAAGTAAATAACAATATTTAAAGTACATTTGGACAGGTGCATGGGTAGGAACATTTAGAGGGATATGGAGCAAACGCAAGTAATGGGACTAGCTTAGATGCGGTGGGCTCCGTCGAGTTTGGCTAAAGGCCCTGCTTCTCTGCTGTATGACTATGATTCTATGACCTGTTATACTTTCTTTTTCACGATCAAACCTTCCATAACCTTTCTCACCCAAGCTTCCCCAATGTTGCTATCTTTGCCTTCCACCCTTACCAGAATTCTTGTTAACTTTCTTCCAAAAGCCTCCCGCTTGTCAGATGTTATTTTATCCATGGGTAATGCTGTGAATCTATTTTGGCCATGTCTTCTATGCGCTGTCAAAGTCCATCTCCTTTCATTTCAGGATCCCAACTTCAGAACCAAATTCATGCTTTCCCATAACTTCAGTCTGGTAACATCTCTGCTCAAGACTGCAAGACATTTAAGAGACCAGTCCATCTCACAGACCAGATTGTGCACCAGACTCTACTCCATTATCTCCATGGACACTTTATGCCACCTCAGAAAAGCAGCCAACATAATCAAAGACGTTGCACACCTGCCATTCCTCCTTCTTCCTGCTAGTATCGGGCAAATGTACAGGAGCTTGAAAGTGCGCACCACGAGATTCAGGAAGAGCTTTTTCCCCTCTATTATCAGGCTTTGAATGGTCCTTCCATAAGCTTGGGTACTGTTCAATTTTCATCTACCCCATTGTAGACAGTGGACTTTGGCCCTGGAACTGGTGGGCTACAATGTTAACAACTATATTCTGCAATCTGTATCTTTCCCTTCACTCTATCTGTTGTACTTGAGTTTGACCTGTTGTAATTGTGTATAGTATTATTTGATTAGATTGGATAGCATGCAAAACAAAGCTTTTCACTGTACCTCGATACATATAATTACAATAAACCTAAAGGGATTATATATATTTATACATATAGATATATATATGAATAAAGAGACTATATATATTTCTTTATCATCTCTCATTTTTCAAATTATTTATTTATTTCCCAGTCAATACAACAGATTGACCATACATTTGTGAAAGTTAAATAGTACGAAATCATTGTATCTAAAATAAAATAAAATTTGCATGATATTTTCTGATCGAAAAAAAAAAGTGCAGGCGGAAGCCAAAGCTTATTGTGCCTACCCTTAATACTTACAAAATATAATTTAAAAAAACACAACATCATAAGTCAGAAGCAGATAAACAAAACATAGAAAGAAACACAAATATAGGTAAGAACCATCATTTCTGTCATGTCAGTTATTTCTCAGTGCTGATCACGTATTTTGTATCTTTCAAATATAATTTTTTTGAATATTTTCTTGAATTTGCACATTCTTTTAATTCATTGTTGCGACTATTCCATAAATTGACCCCTTTAACAGTCACATATCTATTTTTCACATTTGTCCTTACCCTCTTTTTTTCAAACATATAATTACCCCTGAGTGGATACCTGCTCTCCCTCACTGAAAACAAACCTTGGATACAGTCAGGAAGTGTTCGTTATTTTGCTCTAAACATCATTTGTAGAGTATTAAAGTCTACTAGGTCCATAACTTTTAGGGTATATGATTTCATAAATAATGGGTTGGTTGGGTCATTATAACCACCCTAATTGACAATTCTTATAGCTCTTTTTTGCAATATAAAGATTGAATTAGTGCTAGTTTTGTAGGTGTTTCCCCATACTTCCACACAGTATGTAATGTATGGAATAATGAGTGAACAATATAATGTAAATAGTGAATTTTGATTCCAGATGGCCTTAGTTTTGTGCAGTATTGCATTGGATTTAGACAATTTTGATTTGATATGTTTTATGTGAGGTTTCCAACAGAGTTTATGATCTATTATCACCCCCAAGAATTTATTTTCATACACTCTTTCAATTTCTACATCATTAATCACAAGTGTTACCTCCGAATTTATTTTTCGATTTCCAAACACAATAAATTTTGTTTTACTTAGATTTAATGACAATTTATTAGTATCAAACCACTTCTTTAGGGTTTCCAATTCTCCTTTAACTGTGTCCAAACGTTGCTTCATGTTTTTCCCTGAACAAAATTAATTTGTGTCACCCGCAAATATAACTAAATGTAACAAGTAGAGAAATGCAAAATAGAGAAATATATATATATATAATATGTCTCTTTATCTTTCTAAATTGCTATCATCCCATCTTCTCTGCATTAAATTTAATCTACTATTTCTCTTTATTTTGCCTATCCTTGTCCAGTCAAGCAGTGCTCCAAAAATCCCATCATCATTGAGTCTGTGATGCAACCTTTCACCACTACTCTCTGCCTTCTGTCTTAAAGCTCATTTTTTACCCCTGCAACTAATCATTCTTTTATTTCATGGATCACAATTTTGCTAACCAGTTATTTTGTAGAAAGTTATCAAAATCCTTTGCAAATCCATGTCAACATCTACTGCATGTGTAACCTGAAATTGGAAAATTCAATGTTCATACCGTTGGGTTGTAAGCTACCCAAACAGAATGTGAGATGCTGTTCCTCCAGTTTGCAAGTGTTCTCACTCAGACCATGGAGGAGGCCCAGGACAGAAAGATTAATGCGGGAATGGAAAGGGGAGTTAAAATGGTTAGCAACTGTGAGATCCAATAGGCCTTGGTGAACCGAGCGCATGTTCGGCGAAACGGTCCCCGGGAACACCAGATGAAGTTGACGAGGTTAGAGGGAGTGCACGAAAATCTCTTCCTCACCTGGAAGGACTGCTGTGCTCCATGGACTCACAACTCTGCCAGACTTTGTCCTGCCCATCCTCTCTTCCAGCTTTATTCCACCTTACCCTCCACCCCCACCACAATCAGTCTGAAGAAGAGTTCTGACTTGAAACGTCACCTATCCATGTTCCCCCAGGGTTGCTGCCTAACCCGCTGAGTTACTCCAGCACTTTGTGTCTTTTTAGCATTTAGATGGAAATGGGCCGGATGCAAGCAAGTGGAAACCGCCATTGGGCAACTTGATCAGCATGAACAAGTTGGATCTGATTCCGTGCTGTAGAGCTCTATTTCTCCATGACTCCAAATCCCCATGATTCAGTATGTTATATCTTCTACAACTGGATCTGCTGTTACCATGAAACATACAAGATTACTTTCTTTCCACACACGTTGTTTCTATGGTCAGGATCTTTTGAGTCCAAGGCCTACTGGATCTCTTGGTTGCAAACGATTTTAACTCCTCTTCCCATTGCCATTCTGATCTTTCTGTCCTGGGCCTCCTCCACTGTCAGAGTGAGGCCACATGCAAACTGGAGGAACAGCACCTTAGATTTTGCTTGGGCAGCTTACAACCCAGCAGTATGAATATTGATTTCTATAATTTCAAGTAACTGGTGCATTCCCTCTCTCTCCCTTCCTCCCCTACCCCTTGTTGTCCTGCTAGTTTTATTGTTTGTATTCCCTCGTTATTACCTCCTCCACAGCCAACACTGGACCATTATGGTTTGTTTGATCATTGGTGCCAGCCCTGACCTATTCTGTACATTTTCATACCTCGAGGGTAGATACAAAATGCTGGAGTAACTCAGCGGGTCAGGCAGCATCTTGGGAGAGAAGGAATGGGCGCCATTTCGGATCGAGACCCTTCTTCAGACCGCTGAGTTACTCCAGCATTTTGTGTCTATCTCCGGCGTAAACCAGCATCTGCAGTTCCTTCCTACACATTCTATCGGCCATGGTTCTTGCCCAAATGAGGATAGTGTTTGAATTCTGTGGTGCCAAACTCTTCCATTGAGCCTGTTGCATTTGTCATCCAGTGGAAGTCACTCCCTTCTGGAGAGAAGAGGAAATATTGAAGTATTGAATATTAAATATAAACCTGCAAAAATATTTGATCAATATTTCACCCTAAAGTTCATGGAACATTACTTGAAGCCTTCTTGCACACAGCAAATGATTGCTAAATCCTTCAACATATCATTCAAAAAAGAAATTTGAAAATATTTTCAAAGTAGTTTCATTTTCATCAAGCTTTCAAAAAATTATTTTTAAAAACAATCAATTAAGATGTGGTAATAAAGAAAAAAAATCCAAGAAAAGATCTTTGACAAAAACGCTTTTCATGTAGAAGCCCAAGGCAAGCCACTGTGATTAATTGTTCAATATATGTCGGGTGGACTCTTCCAGCTTACCCAAGTCTACAAGAAGCAGGCGAGTCAGCACAGTGTAGAAGGTCGTAAGGCATCTTAGGACAGCTTCAGCAAGATGGCAACATTCATCAATGCCAATGAAAGGGAACTTCATTGATCATTGAAGGCAGAAACAAAGGAACTACAATTAATCACTATTTATATCTTTATGGTCTAGTTTAGTTTAGTCTAGTCTAGAGATACAGTGCGGAAACACCCTTTTTTCAATAGAAGGGCAAAGCTGCAAGTTTCAGAATGTATTTCCTCATGTCACCAGAAGTAGTTTTCTTATGCCTCATGTAAGGTGGATTATTCACCAGGACCTGATGGGATCTATCCAAGGTTATCGACAGAGGCTTGACGAAGGTGCCTCGGACAGATTGGGAGAGGGCTGGGAAATGACAATGGAATACTGGGTAGCAAAGTGCGGAATCATGCATTTTGGTAGTAGGAATAAAGGCGTAGACTATTTTCTAAATGGAGAGAGAATTCAGAAATCAGAGGTGCAAAGGAACCTGGGAGTGTTGGTGCAGGATTCCCAAAAGGTTAATTTGCAAGTTGAATTGGTAGAAAGGAAGTCAAATGCCATGCTAGCATTTATTTCAAGAGGGCTAGAATACAAAAACAGGGATGTAGTGCTGATGTTTAATAAGGCACTGGTCAGACCACATTTGGAGTTTTATGAGCAGTTTTGGACCCCATATCTGAGGATCGATATGCTGGCATTGGAGAGGAATCCAGAGGAGGTTTACGAGAATGATCCCAGGGATGACTGGGTTAACATATGATGAGCGTTTGACAGCACTAGGCCTGTACTCGCTGGAGTTTGGAAGGATAAGGGGGGACCTCATTGAAACTTACCGAATAGTGAAAGGCTTGGATAGAGTGGATATGGAGGGGATGTTATCATATCATATCATATCATCATATATATACAGCCGGAAACAGGCCTTTTCGGCCCACCAAGTCTGTGCCGCCCAACGATCCCCATACATTAACACTATCCTACACCCACTAGGGACAATTTTTACATTTACCCAGCCAATTAACCTACATACCTGTACGTCTTTGGAGTGTGGGAGGAAACCGAAGATCTCGGAGAAAACCCACGCAGGTCATGGGGAGAACGTACAAACTCCTTACAGTGCAGCACCCGTAGTCAGGATCGAACCTGAGTCTCCGGCGCTGCATTCGCTGTAAAGCAGCAACTCTACCGCTGCGCTACCGTGCCACAGCCTCAGATTAAAAGGACATAGCTTTAGAAAGGAGATAAGGAGGATTTTAGAGAGTGGTGAATCTGCAGAATTCATTGCCACAGAAGGCTCTGGAGGCCGTCAATGGATATTTTTAAGGTGGAGATTGATTGGTTCTTATTCAGGGTTATGGAGAGAAGGCAGGAGAATAGGGTTGAGAGGGAAAGATAGATCAGCCATAATTGAAGTGTGAAGTAGACGTGATGAACAGATGACCCAATTCTGCTCCTACAATTTATGAACTTGTGAAGATCTTTGCATCTTTGCTAACCAAAGGCGAGGTTTTTTTAGATTTTAGAGATATAGTGCAGAAACAGGCTCTTCGGCTCCGAGTCCACGCCGGCCAGCGATTCCCGCACACTAGCACTATCCTACACACACACGGGACAATTTACAATTTTACCAAGTCAATTAGCCTACAAACTTGTATGTCATCGTGGCGTGGGTGGAAACCGGAGCACCCGGAGAAAACCCATACAGTGGCTGGTGAGCGCCGGGAATGCACTGCCAGAGATAGACATCGAGGTAAATTCGACAGAGGCATTTGAGGCTGTTGGACAGGAACATAGATTTATTAGGAATGGATTATTTGCAGGCAGATAAGATTTGGTATGGCATCATGTTTGGCATAGACATTGTGGGCCAAAGGGCCTGACCCTATACTGTAGAGTTTTATGTTTTATGTTTAAATGGTTATTATGATGATGTGATATCACAATGGAGATGGAGTATGTGTTGATCTTACTAACTTTCTCAACCCAGGGGCACCAAAATTAACAAAATAATTCTCATACTGAACTGGACTGATGAACGTGACATAATGGTATTTGATCTCACTCTTTTCCGCTAGGTCTTTCAAAGGGCTCAGCTCTTCAAAATGTGACACTTAAACTCAAGTTTCACAAAGCTAAAAGGAGCAAATAATTTATCTGGCTTTACTTTCTATACCTTGGTCATTCCTAATACAAAAGTGACACATACTTGTCATGGTTCAATTTCGCAATGAAATGATAGGCGAGAAATCCAATTAAATAAGGTTCATTGAAATGGTCCTTGAAAGAAACATTTGAAAGTAACTCACCGTGTGATTTTGCAGCTTAAATTGCACTGTATCAATCTTCACCAGCTTCTTCAAAATGGCATATGGAATAGAAATGTCACAGATATAAACAAAGACAGACATGTGTCTTAAAAATGACTCAAAGTGCTGGAGTAACTCAATGGGCTCAGGCAGCATCTCGGGAGAACAGGAATAGACATGTGTCTAGATTGGCTAAAATCCCCTTTAAACTACAAAAGCTACCAAAAGTGCTTGGCAGTGTTCAGTGATATACAACACCTACAAAAGATTTTAGAAGATGTAGTTACACACATTTTTGATTTTCAGTTTGTCTGTGACTATTTCAACCAGGTATAAGTTGCGATTGGACCTGGTACACAAAGCCTTATTCCTCAAAATAGTTGGGCAAGCAAGGCGAGTTACTAAAAATAATGTCATGTTAAATTTCATAAACATTGTACACAGCGGATATATATATATATATGCAAATTAAAATTAGATACTAGAATTTTACATTGGAATACCACAGGAAAATAAGTACATCTTTACTTAGAAGATGGAATCAATTTATATTATCTAACGGACACAAATGCTGGAGTAACTCAGCGGGATAGACAGAATCTCTGGAGATGCTGCCTGTCCCGCTGAGTTACTCTAGCATTTTGTGTCTATCTCCAGTGTAAACCAGCAACTGCAGTTCCTTCCGACCTATATATTATCTAACTGTTGATTTATTGATTTCCAGGAAATGTTGTTAGTCGCAAGATCTTCATATTTTGGATGCTTCAAGTAGAGAAAATGTCACGGACCTTCTTGTTCAACTGCAACTGTTGGGATAATGGTGCGTCTATGATATTATTTGACACGGGAGTGCATAATTTGTTCCAACGATCTAAGTCCAAGTTATGGGATCAAGGGCTACTTAAGAGAACAAAGTGGAAGTGATGATGGTCACTCCATCTTGCATGCCAGGTTTAAAGGTTTACTGGGAGATGGGCCAAATGGGGCAAATGGGACCAGCTTCGATTGGGCATCTTGGTCAGCATGGACAAGTTGGGCTTAAGGGCATGTTCCTGAGCTGTCCGACTATGCCTCTTTATGACTGTGTGCTGATTGATTATATTTCAGAGAGAGAAACAGCAAGCCTCTCCTCATACCTTGCTAAAGCAGCGTAGAAATTATTGTAACTTATAAACTGCACCCAAAACAGCTCCCTGATGATATAGAGGCACATGGTTCTGAGGATGTTTATTGTAGGTGAATTCAAAGAGTTATAGCAATAACAAATAAATATTAAGGAGATAATATCTAGTAAAAATCAATTATAAATATTATTTGTTATTCATTCATTTCCAAGTGTTCATGGCTAGCAAGGTAAGCATTTATTGTCCATTCCTAGTTAGTTAGAGAGGTAAACAACAAGGAAACAGGCCCCTCAGCCCAACTCACCATGTCGACCAAGTAGCCCAACCAAGATATTCCTCTAAACCTTTCCTATCTATAAAATCTGTACAAATGTCTTAGAAGTCATAATTGTTTCCACTTCTATAGCTTCCTCTGCCGCTATCATTCCAAAAACAAACTGCCCTCTGAGTGCAAAAGTTGCCCCTATCCCTCTTAAATCTCTTTCCTCTCATCTTAAGCCTGTGCCCTTTTCCTTTTGAATCCTTTAGCCAAAGAAAAAGATCATGTCCAATCCCTTTTTGATCTTGTACACTTCAATAAGGTCACCCTAGGCTCCAAAGAACGAGTCCCAGACTATTCAAAGTGTCCTAACAACAGAACCCTGCAAGCCCAGATATCATCCCAGTGAATCTCTTTTGCAACCTTTCCAACAATAACATCCATTCTATAACTGGGTAAATCTTGCCCATATTCTGTCTAGGCCTGCAATTACAGTGGTGTTTTCCTTAAGAAATTAATATGGATATCCTGCTCAGCTGCTGGGAAAATGCTGCCACACTCTGGCACAATTTTTAAGGGAAGAGAGACAACTTTTGAGAAACTGCATATCTAGGTTTATCTGAAGATAGACACAAAATGCTGTAGTAACTCAATGGGACAGGCAGCATCTCTAGAGAGAAGGATATGGGTGACATTTTGCATCGTAACCCTTCTTCAGACTGAAAGTCACGGGAAAGGGTTATCTGTTCTACAACCCTGCCAGGACACGACCATTTATTGTGTAAGTCATGTCCTTATTATTTTTACAAAATTCAACGCATCACATTTAGTGGAATTAAACTCCATCTGCCACTCCTTGGCCCAATAGCCGTTAATCAAAATTTCATTGTATTCTTAGATTAACCTCTTGACTGTCCACTATATTGCCAATCTTAGTGTAATCTGCAAACTTTCTAACCATACCACCTACATTAAATATGATGCATGAACAACAGTAGACCCAGCACTGGTAGTGTTGCATTTTACCAGGTCTTCA
Source organism: Rhinoraja longicauda (assembly GCF_053455715.1). Classification (NCBI taxonomy): domain Eukaryota; kingdom Metazoa; phylum Chordata; class Chondrichthyes; order Rajiformes; family Arhynchobatidae; genus Rhinoraja; species Rhinoraja longicauda. Next base: position 43,552,783 of record NC_135966.1, on the reverse strand, counting down.
GTCCAAAAAGCATCCCTTTACCACCATCTTGTCTCACCTAACTTCAAGCCATTTTTATAACCAAATGGCTATTTCACCCTGGAACCCATGCAATCTAATCATTGATTAATTATCCTGTAGATAATTAGACTAATTGCCCCTTAGGTGCTGTTACTGTAGACAGTTTTAAAAGTCAACCACGTTGCTGGGGTCTGGAGTTACATGTGGAAAGATTAGGTAAGGATAATGTATTTCCTGAAGGACATTAGAGAACCAGATCTTTTGGTCACTATTATAGGTTGTTTCGCATTTTCCTGATTAACAGACTTAAAATTGGTGGGATGTGAGCATGGATGTGAGCATGAAACACATTGAAAGTGTTAATAACACAGTACAGAGAGCCCTTGCTTTGCAGCTAACACTGGTGTGAACTTGCCCTGGGAGCGTATGATGCAGAGGACAGAGATTTCACTGTATCAAATCCATGCAAAACATTCCCTGGAAATGTAGGAAAATTTATATCTAAATATTTTCTTGCAAAGACTTAAAAGAATGAAGTGCCTCATTTTGCAAAGTAACTCTCTATGATTCCAAGATAGACACAAAAAGCTGGAGTAACTCAGCGGGCCAGACAGCATCTCTGGAGAAAAAGAATAGGTGACGTTTTGGGACGAGACCTTTCTTCAGGCACCTATTCCTTTGCTCTGGAGATGCTGCCTGACCCGTTGAGCTACTCCAGCTTTTTGTGCCTATCTTTGGTTTAAACCAGCATCTGCAGTTCCCTTCCCATGCATCGCTATGATTCTAATTTGCCCATATTTTTGCCTGGGAATGTAAAAGTATGGCAGAAATGAACATGCCCCGTTCACCCGTGAACTGCCCTCAATCAGCCTGCAGGTAAATTGACAGGGTCCTTTCCTTGCTTTTCTTCCTTTCTCCCATCAAAAAGCTCCCACATTCCCATGGAATATTGGACAATTATTTGTATGACACCCATGTTTGAGAAAGCTGAAAAGCACATCCGACCAGTGCTTCATTCCGAAAACAATGATGAAAATTACTTTGGCAATATTATTTGAAAATCGTTCACAATATTTCCGAGAGAATTGGGATGTGTATTGTGTTTTGGGGGGAAACAGCGACGCAGCCAAGACAAGTGTAATTCATCATTTTTCTGATTTAATACCTCGGAAATATATTAAAATAATAAAAAGAATCCTGAAAACCTCAGAATTTGCAAGTGATAAATAGCACCCTGTGCCATTATTGCATTATCTGTACAAACAGAAATATTGCACGGTGAATTTTGGTCGACAAGTGCGATTATTTTCCAATATAAAGTTGCATATTAAATTCCACCATAAAAGTGGGTGGGTATTACTTTCTGGAGCTTTCACTGCCTGCCTTGGGGGGACAAAAGGTTTAAAACTTAACTTTAATAATAGTACAATATTAGAAACAAAAACTTGTTTTATGTCATTTACTTTTTTATATATATATTTCTTTACTTATGCGTCAATAATTTTTCTCTTATCATATCAAACTAATGACTTGACTGGAAAACTATTGCATCTGCACACCGTGGGCCTGAGTCAAGATTGATTGCTTTATAAACATTAAAAGTGCACTTTTCCAACTATAAAAACTGCCAATTTGGATGAATGACAACAGAGCAGTCAAAGGAGTGGATGTTAAAAAGGGAACAGTTTAGCTCTTTCTTTCGTGCTGAGCAATTAAAAAATCTGGCCCGAAGTCTCAATTTTTAACTAATGTTCAGAAAAGGAAAATTTAACGTTCACAGGATAATGTCACAACCCAAAATCCAGCGATATCGAGACGATCAAGGAACTTGGCATTTTTATGATTACAGTGAAAAAACAAAAAATAGCATCAACACTGGACATTAGAAATTAAAACAAGAACATGTTGGAAATGGGCAGGTCAATCAGTATTGATGGAAAAGGGCCTCTTTAGACAATCCACCAGAACCTGTTCACTTCTGGTGAAAGGTTACAACTTGAACGTCAACCTGCCTATGCAGGTGGCTCCCAACCGAAAACGTCACCTATCCATGTTCTGCAGAGAAGCTGCCTGACCCGCTGAGTTACTCCAGCATTTTGTATCTTTCTTATGCAATTTCATTATTTCCCACCGTATATTTAAACGATGGATGAACCATGAGGTCCATTCCCAGGTGAAGACCAAGACCACTGCGTCCAAGTCAAACGAGCCTGAGTTGTACAAGAAATCTTACTCCGATCTTCACAAAGCCATCAGGAATGCTAAAAGACAATACCAAGCCAAACCTGCATTTGCGACTGACTTCAGGAAGCTCCATTGTATAATTGGCCAAATTTCTTTCTCAATAAAAATCTAGTCAATTCTTTTAACAGACGCAATGCTCATTGGTTTGGCTATACAATGTGACTTTGTGGGCTGCAAAGGCCTCATAAATGACGAGACAGAGGACAGAAAGTAAATTGAGAAACTTGTGTAACTAAGACAACAACCTCTTCCTCAATGTCAGCAATACAAAGGAGATAGTTATTGACTTCAGGAAGTGAAGCAATACACACACCCCAATCTACATTGATGGTGCTGAAGTAGAGATGGTCAAAAGCTTCACGTTCTGAGGAATATATATCATCAGCAATTTTTCCTGGACCAGCCACATTGGAGCTTTGACCAAGAAAGCCCATTATCGCATCTACTTCCTAAGAAGGGTAAGGATGCATCACAACCTGGTTTGGGAACATCTCCATCCAAGTCTGCAAGAAATTGCAGAGTTGTGGACGTAGCCCAGACCATCACACAAACCAACCTCCCTTCCATTGACTCCATCTACACTTCACGCTGCCTCGGCAAGGCCAGCAGCATAAACAAGTCTCGATCCGAAACGCCACCCATTCCTTCTCTCCAGAGATGCTGCTTGTCCCGCTGAGTTACTCCAGCATTTTGGCAGCAACTTTAAGTGCATTGTCTTGTTCTACTTTAGTAACCATTTCTACTATGCAGCTACACAGGAGAATGTTGTGAATTCAACCCATTATATCACTTAAAAGTGTCATACGATATATCACATCGACAGTACTCAGAAAATTCTGGCATAATCATATGAAATATAAAAGAAAACAAGATACAAGAGTACAGTAGCCACAGAATTATCTATTTAGTTGTGAGAAAAAAAATCTAGTCTCACTTTCAGAAAGTAAAAAAGTTAATTGAATTGTGAAATGAGATTAAGGGTCTCTGCAGATGATGGGAAATAGGTGCTTTTTGAAAGGATCTTAGGCACCGAACATCATCCAAATAAACATGATTTTAGAATATGATATTCCGCACGAATCCATTCATGGGACAAAACTACAAGATGACAATTGGATACATTCTGTATAAGAAAATAACTGCAGATGCTGGTACAAATCGAAGGTATTTATTCACAAAATGCTGGAGTAACTCAGCAGGTCAGGCAGCATCTCGGGAGAGAAGGAATGGGTGACGTTTCGGGTCGAAACCCTTCTTCAGACTGTTGTCAGGGGGGCGGGACAAAGGAAGGATATAGGTGGAGACAGGAAGATAGAGGGAGATCTGGGAAGGAGGAGGGGACGGGAGGGACAGAGGAACTATCTAAAGTTGGATAAGTCGATGTTCATACCATTGGGCTGCATGCTGCCCAGGCGAAATATGAGGTGCTGTTCCTCCAATTTCGGCCCGAAACGTCACCCATTCCTTCTCTCCCGAGATGCTGCCTGACCTGCTGAGTTACTCCAGCATTTTGTGATTGGATACATTCTGGTCAGTATGGGCAATGGCAGAATATTAGAACTAGCCAGGTAAGGAGTCTGTGACCTGCAAGGATAAAGTCTTTTCTACTTCTGAATGGTTATAAATAACTCTAAAGGTCACGCTGAGTTTGTTGGATTGGATCTTTCAGCATTATACCCAGTGACACTAATGTTTTCACTTTCTCATTTACATTACCCTTTTATTTATTTTCTGTTATTTTCCTTCAGGATTTATTTAGTTTAGTTTAGAGATACAGTCCCTTTGGCCCACCGTTTCCGCATCGTCCAGCGATCCCCACACACTAACACTATCCTACATACACTCGGGACATTTAACATTTATACCAAGCCAATTAACCTACAAAACCTGTACGTCTTTGGAGTGTGGGAGGAAACTGAAGATCTCGGAGAAAACCCACGGGGAGAACGTACAAACTCCGTTCAGACAAGCACCCGTGGTCAGGATTGAACCTGGATCTCTGGCGCTGTAAGGCAATAGCTCCACCATAACGCCACCGTGCGTTTTCACTTTCTCATTTATTTACAACTTTTATTTATTTTCTGTTGTTTCCCTTCAGGATTTTGTTTTCTTTGTCCAGGAAATAAAATGAATGTTACTTCCCCTTGTCACTATAATTTCACCCACTACTGATGTTTTCCACGTCCTCAAAAAGTAAACTACGTTCCCCATAATATCCTTTCCATTTGACCACTTCCTTCGAGCAGGGAGGCATCTGCCATGAGTGCCTTTGCGATACCAACACATTGTCTTGATAATGCTTTAGTGATTATTTCTTCTCCATGGCTGTACTGTTGTGTCAATAAATGAGATATCCAAAAGAGAAGTCATTGAGAAACTGCAATCTTCTGGACATTACAGGTTAACTTCCTCTTCATCATTTCCAATTGTTAACATTACCCATTATTGGAGCACAACAAATACTAATAAAAATAAAACCATAAAGTGCTAGGAAATAGGTCAGGCACGATCTGTAGACAGCAAAACAGTTTGAATATTTCAAATCAATGACCCCAGACCTCTGTGTGCACATGAGTGTGGAGATCCACAGAATGGAATGTCTGTCTGCTCATTTCTCTTTCTTTATCAAAACTCACTCTGTTACCTGTATGTAATACATTCAGCGCATGTACTTTATAGAGTCATAGTCATACAGCACAGAAACAGGCCCTTTGGCCATGCCAACTAAGATGCCCCATCTGCACTAGTCACATCTGCCTATGTTTGGCCTATATTCCTCTAAAGCTTTCCTACCATTTACCTGTCCAAATGTCTTTTAAATGTTATTAATGTACCTGCCTCAACTACTCCTTTTGGCAGTCTGAAAAAGAGTCACGCCCTGAAACGTCACCCATTTCTTCGATCCATAGATGCTGCCTGTCCCACTGAGTTACGCTAGCATTTTGTGTCTACCCCCTTTGGCAGCTCATTCCATAGACCCACCACCCTCAGTGAGAAAAAGTTGGCCCTCAGGTTCCTATTAAACCTTTCCCCTCTCATCCCTAAACCTATGACCTCTGGTTCTTGATTCCCCTACTCTGGGTACTCTGAGCATTTACCCTATTTATTCCCCTGATGATATTATACACCTCTATAAAATCACCCCTCATCATCCTTTGCTTCACGGAATAAAGCCTGCCCAACCTCTTCACAGCGGTCAGGCCCTCAAGTTTTGGCAACGTCCTCGTTAAAAATATATAAAAATAAAGTTTCGCTGGATACTATATTTGGCAAAAGACACAAAGGACTGGAGTAACTCAACAAGTCAGGCAGCATACCTGGAGAACATGGATACATAACATTTCGGGTCTGAAACATCACCTACCCATGTTCTGTAGGGATACTGTCTGATCTGCTGAACTACTCCAGCACTGTGCCTTTTTTTTAAACTAGCATCTGCAGTTCCTTGTTTCTACTATGTTTGCCACTTCAGGTACTACAAATGTGTATGTCTCGCTGAATATTTTCATTTTAATAAAGGTAAATCCCTTTTTACATAGGATCATTCAGTTAACAATGTGCAAGTCCTACAACTTCCTAGTAACTGAGTAAATTTCACAAAGTTATTAAAGCTATTATTCTGGAAGATTTGTTATTTTAAATTGGATCTTCCCCATGGCTGATTTTAGTGAATTAGGGTTATTCACTAAACCTAGTCAACTCCTCTGGCATGAAAGTGACACTAAATTTATATGGCATTACGAAAGGTTGCTTAAATCACCAGTATACACGTGAGCTGTGTTTACAGTGTGCTGTGATTTAGTTTAGTTTAGAGATACAGCATGGAAACAGTCCCTTTGGCCAGTCGAGTCCGCACCGATCAGTGATCACCCACATGCTGATTCTATCCTATACACTAAGGACAATTTGCAGAAGGCAATTAACCTGTAAACCTGCACATCTTTGTAATGTGGGAGGAAACTGGAGCACCCAAAGGAAACTCACACGGTCACAAGCAGAACGTATAAACTCCGTACAGATAGCACCCGTAGTCAGGATCAAACCCAGGTCTCTGGCGCTGTACGGCAGCAACTCTACTGCTACACCACCGTGCCACTCCTAATCCTGATCCTGATAGATCTCCCTTCTCTGGTGGTGTTATACCACCTCTGGAGGGCAAAACTGAGCTTCTCACAATATGTAGCTATTCAAATGAAGGACACTAAAAGATAAAGGACTTAAAACAGAGAAGCTCACGTGTCAGGCAACAATTCCTCTTGGAAAGAGATGAGGCACTTGGGCTATTTCAGAACCTTACATCAAACTGTACACCAAATCATTTGTTTATACAAGAGAATTCCCTTTCATTGCTAATCCTTGCATGTGGAAAAACAAAAATTGTGTGAATATGTAGTTGGTGTTAAATGGGCGGGTGAATTGTGTTGACTTTCAATGGGCAACTACATCAATGAGGAAAAAGTAACTGAAGTATTTACATCAAAATCTCTTTCAGAAAGATTTTGTAAATTGATCAGTATTGTATTTTAAATCCCCTTTCATTTTAGGTGCTAATTCACAGTGGGTGTACAAGTAGGTTATGTTCCCCCCAGCTACACAAGTTTCTTTTGTTAAAAATCCTAATTTTGTCAACAGTTTGGGGTATGATGGAATGCATCACTGCAGTTAAAATCCACACATTCATTGGATTACAATCAGGATTGGGAAACGGATTTGCTGGCTCTCCTCCTGTCAGCAACGGACGATCAGCCTTGTACAAACCAGGGATCAATTCTGGGGCCATCTTTTTGTCTGTTCAACTGCACAATCTCATTATTATTGGAAAAATATAACCCAACAAAATCTAATTAAAAGGAGATGGACAAACAATACTTATATGCTTCATCTCATGGTCACCAAATCAGTTAGCATGGAAACAGGCACTTCGGCCCAACTAGCCCATGCTGACCAAGTTACCACATCTACACTAGTCCCATGTGCCTGCGCTTGGCCCATATCTTGCTAAACCTTTCCTATCCATGTACCAGTCCGAATGTCTTTTAAATGTCTTGGAAAAAGAACATTGTGCGGCACGGTGGCGCAGCAGTAGAATTGCTGACTTACAGCGCCGGAACCCGGGTTCAATCCCAACGACGGGTGGTGTCTGTACGGAGTTTGAACATTTTACCTGTGGGTTTTCTCCGAAATCTTTGGTTTCCTCCCACACTGCAAAGATGAACAGATTTGTAGGCTAATTGGCTTGGTATAAGTGTGAATTGTCTCTAATGTGCGTAGGATAGTGTTAATGTGCGGGGATCACTGGTTGGCGCGGACTCAGTGGGCCGAAGGGCCTGTTTCCACTCTGTATCTCTAAACTAAACTAAACGAAACGTTGTTATATTATCTGCCTCAACCACCTCCTCTGGCAACCCTTTCGATATTTTGTGTGAAAAAGTTGCCCCTTGGGCTCCTATTACATTTTTACCCTCTCACCCTAAACCTACTGTATGTCCTCTGGTTCTTGATTCTGCTATTCTGGTCATTTTACTGATGAAGGCATTTTGTTAAAGATAAAGTTGGAGTCTTCTTTCCCCAGTGGATAGCTCTACTGTATTCAATTTTCCAGTGTTTTAGATATTCTGTCACGGATTCTCGTAGAAAATGTCTATGCTGGGCCTCTATGCTGTATTCTATTTTTAATGAAAATATGCTTTAATGTCTTTTTAATCATTTCAGAGTGCAGTTGCACACAAATTATATTATCACTACAAGATACAGTGGTGCTATTAGAGTCATTAAAAAAATCTGAAATAATCATTGCATTGCATTACCATTTTGAAATGTGTTATTGCACGCATTTTATTGATACTAATGCATCTAATGCAGCCTCTGATTCCCAGAAATATCAGCGTATCATCGCGGTTACAGATCTGCTTGTGCAGCATGGTCTGTATTAGCATTTAACCCCACTTTTTCCAAACCGATCAAAGTGCAAAGTAGAAAAGATACAGAACAAAATATACACAAAACACTTGGAGCTCTGTACAGAGCTGGAGACTTTTTTTCTGTTATTATGAAGAAATTTGCGACTCTCAAGGTGGTGCACACAAACGTTCCAAACTTCTTCTGTTGACTGTTGCTCCATTCCAATAATGCTTCCGAAACAGGAATCTTTATTAGAAAGGAGGTGAGGAGGAACTTCTTTAGGCAGAGGGTAGTTAATCTGTGGAACTCATTGCCACAGAGGGCTGTGGAGGCCGTCAGTGAATATTTTTAAAGCAGATAGACACATTCTTGATTAGAACGGATGTCAAGGGATATGGGGAGAAGGCAGGGAATTGGGATTAGGAGGCAGAGATCAGCCATGATTGAATGGCAGGGTGGACTCGATGGTCTGAATGGCCTAATTCTACTATAACTTGTGAACGTGTGAACGTAGAGTCCAGCAATGGAGCATTGATGTCCTCATTATCATCCTGAATAATGAATTCAGGAAACCTGAAACCTGAACATCAGGAGATCTGTACCATTAAACCAGCAATAAAAACGGACAATGCTGGAAATTCTCAGCAGGCCAAGCAGCATCTGTAAAGAGAAAAATAGAGTTAATGTTTCAAATCAATGATCTTCCATTAGCCTGCTGCAGGTTCAACACTTCCTTTAATGAAGAGGAATAGCTGAGGCTAAGTTTAAGGTTACTTATATATTTTTTGATTTAACTGAGTTAAGAGCCTGTCCCACTTAGGCGATTTTTTAGGCGACTGCCGGCGACTGTCAAAGTCGTAGCAGATCGCCGAAAATTTCTTTTACCCGACAACAATGCCGAGTCAGGTCGATACAAGTTACTTTTTTTGTGAAACTGGCACCTGGCTAAGAGATTACACCGTCTTCGGAAACATCGCAAAATTCTCACGCTTACTTGTCCGTCAACTGTCGCCTCCAATCTACCTGTCAAATGTCCGAACGGTAAATAAATTGGTTAAACAAAACTATCTTCTGGTATCTTCAAATGCCTTTTCTTAATTTAATATTAGGTGCTTCTAAATGCATCTGCGACAACCTAGCAAACCTGGGGACAGCATGCAACAGCGCCCGCAATAAGCTACGATACCTGGCGACAATCCAGCTGTCGCTGAGAAATTTCTATCAGGAAGATTTTTCCGCGACGTGCCGAGATCCGCTACGATTCATTGAAGACTCCTCACGATCATGCCCGCGACACCCCGGCAAACGTTCAGCGACAGCCTAGTCGCCAGCAGTCGCCTTAACTTTAAACACATTTAAATGTATCAAGCATTTTGTCCCTTCATTTTTTTGGATATTGTTAAATTTCCACTTTTATGTTTACATAGCATGTTTACTTTGGTTTTGCTTGTTTTGAATGTATGTCCAGGGCTGATCGGATTGAAGTTGCTGCAATCAATGCAAGAGGTAAATCAATAAAGAGCTCAGAAGTATTTCCTTGCAGCTCTAAAGAAACAAAACAAAGAGACGACCCTTTAATGATTGACATTTCACAGTGTGGGATTCCCCTGAGGTTGCAGTGCGCGAAATAAGGAACTGCAGGTGGTGGACTATACTACACCAAAGTTAGACACAAAGTGTTGGAGTAGCTCAACGGGTTTGGCAGCATCTCTGGAGAAAACAAATGAGTGACGTTTCGGATAGGGACCATTCCTTAGACCAAAAGTAAGGGGTGGGAGTGAAGAGCTGGAGGCGAGAAAAGATCAGGAGCAATTAGGGCTGGCCACAAATGACCTCAGGCAGGGTGGTGGATCATCGTTGGCTAGGGAAAGTGTGATCCTTAGAGTAAATCAAAGTGGAGAACTGTGGAACTGGTAAAACAACAAGGGTGAAGGAAGAGGGCAAGAGGGAGGGGAGGAGAGGGGAGTTACTTAAGTTACTTAAAATGAGAGAATTCAATGTTCATACCGCTGGGGTGTAAACTGCCCAAGCAAAATATGAAGTGATGTTCCTCCAATCTGCGTGTAGCCTCACTCTGACAATGGAGGAAGTCCAGGCCAGAAAGGTCAGTGTGGGAATGGGAGTTGAAATGGTTGGCAACCGGGAGGTCCCGTAGGCCAAGCATAAGTGTTCAGCGAAATAGTCGCCAAGCCTACATTTGGTCCCGCTGATGTACAGGAGCCCACATTGGGAATGCCAGATGCAGTAGATGAGGTTAGAGGAGGTACATGTGAACCTCTGTCTAACCTGAAAGAACTGTCGGGGCCCCTGGACGGAGTTGAGGGAGGAAGTACAAGGACAGGTGATGCAACACCTGTCCTTGTACTTTCTCCCTCAACTCCGCAGGGGAAAGTACCTGGGGACGGTGTGGTTTGGGTGGGAAAGGATGATTGAACCAAGGTGTTGCGGACGAAATGGTCCCTGTGGAAGGTGGAAAGAGGTAGAGATGGGAAGATGTGATTAGTGGTGGGATCCCTTAGGTTCTGACGGAAATATCGGAGGAAAATGTGTTAGATGCAGCGGCTGGTGGGGTGAAAGGTCCAGGCGAACTCTGTCCATGTAGCATCTGAGCATAGGGAGAGCGAGAGCAGAACTACGGGACACAGAAGAAACACATGTGAAGCGATGCTGCTGGATTTGGTCTTCCCAACTTGGGTGGCAGTGAATGGAGTTCTGTAGTTGAAAGCAGGTCAGTGTCTATCTAAGTAAATGAGGCACTTTGCATTCTATATTTGGTCCTGCAAGTAGTGTCATTCATGACATTACTTGTATTTGGCCCATATCCTTCAAAACATTCAGTCATAGATTCATAAGACTCATACAGCATGGAAACAAGCCCTTCGACCCAACTTGCCCATGTTGACCAACATGCCTCAACTACCTCCTCCGGCAGTTCGTTCCATATACCCACCAGCCTCTTCTTGATTCCTCTAATCTGGGTATAAGATCAACCATCAACCTCCTGCGCTCCAAGGAATGAAGTCCTAGCCCGCTCAACCTCTCCCTCTAGCTCAGGCCCTCGAGTCCTGGCAACATCCTTGTAAATCTTCTCTGCACCCTTTCCAGCTTGACAACATCTTTCCTATGAGGGAGACCAAAACTGGACACAATACTCTATGTGTGGTCTCACCAATGTCCCAACTTCTCTAGCCATCATCAGTCATAGTATTGAGTAATGTGCCAAAAGCCTTCTTGACCACCCTATGTATCTGTGGCACCACTGCCAAGGAACTATGTCTTTCTAGATCCCTCTGCTCTACAACACTGCCTAGAGCCCTACCATTCACTGTATAGATCCTGCTCGGGTTAAACTTCCTAAATGCAACACCTCGCATTTCTCTGTATTAAACTCCATTCATCATTCCTTAGCCCACTTGCACAACCGATCAAGATCCTGCTGCGATTTTTGACAACCATCTTCACTCCCTACAATACCACCCACTTTAGTGCCATCTGCAAACTTACAAATCATGCCTTGGACATTTTCAAATCGAAATCATTGATACAGATGAGAAACACCAAACTCTGAGGCACACCAAGGTCCAGCACCTAATTCTTTGCTTGGGAAGCCTACAGCCTAGTATTATGAACGTCGATTTCTCTAATTTCAATTAAATCATGCATTCCTTCCCTACACCTTAGATGTCCTACTAGTTCCACTGTTCACATCCTTGTATCCGTCATTAGCACATCTTCCCCAGCCAACAATGGACCATGATGGACACCACCCTTCCTGAAGTCATCTATTGCCAGCACTGTTTTGTTCTGGCCTTCTCTAAAGAAACATAGAAACATAGAAAATAGGTGCAGAAGGAGGCCATTTGGCCCTTCGAGCCAGCTCCGCCATTCATTGTGATCATGGCTGATCATTCATAATCAGTAACCTGTGCCAGTCTTCTCCCCACATCCTTTGATTCTGCTAGCCCCTAGAGCTCTATATAACTCATCTAGCTCTGTCTTTCAGTCTGAAGAAGGGTTTCGACCCAAAACGGCACCTATACCCTTTCTCCAGAGATGCTGCCTGACCCACTGAGTTACCCCAGTATTTTGGGTCCTTCTCTGTGAAGATGTGTTTTAAAAACAAAATTTGATCATGAGGAAGATGTTGCTGATAAAGTCAAATTCGTTTGTTAGGAATTTTCTGTTCTGTCTTCCAGATTGTTCCACAGAGTTATAATATCATGTCCATTATTGGCCAATCCGCACAACAAAACAAAGGTCCAGTTACACTCACACCGCCAGTGCCTGCATGCTCATCAATACCACCGTCCCATCAAATTGGTTCCTCTAATAGCCAGCAGTGCAATGTCACAATAATTGTTACAATCCCTTCAGTATTCTTATTTTTTGTCGTGTTGCTGACACCTTTTACATCTTGTGGTACTGAGTCTTCCATCCAGCTGAGACAGATTAAATCATGCAGCTCTCAAAGAGTGATAATTTCATCTACTTTGTTCTGTTTAGTAGTTTGTAATCTGCAAAGGTGACTATCGCATTACACAGTTCTTCCACACCACTTCACAGTTAAAGTCTTGTTCAAGCAGTCCTTCAATGACATCCAGCATTGCACCTATGACTGCATTTTCAGTTTCAGTTCAGTTCAGTGTAGTTTATTGTCATGTGTACCGAGGTACACTGAAAAGCTTTTGTTGCGTGCTAACCAGTCAGTGGAAAGACTATCTGCTCTACAATGGGTGCCAGGGATGGATTATGAGGAGAAGCAGGAGAATGGAGTTAGGAAGGAGAGATAGCTCAGCCATGTTTAAATGGCGGAATAGACTTGATGGGGTAAATGGCCCAATTCTACTCCTATCACTTATGACCTTATGACCTTATGATACGATTACAATTGAGTAATTAACAGTGTATAGATACGTGATAAGGGATTAACGATTAGTGCAAGGTAAAGTCCGATCAAAGATAGTCCGATGGTCACCAATAAGGTAGATAGTCGTTCAGGATTGCTCTCTGGTTGTGGTAGGATGATTCAATTGCCTGATAACAGCTGGTAAAAAACTGTCCCTGAATCTGGAACTGTGCGTTTTCACACTTCTACACCTTTTGCCCGATGAGAGAGGGGAGAAGAGGGAGTGGCCAGGGTGCGACTCATCCTTAATTATGCTGCTGGCTTTGCCGAGGCAGCGTGAGGTATAAATGGAATCAGTGGAAGGGAGGTTGGTTTGAGTGATGGTCTGGGCTGCATCCACAATTCACTGCAATTTCTTGCGGTCCTGGATGGAGCTGTTCCCAAACCAAGCTGTGATGCATCCTGATAAAATGCTTTCTATGGCGCATCTGTAGAAATTAGTGATTTGTGGGGGACATGCCAAACTTACCAAGCCTTCGAAGGAAGTAGAGGCGTTGGCGTGCTTTCTTGGTCATTGCTTCAATATGGGTGGTCCAGGAGAAGTTGTTAGTGACATTGACTCCTAGGAATTTGAAGGTATCACAAAATGCTGGAGTAACTTAGCGGGTCAGGCAGCATCTCGGGAGAGAAGGAATGGGAGGCATTTCGGGTCGAGACCCTTCTTCAGGCTATGATTTCATTTTACTTGGCCTGACATTTTATCGTGGATGCCAGTGCTTTTCTGGATACTTTCACACATCCTCCTAATGTTTCATTTCTCTTATAAAGGTTGGAAATCTTTATAAAGTTTACACCAGTGTTCCATGTACACTGTCAGTAAGCCTGCTCTTTAATCTTCCAAACACGCAACAGTATTTGGACAAATATTTCATTGGGATTTATTTTCTGTTCATGAAAAGCTGTTTTTTTAGCTTTGATGAGTGGAATCAATTCATCAACACCTTTTTCAAACCAATCATTGTTACGTTTGGTCTCCTTTCCAAGAGCATCAAACACTGAATTGTAGATGAGCACTTTTCAATGATTCCAGTGAATTTCAAAACCACTGAATAGATCAAATTAAGAATCATGGTTAGATAAAACTGTAAATTATTATTCTCTCTCCTTGTCTTTACACGGTCATATATTAATCAAGGCCTGTTTTTTTAAATTTTCAGTGAAGAAGTTTCTTTAAGATCAACTTCACCTTTTAGCATATAAATGAATAATTAGTGTCCCAATCTGCATGGCCGTAAGGTTATGAAATTGTCATCTCGCAGTGATTATGAGACATTATGTGATGCCACATTATGTGATCTATTTCCCACTCACTTTGAGACTGAAATTAAAGACAAGAATTAGTAATGTACAGTTTGTATTCAGAACATATTTCCAGAGATATTCCATCATTTTTACTGATCACAGAGCAACATGATATTCCACAAAATGGCTGTCATTAATGCAAATCTCTTGTAATGAAATCGCCCATGAGGAATAGATGTTCATGATCAGGAACTTTAATGCGAACATTATTCAGATAATTTTGAATTTTGTCTTTTACTTCAGATCACATTCCTGACATGGAGGTGTACAGAGAAAATAATTACTGGGCCTTGATTTGCAAGCGACTGCCTACTATGTGTTCTTGTGTCGTCTATGTAACAGTAAACCCTGGTCACAATCGTGGATCAGATGCAACGTCAAGCTGGAAAGGGTACATGAGGATGGTGCCAGGACTAGAGGATCTGAGCTACAGGGAGAGGTTGAGTAGGCTGGGACTCCATTCCTTGGAGGATGAGGGGTGATCTTTGGAGGTGTATAAAATCATGAAAGGAATAGATCAGGTAGATGCACAGAGTCTCTTGGCCAGAGTAAGTGAATCGAGGACCAGAAGACATAGGCTTAAGGTGAAAGGGAAAAGATTCAATAAGAATCTGAGGGGTAACTTTTTCACACAAAGGGTGATGGGTGAATGGAAGAAGCTGTCAGAGGAGGTAGTTGAGGCTGGGACTATTTTAGTAAGGCATTTGATAAGATAGTCTGATCCAGAAGATTAAGATGTATAGGATTCACATGTATAGGATGACTTGGTCGCATGGATTTGGAACTGGCTTATCCATAGAAGACAATAGACAATAGACAATAGACAATAGGTGCAGGAGTAGGCCATTCAGCCCTTCGAGCCAGCACCGCCATTCAATGCGATCATGGCTGATCACTCTCAATCAGTACCCCGTTCCTGCCTTCTCCCCATACCCCCTCACTCCGCTATCCTTAAGAGCTCTATCCAGCTCTCTCTTGAAAGCATCCAACGAACTGGCCTCCACTGCCTTCTGAGGCAGAGAATTCCACACCTTCACCACTCTCTGACAGAGTTGTAGTGAACGGTATCACAAAATGCTGGAGTAACTCAGCTGGGCAGGCATCATCTCAGGAGAGAATGAATGGGTGACGTTTCGGATCGAGACTGTTCTTCAGACTGGACAGTATGTATTCTGGCTAGAAGACTGTGATCAGAGAAGTTCCGCAAGGATGTGTGCTGGGACCTCTGCTGTTTGTGATATATATAAATGACGTGGATGTAGAAACATAGAAAATAGGTGCAGGAGTAGGCCATTCGGCCCTTCGAGCCTGCACCGCCATTCAATATGATCATGGCTGATCAATGTAAATGTAGATAGGTTAATGAATAAGTTTGCTGATGACACCTAAATTGAAGGAGTTGCAGACAGTGAGGAAGGCTGTCAGAAGATACACTGGGATGTCAATCAGCTGCAGAAATGGGTGGCGAAATGGCAGACGGAGTTAGACACGGACATTGTGAGCAAAGGGCCAGTTCCTGTGCTGTACTAATCTATGGTCTATGCATTTGGACAGACAGAGGATTATTATGGATTGTCAGCACAGATTTGTATGTGGGAAACTCTGTTTTACGAATCTGATTGAGTTTTTTGAAGATGCAAACAAAAAGGTTTGAAGGTAAGGCGGTAGACATTGTCCACATAGACTTTAACAGGGCCTTTGATAATGTTCCGCATGATAGGCTGCTCTTTGAATGTTAGCAAACATTTTAATCCAGACTCGCTACCTCAGCCACGTGTGTTTTCTTGGTGCTTGTCTGTGGCTCCATTTCCTGCCTCAGGGCTTCCAGCACCGGATCCAGACCTCCCAGTTCGGACCCAACCCAGATTACAGGTACTGATAGTTAATCTACCACTTCTCGCAATGAGTTCTCCTTCCATGTCGTGCGCTCCACACTGGCCACTATGTGCTCACGCCAGCAGGCCCTCGCTCTGACTCTCCCTCAGCTCCGGGCCTCACTCATCCACACCTGCAATGGACCCCAACTTTACTTCATTCTACACCAGATCCACACATTCAACAAACACTTCCTTGCCTACCTGGACTCCACTAAGAATCACAAGCTGCCTGCCTCCAGACCGCTCCCTCCACTGACACTCCTCGACTCGACCGCCCGCAGGCCCGGGGGTCCACCGCTGGACCGCGCCGCCTGCCCCAACACCACGAGGCCAAGAACCACAAAGCCATCACCATACAATAGTCCTCACGCCCCCCTCCTCTCTGAACACCCACCATCCCCCCACCAGATCTCGCCTCGACCTTTGACCACTCCCCAACCCTCCTCTGACCCCAACTCCCACCCATGTCGTGTCTTCACCATCCCCCTTGACCTCCCCCTTTCTGATACGGAACGGTCTGTCCTCAACAGAGGCCTCACCTTCATTCCCCTCCGCCCCCACCCAGCCCCGCCACGACGTGGAGCTTTTCTTCCGTCGCCTCTGCCTCTGTGCCTTTTTCTATGGGAAGGAGTCCTCGTCTCCCAGTGATGACCCCTACTCCCTTCTCCACCACACCCCCTCCTCTTGGACTCCCAGAACGGCCTTCTACCCTCACTAGACCTCTTTATTTCTAACTGCTGGCGTGACATCAACCGTCTCAACTTTTCCACTCCCCTTACCTACTGTCACCTCTCCCCTCTGCACGTACAGCCCTCCGCTCACTCTGCAGCAACCCTGACATTATAATCAAACTCGCTGACAAGGGAGGTGCCGTGGTCGTCTGGCGTGCTGATCAGGCTGAGGCCTGGTGACAACTCTCAGACACCTCCTCCTACTTGTTCTTGGACCATGACCCCACAGACGAGCACCAGGCCTTTCTCACACACCATTTCTGATTTCATCACTTCTGGCTGCCTGCCTTCTGCAGCCTCCAACCTTACCATTTCCCAGCCCTGCACAGCCCGGTTTTACTTTCTCCCCAAAACCCATAAACACAACTGCCCTGGCAGACCCGTTGTTTCTACCTGCTCCTGTCCCACAGAAATGATTTCCACGTACCTCGATTCCATTCTATCCCCCCTGGTCCAATCTCTCCTGGCCGATGTTTAAGATACCTCACATGCTCTTCGTCTCTTTAATGACTTCCGCCCTTGCTCCCCCTCCCCCTGATCACAACAAAGACAGAGTCCCCCTAGTCCTTACCTTCCACCCCGTCAGCTATCGCATACAACATATAATCCTCCGAAATTTTTGCCACATCCAATGGGGTCCCTACAACTTCCCATCTCCACCCTTTTCCGCTTCCCCATTGGATGTGGCAACTCATCCCTTCCCATCGAAACCGCCCCCTCCCCTGCAACCGCAGAAGATGCAACACCTGTCCCTTTACCTCCTCCATCGACTCTGTCCAGGGACCTCGACAGTCCTTTCAGGTTAGGCAGAGGTTCACTTGCACCTACTCCAACCTCATCTACTGAATCCTTTGTTCAAGATGTGGACTCGACCTGAAACATCACCCATTCCTTCTCTCCAGAGATGTTGCCTGTCCCGCTGCGTTACTCCAGTTTTATGTCTATAAACTGAATAAAGAATTGGGTTAATGAAAGGAAGCAGAAGATGGTGCTGGAAGGGTGTTTTCATGCTATTTTGGGCCAAAGGGCCTATTTTCGTCTTCAAGGATAGAGTTCCCCTAGTCCCCTTGGGCAAGAGTGATCATAATATGGTAGAGTTCTTCATTAGGATGGAGAGTGACAAAGTCAATACAGAAACAAGTGTTCTGAACTTAAAGAAAGGTAACTTTGAGGGTATGAGGCGTGAATTGTCCAAGATAGACTGGCGATTGATGCTGAAAGGGTTGATGGTGGACATGCAATGGAAGGCATTTAAAGGTCGCATGGATGAACTACAACAAGTGTTCATCCCAGTTTGGCAAAAGAACAAACCAGGAAAGGTAGTACATCCGTGGCTAACAAGGGAAATCAAGGATAGTATTAAAACAAAAGATGAAGCATACAGATTAGCCAGAAAAAGTAGCATACCAGAGGACTGGGAGAAATTCAGAGTCCAGCAGAGGAGGACAAAGGGCTTAATTAGGAAAGGGAAAATAGATTATGAGGGAAAACTGGCAAGGAACATAAAAACTGACTGCAAAAGCTTTTATAGATATGTCAAGAGAAAGAGATTAGTTAAGACAAATGTAGGTCCCTTGCAGTCGGAAACAGGTGAATTGATCATAGGGAACAAGGAGATGGCAGACCAATTGAACAAATACTTTGGTTCTGTCTTCACTAAGGAAGACATAAACCGTCTGCCGGAAATAGCAGGGGACCGGGGGTCAAATGAGATGGAGGAACTGAGGGAAATCCAGGTTAGTCGGGAAGTGGTGTTAGGTAAATTAAATGGATTAAAGGCATATAAATCCCCAGGGCCAGATAGGCTGCATCCCAGAGTGCTTAAGGAAGTAGCCTCAGAAATAGTGGATGCATTAGTGATAATTTTTCAAAACTCTTTAGATTCTGGAGTAGTTCCTGAGGACTGGAGGGTAGCTAATGTAACCCCACTTTTTAAAAAGGGAGGGAGAGAGAAAACGGGGAATTATAGACCAGTTAGCCTAACATCGGTAGTGGGGAAAATGCTAGAGTCAGTTATTAAAGATGTGATAGCATCACATTTGGAAAGTGGTGAAATCATCGGACAAAGTCAGCATGGATTTACCAAAGGCAAATCATGTCTGACGAATCTTATAGAATTTTTCGAGGATGTAACTAGTAGAGTGGATAAGGGAGAACCAGTCGATGTGTTATATCTGGACTTTCAGAAGGCCTTCGACAAGGTCCCACATAGGAGATTGGTGTACAAACTTAAAGCATACGGTATTGAGGGTTCAGTGCTGAGGTGGATAGAAAATTGGTTGGCGGACAGGAAGCAAAGAGTAGGAATAAACGGGTCCTTTTCGGAATGGCAGGCAGTGACTAGTGGGGTACCGCAAGGCTCAGTGCTGGGACCCCAGTTATTTACAGTGTATATTAATGATTTGGACGAGGGAATTGAATGCAACATCTCCAAGTTTGCGGATGACACGAAGCTGGGTGGCAGTGTTAGTTGCAAGGAGGATGCTAGGAGGCTGCAGAGTGACTTGGATAGATTAGGCGAGTGGGCAAATGCATGGCAGATGCAATATAATGTGGATAAATGTGAGGTTATCCACTTTGGCGGCAAGAACAGGAAAGCAGAGTATTACCTGAATGGTGACCGATTGGGAGAAGGGGAGATACAACGTGACCTGGGTGTCATGGTGCACCAGTCATTGAAAGCAAGCATGCAGGTGCAGCAGGCAGTGAAGAAAGCGAATGGTATGTTGGCATTCATAGGAAGAGGATTTGAGTTTAGGAGCAGGGAGGTTCTGCTGCAGTTGTACAGGGCCTTGGTGAGACCGCACCTGGAGTATTGTGTGCAGTTTTGGTCTCCTAACCTGAGGAAAGACATTCTTGCCTTAGAGGGAGTACAGAGAAGGTTCACCAGATTGATCCCTGGGATGGCGGGACTTTCATATGAGGAAAGACTGGATAGACTGGGCTTGTACTCGCTGGAATTTAGAAGACTGAGGGGGGATCTTATAGAAACATATAAAATTCTTAAGGGGTTGGAGAGGCTAGATGCGGGAAGATTGTTCCCGATGTTGGGGGAGTCCAGAACCAGGGGTCACAGCTTAAGGATAAGGGGGAAGTCTTTTAGGACCGAGATGAGAAAACATTTCTTCACACAGAGAGTGGTGAGTCTGTGGAATTCTCTGCCACAGAAGGTAGTTGAGGCCAGTTCATTGGCTATATTTAAGAGGGAGTTAGATGTGGCCCTTTTTGCTAAAGGGATCAGGGGGTATGGAGAGAAGGCAGGTACAGGCTACTGAGCTGGATGATTAGCCATGAACATATTGAATGGCGGTGCAGGCTCGAAGGGCCGAATGGCCTACTCCTGCACCTATTTTCTATGTTTCTATGTTCTTACCTTTGATTTCACCAGTCCCCACAAGGAATAAATAATTCGCTCCACCTCTAATGTGATCCCTTTCCCAGTCACATTTTTCCATTCCCTTCCTCATCCATAGACACAACTCCCTCTGTAACTCCTAGGTTCGCTCATCCCTCCCCATCCATACCACGTCCTCCCCAGGTACTTCCCATGGAACGGCTGGTGATATAATTCGTCTTCCTACATCTCCTCCCTCAAATTCACCCGGGAACCCCAAAAGCACTTCCAGGTGAGACAGAGGTTCACATGCACCTCCTCTAACCTCATCTACTGTATTTGCTGCCTCCTTTACATCGGCAAGACCAAGTGTAGACAAGGCCACTGTTTCGCAGAATACTTGCACTCGATTCACCAGGCCTGGTGGATCTCCTGGATGCTAACCATGTAACACCCCTTCCCCTTTCAAGACTGACCTTTCTGTCCAGGTCCTCTTTAATGCCATAGTAAGTCTAAGCACAAATTGAAGGAACAACATCTCATATTCCACTTGGGTAGCTTACAACCCAACGGCATGAACATTGATAGACACAAAATGCTGGAGTAACTCAGCAGGGCAGGCAGCAGCTCTGAAGAGAAGGAATGGGTGTCATTTCTGGGTTGAGACCCTTCTTCAGACTCAATTCGAAACATCACCCATTCCTTCGCTCCTGAGATGCTGCCTGTCCTGCTGAGTTTTAAAGCAGCATCTTAATTTTGAGTAATTACCCAAGAAATACCTCCCCCTCCCCCCCCACACATTTTTTGCCCCCTCTCTTCCCTGTGCCCCGCCTGGATGTCCACCCATAACTCCCCTAATCTTGCCCCTACTTTCCCTTTCCCCCTCTTCTCTCCTCACCTCACAGCCTTTTGTCTTCTCATTTCTGGCCTTTGTCCAACAATCTGGCGATCAACCTCTTTGAAGACAGACACAAAATGCTGGAGTAACTCAGCGGGACAGGCAGCTTCTCTGGAGAGAAGGAATGGGTGACGTTTTGGGTCGAGACCCTTCTTTAGCTCAGATGTTTTAGAATAGGTAGCCCACTCTGGTTCCTGGCTGAAGAGAATCATGGAATGATGCAGACAAAGGAATTCTGCTTCGCAAATTCAATGACAAGGTTACAAAATGGGAAAACTGGTGTTTTAGGCATATTTAATGGGGCCTGAGGCATTGAGGCACTGGTGCTTTAAGTATATTTATTGGGGCCTGAGTGACATTGCCCATGGCTTTACATTTACGAGAACAATATAATGAAAAGAAAAGCAGATTATAAAGTTACCTTTAAAAAAATAACTTTCACTACATAACGACATGTAAAAGGTTCTCAATCTGAAGTTTCGAACGTTACATTTCCTGTATTCCGAGCACATAAGACTTCATTTTTATTTTGCATTTCTGATACATCAGTGTCTTATTCTATTTTAACATATTCTTTTAAATTTAATCGAAGAAATTATTAAAAATAATTGACAACATATTACCGTACAAGGCAAAATTACTGATCATTAGCTTTCAAAAACAATTACAGTTAACCCATACCATACATCACTCAGTAGATTGCTAAATAAACTGGTGCGTTACTGTAACCAAGTCAAACATTTACAGCCTTAATTCACTCATTCAAAAGTGCAATCCATACCAGGGAACATTGTTATAACAATAAGAAGCAAAACATGTAAGCAAAAATGCGGCATCCTTTTAGTCCATAATTATCCTTATTAAGTATTCACTATCCTTTTATCGTCGATTAGTCTGGACACCGATCATCTCTTCAAATGCCATGTCATCCCATTCACCCCATGGGCTTTGTGATACTGCTGGGACTCCAGACACCAGACCTGAGTGACAGAGATGTTTATTAGCTCCTAAATCCACTTACATGGCCCATTGAACGGTAAATTGAGGCACTCGTTAACAATGACAACAATCTTCCTTTGTTTCTCCTGTTTGAGCACTAAATGAAGTAATTTTTAATTCAGTGAAAGTGAAAGTATTTGCTTCTATGAATATGTATGTTACGTAAATTTAAAGGGAGCTAATCCATTTAGAGAACAGGCAGAAATCACTGTCTATTAAGCAAACATAGATAAACACAAACAAAGTCCAACATTGCATTGGCCACCGCAAGCAAATTAAAATAAGATTGAAAACAACAAGGTTGTAATACAAATGTGACATTCTTGGGTTCTTTCTGACACACTCAGTTTATTCATTTCCTTCAAGGTGCTAAACATAATTAATTTAAGGGTGAGGCAAAGATATTTTGAACCATGACAACAGGCACGTAAGACAACAAAAATCATAAGAAATAAAGGAAGGAATAGGCCTTTTAGTAAAATCATAGCCGACCTTTTAACATGGTGCCACTTTTCTTTACTAAACCACATCCCTTGATTAGTGGCCAAAAATCTATTGATGTCTGTCTGGAACTTGCTTAGTAACAGAGCACCTACAGCCCTCTCGGGCAGAGAGTTCCAAAGATTCACTGCCCTCTGGGTCACTGGAGCTGAGAGATTATTTGGTACCTGCAGCACCACTGTGCTGCCACATTTTCGTTCTTTCTTTCTAATTTAAGATGTAAGATTCCCTCCAGGATTCCTGCATAATTCAACACTCTGCCTTCGTGCGAGACAGCTGATCTATCTCATTGCCGAATCGGTAATTGACCAAAAATTCAGAAGTAAACAACGTTTTCAACCCCAAAAAAAGGATATGAAACACTTCTTCTGTATCTATAAAATGCAGCTTGCAAGAGCCACAATAGCATTTTACATTTTGCATCAGGAAATTTCTCCTTAAGCATTTCAAACTCAGCCAACAATTCCTTGGCAACTGATGTGAAGAGACCATTTAAATGATGCAAGAATCTTTTTATGGAGAGCATTATTCAACTTTGCTGAATTACTAATGGTGTGACAAATGCAAACCATAGAGACTACAGGATTCGTTTTCATAATTGATAATTGCTCCTAATGCTGCTGACTTCTGAGTTCTTCATGCAATTTCCATTTCCAACTCATTAAAACTTCCTTTTCTTAATGCACATGTACCGGATGTTGAGTCGGATGAGGTGCCACATAGAGTTACGGCACAAGGACAGGTAGAGATTAGGCTCACTGACTAAGAATAAGGAGTCCGGAAAAAGGATAATCTTCAGGTTGTTGAACGGAAAAATTGGATCAGTGCGAGGGTCTGAACTCTACATGAATGCTTTAAACGAAATGGCCAATTTTTAGTAATAATACCAAGATAGGCAAAAGATGGATAACAAAAAGATTATAATAGGATATGCAAAAGATCAAAGGAGTGACTCAGCGGTCAGGTAGCATCCCTGGAGAACATGGATAGGTCACGTTTCAGGTCGAGACCCTTCTTCAAATGTTCCCAATCTATGTTTCCAGTGTTGCTTTTTGACCTGTTGAGTTACTCCAGCACTTTGTGTCCTTTTGTATATTAAACAGCGCCTGCAGTTCTTTGTTTCTACGTGTGGGATATAGATGGTTCTTCTTCTTGCGTTTGAGGCAACAGAAGTTATGAAGCTGCTTCTGCTTCTGCTGTCTCTGTTTGTTGTCGTTCGCCTGACTGAGGTCAGTTGACAGGGCTCACCATGGGGAGGTCGACAACGTGAGCCCCATATAGATGGTTAAGTGAGTGAAGAAACAGTTGGCGACAGGGCATGAAGCAGTGAAATGTGAGATTATCCACTTTGGTAGGAAGGTGGCAAGCCTTGCCGGAATCCTCAGCTGTGCCCGTAGAACTGTGCGAACCAGCTGGCAGGAGTATTTATGGACATCTTCTACCTCTCCCTACTTTATAATCTGAGGTTTCCACCTGTCTTAAGAAGACCACTTTCGTCCTGGTGCCAACCAAAAACAAGGCAATGTACCTTGAATAAATGAATGAAACTTTATTGTCACATGTACCTTGGGTACCTGGGTTCAGTGAAATGCTTTGTTCTGCATACAACCTAGGCAGTACGCAGAACACATGTGCCACCACGTGTTGGTGCCAACAAAGTTACAAAGTACTAAACTGTCTTATCTACTGCCTGCCGCCGCATGTGGTAGCAGCCCCCTTCCCCACTCGCCCCGCCAGTTCCCACTTCATTCTTGGTGCCCCCCCACCCTACCCCGTGCCAGTTCCCCCTTCATTCTTTGTGCCCCCCACCCCCTTGCCAGTTCCCCCTTCATTCTTGGTGCCCCCCCACCCCACCCCCGTGCCAGTACCCCCTTCATCCTCGGCAGCCCCATGCCGGGTCCCCTCATTGTCCTTAACGGCCCCAGGCCGGGTCCCCCTTTGTTCTGGGCGCCCCCCCTCATTGCTCTTGCCAGTTCACCTCGCTCTCGGCCCCTCCTCGCTCTCAGTGGCACGGTTCCCATCGGCACTGGTGGTTCGGGGCCAATTCAGAGTCCATGGTGGGCAAACCAGAACTACCGGGTGGTTCCTCTATCGCCAGTCCACAGCGGGCGAGTCCTCTGTTGTTTGATTGCGGCCAGCGAGTCGGGCCGGCTTGCCAGAAGTGTCACCGGGAGTGACGCTGTTCACCAGGACCGACGCTGCTCACCGGGAGTGTCGCTGTTCACCGGGAGTGTCGCTGTTCACCGGGAGTGTCGCTGTTCACCGGGAGTGTCTCTGTTCACCGGGAGTGTCGCTGTTCACCGGGAGTGTCGCTGTTCACCGGGAGTGTCGCTGTTCACCGGGAGTGTCGCTGTTCACCGGGAGTGATGCTGCTCACCGGGAACGACACTGCTCACCGGGAGCGTCCTGGCCCACTGCTTAATGACTACTACTTGATGGCTCAGACACTCATGATGATGAAGTGCTTTAATAGGCTGGTCACGATGCACATCAACTCCAAACTGCCAGACATGTTTGGTCCATTGCAAGTTGCCTAACTGGTCCACACAGGTTCCATCTTCCTGACTCCACACTCATCACTGGAACATCTGGATTTCAAGGACAGCAAGATCATCTATTTATTGACTTTATTATCTCCATAATCCTGGGCCTAGGACTCTCATCACCCCCTGCAGCTGGATCCTTGATCATGACCTCTACATTGACCTTCTCACCCATAGACTGCAATCCGTAAGGACGGGCCACAATACATCCCCATGATCAATCTCAATGTCAGTGCCCCCTCGCAAGACTGCGTTCCAAGCTCCTTACTACACTCCCTGTACACCCATGACTGTGTGGCCAAATTCTGATCAAATTCCATTTATAATTTTGCATATGACACCACAGTAATGGGCCAGATCTCAAACAATAACGAGATGGAGTACAGGGAAGAGATGAGAGGGCTTAGTAGCATGGTGTCAAGACAACCTCTACCTCAATGTCAGCAAAATGAAGGAGCTGGCCATTGATTTCAGGAAGTTAAATGGAGCCCACAACCCAGTCTGTTTCAATGGTGCTGAAGTGGACGTGGTCCTGAGCTTCACAATAGTCAATAGTCGTTTATTTGTCACATACACATAAATGTGTAGTGAAATGAAACATTACCCGCAGTTGAACAATAAGACCAATAAGAATAATCAATAAAAATGCAATAACACATACAATCACAACTAACACCAAACAAAAGAAACATCCATCACAGTGAGTCTCCTCCAGTCCCTCCTCACTGTGATAGAAGGCCAGAATGTCTTTTTCTCTTCCCCTGCCGTCTTATCCCGCGGTCAGGCTGTTGTCGTTGCCACGTCGGGGCGGTCGGGGCTCCCGATATTGAAGCCCCCGCTGGGCGGTGAAAGGTCCACGGCCTATTCCAGGCCGCGCCGGGTGGTGAAAGGTCCGCGGGGGGCCGACCCAAGCCCCGCGATTCGGGGCGGGCGAACACGCTGCCGCTGCCGCTGCCGGAGCTCCCGATGTCGGCCCCCACCCAGGGGCCTGCGGGCTTCCGACGTCCACGCGGCCCGCGCCGGAGCCTCCGGAGACGAGTCGCAGCCGCTCCCGCAGCATCTGCAGGCAGCCAGTGCCGCAGGTGGTGAGTCCGGGCCGTGGGCTCTGCGAACCAGAGCCCCAGGTGGTCCCAGGTGCATGGCCGGTGGTAGGCCGCAACGGGAACGGAGACACGACACAGAAACAAAGGTCACGTTCCAAGATATAAATATCTCCAGCAATGTCCTGGTCCAGTCACATTGACACTATGGCCAAGAAAGCACACCAATGCCACAGCTGATGAGTTGGTGTACAGGAGATGGATATAACCCTTGGTTGAGTGGTACCATAACAACAACCTACAAACATAGAATCATGGAAAATAGGTGCAGGAGTAGGCCTTTCAGCCCTTCCAGCCAGAACCGCCATTCAATATGTTCATGGCTGATCATCCAAAATCAGTGCCCCGTTCCTGCTTTTTCCCCATATCCCTTGATTCTGTAACCCCAAGAGCTATAATCTAACTCTCTCTTGAAAACTTCCAGTGAAAAGGCCTCCACTGTCTTCTGCAGCAGGGAATTCTAAAGATTCACAGCTCTCTGGGTAAAAAAGTCTCCCCCCCCCCCCGCACCCCCCCCCCCCATAGACCTCTCACTAAATGTCAACAAAACCAAGGAATTCATTGTTGATCCAGAAAGGGGAAGTCAGAATACCTCGTGCCAGTTTCATTATGTGATGGAGAGAGTTTGGAGCTTCACATTCCTGGCGTTAACATCTCAGGTCACCTGTTATGAAGAAGGCACACCAGCACCTCTACTTTCTGAGAAGTGTAAAGAATTTCAGCACATCACCAGATATTGTAATAAACTTCAACACATCCTTTGTAGTAAGTATCCTGACTGGTTGCATCACGGCCTGGTTTGGCAATTGCCATGTCCATCACAGGCACAGTCCTCCCCACCATCAAAAACATCTACAACAAGGTGCCATCTATCATTAAGGATCCGAACCTTCCGGGCCATGCTACATTTTTGCTGTTCCAATTTAGTAGGAGGTATAGAAAGAAGTCTTAAGTCCCACACCCATTTGGTAGGAGGTATACAAGCCTTAAGTCTCACAACCACCAGGTTCAGGAACAGTTATTTTCCTACAGCCACCAGGTTCTTGAACTGACCTGCACAACTGTAACAACATCTCAGTCATGGAACACCAGATTCAAGAACATCTCAGACAGTTCAACAGACCTCAGTCTTAAGAAGGATCTCGACCTGGAACATCATCAGTCTGAAGGGTCTCGACCTGAAACATCATCAGTCTGAAGGGTCTCGACCTGAAACGTCATCAGTCTGAAGAAGGGTCTCGACCTGAAACGTCATCAGTCTGAAGGGTCTCGACCTGAAACGTCATCAGTCTGAAGAAGTGTCTCGACCTGAAACGTCATCAGTCTGAAGGGTCTCGACCTGAAACATCATCAGTCTGAAGGGTTTCGACCTGAAACGTCATCAGTCTGAAGGGTCTCGACCTGAAATGTCATCAGTCTGAAGGGTCTCGACCTGAAACGTCATCAGTCTGAAGGGTCTCGACATGAAACATCACCAATTCCTTCTCTCCAGAGATACTGCATGGCCAGTTGAGTTGCTCCAGCTTTTTGTGTCTATCTTCAGTTGAACAGACCTCCCATATGCTATGCTAGGGATAAATTCCTGTTCTTATAATCTACCTTGTTTCGACCATGAACTTTTAAAATCTCCCACTTTCTCTACAGCATTATATTCTGCACTTTATTTATTTTCTCTTTTGTATCACTTGATAGACTTATGTATGTAATATGTATAATATGCCTGAACAGTATGTAAAACAAAGTTTTTCACTATATCTCATAAACGTGACAATAATAAACTGATCCTGATACCAAACTTCAGGAGAAATTGTGCAGAGAACAACCCCTCAAGGTTGGTAAAGTAGTTAATGTGCAGATATCAAATTTGTCAGGGAAGAAGGACGTTATGGTTAAAAGGGAAGGTTATGGTTAATGAAGACTATGCTGAAACATGGGCAAATGTAACCAGCCTCATACCATTAAAAAAAGAAGCAAATGCAAGAGGTAACGATAAATTATTAAAAATCTCGATTAAAGTTTAATCTCACCTTATCGCTCATATTTCATGTTGTCTGAGAAATTCCCTTTGTTTCACCCTTCGCCCTCACCCACCTAGTCTTCGTCCTAGAGTAACTAACTGATTTATCTCTTTCTCTGTGTCTGGGACCCAATATATTAGCTGTATCTCTTCTCACAGAATCTGTTCAACCTGCTGAGTTTTTCCAACATTTTCTGTTTTTATTTCAGACTTCCGGCTTCTGCAATTTTTTTTATTATCAAAAATCCCGATTGGAGTCAGGTAGCTCTAGTTTACATTCCAGCAGGACATGCAGCACCTCACACTACACAAAAGATTTAACGGATACTATTCTGAGCTGAATGGACTCAAATATTTGGAGAGATTAAGAAAGCTGGAGCACTTAAATCTAGAAAAGAGAAGGCAAATAAGAGACCTGAAAAAACTCTTCACGATTATGAGTTTCATTTGGATAACAGATTGAAACTGATTGTTCCCGTGATCGAATTCAGAACGAGAATATATCATAGCTACTTGCAAATCATATGAAGAACTCAGGGAGACTTCCCTGCACAGACAATGGTGAAAATGTGTTCTTACTACTACACTGAGTGGTTCCAGAAGATGATTTTACTGCATTTAAAAAGAGGCTTGATATATACACCAGACAGGAGAGAATAAGTGGATAAAGGGACCAGGCAGGCAAGTCAATCCTGCCTGTTCTGGAAGGAAGGTAGTGTGGAGTTTAAACATCAGCATTAATCGTTTGACACAAATATGTTTTGTCTGTTCTGTGTGTATTCGTTTAACACACGTAAGATATGCTAGGGCAGTCAGTGACTGACTGCCTAAATCAAACCATTTCATAATAGTTCACAATGGTAAATGGTACTGTGGCTAATCCAGCAAATCTACACACACATGCGGTGTGCATTCCCATCTTACATTACTATCCTCCAGAGTAAACTCAGTACTGATGCAATGTACGTTTCATCTAAATCTGTCCTGTGCTCCACCTCTCCAAGCCTGGCTGACAAAACTCACATAAGGTGATTGCAATGCTTTTGAGGCTCTGGCAGTTCACACAGATGATGTGGAATCCTGATTAAAAGTCTGGTAACAGAAGAAATCAGTGGCTAAAACCTAGGACAGGGGATGAAAATTTTACCAGTGCCTGTTAGAAATCTAGGAAATGATGAGAGTATGGGTTGTGACAATGGTGGTTGTATTGCATTTCTTCCATCGTCCCGAGGGCAGCAGGAATAGCATCCACCAATTGTGCTAGGTTACACCAGCAATTTCAATAATGCTCTGGGGTGCACCCAGCAAGAGCTAATTGTTCTACATTGCCAAGCTTCTGAATCCTGCCAGCTCTGGCTGTAATTATAGACATCTGTCACTGCTAGCCACTCAGCGGTAACCGTAACATCAATATACAACAATAACACTGAAATGCCTCTGGGCGCCGCATGGAGACCTGCAACGAGAATCGGGCAATCATCTGCTTTCTTCAAACTATCTGTCAAACGCTCCCAGCCACAAATTGCTCTCTTTGTATCCTTAGGATAATTTGTTGATTTATTGTACATCTTCTAATATTTACAACCCAACCCACCTCCCCCAGTGGTAGAGTGGACCAAAATATTGCTCAAAGAAAACTCATTTGGCTCAAGCAGCACTTAAAAACAAACCATCAGTCAGGCCGCATTTTGGGGATCTTTACCTCTCTACACAATGAATGCTTGCAAATCTCTGACCGGGAATAAAGGCACAAATTAAAGCTTGCACAGATACTCAATGCACCAATTAACATTCTGATTTCAGGTTAATCATCAGTGATAACCACCAAATCAACACAACTTATTTTAGTTGATTCAGGATTCGCCTTTGTCTGCATATTCTGAATTTATTAAAACATTGTGGAAATTACACCAATTTTTTTGCTGTTTTCATTTTGGATACATCTTGAAAACCGGAGATGATGCTCTGATTCATCTATTTTGTTTTATTCCTTATATTAACTGGTGTCTGCATCCCTGGAAAGGGTCATAGTGTTGAACATGGAGAAACAGTCCCTTCAGTCCACTGCTTCCATGCCAACCTTTTTTCTCATCTACACTAATCCCACCGGCCATATCCTTCTATGCCTTGTTATTTGAGTGTCCTTCTAAAAGCTTCTTAAATGTATTAATTTTATCTAACGCCACCACCCCTTCTGGCAGAAAGTTCCACCAAACAACCATTGTCTCTGCAAAGTGTGCATGTTTAAACACTTAATTTCCATGGCAAACATTTAATTTATCTTTAAAAATGTTTTCTGGGCTAATTAATGCAAGGCAATACTAGAAGCATGTGAAGTGCCATGACACAGCAAGCCTTGCAAATTGATCCTCACATAAAATATGGTTGATCTCACAGATTCCAGCAATCACCGAGTTCCAGCTTTCAGAAAGCTCCTCACTTTTTGTTTGATTTAGCAACCCAGGAATAATACTAAGACGATTACCAAAGCAATGTACAAAAGTAGGCCCTTGCGAATGTAAATCATTTTAGTTGCTCCTTTATCTATTTCATTTAAATATTTGCAGATTAATTTAAATATGCATTTTCAAGAGAGAGTTAGATTTAGCTCTTAGGGCTAAAGGAATCAAGGGATATGGGGAAAAAGCAGGAACGGGGTACTGATTTTAGATGATGAGCCATGATCGTATTGAATGGCGGTGCTGGCTCGAAGGGCTGAATGGCCTACTCCTGCACCTATGTTTCTATGTTTCTATATATCAATGAATAAAGTACCTAACCAGGTGATTTTAGAGGACACATATTGGGATCAAATTGGGAATCATTGAAAGGTAAATATTTAGCGCAACACAAATAGATGTTAATTTTTGGTTTTGGAATATCACAATCTTATTATTTCTGGTGCAATTTCAACATAGAAACCAGAAATCAGTGAGCATTCACTTTTCTTTAAAATACATTCTCTTCATTTTTCTTAAAATAAGCAGCTATATCTTATCATATCATATCATATCATATATATACAGCCGGAAACAGGCCTTTTCGGCCCACCAAGTCCGTGCCGCCCAACGATCCCCGTACATTAACACTATCCTACACCCACTAGGGACAATTTTTACATTTACCCAGCCAATTAACCTACATACCTGTACGTCTTTGGAGTGTGGGAGGAAACCGAAGATCTCGGAGAAAACCCACGCAGGTCAGGGGGGGGACCCATTCATAAACAGGAGAATTAATATTTAGCAATGGTGCTGATTAAACATTTAGTGCTGGGAATACCGATGAAACTCATCCTACTAACACATTTGAAAGTTGCAGACTGCATCTTCAAACAAAATCTATTTGCAATAGGGCTGCAGAGTGGCACAGCTGGTATAGATAGCTGCTGCCTCACACCGACAGAGACCTGGATTCGATGCTGACCTCGGACGCTGTCTGTGTGATGTTTACACCTTCTCCCTGCGACCACGTGAGTTTTCTCCTGGTGCTCCAGTTTCTTCACAATCCCAAAGATGTGCGGGTTTGTAGATTAATTGGCCCCTGCAAATTTGTCCCTAATGTGTAACGAGTGGATGAGAAAGTGTGATAACATAGAACTAGTGTTACTGGGCGATTAATGGTCGGCATAGACTCGGTAGGCCGAAGAGCTTGCTTCCATGTTGTATTTCTTAACTAAA
The DNA here is from genome assembly GCF_053455715.1 of Rhinoraja longicauda. Lineage (NCBI taxonomy): Eukaryota > Metazoa > Chordata > Chondrichthyes > Rajiformes > Arhynchobatidae > Rhinoraja > Rhinoraja longicauda. The sequence continues at coordinate 43,520,750 of NC_135966.1, read as the reverse complement.
CTAAACTAATGGAATACTCCACCTTCACAAAGTACAATTTAGTAAGCAGTGTGCAGTGTGCGCTCATTAAATGAGGATTTCAATGTTTTCTCAAATCTTTGTGTTAAACCCGTCCAGCTGTGGATAGCAAAGCATGTTTGCTTCCCTCAGCATTTCCCAACTGAACACTTTAAATATTGTCCAAGAACACACTGTGCTGTTATCCTGTAGCATGGCTTGCCAATTTGTGGTTAATTATGTGCCGATTTATCAAGTTACAATCAGCATGTCCACAGACTAAAAGCTAGGTTGGGAATGGTTAGATTGATGTCTGATACAAATTGTAACTAAACTAGATGTGAGAAATACTAAGATTTTATAACTTGTAATTGACTGAAAATTACAGTACCAACTCAGTAACATGGAAACATAGGAAACATAGAACATAAAAAACAAAGCACCTCATATTTCACTTGGGCAGCTTACAACCCAGTATGAATACTGGTATGAATACTGGTATGAATATGAACTTCTCTAACTTCACCTAACCCTTGCATTCCCTCTCTCTCCATTCCTCCCCCATCCAAGTTTCATTAACCTGATTAAATTTCACTGTTTGCATGCCTCATTGTCACCTTCCCCTCAGCTAACAATGATCACGTTTACATTTTCTTTGATTATCATCCACTTTGACCTCTCGTTTTTACACTTCAACCTTCCATATCTTTAGTTTTTCTCTCCCCTGACTCTCAGTTTGAAGAAAGGTCTCGACCCGAAGCATCACACATTCCCTCTCTCCAGAGATGCTGCCTGTCCCGCTGAGTTACTCCAGCTTTTTGTGTCTATCTCTGGTGTAAACCAGCATCTTTGGTCGGGACATTAAGCATAAAAGTTGGAGATAAAACAAACTGCTGGAGGAACTCAGTGGGACAGGCAATATCTGTAGAGGGAAATGGACAGACAATTTTTGGGGTTAGAACCCTTTTTCAGTGTTCAGTTTTAATGAGGATCCTGACCCAAAATGTCATATGTACATTTCATAAATCCTAAGGCACTGACGCAGAATTAGGCCATTTGTCCAATCGAGTCCACTTTGCCATTCAATCTGATCTATCTTTCTCTCTTAACTCCATTATCCTGCCTTCTCCCCAAAACCTTTGACACCCATACTAATCAAGACTTGGCCAAGAATTCCACGGATTCACCACCCTCTGACTAAAGAAGTTAGTACATGTCCAGAGAAATAAAACACTCATCTTACGTTAATCCGATCATGCCCGAGATCATTCACATACACCTCGTCTGGACCCCCTCCAACGCAACACATTCCTCCTCAGATATGGGCCCAAAACTGCTCACAATACTCCAAATGCAGCTTGACCAGCATCTTATAAAGCCTCAGCATTACGTGTTAGAAGGAATTGCAGATGCTGGTTTACACCGAAGATAGACACAAAAAGCTGGAGTAACGTAGTGAGACGGGCGGCATCTCTGGAGAGAAGGAATGGATGACGTTTCGGGTCGAGTCCCTTCTTCAGACTTCTTCTTCTGAAGAAGGGTCTCGACCCGAAACATCACCCATTCCTTCTCTCCAGAGATGCTGCCTGTCCCACTGAGTTAATCCAGCTTTTTGTGTCTATTCTCAGCATTACATCACTGTTTTTATATTCTAGTCCTTGAAAATAAATGCTAACATTACATTTGCCTTGCTTACTAATGTGTCAACTTGCAAATTAACCTTTTGGGAGTCCTGCACCACCAATTCCAAGTCGTTTTGCACCTCTGATTTCTGAATCTTCTCCCCATTTAGAAAATAGTCTACGCTTTATTCCTACTTTATTCCTCCAAAGACGTACAGGTATGTAGGTTAATTGACTGGGTAGATGTAAAAATTGTCCCTAGTGGGTGTAGGATAGTGTTAATGTGCGGGGATCGCTGGGCGGCGCGGACTTGGTGGGCCGAAAAGGCCTGTTTCCGCGCTGTATATATATGATATGATATGATATGATGATACTACCAAAGTGCATGATGGCACACTTTGCTATGCTGCATTTCATCTGTCTCTTCTTTGCCTCCTCTCCCAACCTGTCCAAGTCCTTCTGCAGAGTCCCTGCTTTATATGGACGTCCTGGTCCTCTACACTACCTGCCCCTCCACCTATTTTCGTATCATCTGTAAACTTGGCCACAGAGCCCTCAATTCCATCATTCAAATCATTGATATACCACATGAAGAGTAGGGGCCTCAGCACCGACCCCTGCGGAACTCCATTAGTCCTTCACCTCAGACTGAAGAAGAATCCCAACCCAAAACACCATCTGTCATTTCCCTCCACTGATGCTGCCTGATCCACTGAGTTCCTCCAGCAATTTATGTTTACATTCAAGATTCCAGCCTCTTGTGTCTCTATAAAAGTTGGGAAGTCATGTTGCAGCTGTATAAAACTTTGGTTAGGCCACATTTGATGAGAGAATATTAGCAATAAGGAGAGATTGGACAAATCGAATTGCTTTTCTTTAGAGATGCAGCGCGGAAACAGGCCCTTCGGCCCACTGCGGAACGTGCCGACCAACAATCCTCGCACATTAACACTATCTTACACACACTAGGGACAATTTTACATTTATTCCAAGCCAATGAACCGACAAACCTGTACATCTTTGGAGTGTGGGAGAACCCGAAGATCTCGGAGAAAATCAATGCAGGTCACGGGGTGAACGTACAAACTCTGTACAGACAGCACCCGCAGTCAGGATCGAACTCGGGTCTCTGGCGCTACGCAACTCTACTACCGCTGTGCCACCATGCCGTCCGGTTTCCTGGAGCATTAAATGCTAAGGAGATGACCTGTTAGATTTAAAATGATGAGTGATATTGATCAGGTCGATGGTCTTTTTCTTGGGTAGGAATGTCAAATACTGGAGGCTACTGCTTTAATGTGAGAGAGGGTAAGTTTGAAAAGAGATGTGTGAGCCATGCTTTATTTATACAGAGTGGTAGATGATTAGAATATGCTGCCACGAGAGGTAGTGCAAACAGAAAGAATAGCAACATTTAAGAAGCATTTAAACAGGCATACGAATAGGCGAGGAATGGAGGGATATAGACCATGAAGAAATATATGGACGTCCTTGAATGGTGTACCAAGATATCCAAATCTCATTGCACCTTCCCTTTTTCATCCAGCATCATTCACATAATAATTTCCAGATGCCTGTTCACCTGACCAGAGCCCGTATTATCTAATAATTGCATCAACATCATGGTGTAAATGAAAATTCAGCTGAAGGGTAATATCCTAACTTTCCATTAATGAAACCCATAATGCAACCTGCAAATATTACATAGTATGTTGCTCACAAAGAACAAAATACTCTAGACTATACTATTCCACATGCAGAAACATTCCCTTCGGCCCATCGAGTCCATACTGACCAGCGATCCCCACAAACTAACAGTAGGGCCAATTTTACGTTTGTACCAAGCCAATTCACCTACAAATCTGTACGTCTTTGTAGTGTGGAAGGAAACCGAAGAACTCATGGAAAACCCACGCAGGTCACGGGGAGAACGTCCAAACTCCGTACAGATAAGTACCCATAGTCAGGATCGAACCCGGGTCTCTGGCGCTGTAAGGCAGCAGCTCTACCGCTGCACCACCATGCCACTAAATTATTTCATTTGATCTTTTAATTTTAATTGCTTTTTAATTAAATTAAGTTTAAATATCTTTATTTGCTTTGGATTTTTTAAATTAGATGCAACAATTTTAATAGTTTTTGCATATCTCTGGATATCAGAACCATTTAAAAGTTTTGAAAGCCCGACAAGAGGTGAGGCCTCCCAATCCCAACCAAATTTCACAATGTCAAAGACTGCCAGAGATTCTGCGATGCCAATACAACAGTAATCTGTCCCACTTAGGTGATTTTTTAGCCGACTACATGCGACTAGGCTGTCTCCACATGATCGCCGGGGTGTCGCCTGTCTGGTCGTGAGTCGTCTCCAAAGAGTCATAGCGTTTTTCTGGTCGCTGCTGGATTTTGAGATGTTTAAAACTTTTCGGCGACTGTTCGTTTGACGCCAATGATCGTAGCTTGACGTTTCCTTACGTAGGCGCTGTCGTAGATAGTCGCCAGGTGACGTAGGTTGCCGCCGGTGCTGGATTTGGTGAATTCCATTGGCGACTACCCACGTCAACCTACGTCAACCGGCGACAGGTACCGGCGTCAAAACCGGAGGCCAAAATGACGCGAATTGTCTTCAGTTGTTGCCGACAGGGTCATAACCTGTCGTAGCTTGTCGCGGGTAGACATAGGTTGACTTCCCTACGTCGTAGGTTGTCGCCAGTGTGGTTGTAGGTTGTCGTAGGTGCGGTCGTAGGTGGACGTCCTAAGTCGCGCCGATGGGGTCGCCGGTTGTCGGTAGCTTGCCGTAGCTGGACATCGACCAGGTGGTAGGTTGTTGTAGCTTGTCGTAGACATTGTCGTAGCCGGTTTTTGGCGACCTGTTATGACTATGACAGTCGCTGGCAGTCACCTAAAAAATCGCCTAAGTGGGACAGGCCCTTAAGGCGTGGTTACTACTGAGGCCTCGCTATCTTTGTCTCCTGATTCCCAGGGGTGGAAAGTCATCTAATGTGGCATTCTGCACCAAGACAATGGGAGTGTGGGGAGGTCACATTTTGGATGAGGTTGAGAAGATCACATCTGGAGCACTCCGTTTAGTTATGGTCGTGAAACGAGGGATATATTTTCATTGGAGGTAGTTCAGAGCAGTTTCACTTGTTTTTTTCCCCCTCAAAGTCTGCAAGGAATGCCTCAGCAGGTTGGAGATACAAGCAGCTGCAGGGGCTGGTTTACAAAAAACCCACAAAGTGCGGGAATAACTCAGCGGATCAGGCAGCATCTTTGGAGAAGATGAATAGGTGATAGGACCCTTTTTCAGATTGATGGTGGTGGAGGGAGGGGGGGGGGAAGAAAGCTGGAAGAGCAGTGGGGACAAGTCGATACAAAATGTGTTAGATGACAATAGAAGAGGTGAGAATTGTGAAGCCAGAGGAAGGAATATAGTTGGAAGGGAATGGGGAAAGTGGGAAGGGAAGTGAGTGAGAGTGAATCCAAATGGGACACAGGGTAGAGTGGGAGAAGGAAAAGGAACAAATAAATTAAAAAAGTGGGGGGGGGGGGGGGGGGGGTGGGTATGTAAGTTAGTGACCTAAAATTGGATAATCCAATGTTTACAGCGTTAGGTTGTAAGCTGCCCAAGTGGAATATGAGGTGCTGTTCTTCCAGTTTGCATGTAGCCTCACTCTGGCAAAGCAGGAGTCCCAGGACAGAAAGGTCAGCAAGGGAATCGGAAGGGGGGGGGGGGGTGTTGAAATGATTAGCAACCAGAAGATCTAGCAGGTTTTGGTGGACAGAATGTAGTTGTTCATCGAAAAGGTCGCCGAGTCTACGCTTGGTTTCGCCAATATAAAGGAGCTTACATGGAATTCAAAAGAATGGGGGCTGATCTGATCAAAACATGCTCGATTCTGAAGGGGTGGAATATGGGGGGGGCTTTCAGCGAGGAATGTGAAGAGGCTGTTTTAGGAATCTAGAATTGGGGGCACAATTTCAAAATAAGGAGTCATCTATTTAAGATGAAGGTGAGAAAGAATTTCTTCTCTCAGATCATCATGAATTTTAGAATTCTCTTTCCATGAATGCTGTGGAGGCAGAATCACTTTCACGTGATCCTTTGTACTCTGCAGTTGGCAATTCCAAGGTAGGCCTCCCATCTTACATCTTACATAAACTGGAACTTACCCAAAACTTGATGAATTTATTTGAATGCACAGCATTCCATTCACTTTTCAGTCCTGTGCTCATAGATCTACACTGACTTTGGCAATCTATTCCATTTATATTGTCAATCTTTGCTTTCTCATCTCTCCTTCAAGAATAGAGATGCTGACCGTGGTAACTACAGAAGGGACTCTATCAGGGAACATCATAACTAGGGTCTTCCTCAACTGTCTCACTTCAATGGCCAAAGAGTAACTCGATAAATACTGTCCATCGAGAAGCACAGTGGACAGGTTCATCACTATGTGACAACTCCAAACAGAATGCATACAGTTTCATTAACCAGTGTGACTGGCGTTCTTCAACCTCATTAAGGCCTTTGACTCAGGATCTTGATCGATTGGCCAGGTGGGCTGAGGAATGCTTGATGGAATTTAATACAGAGAAAGGTGCGGTGTTGCATTTTGGGAAGTCTATCATGGGCAGGACCTACACAGTGAATGGTAGGGCCTGTTTCCACGCTGTATCACTCTACGACCCTATGACTCCGTCAATCAGGAATGACCCTGGAAAACCCTCCTTACACTCAGCTGCACACAGAATTTGTGTTCATTCCACATTTGCTCCCATTTGGCATACAAGCTATGATACTAGCCAATGGGTTTTAAACTGAACCAACCTCATTGAAGACCGGTGTAACAAGGCGGCATCATAGAAACATAGAAAATAGGTGCAGGAGTAGGCCATTCGGCCCTTTGAGCAAGCACCGCCATTCAATATGATCATGACTGATCATCCTAAATCAGTACCCCGTTCCTGCTTTTTCACCATATCCCTTGACTTTGTTAACCATAAGAGCCAAATCCAACTCTCTCTTGAAAGCATCCAGTGAATTGGCCTCCACTGCCTTATGTGGCAGAGAATTCCACAGATTCACAACTCTCTGGTTTTTCCTCATCTCAGTCCTAAATGGCCTACCCCTTATTTTTAAATTGTGACCCCAGGTTCTGGACTCCCCCAACATCGGGAAAATTTTTCCTGCATCTCGCCGGTCCAATCCCGAAAGAATTTTATATGTTTCTATAAGATCCCCTCTCATCCTTCTAAATTCCAGTGACTACAAGCCCAGTTGACAATTCTTTCATCATATGTCAGTCCCGCCATCCCGGGAATTAACCTGGTGAACCTACACTGCACTCCCTCAATAGCAATAATGTCCTTCCTCAAATTACGAGAACAAAACTGCACACAATACTCCAGGTGCGGTCTCACCAGGGCCCTGTACAACTGCAGTAGGACCTCCTTGCTCCTAAATTCAAACCCTCTCGCTATGAACTCAATCTTTCCCACACCCTTCTTGGATCCCACCTCTGGTAAACTTCCTGTCCTCTTCAGAACTAAAGGTGAACTGTTTAACTGACGGCAAGGAGTGAGAAATATCCTCAGTATGGAGCAACAAGGTTCCAGATCACAGAAATCTGTACGGTAACAACTAGCATCTGCCCAGAATGGAAAATTGGCTAGGTGTATCATGACTACAAAATTCTGGGCCTACTGAACTGATTACTACATGTTTAGCAAACTCCGCACAGGCAGTGCCTGAGGTTCGGACTGAATCAGGGTCTCTGGCACTCTGTGGCTCTACTAGTCGTTCCACTTTGATGCCTACAGTACTATTTAGCAACACTTACTCTCGAACAACTTGCTCACTGTTGCCCAGTTTTGGGTGGGCTCACGGGAACTATTCTGTCCCAGAGTCAATCAAAACCTTGGTCCAAACGTGGGCCAATGAGCTGAATTCCAGAAATAAAGCAAGGGAGAATATCCTTTACATCAAGGCAGCATTTTGACCAAATTGCCAACACAATTAGATAGAGTGGTAAAAAAGGCGTATGATATGCTTGCCTTCGTCGACTGAAGCATTGTGTAAGAGTTAGGAAGTCAAGTTGCAGTTTTATCGAACCTTTGGTTAGGCAGCGTTTGGACTCATCTGCAGTACTGGTTGCCCCATTACAAGAAGGAAACGCATTGCCACGTGTGGTGCATAGACAGAATGCTAGAGTAACTCAGCGGGACAGGCAGCATCTCTAGAGAGAAGCAATGGGTGACGTTTCGGGTCGAGATCCTTCTTCAGACTGAGAATCAGGGGAGAGAGAGACACAGTGTAAGGTGTGAAAAGGGGACAAAAGGGATGGGAATCAAGGAAAATGAAAATAGATAATTGTTAGCTGGAAGAAGATGACAAGAAGCATGCAGAGACAGCATTTAATCAGGGGGACAGTCTGACTGGTTGGAGAACTAGGAAGGGAAGGGATGGAGACAGAGGGAAAGCAAGGGTTACTTGAAGTTAGAGAAGTCAATGTTCATACCACTGGGGTGTAAGCTGCCCAAGCGAAATATGAGGTGCTGTTCCTCCAATTTACATGAGGCCTCACTTTGACAATGGAGGAGGCCCAGGACAGAAAGGTCAGTGTGGGAATGGGAGAGGGAGTTAAAGTATTTAACAACCGGGAGATCAGGTAGGTTTAGGTGGACTGAGCGGGGGTGTTCAGCAAAATGATCGCCGAGCCTGCGCTTGGTCTCGCCGATATACAGGAGTCCACACCTAGAACAGCAGATATAGTAGATGAAGTTGGAGGAGGTGCAAGTGAACCTCTGCCTCACCTGAAAAGGCTGTTAGGGTCCTTGGATGGAGTCGAGGGGGGAGGTATAGGGACGGGTGTAGCATCTCCTGTGGTTGCAGGGGAAAGTACCTGGGGCGGGGTTGTTTTGGGTGAGAAGGGACGAGTTAACCAGGAAGTTGCAGATGGAGCAATCTCTGCAGAAAGCGGAAAGGGTTGGAGATGGGAAGATGTGGTTAGTGGTGGGATCCCGTTGGAGGTGGCGAAAATGTCAGAGGTTAATGTGCTGTATACAACGGCTGATGGGGTGAAAGGTGAGGACTCGGGGGACTCTGTCCCTGTGAAGACTGGGGGGAGCGGGAGCAAGGGTGGAGCTGCGGGGTACCAAGGGGACACGTGTTGGTGGTGGTGGTACAGGCAGATACGATTAACAGGATTTAAGAGGGTTGCTTAACAGGATTTTAGTTAGGCTCATTACATTGCAGGGAATGGGGGAATCTCCGCGAGGAATATGGATCTCATGCAGGCAGAGGAGATGAATTTAACTTGGTATCGTTTTGGGCATGGACATTGTGGGCAAAGGGTCTGCTCCTGTGCTGTACTGGTGTGTGTTCAATGTAAAGGGAAATCATTCAACATTTCTGGTAGGTGATCCTTCCTTACAACTGCGTGCTGGTCTGGGGAATGGTCACTCAGGCATAATATCGAATGGTATCTCTATTCACAGATGCTGCTTGCCTGGCTGTGTTCTTCTAAAATTCTTTATTTTTGTTTCAACGTCCTTGTAAATCTCCACTGCAAATTCACGAGTACATTTACATCTTTCTTGTTATGTGAAGACCAGAATTATTTGCACTATTTAAACTATTGCCCAACTTGCTTTCGTGCCTAGCCTCTCTACTCCTACCTTCGACATATTTATTGACTAACAAAGGCAAGCATCCCTTTTGCCCTTTAAACCACTTTATTATCTCTCCTGCCATCATCTTTAAGGATCATGTACTCCAAGGTCCCTCTTTGTTTCCACACTGTCAAATATCCTCTTATTTATTGTATCCCCCTCAAATATGTGACCTCACATCTCTCTGGATTAAATTTAATTTGCCATTTTTGCGCTTTGACTAATAAAATGAAATTCTCCTCCTGCAGTTTAATGCTTCCCTTCTTATTGCCAACCGCACAGTTAACGTTTGTATCATCAGGAAACTTCTTCAGCTTTCTCCCCTATTAAGATCTAAATCACTAATATACATCATGTAAAAGAAAGGACCAAGTATTGGCTTAGCGGGAGAGCTACTGCCTTGCATCGCCAGAGACTTGGGTTCGATCCTGACTTCAGGTGCTTGTCTGTACGGAGTCTGTACCATCTCTCCGTGACCTGCGTGGGTTTTCACCGAGATCTTCGGTTTCCTCCCACACTCCAAAGGCGTACAGGTTTGCATGGTAATTGGCTTGGTATAAATGTAAAATTATCCCTAGTGTGTGTAAGGTAGTGTTAGTGTGCAGGGATTGCTGGTCGGTGCGGACTCGGTGGGCTGAAGGGCCTGTTTCTGCGCTGTACCTCTAAACTAAACTAAAACTAAACTGTTGAATCCAGTAAAATATTTCCAGTGCCTTTCAGCCACATACCACCAGACTTTACTCTTTGCCTTCTGCCACTGCGCCAATTTTATGTCCTGTTTGGATTCCACGGGCTTTTACATTATTGAACAGCCCACTGTGTGGGACATTTCCAAAAGTGTTGCGAAATCCAAATAGACTAAACATAACATACTACCCTCATTGTAAGCACCCCATTCCACCTCGTAACCTCTTCAAAAGATGCAATCAAGTTAAACGCAACTTTCCCTCAGGAAATCTACACGTACTTGCCCTAATTAAATTGTGCCTTTCAAAATGGATGTTTGTATTACCCTGATCAGATATATCCAAGAACACTGTGCGAAGGTAGAGTAGAAGTTGCAGGCACCCTGGCTGAGATACCTGAATCATCATTAGATATGGTGAAGAGCCGGAAGACTGGAGGGTAGTTAATGCTCTGCCTCTATTTAAGAAGGGCTGCAAGGAAAAGCCTGGACAACTATAGATCAGTGAGACTAATATTTGTGTTGGGCAAGTTATTGGAGAAGATTCTGAGGAATAAGATATGCATTTGGATACACAGGGGCTGATTAGGGATTGTCAGCATGGTTTTGTACGTGGAAGATCGTGTCCTATGAATTTGATTGTTCTTTGAAGAAGTAACCAAATAGGTTGATGAGGGAAAAGCCATAGACATTGTCTATATGGAATTTACCAAGGCATCTGATAAAGTTCTGCATGATTGGCTGCTCTGGAAGGTTAGATCTCATGGGATGCAGGGAGAGCTAGCCGACTGGATTGAGAATTGCTTCATGGAAGGAAGCAGAGGGGTGGCAAGTTGATTTGCGGACTGGAGGCCTGTGACTACTGGTGTGCCTCAAGGATTGGTGCTGGGCCCATTGCTGTTTACAGTTTCTATCAATGATTTGGATGAGAATGTATAAGGAATGATTAGTAAGTTTGAAAATGACATTCAAGTAGGTGACATTGTAGATAGTGAAGATGGTTATCAACAATTACAGCAGGATCTTGATCAGTTGAGCAACTTGGATTTTGGGAAGTCAAGTCAGGGCAGGACATTCACAGTATATGTGGGGCCCTGAGGAGTGTTGTAGAGCAGAGGGATCTAGGAGTGCAGGTATATAGTTCCTTTAAAGTGGTAGATTGTTACAGGTACAGTTATGTTGCTCCTTTTAACAGCCTAGTCTATATTTCACCCAGGCCTGCTCATTTATGTAACTTTTTTTTAAATGGGATTCCTCCTAATTGATTCTAACTATCCCATCCAACACTCCATTATCTTTCAACGGTACCAAAATATCAGTTGAACATCCACACATGCGCCTCTCTCATCCCCTCCACTACATGAGCCGCAGTATATTCATTGAGGGCCTTACCTTCATACTCTGCCTCCACACAGCCCTTCTCTTTCCAAAGCTATCCTCTTAGGCGCCAGTAAACCCATTTTGAATTTTCTCACAGATAGACACAAAATGCTGGAGTAACTCAGCAGGACAGGCAGCATCTATGGAGAGAAGGAAAGGGTGACACTTCTTTAGACTGAGTTTTTTTGACAAAATTGAATTTTCTCACATTTTACTTACCAGTGTTTGCTCATACCCTCCCTTTGCTTTCCCAGTTTGCCTTTTTTTAAATTTCACACTAGGTTTTCTCTGCTCTTCCACATTTCCGCTATATTAAACTCTCACTGTCTGACATAAGCTGTCCTTTTTTTTAACCTCCATACACCTTTATAGTTCCACAGTGGAGCAGAAGCAATGTGTATGTAGGAACTGCAGATGCTGGTTTAAACCGAAGATAGACCACAAAACGTTGGAGTAACTCAGCGGGACAGGCGGCACCTGGAGAGGAGGAATGGGTGACGTTTGGCCGTCTCGCCCTTTGTCTTTGTTGGAATATGTCAAGCCTGTGCTCCATCTACGCTAGTCCCACCAGCCTGAACTTCTCCTAAATGCCTTCCACTTCTCTGAAACAGATCGTTTTGTGTTTCAAAAAGCAACAACCTTTGAAATAGAGAATGTCTCAACATTTTCTATAACCCTTCCAGTGCTATGATGCCACACAGGTATAAATCTCATTACTTGACCAAAATTAAAACTCAGTTTAATACTGCTCATGCCCGACAAAGTTTCTGCACATTATTGTGTTTTCAAATCCCTTGGTGACCATGAAATGATGCCCTTAAGAAAGCTTCCTCTTCTCCTGAGCAGCAAATGTAGTTTGTACAGATTGTACAGCCTCTGCCAGTATACCCTGCTAAGTTTCAATGGCAACGCATCATAAGAAACATTCAGAACTATCATTAGCTTTAATATTGCATTTTACTGGCAACCTTTGCCAATTTTGGAGTCACCTGCAGCACTCATGGGCAGACAGTAATTCTGGTCTGCAATATATCATTCTTATGGAAAAAAAATGCTTTTAGTTTTGATTCGGAAGAACCCTGGACTATAATTGCATAAAAGAGTAATGAAAAAATCCAATAATGTTACTAGGAAAAGATCTCTGATCTGGACATTCATTTAGCAATTCCCGTATTAGTTGACTTACAGCGTGGCCCCGACAGTGTGCAAAAGTCACATCCACTATCACGCTTACTCCATTATATAGTGTTACAAGTATTTTCCTGGAAGCCCGTTGGACTAATGTACTGGAAGAGAACGGAGAAGCTGCCCTCTACTGGCAGAAACGAGCATAATGCTGTGGTGCAGCTTCAGAGGAGCATGGACAAACAATAGAATGCTAACTAAATGGACCTCCAATAAAGGCTCCAGTCACTAAGGTAACTTCAGATCATTCCACAGTCGCCAACATTGGCAGAGAGCTTGCAGGAAGGCTAGAAATTCTCCCTTATGTGGTATAGCCTATGCCTAATACCTGTGACACTTCTTGTTATGATTTCTCTGTGATCGCCTGCCCATTGATGCCCCTTCGAGCAAAAGCCTCACAAATCTTTCAGTTTTAGTTTAATTTTGAGATACAGCTTGGAAACAGGTCCTTCGGCCCACCGATTCTGCACCACCCAGCAATTACCGCACATTAACACTATCCTACACACTAGGGACAATTTACATTTATACCAGCCAATTAACCTGTCTTTGGAGTGTGGGAGGAAACCGAAGATCTTGGAGAAAGCCCACATAGGTCAGGGGGAGAACGTACAAACTCCATACAGACCAGCACCTGTAGTCAGCATCGAACCCGGGTCTCTGGCGTTGTAAGGCAACAACTCTACTGCTGCGCCACCGTGCCACCCCTTCTACATGAAAAATGGTTCACTCATCCTTCACAGTCTATCTTTGTACAAAATATGCCCAGTTCAACAGGCCGCTGTTATTTTCACAATTGTTCTTCATCCACAATCCTCTTTGAAAGCATATACATGCGACATAATAAATATGCATTTTAGTAAATCAGAAGCAAATGAAAGCTCTATTTATTTTATTTGCATAAATTTCAATAAATGAGTTTGCTTCTGATCACAAGCAATAACTTATTAGTCACAAAAAATCCGGGCAGATTTTAAAAGCTTCAATTTAATCTTGTAAAGTATTCTGCTTTACAATCTAAAGACCACTATTACAAGTAACATCACAAATGTTTTCAAAGATGTTTGCCTGGGGAGGCTAGGAGCAGAGGCAAGAGGAAATAAAAGAACAAAACAGTTGCTGTGCCTCTTTGTGTGAAGGGAACACCATGCTTTTGCCATGTTATTTCTTTCTGACATGATTTATCGCCCACTAAGGTTTAAACTTGATAAAGCAAATTAATCTTTTATTGCAGGAGCCACAAGAGGTTGCCATTAGGAATCTGATTTGGTAAGGTGGCGTGTGTTTCATTTACCAGTTGTGCTGCAGTAAGAGCCCAGCAGGGATAACTGACTGCAGTTTCAAATGGACAGGGGCCTGTGAGGCTCAGGCAGCGAGACACATTCAGTGGACAGAATGGCAACATGGCGTATCTTTTTTAAATGGATTTGTTTCTGATCTGGCATAAACATCTACACATGAGTATGCTTCTGAATTTGCCTTATCAAGTATCGCCCTCAGAAAATAATTTAATTCTGCAGGAAAATCAAATATTCCCTTCGTATTCTGTTCCAAATTTCACCTTTTTAAAATAATGCATTCCAAATACTTTACAGCTCCTCCAAATAGACTTTGAGTGTTAATCTTTAGATTAGCTAGCTGGCAATGAAAGGTTGCTAGAGATAGGCACAAAAAGGTGGAGTAACTCAGCGGGTCAGGCAGCATCTCTGGAGAAAAGGAATAGGTGATGTTTTCATGTCGAGACCCTTCTTCAGACAGAGAGTCTGACTGCAGACTGCAGACTGAGAGAGTCAGGGGAAAGGGAAATGAAAGGTTTTGATGGTGATGTCGAGAGATTTAGAACAAATGAATGAAAGATATGCAAAAAAGTAACGATGAGAAAGGAAACAGGCCATTGTTGGTTGGGTGAAAAGGAGTTGCAGACAATGGGACTCAACATGAGGTCTTTGAAGATGTTGCCTGATTCTGCTGTGTAATTGTTGCCTGATTCTGCGGTGTAATTGTTGCGTGATTCCATGTCATGAAATGCAAGGGGCTGGAAATAGAGAAAATAAACTGAAATATTCTTTTCAATCCGTGAAATGGTGGCTTGAGCTATAGTTAGTATATATTATTGCCGCAGTGATCCATGATGCTTCCTTACTCAAAGGTTTTCAATTTACATTGTCTGGCACTAAAACAGAACAATTAATTCACATACCAGTTTTTCTCCTTCAAGTTCACAGCACTTAACTGAGAGATCTGGTTTTTTTTAAATGGTGAATCCAGATAAACGGTTAATGAGCAGAGTGTCCTGCAGAGTTAACTGAATGGGAAAAGATACAGATGGAATAATAATGCCATCCTTGGGTTTTAATAGCCTATTAATTCAGTAAGAGGGAAACATTAGTTTAGTTCAGTTTAGTTTGGACATACAGTGTGGAAACAGGCTCTTTGGCCCACCAAATCCACGCTACCCAGTGATCCCCGCACATTAACACTATCCTACACACGCTAGGGACTATTTTCCCATTTATACCAAGCCAATTAACCCTTCAAACCTGGACTTCTTTGGAGTGAGGGAAGAAACCGACGATCTCGGTGAAAACCCATGCAGGTCACGGGGAGAACTTACAAACTCCAGACAGACAATCACCCATGGTCGGGATCGAACCAGGGTCTCTGGCTGTAAGTGTTGTATGGCAGCAACTCTACCACTGCGCCACCGTGCCAAAGCCCACCGACAAAGAAACTAAGTGCTATTTTACAATTCCTCTACATGTCAAGAGACTAAAATGGAATCAAATAGTTTTGAATTTTTAACACAGTAATCATGTGAACAAACACGATGGCTTGGCTTAGATAATCTCTTTTAGTAATGCTGGTTAAGGATTAAATATTGGAAGAATTTCACTGCCTTTCCTCCTCGACTCCATAGGGTCATTTATATCCACAGGAAAGGGCATATAGTTTTAGTTTGATATCTCTCTGAGTTATGCTCAAAGATGTCTGCATTTTCACTGGGCTTGAGAGGTCGTCTAGCTTTAGACCCACTGTCATTCTGCTCATTGGTGAGAGTGGCACCACTGAGCAAAGCTGATACTTAACCATCAACGCATTTAACATCTTATCCAGACGTCTCGACCCAAAACCTCACCCATTCATTCTATCCATGCGGAATGAATATTGACTTCTCTAACTTTAAATAACCCTTGAAATGGATAAAACCACATCTATTGCCAATCTAAAATATATCAAAGAATGTTAGAAATGCATGACAGATTATCCAGCATCTGTAAAGCGAGAACCATGAAAGATCATGGACTTGAAAGATCATCAAACTGCAAAATTGATCTGTTTCTCTCATTGTTGATGCTGCCTAATCCACTGAGTTCGTCCAAAGTATTTCCTATATTTAATAACCTGGTTATCCATTTAAACTGCGTGACTCAAAAAGACAAAAGGACGGCACGGTGGCGTAGCGGCAGTGCTACTGCCTTACAGTACCAGAGACCCGGGTTCGATCCCGACTATGGGTGCTTGTCTGCATTGAGTTTGTACGTTCTCCCCGTGACCTGCGTGAGTCTTCTCCGAGATCTTCGGTTTCCTCTCACACTCCAAAGACGTACAGGTTTGTAGGTTAATTGGCTTGGTGTAAAAGTAAACAAGTTGTCCCTAGTGTGTATAGGGTAGTGTCAATGTGCAGGTATCGCTGGTCGGCGCAGACTCGGTGGGCCGAAGCGCCTGTTTCCACGCTGTATCTCGAAACCAGGAGTTTCAAACTCATTTTAGGTTACAGGCCAGAATGGGCAAAATGCGACTTCATGCGGGCCGGATCAGTTGTGCACGCACGAACGCACGCGCGCTTTCGTTACCTTCGTTTTTTCAACCTGCTCTCATGTGTCACAGTCTCTGCTACAACTACAAAGTGTTTCACTTTACGAATTTTGTTTCTTATGAAGAATATTGCCTAGCAAGCATTATTTTTATGATTGGTTTCTAGGCCCGAGATAGAGTGGATGTCGAAATAATGTTTCCAGTAATAGGAGAGTCTAGGACCAGAGGTCGCAGCATCAGAATAAAAGGTCATACATTCAAAATGGAGATGAGGTGGAATGGGTGGTGAATCTGTTGAATTCATTGCTACAGACAGCGGTGGAGGCCAAGACATTAGGTATTTTTGAGGCAGAGATTGATAGGTCTTGAGTAGGTTACAGGGAAAAAGAAGACAATAGAATGTGGTTGAGAAAGAAAATAGATCAGCCATGGTTGAATGGCAAAGTAGACGTGATGGGCTAAATGGCCTAATTATGTTCCCCTGAATTATAGTCTTCCTACAATGTTGATGTTTTGCCCACAGTGGGCTGGCTGGGTGGTGAACAGCCAAACAGCAGCTACCTGGCATGGTGAAAGATGGTCTGTCCATCATCTCACCTGAAGGCCCCGCTCCCCATCCTTCTCCTTATGTCTTTCTTCCTTCCCCTCACATCCTCTCCCCTCACCTCTCATGTCCTTCTCTACCCTCACCTTCTCCCTCACCTGCCCTCTCCCTTTCCTCAGCCTATACCTTCTCTCATCCCCACTTCCTTCCTTCCAACTACTCCCCCACTCCCCTCCCTTACTTCATCCTCTCTCTTTCCTTACCTCGTCCCTAAATCCCCTCCCTTCCCTCTTCCCTAAACATCACTCCTTCTCTCATCTGCTCCCTTCCTCACCCCCTCCCTCCCTACTTCCTTTCTTTACCACTTACTCCCCCACTCCCCTCCCTCGACACCCTCTCTTCCCTTCCTCATCCCTAAAAACCCCTGCCTTCCCTCATCTGCTCCCCCTCCCCTTCCTTTACCACCACCTTCTCCCTTCTCGTCCCTATTCCCGCACATCTACCTGCACGTCTTCACATCCCACCGAACCTTAACCCAAACCCAGAGCCCCCACCCTGGAGAACAGCTCAGATTTTGGATGGCTGGCTGCGGCCCCATTCACAGTGCGGCGACTTCCCACCAGCCTCTATCTACGCACTCACTGGGTCTCAGGTACATGGTGGCGGTCTCAATGGCGGCAGCCCAGGCACTTCCCGGTGTCCACAACAACGCTGAGCCTCCCCACCTTCCCCAGCACTGGCCCCTTCCCGCCCGCAACACCGCATGGCCGGATATGGATGTAGCTTCCACTCACCCCTGGGAGCTGGGGAGTGGGGAGGTGACAGCTGCAGATCGGACTTGCATTTTCCTTCCGCGCAAAATTCATATTTCCTGCGAGTTTAAGCGGTCATGTAGCTCACTTTCTGTGTATAATCTGACAGCGCTTTTTTTGTCAAATCATCCCGTGGGCCGGATTGGACCCCTTCACGGGTTGGTAGTTTGACCCCCCTGCTCTAAACTAAACTAAACTAAACATTTTTTTCCTCCCAAACTTGAAAGATAGCAAATAAACTATTGTTAAAATAGCAACCATGCCATATTTAAAAACAGGGAAGTCAATAAACTAATTTTTTTCTGACTGCCAATTAACTTACATCACCCTCATGAAATTGTTACCATCTAGTTTTGTGACACTTGACTCCTGTTTACTTCCACATTGACAGCTATGTTATTGGGAAAGGAAAGTGTATCACTAAATTGATGTCAAGTCTAAGTTTTTCAATTTAATACCATGAACATGATAGTTTTCAAAAAATACAATTGTTTGTCCTTCCGATCTTCACTATCCCACTTTTCCAAGCCACTACCTCCCTCTGATGAAGGCAAATTACATTGGGTATACTTTCACAAATACAGAATCGTTTCTGGTACTTCTTTTAGATATAGATATAACCCAAGGGACGGTGTGAATGCACACTTTAAAAGGAATTGTTTGGAAATGTCACAGAAAAGTTGAATGGAAAAACAACCAAAGTGGTGCTAGATAAAGACTTTTGGTCAAGAAAACCACAAAACAAAGAAAGCTAAATGGTACTTTTTAAATATACAACTCAGCAGTCTTTTGGGGCGATCATTGCACGGCATAAAATCAAATTCTTTGTGGTTTATTGTCAACAGTGCGACTAGCTTGTCTAAGTTATAAGCTTACTTATAAGGGGCTGTTAGATGATAACTCATTCCCAAAATTCCATTCTTCCTACAATAGGCAGAAGACATATACAAGTACGATATTTGCCATAGTTGATTGGAAGGGATATTTCATTTGTAAAGATTATAAATTATAAATTATAAATTAAATTATAAGATTATAAATAACATTGAACCACAATAATTTGTTTTCTGATGCATATAATGAGTTTTTTTTTGATTTTCAACTCTGCTTTTGAAATCAAAACTAAAATGGAATGATATTAAAAAAATGAGTAAATTAGTTTCTCCAAACTTAAAGAACACTGCCAAATTCCTATAACCTTAACTTTTCCAAACCATTACTCACCACAATAAAACACTTTCTGAAGATTTGCTGTTTTCCAATTGAACTAAAGGGCCTGTCCCACTTAGGCGATTTTAAGGCTACTAGGCTGTTGCTGACAATTTGCCGGGGTGTCGCGGGCATGATCATGAGGAGTCTTCAAAGAATCGTAGTGGATCTCGGCGCGTCGCTGAGAAATCAACCGGTTTGAAATTTCTCGGCGACAGCTGGCTTGTCGCCAGGTATTGTTGCTTATTGCGGGCGCTGTCGCATGCTATCCCCAGGTTTGCTAGGTTGTCGCAGATGCATTTAGAAGCAGGTAATATTAAATTAAGTAAAGTCATTTGAAGATACCATAAAATACTTGTGTTTAACCAATTTATTTACTGTCAGGACATATGACAGGTAGATTGGAGGCGACAGTTTGATGGTCAGGTAAGCGTGGGAATTTTCACGATGTTTATGGCCATCCGCGATTACATTTAAAGTAGGTTCCCAACCCAGATATGCAACCCAGAAACCAGATATGCATCTCCCGTACATTTTCAAAGAATGCCCACACTTCGCACAAAAATCTATTTAACCACGTTTAAAATTAAATTTCTTAATACTGCTATTAGTAAACTGGAAGTCAATCCAGTTTATGCCTTGTTACCGTGAAGCTTGGTTTTTAAGTAACCCGGGCAAGATGTTATATTTCAAAACTCTCAAGTAATTACAGACTTGTCAGTGATTTCAGCGAAAATTAGGACGCCGGAGAAGCATTGATAAGCGTGGGAATTTTGCAATGTTCCCAAAGACGGTGTAATCTCGACCTGACTCGGCATTGTCGTGGTCATTGTCGTAGGGTAAAAGAAAATGTCGGCGATCTGCTACGACTTTGACAGTCGCCGGCAGTCGCCTAAAAAATCGCCTAAGTGGGACAGGCCCTTAAAAGGCTTCTGAGGACTTCCACATGACTATAGAGCACAGGACAGCTAAAAACATCACCCCATTAACCACAAAAACCAACAGGATATACACCGTAAATGGCTCGATGGTAATCATGTATTGTCATTCTGCTGACTGGATAGCACACGACAAAAGCTTTTCACTGTACCTCGATACACGTGACAATAAACTAAGCTGAAACTGATACCAAAATGACACAGATTCAACTTCTTAAGGATAAACAGAAAAGTGGCATGCAATGTAGACTGAGTCCATATGTGGCTAAAATGGACAATACTGAAAAACAACGTGAGGATTGTTTTGTGTGATTAATGTACGCCTGTTTAACACAGTGCAAGATGCACATTGAGACTGTTCTGTTTACTGCCTTAGCAGTCATAAAGGAGCAAGATTTCATGGATGACAAATATCAGTTGATGAAAACAATGGGTTATGGAGCATCTTTAACTAAAAAAAGTTAACTCCTCTGGTTCATGACCTGTTATCAGATAACTATTTCCGCCCTTCTTCAGTATTCCTTTCAAAGTTGCAACAGTATTGTGTTTGAAGATTAGTTATGACTAGCTACCTCTGATCAAAGCCATGCCTGCAGCAGTCAAGAGGGAGGTGTTTTACGGCTGCAATTGCGTGTGGAAATAATTCTAAAGGTCTTTGGAGCAATAGGCAACAATAATTCAAGACTCCTTTGCACAAAACTACAAATCATCGCTAGAGCACTCCAAGCAGCAGGAACAATTCTTCAGGAATCTATAATTTTTTTAGTTTTAGTTTTAGATACAACACGGAAACAGGCCCTTCAGCCCACCGAGTTCGTGCCGCCCAGCGATCCCCGCGCATTAACACTATCCTACACACACTAGGGACAATTTACATTTATACCCAGCCAGTTAACCTACAGATCTGTGTGTCTTTGGAGTGAAGGAGGAAACTGAAGATCGTGGAGAAAACCCACGGGGAGAACATACAAACTCCATACAGACAGCACCCATAGTCAGGATCAAACCCGGGTCTTTGGCGCTGTGAGCGCTGTAAGGCAGCAACTTTACTGTTGCGCCACCGTACCTCCCTTAAGTCTGTTTCATAAAGGTCTGGGTAGCAGACTGATTCGTGTTAAGTGGAAGTTCCCTTTCTGACCACAGCCTCTGAATGTATTTGAGCTGAAAGAGCAATGAATATGAAGTCCCCAGGTAAACATCCTTTGCTTTGACCCTGTTGCTGAAAAACAGTGGGTACAGTATATATAGCAAAGTAAAGAAATCACAGTTATTTATTGGTTTGAGCAGTTCATCGTTACTATTCTTCAGGCATGATCACAGACCAGCTAGTCCATCTGTTTCAGCTCCTGTGAATCTCTAAATATTAGAACGGCAACATCAAGTGATGTGGACTAAATTAATGGCAAGATTGAGCATGGGGCAGGATTGGGAAGATGACTAGAGGCACAGCCAGAGTCTGTGGGGTGGAGGTGCAATTGAGTAGATAAACAATACAACCAATAAGCTCTGAACTACATAGATTATTATTATGTGGGAAAGAAAACTGCAGATGCTGGTTTAAATCGAAGGTAGACACAAAATGCTGGAGTAACTCAGCGGGTCAGGCAACATCTCTGGAGAGAAAGAATGGGTGATGTTTCGGGTCGAGACCCTTCTTCAATCTGAAGAAGGGTCTCGACCTGAAACATCACCCATTCTTTCTCTCCAGAGATGCTGCCTGACCCGCTGTGTTACTCCACCATTTTGTGTCTACCTTAGATTATTATTGTTATTATTGCACTATTATTGCTTGGTTTTTATGTGTACGTATGTGTGCGTGTGTGTGCGTATATTTAAAATATATATGTATATGTGTGTGTGTGCGAGTATGTGTATATATATACACACACTGAACTTTTTTTCTCTGCTTTCTGCTTTTGGATACACAAAATATTGCAGATGCTGAAATACGGGCAAAAAATAATTGGCGAGAACTCAGTGGGTCAGGCAGCACTTACAAAGGGACAAGGACAATCGATATTCCGGTCGAGACCCTTCCCCTGTCCAGACAAAGTATCGACTGTCCATTTCCACCAGAGATGATGCCTGACCTGCTGAGTTCCTCCAGCAGTTTGTTTTTTGCATCCCTTTTTATCACTTACTGCATCTGGCATGAGGAAATCATGTTTCAGAACATTTATAGTAATGACATATTCATTGCCAAGGAACTGCAACCCTTCTCTCTGGTAAGGTAGGCCCTATGATTTAAGCATGAAGACCTTGGATGCAGGAAGTCGTGTCATGGCTGCAAGATAATCCATAGAGTTTTAGAGGCAACAAATTACTTTTACAGTGACTGCTAATTTGCAGATACCATTTTCTACAAATTTTGGCAATGACCCACACATAATATTTTAATGCAATCAATTTAGGGATGAACGTGAATAGGCACTAAAGGGAACTCAGTGTTTTCTCTTCAAATCCATATCTGGGAATGCATTAACTGTGAAGGAGTTTTGCAGCCTCGGTGCATTTTGCTTCCTGCCCACAATATGAACATTGCTAAACTGTGTCCTTGGATTGCCGAGTACCATATGTCTACATAAGCTCCTCCTGGATTGTGATTATCCTTTTCTTCTACCATTCTCCATACTCCTCAGCCAAATTCATTCATAGGACTCCTTCCCATTCATTATGCCTTTCCTCTTTAGTCCTGTCTCCAAAGTTCACTTTGGCTCAATAGCTTTATCTCGCTTCCAACAATTTCAAGTGTGTCTTCACTTTTCTTCAACAGTTACTCCTCTCACCCAGAAAAATAATGTGAGCTTCTCATGAGCCACACAGACTTCGTCTCATTTTTAAGGAAAAGATCCATTTTCTTTATAACATTCTGAATCTTTTTTTGTGACTCTTAATTGTGCCTTCTTACCTGTAATGATATTGCACCACATGTAGCTTTGCATTGTGAACATCCTTGCTCTGTTGAAATCAAGACATGTTGCAAAGTCTCCCTCTCTAATGGACACACAGTAAGCCTTTCAAAACCTAAGCCCTGGAATTACCCCATCAGTGATTTTGGCCATCAAGTCTATTCCGCCATTCAATCATGGATGATCACACAAAGGGTGGTGGATAGATGGAACAAGCATGTGGCAGGTGAGACTAGTGTAGCTGGGATATGTTGGGCAAGTAGGACCGAAGGGCCTGTTTCCACACTGGATCACTCTATGACTCTATGGTCAATCTCTCCTTCTCAACTCCATTCTCCTGCCTTCCTCCCATAACCACTGACTTCCATATTAAACACACATCTATCTATCTTTGCCTTAAAAATATCCATTGATTGGCCTCCACAGCCTTCTGTGGCAATGAATTCCACAGATTCACCACCTTCTGACTAATGAAATTCCTCCTCATCTCCTTCCTAAAGGATCGTCTTTTTATTCTGAGGGTATGACCTCTGGCCCTAGACTCTCTAACTAGTGGATACAACATTTTACTTGTTTTAACCTAGTTGATGTTGCAGTACCTTTCCCTTATCATTTTGACTTCTTGATTTAAATAAATCATTAAAGATTAGCCAAACACAAGGAACCATTTTGTTGTCTTTGAACTTCTGTGATAGAAAATTCAGGGAGACAGCACAGGTATTGTGTGGGGACAGAAACTACAGAGATGTTAATAAGCTGTGCTTAATACATTTTCATATAAATTATACTTATTACTAATCTGTATGATCCTCAGATTGATGGTGATGAATGAGGAAACATAATAAACAACAGCTCTGCAAGTTAATCACTGCATCTGAGCAATAGGAATCACTTAATTACTCTCATTTACAATATTCAATCTAATGAGCAGACATTAGCAAAATAAAAATAATTTCACAACAAAAACCGTTACAGCTTAATTAAAGAAAAATCTGACAAATGCAGGTGACAATGTACACAAGATAAATTAGCTTAACATCTAGAATGCTGAGTTGTCATCAGCAGTGATTATATATTGCATACTGGGAATATCACACCAGAACTATACACAAATAACATAAATCACTTTCCACTACTTCAAACTTCTTGATTAACTCCCCACGTAAATTAACTTGACATTAATTTGAAGGCTGAATCTAAGCCCAAGATCTTCGCCCTATTCATATTGACCTAAATGTCTGCAAATCTAAAGGCTGCTTCTACTTGCCTATCTGCTAAACCCACTTTTAAATCGGACAAATTGCCAATTCATACTTTGTCAGACAAAAAAAATGTCCCTGATCTGATCGTAGGTGGAGTAGAGTGGTGCTACTGGCAGTATAGCTGTCTCCCGATTCCAGCAACCAAGGTTTCATCTTATCCTCCAGTGCTACCTGTGTGGAGTTCTCCCTGTGACTACATGTGGTTTCCCTCCCCACATCCGAAAGCCATTCAGGTTGTTCAGTCCGCTGGCTATTATCAACCTCCCCTCGTGCTGGAGGCTAATAAAACATATTTGTGGGGGAGTATTAATAGGCATGTGAGAGAGAAAAGGTAGCAGAGAAATAATTAGAGAATTGGACTTCTCTGAGAGCTATCACATCTTCGATGGGATGAATGGTCTTCTAATCAGTTGCTTCCTTCCATCAAAGCCATTCTCCTCCATTGAAATAATTGAAGTTGCTGATAAAAAAACAGAAAATCCTGGAAATACTCAGAAGAACTGGCATCATCACTGGAGAGAGAACATTTCAGATCACTGAACAGGAATTCACCTGAAATATCAACTCTGATACATTTAGGAAGATGCATTTGTCATAAATGCTGTCTGATTTGTAGAACAGCATTTTTTATTTTAATTGTAGATTTACAACAACTGTAGTGTTTTGCTTTCTGTGAATTGGTAAACAGGCACCCTCCCCCCTCCCCCCCCCCCCCCCCCCCCCCCCCCCTACCGAGAGCTACAAATGTGTGCGAAAGAGTGCAAACGTTTGCACTCCTGTGTTGGGCTTGGTATCAAGGTACAAATGGAATGACAGGAGCAAAGTATGAAGTAGAAGTTTGGGATTTCACTAGGAGTCTCACACAGAACCAGCAGATTTTCAGTGGAAATTTCCAAATATTGTTTCCATTAGTCATTTAATTAAATTTACTTGAGTCGTGAAATTTCCTCTCTCTAGCTTCACAATCTGCACTCTTCAAACCTGTCTCATACCTTGCTTCCTTCCCCCCCCCTCCCCCCCACAATCGTACTGACAAAGGGTCTCGACCCAAAACATCACCCTTCCATGTTCTCCAGAAATGCTGCCTGTAATGCTGAGTTATTCCAGCACTTTGTGTCCTTCTGTCTACAATCACCCTATCTAGACCCCTCATCATTTTATACATCTTTACAAGATCACCCCTCAGTCTCTCACACTCCAAGGAATAAAGACCCACCCTGCCAATCTCTCCCTATACCTCAGTCCCTCAAGTCCTGGCAACATTCTCATTAATCTTTTCAGGACTCTTTCCCACTGAATGGTATTTTTCGTTCAGCATGGTATCCAAATCAAAACATCATATTCCAAGTACGGCCTCACCATCATTCTACACGACTGTGACATAACATCCAAACTTCTATACTCATTTACCTTATTGATGAAAGTCAGCATGCCAAAATCCTTCATCACCACCCTGTCTACCTGGGACGCCACGTTTAGGGAACTATGGACTTGTACTCCTTGGGCCCTC
This sequence comes from Rhinoraja longicauda, assembly GCF_053455715.1. Lineage (NCBI taxonomy): Eukaryota > Metazoa > Chordata > Chondrichthyes > Rajiformes > Arhynchobatidae > Rhinoraja > Rhinoraja longicauda. The sequence goes on along the minus strand of NC_135966.1, from coordinate 43,495,210 downwards.
TGGTCTTCATCCTCACCAAGGTACTACTGTTGAAAATGCAAACCTCACACTTAATTGAAATAAAATCAGTTTGCCATTCGTAAGCCCACTTACCATTGATTAAGATCCCCCTGTAATGCTTGATAATCTTTTTCACTGTCTATAATACCACCTTCCATTAGAATTTTCAAACTTTTAAAACTCAAGTCATTTCTCACCAAGCCAGCAGTTCTAGCGTCTTGAGTAACTTGATCTCTCTACCATTCATGCACCTTGTTTGGCCAATTTTAATATTGTTTTTTCATATGAAGAATATTAGAAGATCTCTTGTAGCAATATTCACAACAAACTAAGAGATAAAGTGAATTCAGAAAATGAATTTGAAATGCATGCCGTTTCATGTAGATGAGTGTCTATGTAGATGAGTGAAATTGAAAGTCGAAGCAGATGACACCAAAATTGATGGCATAGTTAAGAAGGGCTGTCTAATATTGGGATATTGATCGACTGGGAAAGTGAGTGGAGGAAAGGTAGAAGGAATTTAACTCAGACAAGTACAAAATGTTCCAATTTGGGAATTAAACCAGACAGGACATCAACAATGAATGGCGGAGTTCTGGTTGAACAGAGAGTCTTGGGGATGCAAGTACATTGATCCCTGAAAGTGGCAACGTACATAGACAGGGTGGGGAAGTAAGCATGCTTGCCTTCAACAGCCAGAGTGTTGAGTATGGGAATTGGGATGCCATATTATTGTTGTAAAAATTGTTGGTTAGATTACAATTGCTTGTCCTGTGTGTAGTTCTGGGTGGTTGTGATTTAGTCAGTGGGGGTATATAAAAGATTCACAATGATCTTGCCTGGACAAGGGGCTTGAATTACAAGGAGAAGTTGGATTGGTTGGAACTGTTTTACCTGGAGCAAAGGACAATGAGGGGGTACTTCATAGAGGTTTATAAAATAATGAGAGGCATAGGTAGGGGAGATAGCCACAATCTTTATCCCAGCATGGGGGAGTCTAAAATAGAGGGTATAGGTTTAAGGTGAGGGGAAAGATTTAAAGGGAATCTAAGCAGCAAGTTTCTCACACAGTGTGCTGGATAGAAAGAACAAGCTGCAAGAAGAAGTGACAGCGGAAACTGTGCAAAGGTGCATCTTTTGGACAGTTACATCGATAGGAAAGGTTTAGAGCAACAAGGGCCAAACACAGGCAAACAAGACTAGCTTAGATTGGCAACTTGGTCACCACGGGCAAATTCGGCTGAAGGGCCCACTTCCATATTGTACAACTCCATGACTCAGGTACTTTAGGTAGAACTTCATTGTCAAAGTTTGGCAAATGCTTGGAATGATCCAGATAAGCAAAGAATTATACAATTGAAAACACTGGAATAATTCAAAATGTTATTGAATATTACACTTGGAAGGTATGTTGACACGGTTAAATTATCTTTTTGTGTTTAGGACTTTCATTTTTATTCTTAGTTCTAGGAATTTACCAGCTTATGTGAGTGTGTTAGAACGATTTCCCTCTGACAAGATATTAAAGTCAACCTCCAGAGACTCAGCCAAAAAAATAAGTGTTGGAACAGAAGGCCACTCAGCCCCATGAGCTGTTCTGCAATACAATCAAATCATCATTGAGCTACACCTCAAAGTCATGCATGGAATTACCTTAGCTCTATGTTCATTGATATCAAAAGGTGCTGCCAATTCATTTAGGAAAGTTTCAATTACATCAGATTAAAAGCCTGAAAAAAAACGCCATGATGTATTTCAGAAGTGGAGATCTTAGAGTGGAGTGTTTAACATGGTCACCACATAGTTAAAGACTGAAATTATAACTGCTACATTTCCCAAGCTCCAAACACAACCAGGAACAAAGCATGAGAACACACAGCAGAATTGTGAAACCAACCGCAACCAGAAAAGAATTGTAAATTGACAGCACGTTTGTTAATATATGAATGTTTCAAATGAAAGATTCCATTCCCAAATATTTGTCTCGGAGACCAATTCACCGATTGTAATTTCCCGATGTTTTCTGCTGAAATAAAAGATTATTGACATTCACATTCGTTATTCTTTACAACTCCATTCCCTTGAAATGGAATATACAATTGTTTCAGGGCAGCCTACAAAACATGATGTAAGGTTCCATAAATTCAATTAAACCAAATGGACCTGTCTGGAAATAGGTGAGGGCCCTCTATCATAATTGCTACAAGACAGAATAATTTCTGTGTTTTCTTTCAATTTGTCCAACACTAGCAAGAGTCTTTGATGTGGGAAGAATAAAGATTGCACTGCACAGCAGCTATAGATTACTTTTATAATGTGTTTTCATAGAAAATGTTAATGAAATAATTAACATTTAGAGTCAATGAAGAATTCTTGATGAAAGCTTTTTATTACCCTCTGGTCTCTGCTTTATTGCTGATGCGCGTTAATGCTTCCTATCGACTTCTGAAAAAATATCCTTCATTGATTATAAGAAAATAACTAACAAAATATGGCAATTGGCCCACGATTTTCACAGACAATGCATAATATGCTCAGTCATGGATTTTACACAAAACATCTGCCATCTTATGTCAAAACTAAACACTCCAGATGCTATTGCTTACGAATAATGTTTTTCTGTTTGGCTTAAGAATGTTGTTTTAAATAGCTGTGTACCTACCTTTGCTTAATGGCACTGTTACAACCATCTTAGAATGCTTTGAAATTCCCCTTTATTGACCTCAATTTCAATGTAAATAGTTATTTATCAAATTCTGTATAAGGAAATCAATATAGTCTTTAACTAAACTAAAAACTAAACTAAACTTTGTCAGGAGCATACCTTGCATATCAGCCATAGTATTTTCTTTAAAATTTAAATTTCAGTTCTCTAATTATGTTGCCACACTGCAGCTTTAAGAATGTGTCTGTACTGGCATTAGGAATTCCTGTCAACATTTTCACAATCTAAATGATCTACCTACATTCTAAAAGAAAACAAATGTGCTCACTCAAGTGCCTCACCATCTCTTTCTGATCTGAGCCTCCAACATGCCTCCTTCCTCTTGATTTTCCTGATGTATAGCTTCTTCACACTGCCTACATACCATCTGATTCATGATAACATTACAATCCTTTAGGGGCTTCACTTTTCCTGGAAAATGTTCTCTTCGCCTGGTTTCCCAATGTAAGTAAACATTGCCTTTATTTACACAAGCAGGTTCAGATGCCAGTGTGGTATTTTCCTATTGAGACAAAATCTCATTGTCATCTGCTGTGTGGCACTAACACTATGCAAACATGCAATATATTCAAATGGAACCAATAGTTTAAAATTGGGAATCTTCAGCAAGAGAACGGTGGCGCAGCGGTAGTTGCTGCCTTACAGCGAGTGCAGCGCCAGAGACCCGGGTTTGATCCCGACTACGGGCGCCGTCTGTACGGAGTTTGTACGTTCTCTCCGTGACCTGCGTGGGTTTACTCCGAGATCTTCGGTTTCCTCCCACACTCCAAAGACGTACAGGTTTGAAGGTTAATTGGCTTGGTAAATGTAAAAATTGTCCCTAGTGGGTATAGGATAGTGTTAATGTGCAGGGATCAATGGTCGGCGCGGACCCGATGGGCTGAAAGGGCCTGTTTCCGCTCTGTATCTCTAAACAAAAACTAATCTAAACTAAAAAGAAGGAACGTACCTCTTGCTGTCTGTACCTTCAGGACTTTACATATTCCAATTTGCAACATTGCCTTCAAGTCACCAGTCCAAATGTGGTTCAGTGTATTGAACAGCATGTCAACAGCAGCACCAAGCTTATTTAAAAATGACGTACATGGCAAAAGAAAGGCATCATAACAGCAGAAGTAGTAGACTTTACATATTCAACAAAAATGGTTTATTTAAATTTCTGCAATTCTGCTAAAACCATTGGTGGCACGGTGGTGCAGCGGTAGAGCTACTGCCTTACAGCGCCAGAGACCCGAGTTCAATCCCGGGTCGAGATTGAACTCGGGTGCTATCTGTACAGAGTTTGTACGTTCTCCCCGTGATCGCCTGGGTTTTCTCCGAGATCTTCAGTTTCCTCCCACACTCCAAAGACGTACAGGTTTGTAGGTTAATTGGCTTGGTATAAATATAAATTGTCCCTAATGTGTGCAGGATAGTGTTAATGTGCGGGGATCACTGGTCGGTGCGGACTCGGTGGGCCGAAGAGCCTGTTTGTGCGCTGTATCTCTAAACTAGATTTGCAGACAAGTGTAGTGGACAATAATAATAAAACTAAACTATATGAAATTATAATCTTATCTGTTCTCCTGAGGTTCCCACCATCACAGAAGGCGATATTCACAATTTTCTCCATGTAATATCAAAAGTGGTTTGGGTGCTCTGCAGTGTAGGCAACATCCTGGGTGTCATGCATTGGACGATGCTTCAGACTAGCAATGCCTCTTGCAAAACTCTTTCAGTACATGCACAATAATGGCATTCACCAAACAAAAGGAAGAATGATAACATGGCCACAAAAGCAGAACAAATCCAGTCTGTCACTTACCCATATATCAATGTAGTCTCATTCAGCAAAGCAATGGAAGGTGCAGTCAATAGTGGTAAACTGCTCATTGAGGCTCAATTTACTGATGGCTCCAGACCTCAATTCTGCAAATAAAGATGACGCAACATAGATTGCTTTTGAGATCAAGGCAGCATTTGCTCAGACGCGCATCAAGAAATTGGAGTAAAAGTGAAGTAAATGGGAAGGAGAAAGTTGTGCAGTGGTTGGAGGCTGACAATAACCAAAGAGGATCGTTGTGGCTGTTGGAGAGCATTTCCCCAGGCCCCAGGAGATTGTTGCAAGACTACTCGAGTTGTAGTCTTGATCCAATTTTGTTTAGACTTTCCCTTTATAAGGTCAGAGTGGGAATGTTTGCTGATGGCTGGAGTACCAATCAACTGGGTAGTGAAGCAGTCCGTGTCCACACACAGCACAAAGTAGACAACGTTCAGTTAGTTTTCAGTTAACCTCTGCAGCACACACATGCCAAGCAATGACCAAGAGATGGCATCATAGCATAGCTCGAAGAGCTGCCACCTCACAGCTCTGGAGAACCAGGTTCAATCTTGAACTAAGGTGCTGTCTGGTGGAGTTTGCACATTATCCCTATAACTGCGAGGGTTTCTTCATCAGGTATGTAGGTTAATTGGCTGGGTAAATGTAAAAATTGTCCCTAGTGGGTGTAGGATAGTGTTAATGTATGGGGATCGCTGGGCGGCACGGACTTGGAGGGCCGAAAAGGCCTGTTTCCGGCTGTATATATATGATATGATATGATATGATGATAATACATCCAAAGTTGAAAACACACTGAAGGACAAGGATAGTAGGCTCATGGGTAGCCCACCTGTTCCAATTTTCCTCCAGATCATCGAACATACTCTCTTGGAAATATATTGAAAATCCAAACATTGCAGATGCTGGAATTTTGAAATAAAGATAGAAAACACTGGAAACACAGCAAGTTTAGGTTAGTTTAGTTTATTGTCATGTGCATCAAGGTACAGTGAAAAGCTTTTGTTGCGTGCTAACCAGTCAGCAGAAAGACAATGCATGATTACAATCGAGTAATTTATAGTGTATAGATAGGAATAGAGATTTAAGAATGTGGAGCGATTGTAATATGTGATTGTAGATCTGCTTCTGTGGCGAGCACACAAATAGTCACCTGGGTTGGGCGCCATCTTGGAGTTTCTCCAAGGTACCATCCGTGGAAGACTAATAGTGTTAACATTTCAGGTTAAAAATCAAAATCCTTCATTGGAACGTCGAGCCTTTCTTCAACTCAGCCTGAACAGAGAATCTGACAGTATTTTCACAACATGCACTGCCGTGATTCAAGTGGCTCACCACTATCTTCCTGAAGGCAATGTGGAATTAATAACAAATGCTGACCTCACAAGTGATACCTTCATCTAATGAATGAATAAAAACTTCAGTTTGTCTTTCCTTATTTACTGGTGTTCTAATATCATGGTTACGTGACTGGCATCACGGCAAACGATTTGGGAAAATAATCAGGTATAATGACTTTGGGTTTCACCATTGGAGCTGGAGAGTTTAACAACAACTAATTAAATAAAGTCTGGATAAAAACCCAGAATCATTTATGGTGGCAGTTATGAAATAATGTGTGTCCTGCAGGGAAAGAAATATGTGGACTTCTATGAGTCTTCCACTCCAGACCCTTCAAAGCTATAAACTTAACAATTTTCTGAAATATCCTTTGGCCACTTGGATGTTTTAGAACTAATTCCGATAATGAAAATTATGACGATCAATGCTGGCCCTATCAGTGATGTTCACATCTTTTGAAAACATAAAAATAAACTTATTTGACACCAGTACAGAAACTGATAAATTGAAAGATATTCTTCAATTGAAAATGTCCTTCATTTTATTAATAATGTGAAATGTGGCATTATTAAAAGGACAAACACCAACGCCACCAATTCCAGCATTCAGTTATAAAAGGTTTCATGTGTAATGTTATGAAATTAATTCCCCAAATCATAATAAACCAGCTCAGTTGAATACCCCATCAATACGTTAGAATAGAAACAATTCTGTACATTCTCTATGCCCATCTGACACTATTCTCTAAAATATTCAAGCATTTTTTCCAAATTTCACTGTTTAAACATAACACTGCATTTTTAAAAGGAAAATAAGTCAATATTCCACATCATGCCATCTTTTTAATGAACTGTTGCTAAACATTGGCATATATGTTAAATACCACATGTCTAAGTACTTTGGGAAACTATCAGAATTTAGACTCTTTTTAGCTCAAACATTGAGCTCAGGTCATCCTTTTAATGTATTATGGCAAGGAAAAATGTTCATAGACACTTTCTAGAAACAAAGAAATAGGCTGATCATAAATGTTAATCGAGCATAGCTGATGTTTCAAAATGTTTTCAAATTTCGTGCTTGTTACAGCAATCAAAAAAGTCCAGTTCAGTTTATTGTCACGTGAGCCGAGGGACAGTGAAAAGCTTTAATTGTGTGCTACCCAGTTAGCTGAAAGACAATACATGATTACAATCAAGCCATTTGCATTAGACAGATACATAATAAAGGAATAGCGTCTAGTGCAAGGTAAAGCCAGCAAAGTTTGATCAAAGATAGTCCGAAGGTCCCCGATGAGGTAGATAGTAGTTCAGGACTGCTCTCTGGATGTTGTAGGATGGCTCAGTTGCCTGATAACAGCTGGGAAGAAACTGTCCCTGAATCTGGTGCTGTGACTTTTCACACTTCTATACCTTTTGCCCGATGGGAGAGTGGAGAAGAGGGAGTGGCCAGGGTGCGCCTGGTCCTTGATTATGCTGCTGGCCTTGCCGAGGCAGGGTGAGGTATAAATGGAGTCAATGGAAGGGGGGGTTGGTTTTTGTCTGATGGTCTGTGTTGTCTCCACAATTCGCTGCAATTTCTTGCGGTCTTGGATGGTGCTGTCCCAAACCAAGCTGTGATGCATTCTGATAAAATGCTTTGTACGGCACATCTGTGGAAGTTGGTGAGGGTTGTTGTTGACAATCAAAGATTAAAATAGAAGGTATCACAAAATGCTGGAGTAACTCAGCAGGTCAGGCAGCATCTAGGAGAGAGGGAATGGGTGACGTTTCGGGTCGAGACCCTTCTTCAGCATTTTGTGATACCTTCGATTTGTATCAGCATCTGCAGTTATTTTCCTACAAAGATTAAAATAGATCATTATAAGTAAAACATGGTGGTGTACTGGGCTCATTCAAGTTGGTAGGGACTCAGATTTAAAACCAGGCGTGCTAAATCTTTGATCCTATCTTAGCTGAGCATCAAGTTGAGCCTCTGTTATTTCAGCAAGGGAGCTCAGTGACATTGGATGCGAGACAAATTAAAGTTTAGCAATGGTCTCCTTTCAGGGCTGGGGCTCAAGGTGACTTTGCCCAAATTTCGACTGGCAGCCAGAATGTTGTCAGATGATTTTTTCACCATAGTAAACATGTCATGTAATTTCACTTGTGAGGCATGGTTCCTTGGGTGAAATAGCAGAGAGATAACCTTTTCCATCTTTGACATGGATCTTATAGACCTGACTTACAATGGCTATGAAAATATTTTGGAGGTCGGCTGATCCACACACTATTCGCGAATAACACAGGGTGTAAAGTTACAAATAAAAGCTTTTCTTGCAAGATCAAAGCATATGCACCCTGGAGCTAATGTACAAAATGAATTGTAGCATTTAAAGGAATAGTGACAAATTATTAGATGAAGTCAAATGTAGCTGACTGATTTCAGTGTAGTGATTTGCACAATTAATAGTATGCATTTAAAAAGTGCATTTATCAGAGTGAGAACTGTTATGTTTGGGAAAGGAAGAAAAGATTATCGTTACAAAATACATAATACTGGCAGACATCTTAGAGAAAGAATCATTTTTACATGTAAAGGAGGATGTTAATTTCAAGAAAAGTTAAATAACAGGATTCTAATTGATTCATGCCAGAAATAACTTGATTATTACATTTGCTGCATTTTAGGCGAGGCTGGGGCAACCAGTAGTTTTAAAATTACATCACCAACGGTAGGTTATTGAAAGCATTGTAATGTTTTAAAGTGAAGCTGACAAAATGATGCTGTATTGCACAGCTATCCATCTTTGCTGTCTCAGCCTGCCAACTTATTGAACAGCAAGCCCACCAATCCTGGTTCAAAAGGTTAATTATGGCCCAGCCACAGCCTCCTCTTGAAACATGAAACTGATTGCCATATGCCAAGCTAATGGAGACATACTGCTGGTATTATGGGGAAAAGCTGACAGATGATGAGCTGCTGAGAAGGCATCATATGAACTGGAAGCCATAACAGTCGCACAGATCACATTAACTGTCAGCTGCGTAGTTTATTTTCCTGCCATCTGAAATGGCAGTGTCGTGATGCATATGAGAACAGTGGCTTGATAAACCATTCCTTTATGTCTATTTATATGGAAAGCATTTCAGGATAGCCTGTGCTGAAAGACCCACCCAAGCAAGGAGGAGACATCACTGTTGATCACATTGACTGATCCATTGCCAAAAATATGATCTCAACTGATTCATGGCCATACTGCATCTGTTTGTCAGCATGTTCAATGTGGAAGATGATGCAAAAGATGCTGGGACACTCAAAGGTCTCTGTTACCAGCTACGACAAAGATTATGTGTAAAACAGATGTCAACAGTGCATTAAAGGATGACAATGCAATCTCATTCTCATGATACCTGAGGAGGGATTGCCAAAGATAATAGGAAGTAATAATGGTAATCTCTTGCACTTGAACCATGAATATATTTGGCACTGGGCGGACAGCCATACAACACCATTGTATTCCAAGATGGCGCCCAACCCAGGTGACTATTTGCCTGCTAGCCACAGAAGCAGATCTACAATCATATATTACGATCGCTCCACACTCTTAAATCTATACAGCAACATTTCTTACTTTAAGTATGATATTGTGGCGGTACCCGGGGATTAGGCCACGCCCTGGATCATCCCCCTCGGCACGGGTTGGACAGGGTTGGGGAAGGGACTAGTGCTACGGGGTTTGCCTGAAGGGGCTAGAGAGATAACTCGTGCTTGAGACTGAAGAGAGTGTGGATGTTCTGTTGCTGGACTAAATTACTGTTAATACCTACCTGGCGTCTTGCCTGATTCCTACTGCATCCAGACCCACTACACTGGTGACCCTCGACATTTCCTCGCAAGTCACAATGGACCTGAACGTTCCTCAACAAACACTACCCAGCCCTGCCGGTCAGCCGCCTCTGGACCCTGCCGGTCGATTATACACTGTAAATGGCTTGAATGTAATCATGTATTGTCTTTCAGCTGACTGGTCAGCACGCAACAAAAACTTTTCACTGTACCTCGGTTCACTTGACAATAAACTGAACTGAACTAAACTGAACTGAACTAAACTGAACTGAAATAGGCACACGGAACTTATATCCTGGAAAATAGCACCATCATCATTGAAAATGATAGGACACTTATCAGTTCAACTGCATGCATTGTACACACATTTAATAACATGAACACCCAATATGAAAGAAGTACTCTCCCACGACACAGCTCCTGTGGTTAACAAGAGCCTTCAACAATAAATTGAAATAGCTGAAGATGAGTTGTCTTTGAATTTCCAAGCCTGTTTGGGCTATGCATGAAGTTGTCAAAGGTCCAACATGGACTACCAATGAGTCATTCTATGTCCATTGTGAGAAGCAGCAGTAATCCAAGGTACACGGACATACTTGCTCAAAAGGTGCCTGGGAATTGCTCAGTAAAAGCAAATTACTGGGCATTCTCAAAGACAGACGATGTTTTGTGTCAGGACCATTCTTCAGACTGATGGATTAGGGAAAGAAAGCTGGAAAAGAGTGGTAGGGGCAGGGCAACGCCTAGCAAATAATCGGTGAATACAGGTGAGGGAGGGGTGAGTGGCAGATGGAAGGAGTGAATGACAAAAGCTAGAGGTGAAAATGAGACAAAAGGGGTCATACAAGGAAAGAAGAGGATGAGTGAAATGTAAAGCTGGGGGAAGGACATGGGTCTCTTCTGCTCCACCAAATTCATCTCCAAATATCTCAATTCTATCTTGTCCTCCCACATCCAGTTCCTTGCCACCAACATATGAGACATCTCACATGCTTTTCACCACATCAATAACTTCCAATTCCTAGGCCCCATCACCTCATCTTTACCATGGATGTGCAGTCCCTTTACACTTCCATTGTCTGATAGTCATTTTCTTTCTTTCATTCATTTGTTCTCTATCTCTACATCACCGTCTATATCTCTCGTTTCTCTTTCCCCTGACTCTCAGTCTGAAGAAGGGTCTCGACCCGAAACGTCACCTATTCCTTTTATCCAGAGATGCTGTCTGACCCGCTGAGTTACGCCAGCTCTTTGTGTCATGTCCCTGCTTCTTTATTGGTTACGTTGAACACTCCTTGTTCCAAATGTATCGCAGCTCCATTCCCCAACTCATTCTCTGCTGCATTGGTGGCTGCATTGGGGCTGTCTCCTGCACCCGTGCAGAACTCATTGACTTCATCAACTTTACTCTTAACTTCCAGCCTACCCTCAAATTCACTTGAGCTATGCCTGACACCACTCTTCCTTTCGAGATCTGTTCAGCCTCCTCCACAGGGGACTGACTATCTAACAGGTATCACAAAATGGTGGAGTAACTCAGCGGGTCAGGCAGCATCTCTGGAGAGAAGGAATGGGTGACGTTTCGGGTCGAGACCCTTCTTCAGACTGATGTCAGGGAGGGGGCGGGACAAATAAAGGATATAGGTGGAGACAGGAAGACAGTGGGAGAACTGGGAAGGGGGAGGGGAAGAGAGGGACAGAGGAACTATCTAAAGATGGAGAAGTCAATGTTCATACCGCTGGGCTGTCAGCTGCCCAAGCGAGATATGAGGTGCTGTTCCTCCAACTTGTGGTGGGCCTCACTATGACACTGGAGGAGGCCCATGACAGAAAGGTCAGACTGGGAGTGGGAGGGGGAGTTGAAGTGCTCAGCCACCGGGAGATCAGGTTGGTTAAGGCAGACTGAGCGAAGGTGTTGAGCAAAACGATCGCCGATTTGGTCTCGTTTGGTCTCGCCGATGTAGAGAAGTTGACATCTGGAACAGCGGATACAATAGATGAGGTTGGAGGAGGTGCAGGTGAACCTCTGTCTCAACTGGAAAGAATGTTTGGGTCCTGAGATGGAGTCGAGGGGGGAGGTAAAGGGACAGGTGTTGCATCTCCTGCGGTTGCTGGGGAAAGTGCCTGGGGAGGGGGTGGTTTGGGTGGGAAGGGACGAGTGGACCAGGGAGTTACGGAGGGAATGGTCTCTGCGGAACGCAAAAAGTGGAGGAGTTGGGAAGATGTGGCCAGTAGTGGGATCCCGTTCGAGGTGATGGAAATGTTGGAGGATAATTTGTTGGATACGCTGGCTGATGGGGTGGAAGGTGAGGACAAGGGGGATTCTGTCCTTGTTACGAATGGGAGGAGTGGGAGCAAGAGTGGAGCTGTGGGATATAGAGGAGGCCCTAGTGAGAGATTCATCTATATTGGAAGAAGGGAAGCCCCGTTTCATTCTTTAGGTTGAATCTTCCCTTTCTGCCTACTGTACAGACCACTTTCTCAGCAACTCGTTGGTTCATAATTTCATAGTTTCATAATTTCACAATTTCACAGATTTCACAATTTCACAGATTTTCCCTACTTCCCTTCGTGAACAAAGGGACCACGTTAGTTACTCCCCAGTCCTCCAAGAACCTTGCCTGTAGCTAAGTAATACTGGAGATCTACATCAAGGTCCCAGCAATCTCCTCTCTTGTCTCTCTTTTCGATAGATACATCCATTAGGCCAACATAACGTTTCCATCTTAACCCAAAGTATCTATAATTAATGATCTGGATGAGAATGTAGGTGGCATGAATGGTAGGGTTACAGGTAACACTAAAATTGGTGATGATTAGGACAGTGAAGAAGATTGCCTGCGGATACAACAAGATCTAGGTCAACTGGAAAAATGGATCAAGGAATGACAAATGAAATTTAACTCAGACACGTGCAAAGTGATGCATTTTAGGAAATTCAACCAGGGTAGGACATACACAGTGAAAGGCAGAGATCTGTAGAGTGTTGTAGAACACAGAGACTTGGGTATAGAAGTACACAGTTCCAAGAGAATGTGATGCAGATAGACAGGGTGGTGAAAGAAACATATGTCACACATGTGTTTTAGGCTATTGGTCAGGGCAATGAGAGCAAGAGCTGGGATGTCATGTTACAGTTATGCAAGACTGCACTTGGAGTATTGTGTGCAGCTCTGGTCCTCATGTTATAGGCAGGATGTGTGCAAGCTACAGAGGGTGTGGAAATATTTCACAAGCATATTGCCTGGATTGGAGGGATTGAGTTATAAGGAGAGTCTGGATAGACTGGGGCTGTTTTCACTGGAGCAAAGGAAGTTTAGATGCAACCTTATAGAGGATTACAAACTTATTAGGGGTTTAGATAAGGTTAGGGTTAGTCATAGTCTTTTTTATCCAGTGTAGGGAGTTTAAAGCTAGAAGGCAGAGATTCAAGGTGAAAGGGGAAGGATTTAAAGAGAACCTCAGGCAGATTTTTAACAGAGAGTGGTGGGTTTGTGGAAGGAGCTGCCAAAGAAAGTAGTAGACGTGGGCACAACTACAATGTTGAAAAGACATTTGACAGGTACTTGGATAGAAAAGATTTAGAAGGAGATGGGCCAAACGCAAATGATATTTTCTCAGCTAGGCACCTTGGTTGGCATGAACGAATTAGGCCGAGGAGCCTGGTTCTGTGCTGTCTGAACGTAACTATGACTATAGTTACATTAGTTTAGAGATACTGTATGGTAACAGATCCTACCGCCCATCAAGTCCACGCCAACCATCAATCACCCGTTCACACTAGTTCTATGTTATCCCACTTGCTCATCTATTCCTTACACATTGCGAACAATGAACCTACAGAGGCCAATTAATTTATAAACCCATACATCTCTGGGGTGTGGGAGGGAACCGGAGCACTGGAGGTAAACCATGCCGTCATTGGGGGAACGTGCAAACTCCACACAGACAGCACCGGAGGTCAGGAATGAACCGGGATCTCAGTCACTGTGAGACAGCAGCTCTACCAGCAGCTTTACGTAAGAAAAAGGAAGAAAGTGAAAGAGAGCAAGTAGCTAGGAAGAGAGATGAAATGCAGGCAAGAAATGGCAAGAGTGTATGAGAATGGAACAAGAATTATAAAAATATACAAAATAGTATTTTGAAAAGTAAGTGGTAAGCCAGGAAAAATGTGAGAAAGCTCAACGAAAATAAAACAAAATTAAAAAATCAGAGAAAGAGACTTTGAGGTTGTTGGGAAGAAATAGACGACATAAAAGAAACTGCATTATTAAATGAGCAAAGCATTTTTAACCATCTATGACAGGGGTAAAATTTTAATAAATGTTAATAAGAGAAATTATATCTGTTAGATTCAAAATATACCGTTTCATGTCAGGTGTACTGAATGATGGTACAGACAGTATAGCAGAGGGCACTGTCCTGCTGTGAGTTCCAGGGGCAACTCTGCTCTGCAATAGTTATTGGACCTAATCATTGGTGAGTTCATAATTACAAAAGTGAACCCAAGTGTTTATCAATACTGTCTCAAGCACAGAACTGGGAACAAAGGAAAATGAGCATCATACCCATTCAATAATATATTATTATTATTATTATTATTATTACTATTACTATTATTAATATATATATATTATACAGTTATAATGCCATGTTTTCACACCTTTTCCTCATCTATACACTTCCTCATCTATGTACCTCCCATTCCCCTGACATCAGTCTGAAGAAGTCTCGACCCGAAACATCACCCATTCCTTCTCTGCAGAGATGCTGCCTGTCCCACTGAGTTACTCCAGCATTATTTGTCTATCTTCAGTGTAAAACAATATCTGCAGTTAATTCCTACACATTATGATGCGTGGTTGGTTTTATGAAATATTTTGCAATTTGCATTGGGTTCCTTTTCTCCTTCAAAATTACTGTCACTCACATTTTGTAAAGGCCAACACTCGGCAGCCAAAGCAATTTTAATGCAACATTAAATTAATTGATTAATTTATGATTAATTTATTGATTAATATGCTGAGCAGCATTGGTGAATAAAGCTACATCCATCAAATTGTTCTTCTGAAACACCAATCTCGTGATGTACAGGATATGGTTAATGATAGAAATAGAAGAATGCAATCTTCACCAAAGATTGTATTCAAAAATGAAAATCAGAAACCGATGAGTGGTTTACTTTAAAGATTTCTATTGGGAGGATTGGGCCCTGAGAGCATGTGAACAGGTATTAAGATGGTTGAACGGATCATGCAGATACCGGATCACCAAAGGATGAGATTAACCCCCAGTTATTTAGCAAAGGATTCATGTGATAACTCTGACGAGCTAGGCTACAGAAAGTAACGGATGGGTATCTGTAACCAAATAGTACACTGGGAAAGGCACATTTACTGTAATAGACAATAGACAATAGGTGCAGGAGTAGGCCATTTGGCCCTTCGAGCCAGCACCGATATTCAATGTGATCATGGCTGATCATTCTCAATCAGTACCCCGTTCCTGCTTTCTCCCCATATCCCCTGACTCCGCTATCCTTAAGAGCTCTATCTAGCTCTCTCTTGAATGTATTCAGAGAATTGGCCTCCACTGCCCTCTGAGGCAGAGAATTCCACAGATTCACAACTCTCTGACTAAAAAAGTTTTCCTCGTCTCTGTTTTAAATGGCCTACCCCTTATTCTTAAACTGTGGCCCCTGGTTCTGGACTCCCCCAACATTGGGAACATGTTTCCTGCCTCTAACCTGTCCAACCCCTTAATAATCTTATACGTTTCGATAAGATCCCCTCTCATCCTTCTAAATTCCAGTGTATACAAACCTAGTCGCTCCAGTCTTTCAACATGGGACAGTCCCGCCATTCCGGGAATTAACCTAGTAAACCTACGCTGCACGCCCTCAATAATGGAGAACGGAGGAGGCTGCAACAACTTGGCACAAACTTTTAAACAGAACTTTTCCGAAGTGGTGTAAAAACAGAAAATACTGGAAAAACTCAACCCTTAGACAGCATATGTGGAGGAGAAAAATGAAAACAACGAAGGATGCTGGAAATCTAAATTAAAAGCAGAAAATGCTGGAAATACTCAGCAGGTTAGGCTGTGTCTGTGGGTCTCATTGTGAGACCCAGGAGGCTACAGATCAATGGTTCTGAGTGGGGATGGAAGTGGCCAAGTACGGCACGATGGTGCAGGGGTAGAGTTGCTGCCTTACAGCGCCAGAGACCCGGGTTCAATCCCGACTATGGGTGCTGTCTGTACGGAGTTTGTACTTTCTCCCCGTGACCTGCGTGGGTTTTCTCCGAGATCTTTGGTTTCCTCCCACACTCCAAAGACGTACGGATTTGTAAGCTTGGTATAAATGTAAATGTCCCTCGTGTGTGTAGGATAGTGTTAATGTGCGATGATCGCTGGTCGGTGCAGACTCGGCCTGTTTCTGCGCTGTATCTCTAAACTATTCTAAACTAAAAAAATTGAAATGTTCACTGTTTCCTTTTTCACAGATGCTACTGGGTCTGCTGATTCTTTCCAATATTTTCTGTTTATATTTCCAATATATAGCATCTGTAGGTATTTTCACTTTCCAACTTGATCACTTCAATCAACACATCCATGGAAACCACAGTGGAAAAATCTGAGGAGGGATTTCACAGCTTGTCCACCACGAACGTCATAAATAAAAAGAGTGTTGCAGCCTTCATGCCTCCAATTATCATTGTCCAACAGGGCTTCCAAGTCTTCAAGCTAGTCTAACAGAACAGCTACCATACAGGTGAGTACTTGTGGCCATGTGGGACAGGAATTTGCTTGTAGAGACAGAAGAGACAGCAGATGCTAGAATCTGGAGCAAAAACAAGTTTTTGGAGGAACTCAGCAGGCCAGGCAGCATTCAGGCAGCATGTGGAGACAAACTAATAGTGAATGTTTTGGGTTGAGACCCTGCATCAAGACTGATTGTAAAGGGATGATAGCTCCTATAAAGAGATGAGGGGAGGGATGAGGCAGGAGCTGGCAGTTGACAGGCAGATCCAGGTGAGATGAGGTTGGTTGATGTATGGAGTCAGGTGTGGCAGGGAAAGGTGGAGGTAGCAACAGAGATTGTA
Organism: Rhinoraja longicauda; assembly: GCF_053455715.1. Taxonomy (NCBI): domain Eukaryota; kingdom Metazoa; phylum Chordata; class Chondrichthyes; order Rajiformes; family Arhynchobatidae; genus Rhinoraja; species Rhinoraja longicauda. Next base: position 43,478,397 of record NC_135966.1, on the reverse strand, counting down.
AAATGACAGGTAGAGGCAACAGAGGCCCCAGATTATGGAATCTGAGAAGAAAGGAAGGTGGTGAGTGGACCCAGAAAAGGGTGGGATGGTGGGCAGATGGAAACAAATAGGAACACAATGGGATGAGTAGGTCTGTGTTAGGCAAATGGAACCAGGTGGGAAAAGAGAAAGAAGCTAACAGGGGGTTTGGGGGAGGTGGATGGAAAGAAAGGTGTATCAGAGAAGACCTTGGTGGATTATTCGGAAGGAGAAATGAATAGAAGGATGGGCTGACAATGGTGAGCATTTAAACAAATCATATATGATTGGTAGGACAACATATTCATTTCAGGTGCAAAAAAAATGCAGCAGGAAAAGAAATGCATACATGGCTGGCAGGAGTTTGCCACAGGAGGACCAATAAACTGATAAATAATAAGTGAACAGAATATGAGAGCAAATGGATAAGAAACGATCGACTGTAAGGATTTCCACTGCGACAAAAAAAATGGAAAAGACCAGCGATGCCATTCCTGACTGCTAGAAGAGTCACCAAGAAGGTAGCAGATAGGAGCAATGTGGAAATGCTTGCGGTTATCTACTTTGGTGCAGAAACAGAAAGGCTGATGACTTTTTATTTGGAGATAGATTGGGAAAAGTTGATGCTCAAAGGGTCCTGTACTCAGGTTGGAAGCTAGCATGCGGGTAAAGCAAAAAATTAAGAAGGCAATGAGTATAGTGGCGTTTATTACATGGAGATTTGAGTATAGGAATTAAGCTGTAGTGTTAGATAGGCCTTGGTAATTATCAAAACGTTAAAAAGTCTTACAGCTTTGACAAGGTGGATCCAGGGATAAAGTTGCCGCTGGCTGGGGAGTTGTAAAGAAGGGATATATTTTGAGAACGGCTATGCCATTTTAGATTGAGGGAAGGAGAAATGTTGGCACTCAGAGTATGCTGGATCTCGAAAATTCTCTACCATCAAAGTCTGTGGAGGCTCTGTCAATGAGATCATTCAAAAGATATCGCAAGGTAGTTGTTTATTATGAGTTATGGGAATAGTGCACAAAACGTGCCATTCAGGTAAAAGATCACAGGAAGTAGGTAGAAGGGTGGCACAGTGGCACAGCTGGTAGAGCTACTGCCTCACAGCGCTAGAGATCTGGCTTTGATCCAGAGCTCGGGTGCTGCCTGTGTGAAGTTTGCACGTTCACCCTGTGACCTATGGGTTTCCTCCGGGTGCTCCAGTTTTTTCCTGCATCCCGAAGAAGTGAGGGTTTGTAGGTTAATTGGCCACTTCAAATGGCTCCTAGTGTGTCGGGAGTGAATGATAAAGTGGGATAACATAGAACTGGTCGGCGTAGATTTGGTGGGCCGAAGGGCCTGTTTCCTTGCTGTATCTCTAAACGAAATCATCGTTAATGACAAAGTAGGCTTGATGGGCCAGCTTTCCCAGCTTCTAATTCTCACCTTATTGTTTCCTGAATTTACCTGCCAATATATTTATCCTCTTTGTTTTCTAAATTCCCTTTCTAATCTTAAGGTTGAAGTTATAGAATTGCTTCCGGTTTGCACTTTCCCCTGGTTTGTATTTTTCTAATGTCAGATGGAGATTTAAGATGATGGTCAGCCGTATAGGAAAGCAAGGAGCATGAGTTGTTTGGTGAATGAGGAATTTATTTCCTTGTCTCTCCACTCCCTTTACAGATACTTCTTTAGTTCCTCTGTCTCCCGGTCCTCTTCCTCACCACATGTTTCTCAACTTCTGAATGGTATAGAAAAAGGTATTCCTCAAAATGGCCATTTCCATAGTGAGTACTGCTAGGAGTGTCCAGACTGGTGTAGGCTGCCAAACTGTCAGTTCCAATGGTGATTGTCATGACATTTCTAGTGGTAATGTGGACTTGGTGCACCCATCCAGATTGGGGTCTTGATTGGAGTCACGAGTTATATCACAAGTTGATGACACTCGTGCAAGGAGACAGCCTTTATTTCACCAGCGTAAGTGAAGGAAAAACAAGTGACCAAGAGGATAGCTGCAGAATCAAGGAAACTAAACGTTTACCTGCATAGTGTGCAGCCTACGGTCACACACCATGTGCACAAAAGAAAATGTCACCAGATGCATGGAAGACAATGTGCATGTGGTTAATGATAGCTTGAACCACAGGGAAGTCTGTGAACCTCCTTTTCCCTCTGCATGGTTGTATTGGAAAGGATGAAGCAGGTGAAACGATGTCCCTTTCCACAACCAATAAACTTTCCACAAACAACTTTATTTTGAGGTCTAACAAACTGCCAATTCAAAGAAAGGCCATTTGGGTAAGAAATGCCATGTCCTCGTGTTTTATATAAAACATATAAAATCCGCCCTTACACCCTTGCAGAAAATGCAAATAAATGTTTACTAAAACTAAGGTCAACTGTTCATAGTGTATGGACTTGGCAGTCGTAGAGTCATCGAGTGATGCAGCGTGGAAACAGGCCCTTCCGCCCAACTTGCCCACACTGGCCAAAATAGAGACATAGAAATATAGAAAATAGGTGCAGGAAGAGGCCATTTGGCCCTTCGAGCCAGCACCGTCATTCATTGTGATCATGGCAGATCATCAACAATCAGTACCCCGTGCCTGCCTTCTCCCCATATCCCTTGATTCCACTAGCCCCTAGAGCTCTATCTAAGTCTCTTTTAAATTCATCCAGTGAATTGGCCTCTACTGCCTTCTGTGGCAGAGAATTCCACAAATTCACAACTGGGTGAAAAAGTTTTTTCTCATCTCAGTTTTAAATGGCCTCCCCTTTATTCTTAGACTGTGACCCCTGGTTCTGGACTCCCCCAACATTGGGAACATTTTTCCTGTATCTAGCTTGTCCAGTCGTTTTATAATTTTATACGTTTCTATAAGATCCCCTTTCATCCTTCTAAATTCCAGTGAATACAAGCCCAGTCTTTCCAATCTTTCCTCATATGACAGCCATCCCGGGGAATAACCTCGTGAACCTACGCTGCACTGCCTCAATTGCAAGGATGTCCTTCCTCAAATTACGAGACCAAAACTGCACACAATACTCCAGATGTGGTCTCACCAGGACCCTATACAACTGCAGATGGACCTCTTTACTCCTATACTCAAATCTTTGCGTTATGAAGGCCAACATGCCATTAGATTTCTTTACTGCCTGCTGAACCTGCATGTCCCAGCTATGCTAGTCCCACCTGTGTTTGGTCCATATCCCTCCAAACCTGTCCTATCCATGTAACTGCCTAACTGTTTCTTAGATGTTGGGGTGATCCCTGCCTCAACTACCTCCTCTGGCAGCTTGTTCCAAACATCCACCACCCTTTCCTATTAAATCTTTTTCCCTTCACCTTAAACCCATGTTCTCTGGTCCTTGATTCACTTACTCTGAGCAAGAGACTCTGTGCATTTACCCGATTTATTGCTCTCATGATTTTATACACCTCTATAAGATCTCCCCTCATCCTCCTGTGCTCCGAGAAATAGTGTCCCCGCCTACTCAACCTCTTCCTGTAGCTCAGATCCTCTAGCTCTGGCAACAGCCTCATAAATCTTCTCTGTAACCTTTCCAGCTTGACAATATCCTATAACATGGTGGCCTGTACTGAACACAATAATCTAAATGCGGCCTCAACAACGTGTTATGCAACTGTAACATGACATCCCAACTTCTATACTCAATACTCTGACTGATGAAGGCCAATGTGCCTAAAGCCTTTTTGACCACCCTATCTACCTGCGATTCCACCTTCAAGGAACCATGCACCTGCACTCCTAGATCCCTCTGCTCTGCAACACTCCCCAGAGCTGTATCATTCACTGTGTAGATCCTGCCCATGTTAGACTTCCCCAAATGCAATACTTCGCATTTCCCAGTATCACTCAATTGATACTGATCTGAAGACAAAATGCAATGATGTATGCAAAATGTATCCTTTTCACACAACTATATTGTATTATGAGGTGTGACTATTAGCCTGATCGAGCTTTTTTCTAATATAGATAATATATTTGCAGACAGGTGTTTAAAATTGAGCAAATAGATGAAAGAAAAGGTTGAGGAATTGTTCAGTAATATCAATGTGTTCGGCTTCAAGTGGTGTGAGAGATTAAAAATGTATTAAAACGTATTAGTAAATCTTACGCAGGACTATTTCTAAAGACATTTATTATTCAAGATCAGCATCATTGCTACAACTGATCTCTTCCAGTAAAATTGACCACATGTAATGGCTCAGCACTAATGACTTCTGGGTTTATGCTATGACATCTTTATGGATTGTTCAAATGTTTTCATTAATTATAGCAAGCATTTCTGGTTTTCAGCGTCTGTTTGTGCTCCTCAATTTCAGTGCTTTCATCTGACCAAAGTTGAGAATAGATAATATTCTTTTAGCAAAATTGTATTGGTCTTTAAAATAATTTGTTCTTAACATTGATCCAACAATCAATACCAATATCGTGGGCTGCAATTATGTAGCTAGTTTTATGGCTGGTTTTGCCGAAACTGTGGAAAAATATAGTTATTGATTCCCATTGTCAATTCCCCAAATCATATGTATAATACATGTATTCTACATTCTGTAACTTATTAATTAAATAAAAATATTCAGGAAGCAGAAAACTGAAAGCTTCCCATAGGAACTACAAATTCTGAAAAGGTTCATCTATAATTGGCAACATTTAGGTTTCCCTTTTTTTATTTTGATATAAAACATAGGTTTGAGAATTCTTTGAATATAGATGCAAAATGCTGGAGTAACTCAGCTGGACAAACAGCATCTCTGGAGAGAAGGAATGGGTGACGTTTCGGGAGAAGTCTTTTGCCTGGATTTCTTTTCCTTTAAATTGAAAACCAGAATTGCTTGTTAAGTTAAAACATGCAAAAACTGGAAAACACATCCTCTCTGGCACGACGCCTGTCACCCATCATGTTTTCATTAGTATGGATATAAATATTAATATACATATGAATTCCTCAGTTCTAAAATATATACCACCTGTACTGGTTATACATTCAGTACACATGGAAAATCAGGCCAATATATAAAGATGCCACATGTCTAAAGCTAGTGGTAAACATTAGTCTCAACCACAAATTAATTACATCTAAACTCATATTAAAAATAAAAATAGCCCCCTGTAGTCTGAACCAAAAGTTGTGACTGTGGACAGATTTCAACCTAATTAGTAATTAACATGATCATTCCTTATAAAGAGGCAAATTGGTCTGGCATTCAATTGTCAATCAAACCTCCACATTAAGAGCACTCAGACAAATGATGTGGACTCACTTTGAGAATTATAAATAAGATGATGTAAAAAGTATCCGGAAATACTGTTCCTTAATGCAATGCCAGCACATATTTCAAGAGGACTAGAATATAAAAACAGGGATGTAATGCTGAGGCTTTATAAGGCACTGGTCAGTTTGTAGTATTGTGAGCAGTTTTGGGCCCCATATCTAAGGAAGGATGTGCTGGCATTGGAGAGGATCCAGAGGAGGTTTACGAGAATGGTCCCAGGAATGATTGGTTTAATCTATGATGAACATTTGCCGGCTCTGGGCCTATACTTTCTGGAGTTCAGAAGAATGAGGGGGGACCTCATTGAAACTTACTGAATGGATGTGGAGAGAATATTTCTATTCGTGGGAGAGTCTAGGACCAGAGGCCATAGACCCCAGAATAAAAAGATGTACCTTTAGAAAGGAAGTGAGGAGGAATTTCTTTAGTCAGAGGGTGGTGAATCTGTGTAATTCATTGCCACAGATGGCTACGGAGGCCAAGTCATTGGGTATTTTTAAGGCACAGATCGACAGATTCTCGATTCGTACAGGTGACAGGGGTTATGGGGAGAAGGAGGTAGAATGGGCTTAAGAGGGAAAGATAAATCAGCCATGATTGAAAGACACGAAAGGACAACCAGAGTTTATTAGTTCGGAGAGAAATGCAAACGAGCATGATGGGTGCAGTCTGAACAGAAAAGTTTTAGAGGGAAATGGGTGAGATGTGGGCAGGTGTGACTAATGTAGGTCTGGTAGCTTTTTTGGCATGGACAAGTTGGGCTGAAGGGCCTGTTTCCATGCTGCATGACTCTATGACTTTATCTCAAGAAAATGTCAGCCCAGAGAAGTTACATCAAAGAATTACATTCATGCTAAATAGCAAACATAGCATGCAATAGACTGGGCTAAGCATGTATTATTAGCAAAGCATCAGACCAATAGACTGGGCTAAGCATGTGTTATAAGCAAAGCATCAGACCAATAGACTGGGCTAAGCATGTGTTATAAGCAAAGGATCAGATCAATAGACTGGGCTAAGCATGTGTTATTAGCAAAGGATCAGATCAATAGACTGGGCTAAGCATGTGTTATAAACAAAGGATCAGATCAAGACTCAGCAGAAAGGTGGTGGATAATTAAACAAATAGTTGGAGGAAGTGTGTCCAAGAACAACCCATCAACGTCGGTAGGCGAAACATATGAGTGCTAAAGTAAAGGCCATGGCATTCGTCCCCGTGTTCAGCCATAAATGGCGAGTGGATAATGGAGAGAGATACGGCATGGAAAGAGGCCCTTCAACCAATCGAGTCCATGCTGATCACCAATCACTGATTTACACTAATCTTACATTCATCCCTTTTTTATTCTCCTCACATTCCTATTCACCTACATTCTAGGGGTAATTTACAGTGGCCAATTAACTTAACAACCTGCACATCTTTGGGAAGTGGGAGGAAACTGGGGCTCCTGTAGGAAACCCATGCAGTTTCAGGGAGAATGTACAAACTCTGTGCTCATCGCACCCTAGATCGGAACTAAACCCGGCTCTCTGCTCTGAGGTAGTGACTCTACTATTATCTCTCACATGATTGACCTCGATTTGTGCTTGAAATTCCCTGCATCACAGACACTGGTCTTCAGCCATGTCAATTCACTTTGCTTGATATCGCTCCCTGAAAGGACTGGATACAACAAAGGTTATGGAAGCAGACAACATCCCGGTTGTTAGACAAAAGGCTCATGGTCCATTACTGGCTACTTCTCCAGCCAAGCTGATCCAGCACAGTTACAACACTAGCATCCATCTGACAATGTGAACAATGTAACTGCCCAGGTATGTTCTGTTCATAAAAATCCAACTTGTCATATTATTGACCAATTACTCTCCTCCCAATCATCAGAAAAAGTGTTTGAATGCATCACTAAAAGTGATCAAAATTAGTCTGAAGAAGGGTCTTGACCCATTTTCTGTCCTGACCCAAATATCAACCAAAGTACAGATTTTCAAAGATGAGGTGAGAGTGACTGCTCTCAGCATCAAAACAGCATTTGTCAGAATGTGGCATCCTGATGAAACTGGTAAATAGGCATCAAGAGTAAAACACTTAAATTGTCTGAGTTATACTTTGCGTAAAGGAAGATAGTTGAGGTTGTTGGATGCCAATCATCACTGACCCTGGACATCACCACAAGAGTTCCTTAGGGAAGTGTCTCAGGACTGAACATCTTTGACTGTTTCATCAATGACCTTACTTCTATCACAAGGTCAGAAACGCAGATGATTGCACAACGTTCAATTCCATTCACAACTCCTCAATAAATGAAGCCGTCTATGACTGGTACATGTATCACCTATTATCCTCTATGCCTTCTCCCCATACCCATACCCATACTGCTAAATACTGGCAATCTTTCCACTTGAAACTTGAAGCATTGACTTACACATTTGCCTGCACAGATGCTGTTTGACTCATTGAGTTCTTCCAGCATTCTGTTCTTTGTTCTAGATTCTATGAAGGTCAGCTGATCATCTCTGCTTTGCCAATAATCAGAAGAAAATAATCTTATGCAATAAAACGTATTGATTTTCAAAAAGCCAGTTTCCAGTTTGTTACTGTATCAGCCTTATGTTATTATCCAGAGTGCAATAGAAGCATGCCCCCAATGACAAAGCCTTTGCATTGCTGCTGATCAGGTTTTGCTACTGTTTTGTTATTACTTTCAGGAGGCATGTATTAAAAAATAATAAAACTATGATTCTGCAACTTTATCTGAAAAGGGGAAGTTCTTCTTGTCAATACTGGTTACATCTCAATTGGCTGAAGAATCCAATATGATATATCTCATGCATTAAAAAATCTTGCTGACACTTTGAACACACATTTCCTAGTAAAAGGTTGAAGTCCTTAAGTAGCAAAAACACCAGTGTCCACAACGTCCATCATATTTAAACTCCATTGATTTTTTGCAGAAGATTTGAAAGGCCGTTAACTTACTTCCTATCATTTGCTTCAGAGCTGTAACAGTTCTCTTACCACTGAGTAAACCTCTCATAGTTCTCCTGACGATTAAGGTCAGACAAAATGTCAAACTCCTACTAGTAAGTGCTTCCTCATAAAATATTGAAAACAAATCATTAAAATAATCTTAAATAAACAGCAGTGCATGTTATGGACGAGGTAAGACTCAACCATTTTGATTAGGAAAATAAAAAAATGCCACTTTCTTTAAGAGTCAAGATTCTAAAGTTATGAAAATTTTAATGAAGATTTAGCTTTGGAGAAAAGGTGATATATTTCATTCAATGCATTTTGTATTTGAGTGGGATTTTCAAACATGTTGGCAATTTGAAAATGAGAAGCTGAATAGCTGATCGTGGTCAGCAGATGTTAACATTGCTCAGAAATAAATAGATCCCCAGAAAACATATCAATACACAAAACATGTCAGCCCTGAAAACCTTGAACATCACAATTTCTATGTTCAGTAAACTCATGTTTATCTGATATACATGCACCTGGAATTCTCATGATATCGTGTTTATCTGATATACATGCACCTGGAATTCTCATAATATCGTGTTTATCTGATATACATGCACTCATGACTCATGTTTATCTGATATACATGCACCTGGAATTCTCATGATATCGTGTTTATCTGATATACATGCACTCATGACTCGTGTTTATCTGATATACATGCACTCATGACTCATGTTTATCTGATATACATGCACCTGGAATTCTCATGATATTGTGTTTATCTGATATACAAGCACTCATAACTCGTGTTTATCTGATATACATGCACCTGGAATTCTCATGATATTGTGTTTATCTGATATACATGCACTCATGACTCGTGTTTATCTGATATACATGCACCTGGAATTCTCATGCGCCCACCAAAAATGTCAAAGAATATTATTTTCATAACATTTTTCAAAATATTGTTTGGATGCTTCCTCCCATTACCCCACAGCACATCAGCCTGCCCTCAGTTATAGTCATAGAGTCATACAGCACAGAAACAGGCCCTTCGACCAAATTAGCCCTTGCTAATAACTATGATGCCCCATGTTTCGCACATAACCCTCTAAACCTTTCTTAACCATGTACCTGTCCAAATGTCTTTTCAATATTATTATCGTCCCTGCCTCAATTACCCCCTCTGGCTGCTTATTCCATATGCCCACCACCCTTTGTGTGAAAAGGTTTCCTCTCAGGTTCCTATTAAATCTTTCCCTTCTCATGTTAAACCTATATCTTCTTGTTCTTGATTCACCTACTCTGGGTAAAAGACTGCCTGATCCTCTGAGCAACTGCAGCATTTTGTGTCTATCTTCAGTATAAATCAGCATCTGCAGTTCCTTCCTACTCATCCCTACTTCTATACTCCATGCCCTAACATATGAAGGCCAAAGTATTAAAAGCCTTCTTGGCACCTTACCTGCCTGAGATACTACTTTCTGGGAACAATGTACCTGCACCTCTAGATCCCTCTGCTCTACCAGGCTCCCCAAAGCCCTGCCATTCACTGTGAAGGTCCTGCCCTGGTTTGACTTCTCAAAATGCAACCCTCACATTTATGTGCCTTAAACTCCATTAACCATTCCTCAGCCCACTTGCCCAACTGATTAAGATCCCACTGTAATTTTTGATAACCACCTCCACTATTTACATTACTACCCACTTTAGCATCATCTGCAAACTTACTAATCATGTATTCTATATTTTCATTCAAATCATTGATATAGATGACAAACAGTAACGGGCCCAGCTCTGAACCCCAAGGCACACCACTAGTCACAGGTCTCCAGTTCGAAAAACAACTTTCTACCATCACCCTTCCTTCCATGAAGCCAATTTTCTATCCAGTAGCCTAGCTCTCCCTGGATCCCATGCGATCTAACCTTCCATGCAGCCTATCATCTGGAACCTATTCAAATGCCTTGCTGAAGTCCATACAGACAACGTCTATGTCATTGCCCTTATCAATCTTTTGTTTACTTCTTCAAAAAACTCAATCAGATTCATAAGACAAGCTCTCCCACATACAAAACTATGCCGACTGCCTATCTGAAGAAAGATCTTGAGCTGAAACGTCATCCATTCTGTCTATCCAGAGATGCTGCCTGCCCTGCTGAGTTACACCAGCATTTGGTGTCTATCTTTGGTGTAAACCAGCATTTACAGTTCCCTCCTACACATCCCTAATCAGCCCTGTCTATCCAAATCCACATATCTTATCCAGTAGAATCCTCTCCAGTAACTCGCTACCACAGATGTTAGGCTCACTGGTCTATAGTTCACAGGTTTTATCTTGCAGCCCTTCTTAAATAGAGGCACAACAGTCTTACCACCTCCAGTCTTACGGCACCTCACCTGTGTGTAATGATGATTCTTGTATCTCACACAGGGCTCCTGCAATTTCAACTCTAGCTCTCCACTGTGTCCTTGGATATATCTGATTAACAACATCGCATCCTTCACGTTTTTTATACGTGGCAGTTGATTTCCATTGTGTTTGAAAAACTATACTCCCATGATCTGTGCAAAATATTGTTATTTAAAAGGGTAAGGAGCTGACATGTAGTTTGACAAGTTATTTAAAGTTTTCTCCATAAATTACTGTTGTGTGATGCTCAGTATTTCTTTTGAGGAATATTTCAGGCAAGCAGCATCCCTAGTCTCCATGGATGGCGGTTGAAGAAGATACTGTCTTTAGTAGGCATTTACTTGCCTGTAATCTAATTATGCACAATGTACCTCAGAAATGTTTCTGAGTTTGGTGTAACAATGGCCTTATTACCGAGGAAGATTACTGTCAGTAGCTACTGCATAATTTGCCCATACACTCTTGACTACTGTGATTGATCTCAATCCACCTCTTACCAACAAAAAGCACATAATTAAACTCCCCTCAGAATTCTTCACATACAGAGTGTTCAAAACAATGGAGACACAAGGAACTGCAGATGATGGAATCTTAAACAGAACACAGTGGTACAGTGGCAGCTGCCTTAGTCACCAGAGACCCAGGTTCGATCCTGTTTACGGGTCCTGTCTGTACAGAGTTTGTACGTTCTCCCCATGACCTGCATGGGTTTTCTCCGGGATCCTCGGTTTCCTCCCACACTCCAAAGATGTACAGGTTTGTATGTTAATTGGCTTGGCATAATTGTAAATTGTCCCGAGTGTGTGTAAATAGCATTAATGTGCGGGGATCACTGGTCGGTGCAGACTCTGTGGGCCAAAGAGCATGTTTCCAGGCTGTATCTCTAAACTAAACAATGTGCTGAAGGAATTAAGTAGATTACACAAAATCTATGGAAGAAATGGACAGCCACTTTGAGGAGACCCGACCCAAAATGTGGCTTGTCCATTTCCTCTACAGTTGTTGCCTGACCCGCTGTGTTCCTCCAGAACTTCATGAGCATTCAACAAAAACACATTGCAGCAGGAAACTGGATAGGTTTAAATAAAAACACAAATGCTGGAAATACTCAGCAGATCGGGTAGCATCTGTGGGGAGAGAAACAGAGTTAACATTTCAGGTCAAAGTCTCTTTGTTAGTACTGGAGTTGTTGGGTTAAAAACAGAGCAATTGATATTGGAGGTATCACAAAATGCTGGAGTAACTCAGCAGGTCAGGCAGCATCTTGGAGAGAAGAAATGGGTGATGTTTCGGATCGAGACCCTTCTTCAGACTCAATTGATATTGATCTGTATGCACACTTGCACAAGACAGAAAATTGCAACTTCAAACTGAAACTCCAAAGACGCGAGCACATAATTCAAACTGAAACTCCAATGACTGAGGGAGCACTTCACTGTCATAGATGAGCAGTTAAACCAAGTCCGTGTGTCTTTTCAAGTGCACAATCAAGATTCCACGGCACAGTTTGAGATTGAAAACACAAGAAACGGAGCAGGGAAGTTTTCGCAGCCCCCTGCGACAACTCTACCATTCAGTAAGATCTTAGTGATCAACTCCAATTTCCGATCTGTTCTTCATAACCTCTGACTCCCTTGTTGATCAGAAATCGGCCTATGTCAACTTTCAACGTTACCACTCCACGGTTCTCTGTGGTGGGGAATTGAATAGGGAATCCCTTATACTCTAAAGATGACTTTCTATCCCGGGAGAAAGAGACCTACATCCAACAATGCTGGAATGAAAATGTGAACCTCTGTGTCCTTAGGCAAGTTCAAATTTCCATCCCTGGGATGGCGGGACTTACATATGAGGAAAGACTGGATAGACTGGGCTTGTACTCGCTGGAATTTAGAAGACTGAGGGGGGATCTTATAGAAACATATAAAATTCTTAAGGGGTTGGAGAGGCTAGATGCGGGAAGATTGTTCCTGATGTTGGGGGAGTCCAAAACCAGGGGTCACAGCTTAAGGATAAGGGGGAAGTCTTTTAGGACCGAGATGAGAAAACATTTCTTCACACAGAGAGTGGTGAGTCTGTGGAATTCTCTGCCACAGAAGGTAGTTGAGGCCAGTTCATTGGCTATATTTAAGAGGGAGTTAGATGTGGCCCTTTTTGCTAAAGGGATCAGGGGGTATGGAGAGAAGGCAGGTACAGGCTACTGAGCTGGATGATCAGCCATGATCATATTGAATGGCGGTGCAGGCTCGAAGGGCCAAATGGCCTACTCCTGCACCTATTTTCTATGTTTTCTATGTTTTCTAACCCACAGGACTGATCAAAGCAGAAATGCTGGTCTTGTAAAGATAAATTCCCAAAAAGTGCCATTAAGGGATGAATTAGCATCAATTTTGTGCTAATCCACTGGCAACGGCGTTCTATTACATATGAATGCAGATTTTGTGAGCAGAGCATTGGAGCAAACAGGGAAAGACATCGAGGAACGGGAACATTGAGCATTGAGAGAATGGACATGCAGTGGACATACAATGAATTTACAAATTGAGCTACTTGTATTTTGTATTTAATGTAATGCATATGAGCTTAATCTTAAAATAAGATGCTTCTTTTAAAAGAGCCACCCGTGCACATATAAATTAATTGTCTACATATTTTAAGGTAAAACAACTGGAACACACATTTGGATCTCATTCGAGACAAAATGGGAAGAGGAGTCAGCATAAGCTTAGTTTTATTAGTTTGGAGATATAGCGCAGAAACAGGCCCTTCGGCCCACCAAGTCCGTGCCGACCAATAATCACCCAGCACACTAGCACTATCCTGCACACACTAGGAATAATTTACATTTATACCAAGACAATTAACCTACATACCTGTACGGCTTGGAGTGTGGGAGGAAACCAAAGATCCCGGAGAAAACCCATGCAGGTCACGGGGAGAACGTACAAACTCTGTACAGACGGCACCCAAAGTCAGGATCGAACCCGGGTCTCTGGTGCTGTAAGCGCTGCAAGGCAGCAACTCTACCGTTACGCCACCATGCCGCCCTGCAACATAAGACCTACAACAAAAATGTTGAAAGTGTCCATTCACTTGGATGAGTGCAGCTCCAACACGTTGAAGAGCTTCAACACCATCCACAACGTGGTAACACATCCACCGCCACAAACATTATTTCCACACAGTGTCTGCAGTGCCTACCATCTGCAAAATCCCCAGATTAGTTACCACACTGAACTGGGAATATATTCCCTATCCTTCGTAGTCAATGGATCAAATTCACTGGATATCTTTCCTGGAAGAACAGCAGCAGTTTGAAAAGGCCTGGATCATTGACCCAGTTTTTCTTTGACTTTACCTGCTGTAGTTTCCAGTGATTTATGTTTTTGTTTCAGACATTCAATTTCTGCAGTTGTTCAGTTTTCAGCATTTTGAAGCAAACTTGTATCAGGAAAGTGACTACTGTTTTATTTTAAGTATACATAAACTACATTTAAAGGAGATGGGACGAAAACTAAAATGGCAAAGATGCCATTATTGTTTGTTACAGTGACGATATAGTACTAATCCAATAATCCGCTATCCAACCATTTCCAAATTCCCTTGATTTGGCCTCTGGTTCACCAGATGATCTTTCCCTTCCACTTCTTAGATTCAGCACCCCTCCTCTGCTCATCTGGGCCCAGTTTCAGCTCAACGCCTTCCACTCACAAGGGGCCCAATTCCAATGTTCCCCCTCAACTCATCTGAGCTCCAGTTCCAGCATTTCCCTTTACTCAACAGGGCTCCAGTTCTATAATTTCCCATTCATTTAATACGCCGCCAGTTTCTGCATCCCCTCCTCTCCCCTGGGTCCCAGTTCACTCTCCTCTCCCCTGGGCCCTGGTTCCAACATTCCCTTTCCTCTCACTGTCCTCTCACTGGGGTCCTGGTTCCAGAACTCCCCCTCCTCTCCCCTGGGCCCCAGTTCCAGCACTCGTTGTTCAGTTCCCAAGGCCCTGGTTCCAACACTCCTCCTTTGGGGCAGTTTTGTAGTTACCTGAAATTGGAGAATTCAATGTTCATATTCTGTTGGGTTGTAAACTATCTAAGCAGAATATGAGGTGCTGTAACTCCAGTTTGTGTTTGACCCCACTTATCAATGGAAAAGGCTCAGAACAGAACAGAATTATAAAGGTTAGCAATTAGGAAATTTAGTAGGCTTTGGCGGACAGAGTGTAAGTGTTTAGCGAAACAGTCGCCGGGTCTACGCTGGTCTCGCCGATGTACAGGAGGCCACATCAGGAACATGGATGCAGTGGTGGATGCGGTTAGAGGAGATGCACGTCAACATCTGTCTCATCTGGGAAGAGCATTGGGGTCTCTGGATGGAAGCGAGAGTTGATGTCCCTATTCCTGTCCCTATACCTGCTCTCTCGCTTCCATTCAGTGACCCCAGCAGCCCTTCCAGGTGAGAAGGATTTAACGTACATCCTACAATCAGTCTGAAGAAGACCCCTGTCCCGAAACATCACCTATAGATGTTCTCCAGGGATGCTGCCCGGCCTGTTGAGTTACTCCAGCACTTTGTGTCTTTTTATTTTTTATAAACTGTCACCTGCAATTCCTTGTTTCTACATAGATGAATTGTAAGTTCTTTAAGCATAAATATTGACGTTTATATTACATTCCGCAGAGTTGAGCTTATTGTTCCCTAGTTACGAGTATCACATCGATTCACCAAGATGATTTTTACATTTTTAGTAAATATTCTACTTATTCCTATCTTCTTAAATTACTGTTCCTCAGTTAAGCTGAGAGTACTAGCAGGATAGTGTTAATGCGTGGGGATTGCAGGTCGGTACGGGCTCGGTGGGCCGAAGGGCCTGTTTCCACGGTGTATCTTTAAACCTAAAAAAAACTAAAAACATATGGTGCATCGGCAGACAGAAGGGATTAGTTTCATGTGGCATCATGTTCAGCACGGACCAACAAGGGGAAAGGGCCTGTTCCTGTGCTGGACTGTTCTACATGACCCTGGCAAACCATGCATCTGGGATAATATAATGCAGTACAATCTACAAAATTGTGAGGCAGGAGCGTAGCAACTTATTCATACATGATATCACATTAGTATAAAACCGATAAATTCAAAAGACATCAAATTTACTTCCTCCCTAAAACCCATCAGATTGCTAAGTATTGTGCAGCTTCCTGAGAAAACCCACTGAGTTATTACCGTGAATTTAATAGGATTCTTATTCCATCTCATGTACTTTTCTGCATTACTAACAACCTTGAGAATTTCTTATTTTCCTGGAGGAATGCAAGAAATTAGATGTAATTGCAGCAGAAATTATAATTGTAAAATTACTGTTATTAAGCAAATGAATATGGCATAGAGGCATAATTCCTAAAACTGGGATATCCTGTTGTTACACGCTGTCTCAGGAATTATTTTCATTATGATACAATTACAGCTTTGAACAAAAACCAATAATATTTAATGGAAAAATTTACTACAGTTCTTATTCAGATGGACTTCCACTGTAACACCCTGAGCTTAATACAAAATGAAATACATTAATACTTTCATTATGCAGTAGCAATAAAGATCAAGCCTATAGTAAACTGGAGTGTTTCCATGCAAATTGAAAAAAATTACAACATTTATAATTTCAAATATTAAATAATCATTGGCATAAAAACATTCAATAGAGGATAATGGGACTTCAACATTAGTACTTACAAACTGGAATGCACAGCAATGGTTTTCTTTAACTTAAATCAATCAAAATTCATTTTTAATCAGGCTAGATCATGTTTGCGATCTTTTCTAGGTAAAAATGTGCAGTTGCAAAATTGAACCAGTTACATTTGTGCTGAACCTGTTGGCTGCATTTGGAGTATTGTGTACAGATCTTGTCACCCCATTACAGAAAGGATATGGAGGCTTTGGAGAGGGTGCAGAGGAGGTTTGTAAGAATTTGAAGGTATGCTCGAGTACCTCAGCGGGAGAGGCAGCATCTCTGGAGAGAAAGAATGGGTGACGTTTCGGGTCGAGACTCTTCTTCAGACACAAGTAGGAATGCTGCCTGTATTAGAGGGTTTCAGCTATAGGGAGAGGTTGGATTGACTTGGAATGGAGGTTGAGGGGAGACTTGATAGAAGAAATATGTAGGATCACTGAATTCCCAATAATTTGCCGGGTCTTTTTATTTAGACACACTGATTATATGGCATCAGAGCAAAGCATTAAAATATCTGCAGACCTTAACTAAAACTGAACATATCATAACTAACCAAAAACAAAAAGACTATGTAATTACAACTAAAAGAACAAAGATTGAACATAACTAGCAGACAAAAGACAGTGGACATTCAACTACCAACTTTCACACTGCTGGAAGACAGGCATCTGCGCCCAAGATGAGGTGTTCCATACCAGGACATTCAAGATGTCCTCATTCCTTAGGGAATGGGGATTCCCCTCTTCCATCATAGATGAAGCGCTCACACAAGTCTCCTCATACCCAGCAGCCCTGCCCTTGCTCTCCCTCCCACCGGTAACAACAGGGACAGAGTCCTCCTAGTCCTCACCTTTTACCCCACCAGCCGTCGCATACAGCACATAATCCTCCGACATTTTCGCCACCTCCAACGGGATCCCACCACTAACCACATCTTCCCATCTCCACCCCGTTCGCTTTCCGCAGAGACCGTTCCCTCCACAACTTCCTGGTTCACTTATCCCTTCCCACCCAAACCACCCCCTCCCCAGATTCTTTCCCCTGCAACCGCAAGAGATGCAACACATGTCTCTATACCTCCTCCCTCGACTTTGTCCAAGGACCTCGACAGTCCTTTCAGGTGAGGCAGAGGTTCACTTGCACCTCCGCCAACCTCATCTACTGTATCCGCTGTTCCAGATGGACTGTTATATTTCGGCGAGACCAAGCGCAGGCTCGGCAAACGTTTCGCTGAACACCTCCACTCAGTCTGCCTAAACCTACCTGATCTCCCAGTTGCTAAACACTTTAATTCCCCTGCCCACACTGACCTTTCTGTCCTGGGCCTCCTCCTTTGTCAGAGTGAGGCCCAAAGCAATTGCACCTCATATTTCACTTGGGCAGCTTACACCCCAGTGGTATGAACATTGACTTCTCTAACTTCAAGTAACCCTTGCTTTCCCTCTCCCTCATTCCCTCCCCCATCCTAGTTCTCCAACTAATTTGACTGTCCTGATTTAAGTTTACTTTGTCTGCCTCGTTGTCACCTTCCCCAAGCTAACAATGATCTATTCTACATTTGCCTTGATCTACACCTGCTTAGATTTTACACGTTACCCTTTCATATCTCTCGTTTCCCTCTCCCCTGACTCAATCTGAAGAAGGGTCTCGACCCAAAACGTCACCTATTCCTTCTCTCCAGAGATGCTGCCTGTCTCGCTGAGTAATTCCAGCATTTTGTGTCTACCTTCCTTATCTATATAGGGTAACCAGGGTGTATATAGCATCTTCGTACCACTGAAGGAATTATTGTCCACAGCATTGTCTAGGTTCTTATCAGTTGTAACTCTTGAGTTCACAATCTCTTATTTATCACTGTGTTCAGCAGACCTGTTCTTCAAGCAGTTGACGGCTTTTTCAATAAACTAATCCCATCAATTCTAAATTAACGTCATCAATTCTCTGCAAGCCCTGACAATCCCCGCTTTGATTCTTTGATCACTACCAGAGAGAATGAATCACCTGAATAAGGATTTTAAGGAAAGGTAGCACAAGCACACATCATTAGATCTCTTTAATGGTCTCCATAATTTAGAGACACCTTCCAATACCCATGATGGCTAAGGCTTAATAAAGGTAAGTTTCTCTCAATATAAGAAGTGCTTTGTGGGTGAGAGGAGTGGTAGCTAAAGGCCTGACGGGATTCAAAGTTAGCTGGGGCTTCTACCATTTGTTTGAAACAATACTTAAGATGTATTAAAAAATGGATACAAAACTTCAGCACTTCTTCAGAACTAAAAAGGGTCTGAAGAAGGGTCTCGACCTGAAACATCACTGATTCCTTCCATCCAGAGATGCTGCCTGTTCCGCTGAGTTAAGGGCCTGTCCCAGTTCGGCGATTTTTAAGGTGACTGCCGGTGACTAGGCTGTCGCCGCACGTTCGCTGGTGTCGCTGGTTGTCGCGGACATGGTCATGAGTTGTCTCCAATGAGTCGTAGCAGTTCTCGGGTCGTTGCGGAAATTTTATTCTGTTCGAAATTTTTCAGCGACAGCTGGCTTGACGCCAATGATCGTAGCTTGACTATCCTGTCGTGGGTTACCATTCCCTCGGTATGCCATATCCCATGATATTTAATTAGGAGATCCTTAATAGTGTGGTTCATGCGTTCAATTAGAACAAGAAGATGGTGGATGATGGGGATAGTGTAAATCCCAGAAAATGTTCAGGAATCTGCGGACCACCTTACGAACGGTACTGGTAAAGCGTGTGCCCTCTGAGTCAATGGTAGAGGGGACACCCCATACTGTGAACAATAATCCCTTCAGTGGTATGAAGGTGCAATATACATCCTGAGCACCCTATATAGATAAGGAAACCTGTCTTTCAGCAGCGCCTGGAGGGTGTTACATAAATCCTGCTGCCTCAAACGCAAGAAGAAGAAGAAGAGGCAGCGTGTGATAGACACAAAAAGCTGGAGTAACTCAGCAGGACTGGCAGCATCTCTGGAGAGAAGGAATGGGTGACTTTTCGGGTCGAGACCCTTTTTCAGACTGGTTAGAGATAAGGGAAATGAGAGATATTTCAGCAGTATGTTCTGTGTGAAAGTTGTTAGTTGAATGTCCAGTGTCTTTTTGTCTGTAAGTTTTGTTCAATCTTTAGTTTTTTAGTTGTTATTGCATACTTTTTTTCTTGCTAGTTAGGATATGTTCAGTTTTAGTTAAGGTCTGCAGATATTTTAATGCTTTGCTCTGATGCCGTATAACAATTCAGCCTAAATAAAGTTTTAGACGCTACTACTGGACTTGGCAAATCTTTGAGAATTTAGTGGCCCTACGTTCTGAGTGTTGTTGGCAGGACCGCTGGAGGTATATTTTTGAGAACACCGGACACTGCACCTACATCAGGGGTAAGGACTCCTCTTTATTAAAGGTTCTCAGTCGCTATCCGCCCCAGTGTGCCTCCACACCATCTCTAAAGCATCTCCAGTTGAGTAGCCAGCTTGAGGTCAACGACTTGTGACCCCAGTAGGTTCAAGGTCCAAAACAACTGCGGCTGTGATCCGGAAAGCTTATCCACCTAGTAAATAGATCCACGACTCAAGACCCCATAAAACTTTTACAGCAACATCATGGTAAGTGAAGGAAATGAGCAATTGGCTACGATGGTGAAGGGTATTTGCTTCCAAGATGGCGCCCAACACAGGTGACTATTTGCGTGTTAGCCTCAAAGCAGATCTACAAACTCAAATTACAATCGCTCCACACTCTTAAGTCTCTATCCCTACAGCAACATTTCTTATTCCCTTATCATGTATCTATACACTGTAAATGGACTGATTGTAACCATGTATTGTTGTTCTGCTGACTGGTTCACAGGCAACAAAAGGTTTTTCACTGTACCTCAGTACAAGTGACAATAAACTAAACTGAACTGAACTGGATGGGCCATGCCGAATGTAACTGATAGTGAGATCGTTGACATATTAAAATAATTGTTTGAACAACAATTTGGCCTGCAAAAGACCTGTATGAAAGTTGAATAAAACTATGGTACCTTCAAAGGTCCTTGGAAGATATTATTAACTGAGTGTGGAGGAAGACCGCTCACTTAAAGAATAAAGACAGAGACAGGTGATCCTTAGGGTTGAGCCAAGTCTGCCAACAGCAGGCTGTTGTGGAACAACTGCAGCATGACCACGAGTTGACAAATGCGGGAAATCGGATTAATGCCCTCTATGAACAGCTGCAAAAAGCAAAAGCTGATCAATGAAAAGCTCAAGAGAAAATTGAAAGATGAACAGTTAGCCTCTATCCTAAACTGCAGGCATTAGAACGAGAACAACATAGGCTTCAGTACACTGCGGCAGGTATCATTTCACGGGGTGGCACGATGGCACAGCGGTAGAGTTGCTGCCTAACAGCGCCAGTGACCCGGGTTCCATCCTGACTACAGGTGCTGTCTGTACGGAGTTTGTACGTTCTCCTTGTGACCTGCATGGGCTTTCTGACAGACAGGAAGCAGCATGTGAGGCTGGGAAAGCACATCTTGGACCCGCTGATCCTCAGCATAGGAGCACCGCAAGGCTGCGTACTCTCCCCTCTCCTTTACTCTCTCTACACCAACGACTGCACCTCCACAGACTCCTCTGTCAAGCTTCTCAAATTTGCGGATGACACAACCCTAATTGGGCTGATCCAGGATGGGGAGGAACTGCCTAGACAGGAAGTGACACAACTGGCGTCCTGGTGCCATCGCAACAACCTGGAGTTCAATGCTCTTAAGACGGTGGAATTGATTGTAGACTTTAGGAGAGATCCCCCCCCCCTCCCTCCATTCACCATCAACAGCACCACAGTCACATCTGTGGAGTCATTTAAGTTCCTTGGAACCATTATCTCCAGGGACCTTAAATGGGAGGCCACCATCGACTCTACAGTCAAAAAGGCCCAACAGAGGATGTACTTCCTGCGGCAGCTGAGAAAACACAATCTGCCACAGGCAATGATGGTCCAGTTTTATACCGCCATTATAGAGTCCGTCCTCACCTTCTCCATCATGGTCTGGTTTGGCTCAACCACCAAGCACGACTTCCAGAGGTTGCAGTGCATCGTTCGATCAGCCGAGAAGGTTGTTGGCTGCAACCTTCCCCCCATCGACGAACTGTACACTGCAAGGGCCAGGAAGTGAGTGGGTAAGATCATCTCTGACCCCTCTCACCCTGGCCACAAACTCTTTGAAGCACTTCCCTCTGGAAGGCGACTCCGGACTGTCAAAGCCACCACAGCCGGACATAAAAACAGCTTTTTTCCCCGAGTAATAGCTCTACTCAACAACCAAAAGTCTGCAGCCTCCTTTTGCTCTGGTATTTTATTTCATTCTTCACATGTTTAAATTATAATGTTTTATTTTTAATTGTCTACTGTATATCGTGTTGTTACTTGCGAGCAAAGGACCAAGGCAAATTCCTTGTATGTATACATGGCTAATAACATTTATTCAATTCAACTCAATTATTCAATTCAAGTTTAGTTTAGTTTAGTTTAGCTTATCCAGTGCGGAAACAGGCCCTTCAGCCCACCAAGTCCACACCGACCAGTGATCTCCACACATTAACACTATCCTACACACACTATAACATTTACATCAAGCCAATTAACCTACAAACCTGTACGTCTTTGAAGTGTGGGAGGAAACCAAAGATCTCGGATAAAACCCGCGCAGGGCATGGGGAGAACGTACAAACTCCGTACAGACAGCACCCATATTCAGGATCGCACCCGGGTCTCTGGTGCTGTAAGGCAGCAACTCTACTGCTATGCCACCGTGCCACCCTACTCCGGCACGGAATCTACTCCGCCATTCAATCATGGCCGACATATCTTTCCCTCGCAGCCCCATTCTCCTACCTTCTCCTACCTGTTAACCCAATCATACCTGGGTGGTAAAGTCTATGCCTTTATTCTTACTACCATAACTGCACATTTTGCTACACTGTATTCCATCTACCACTTGTTTGTCCATTTTCCCAACCTGTCCAAGTCCTTCTGCAGAGTCCCTGCTTTCTCTACATTATCTGCCCTTCCACCTATCTTCGTATCATCCTTGAACCTGGCCACAAAGCCTTCAATTCCCTCATCCAAATCTTTGATATACAACGTGAAATTTAGTGGTTCCAGCACCGACCCGTGCAGAACACCACTAGTCACTGACAGCCAAGCAGAAAAAGCCCCCTTCATTCTCACTCTTTACCTTCTGCCATTCAGCCAGCCTTCTAACCATGCTAGTACCTGCCCTTCAATAACATGGGCTCTCATCTTCTTTAACAGCCTTACCTGCAGCACCATATCAAAGGACTATCACAGGGACAGTGGCACAGGGGTAGAGTTGCTACCCCACGGCGCAAGAGAGACAGGTGGGATCTTGACTATGGTTGCTGTCTGTACGGAATTTGCATGTTCTCCCTGTGACCACATGGGTTTTCTCCGGGTGCTCCGGTTTCCTCCCAAATTCCAAAGAGGTGCAGGTTTGTCGGTTAATTGGCTTCAATTAAAGGCTGCACAGATTGTAAATTGTTCCTAATGTCTAGTATAGTGTTAGTGTACAAGTTGGTCGACGCGGACTCGGTGGGCCAAAGGGCCTGATTCAGTGCTGTATCTCTAACTTAAACTAAAAAAAAAAGACTTCTGAACATCCACTTCTGTAAACAACATCCACTGACTCGCCTTTGTCTATTCTGTTATTAACTTCTTCAAAAAATTCCACAGGTTCAGCAGGCAAGATCTTTCCTCGACTAAACCATACTGACTTCGGCCTATTTTATCCTGTGCCTCTAAGTACACAGAAACCTCATCATTTATAATGGACTCTAAAATCATACCAACCACTGAAATTACTCCTGACTCTTGATAAATCACCACAAATGCCTCCACAATTTCTAAAGCCAGCTCTTTCAGAACCCTGGTCCATCCGGTTCAGGTAATTTATCCACCTTCAGACCTCTCAGCACCTTCTCCTTAGTATAGCCACTCCGTTAACTTCTGCCTCCTGACTCTCTTGAATCTGAGGCACGTTGCTGGTGTCTTCCATTGTGAAGACTGATGCAGAAAACGTATTCAATTCTTCTGCCATTTCTTTATTTCATTAGGGACCTGTAATGTATGGAGGCGGGTCATGTACGTTTCCTTATAAGGGCTGTTTATGATGTGCTGCCATCACCGCAGAACCTCAAACAACGGGTAGGTGGGTACCCGGCGTGTCCCCTGTGATCAGAGGTGGCAACGTTGAGGCATATTTTGTCAGGATGTAGGACTAGTCTTTCTCAGGGTCGGTATACTGGGCAACATAACCAGGTCTTGAAGTGTACAGCTGCAGCAATTGAGAGGAGGAGAGCTCAGGTGAATTCAGTAGGTATTAGGACTGAGAGTGCAGCGATTCATTTTGTCCGTGAGGGAGAGAATGGTAGAGGAGGGAGGTTTTCAGACAGGTATGAGTTAGGCCAGTTACGGGGAGTTTTCTTTTGGTTTTATGCTGTCTTTCACTTCACTTGTCAACCACAGTCACCTCATTCTCCCCTTAGAATCTTTCTTCTTCTTTGGGATGGAGATCCTGTGTCTTCCGAATTATCCCCAGAAATTCCTGCCATTCCTCTTCCACCGTCATTCCTGCTAGGGTCCCTTTCCAATCATCTTGTCAGCCAGTTCCCCCCTCTTGCCTCTGTAGTCCCCTTTACTCAACAGTAATACTGACAAATCTGATTTCATCTTCTCCCTCTCAAACTACAGGTTGAATTTTATCATATTATGGTCACTACCTCCTAGCGGTGCCTTTATCTTAAGCTCGCTGATCAAATCCGGTTTGTTGCACAATACCTAATCCAGAATTGCCTTTTCTCTAGTAGGCTCCATTACAAGCTGCTCTAAGAAACCATCTCATAGCCACTTTACAAATTCTCTCCCTTGGGGTCCAGTACCACCCTGATTTTCCCAGTCTACCTGCATATTGAAATCCCCCAGGGCCACCGTAACATTGCCTTGCATGCCGATTGTCTCTCCTGATGTAGTTTATGCCATACTTCCTGGCTACTGTTTGGAGGCCTGTAAATAACTCCCACCAGGGTGTTTTTATCCTTGCAGTTTCTTAGCTCTACCCACAAGGATTCTACATCTTCTGATCCTATGTCACTCCTTGCTAGGACTGAATTTCATTCCTTACCAGCAGAGCTACCCCACCCCCTTTGTCCACCTGTCCTTTTGAATATGCAAATAACCTTGGATATTCAGCTCTCAGCTCTGATCATCTCAGCCACATCTCTGTAATTCCCACAATATCATACCTACCAATTTCTAACTGCACTATAAGCTCATCCACTTTGTTCCATGTACTGCGTGCATTCAATTATACCACCTTTAGTTCAGTATTCACCACCAATCTTCTCACATTGGTCCTGATTTTACCTGACCTTGACTCTTAACTCTTCTTAAACTTTCTGTCCTATTACTTCTGCAAACTTCAGTAACCACTTCTTCACTCTCCTTCCCTTTAACGTCATTGATATATTTTCTATTTCTTGGCCCAACCCCCATTAAAGTCCTATTTTCCTTCAACCTTTTCCCACATCCCAATACTGAGAGCCAAAATGGCTGGTTTTGTTCTGTGAATTTATGACTACCAAACATTTCACCATTTAACAATACTCCACGTTTCCGTTATGTGCACCAAAATGAATAAACACACAGTTTTCAACATCATATTCCATCTGCCATGTTCACTCAACTTGTAGAAACAAGGAACTGCAGATACTGGGTTACACAAAAGGACACAAAGTGTTGGAGTAACTCAGTGGGTCAGACAGCATCTCTGGAAAATATGGATGGGTGATGTTTCGGGTCAAGGAGCTTCAAGGAAAAAGGAGCTTCACAGGTTAGCTGGAGAAGGGTTCCGACCCAAAACATCACCTATCCATGTTCTGAGATAGCTGCCTGACACGCTGAGTTACTCTAGCACTTTGTGTCCTTTTATGTTCACTCAACGTTCATTTTGAAGCCTCTTCTACAACTTCATACTGACCATCCTACCTAATTCTATATCATCAGCAAACCTGAACATTTGGCTGCCTCAGCCAAATGGTTGATAGTGGTTTTGAATAGCAAAAACACAAGCATCAATCCTTGAGGTAACGTACAAGTCACAGCCTGCTAACCGGAGAGTGATCCATTATTTTCCATCTTTGCTTCCTTCTAAATTTCATTTCCTTTCATTATATTAACTATGACCTAAATGTGCAGGATATTGCTGAGTAGAGCGAACAAATCATAGTGGGTAAATGTTAAGCCGACTGCGAGGCTGATTTAGCTGCTTTCAGGAATGGAGCCCAGTGAGGAACTACAATCAAAATGAGCATACATAATTATTTCATAAAACTGACATTGGTTGTGAAGATGAGCACCTTGAACATAACAATTACATGCTGATGTCATGAAGAAACTGCAAGGAAATTTGGAGCAGCACAGTGGCGCAGCGGTAGAGTTGCTGCCGTACAGCGCTAGAGACCCGGGTTCGATCCTGACTACAGGTGCTGTCTGTACGGAGTTAGTACGTTCTCCCCGTGACCGCATCGATTTTCTCCGAGATCTTTGGTTGCCTCCCACACTCCAAAGACATGCAGGTATGGAGGTTGATTGGCTTGGTGCAAGTGTAAATTGTCACTCGTGTGTGTAGGGTAGCGTTAATATGTGGGGAACGCTGGTTGGTGCGGACTCGGTGGAACGAGTGGCTGTATCTCTAAACTAAACTAAACTAAACATTAAAATGATATGACAAAGGAATAATATTTCAGCATGAAATCATAATATACCAAGCACAAGAAAGTGACAAAAGAGATAGAGCCAGGAAGGTATCTGTAATAATGAAAAGAATCATTTTTATCCTTGCTTAAATACCTAATTTACTTACAAGTATTTATTAAAATGAATTGACGTTTTAATATTCCGTAGGTAGTTTGCATAACATTGTTTACGGAGAATATAATGAACCAAACTCTTTAACAATCTGCTCTCCACAATTACAGCTCAGTCTCCCAAAGTAACATCAATCTAGAACAGACTAATTAAGTTTGGTTTGATAATCATTTATTCTCCTATTGCCTCTGAGCAAATCTTATATTCGAGAAAGTTACTTTACTCAAATCAAATAAGCTGACTAAGTATTATATTTATAAGAAACTTTATCCATCAGTCAATTAATCCATCATTTTCTCCAGACAGCTAGGTGTAAATGGCATATCATATTACCAACCTTTTAGCAACCAAGTGATTAAATTATGTCTGAAAATTTATTGACAGCTTCACTAATTCTTTTATTATGAGTAAATATGGAATTCTCTATATGTCAGAGTAGCAGAATAAATGTAATAAGGATGAATGAAGGATATTGGACATATAATGACATACATTTCTAGGAGTTAAGTACTCAGTGTAATCTCCTAAATGTTATTCTCCTTCATTATTTACGACTTTAAGCTAAATGTGCAGGGTATTTCTGCATAGTACACATTGTGTTACTGTGAGAATGAGTTGGCTGGAATCAGTTGCAACTTTGAGTGAGGTAATACAATTGACGTCAGCTCACAGGAGCTGAGGAGAATAGGTCTGGTCTCACTAATCACCATCAATTGTGAAGCAGGGGAAACAAGAATGGGAGCAACTGTGTAACTCTTGTTAACATCCGAGAATTGGGCGGCACGATGGAGATCCAGGTTCGATCCTGACTACAACTGCTTGTCTGTACAGAGTTCATACGTTCTCCCCGTGACCTGCGTGGGTTTTCTCAGAAGTCTTCGGTTTCCTCCCACACTCCAAAGACGTACAGGTTTGTAGGTTAATTGGCTTGGTATTAATGTAAACTGTTAAATTATCCCAAGTGTGTATAGGGTAGTGTTAGTGTGTGGGGATCAATGGTCAACGCGGACTCGGTGGGCCGAAGGGCCTGTTTCCCTGCTGTATCTCTAAACTAAACTAAACTAAAATAGATAGATATTAATATAAATAGATATTAAATTATCAGAGGGATGAGATAAGCTAAGGAGTGCAGGTATCCTCTTTGCCAGATCATGAGTTGACGTCTTCAGGACGGTGTGAATGAATGGGCAGCAAAGCAACAAGAAAATATTCCGTCAACATTAATATACAACCACCAGTGATATTCTATCATGGCTGTGAAGACACAATAATTTAATCCAAGACTTGAAGACTTACAGAGGAAATGTGTAGGAAGGAACTGTAGATGCTGGTTTAAATTTAAGATAGACAAAATGCTGCAGTAACTCAGCGGACCAGAAAGCAGCTCTGGAGAAAAGAAATGTGTGACGTTTCAGGTCAAGGCCCTTCTTCAGACGTCACCCATTCCTTTTCTCCAGAGATGCTGTCTGATCTGCTGAGTTACTCCAGCTTTTTGTGTTTATCTTGAAGACTTACAATACTTACAAATATCGCAGTA
This sequence comes from Rhinoraja longicauda, assembly GCF_053455715.1. Lineage (NCBI taxonomy): Eukaryota > Metazoa > Chordata > Chondrichthyes > Rajiformes > Arhynchobatidae > Rhinoraja > Rhinoraja longicauda. The sequence continues at coordinate 43,450,509 of NC_135966.1, read as the reverse complement.
TCAGTTCGCCTAAACCTACCTGATCTCCCGGTGGTTAAACACTTTAACTTAACTCCCCCTCCCATTCCCACACTGATCTTTCTGTCCTAGGCCTTCTCCATTGTCAGAGTGAGGCCCAGGGCAAATTGGAGGAACAGCACCTCATATTTCGCTTAGGCAGCTTACACCCCAGCAGTATGAGCATTGACTTATCTAACTTCAAGTAACCCTTGCCTTTCCCTCTCTCTCTATCCCCCCCCTTTCCCAGTTCTACAAACAGTTTGATTGTCCCTCAGATTACATTGTATCTCTGTTTGCTTTGTTGTCACCTATTCCTAGCTAACAATGGTCTATTCTACATTTTCCTTGAACTGCATCTCTTTTTTTCTCGTACACTTCCTTATCTCTGTGTCTCCCGCTCCCCTGACACTCAGTCTGAAGAAGGGTCTTGACCCAAACCGTCACGCATTCCTTCTCTCCAGAGATGCTGCCGGTCCCGCTGAGTTATTCCAGCATTTTGTGACTATCTTCGGTGTAAACCAACATCGGCAGTTCCTTCCTACACAAATGACAGGTGGATCCGGGTGAAGAGGTCGTGATTGGCAGATGGGTGGAGATAGTGACAAAGGCTAGTGATGAAAAAGAGACCAAAGTGTGCATAGAGTAGAGGAGGAATGCAATGTAAAGACGCAGGGAGGAACATGGTTGGAAGGGGGAAAGAGGGGAGTTGAAAGGGAAATGGGGGAGCTAGAAGATTTGGGGGTGGGTGGGGAGTGAGAGATGGGCAACGGAGGAGAGGAAAAGGGGCAAGGTAACCGGGATGGTGTGAGATGCTGGTTGAAATATGTGCGCACTGGGATGTGGAGTGGAGTGGGTAACGAGAGAGGGGGTAGGGTTTTTTTTAACGAAATTGAAGAATTCATTGTTCATACTGTTGGAATGTCGGCTACCCTAGCACAATACAAGTTTCTGTTTTTTATTGACTTTAATCTACATGTAGATTGGGCCAACCCCAAATTGGTAACAGCGCTGAAGAGGAGGATTTCCTGGAATATATACAAGATGGTTTTTTAAACCAAATGTAGAGGAACCGACTGGAGGGCAAGCTATCCTAGAGCAGGCCATCCTAGACTGGGTAGTGTGCAATGAGGAAGGATTAGTTAGCGATCTTGTTGTGCAAAGCCCCTTGGCCAACAGTAACCATAATATGGTGGAATTCTGTATTAGGATGGAGAGTGACATGGTTAATTCTGAGACGAGGGCCCTGAACTTAAAGAAAGGAGGATTTGAAGGTATGAGATGGGAATTGGCTAGGATAGAGAAGCAAATTATACTTAAAGGGTTGACGGTGGAGATGCAATGGCAAAGATTTAAAGACCGCATGCATGAACTCCAAAAATTGTTCATCCCTATCTGGCGAAAAAATAAAACGGGGAAGGTGGCTCAACCGTGGCTAACGAGGGAAATCATGGACTGGAGGGTAGCCAATGTAACTCCGCTTTTTAAGAAAGGAAGGAGAGAGAAAACGGGAAATTATAGACCAGTTAGCGTTACATCGGTAGTGGGGAAGATGCTGGAGATGATTAAAGATGTCATAGCAGTGGAATTTGGAAAACAGTGACAGGATCGGTCAAAGTCAGCATGGATTTATGAAGGGGAAATCATGCTTGACTAATCTTCTGGAATATTTTGAGGATGTAACAAATAGAATGGATAAGGGAGAGCCAGTAGATGTGCTGTATCTGTATTTTCAAAAAGCCTTTGACAAGGTCCCACACAAGAGGTTATGTGTGCAAAATTAGAGCACATGGGATTGGGGGTAGGGTATTGACATGGGTAGAAAACTGGTTGGCAGACAGGAAGCAAAGAGTAGGAATTAACAGGTCCTTTTCAGAATGGCAGGCAGTGACTAGTGGGGTGCCACAAGGCTCGGTGCTGAGACCCCAGTTATTTACAATATATATTAACGATTTAGGTGAGGGAATTAAATGTGACATCTCCAAGTTTGCGGATAACACAAAGCTGGGTGGCAGTGTGAGCTGCGAGGAGGATGCTATGAGGCTGCAGGGTGACGTGGATAGGTTGGGTGGGTAGGCAGATGCATGGCAGATGCAGTATAATGTGGATAAATGTTAGGTTATCAACTTTGGTGGCAAGAGCAGCAAGGTAGATTATTATTTGAATGGTGTCAGATTAGGAAAAGGGGAGGTGCAACAAGACCTGGGTGTGCTTGTACATCAGTCACTGAAAGTAAGCATACAGGTACAGCAGGCAATGAAGAAAACCAATGGCATATTGGCCTTCATTGCGAGAGGATTTGAGTTTAGGAGCAAGGAGGTCCTACTGCAGTCATACCGGGCCCTGATGAGACTATACCTGGTGTATTGTATGCAATTTTAGCCTCCTAATTTGAGGAAGAACATTATTGTTATTGAGGGAGTGCAGCATAGGTTCACCAGGTTAATTCCCGGGATGGCGGGACTGACATATGATGAAAGAATGGGTCGACTGTGTTGTGATATTGTAGGGACTACTTTATTGTATCACAAGGACTACTTTGTTTGCCTGTGTAGTAATGTGTATATAAGGTAATGATGTGATTAGGTGGCCACTCTGGTTCCAGGTGGCCACGAAATAAACAGCTTGGAGTTAAGCTCCAGCATTGTAACCTTTTACACACATGTACTTGTGGTCCGTCCAGAGTCTCAACAAAGGTACAACAGGTACCGGACCACGAAGTACAACAGACTGGGCTTGCATTCACTGAAATTTAGAAGGATGAGAGGAGATCTTATAGAAACATATAAAATTCTTAAAGGATTGTACAGGAGATGCAGGAGAAATGTTCCCGATGTTGGGGGAGTCCAGAACCAGGGGTCACATTTTAAGAATAAGGCGTAGGCCATTTAGTACTGAGAAGATGAAAAACTTTTTCATGCAGTGTTGTGAATCTGTGGAATTCTTTGCCACAGAAGCCAGTGGAGGCCAATTCACTGGATGTTTTCAAGAGAGAGTTAGATTTAGCTCAGGGCTAAAAGAATCAAGGGATATGGGGAAAAAGCAGGAACAGGGTACTGAATTTCGATGATCAGCCATTATCTTATTGAATGGCGGTGCTGGCTCGAAGGGCTGAATGACCTATAACCCCTATCTCCTCATCTTTCTTGTAAACCCCCCATTCCAACTTGCACACATTTTTCTCATCATCTCCCATCCCCTAGTCACCCTTCCTCTTTCCTCTTCTCAATACATGTATCTCCCACCCCACCAATCTACTATATCCCCACTTCACATTTATCCCCCCCCCCCCCTCCCCATCCCTTGCAGTGGTTTTACTCTTTTCTACCCGGATCTCCTTATCTCATATCTTGTCTCATGTTTACCTCTCAATTTTGTCATTTACTCCCCCCATCTGCCAATCATCCCCTCACCTCTATCCGGCCAGGATCCACCCCCCTCTCTTTACCAACTTTCTCTCCTCTACTCTATCAGTCTGAAAGAGGGTCCTGACACAAAATGCCATCTGTCCATTTCTCCACAAATGCTGCCTGATGAACTGAGTTCCTCCTGCATTTTGGTTTTTGACTTCAGACTTTAGTGATACAGCGCATAAACAGGCCCTTCGGACCACCGAGTCCGCTATGACCAGCGATCACCCCATGCATCAGCACTATCCTACACACTAGGGGCAACTTACAATCTTAGCGATACATTTATTAGTACATCTACAGAGGGTGGGAGGAAACCGGAGCCCCTGGATAAAACCCACCCGGTCACAGGGTCAATGGCCAACGGTCAATGGTGCTTTTATTTGTCATATGTGCAAAAGCATAATGAAATTCTTTCGATTAGAATCGAATTTGCCGATTCAGGCAAGGTCCGGGCTGCTGCGGGCCTCCAGCCATCGCCTTCCCTGGACGCAGCATCCCTCTCCTCGCGCGTCCGCCTTTGTTCCCCCGGGGGCACCTCCCACAGCTGACCTCGAGTGTGCGGTGGGCCACACTCCAGTTCCCTCTCCTTTCCTATCGGCCCCGCTCCTCACCCATTGCGTCCGTCGTCATTGCCGGCTCCTTCCTCCCAGTCGCTAGTCCTTTTTTCCCTCCAGTAGGCCGTGGTTTGCCGGGTTCATGTTGCCCAGCGCGGCCCCGATCTCCATACAAATTCCGTACAGACAGCACCCGTGGTCAGGATCGAGCACGAGTCTCTGGCGCTGTAAGGCAGCAACTCTACCGCTGTACCACTGTGCCACTCAAGCACAATTCCAGCGTCCACAGTCTCTTGTGTCTCCAATGGAGTAGAGTACGGCACAAAAATATGCCGTCTGCCCATTCTAGTCCATGCCCATAATTAGTAAAGTAATGCAATCTGTTCATTCCCCTCCTCTTTCCCCCTTCTACAAGCCCATAACCTGCCTACAGTATGTGCCTCTTAACTCATGGACTATGATCTGTGAAGGGCCACATAATTAAACAATTCCCTTTTATTAGATCACAGAGGCACCATGCTCATGATCATCACTTTTCTAATTCATAAACTGTGATAATTCTTTGAAGTTTCGTTATATATTTAAAGAATGTACTTAACCTTGGTGGAGTCAGCTTGTCACCTAGAGTTGCTGCTGAGTGCTGGACCCATTAGTGCAGTTCAGTTTAAGAATTCTGTGTCCTTGAAATAAATTAGAGCTTAGTTACTTTCCACTAAAGTTAGCATGAATTTTAAGAGTGTATAAAACATTTCTGATATTCAGAGATATATAAAAATATTAAAATTAAAATAAATAATTAAAATGTATGTAATTTAAAAGACAAACACTCACGTTAATTAAAAGCGCCTATACATAGTTTAAAACAGTGAATTAAAATTTAAAAAAACCCTTCTAATATTACAGGGCAAGAATCCTAACTGAAAATAAGATGGTTTCCTATCATCCTTCAGAACTGGCCCAGCATAAGATTGGAGAGAGGATTCCCCTGCATGTTGCTGGACAATGTCAAAATGCTGGAGTAACTCAGCAGTCTTGAACCAAATCGTCACCTGTCCCTTCTCTCCAGAGATGCTGCCTGTCCCGCTGAGTTACTCCAGCATTATGTGTCTATCTTCGCTGGAGAATCTCAGCAAGACTCACCCTGCAGCTGGATCCCAACCGGAGGGAGCTGTGCACCACATGCCAAATCATGGCTTTGTGTGTGAAATCATGTCCACAAATTTGACTGATTTTTTTGAAGAGATAACCAAGAGAATTGACAAAAGCAGAGTGGTAGACATTGTTTTCATGGACTTTAGTAAGGCCTCTCACAAGGTCTCATATAATAGGCTAGTCTGGAAAGTAAAATCACTTGGAATCCAGGATCAGCTAGCCAACTGGATACAAATGCATAGGAAGGAACTGCAGATGCTGGTTTACACCGAAGATAGACACAAAATGCTGGAGTAACTCAGCGGGTTAGGCAGCATCTCTGTTTGTCTGATGCTGCCTGTCCCGCTGAGTTACTCCACCTTTTGTGTCTTTCAACTGGATATAAAATTGGTTTGGTGATAAGAGTCAGAGGGTTGTAGTGGGGGGGGGGGGGGGGGGGGGGGGCATAGTGGACAGTGATGAAGGTTATCTAAGGTTACAGCAGGATCAAGATCAAATGGAAAAGTGGGCTGAGGATTGGCAGATGCAATTTAACACAGACAAACACAACAATGCATTTTGGTAAGTTAATCTAAGTCAGGACTTAAACAGTAAAGAATTCCACAGATTCACCACCCTCTGACCAAAGAAATTCCTCATCATCCCCTATCCTTTTATTCTGAGGCTGTGACCTCTGGTCCTAGACTCTCCCACTAGTGAAAACATCCTCTCCACATCCACTCTAACCAGGCCTTTCACTATTCGGTGAGTTTCAATGAGGTCCCCCCTCATCCTTCTAAACTCCAGTGAGCAGAGGCCCCGTCCTTCAAACGCTCATCATATGTTAACCCAGTCATTCCTGGGATCATTCTCGTAAACCTTGTCTGGACCCTCTCCAGTGCCAGCACATCCTTCCTCAAATATGGGGCCCAAAGCTGCTCACAATACTCCAAATACATTCTGACCAGTGCCTTATAAAGCCTCAGCATTACATCCTTGTTTTTATATTCTGGTCCTCTTGAAATAAATGCTAGCATTTGCCTTCCATACTACTGATTCGACTTGGAAATTAACTTTTTTGGAATTGTGTGCCAGCACTCCCAAGTCCCTTTGTACCTCCTATTTCTTGATTCTCTCCCCATTTAGAAAATATTCCAAGACTTTATTTCTATTATCAAAGTGCATGACTCCACACTTTGCTGCGCTGTATTCCATCTGCCACTTCTTTGCCCACTCTCCCAACCTGTCCGAGTCCCTCTGCAGAGTCCCTGCTGTCTCTACACTACCTGCCCCATCACCTATCTGCATATCATCTGCAAACTTGACCATAAACCCTTCAATTCCCTCGTCCAAATCATTAATATACAACATGAAGAGTAGTGGCCCCTGCACCGACCCCTGCGGAACTCCGCTAGTCACTGGCAGCCAACCAGAAAAAGCCTCCTTTATTGCCATCCAGCCAACCTGCTATCCATGCTAGCACCTGCCCTTTGATACCATGGGCTCCCATCGTCTTTAGCAGCCTCACGTGTGGCACCTTTTCAAAGGCCTTCTCAAAATCCGGATAAACCACATCCACTGACTCTCCTTTATCTATCCCGCTATTTACTTCCTCAAATAATTCCAACAGGTTCATTAGGCAAGATCTCCCTTTCACAAAACCATGCTGACTTTGGCCCATTTTAATGGAAGAACCTAGAAGTGGAAGTGGGGGAATCTGGTTGAAATTGATGTGAATGTTGGGAGAATAAACTAGGATCAATGTAGCATCACTGGAAATTGGTGCTTGATACTCACTCGTCTGGACTTGATGGGCTTGTTTCGGTCTGACTCTCTGTCATCTCGCACTTTATAAATAGAGGCATAAATAACAAGGGCAAAAACCCTCACCACCAGTTCTGGGCATCGCACTTTAGAAAATATGTGGAGATTTTGTAGAAGATGCTGATTCACTCAAATATTCACAGGGATAAGTAGTTCATTTACATGGATAGACTGAAGAAACTGGGTTTTCTTCTCCTTGGAAGATGAGAATTTGTCAGGAAATCTGATTAAAGGGATTTAAAATTCTGACGGATACAGGTAGAGAAGTTAACAAGGAAAAATATCATTGGTGAAGCACTCAAGAATTAGGATGCCCAGATTTGTCTCTTTCTTTATCTTTGTCTGCCTTTCTGCTCCACTTCCTAAAATACAGACAGTACAAGAATGGCCTTATAGCTGAGGTACTGTTAAATTCTGCGCGGCAGCGGCAATGGGTACAACTTGGCAATAAGTGCCGGATATGCATTTCTATGGTTAGCCTTTCACTGTAGAAATTTGATCGAACACAACCACATCAACTGCATCTCCAGTCATGTGGCAGGTTAAGGTTAATGGATAAGACTCTTGTGTGTCTGAGGAAGGTGTCAGCCAGTCAATATGCCCCAAAAGACTGGAGTCCTCTGGCTCGGCTGGTTTCACACACTGCCAGACTGTTTAACAGTGGACCTTGGATTTGGCGATAGGCTTGTTGACCATGTCTCTGAATTATGAAGCAGGTCAGAGCAAATGTACAAGCTGTGAATGAAGATTGGACACAAAGAGCTGGAGTAACTCGGCGGGTCAGATAGCATCTCTCGAGAAAAAAGAATAGGTGACGTTTCGGGTCAAGACCCTTTTTCAGACTGAGAGGCAGACTGTATTTGCCCCCGTGGGCGGTACGGTGGCATGGCGGTAGAGCTACTGCCTTACAGCGCTTGCAACGCCGGAGACCCGGGTTCGATCCCGACCACAGTTGCTGTCTGTACGGAGTTTGTACGTTCTCCCCGTGACCTCCATGGCTTTTCTCCGGGTGCTCCTGTTTCCTCCCACACTCCAAAGACGTACAGGTTTGTAGGTTAATTGTCTTGGTATAAATGTTAAAAAATTGTCCTTAGTGTGCGTGAGATAGTGTTAATGTGAGGGGATCGCTGTTCGGTGCAGACTCTGTGGGCCGAAGGGTCTGTTTCCATGCTGCATCTCTAAACTAAACTAAACAAAATGAAAATTATCCAACCTTTTGGATCAATTGTAAGCATGAAAAATTCAACTGCGTGGTCAACGACTAAGGAAAATATAAGCATACAAATCACTTTGCATCCCACTATCGTATCCAAATATATAACATTCTAAAAATAGATATAGCTGTGCAAAATTCAAAAGTATTAAATCTTGCAGGATCCATGTCTCAGAAAGTTCACATTACAGAGCTTGATGTCACAGGCAATTGCATTTACAATTTACAAATGAGCCAGACATCAGAACAAACAAAAGGCATACTTTATCCAAGGAAACCCGAATCCTCAATTGTCACCTTGCAAATGGAAAGAATATGCCCAAGCTCTACTGCCAGACCCTACCCCTATTTCATCTTGCCATCCAGGTATAGATCACTCTGAGGCTGCCTCCAGCAACGTAGTCAACCAGCTTGAGTTATTAGGAGAAAAAGGTGATACATACCTAAATGCAAACATTCCTGATCCTGATATCTTCCTATTTAGCCACCCTACTCTCTTGATCCCCAATCACCCTCCCTTCAGCCTCTAATTATCTCCTCAGATTTATTCCAAATTGACCCCTTTTAATTCTTCTGCCAGCATCCTCATGAACCTCCTCTCCAGATCTTTTCCAGCCTCCTCTACTCAACCTTCCAGTCTTCATAACTGTCTTCCTCTACAGGGACCTGTCCATCTTCTTCTGGCCTACCCCACTGTCCACAACTGCCCTCCAGACCTTCCTTCTCATTGTGTCACACAAATCTCCACCTCTGCCAGCCTCCCTTCACTGCCAGATCACTTCCTTCATCTTTTCACCCAACCTGGTTGTCTCCTTCACCTCCAGAAATTGTCCTTCACTTCCACAAGTTATCTATTGACTCCTACCACCACCACTCCTCCGGCATTGTCTCCCAGCCTCTCTTTGTATTTCTGGGTTTAGTTTAGTTTAGAGATACAGCGCGGAAATAGGCCCTTCGGCCCACCAAGTCTATGCCAACCAGCGATCCACGCTTATGTGCAGGATCGTGTAACACTGTGTGTAACACTAATGTAACACTATCCTACACACTCTTGGGACAATTTACATTTATTCCAAGCCAATTAACCTACAAACCTGGGAGGAAATCGAATATCTCGGAGAAAACCCACGCGGTCACGGGGAGAGCATACAAACTCCGTACAGATAGCACTCTTAGTCGGGATTGAACCCGGGTCTCCGGTGGTGTATGCGTTGTAAGGCAGCAACTCTACCCGTGCCACCGGGTTCATCTACATCCCAAAGCAATCACTCACTTCTTTCAAACCAATGAGGACCTACCGTTCCCTAGCCCCATCTTCTCAGATGGCAATCCCTAACCATGCCTGAGCCTTGACAATATTTTATCCACATGCTGCTCTGATGCTTAAGACAACACAAAGTTGGGAGGTCTCTTCACCAGTGAGATCTTCTTGGACTGAAATTATGGCTGGATTCAGTATCAGGAAAACCTTAGACTCCATCATTCCGGTGCAGGGAGGGAGTTCAACAGCCCAAAGAAACGTGCACTGCAAGACCAAGATGACATGGTGCTTACCCTCCCTTTATAAGAAGTGTTGTTCCTTCCTCTGACAATGGTCTAATCATTTTAAACTTAAAACAAAATCGAACACGAGTAGGCTCAAGCAATCATTGATGTGCCAGTTGTTTAATACTTGATGTGCCAGGTGTTGGCTAATCTTTACATCCACATTTAATTAGCAATCAGGAACCAAAATTATGAGCCTGATTAGAACAATATCTAAGACAACGGAGGTGTTTTCTAAAAAAAACTCCCTTACTTTAAACTCGGAATGTTACCTTTCACATTGTCTTCAGATCAAAAAAATGCTATCTTCTATTTGATACTTCACTTATTTCTACCAGGTTATTTCTTTGTTTGTACAAGATCACTGGATGGATTTAAGAGAGAGTTAGATAGAGCTCTAGGGGGCTAGTGGAATCAAGGGATATGGGGAGAAGGCAGGCACAGGGTATTAATTGGGGACGATCAGCCATGATACAATGAATGGCGGTGCTGGCTCGAAGGGCTGAATGGCCTCCTCCTGCACCTATTTTCTATGTTTCTATATTCATTCTCCATTACTGAATTCAGGAGAAGCTTATCTATTCTATTGTGTACACAAAGTGATCTTGTGTCTATTTAGTCCCAGAGCAAGCAGCAAATTGAGAACACAGACAATAAAGTCTCAATCACAGTAATGATGTATGATGGGTTGTAATTTCTGTGTGCTAATGGGTTGCAAACAGTATTACAGTGATGATGGGAATATCATTGATTCATTATGCCTGCAATAAAATCAAAATGACTCAATGTACAGATTGCCAACTGTTCACACAGCACTCATAAATCTCTATCAGAGAACCCCCTCTCCTTAAATGAGACACAGAATGCCAAGCTGCTGAGAGTTTGAAAATAACTTTTACAATAATCTTCTGCTTTCTGAGCTAATATAAGTATAAAAAAAACACTTGGTAATAACTAATACTATCTCTGCTTAGCAAAGAAACAAATCGATTTTCATCTGCTCCAAGCAATCAATTACTCCCTGTCCTCTTTATACTAAAATGCAATAAAAACTAAATTGTGCCATTCCGAAAATAAATGCAAAGAGGGTCTCAAACTGTTATTTGACTCCATGGATTATTCATATCATCCCATTCGGATTAGCCATTTCCATTAAGAGTACATTTGCCATGAGCATTTAATGGACATCTAAGAGCGAATTCATTAAAGCGGGAGCTATTATCAGCACTTATGGGTTTCAAACTGCTTCCACGTTTACCTTTTAATAGCACACTATTATAAAAATGATGTATAGAACTCATCCCCATCGGCATTTTTGTGGAGGTCTGTAAGGAAAGACATAATCCTGGGAGCAATCTTCTTCAGTGCAGAACTTAATCAAAAATCCTTAGCATATATTTTAAAGAAAGTTGAGAAAGCTATTTTCAATAATCTGCCTTTTTAGGAAATTCGAGACCATCTGTTCTCCTGAAGCACCGAGACAGCCTTTGTATAACATGCACAATGTAAATCTATTTTGAACAGTTCACATGAATTACAATGACTGGGAAAGCAGAGAGGCATTGTAAACTACTTTGATGCAATTGTTTTCAATAATCAGGATGAGGGGTTGTATATATTTTAATTTGACCAGTTTTTTTCAGTCCTGTAAAGGAGCTTATTGATGGCCCTGCATCCCCACCACAATCTTTATCAATGTAACGTTACAGATTTTCTGCATTACATGCAAATTCACTTCCCACCTCTCACCACCTCCTGCTTTGACCGCCACGTTACCTCCATCAGTCTTCCTCAGCCTAATGGGTTTTAAACTGTAAGCCTGCTGTATATTTCCTTGTTTACTTCACTTCCCCCTCTACATTATCCACACAAAATTAGTGCTCTCCTAGACTATGGGCCTTGCTTCTTTGTTTAGATTCCACAATAACAAAGGAAACACAACGGATCAGTACTAACGCTAAAAGAAAATCAGAGTGCTGGAGCAACCCAGCGGGTCAGGCAGCATCGCTGGAGGACATGGATAGAGTGGATGTGGAGAGGATGTTTCAACTAGTGGGAGAGTCGAGGACTAGAGGTCATGGCCTCAGAATTAACGGACGTTCCTTTAGGAAAGAGATGAGGAGAAATTTATTTAGTCAGAGGGTGGTGAATCTGTGGAATTCTTGGCTTCTGTGGAAGCCAAGTCATTGGATATTTTTTAAGGCAGAGATAGATAAATCTTTGATTAGTACAGGTGCAAGGGGTTATGGGGAAAAGGCAGGAGAATGGGGTTAGGAGGGAGAGATTGAATGGTGGCGTAGACTTGATGGGCCGAATGGCCTAATTCTACTCCTATACTTAAACCCTATGACCTTATCACATGGGTAGGTGACAATTTGGGTTGGGACCATTCTTCAGATTATATACAGAACTGTATAAAGTATTGACTGTAAACAAAACCCCCAAAATATATATTTCTAAGTCACAAGTTAATTTCTGCTCATGAAATTATTCTTCTAGACTTGACTTTGACTGTCCTCTCTTTATTACTCCAAACGTTCTCTCCTCTACATCCTCGAGTCATAAAACACAGAAAAGATTCCTCAACCCACCAAGTCCATTGAACCACTCTATATTAATCCCATTTGTCCACCTCAAACCCATAGCCTTCAGTGCCTCAGCTATTCGATGAACATACACATGGCATACTGTATGTTGTCATTGTAGCTGCCTCCATCATCTCCTCTGGCTGCACATTTTCTCTTTTCATCCACGTTCCTGAAGGCCTTTACATCACTGTATCTGTTCTACCCTATTTGACTTCTCAAAATGCAACACCAATTGTCTATCCTTGTCATCCAACAACCACTTATCTATAATAATTCAATTTTCCAGCACTTGGTTCATAGACGACTGTGCCTTGGTGATTCAGTGTTAATATAGATGCTTCGTAAAAGCTGTGAGAGTACCAAGAGTCAAGTGCCGAGTGTTTTATTGCCATATGTCCCCGATAGAACAATGAAATTCTTACTTGCAGCAGCACAACACAGTATGTACTTATCTCCACTACCCTTTTCAGACAGCAAATTCCAGATTACAACCAGTCCCATTGGAGAAAAATGGGAGTTATGAAAGTTATGCCCTCTTGTGTTCAACACCACTGCTGTGGGAACATGTTTATTTCTATGTAGTCATTGAGTCTTACAGCATGGAAACAGTTCGGCCCAACTTGCACACACCAGCCAACATGTTCCATCTGCACTAGTCCCACATGCCTGCATTTGGCTGATATCCCTCTAAACCTGTCGTATCCACGTAACCTTCTAAACTGTCTACCCTGTCCATGCCTCTCATTACTTTGTACATATCTATGATGTACCTCTACCACAAGAAGAAAGACATCCAATATCTTATAACTGAAATGCTCCACCCCAGGCAACATTGTGATTTTGTGTTATATTCCTGTCAAATGCTTGTCAAATGTAAATTATGTTTTAGGATCACAATGAAATGGGAAGTTCCACTTTTGGATTACTTTTGCTCTGCACAACTATTGCCCATTTAGTTTAGCTTAGTTTAGTTTAGTTTAGAGATGACCTCGAGGAAACAGGCCCTTCGGCTCACTGAGTCCGCACCGACCAGTGATCCCCGCATATTAACACTATCCTACACGCACTAGGGATAATTTTCATTTATACCAAGCCAATTAACCTACAAACCTGTTCATCTTTGGAGCGCGGGAGGAAACCATAGATCTTGGAGAAAACTCACTCAGTCATGGGGCGAACATACAAACTCCATTCAGACATCACCCGTAGTCAGGATCGAACCCAGGTCTCTGGCACTGTCAGCATTGTATGGCAGAAACTACCACAGTGCCACCGGGCCACCCTAGATTTCTTGCTAGACATTTTAGGCAATCATTTTACACAGTGGGAGGCTTGATTCCCTTCAGACCCTTCCCTGAACTTGATTTGATATTGATGTATATGCAGAAGGATGATAATCTGTACCTCTTCCTAGATCAAGAAAGGCAGGGAAGCGAAAAAAAGATTACACAAATTTCAGTCACATGCAGACCACCTACAAGAAATTTGAAAATAGGCAGAATTTTTTCCCACTCTCTTTCCTTGGGGTGCAGATCGCATTTACTGTATATGTAACTTCTTACCAAGTAATCCTACACCTAAAATCTCTGAAGTGCATTTCAAAAGGAGTACACGAATCAAAGAGCACAATTAGGGATTTTTGGATTGTACATATTTTAGTTTAGTTTAGTTTAGAGATATAGTGCAGAAACAGGACCTTCGGCCCACCGAGTCCGCACTGACCAGCGATCCCTGCGCATTAACACTATCCTACACACACTAGGGACAATTTACACACACCAAGCTAATTAACCTACAAACCTGGACGTCTTTGGAATGTTCTTCAGTATGTATGGTGCAACATACACGGGAGCAAGCAGAAAAGGGTGCAAAGATTTACGAGGATGTTGCCAGGACTTGAGGGTCTGGGCTATAGGGAGAGTTTGAGTAGGCTGGAACTCTATTCCTTGGAGCGCAGGAGGATGAGAAATTAGAGTTTCTTGCCTGGAGTAGGTGAATCGAGGATCAAAGGACGTAGGTTTAAGGTAAAGGGGAAGAAATTTAATAGAAATCTGATGAGTACCTTTTTCACACATAGGGTGGTGGGTGTATGGAAGAAGCTGCCAGAGGAGGTAGTTGAGGCAGGGACTATCCCAACGTTTAAGAAACAGTTAGACAGGTACATGGATGGGACAGGTTTGGAGGGATATGGACCAAGCGCAGGCAGGTGGGACTAGTGTAGCTGGGACATGTTGGCCGGTGTGGGCAAATTATCATGTGGGCAAAGGGCCCATTATCATGCCATATGACTGCATTACTCTATAATATGTTTAGCGGCTGAGACAATGAGCAAAGTGTTGGTCAACTTATGCGAGAAGCTCCACTTCCAAAGTAAAATGTGAGAAGTGATTAAAAAATTGAGACTTTTGGTTATTTGAATGGAAACCACTCATGGTAATTTTGCTCTGCAGTAGATTTCCCAACTCAGTGAAATGAGCAAAATTCAGCAATAATTATCAAGTGTACGTGTGATTCATTTGAACATGTTCCTCTGTTCTATTCAACACGCTTTGCTGTTATACTCATAAATGTTATGATTTGTCTTAATAAGCTGCACTATTAATATTGAAGAAACCTTTGAATATTGGACTATAAATATTGCTTGTAGTTCTCGGAGCACTGTTGAGCTTTGCAATCATTATTGGCCCCAAACAGTAATTATGTGCTTTGCTTAATGTGGCATTTAATGGACACCAATATTCCAAATGATGGCTGCAAAGGCCGAAGAACACAATATTCTCATTATATTAACAGCTGCACAATTAATCTGTGTTGTACCTTGCAGCGCAATATTTTCCACTAATTAACTTTCAGAATTATTTGCTTTATTTTGTCAAGGAAGGAAATAAAGAGACTACAGAGCTGCTTAGTTAATCTTATTAACTGGTGAATACCTCCTGCAATTGCATTTTTCCCCTCACATTTATTTTTTGTGGAAAAAATATTACAAAATTAATTTTATTCACAAAACTGAAACTTTGGATAATTTAGCCTGCCTTCCTTTCCCCAGTTCTCGAGAGGAAATAGCTTGAGTATCATTGGCAAACGCGGCCTATCAGTTTCAAGTGTAGTTGCTCATTCATCACAAGTCCTCCATGAGAGTGGAGTAGTTCATTGAATCTGCTAATGGAACTGCTATTTGAAACTCATTAATGTACAAGCTTGATGGTCAGATATCTGCATCCAGGGCTACACAGAGGCTGTGATCATTAGGTAAACACCACTGGAGGGATCTTTGCACGTGACGATGACACTGTTTTAATAGAAATGTTATCAGCTGAAAGGGGCCCTTTTGTATGAATATTCCAACATGTAGAATAACACCAGTGTGGAGCGTCACTCGTCAGGAGCTTGGGGGTCTCACATGTCAGGAGTGGGTGCATATGGTTGGGCTAAACAATGTGCATGTTGGTGAACTGTGCAATGCACACTCATCAGATGCTCAGTAAAATATGTAATGGGGATGCTGTTATCATTTCCTGACAATGGCATCCCTGTGAGGTTGGAGTTACACAGCGTGGAAACACCGATGTTGGGGGAGTCCAGAACCAGGCTTAAGAAAAAGGGGTAGGCTATTTAGCTAGATAGAGCTCTTAAGGATAACGGAGTCAGGGGGTATGGGGAGAAGGCAGGAACGGGGTACTGATTGAGAATGATCAGCCATGATCACATTGAATGGCGGTGCTGGCTCGAAGGGCCGAATGGCCTACTGCTGCACCTATTGTGTATTGTCTATTGTCTATTTAGGACTGAGATGAGCAGAAAACTTTTTCAGCCAGAGAATTGTGAATCTGTGGAATCCTCTGCCACAGAAGGCAGTGGAGGCCAATTCACTGTATGTTTTCAAGAGAGTTAGAATTAGCTCTTAAGACTAACGGAATCAGAGGATATGGGGAGAAAGCAGGAACGGGGTACTGATTTAGGATGATCAGCCATGATCATATTGAATGGCGGTGGCTCGAAGGGCCGAATGGCCTACTCCTGCACCTATTTTCTATGTTTCTATGAAACATACTACCAGCCCAACATGTCCATGGTAATCTGATGTCTATCTGAGGTGGTATCATTTGTCTGTGTTTGTCCAACATCCATCTTGTGTATGAAGGAACTGCAGATGCTGGTTTAAACTTAAGATATAAAACACAAAAAGCTGGAGTGACAGCGGCTCAGACAGCATCCCTGGAGAAAAGGAATCGGTGTCGTTTTGGGTCGAGACCTTCTTTAGACCCTTCATTCTGAAGAAGGGTCTCGACCTGCAACGTAACCTATTCCTTTTCTCCAGAGATGCTGTTTGACCCACTGAGTTACTCCAGCATTTTGTGTCTATCTTCCATTTAAACCTTTCCTATCCATGTGTCAGTCTAATTGTTGTTTACATATTACAATGGTATGCACCTTCAGCACTTCCCCCGGCAGCTCATTCCATTTACCCATCATGTTGGGTTTAAAATAGTTGCCCCTCAGGTCTCCTTTAAATCTTTATCTTCACACCATACACCTATAGCCTTGAGTTTTTGACACGGCTACCCTGGGAAAAAGTACTATGACTATTCACCTTATCTATTCTATTCATGATTTTCTAAACCTCGATAAAGGCTTCTCAGTTTCCTACGTTTCAGTAGGAACTAAAGACTCAGTTTCCTACATTCCAATAAAAGCAGCCCAAACCTATCCAGCAATCAAGCCCCCAGTTCCTGGTAACATCCTTCTGAATTTCCTCTGCACTCTTTCCAGCTTGATGAGATCCTTCCTATAGATGGTGACCAGAAATGCACATAACATTCCAAGCGTGGTCTCACCAACGATTTGTATAGTTTTAACATGATATTCCATTCACACCCTGCCCTCAAATTCACCTGGCCCACTCTGCCCTCAAATTCACCTGGCCCACTCTGCCCTCAAAGTCACCTGGTCCATCCTGCCCACAAATTCACCTGGCCCACCCTGCCCACACATTTAGTTGTGCGGTGCTGGCTCGAAGGGCCGAATGGCCTCCTCCTGCACCTATTTTCTACGTTACACCACTAACCTCTACCTTTCCCTCAACTTCACCTGCTCCACTCCGTCCACAAATTCACCTGGACCCCGTACGCCAACTTCTGCCTCCTCCCAAAAATCCACAACCAGTACTGCCCCGGGAGCCCCATTGTTCCTGCCTGCTCCTGCCCCACTGAACTCATCTCCACAAACCTCCATTCTATCCTGTCCCCCCGAGGCCAATCCCTTCCCACCTACGTCCAAGACACCTCACACGCCCTTCAACTCTTTAACCACTTTAATAACGGTCAGTTTTCCAGGCCCCCATTTACTCATCTTTACCATGGATGTTCAGTCCCTCTATTCCCCATTAGGAGGGCCTTAAGATCCTCTGTTTCTTCCTCGAATAAAGATCCAACCAACTTCCCTCTGCTAACATTCTCCTCCACCTCAGCAGAACCTATCCTCGCCCTCAACACCTTCTCCTTTGACTCCTCCCACATTCTCCAAATCAAAGGTGTAGCCTTGGGCAGTAGCATGGCCCCAGCTATGCCTGCCTATTTGTCGGGTAAGTTGGACAGTTCTTATTCCAGGTGTACACTGGCCCTATCCCTCAACTCTTTCACTGTTACACCGACAATTACATCAGGGCCACCTCCTGCACCCGTACAGAACTCATGGATTTTTATTAACTTCACCACTGACTTCCACTCTCCCCTCAAATTCACCTGCACTATCTAGGACACCTCTCTCCCCTTTCTTGATCTCTCTGTCTCCATCACAGGAGACAGACTAGCAACTGGGGTCTATTACAAACCTATCACCTGCCACAGCTATCTGGACTATACCTCTTCAAACCTTGCCTCTTGCAAAGATGCTGTTCCCTACTCTCAATTCCTCCGTCTCTGCCGCATTTCCTCCCAAGAGGAAATGTTCCAAACTCGGACATCCGAGTTATCCTTATTCTTCAGGGAACATGGGTTCCATCTTATAGACAATAGACAATAGGTGCAGGAGTAGGCCATTCAGCCCTTCGAGCCAGCACCGCCATTCAATGTGATCATGGCTGATCATTCTCAATCAGTACCCCGTTCCTGCCTTCTCCCCATACCCCCTGACTCCGCTATCCTTAAGAGCTCTATCTAGCTCTCTCTTGAAAGCATTCAGAGAATTGGCCTCCACTGCCTTCTGAGGCAGAGAATTCCACAGATTCACAACTCTCTGACTGTCAGAGTTGAGGCCCTTCACACGTGTCTCTTCCATGTCCTGTAGTTCTGCTCTTGCTTCCAACCCCCCCCCACCCCATGTTCCCCTGGTTCTCACCCTTCACCAAACCAGCCGCTGTGACCACCATATCATCCTCCGACATTTCCGGCACTTCCTCAGGGATCCCACCAGTAATCACATCTACCCATCTCCACCCCTTTCCGTCCTCCGCAACTCCTTGGTTCACTCATCCCTTCCCACCCTCACCATCCCCTCCCCAGATACATTTCCCAAGGAACCGCATGAGATGCAACACCTGTCTCTATACCTCTGCCATCTACTCCGTCCAGAGTGTCCAACAGTCCTTTCAGGTTCAGGGGTACCTCTTCTAACCTCCTCTACTGCATACGATGTTCCAGATGTGGGCTCCTGTACATTGGCAAGTCCAAACATTGGCTCGGCGACCGTTTCGCTGAACACTTACGCTCAGTCTGTTGACGCCTATATGATCTCCCGTTTGCCAACCATTTTAACTCC
The DNA here is from genome assembly GCF_053455715.1 of Rhinoraja longicauda. Classification (NCBI taxonomy): domain Eukaryota; kingdom Metazoa; phylum Chordata; class Chondrichthyes; order Rajiformes; family Arhynchobatidae; genus Rhinoraja; species Rhinoraja longicauda. The sequence continues at coordinate 43,431,485 of NC_135966.1, read as the reverse complement.
CCTTTCCTTTCCCACACTGACCGTTCTGTCCTGGGCCTCTTCCATTGCGAGAGGCCACATGCAAATTGGAGGAACAGAACCTCATATTCTGCTTGGGCAGCTTACAACCCATCAGTACGGATGTTGAATTCTCTAATTTTAAGTAAGTTCCACTCTCACTCCCCTCCCCACTTCCTTCTCCCTCGTCATTTAACCAGTTCCACAATTCACAACAGTATATCCCTCTTGAAATTACATGGTCACCACCCAAGGGGCACCATCCTGCCTGAGGTCATCTGTTGCTGGCCCTGATTTGTCCTGGTCTTTTCTCACCTCCAGCTCTTCCTGCCCACCCCCCTAATTCCCCAATTAGGGTCCCAACTCAAAACATCACCTATATCCTTTTTCCCCAGAGATGCTGCCTGACTCGCTGAGTTCCTTCCTGGATGGAGTCGACGAAGGAGGTACAAGGAGAGATGTTGCATATCCTGTGGTTGCAGGCAAAGATACCTGGGGAGGGAGCATTTATCTTTGGTATAAACCAGCATCTGCATTTCTTTGTTTTTATGTTTCTCATATTCAATGCCCTGAATATGCATTCAGAAAGTATTCAGACCCCTTCACTTTTTCCACATTTTGTTACGTTAAGGGCCTGTCCCACTTAGGTGATTTTAAAGCGACTAGGCTGTCGCCGACAGTTCGCCGGGTGTCGCGGGCATGATCGTGAGGAGTCTTCTAAGAATCGTAGTGGATTTCAGCGCGTCGCTGAGAAATCAACCGGAGTGAAATTTCTCAGCGACAGCTGGCTTGTCGCCAGGTATCGTTGCTTATTGCGGGCGCTATCGCATGCTGTCCCCAGGTTTGCTAGGTTCTCTTAGATGCATTTAGAAGCACATAATATTAAAATAAGTAAAGTCATTGGAAGATACCATAAAATACTTGTGTTTAACCAATTTATTTACCGTCTGGACATTTGACAGGTAGATTGGAGGCGACAGTTTGACGGTCAGGTAAGCGTGGGAATTTTCGCAATGTTTATGGCCATCAGCGATTACATTTAAAGTAGGCTCCCAATCCAGATATGCAACCCAGAAATCAGATATGCATCTCCCGTACATTTTCAAAGAATGCTCACACTCTGCACAAAAATCCATTTAACCACTTATAAAATTAAATTTCTTAATACTGCTATTAGTAAACTGGATGTAAATCCAGTTTATGCCTTGTTACCGTGAAGCTTGGTTTTCAAGTAACCCGGGCAAGATGTTATATTTCAAAACTCTCAAGTACTTACCGACTTGTCAGTGATTTCAGCAAAAATTAGGACGGCGGAGAAGCATTGACAGCGTGGGAATTTTCACGATGTTTCCGAAGACGGTGTAATCTCGACCTGACTCGGCATTGTCGTGGTCATTGTCGTAGGGTAAAAGAAAACTTCGGCGCTCTGCTACGACTGACAGTCGCTGGCAGTCGCCTAAAAAATCGCCTAAGTGGGACTGGCCCTTTACAGCCGTATTTTAAAAGGGACTAAATTCTTTTTTTTCATCAATCTACACACAATACCCTAGAATGAACAAGCGAAAACAGATGTTTAGAAATTTTTGCAAAGTATTTTTTTTAAAGAAATAACTGAAATATCACATTTACATAAGTATTCAGACCCTTTGCTATGACACTCAAAATTGAGCTTAGGTTCATCCTGTTTCCATTGATTATCCTTGAGATGTTTCCACAACTTGGAGTCCACCAGTGGTAAATTAAATTGATTGGACATGACTTGGAAAGGCACACACCTGTGTATATAAGATCCCACAGTTGACAGTGCATGTTAGAGCAAAAACCAAGCCATGAAGAAGAAGGAATTGTCCGTAGACCTCCGTGACAAGCTTGACTAATCTTCTGGAATTTTTTGAGGATGTGACAAGTAAAATGGATGAAGGGGAGCCAGTGGATGTAGTGCATCTAGACTTTCAGAAAGCCTTTGATAAGATCCCGCACGGGAGATTGGTAACTAAAAGAGCACATGGTATTGGGGGTAGGGTGTTGACATGGATAGAAAATTGGTTGGCAGACAGGAAGCAAAGAGTAGGAGTAAACGGGTCCTTTTCAGAATGGCAGGCAGTGGCGAGTGGAGTGCCGCAAGGCTCGGTGTTGGGGCCGCAACTGTTTACCATATATATTAATGATTTGGAAGAGGGAATTAGAAGCAACACTAGCAAGATTGCGGATGACACAAAGCTGGGTGGCAGTGTAAACTGTGAAGAGGATGTTAGGAGGTTGCAGGGTGACCTGGACAGGTTGAGTGAGAGGGCAGATGCGTGGCAGATTCAGTATAACATAGATAAATGTGAGGTTATCCACTTTGGCGGCAAAAACAAGGAGGCAGATTATTATCTCAATGGTGTTAGGTTAGGTTAGGTAAGGGGGAGGTGCAGCGAGACCTGGGTGTCCTTGCACACTAGTCACTGAAAGTTGGGATGCAGGTGCAGCAGGCAGTGAAGAAAGCTAATGGAATGTTGGCCTTCATAACAAGAGGATTTCAGTATAGGAGTAAAGAGGTTCTTCTGCAGTTGTATAGGGCCCTGGTAAGACCACATCTGGAGTATTGTGTACAGTTTTGGTCTCCCAATTTGAGGAAGGACATCCTTATAATTGAGGCAGTGCAGCGTAGGTTCATGAGATTGATCCCTGGGATGGCGGGGCTGTCATATGAGGAAAGATTGAAAAGACTAGGCTTGTATTCACTGGAGTTTAGAAGGATGAGAGGGGATCTTATGGAGACATATAAAATTATAAAAGGACTGGACAAGCTAGATGCAGGAAAAATGTTCCCAATGTTGGGCGAGTCCAGAACCAGGGGCCACAGTCTTAGAATAAAGGGGAGGCCATTTAAAACTGAGGTGAGAAGGAACTTTTTCACCCAGAGAGTTGTGAATTTGTGGAATTCTCTGCCACAGAGGGCCGATGAGAGCCAAATCACTGGATGGATTTAAGAGAAAGTTAGATAGAGCTCTAGGGGCTAGTGGAATCAAGGGATATGGGGAGAAGGCAGGCACGGGTTATTGATTGGGGATGATCAGCCATAATCACAATGAATGGTGGTGCTGGCTCGAACGGCCGAATGGCCTCCTCCACCTATTTTCTATGTTTCTATGACAGGATTGTGTCGAGACACAGATCTGGGGAAGGGTATAAAACAGTTTCTGCAGCATTGCAGGTCCCGAAGAGCACAGTGGTCTCCGTCATTCTTAAATGGAAGAACTTTGGAACCACCAGGACACTTCATAGAGCTGGACACCCGGCCAAGCTGAGCAATCAGGGGAGAAGGGCCTTGGTCAGGGAGGTGACCAAGAACCCGATTGTCACTCTGACAGAGCTCCAGAGTTCATCTGTGAAGATGGAGAACCTTCCAGAAGGACAACTATATCTGCAGCACTCCACCAATCAGGCCTTTATGGTAGAGTGGCCAGACGGTAGCCACTCCTCAGTAAAAGGCACATGACAGCCCGCTTGGAATTTGCCAAAAGGCACCTAAAGGACTCTCAGACCATGACGAAACCAAGATTGAACTCTTTGGCCTGAATGCCAAGCATCACGTCTGGAGGAAACCAGGCACCGCTCATCACCTGGCCAATACCATACCTACAGTGAAGCATGGTGGTGGCAGCATCATGCTCTGGGGATGTTTTTTAGTGGCAGGAACTGGGAGACTAGTCAGGATCGAGGGAAAGATGAACAGAGCAAAGTACAGAGAGATCCTTGATGAAAACCTGGGCCTCAGATGGACCTCAGACTGGGGCAGAGGTTCACCTTCCAACAGGAAAATGACTCTAAGCACACAGCCAAGACAACGCAGGAGTGGCTTCGTGACAGGTCTGTGAATGTCCTTGAGTGGCCCAGCTAGAGCCCAGACTTGAACCCAATCGAACATCTCTGGAGGGACCTGAAAATAGCTGTGTTTCGACGCTCCCCATCCAACCTGACAGAGCTTGAGAGGATCTGCAGAGAAGAATGGGAGAAATCACCCAAATACAGGTGTGCCGGAAATTGGAGGAACAGCACCTCATATTTCGCTTGGACAGCTTGCAGCCCAGCGGTATGAACATTGACTTCTCCAAATTTAGATAGTTCCTCTGTCCCTCTCTTCCCCTCCCCCTTCTCAGTTCTCCCTCTATCTTCCTGCCTCCACCTATATCCTTTCTTTGTCCCGCCCCCCTGACATCAATCTGAAGAAGGGTCTCGAACCGAAAAGTCACCCATTCCTTCTCTCCAGAGATGCTGCCTGACCTGCTGAGTTACTCCAGCATTTTGTGATACCTTCGTTATCGAGGAGGAAGTGTTGTTGCCAAATCGTACTGATCGTGGCCTGTCAATGAGGAAGTCAAGGATCCAGTTTTTAAGTTAGAGACATTTGAAAGTTTAAAACTAATTTCAAAACACATTTTTTCAAAGTGCTGTGCGTATGACGTCACCATCGGGCACGCACAGTCTCTCTCTTCACTCGCACAAACAAGATGGATGCCGTTAGCGGAGCCGTCCACCCGCAATCAGGGGCTCCCCTCTCCTCTCTCCCCTCGCTTCTCTTCTCTCTCCCCTCTCCCCCACAACCACCGCGAGTAATCCCAGCTCAGCTAGGCCACAGTTGCCGCCGCACTGCCCGTCTCGAGTAGTCCGGCCCTCCCTCCTCCTCCCTGCACGCTCGGTAACTGGCTTTCGCCGCCAACGGCTCCACGGAGGGGAGTGGGCGTGGGGGGCGAGTGGGTGGAGGGGAGGATGGGGGTAGGAGGGGGGTTAAGGTGGGGGGAGGAGATAGTGGGGGAGGTGGGGGGCGGGGGAGGAGAGAGGGGGGCTGGTGGGGAAAGGGCAGGTGGGGGTGAGTAAGTCGGGCTGGGGAGGATAGAATGGGGGGGTGGGGGAAGAGAGAGTGGGGGAAAGGGGGTGGTGGAGGAGGGGGAGGGTGGGGTGAGGAGAGGGTGGGGGAAGAGTCGGGGTGGGGAGGAGGGAATAGTGGGGGAAAGTGGGGGTGGGGAGGAGGGAAGATTGGGGTGGGGGGAGAGTGTGGTGCGGGCAGGAAGAGTGGGGGTGGAATAGGGGTGGGGAGGGGGGAATGGGGGTGGAGACAGGGCTGAGGGAGTGGGGGTGGGGGCATGGGAGGGGCAAGTGGGGGTGCATAGGGGGGATGGAGTGGGTCAGTGGGGGGAGGAGGGGGGATAAGGGGGGTTGAGTGGGGGGTGGAGGGTGTTACACCAATATAGGAGAGGCTTTGGGTCCAGGGCTCCTCAGTCACACCCTCTCCCCTTCCCTGTCCCCCCTCTATGAGGAATGGGCCCAACAATGAGTCCACTTGGTCTAGTTATAAATAAAAATAAAGACAAGGATAAATTGTCATCATTTACTGTGTATTCCTTTACTGTTACTGTTGACTGGTCTGCTAGGAGCAGTGCTGGTTGTGCAGTCTCACAGCAGCGGGAAGGAAGGACCTCCAATATCTCTCCTTCACACACTTGGGGTGAAGGAGTCTGTCACTGAAGGAGCTACTCAGAGCAGTGACAGTGTCCTGCATGGGGTGGGAGTCTCACAAATTACTCCAGCATTTTGTGTCTATCTATAGTGAAGAAGGTATTCAGTAATCTTGTCTTGAAAGGCCTCGACATTATGTTTAATGATGTTGGGAAATCATCTTGCAGCTACATAAATCAGCACTTGTGAAAATCAGAAGGCGATGGTTCGACAATGAGTTGCCCTCATGCTAGTCCAAAATATAATTCAGTTCAGCAGCATCAATGTCTAGCAGCTAAGGCCAATATGCAAGAGTGTAGTTCAGAGGGTTCATAGTGGCAGCTCCTTTATCCAACACACCCATGGATAGGTACTTGGTACTGATGGCGATTTCAGTGAGAAACTCCACTTTAGTCCATGATTATACAAAATGAATTGTAATAAAGGATGGCTTACCACAAGAGGGTGCACTACATGGAAGTGGAGTGCTCTGCACAGCATCAGAAGATGTGGGGATACTGCCACCAGGCTAGGCAACGTGAACAGCACGAAAGCTGTGAGGATTTTCAATATGCATCCAAAGTTTATTTGAAAAGTTGGGCTGTGTTTTATGTTTGAACCCTATGGTAACACATGCAAAGAAATGCATTGCTGTAGATTCACTGTAACCTCTGAGATGATCAATATCCTCTATAATCCCTTATGTCACGATGTTGTCAACATATAGAACACAAAAGTACATTTGGATACTGGAAGCATGAGAAATTTAGAATTTTTACTAACAACAATTTACTTATAAGGGAGATGTCAAACTCTGCAGATAATTCAGATGTTAATGAAACTCAGATGTTAAAGAAATGTTGTACAAGTGACTTTGACATCATCTGCATTCGCAACAAAGTCCTCACTCAACTCTATTGCACTTGAGGTTTATTACATTTTTCAAATATTATTAAAACGTCTGAATTAAAACAAAATAAAGAAACAACACCAAATGAACTTGGCACTGGATTATTTAAATGCTGACAATTAACGTTCGGGAAGGGCTACCTTTCTGAACGGCTGTAATCCTTTTGTGAAAATATTTCCACAGCGGTCTTACACATGGCGTTCCAGGAATAAAACCAAGCGGAAGTAATGGAGATACATTTCAGGATGGTGTGCACTTCGTCTGGCAACATGCAGGTGGTAGTTTTTCCAGACACTTTAGTTTGGTTCAGAGATACAACATGGAAACAGGCCCATCGGCCCACCGAGTCCGCAGCGACCAGTGATCCCCACACATTAGAGACAATTTATATTTATACCAAGCTAATTAACCCACAAACCTGTACGCCTTTGGAGTGTGGGAGGAAACTGACGATCTCGGAGAAAACCCACACGGTCACGGGGAGAACGTACAAACTCCGTACAGTCAGGATTAAACCCGGGTCTCGAGCGCAGTAAGGCAGTAGCTCTACCGTTACACCACCATGCCATCCAAATTGCTCTCCTTGTAATTCTCAGTGGTTAAAGCTGCAAGTTTAGGAAATACCATTGAAGATGCCTTGGCAAGTAACTGCAGTGCATTTTGCAGATGGTACACAGTATATCAACTGTGGAGGAGCCGAATATTTAGAGTGGTTGATGTGGTGCCAAATACGTAATGAAATAGTGTGAGTGTTAAAATTGCTCCAATCATAAAATAAAAAAGAAATACTCTATTGCAGAATCAAAGAATCATTACAACACAGAACAATAGGCCTGTCAAGTCCGTAGCCGCTCTATGGTAGAGTAACAGATCAGAGACTACCGGAGATACACATCAGGATAGACAACCACTATGGAAAAGGAAACAGAGTTAACATTTCAGGTCATTGACCTTCCAATAGATCTTCAAAAGAACGAAAACATCAAGTTTTAAGGTCATACGGTCATGTGATAGGAGCAGAATTAGGTCATTCGGCCCATCAAGTCTACTCCGCCATTCAATCATGGCTGATCTCTCTCCCCCTCCTCACCCCATTCTCCTGCCTTCTGCCCATAAGGCACCCTGACACCCTTGGTGAAATCATTGGACAAAGTCAGCATTGATTTATGAAAGGTAAATCATGTCTGACGAATCTTATAGAGTTTTTGAGGATGTAACTAGTAGAGTGGATAAGGGAGAACCAGTGGATGTGTTATATCTGGACTTCCATAAGGCTTTCGACAAGGTCCCACATAAGAGATTAGTATGCAAACTTAAAGCACACGGTATTGTGGGTTCAGAATTGATGTGGATAGAGAACTGGCTGGTAGACAGGAAGCAAAGAGTAGGAATAAACGGGTCCTTTTCAGAATGGCAGGCAGTGACTAGTAGGGTACCGCAAGGCTCAGTGCTGGGACCCCAGCTATTTACAATATATATTAATGATTTGGACGAGGGAATTGAATGCAACATCTCCAAGTTTGCGGATGACACGAAGCTGGGGGGCAGTGTTAGCTGTGAGGAGGATGCTAGGAGGCTGCAAGGTGACTTGGATAGGTTAGGTGAGTGGGCAAATGCATGGCAGATGCAGTATAATGTGGATAAATGTGAGGTTATCCACTTTGGTGGCAAGAACAGGAAAGCAGACTATTATCTGAATGGTGGCCGATTAGGAAAAGGGGAGATGCAATGAGACCTGGGTGTCGTGGTACACCAGTCATTGAAAGTAGGCATGCAGGTGCAGCAGGCAGTGAAGAAAGCGAATGGTATGTTGGCATTCATAGCGAGGGGATTTGAGTATAGGAGCAGGGAGGTTCTGCTGCAGTTGTACAGGGCATTGGTGAGACCACACCTGGAGTATTGCGTACAGTTTTGGTCTCCTAATCTGAGGAAAGACATTCTTGCCATAGAGGGAGTACAGTGAAGGTTCACCAGATTGATTCCTGGGATGGCAGGACTTTCATATGAAGAAAGACTGGATAGACTCGGCTTGTACTCGCTGGAATTTAGAAGATTGAGGGGGGATCTTATAGAAACGTACAAAATTCTTAAGGGGTTGGACAGGTTAGATGCAGGAAGATTGTTCCCGCTGTTGGGGAAGTGCAGAACAAGGGGTCACAGTTTAAGGATAAGGGGGAAGTCTTTTAGGACCGAGATGAGAAAGTTTTTTTTCACACAGAGAGTGGTGAATCTGTGGAATTCTCTGCCACAGAAGGTAGTTGAGGCCAGTTCATTGGCTATATTTAAGAGGGAGTTAGATGTGGCCCTTGTGGCTAAAGGGATCAGGGGGTATGGAGAGAAAGCAGGTACAGGATACTGAGTCGGATAATCAGCCATGATCATATTGAATGGCGGTGCAGGCTCGAAGGGCCAAATGGCCTACTCCTGCACCTATTTTCTGTGTTTCTATGAGACACAGCAGAAAAAGGTCAAATCAGTCAGAACGATAGGCCCAGGACATGGGAATGGGAGGTTAAGATGATTAGCAACTGGGAGATTGAACAGGCCGAGACAGACTGAGCGCATGTGTTGGATAAAATGGTCAGTTAGTCTACACTCGGTCACACAGATGTGAAGGAGGCAGCAGCAAATGCAGTGGATGAGGTTAGGAGAGGTGCATGTGAATCTCTGTCTCACCTGGAAGGGCTCCTGGAGTCCCTGGATGGATTTGGTGGAGCAGAAAAAGGGGCAAGTGTTACCTCCCTTGCAGTTGCAGGGGGAAGTACCTGGGGACAGGCTGGTTTTGGTGTGAATGTTAAGTTTAGAGATACAGCGCGGAAACAGGCCCTTCGGCCTACAGGGTCCGCGTCGCCCAGCGATCCCCACATATTAACACTATCCTACACCCACTAGGGACAATTTTTACATTTACCAAGCCAATTAATCTACATACCTGTACGTCTTTGGAGTGTGGGAGGAAACCGAAGATCTCTGAGAAAACCCACAAGTCACGGGGAGAACGTTACAAACTCCGTACAGACAGCACCTGTAGTCGGGATCAAACCCGAGCCTTCGGCGCTGCATTCGCTGTAAGGCAGCTACTCTACTGCTGCGCCACCGTTGGAGTGAACCAAGTATTTGTGGAGGGAGGAAAAACCTCGATGGGAAGATGCGACTGAAGGTGGCAGAAATGTCGGAGAATGATGTGTTGTAAGTGGAGGAAACCAAAGTTCATAAGTTGTCCGCAATATTGGTGCCAATGACCAAATGAAATCCATGTTTGCCAAATTCCTTTAATAAATCAATTTTGTCTCAGACAAGTCCTTTTGTTATTTAAATGCTTTGTTACCAATCCCTTGATAATAGATTTAATAGATTTAGCATTTTCCATATTAATAATATCCACAATTCCCTGTTTTCCCATTTGCTCCCGTAAAAAAGTTGGATATATATTTGCTTCCAATCCCTGAAAATTATCCTCAGATTGATGGAATTCCAGAAAATGACAACTAGTGCATCCAATATCTAATTGATGTTTTCAAGAGAGAGTTAGATTTAGCTCTTAGGGCTAAAGGAATCATGTGATAGGGAGAAAAATCAGGATATGATTCTGATATATAACATTATGAGGGATATAGACAAGGTAGACAGCAGGAAACCTCTGCCCTCTCAGAGATAGATAAAACAAGAGAGAACATAGATTTAGGGTACGTGGGAAGAGATTTAAAGGAAATCCTTTTTCACCCAGAGAGTGATGCCAATATAGAATACACTTTCTGGGAGAAAGATGGAAGCAAAGTCACCGACAACATTTATGAAGTATCCAGTATGAAGTAAAACTCAGAAATGTTTACCTTTATTACCATCCAGGATAAAAGAGTTACATTGTTCCCTTTGTGGCTATATATTGACTGAATCACTAGGTTTCATTTCCATCGCATTATTTGCAGGCCGCTCCTCTCCCCACTCATTCTGAATGTAGATTTCTCTTACTCTCGGCACATTTTCCAAAGAAGCCTTCTCAATTATTTGTCCACCATTTTCCTTCACCTCTCCATTCATGAGTAATGTTTGCTATTTCAGATTTTCCGCACATTAAGCTATTTACTACTTTTTCAATGTGTAGGAAGGAACTGTGGATGCTGGTTTACACCGAAGATAGACACAAAATAGTGGAGTAACTCAGCAGGACAGGCAGCGTCACTGGATAGAAGGAATTGGTAATGTTTTGGGTCGAGGACCTTCTTCAGACCCTTTGTGTGTATCTATGCTACTTTTTCTACCTCTGTAGAAATTTCTCTGCTACATTACCCCAATACTGAAGCCTGTAATAATAATACCAAGTTTTGTTACTAATCAGGTTTATGAGCCTATCATGCATAAAATGTAGGGTACTTAGAAGCAGAGCAAAGAGCAGTACCTTTCACATTGTAATCGCTAAATTACTTCTGGTGCCATACGCTAGTGAGTATAGGAAGTGGAGGAGAGAGCAGGTAAATGTGTGATGGAAGGGTTAATGTGAGAGGGCAGGCTTAGACTTTTGTAACACGGACCATTCCTGGGGAAGGTAGGACCTCAGTTCATTTTAGTTTATTGTCACGTGTACCGAGGTGCAGTGAAAAGCTTTTTGATCCATGCTAACCAGTCAGCAGAAAGACAATACATGATTAAAATCAATCGATTTACAGTGCACAAATACATGATAAGGAAATAACGTTTAGTGCAAGGCAATGCCGGCAAAGTCCGGTCAAGGATAGTCCGAGGGACATCAAAGAGGTAGATAGTAGTTCAGGACTGCTCTCTGGTTGTGGTAGGATGATTCAGTTGCCTGATAACAGCTGGGAAGAAACTGTCCCTGAATCTGGAGGTGTGCGTTTTCACACCTCTACCTTTTGCCTGATGGGAGAGGGGAGAAGAGGGAATGGCCAGGGTGCGACGGCCTAGATTATGCTGCTGGCCTTACTGAGGCAGTGTGAGGTATAAATGGAGTCAATAGAAGGGAGGATGGTTTGAGTGATGGTCTGGTCTGCGTCCAGAATTCACTGCAATTTCTTACGGTCCTGGATGGAGCTGTTCTCAAACCAAATTGTGATGCATCCTGATAAAATGCTTTCTATGGTGCATCTGTAGAAGTTGGTGAGAGTTGTTGGGGACATGCCAAACTTCCTAAGCCTTCTAAGAAGTAAAGGCGTTAGTGTGCCTTCTTGGTCGTGACTTCAATATGGGTGGTCCAGGAGAAGTTGTTGGTGAAATTGACTCCTAAGAATTTGAAGTTTTCAACCATCTCTACTTCGGCACCGTCAATGCAAACTGGGGTATGTGTACCAGTACACTTCCTGAAGTCGATCACTAACTCCTTTGTCTTGCTGACGTTGAGAGAAAGTTTGCTGTCTCGACACCAGGACATGAGGTTCTCAATCTTCTTCCTGTACTCCGTCTCATCATTATTTAATATCCGGCCCACAATGGTGGTCTTGTCTATTAATTTGAAAAGTGAATTATATTTGTACATGGCTGTACAGTCGTGGGTGTACAAGGAGTAAAGGGGGCTGAGAACACATCGTTATGGAGCACTAGTGTTGAGGGTTATTGTGGAGGATGATTTGTCCTCTATCCTCACTGATTGGGGTCTGTTGGTCCGGAAGTTGAGGATCCAGTTGTAAAGATGAGTGCTGACTCCAAGTCCTACGAGTTTGGTGATGAGCTTGGATGGGATAACGGTGTTGAAGCAGAGCTGCAGTGTGCGAATAGGAGTCTGACGTATGTCTCTCTTCTCCAGGTGTTCCAGGGATGAGTATAGGGCTGGGGCAATGGCATTGTCCATGGACCATGGAACTGCAGTGGGTCAAGGCCGCTGGGTAGACTGGATTTAATGCCTCTCAAAACATTTCATGATGATGGATGTCAAGGCCACTGGACGGTAGTCGTTTAAGCATGAGGTCTTGCTTTTCTTCGGCACTGGGACGATGGTAGTCTTCTTGAAGCGGGTGGGTATCTCAGAACGGAGTAGGGAGAGATTAAAGATGTCCGCGAATACTCGCTTGCTGGTCCGCGCAGCTACTGAGGACACGGCCAGGACCTCCATACAAGATCTGTACAAGGACCTGTACAAGATAGATCATTTGATCTTGAACCAGAAGGAATCCAACAACCTTCAAGGGTGGTTTGCTTGTTATGTTGGAGAGGGTTTAAACTAATTTGGCTGGGAAAATGGACACTATAGTTGTGCAGTACAAGGGGAGGATTGGGTACAGTCAAATGTAACAGGAAAACTAACAGTCCAGTTGGCTGAGCATACGCTGACCAGATAGGTCATGTGAAAGAAACACAAAGCTAAATTTCATCTATTTGATTTCAAGGTAAGAATTTTCAGGCGTGACAGGTAGGGGATGCAAAAGAACAGGTGGCACTGTAACACTGATTAACGTGTCCATTACTGTGGTCATGAAGGAGGATATCCCAGGAGACTGTCAATGAAGCCATGCGAGTAGAGCTCAGGAACAATAGGGGGCAATCGCGGAAGTGGCGGCGCCTAACGGCTGCGGCTCGCTAGCAGTCTGTTCGTCTTTTTTCCTTTTTTTTGTTGTGTGTCGGTGTTGGGAAGGTTTTTTTGTTTTTTTTTGGTTGTGTATGTGTGGGGGGTGGTGGTGGTGGTGTGGGTGGGGGGGTGGGGGGGGGGAAACCTTTCTCTTTTAGGTCTCTTCCTCACGGCGCGGGGTGCGGCTCGGCCGCGGGGCCTAACATCGCCCGGTGCGGCTCGGCCGCGGGACTTAACATCGCCCGGCGCTGCTCGGCCGCTGGACTTAACAGTGCCCGGTGCGGCTCGGCCGCGGGGCCTTCCATCGCCCGGTGCGGCTCGGCCGCGGGGCCTAACATCGCTGGTGCGGCTCGGCCGCGGGACTTAACAGTGCCCGGTGCGGCTCGGCCGCGGGGCCTAACATCGCTGGTGCGGCTCGGCCGCTGGACTTAACAGTGCCCGGGCCGCGGGGCCTAACATCGCCCGGCGCGGCTCGGCCGCGGGACTTTTCATCGCTGGTGCGGCTCGGCCGCTGGACTTAACATCGCCCGGTGCGGCTTGGCCACGGGGCCTTCCATCGCCCGGTGCGGCTCGGCCGCTGGACTTAACATCGCCCGGTGCAGCTCGGCCGTGGGACCTAACATCGCCCGGCACGGCTCGGCCGCGGGACTTAGCTGCGCACGGCTCGGTCGTGGGGCCTTCAATCGCCTGGTTCGGCCGCGAGACGTCTCAGCGCCCGGTGCGACTCGGCCGCGGGGACTTCCATCCCCTTGCGGGGACTGTGCGGGTCGGTCGGGGACGAGCTGTCTGTCCGTGGGCGTGGGGAAGAGAGTGGAAGTTTTGTTGCCTCCATCACAGTGAGGGGGTGTTTGGAGTCACTGTGATGGACGTTATGTGTTGGGGTCATGTGTCTTGTGTTCTTTTTTGTGTGTGACTGCTATGTAGTTTTGTTCGGTACCTTGGTACCGAATGACAAATAAAGCTCTCTGTTGAACTGATACACCATCGGCTTCCTTACAGATAGAAGAGATATGTAAATAAATCACAGAGAGCTGTAAGAATAATGGGTTATTCGTAATAAGGATTTCAATTTCCTCAATATCTGATTGACTGATTGAATGGAATTTTTAAAGTGTGTCCAAGAGTTTCACACAGAGGGTGGTGGGTGTAAGGAACAAGCTGCCAGAGGAGGTAGTTATGGCAGGTGCTATAACAACATTTAAAAGACATTTGGACAGGCTTATGAATCGGAAAGGTTTGGAGGGATATGGGCCGAATGCAGACAGGTGAGACTAGTAGAGACAGGGCATCTTGATTGGCATGGGCAAGTTGGGCCGAAGGGCCTGTTTCCATGCTGTGTGCCTCTAAGTTTTACGTTTTGTATCACTGCACAACCTGAATGCCTACTACCGTAATCAAGATAACATGTCCACAGGAATTGCTGTTTCTGCAACTTGATTCAAAATCCTATAGAGTTAAGGGACACTTGCAGCAGCAGAGTGCAAAAAATATCCAAATTCTCAGCAGTAGAAAAGGGCCTGGAAACATTCCATGCAATTAAACATAACTGATGGTGCAGTGAAATAATACACCCCACAGCCACTGCAAAAATGCTTAAAAACTTGAGCAACTTAATCATTTTTTTTTGTTTCCTACAGGCTTGAGTAAAACATTAAGCACATTATAATCCTGCATATATTTTATCCCCAGGGGTAGAATAAGGTTATTAAAACAATCGTGCTTTTTTTTATATAATCTTGCATAAAACAAATAAATAAAAATAAATGAATCCACTCGGCTTTAAGATATTTCTTTTGATATTTCAGTGCTCAAATGGTCCACTGGCTGAACTTATTTTTTGAAAGGTCGGGTCTAAATGCAATCTGACAAAAGCTGTTGTGAGTAACCTATCAAATCCCCATCGGTTCTGCTCATTCAGTGACCACCACATTAATACCATTTATCATTGCCTTTTTACAGACAAATTAATCTACCCCTATAGCAGTGTTTATCTACTTTCTATCAATTGCTTATTCAAAATCAGCTGAATATTTATGGGATTAATCTTATTTACTAGTTGGCCCAACTTGAATTAAAAATGATATCTAATTTCCAAAGCTTAGCACATTTTGGAAATGCCTGCTAATTTGCACTGACTGTCAGTATGTAGCTCCTAATCTTTCTATAATTGAATAATACTATGCTATAGTTTAAAAGCTAATTATTCAAAAATATAAAGTACATTAATCACAAAGACAGGAAAGGCATGAGCTTTGCCAAATATTTTTGCATCTCAAATACTTTCAATAATGATTACACTTGGAATCTTTCCTCGTATGACTTCTCATTGGAAACGATTTCCAGAATTTACTACTTTCTTCTACTTCTTGTTACCAATTACACTGTTACACTCAACTACTGTGAGATTTTTTTGTACGCCCTTTCAAGCCAAGGGGGGTTGGCTGCACGAAGTTAATTTCGAATGAAAGCTACCACATCACTAGTAATGTCTACATAATCCTGCAAAGCAGTTCACTTATAAATTAATCCTAGAAATAGAGAATAAGCCATAAATACCAAACTAATGCCTGCTTGTTTCTGTGGACACTGAATCAAGGCTGAACAATAAATTAAACAAATCGATTAGTTCAAGGTTATTCAGGACAAAATTCAAACCTATCAGAACTGATTCTGTCAGGAGAGTGACATTTCTTGCTGATTGATCCAAGATCAAAATTGCCCCAATTATATCATGAAGTCCATTTTACAGTATAGATTAAGTCAACAGAAGTGGCGGTGTTCTTCTGCTCTCAGGGAAATATTCTTTCAAACGTATTCTCTCTCCTTATTCAACTTCACATTGTACCCCCAACCAAAATAATTCATTCACATGTTGGTGGAGATGGGTTTCAAGCCCATTTGTGCTAGAAGTTCATTTTAAAATTTACATTTCCTATTGAAAAAACAATTGCCGTTTTCTTGTAGTAAGTAATTCGCCAGAACACTTGTGTTAAGGGCCTTGAAATCATAGAAATTAGAGCACAGAAATGAATTAATTTCCTCTAGGTGCACTTCCTCACCTCAAACAATCTATTCATACTTCATTTGTTTGGATTAGTTTAGAGATACAGCGCAGAAACAGGCCCTTCGTCCCACCGAGTCCGCACCGACCAGCGATCTCCACGCAATAACACTATCCTACACACACTAGGAACAATTTACATTTATACCAAGCCAATTAACCTACAAACCTGCACGTCTTCGGAGTGTGGGAGGAAACTGGAGCGCCCGGATGCAAACCCATGCGGTCACAGGGGGAACGTACAAACTCCGTACAGAGTTGAACCCGGGTCTCTGGCGCTGTAAAACAGCAACTCTACCATTGCGCCAACGTGCTGCCCTGGATTATTTTCTGGGTTTCTTTTGAAGTTACTTGTTTAATTCCATTTTAAAATTCCATTATTGTCTTTGCCTTTAAAGCTGTTTGCAGCAAAGCATTTCTTGGTCTTTCAGCTCATTTGGGAAGACATTTCTCAAATTACTGTGAGGAAAAATGGATAAATATATGTATTTTAAATTAGAAGACTATTACTTCTGTATCGGAGAAGGTTCCACCAGGGCAGTTCCATTATATCTATATCCTCTACATCTACTGATGGCAGAGCAGCCATTTTTTAATCAACAAAATATCAAGATAAACTGGTTAGTCAAACTGCCTGCTTCTTGACAATCTCTCCAATATAATCCAGCACAGAAATATAAAAGTATCATCTCAAACTCGTAAATAATTTTGAAAATTTACTATTTCATTTTTAAAACAATCTTCAAATGTCCTTCCTCCAGAGCAAACTATTACAAACGTGAAGTATTTCTTCATTAGTTCAGTTTCAGTTCAGTTCAGTTTAGTTGAATGTCACGTGTACCGAGGTACCTAATCAAATGTACAGCACTTTGGTCAACGTGGGTTGTTTTTAAATGTGCTATACAAATAAAATTGACTTGACTTGACTTGACAGTGAAAAGCTTTTGGTGCTAAACAGTCAGCAGAAAGACAATACATGATTACAATCGAGCCATTTAATTGGCTTGGTATAAATGTAACCCCTACCCTGCAACCCATTTCCTACATATCTCGGGGTGAAACTAGATCGGCAGCTGACCTACAAGCAACACCTTGAAGCTCTCTGTGCTAAAGTCTCGGCACGGAACAACCTCCTGTGTTGCTTGGCCAGATCGTCATGGGGCGCCAGGACATCTACTCTTCGAACCAGTGCTCTTGCACTCGTGTACAGCGCCGCTGAGTACGCTGCCCCAGCATGGTGCCGCAGCGCTCATACTAGCAAACTAGACGCCACCCTCAACGACACCATGCGGATCATCACCGGCTGCCTACGCCCTACTCCGACGGATCTCCTGCCGGTGCTCGCAGGTATCGCACCCGCCAAGCTTCGCAGAGAGTTCTTCACTCATAGGCTGGTGTGCAAGGCCCCATCGGACGCCAAACATCCTTTGCACCACTTCGCCCAGGATTCCCAGCAACTGGGACCTCAACGCCTGTCATCACGTCACCCTTTCTCCCGTCATGCAGCGACCCTCTGTGGCTCCGGTTTCAACATACTAGGAGTATGGAGAACCAGCTGGGAATAGACATCGTGACCTCCTCAATTCACTGTCGCATCAAACACCACAGCCCCACCCGGCTCGGACATGCCCCGCAAAGAGTGGGTCGCCCTGAACCGGCTCTGTACAGGGGTCGGCCGGTTCAATGCCAACATGCATCGTTGGGGGTTGCGTCCATCAGCAGCCTGCGTGTGTGGAGCAGACCAGCAATCAGCGCAGCACGTCATTTTCGACTGCACTGGTGGAGGGGTAGACCTCACGGCCCTCGACAACAGCACATTGCACTGGCTACAGCGCCTGGAGGGCGTTGCATAATTTCTGCTGCTTCAAACGCAAGAAGAAGAAGAGCCATTTACAGTGTATAGATACATGATAAGGGAATAACGTTTGGTGCAAGGTAAAGTGAACAAAGTCTGATCAAGGGTAGTCTGATGGTCACCAAAGAGGTTGTTAGTAGTTCGGGACTGCTCTCTGGTTGTGGTAGGATGATTCAGTTACCTGATACCAGCTGGGAAGAAACTGTCCCTGAATCTGGTGGTGCTGGTGAACTGGGTCCAAAATTGGCGAGTTGTTATTTGTGATATATAAATGACTTGAATAAGACTGTAGGGGGTATGAGTAGTAAGTTTGTAGGCAACACAAAACATTTGGGCAGCTATAGATAAGGAATTATGTTATTTAAAGAGATATGGAACAGCTGTAAATTTGGGCCCAGTGGTGAGAGATAAAGTTTAAGTCAGACAAGTGTGAAGTAATGCACATGGGAGGCCAAATTCTGTCAGGAGATATAGAGTGGGTGGCAGAGACCTTATTGCATTGTTGTGCAGAAAGAGCTTGGGGTGAAAATCCATAGCTCCCTGAATGTGGCCAAGACATTGAGTGTAAGCGATGGAGCATCATGTCGCAGTGCTACAAATTGTAAGCCGGATCACATTTGGAGAACTCTGTACGGTTCTGGTCATCACACTAGTTTAGTTTTGTTTAGTTTAGAGACACAGCACGGAAACAGGCCCTTCGGCCCACTGAGCCCTACACCAAGGACAATTTTTACATTTCTACCAAGCCATTTAATCTACAAACCTGTACGTCTTTGGAGTGTGGGAGGAAATCGAAGATCTCGGAGAAAACCCACAGAGGTCACAGGGAGAACGAACAAACTCTGTACAGATAAGCACCCGAAGCCAGGATCGAACCCAGGTCTCTGGCGCTGTAAGGCAGCAACCCTACCGCTGCGCCACCGTGCCGCCCTAATTGTTACCACATCCATCCTACAGGAAGGATGTGGTAGCAATAGAGAAACTGCAGAACAGATTGACCGGGATGTTGCTTGGAATGGAGGACTGTAGTTATAAAGAGAGATTGGATAGGCTGAGTTTATTCTCGCTGGAATATTGGAGACTGAGAGATGAAGTTTACAAAATTATGAGAGACATGGGTAGGGTAGATAGTCAGAATCCTTTTCTTAGGCCAACGGAGTCTAGAATTAAAGGGCACTTTTAAAATGAGAGGGGAGAGAATTAAAGGAGATTTGATAGGTAATCACAGAGAACAGTGGTTATCTGGACCAAACTGACCGAGTTGGTTTAGTTTAGTTTAGTTTAGAGATATAGCGCGGAAACAGGTCCCTCGGCCCATCAAGTCCGTGCCGACCAGCAATCTCACACACTAACACCATCCCATACACAAGGGACAATTTATATTTTACTAAGCCTACAAAAATGTACGTCTTTGGAGTGTGGGAGGAAACCAGAGCACCTGGAGAAAAACCACTTAGGTCACGGGGAGGAAGTACAAACTCTGTACAGACGGCACCCGAAGTCAGGATCGAACCCGGGTCTCTGGCGCTGTAAGGCAACATCTCTACCGCTGCGCCACTATGCCGCCTGAGGTAGAGGGAGATACAATTATCACATTTAAAAGGCAGTTGGACAGGTACTTGAATAGGAAAGACATAAAGAGATACGGGCCTAATGCAGGCAAGTCATTATAGAATAGTAGATGCAGCCCAGTTCATCACGCAAACCAGTCTCCATCCCTTAGCTTCCACTCTGGTTCGCAAAAGCACCCAACATAATCAAGGACCGCTCACATCTGGGTCATTCTATCTTCTCCCCTTTCCCATCAGGCAGAAGATAAAAAAGCTTGAAAGCATGAGCCACCAGATTCAAGAACACCTTCTTGCCTACTGTTATCAGACTCTTGAAGGATCATCCCCTACTTCAAGAACCTTATTTGACCTGCAGATGTCTGCAATCTCCTGGCACATATGTTTTTCTAATTCCCGTTGACTATTCGGGGGTCCGTAGTACACCCCCCAACAATGTGACCATCCCTTATTTGTTCCTCAGCTCCATCCATATGGCCTCACTAGACGAGCTGTCCGTAATGTCACCTCTGATCACTGCCGTGCTGATAACAGAAGTATGGACTTTTGGACTAAAGCGCATTTATTTCAATGTTAAAAACCTGATGGGTTGGGTGAATGAACGTGGGGCGCAGATAGGTACATGTGACTGGGCGTTATGGTCATTACGGAAATCTGGCTAAGCGAGGGACAGGGCTGGCAGCTTATTGTACCGGGTGCCACAGGCAAGATGGATGTGGAGGCAGAGGAGAAGTGCGAGTTGCTTTATTGATTAAGGAGAACGTCAAGGCAGTAGCCCGAGATGACATGACTGATAGTTTGTTCAGTGAGGCTAAATGGATGGAGCTGAGAAATAAAAAGGGGTTGATCACCTTGTTGGGAGTGGCCTGAAGCCCCCAAACAGTAAACGGTAATTTGAACAAACACAGCGGGAGATTGCAGGCAGGTGCAAGACTGATAGGGTTGGCATTGTAAGGGATTTTAACTATCCCAACATAAAGTGGTACTGCCATAGTGTCAAGTGCTTAGATAAGGTGGAATTTCAATGGTTCCATGGTACTTGATTGTCACAAGTACCAAGGAACAGTGAACTTCTACTTCTGTGTACAGTTCAGGAAAATATTACAATACATAAACACAATTATAGTCAAGTACAGAGGTATAAGACTAATGCACTATCGTATACAAGAGTCACCATTGTTTGGCACAATTTCTCATGATTCAGGTCTAAAGTTGTTATGAGTCCAGAGTTCTTAACTTGGCCATTGTCCTGGTGGCGTTGCGGGGTCGGCGAGGTCAGGCAAGGTTGTTGGTGTACTCCACCGCTACTCCACCACTAGGAGCCACTGCAGGCGATGTCCGCTGTGCAAGCTCGGCCTCCTGAGGTAATGCCCGATCCAATCGAGCTCTGGGCTGCTGCAGAGCCTTCAGCGGCCCACTCCACTGATGCCTCAATCCGTACACATTGACCCGCGGACCATCGTTACTTGCCTCACCTGGCATTCGTTTTCAAAGTGTGTCTACCTTTCTTTATTTTAAACATGGACTTCAAGGCAACAAAACATAACATGGTGGCAGTGAGTATGATTCTTCAGACGACCCATAAGTGGTGAATATGCCTTAACCAACAGCTGAGGACTCAAATGTTCAACAAAAGATGACTTTGTTTTGTTGCTAGATGCCAATGAAAACGAGTAAGTAACCACACTGCAGGCTTGATTATTTATAAATGATTGAAACTGTTATTAACTTGTCACGTACAATTGGAACGGCAACACTGTACACATCCCACAGACATGGCAGCAATGAACACGCCCGTTCTAACATGTACAATAGAAAAGATGGTGTCTGAATGTGGTGTATGCCAGAAATATAAGAACACACAACAGGAAGAAGACATGATGCCCAGTGAAATGCCACCAGGCCATGGCACACCTTGGGTATGGATTTGTTCACCTACAACCAAGAATGGTACTTGATTATAGCCTGCTATTACTCAAAGTTCCCATTCATCAGAAGTATGAAAGACCTGAAGGTATCAACAATATCTGCTGTTGTACGGATCCTGTTTGCTGAGCAAGGGATATGTCAGAAGATGATTTGTGATCAAGAACCCACTACAGGTTCTTACTCACCACCCCATTTCTGCACTATCTGAGGGGACACAAGTCTGTAGCGAGAGAGGTCCAGACAGTGAAGAAAATGCTCATCAAATACCGAGAGACAAAGGAAGATCCCAACAATGCCTTGTTATCACACAGAACAACACCATGAGAGCTGACATGAAGTCACCAGCAGAGCTACTGAATGGCAGTAGGTACAAAACCCTGCCAAGCAAAATACATCCTCCACAAGTGCAGTCGGAGGTATGACAACGACTGACTGATGCTCAAACTGAAGGAAGCCAATACTTCAACAGACATGCCTAAACATTGCCAGAACTGCTGAGAGGACCGCATGTTTATGCCCAGGATCCAGTCCTGAAAACATGAACGCCTGCAAATATTGTTGGAAAAGCTGAGACTCCCAGATCATACATCATTGAGATGGAGACTGGGAGACTGGGAAACAGGGGCCACATCTAACCAACACCTGACTTCAATATCAGGAGCCTTGATCACCTCGACGCAGCAGTTTGACTGCCTGACCGCGGAAGAAGAAGCAAGGAAGAGATAAGACTTATTTTACCTTCCATCACAGTGAGGAGGTGCCTGGAGGAGGACTGTGATGGATGTTTATGTTAAAGTTATGTAATTATATGTTTTTATTGTTATGACTGTATGGTAATGACATTTCGTTCAAATTTTCTTTTTTTGAATGACAAATAAATTCAATTCAATTCAATCTTAGATAGGGCATCTTGGCTGGTATGGGCAAATTGAACCTGTTTAACTGCAGTGTTCATTTATGACTCTCTGGAAGCATTGAAGTCCCAGAACATTGAGCTGCCAGCCCTGTCCATCCCTCATGCATGTTTCCACCACAGCTCTGACCCAAAGCTCTGAGTTCATTTGCCTTACCTTCAAGGCTTCTTACATTCAAGTAAGTGTAGTTTAGCCTGTTGACCTTCCATGCTCCTGTCCTGCACCTGCTTGGTCTCTTTATTGGATCTCCTTCCTTTAACCTTGCCATTGGTTTCATCTTTGGGTCCTACATCCTTCTCCAATTACAGACCGGCTCCTCCAATTACAGACCGGTGGCGCTGACTTCACACATCATGAAGTCCCTGGAGAGGCTGGTGCTCACTCATCTGCGACCCCTGGTTAAACCCTACCTGGACCCCCTGCAGTTCGCAAAGATGGGGGTTGAGGATGCCATCATCCACCTGCTCCATCGTTCCTGTGCTCACCTGGATAAGCCGGGATGCACTGTGAGAGTCATGTTTTTTTTCTTCTCCAGTGCTTTTAACACCATCCGGCCTGCACTGCTAGGGAGCAAACTGACGAAGATGCGGGTGGATGCTCCATTTGTGTCCTGGATCACCAACTACCTGACTGGACGACCACAGTATGTCAGGCCACAGAACTGTGTCACGGACATGGTGGTGAACAACACAGGGGCCCCACAGGGGATGGTCCTCTCACCCTTCCTGTTCACCATGTACACCTCGGACTTCAGACATAGCTCTGTCTCCTGCCACCTGCAGAAGTTTTCAGATGACTCTGCAATTGTGGTAGAATATTTGCAGCATCTTACTGCAATTGCAATTGTGGGCTGCATCAGTGAGGGGAGGGAAGCTGAATACAGAGGTGTAGTCAACGACTTTGTTGTGGTGTGGGCTGAATCACCTGCAGCTCAACACCGACAAGACTAAGGAGTTGGTGGTGGACTTTAGGAGGAGAGGAACACCCCTGTCCCCTGTCTCCAGAAATGGTGTCGATGTGCAGTTTACCATGGAGTATAAATACCTAGGAGTGTACCTGGACAGTAAACTGGACTGGTCCAGGAACGCTGAGGCCCTGTACAAGAAGGGACAGAGCTGGCTGTACTTTTTGAGAAGGCTCCACTCCTTCAACGTCAGCAGTAAGATGCTGCAAATATTCTACCAATCGGTGGTGGCCAGTGCCATTTTCACTGCCATGTTCTGGGGCAGCAGTGCGAAGGCTGTGAACGCCAATAGGATTCACAACTCATCAGGAAGGCTGACTCCGTCCTGGGGGTGGAGCTGGGTTCATGGGAGGTGGTCTTGGAGGGGAGGATGCTTCTCAAACTGCGGTGCATCTTGGACAATACAGCTCACCCCCTCCATGACACACTGGTCAACCTGAGAAGCACCTTCAGCAACAGACTGGTTCCACCAAGATGCAGCACAGAACGCCACAGGAGATCCTTCTTCCGTGTGGCTATCAAACTGTACAACTCCTCCCCCTTCTGCCTTGGGGTAGACTGACTCTGACCCCCCCCCCCCCCAGATCAATTTCCCTCCTGAGATAAATAAAGTTCTATGGTATCACATCCATTCTGGGACAGGTGTGGCCAGTAAAAGACAGACATCCAGATTGTACTTAGAAAGGGTCTTCCTTGAGGATGTCCAGTGAGACTTCATGGGTAGAATTTAGAAACTAGAAGAATTTGATGTGATTGTTTTCCAGTCTAGGCCCACCCTTGTGATTTTATAAACTGCCATGAAGTCATCCTTCCACCTCCTACGCTCCAGGGTAAAAATGTTTCATCCTATCCAGCTTTTCGTTATAACTCAATCCCTCCAGTCCAGGTAACATCCTTATGAATCTCTTCTGCACCTTTTCCAGCTAATGAACTCCTTACATTAGTTGGGGGGTGGGGGGAGGTGGGGAGAGACAAGTGGGTGTGTCTCCCTACTAGCTGTGTTCCCCTGTCCGGGTTTGAGGAAGACCGGGCTACTGGGACAAAACCATCAGCACCACCATGTGGTCAAGAATGGACTGTCAGGAAAGAAGCCCGAGACAGCCAGCACCTCTATCTCCTGCAGGGCAACATTCCCCGACTGACAGCTCGTTCCGCTGGGTGGTCAACAAAGTTCGGGCAGACCAAAGAGCGTCTTTCACCGAGTTGATGAACTTCCAGCGGCACTCGATGTCAGTCTCTGAATGCGTCCCTGGGAACAGTCCGTAGATCAGAGTCCTCTGTGATGGAGCTGCTCGGAATAAATCGTGACAGGGACCCCTGCAAACCTCTCCAGACTCTCTTGGGAAATCCACACTCTGTGAAGAGGTGGGCAACCGTCTGCTCTCCATAGCAGCCGTCCCGAGGGCAGTGTGCGCTGGTAGTGAGGTTCCGGCGGTGCAGGAAGGATCTGGCTGGGAGGGCTCCCCTCACTGCCAGCCAAGCCAGGTCTTGGTGCTTGTTGGTGAGTTCTGGCGATGAGGCATTTTGCCAGACAAGCTGGGCAGTCTGCTCTGGGAACCACGCCACAGGATCCATGGAGTCATTTCCCTGCAGTGCCTGCAGGACGTTCCGTGCTGACCACTGCCCGATGGACTTGTGGTCAAAGATGTTGGTCCAGAAGAACCTTTCCACGAGCGACAGATGGTGCGGCAATGTCCAGCTGACTGGCACATTGCGTGGCATCTGCGCCAGGCCCATCCTTCGCAACAGCGGGGACAGGTAGAACCTTAGCAGGTAGTGACACTTGGTGCCCACGTGCCTTGGCTCTACGCTCAACCTGATGCAGCCACACACAA
Source organism: Rhinoraja longicauda (assembly GCF_053455715.1). Classification (NCBI taxonomy): domain Eukaryota; kingdom Metazoa; phylum Chordata; class Chondrichthyes; order Rajiformes; family Arhynchobatidae; genus Rhinoraja; species Rhinoraja longicauda. The sequence continues at coordinate 43,406,454 of NC_135966.1, read as the reverse complement.
AGGTGGCCATCAGGATGAGGGCGACGTTGGGCACGCTTTTACCCACGTTGTCTGCCGACTTGTGCATTGAGGCCCATCGCACCCGGTCCATCGTCGACCCCCAGATGAAGCGGAAGATGGCCCGAAGTTGATAGAGTTGTCATAGGGGATTTTCACTTCCCCAATAGATAGCGACAGCTATAGTTCCGAGGGCTTATATGGCATTGACATTGTCATAAGATCATAAGTGACGGGAGCAGAATTAGGCCATTTGACCCACCGCCTACTCTGCCATTCAATTGTGGCTGATCTATCTCTCCTTCCTAGCCCCATTCTCCTGGCTTCTCCCCATAACCCCTGGCACCCATAGTGTCAAGTGTATTCAGGAAAGTTTCCTCAGGCAATATGTAGAGGCCTTTATATGGGAGAGGGCAAAGTTTGACCTAGTCATAGGAAATCGGGAAGTGCAAGTGATTGAAGTGGGTGAGCCTTTTGGGACCAGCAACCACAGTTCTAAAAGGCTTAAAAGAGTTATGGATAAAGATAGGACTGGTCCACAAGTTAAGTTCTTAACTGGGGCAAGGTGAACTTTGATGGGTTAGTCTAATCCATCAAAGTTCACTTCGCCCCAGTTAAGGAACTTGCAAAAGTTGATTGGAGTAGGATGATTGCGTGCAAAGGAACATCCGGAAAATGGGATGCTTTCAAAAGAGTGATGGTGAGAGTTCAAGGCATGCATGTTTAAACACATATGTAAATGTTCAAATTATAGTTTTGGTAGACGGAAACAAAATGGTTAAAAAAATATGATATGTAAATCAGTGCTCGACATGGGTGAGGTGCGAGATGACTGGAGGGTGGCAAACATTATACTTCTATTGAAGAAGGATTGCAAGGAATAGCCTGGGAACTATAGGCCGGTGCGACTAACTTCTGTGGTGTAAAAGTTACTGGAGAGGATTCTGAATGAAGCGGTTTGTATACACTGGAATTTAGAAGGATGGGAGGGGATCTTATTGAAACATATAAGATTATTAAGGGATTGGACACGCTAGAGGCAGGAAATATGTTCCCAATGTTGGGGGAGTCCAGAACCAGGGGCCACAGTTTAAGAATAAGGGGTAGGCCATTTAGAATGGAGGTGAGGAAAAACTTTTTCACTCAGAGTTGTAAATCTGTGGAATTCTCTGCCTCAGAAGGCAGTGGAGGCCAATTCTCTGGATGCTTTCAGGAGAGAGCTAGATAGAGCTCTTTTGGATAGCAGAGTCCAGGGGTATGGGGAGAAGGCAGGAATGGGGTACTGATTGTGAATGATCAGCCATGATTACATTGAATGGCGGTGCTGGCTCGAGGGGTCAAATGGCCTCCTCCTGCACCTATTGTCTGAAGAAGGGTCTCGACCCGAAACGTCACCCATTCCTTCTCTCCCGAGATGCTGCCTGACCTGCTGAGTTACTCCAGCATTTTGTGAATAAATCGATTTGTACCAGCATCTGCAGTTGTTTTCTTATATAACCTATTGTCTATTGTCTATCTGAGGCTACGACAGTGGCCGGGGCAAGCCTGAGATGCCAGAACCTTTTCCTGCCCCCAGACAATAGGGACTGTGCCCACACACAGAGGCAAAGACTGGCTGCCAGGAAAATCCAGACCCTGCCAGCATTGCCGCTTCAAGCCCAAAGCTGAGTTGCTAGGAAGGAACCGGTACTGTCAGCGCCTCCTTGTGAGGTCAGGGTGAACTGCAGGGAGAAGCCTGTGATCGCCACACCTCCTCCATCCAAGACCCGGACTGAGGTGCCGGGACCATCCTGAGATCACCAGCATCATCACACATGCTCTCTGATGGTGAGAGGCAGTGCCCCCATATGCTCCTGTCCTTTCCTCACACTGTAAATAGAGTAAGTCATGTTTATTCACCCAACTGTGAGTGCCTGTTTGGTCACTGCCAAACCCAGCGCCATCCTCCAACGCCACAGATGCATTAGTCACACTCCAGTACCTTACCCATGGTTAACAATGAATCAAACTTCTGTAGGTAGGAACTGCAGATGCTGGTTTATACCAAATATAGACACAAAATGCTGGAGTAGACAATAGACAATAGGTGCAGGAGGAGGCCATTTGGCCCTTCGAGCCAGCACCGCCATTCAATGTGATCATGGCTGATCATTCTCAATCAGTACCCCGTTCCTGCCTTCTCCCCATACCTCCTGACTCCGCTATCCTTAACAGCGGGTCAGGCAGCATCTCTGGAGAAAAAGGATTAGGCGACATTTTGGGTTGGAACTCTTCTTCAGACTGGAAGGTAGGGAAGGCCAGAACAAAACAGGGCCGGCAACAGATAACCTCGGGAAGGGTGGAGTCCATAATGGCCCATTGTAGGCTGGGGAAGGTGTGCTAACAAGAGGGATACAAGGATGCAAACAGTGGAACAACTAGGGTGGCGGAAGGGGAGAGAGAGGAGGGGAGAAGGAATGCAGATGTTAATTGAAATGAGAGAAATCAGCGTTCATACCGCTGGGCTGTAAGCTGCCCAAGCGAAATACGAGGTGCTGTTCCTCCAATTTGTGTTTGGCCTCACTCTGACAGTGGAAGAGGCCCAGAACAGAAAGACGAGTGTGGGAATGGGAGGGGGAGTTAAAGTGTTTGGCAACCGGGAGATCACATAGGCCAAGGCGGACTGAGCGAATGTGTTTAACACTTACTGAATGCACAATGGATCAAATATCTCTGCCAAACCTGTGACCAGTAGTGTACCACAGTGCTGGTTCCACTGTTGTTTGTCATTTATATTAATGGTTTGAATAACAATGTCAACATGGTTGTGGATGACACTACCGAAGATTACAACAGGATTTAAATTAACTGGGAAGTGGGCCGCAGAATGGCAGATGGAATTAAACAGGTACAGATGGGCTATGTTGCATTTTGGTAAGGTAAACCAGGACAGGATATGTGCAGTAAAAGACTTGGCACTTGGATTTATTTGATTCAAGGTTTTCCCTGGAGCAAAGGAGATTGAGGGGTGACATTACACAGATATATAAAATCAGGAGGAACATCAATAAGATGAATAGTCACAGTGTTTTTCCCAGGGTAGGACAGTCTAAAACTAGAGGGCATAGATTTACGATGAAGACAGAAAAAAAATTAAAGGGAACCTGAGGGGCAATTTTCCACACAGAGAGTAATGGAGTATTGGGACGAACCGCCAGAGGAAATGGTGGGGCAAGTTCAATTACAACATTTAATAATCATATGGACAGGAACATGGATAAAGATTTAAATAGAAATAGGCGGCACAGTGGCATAGTGGTAAAGCTACTGCCTCGCAGCACCAGAGACACAGGTTCGAACCTGACTATGGGTGCTTATCTGTATAGAGTTTGTTCTTTCTCCCCGTGACCTGCATGGGTTTTCTCTGAGATCTTCCGTTTCCTCCCACACTCCAAAGGCGTACAGGTTTGGAGGTTAATTGGCTTGGTATAAAGGTAAAATTGTCCCTTGAGTGTGTGGGATGGTGCTAGTGTGCTGGGATCGCTGGTTGGTGCAGTCTCGGTGGGCCGAAGGGCCTGTTTCCATGCTGCATCTCTAAACTAAATTAAACTAAAACCAGCCAAATTGCACTAGCTCAGGCTGGCAACTTGGGCGGCATGGATGAGTTGCACTGCAGGGCCTGTTTTTACGCTGTACAATCCTGTGACTATGACACGTTGTGTGATTATTTACCTCCACCACACCCCTGGGAAGTGCATTTGAGATTCCAGCCATTCTCTGTGTTGAACAATTCCCTTCAGATCCCTACTAAGCCTCTTTCTCCTCATTTCACAACCTATGCCTTCTCATTTTAGGTGTCGCTGCTATTGGGAATTGTTTCCCACTATACCCCTCATAACTTAGCATGCCTTTATCAGGTCCTGCATCCTAGTTTATTGAGTCTCTCATCATAACTGAAATTCCCCATTCGCTTGTAACATCCTGATGAATCTCCTCTGCACCCTCTCCGACAAAATCATATTCTTCTCGTAGTGTGGCAACCAGCTATGGTCTAACCTATGATTTATACAGTTGCACCATAATCTCCATGCTCTCATATTCTATGCCTCTGCTGATTAAATCATACATCCCACTTGCCTCCTTCATCGCCTTATCTACCTTCAGGGATCCTTGGACTGGTGCACTGTGTTCATGTTCTTCAACATTTCCTCAGGCCCGATTATTCACTTTGCATGTCCTGTCCTTATGCATCCTCCCAAAGTTCATCTCACCATGATTATCAGGAATACATTCCATCTTTCACTGTTCTGCCCAGTTTGCCAACCAATCAATATCATTCCTTAGCCGACATCTATCTTCCACACTATGAACAATACCATCAATTTTCAGTCATCTACAAATCAATTAAATGCTGCTAATGTGACAGGAAGATAAACTATTTCACTCAATGAGCAACTTAATCAATATTTATCTTTGTGATGTTAGTGAGTTATTCTTGCTTTGACAAATCTATGACCGATGACAAATTTGCAAAAAGATCTTTTAACTCGACATCAGGAATTATTGAAACTTGGTTTGAAGCACCTCAATCATATGGTAAAAAGAATGATTAAACTTCCACAACAGAGGTTTGAGTATAATGTCCAAGCAGTGCATTACTGAAGGAATATTGTCATTACCAAATGCAACCTTTCTTCTTTATTTATTTTACTTTTAGGATCTTGGCATCAATTATTGCCCATTGGTCTTTGAGAAGAGGATAGTGAGCTGCAGTCCTAGACTGTTGCAGAACTACCTTTCACTATTCAGTAAGAATTATGATCCATGATTCATTGAAAAACGATGACATCTTTCCAGGTTGAAATGTTGGCAAAGATGTGGCAAAGATGTGGGAGACACTGCGTGCCCCTGCGTGCCAATGATAAAGGCAGAAACAAACAAGGGTGAAGTAAATCCTATTGCCTCTCAAGGTTCTTCATGATGGTGGATGTTAAAGCCACTAGCTTGCAATTACAAATGAATGTTACCTTGTTTTTTTTGGCACCAGTGGTCATCTTAAAGCCTGGAAGATGTCAAACTTCATCAACGTTGTTGGAGCTGTATAAATCCAACGGAGAGAGCACAGAACAGGGCTGAGTGTCCATGCCAAACATTGGTCCCACCTACAGTAATCCTGTCTGCATTAAGTCCATATCCTTCTGGGTCTTGCTTAAGTGCCTGTCCAAATGCCTCTGAAATGCAGCAAAGGTATCTGATTCCATCACCTCCTCTGACAGCACATTACAGAGATCAACTTTTCTCCCAGGGTGTAAATGTCCATGGCTAGAGGGCATGTGTTGCGTGAGGGAATGTTTAATGGAGATGTGTGGGGCAGGATTTTTACGCAGAGAGTAGTGGGGGCCAGTACCCAGCATCACCCCCACCATGTACTTCCCTCACTGAGAACAAGCCTACACTAATCAGATAATGAAATAGGTTCATCAATGTCCTCCAATTGCCCCATGTAGACAAAAACATACATGACTAGGCAAAGGCCACTCTCATTTATGGGGACACTTTCACCAGGGTGGAAGCAAAGGTCAGCAGAGCCATGGTGAACTCACAAACAGAGACAGTGAAGATGCTGTCAGGAAAGCTCACTGACAATGTTTCTCTGTAATTACTAAATTCCCACCAATCGATCTATAACTTAATTGCAAGGTGTACTGCTGCATCACCATGAAGACTTCTATGATGCTGCTTATGTGTGACTATCTTCAGGATACAAAGATGCCCACTATTTCATCCTCATCAGATTATTAGGACACCAAGTGGAAAGAGGAAAAGGAGCACAGAGGAGCAGAGGGAGGAGGAAGTTGAAGATTGACACAAAACTCTGGAGTAACTCAGCGGGTCAGGTAGCATCTCTGGTGAAAAGGAATGGGTGACGTTTCAGGTTGAGAAATGTCCCAAAACGTCACCTATTCCTTTTCTCAGGAGATGCTGCCTGACCCGCTGAGTTACTCCAGCTTTTCATGATTATTCTCAGTTAAAACCAGCATCTCATGTCCACTGTACCATTGTACCTGGCACCCCACTTCATCATCGAAGTGACTGGAATTGTAAGGAATGAACAAAATAGGCTTGAGGGAGATATCTCCATGGGGTGATACCTCCCACTCTTGCATACTCACTCTCCCTCCTGGTGGGTGCAGCGAGCAATTTTCTGTAATGAATGGAGGGGTCACAAGCTATCAATGATGCCTTGGAGACAATAAAGGGAAGATGGTCTCATAAAGGACAACATCCATTAACTGTAAAATTTAGTGAATAGATAAACAGCTTACACATCAGGGAACATGTGCTCATGGCTATGTAAGAGAATGTAAAAGTCACTGAATTAATAACAATATTTGCCTGACCTAAGAAACATGCAGTTCTCTCACATTCTGAACAGGCTTCTCTCTCGCACGCACTGATGGGAGTCACCTGCTGGACATGGGGCGGCCTGGTGGTGCAGCAGTAGAGTTGTTGCCTTACAGAGCTTGCAATGCCGGAGACCCGAGTTCGATCCCGACTACGGTGCTGTCTGTATGGAGTTTGTACGTTCTCCCCGGGAACGAGTAGGTTTTCTGCAAGATCTTTGGTTTCCTCCCACACTCCAAAGATGTACAGGTTTGTAACCTATTTGGCTATAAATGTAAATTGTCCCAAGTATGTGTAGGGTAGTGCTAGCATGTGGGAATAGCTGGTCGGCGCGGATTAGATGGGCCAAAGGGCCTGTTTCCGTGCTGTATCTCTAAACTAAACTTAACTAATAATGCAAATGTCAGTGTCTTCATTTGGTACTGGTATTGGTATTCGTATGTTGAAAGGCTGGAGCGATTGGGCTTGTATACACTGGAATTTAGAAGGATGAGGGGGGATCTTATTGAAACATATAAGATAATTAGGGGATTGGACACATTAGAGGCAGATAACATGTTCCCAATGTTAGGGGAGTCCAGAACAAGGGGCCACAGTTTGAGAATAAGGGGTAGGCCATTTAGAACGGAGATGAGGAAGAACTTTTTCAGTCAGAGGGTGGTGAAGGTGTGGAATTCTCTGCCTCAGAAGGCAGTGGAGGCCAGTTCGTTGGATGCTTTCAAGAGAGAGCTGGATAGAGCTCTTGAGGATAGCGGAGTGAGGGGGTATGGGGAGAAGGCAGGAACGGGGTACTGATTGAGTGATCAGCCATGATCGCATTGAATGGCGGTGCTGGCTCGAAGGGCTGAATGGCCTACTCCTGCACCTATTGTCTATTGTCTATTGTCTATTTTTATGAAATTATTATGGGGAACAAGGAAATGGCAGAAGAGTTGAACAGGTACTTTGGTTCTATCATCACTAAGGAAGACACAAACAATCTCCCAGATGCACTAGAGGAGAAAGGATCTAGGGAGACAGAGTAACTGAAAGAAATTTGCATTAAGCGAGAAATAGTATTGGGTAGACTGATGGCTCGCAAGGCTGATAAATCCCCAGGGCCTGATGGTCTGCATCCCAGGGTATTCAAGGAGGTGGCTCCAGAAATCGTGGATGCATTGGTGATTATTTTCCAATGTTCTATAGATTCAGGATCATTTCCTGTGGATTGGAAGGTAGCTAATGTTATCCCACTTTTCAAGAAAGGAGCAAGATAGAGAACGGGAAATTATAAACCAGTTAGCTTGACATCAGTGGTGGGAAAGATGCTGGAGTCAATTATTAAAGAAGTAATAACGGTGCATTTGGATAGCAGTAAAAGGATTGGTCTAAATCAGCATGGATTTCTGAAGGGGAAATCCTGCTTGACTAATCTTCGGGAAATTTTTGAGGATGTGACAAGTAAAATGGATGAAGGAGAGCCAGTGGATGGAGTGTATCTGGACTTTCAGGAAGCCTTCGATAAGGTCCCACACAAGAGATTAGTGGCGAGTGGAGTGCCCTGAGGCTCTTTATTGGGGCCGCAACTATTTACAATATATATTAATGATTTAGATGATGGAATTAAAAGTAACACTGGCAAATTTGCAGATGACACAAAGCTGGATGAACTGCGAAGAGGATGCTAGGATGTTGCAGGGTGACTTGGACAAGTTGAGTGGGTGGGCAGATGCATGGCAGATGCAGTGTAATATAGATAAATGAGAAGTTATCCACTTTGGCGGCAAGAACAAGGAGGCAGATTATTCAGCTCTATATCTCCTCCCTGTACTCCACCTTGTTTAGTTTAGTTTTGTTTAGTTTCATTTAGTTTAGTTTAGAGATACAGTGTGAAATAGGCCCTTTGTCCCACTGAGCCCGCACCGACTAGCACTGTCCTACACACATGAGAAACAATTTTACATTTATACCAAGCCAATTAACCTACAAACCTGTATGTCTTTGGAATGTGGGAGGAAACCGAAGATCTCAGAGAAAACCCATACAGGTCACGGGAAAGACGTACAAACTCTGTACAGACAGCACCGTAGTCAGGATCGAACCCGGGTACCGGGCACCAGCAACTCTACCACTGCCTTGCCAGTAGTCGAGATCCATTGTGCTGGTGTTAGCTGCAAACATGCAAATTATTAAAGCTGAATTTGGATGCAGAATGGTGATTGTGTAAGGGACTGGGAATGCAGCCTTGTGGAGTACTAGTGTTGAGAATGATCATGGACAATGTTTTGTTTTGTCATCGATTCTTACTGGTTGCTGTCTATGGGTCAAGGATCCAGTTTCGGAGGGGGCTGCTGAGTTCCAGGTCCAGGAGATTGGAAATGGGCTTGGTTGGAATCTTGGTATTGAAGATAGAACTATAGTCAATAAATTGGAGTCTAACGTAGCTATCCAGATGTTTCAGGGATGACTGCAGGTCCAGGGAGATGGTGTGCGCTATTGTGGTGGTATGCGGATTGCAGTAGATCAACGCTGGAGCCTGAAGTTCTCAAAGTACCGGCCTCTCAAAGTACTTCTTGATGGAGGATGTTAAAGCCACCGGATTGCAGTTACAAATTGACGCGACCTTGCTTTCTTTGGTGCCAGGATGTTAACGGTCATCTTAATAGATGTGGGAACCTCAATTTGGAATAAGGAAAAAAAATAAAAATTCCTGCAATACTTTTGCCACCTGGTCCATGGAGGTACTGACTACATGGAGTTGGACTCCATTCAGACCAGTTGCTTTCTGTGGGTTCATTCACAGGTAGACTGATCTGACGTCTGTAATGGTGACTCTGACTTCAGGAGCATCTGAGGTTGTCGAGGCCAACGACATTGTTCCACTGATCCTCTGTTCAAAACAGGCATAGAGCTCATTGGGCTCCTTGGAGAAGGAGCCATAGTTGCCAGTGATACTCTCAGATGTCACTTTGTAGCCGTTGTAGTTGCAAGCCTGTCACATTCAATGGGTGTCCATGCGGTTATTCTGATGCACTGAACTTTCCATTGGTATCTTTCGTGGCTTTGTGAAGATCGTAGCTAGATTTTTTGTACTGATACGGATCTCCCGACTTCAATGTTACAGATCCCAGGGAGCAGATCCCAGTGAGCCATGCTGTGGAGGCCAAGTCAATGGATATGTTTAAGGTGGAGTTTGATAGATTCTTGATTAGTACAGGTGTCAGGGGTTATGGGGAGAAGGTAGGAGAATGGGGTTAGGAGGGAGAGATAGATCAGCCATGATTGGATGGTGGAGTAGACTTGATGGGCCGAAAGGCCTAATTCTGCTCTTAGGACTTATGAATTTAAGAATATGAACCTATCAAAAAAAACCTATCCACACCTGTATAGACCTGTTACCTGCCAGGCCTCGTCCTGCCCTTCCTCTCTTCCCGCTTTCTTTCCCTCCCACCATCACAATCAGTCTGAACAAGGGTTCTGACCTGAAATGTCATCTATCCATGTTCTCCACAGATGCTGTCTGACCTGCTGAGTTACTCCAGCACTTTGTATTCTTTTTTGTAAACAAGCATGTGTACTTCCTTGTTTGTACAAAGCACTTTGTTTGTTTCTGTCATTCACTTGGACTCAAGTCTATATCTCTACATTAACTTCTGTATAATTAGTGAGACCCATACACAGCACAGAAACAGGCACTTTGGCCCAACACGTCTATGTAGATTAGGATGCCCTATCTAAGCAAGTCCCATTTTTTTGCATTTGGCCCATATCACTCTCAACCTTTCCTATCCATATACCTGTCAAGTGCCTTTTAAATGCGGTATCTGTCTGGTATCTGCCTCAACGTTCTCCTCTGACAGCTTGTTCTATAAACCTCAGAGACAGAGCTGCCCCTCAGCTTGCGTTAAATCTTGCCCCTCTCACCTTAAACGCAAGGCTCTTGATTCCCAGGGTAGGGGAATCAATATGTTGAAGATAATAGAATAAAATATTCTGTGAGACAAATAATAACAATGTGCACAAGCTCACTGGCAATGAGAAGATGATGTCTGGCGCCACCTAGTGGCGTGTTCATTTTAAAGGAAAGCACGTGCAAGACATTCCAACATTTAAACTTTTCAGCAAGTTCAACCCCATTTTTTTAGAATCTCTCTCAAATACTAAGATGTGCCTCTCTTAATAAATCAATTGAAACTTGTAAATCTGTCTTTTAACAACAGATACCTTAAGAAGGAACTTTTGTGATTCAAAGCCTGTAACTAGCAATAGACTACAAGGGATTGGCGCAGGGAACCTAGGTCTTTCTAATATGTATAAGCAATATAGATGCTAACGGAGGAGGTATGATGTGCAAGCTTGCACAGGGCACAATTGGTGGTATTGTTGATAGTGAGAAATGGCAGATGAATTGCACAATATATATATATATATTTTTTCATATTTCAGATACAGCGCGGAAACAGGCCTTTTCGGCCCACCAAGTCCGCGCCACCCAGCGATCCCCGCACATTAACACTATCCTACACACACTAGGGACAATTTTTACATTTACCCAGTCAAATTAACCTACATACTTGTACGTCTTTGGAGTGTGGGAGGAAACCGAAGATCTCGGAGAAAACCCACACAGGTCACGGGGAGAACGTACAAACTCCTTACAGTACAGCACCCGTAGTCAGGATCGAACCTGAGTCTCCGGCGCTGCATTCGCTGTAATGCAGCAACTCTACCGTTGCGCCACCGTGCCGCCCAATGATAAGGATTAGTTGATAAATTGGAAGGACAATGGCAGATCAATTTAATTTTGAGGGGAACCTAAAAAGGGTACATAATGAATGGAAGGACTCAAGGGAGCATCGAGAAACAAATGTACAAGTCCAAAGATTTCTGAAGATGGCAGCCCGGGTAGATTTAGTTTAGGTTAGTTTCGAGATATAGTATGGAAACAGGCCCTTCAGCCCACCGAGTTGGTGCTGACCAGTGATCGTCCCGTACACTAACACTATCCTACACAGTAGGGACAATTTACAATCTTTACCAAAGCCAATTAACCTATAAACCTGTACGTCTTAGGACTGTGGGAGAAAACCGGACACCCAGAGAAAACCCGCGCGGTTACAGGGAGAACGTACAAACTCCATACGGACACCACCTGTAGTCAGGATCAAACCTAAGTCTCTAGCGCTCTAAAGCTGGAAATCGTCCACAGTGCCACTGTGCTGCCCTTAATGGGGTAATACAATCATTGTGATAATCATAAAACACCCCAACAGCTCCTCTACTTCCATAGAAGTTTGAGGAGATTCACTATGTCGACAAATACTCTCTTGAACCTCTTCAGCAGTATGATAGAGAGCATATGACTGGTTGCTTCACGGCCCGATTCGGCCTTGGAACGAAGAATTATAAAAAGTGGAGGATTCTGCCCGGGTACTCACTGCCCCCACATTCAAAGGGATTTCGATTTTAGATTTAGAGATACAGCACGGAAACAGGCCCTTTGGCCCACCAAGTCCGCGCCGCCCAGCGATCCCCGCACATTAACACTATCCTACACACACTAGGGACAATTTTTTTAAACATATTACCCAGTCAATTAACCTACATACCTGTACGTCTTTGGATTGTGGGTGGAAACCGAAGATCTCGGAGAAAACCCACGCAGGTCAAGGGGAGAACGTACAAGCTCCGTACAGACGGCGCCCGTAGTCAGGATCGAACCTGAGTCTCCGGCGCTGCATTCGCTGTAAGGCAGCAACTCTACCGCTGCGCCACCGTGCCGCCGAAGAATATAGAAGACGCTGCCTCAAAAAGGCAGCCAGCGTCATCAAAGACCCACACTACCCTGACCATGCTCTCATTTCACTCCTGCCTTCAGGAAGAAGGTAGAGGAGATGAAAACTATGATGTCCAGGTTCCAGAGCAACAACTAACAATAACAAATTCCCACCAACTCTCAAGCTATTGAACACTACAAACACTAACTATACTTCAAACTGTAAACGGTCTAGATTGCACTAGAGATTTGGGGCTTTTGTTTTGCACTAAATTGGGTTTATTTTAATCATTGAACTTTTTTTCTGTTTGTTTACTATGTTATCTATTGAGTACTGTATTATAAACCTGTTGACCTGTTGTGTAACAAACCTGGTGTGCTGCTGCATAAGGTCATAAGTGATAGGAGCAGAATTAGACCATTCAGCCCATCAAGTCTACTCCAGCATTCAATCATGGCTGATTTATCTCTCCCTCTCAACTCCATTCTCCTGCCTTCTCCCCATAACCCCTGATACCCGAACTAATCACGGATCTATCTGCCGTAAAAATATCCACTGACTTAGCCTCCACAGCCTTCTGTGGCAAAGAAGTCCAGAGATTCACCAACACTAACTAAAGGAATTGCTCCTCATCTCCTTCCTAAAGGAATGTCCTTTTATTTTGAGGCCATGACCTCTGTTCCTGGACTCTCCCAATTGTGGAAACATCCTCTCCACATCCACTCTTTCCAAGCCTTTCACTCTTAGGTAAGTTTCAATGTATTCAGTGTATTACTTGTGTGGATTAAATTTCCTCTGCCACCACTTGATGAATGCAACGGGAGGGAAATCAAGAACCAGAGGACATAGTTTAGTTTAGAGAAACAGTGCGGAAACAGGCCCACCAAGTCCGCACCGACCAGCGATCCCCGCACATTAACACTACCCTAAACACACCAAGGACAATTTACATTTATACCGCCAATTAACCTACAAACCTGTACGTCTTTGAAGTGTGGGAGGAAACCGAAGATCTTGAAGAAAACCTACTCAGTCACGGGGAGAACGTAGAAACTCCATACAGACAGCACCCGTAGTCGGGATCGAACTCGGGTCTCTGGTGCCGAAAGTGCTGTAAGGCAGCAACACTACCGCTGCGCCACCGTGCCGTTTAAGGTTTATTGGTTTAAGATGAGAGGGGCAAGAATTAATAGGAGCCTGAATTAACCTTTTTTATTCAGAGGGTGGTGGGTAAATGACGTAAGCTGCTAGAGGAGGCATTTAAGGCAGATACTATAACAGCAATTAAAAGATACTTGGACAGGTACATAGATTGGAAATGTTCAGGGGGCATGGATGAGATGGGCCGAAGGACCAGTTTCCATGCTGTATGTATCTCTGATAGAGTCATCTACTTAGGCATCTCGGCTTACTATCTATAACTTTGCGTCTTCAACAAACTTATTTATCAGACCACAGATGTTCACAAGCAAGTCATTTATATATCCGACAAATAACAATGATCTTTGGTCCGATCCTTGTGGGACTGCTGTCTACAGACTTCCAGTCAGAGAAACAAACCTCCTTCACTATCCACTGCCTCCTTATCACCAAGCCAATTTTGGATCCAGTTTGACAAAATCACCTTGGATTCCATGTGTCCCGACTTCCTAGACCAGCCTACCATATGAGACCTTGTTAAAAGCCAAGCGAAAGTCCATGTGTACCACATCCACCTCCTTTCCTTCATTAATTTTCTTACTAAACTTCCGCAGAAAACACAGAATTGTGAGGCAGGAATTCCCATGCACAAAACTATTCTGACGTTCCCTAATCAGTTCCTGCCCTTCCAAATGATCATAAGTGTTATCCCTAATAATTTTTCCAATGGTTTCCAGATTACTGAGTAAAGTTCCTGTAAATTTCCTGGCTTTTCTACCACCTAATTTCCTACCACCTAATTTGAATATGTGAACAAATTATTTACCCTCCAGTTTTCCAGTCTAACTTCACGAATGGCTAAAATTGGGGGTAAATCTCTGACACAGCCACAGTAATCTCCTTCCGTGCTTCCCATAGGCTACATGTCCCCAGGATGAATTTCTTCAGGCAATGGCAATTTGTCTACTTAATTTACTTGACACATTTTTAAACTTTATTAAATATTGGTGAGACCACAGCTGGAATTTCTGGTTGCCACACGATAAGCAAGAGGAGATTGCAGAGTAGATTCACCATGATCATGAGAGTGTCCATTATGAGGAGAGACTGAATAGGACTTTTTTTCTCTTTGAAGCATAGAGCCTAAGAGGCGACTTGATGGAAGAATATAAAACAGAGCGAGATGTCCATCAGGGAATGTTGCCGACTGGCCCACTGCAGACTGCAGGAGTACGTGCTGAGGGACGCACTGAAGCTTGGTGCAGCCAACACCAAGGTTTTGTGCGGGAGAGTCACAGTCTAGGGTCCTTCCACTGCCGGGCATGGGGGGCAGGGTGTGGTGGTGAAGCCCCTCCAAATAAGGGAAGGGATTTCATGCCAGTGGGCCACAAGAATGGAAATGGTGTTGGTTAATTTTGTGTAATTGTTGTGTAATTGTTGTGTAATTGTTGTGTAATTGTTGTGTAATTGTTGTTTTGAATATCTGTATAGCCTCCGAGAATGTCGGATGGCGTTTTGGAAGGAATATGTTTTGTATATATTTATTTCTTGAATAAAGTACTTTTTGATAATAATTTTTTTTAAAGAATATAAAGCAATGAGAAGCATAGATGGAGGAGTTGGGAAAACAGAGGTATACGTTTAAGAAGAAGTTTAGAGGGGAGCTGAAGACGAATAAGTTCATTCGGAGTTTCGTTAAAATTTGAAGTGTGCTTCCTGAAAGGTCGGTGTTGGTAGTTACTACCATAATGTTTAAGCAGCATCTGGATCAACATCTAAATTGCCAGGTATAGTAAGCTGTGGACCAAGAGGTAATAAATAGGATTGGTATTTGCTGGTCAGCAAAGACAGGAGAGGTCAAAGGACTTGTTTCTACAATATATATTATCTTTGAGTTGGGGAAATAAGCTTAGAATTCGAGCTAGGCCATTTATTTGTGTAATCAGAATGTTATGGAAATCTGCAACCCCAGAGCTGCTGGGTCTGGGAGTTAAGGAGCAGGTGACATCATTTAGAAAATCTTTTTTTTTTTACTATTGGGAAAGCAATCAGCCTCAGTAACTGGAATAAACAGACAGGAGGACTAAAGAGTTTGGGGCTGTCATGGGAAGTGGCTTGAGAGCAGTCAGTCTCATGGCTGAGGAAGTGCTGAAGCTCCTGACGCGTATAAACAGTAGACAAATCTCCCAGGCCGGAGCAGATATACCAGATACATTGGTGAGGCCGCATTTAAGAGTATTGTGTTCAGTTCTGGGCACTATGTCAACCTGGAAATGATGCAGGGAATATTTACGAGGATGTTGGCAGGACTTAAGAGCCTGAGCTATAAGAATAGTTGAGCAGGCTATGATTCTATTCCTTGGAGTGCAGGAGGATGAGGGGTGATCTTATAGAGGCGTCCAAAATCATGAGAGGAATAGATCAGGTAGACGGTCTCTTGCTCAGAGTAGGGGAATCGAGTGCGAGGGTACATAGAGTTAGGGAGAGGGGGGCAAGATTTAATAGGAACCTGAGGGGTAAATGTTTCACATTTTTTAGTGGGCCAAATGCAGGGTGGTGGGACTAGTGTAGATGGTACATGTTGGTTGGTGTGGGCAAGTTGGACCGAAGGGCCTGTTTCCACACTGTATCACTCTGACTATAATCCATTTGCCAGAAAATAGGTAAAACAGATTCACCATGGACACCATTCTATGTATTTTAATTAATGCCTCCTCAAACAGTCCAAACCACTAAATATATTGTTCTATTAGCCGTGGAGGACGATTTCGGTTTCGTCCTAACACGGCATGTTCTTATAAACTCTCACTTCAGATAATATCATTAGCAAATCCACAACAGATTGGGTCTATTCTCTTCAGAGAAAAATGGCTTACTGATGTGGAGGCATGGAGATGCTGCCTTACAACGACAGACACCTGACTACAGGTGTTGTCTGTACAGAGTTTGTACGTTCTCCCCGTGACCACATGGGTTTTCATCAGGTGCTCCAGTTTCCTTCCACATTCCAAAAACGAACAGGATTGTAGGTTAATTGGTTTTGGTAAAGATTGTAAATTGTCCCTAATGTGTAAGATAGTGCTAGTGTAAGGGGATCGCTGGTCAGCGTGGATTTGTTGGGCCGAAGAGCCTGTTTCCGCGCTATATCTCTAAACTAAACCTCAGTGACATCTCACTACAGATACTAAATCGCAGTTTATAAATTGTACTGTGACTTCAGTTAATTTGATCTACTTTCCAATGATCGACTCAATTACCATTATGCTGGCGAAGACACAAAGGACTCATCTAAGTAAAACAGCATTAAAAAATGCAAGCATGTAAATAATACCCAAGTAAGTTCATAAGTTCACAAGTCATAGGAGCAGAATTTGGCCCATCAAGTCCACTCTGCCTTTCAATTATGGCTGATTCATCTTTCCCTCTCAACCCCATTCTCCTGCCTTCTCCCTATAATCTTTGACACCCACACTAACCAAAAATCTGTCAATTTCCACATTAAAAATACCCACGTACACCCACATGGCCTCCAGAGCCATCTGTGGCAATGAATTCCACAGATTCAGCACCCTCTGACTAAAGATATCCCTCCACATCTCCATCATTAGGGGCGGCACGGTGGCACAGCATCAGAGACCCGGTTTGATCCTGACTACGGGTGCAGTCTGTATGGAGCTTGTAAGTTCTCCCCGTGACCGCATGGTTTTTCTCCAAGTACTCCGGTTTCCTCCCACCCTCCAAAAGATGTACAGGGTTGTAGGTTAATTTGCTTCAGTAAAATTGTAAATTGTCCTTAATGTATGGAATGAACTGCCAGAGGAGATAGTTGAAGCAGGGACTATCCCAACGTTAAAGAAACAGTTGGATAGGTACATGGATAGGACAGGTAGACACAAAATGCTGGAGTAACTCAGCGGGTCAGGCATCTCTGGAGAGAATGGGTGACGTTTCTGAAGAAGGGTCTCAACCCGAAACGTCACCCATTCCTTCTCTCCAGAGATGCGGCCTGACCCGCTGAGTTACTCCAGCATCTTGTCTACCTTTGATTTAAACCAGCATCTGCAGTTTTCTTTCCTACACATGGATAGGACAGGTTTGAAGGGATTTGGTCCAAACATGGGCAGGTGGGACTAATGTAGCTGGGACATGATGGCCGGTGTGGGCAAGTTGGGCTGAAGGACCTGTTTCCACGCTGTATGACTATGACTCTAGTGAGTAGGAGAGTGCTAGTATACGGGGAGCGGTGGTCGGCGCGGACACTGTGGGGCGTAGGGTCTGTTTCCGCTCTGTATCTCTAAACTAAACTAAACTACTTTCCTAAGGAAAAGCATAGCCATGGGCACTCGCATGGGCCCCAGCTATGCCTACCTCTTTGTAGGGTACGTCGAACAATCCCTGTTCCAGGTGTACACTGGCCTTATACCCGAACTCGATCTCCGTTACATTGACAACTGCATCGGTGCTACCTACTGCACCAACGCAGAACTCGTGGACTTCATTACTAATTTCCATCGTGCACTCAAATTCACTTTACCATCTCTGTATCTCCCTACCGTTTCTTGATCTCCATCACAGGAGATAGACTATTGACTGACGTCTATTACAAATCCACTGACTCCCCCTATCTAGACTACACTTCTTCCCACCCTGCTTCCTGCAAAGACTCTATCCCCTACTCCTAATTCCTCCGTCTGCGCTCCATATGCGCCCAAGATGAGGTGTTCCATACCAGGACACCCAAGATGTACTCATTCTTAAGGGAATGGTGGTTCCTCTCTTCTATCATAGATGAGGACCTGACTGCTGTCTAGTCGGTCTAGTCGGTACCCCGCAGCTCTGCTCTTGCTCCCCCTCGCCCCAGTCACAAGAGTCCCTCTAGTCCTCACCTTTCACCCCATTAGCCGTTGCATACAACACATAATCCTCCAACATTTTCGCCACCTCCAACGGGATCCCACCACTATTCTCACCTTCCCATCTCCACCCCATTCCGCTTTCCGCAGACCGTTCCCTCCGCAGCTCCCTGGTAAACTCATCCCTTCCCACCCAAACCACCCCCTCCCCAGGTACCTTCCCCTGCAACCGCAGGAGATGCAACATCTGTCCCCATACATCATCCCTCAACTCCGTCCAGGAACCCCAACAGCCTTTTTAGGTGAGGCAGAGGTTCACTTGCACCTCCTCCGACCTCATCTACTGTATCCGCTATTCCAGGTGTGGACTCCCATATATCGGTGAGACCAAACGCAGACTGGACGATCATTTCGCCTTGGCCAACGTGATCTCCCAGTTGCCAAACATTTTAACTCCCCTTCCCATACTGACCTTGGCCTCCTCCACTGTCACAGTGAGGCCTAACGCAAATTGGAGGACCAGCACCTCATATTTTGCTTGGCCAGATTACAACCAACCTTACAATATTGATTTCACTAATTTCAAGTAATCCCTGCATTCCCTCTTTCTCCATCCCTCCCCCACCAGTCATCGTGCCAGTTCTGAATCCTCTCTACATTTAGAAAATAGTCTGCGCCTTTATTCCTACTACCAAATTGCATGACTCCACAGTTGTGGACCACAATTCGGGTTCCATATCCTGCTTCTAAATATACAACAATAGAAGTAGGCAAACAAAAACAAAATTAAAATTGTTTGCATATGTGGCATTGCACTAGTCTTTTTGTTTAGCTGCAAGAAAATATTAGTCTTCTTGCGACCCGAAGCGTCACCCATTTCATTTCTCCAGAGATGCTGCCTGACCTGCTGAGTTAATCCAGCATTTTGTGTCTATCTTTGGTGTAAACCAGCAACTGTAGTTCCTTCCTACTCCTTTCAAAGGTACATCCTTTTATTCTGAGGCTATGTGCTCTGATCCTAGACTCTCCCATTAGTGGAAACAGCCACTCCACGTGCTCTCTATCTAGCCTTTCACCGTTTCAGTAAGTTTCAATTAGGTCCCCCCTCATCCTTCTAAACTCCAGTGAGTACAGGCCCAGTGCCTTCACAGGTTAACCCAATCATCCCTGGGATCATTCTCGTAAACCTCATCTGGATCCTCTCCAAAGCCAGCACATCCTTCCTCAGATATGGGGCCCAAAACTGCTCAATATGCTCCAAATCCAGTCTGACCAGGGCCTTACAAAACCTCAGCATTACATCCCTGATTTTATATTCTAGCCCTTTCAAAGTAAATGCTAGCATTGAATTTGCCTTCCTTACTACAAATCCAACTTGCAAATTAACCTTCTGTGAATCCTGCACCAGCACTCCCAAGTCTCTTTGCACCTCCGATTTCTGAATCCTCTCTACATTTAGAAAATAGTCTGCGCCTTTATTCCTACTAGCAAATTGCATGACTCCACACAGTTGCGGACCACAATTCGGGTTCCATATCCTGCTTCTAAATATACAACAATAGAAGTAGGCAAACAAAAACAAAATTAAAATTGTTTGCATATGTGGCATTGCACTAGTCTTTTTGTTTAGCTGCAAGAAAATATTAGTCCAGAATAGGAAAGTCTATATTTTCACATGCATTATCCACGATTTATCCCCATCTCCACCTCATAATGAAACTACCCCAATGGCAGGACAGAAAACAGCGGCAAATGCTGTAGCTTTTCTTTTCTTCATTATGTGGCATTCTGATGGCAAACAACAAGTGATGGCAAACGACAATCACAATCAGTGAAAATCAGAATAAAACATCAAATACTGGAAATCAGAAACAAAAACAGAATGTGCTGGAAAAAAATCAGCAGGTCAGAATTAAATCACAATTAAACATCGCCTCTACCTGTGCTTTACTGTTGTCGATACAAAATGCTGGAGCAACTCATCGGGCCAGGCAGCGTCTCTGGAGAGAAGGAATGGGTGACGTTTCGGGTAGAGACTGTTGGTATCTTGAAAAATAAAACATAAAATCAACTGATATTATATTTGACTCAAATCTTAAAACTGTCATAAATGCAAATGCAAATTCCAGAAGATATCCCTCATGTAATATTTCAGACTGTGGCCATGTGTTTCCTACAAGACAGAACAGCTCAGGAGTACAAAATGATATTTATTTCTTGCAGTTGACAGAGAATGTTTGCGATTTGACATGGTTTTATTTTGAATTTTATCAGCTATTCTTTTGCTTCACTTCATTCCAAAACAAAGGATTCAGGTTAAAATCCAGGATGACAGGAGTAAAATGCCTCTTAATATAACTTTACACAGCAGTATGCTAAAAATTCACAACATAAGTATGACATCCTTCTTACAAATAGTTTGCAACGTCAATCGTATGTCAACTTTACAGAAATTATTTGTTATTCAGATCGTCACAGATGGAAAATGCAATTTGTTTTACTTGAAGCTAGCAATGTATTGTGAATAAAAACAGCATCATAAAGAATTTCCAGAAGAAATAAAGACATCTCTGAAATGTAAAGTAAAAAATGTAGTTCCATACAGAACACCTTATTTTCACATCAGATTTTCATTAAATTGACTGTTTCAAACTGAATCAATGCAAACAGACTAAACTTGCTGACTGCCTATCAGTCTCTTAAGCTCAAATAAATAAAGATCTCAATTTTTCTTACCTACAGCCCAACAAGAGAAAAACACTGATTAGCGAAACACTGCACTACAATAAATCTAACATTTAAACCTACTACAGAGCCAAATATAATTAGGAGATGACTCCTGGGGGCAATGTAGAAGAACGGATACTAAAATAAGTCTCACCATCATCTAAATCTACAACATTTGTAGAAAATGAGGACAAATCAAATGAGATCAGGCATATATTTCTTATTTCTCTCCTGCCAGTAAGAATAAGGGCTAAAGCACTCAATGTACTACCAAGGTTACACTGCACACTTTGGGTTGCACTATGCTGTTCTGGTTTACCTAGAATAACTAATATTTTAAATTGTTGTGTAATAATTGTGTGCCTGCAGAGCTGCAGCAAGTAAGAATTTCATTGCTCCGGTCCTGGTACAAATAATGCTGACAATCTGCTTGCATCTTTACTCTGATATGAGAAACGGTTGGGTAAACTTCGCCCTTTTTAAATCTGAAGAGGATAATTGAGAAGGACCTTATGCTAACCGGCATATAAGATGTGTTGACCCTATTACCTCTATAGGGTATCAACTGACGTGTCGAACAAAAGACTCTAAACCAAGGTTTAGTACAACTTAATCTTTATTAAAGGTAGACACAAAATGCTGGAGTAACTCAGCAGGTCAGGCAGCATCTCGGGAGATCTTTATTAACAATTGAGTAACTTAAACATGCATGCAAACTATTGACTTGGATGCAGATATTACCCGTAAGAATGAATTAGCCCGACCCACTCTGTTGGAAGGGGTTGTCTTCTCTGGGCTTTGAACTCGGGTCCCTCCGTCTTGCCCTGGTTGTTCCCTCGTTGTGGCCCCTAAGTCTCCGATAGCCCTTTTTTTATACTAATTTTCCTTCAAACTTCTAAAAGAAGCCTTTATTCTAACCCAAGGTTCTCACAATTCTGAAGTAAATCATTTCAAGTGGTTAATATCGTGGAGATCGCGGTCCCTTGATTAGGGTTCGACTTCGGGAGCTCAAGGCTGCAGGAGCTTTGAGCGCCCCGATCGCAGGAGCTTCGACTGCCCCAACGTGGGGGTTTCAATCGCCGGCTGTGGGAGCTTCGATCGCCCCGACTGCGGATGGTTCGACTGCCCCGACCGCGGGAGAATAAAGAGTGAAGATTAGACATTGTTGCCTTCCATCACAGTGAGGAATGCTGGGAAACTGCTGTGGAGGATGTTTATGTTAACTTTTATGTAGTTGTGTGTGTTGTGTGTCTTGTTGCTTTGAGTACGGCTGTATGGTAAATCGAGTTTCACTGTACCTTAATTGGTACACGTGACAACAAAATACCTTTGAACCTTTGAAGTTGTCACTCATCCAAGTGCTGAATAAACAAAAGGCATCTTCATTCCTTATCAGGCTAGAGAGTTCTTAATTATGTTGCCTGTTCATATTTTCAATTGCATTATACAGTTCCTTTGCAAAATGGCTGTTCCAGACACCTTATCTTCTCAAGGCCACACTACATAGACATGAAGTAATCTTCAGCTCTGTTCTCACCAGATGGCCGTCACGTGACCATCTTCTTTGTTTTCCTGGTCTCGGCATTTCTCTGTCTCTCTCTCTCTAGCTAGTAGCATACTCCCAAAGCTTGTCAGGATACTTGACATCAAGTCTCCGGCCACAAATGGCAAACAGAGCAGAAACAAGTTTACAATGAGGTTATAAATTAAGTTGTAGATTCAGTATAAAGATATACTGTAACTTCAATTTAGAAAAATGGAAACAAATACGCGATGTCCCAAAATGTTTTGCCAAGTTTACATCTTCAGTGTGTCCAAGTTTTTGAGCAGGTGAAGGAAATGAAGATGGAAAAGTGCAAATATACATTAAATTAGGATAACTAATATTTTATAAAGAGTGGCTAAACAATTGTTTTTATTCAAATGGCAGCCCAGCTTCAGTTAAACATCTCACCTAAAATATGGCATTTCCATCAATACACATTGCCATGAGTACCCCAATGAATTATGCACTTTTCAGTACTGAATATTTAAACAATCTGCATCAGGAAGCACTGACCGAATAATATACAAAATTAATCGATTTTGTTTCTATGAAATTAATAATGTCAAAATTCAAAAATGACACAAAGTGCTGGAGTAACTCAGCAGGTCAGGCAACATTTCTAGTGAACATGAGCAGGTGACTTTGCGGGTCGGGACCCTTCTTCAGACTGAGTCTGAATCGCAACCGAGTGAGGTGGAAGGAACTGCAGATGCTGGTTTACACCGAAGATACACACAAAATACTGGAGTAACTCAGCGGGACAGGCAGCATGTCTGGAGAGAAGGAATGATTGATGTTTCGGGTCGAGACCCTTCTTCAGACTGAGAGTCAAGGGAGAGGGAGACACAGAGATAAGGAAGGGTAAGGTGTGAAAATAAGATATCAAAGGAGATGTGAGATCAAGGAAAATGTAGAAAAGTTCATTGTTAGCTAGGAGGTGACAACGAAGGATACAGAGATACAATTTAATCAGGGGAACAGTCCGAATGGTCAGAGAACTAGGAAGGGGGAGGGATGGAGAGGGCGGGAAAGCAAGGGTTACTTGAAGTTAGAGAAGTCAATATTCATACCGCTGGGGTGTAAGTTGCCCAAGCAAAATATGAGGCTGTTCCTCCAATTTGCGCTGGGCCTCACTCTGACAGTGGAAGAGGCCCAGGAGAGAAAGATCAGTATGGGAATGGGAGGGGTGTTAAATATTTAGCAACTGAGAGATCAGGTAGTTTTAGGCAGACTGAGTAGAGGTGTTCAGCGAAACGATCGCTGAGCTTGCGTTTGGTCTCCACACCAGGAACAGCGGATACAGTCGATGAGGTTGGAGGAGGTGCAGGTGAACCTCTGCCTCACCTGAAAAGACTGTCGGGGTCCTTGGACAGAGTCGAGGGAGGTGGATTCGGGACAGGTGTTGCATCTCCTGCGGTTGCAGGGAAAGTACCTGGGGAGGGGGTGGTTTGGGTGGGAAGGGATGAGTTAACCAGGGAGTCGCGGAGGGAATGGTCTCTGCAGAAAGCGGAAAGGGATGGAGATTGGAAAATGTGGCTGGTGGTGGAATCCCGTTGGAATCGGCGGAAATGTCGGAGGAGTATGCGCTGTTTGCAACGGCTGATGGGGTGAAAGGTAAGGTCGAGGGTATGGGATGAAAGGTGAGGACTAGGGTATGGATGAATAAGGATCCCGACCTGGAACATCACTTATCCATTATCTTCATGGATGCTGCTTGTCTCTCTGAGCTTCTCCAGCACTTTGTGTCCTTTTTTTGTAAACAAGCATCAGCAGCTCCTTGATTCTACATATTAAAATTGAATATAGGAAAAATATCAGGAAACCTAACCAATAAAACAGAGCTACAAAAGGAACGATCAGAGTTTCACCTTTTTCCACTAGTGAACAAACAGTTACACAACATACACCTCATATTAGAAGGTGTATAATTCATCATAATTAGCATCTCAAAGCTGTATAAAAGGTTTTTGTTAAGTATGTCCTACTGGTAAACTAATTCCCCTCCATGGCATCTTATTCACCTGTGCAAGTAAATGCTAACCTTCCTCTAATTACAGCACCACACTGTACGCCAGCCAAGTCATGCGGCCTAAAGATATAAAGAAATAAATGCTAATTTCTTAATCCTTAAAAGGAAAAACTGTCATGAAATTATGAAATGCAATACTGGAATAGCAACTTCAAATGCTAGAAATGTTGAACAGGTCAGACAGCATCCATGGAGAAAGAAACAAAGTTGGTGTTTCAGATTGATGGCGTACATAATACAATATGATAATGTGTTTTCAATCATCTATATACTAAAACTCTCGTTTGTTCCTAAACTACAGGCAAAATGGTACGCGATAGCGCGACAATTTTAGGCCCACCTTACTCACCGTCGTCCCTTTCGTGCTAATGGAAGAAGTTTCATTGAAATCGGTGTTATATTTTTAGTTATTCACGTTTTAAAGTTTAAATCTTTCTCCTAGGGAGGGAGGGGGGGAGGTAGGGAGGGGGGGGGGAGGGAGGGGGGAGGAGCAGGGGGGGTTGAGGGGAATGGAGTGGGGAGGGAGTGTAAGGGGGAGGGGAGGTGGAGAGCGGTGGAGGGAGGGGGGAAGGGGAAGGGAGGAGAGGGGAGGGGTGGAGAGAGAAGGTGCTGCACCAATGCAGGAGAGGTTTGGGCCCAATGGGTCCACTTGGTCTATACAGACTGAATTTGTACAACTGGATGGTATCATGAATACATTAATCACACTGGGTCTTTATTCTTTTTTGATGCATCTTCCATTTGGCTTCAAATGGGATTAGCAAATTAAACCATCTGGACTCAGAAGAGAATTAAGGCGATGGTCCTCAGTGGGCCTAATACTTTTCGATCACTACCGTCTGCTTGGCTCCTACAAAAAGCACATGTGAAATTAATTGATGTACAACTGTGTTGCATGTGTTTTGGATCGGTACTTTCAGCCTGAGATCAGCTTTGTGGCCAGTTTTATTTTCATTAGGATTATTCAATTTTGTGAGTCATGTAGAAAGTTTCTGTCTTCGTAATCTTTTTGACTTGGCCAATGTATGGCAACTTCATGAGGGGAATCACAAAGGATTTCATGTGGATTAAGTGTCAGTGGGGATCATTTAAGAACTGGTGAACATGGAACAGTACGGTTTGGAATACCAATGGAAAATGACTAGAAGCAATCTAGTAAAAAAGGCAATTTAGTGCCAATTTGACTGGGTGAAAATGGATCTCAGAAGGACTTGCAGGCAAGACAGTAATGAACAAAGAGTAACCTTTAATTTGAATATGGGATAGGCTAAAATTTGATCAAAGGGAGGTAGTAAACTGTGTTTAAGGTAAATAGATAGGTAGATCGATTCTGTGACTTAACTTAACTGTAAATATAGCAAGAATCTGAGATATACCATTAATAAATTAATCTCCAAAAAGTGCTCTATTAGCTGAGGCAATTAGAAATGGATAATCAATGCTTTATTACACATCAGATTTATATATTCCTTGTTAACTTTTCAATATGACATCTATTTTGTTCTAAGGCCTGCAATGCTTCCTAACATGCATAACAGCAACAGCCATTCCTGAGCCTGGTACAGTGTTAACAAAATACTAATACAAACATCTTAGGTACCACCTCAACACAGTCCTATTTTCTTAATCCGTATCAATCCCCATATCCAGTATTTTCAGCTGGACCATGCTCAAGATCCAAAAACATGACTGACTGGGCTTCATTATTTTTCCAAATTATATTTTGTTCATAAAATTTGCTAATGCACAATACAGAATATTCACACAGAGTCATGAGCAGTAAGTCTAAGGGGTCTTTGCACAGGTTTCATCCCCTCAGTGTGAAATGGTGAAGTGCCGCCCATTGTCAGTGTTGGTCTCAGCAACTTTGTTACTGCAACCGTGGAAGAATTAACATGAATGCAATATCTGGAATGTCAAGTCAAGTCAAGCACATTTAAAAACAACCCATGTTGACCAAAGTGCTGTACATCTGTTTAGGTACTAAGGAAAAAATGAAACATACAGTAGCACACAAACATAACAGCACATACAAAACAGTTCACAGCGCCTCCTCAGTGGGCCTCAAACGCTAGGGAGTAGAAATAGGTTTTGAGCCTGGACTTAAAGGAGTCGATGGAGGGGGCAGTTCTGATGGGGAGAGGGATGTACTGCTATTTACATCATTCCATAAAAACATTTCACGAACTCATGAGATGTTGATGAGTGAGCTTCAAGCCTTGTGGACCATGCTTTACACTGTACCTCGGTATATGTGAGAATAAAACTGTAGCCTTTACCTATAGAACTTCTGTGAGGACTACACCAAGCTTCAATGTGTCCGTGTGTGTGTAGTCCTGGATCGTGGAATGTACCAGATAAAATCCATCGGGTGGCGTCAAATCTCAAAAGAGATTTTTTCAATCTCTTACCTCGACGGAGATGCGATTTTTCTCCGTATCGTATCTCCGTCCCCTCTGCGGCCTAACATTGAGGAGTTGGTGGCCTTTCCTGGAGACCGGCCCTGGCGCAGACTTTAACATCGCGGAGCTGCGATCCTTTGCCGAGGATCGACTGTGGAGAGTGGGGCCTGTGAACTTAACATCGTGAAGCCCGGTCTCTGGTAAGAAGAGGCTGACTCGGGGGCTCCATGCAATGGAGATTGTTTCAACCGGCCCGACACGGGGAGTTTTAATCATCCCGACGCGAGGGCTTCGAACATCGGACCGTCGGCTGCGGTGACTGCGGATGGTTCAACAGCGAGTGAACAAAGAAGATGATTGAACTTTATTACCTTCCATCACAGTGAGGAATGTGGAATCCGCTGTGGTGGATGTTTTCTGTAAAACTTTACTTTATATGGCTGTTGCTTTTCACTTAGTATGGCTGTATGGTAACTCAAATTTCACTGTACCTTAATTGATACATGTGACAATAAATTGATCTTGAAATCTTTTTAAAAATTGTCATGGACTGCTGCTTGCACTGGAAGATCAGTAAGTTTCAGCGAGGCCAAAATGCTTCTTTCATCCAGTTAATAATCATACAGCAGTAGTTGATATATGCTTGTTTCTCTCGAAATAAGCCTTTGTTACCTTGCTGTTTGGGATGAACTTCAACAATGACTACTGCATCTCCTTCCATGTTTGCATGGCAAATATGCAATCCAGAAAGAGATGGATGACAGTATCATCCTCACCAGAGCTGCCTTGGGTGTATTTAAAGTCCGCTGTGCATGTAAGACAAGAGCGGAGGACAACTCTCACTATCGGCCAAGCAAGGTCTTTATGCTTGCTTCCAATTCCGGTATTAAGGCATCACACTAAATAACTTGACATTCAGCTCAGGGAATCATCTAACATGATCCACCATCTCCTTTTCACCGAGGCCCTTGAAACTATTTCATTTAAACACAAAATGCTGTAGTAACTCAGCGGGACAGGCAGCATCTCTGGATAGAAGGAATGGGTGACATTTCAGGTTGAGACCCTCTGTGTATATCTTCGATGTAAGTCAGCATCTGCAGTGTCTTCCTACACTATTTCATTTAAATCACTGTCTGATTTACTGCGGTTAAAACTGTTTGAGAGATAAGAGCTAAATTGGGTGTAATGCTCTCGCCCCATTCTTTTGGAGATCTGTACATAATGCACCAGTGGACACAATCCATTTACAATCTACAGATTAAATGGAAGACTTGAATATGCTACAAACCAGAAACAGGGTACGCCAGCGTACACATCCTACACCAAAAGCATCCTGCACTTGCTGACTGGGTTCTTTTCCACAATCAAGAACCACTCCTGCATTTCCAGTGTAAGCTGCATTTTGGCTCTGCACTCCAGCCAATTCACGTGCCAATCTGAACTAGATGCTCATGTGTGCAGGTAATCGGACATGACAGTAAAGGAGGCAAAGGATCAGATAGACTAGCTACCAACACTGAATGGACTTCTGCTTGGCAACAATTGTAGCTTGTACTTTCCAGCATTACCAGAGCCAGGTTCATCTCCTTCAATAACCATGACATAGGCATTCCACTATCAAGAAGAGATTATTTTTCTCAATCAGTGAAGCAGCACAGTCAGCAAATGGACAAAACTGATCCCATATGCTCAAACTTCAAGCTTAAAAACAAGGGTCAACATTCTAGAGGCCAATCTCTTAGATATCAGGGGTTATGTCAGATAATTGAAGGAATGCAAATGTTACAACTTTGCTCAAAATTAATAGTCATTTATGACCTTGAGGAATGAATAAAAGATTCTGAATTGGGATGGCCTTTAGGGGATCGGGGCATCACTGGTATTCCACAGGAAATCTAAAGCGATATATGTTGGTAGGAAGACACTTTTCTCATAGGAACCTGTAAAAAGTCCGTTTAAAATAAATCATATAACATAAGACTGCAGGTTTATGGGTTGGTTCTGCTCTCTGCATTCTACTTGAGTCTGTTATGCAGTGAAGATTTTAAACATGTATAGTTTAATGGACAACATCCACATTGCAACTCTAGGAGACGATTCTCAGCCCCGCGGAGGAAGTAGTTAAAAAGTTTTCCTTTGGTAAAATCCTTGGTAATTACAGCAACTGAAAACCCCCTTTCCTGAAGGTAATCACTGGCAGTGGGATATTCGATCATAAATTCATATCAGACATGTGCCATGTTTTATGCTTCAGTGGAGTTTTCATCTACTCCAGAAATTGGTTTTCTGCTGTCAGATGATTTTCATAGTCCTCAGGGTGGGCTAGCATCAAGGTTGTTGCAAAAAGTGTATTGTAGCTCGTGTATCGATTGTGGAGATCCTCAAAATACTCCTTCCAATGGGTGCTTGTTGCCTTCTTCCGTGAAAAGCTCATCTCCATTTTGGCTCTCAATGAGGTTAATCCTTGGATGATTGGACATTAGGTGGCTTTGATAACCCTGAAGAAACCAGGCATATTATAGCTATGAATTGCAGGATCTCTTACATGCCCTACATCTACAATCCATTTTGTACATCTGTACAGTTGTCAGAAGAGTGTCATTTAAACTCAGAAGGCAGTGGAGGCCAATTCTCTGAATGCATTCAAGAGAGAGCTGGATAGAGCTCTTAAGAATAACGGAGTCAGGGGGTATGGGGAGAAGGCAGGAACGGGGTACTGATTGAGAATGATCAGCCATGATCACATTGAATGGCGGTGCTGGCTCGAAGGGCCGAATGGCCTCCTCCTGCACCTATTGTCTATTGTCTAAAACTGGAATTACTATTTATAATTAAAAAACAAATTAATTTTATTTCATTTCAACCCAGCCGTCAAGCAGTCACTGACCGCCACTCAAATATATCTCTCACATTGTCATTAGGTTCCATCTACTCCATGTAGAGTATCGCATGTAGAAATTAATAATCTGATGGAGGATAGTTTTCAACAGCTACAGCCCATGGTGCTCCCCAGGTGGGGAACAAAAAAAATACAAATTTAATCTGAAATAATGCATCTTCTCATTATTTTACATATGATTTAGGCAGTTCATTTAAGGATACCCATAATTATCAAGAATACTTCCAGGAATCCATTGCTCCGATAATTGGTGAACTGGGAAAACCATGGGCTAAAATCTTTTTGACGATTTAGTAGTTGTAGAGAAAGCCAGAGAGATACATCTGTTCAGGTAAGATTTTTGTTTTGCACTAAATGAGCTAATTCAACTAATTCAGTACTATATTGTGTTGGGAACCGAGATTTGCAAGAGATCATGTACATAATTATCATGCTGGAAATTGTGCTGGAAATTGGACAAAAAGAGAAATGCAAAAGAGTTCAAAGCTCTGATGAGCTCCATACCCTGCCTTGGCCTACAGATGAGTATAAGCAGAAACTAATCTTGTAGTGCACTCTGCAGTACCTTCTGGTTATCAGCATGCACTGAAGATAGAGGAGATGCACTTGACTGGCCTTAGCAACTGCTGTTGATGTCATTTGCTTCCATTCAAAGAATATTGACAAGGAAACGTATGGTAACATTTCTCAGCTGTGTCCTTTATTTTCTAGTTGGATGTAGCTTTATGACACCAACCCCATCCTCCTTCTCTCACTCCCTCGCCGTCCGCTTTGCCAAGAAAAGGAAACAGAAAAGGGCGGCACGGTGGCGCAGCCGTTAAACTACTGCCTCACAGTGCCAGAGACCCGGGTTCGATCCTGACTATGAGTGCTGTCTAGATGGAGTTTGTACGTTCTCCCCATGACCGCGTGGGTTTTCTCTGAGATCTTTGGCTTCCTCCCACATTCCAAGGACGTAGAGGTTTGTAGGCTAATTGGCTTGGAATAAGTATAAATAGTCCCTCAGATAGTGTTTAGGATATCTCTAAACTAAAGTGTGTAGGATATCTCTAAACTAAACTAAACAGCCAGGAAACGCCATCCAGGTTTCCTAGTCTGGGCAATGCTGATTTGTTAGATTGTATTTTTGGCAAACAATTATATTAGTACATAAATTTTCTGAAATTCGCTTACCTCAACCAACAACTCCCATCCTCCTCAACAGCTGAAGCCCTGAGCCAGAGATGCAGGAAATGGCCCTTTCACCATTCGGGAGACCAATTGCAAGAAGAAGTCACATTGGAATTGGATCACTGAATGGCAGGGGCTGTCTGCCGATGTAAAGACCTGGCAATTCTGCCTCACTGGTGGGCAGCCGGAGGAGAGCTGACTGGCTCAGCAGTCGGCAAGCTGCTCCACTCTTCCAGTGTCACTCTCATTGGAAAAGAGGCAAAGTGTTGGCGGCTACTTCTGCAACTGCTGCATGCGGCTTGAATAATCTGATCCAAAGAATAGCCATTTGGTTGAGGCAGCTTAGACTTGTTTAGTTTAGAGATACAGCGTGGAAACAGGCCCTTCGGCCCACCAAGTCCGCATCGACCAGCGATCCCCGCACATTAACACTGCCCTACGCACATCGAGAACAATTTACATTAACACCAAGCCAATTAACCTACGAGCCTGTACGTCTGTGTGTGAGAGTGTGGGAGGAAACCGAAGATCTCGGAGTAAAACCCACGCAGGTCACAGGGAGAACGTACAAACTCCGTACAGTAGTCGGGATCGAACCCGAGTCTCCGGCGCTGCAAGCGCTGTAAGGCAGCAACTCTACCGCTGCGGCACCGTGCCACCCTGAATCAATTCTTGTTATTACTGGAACCATCCATACCCCAGCTCAGTGTGTTTAAATGAAAACAGTAAGGATTGATAAAATAAAATAGCAATGTAAGCATTTGATATTCTATTTTAACAGTGTTCTTGTAACAGCACTTCATCTAAACATTATATTATCCCTAGAGCAACCATATTTTTAAAACCTTGTTCAGAGTTTATATAATTTTTTGAATGTGTATGAACAGTTTTGTGGCCATCATACTTAATTTGCAGACTGCTGTTAGCGACTCTCCACTGCTTGTGCTTTGCCTTTGTGGAGATGGATTTCTTCCCACTTTCATTGTATATGGAAGATAGAAATATTATTTGCAGAGGTACATCTTTCTCCACTTGTGAAAGTGTTTTAGACAGGTGGCCACTTATTTCACTGTGTTAAGTACACCAGAGCACACAGTGTGACCATTCTTCTCCTTTAGTACAGACAGAAAGTACTGCATAGCAAAATATATTTCTTCATTTTCTATCCAGAGTCCCTGCTCTTGTATCATGGATGACAACTGCTCAAACACTGTGTGTAGTGATCCATATCATCAGCACAGATTTCAGTTCTCCATCTAACGAGCTCTTAATTTGTCAGAAACTAAAGTTGGATGGTGACTGCTCTGATAAATCTACAGCAATTCCTCTGTTGATTCATGGTTTGTGTTTCAGGATATCATTGCTAAATAAAACATGTTTTTTTCCAAAGCTATACTGCTTAACTGCGCCTTTCACCAATAAATTGATTCAGATCATCCTTGAAGCAAAATTGTTAAGAGCTTGGTGGCTTTGGGTATTTTACTGGGAAAGTAATTCAGCAAGATAAATTCCGCTTTCATGATGATTTTGTCAGTATCGAGGGACAGTTGTTTTAACGTGTGAACATTTAAACTCATGGTGTTGTTATGTATTGAACACGAGTACTGGCAAAAAAATCTAAATGACGGAAAATGTGATTTATAGTGATACAGTGTGAAAACAGGCCCATCGGCCCAACTTGCCCACACCTGCCAACATGTCCCATCTACACTAGTCCACACCTTGAACCTATGTCCTCTGGTCCTCAATTCCCTTACTCTGGGGCAAGAGACTGTGCATCTACCCGATCTATTCCTCTCATGATTTTGTACAGCTCTATAAGATCACCCCTCATCCTCCTGTGCTCCATTGAATAGAGACCCAGCCAACTCAACCTCTCCCTATAGCTCACACCCTCTAGTCCTGGCAACATCCTCATAAATCTTATCTGAATCCTTTCAAGCTTGACAATATCTTTTCTATAACATGGGGCCCAGAACTGAACACAATATTCTAAATGCGGTCTCACCAACATCTTATACAACTGCAACATGACCTCCCAACTTCCTCTACGCACTCCTCTGACTGATGAAGGCCAAAGTGGCAAAAGCCATTTTGACCACCTTATCCACCTGCGACTCGACCTTCAACGAACCATGCACCTGTACTACGAGATTCCTCTGCTCTACAACACTACCCAGAGGCCTACCATTCACTGTGTAGGCCCTGCCCTTGTTAGATGTCCCAAAATGTAACACCTCACATTTCTCTTCACTATTAAATTCCATCAACCATTCCTCCGCCCACCTGGCCAATCGATTCAGATGCTGCTGCAATCTTTCATCTTCCCTGTCTGCAAAACCACCCACTTTTGTATCATCAGCAAACTTGCTAATCTTGCCATGTAGGTTCTCATCCAAATCATTGATGTAGATGACAAACAGTAACGGACCCAGCATCGAACCCTGAGGCACACCACTTGTCACTGGCCTCCGGTTCGAGAAGCAACCTTCCACCATCACCCTCTACTTCCTTCCATAAAGCCAATTTGCTATCCATTCAGCTATCTCTCCTTGGATCCCATGAGAACTAACCTTCAAGAGCAGCCTACCATGCGGAACCTTGTTGAATGTCTTACTGAAATCCATGTATATAACATCTACAACTCTGCCCTCATCGACCTTTTTGGTCATGTCTTCATAAAAATCTTTCAGATTTGTGAGACATGACTTCCCATGAACAAAACCATGCTGTCTATCCCTAATCAGCCCTTGCCCACCCAAATGCCTGCATAACCTATCCCTCAGAATACTCTCTAGTAACTTACCAACTACAGATGTTAAGCTCATCGGCCTATAGTTCCCAGCATTTTCCCTGCAGTCCTTCTTGAAAAGAGGCACAACATTTGCCACCCTCCAGTCTTCCGGCACCTCTCCTGTATTTTAGACTGACTCGTAAATTTCAACGAGGGCTCCCGCAATTTCCTCTCTAGTTTCCCACAATGTCCTTGGATATATCTGATCAGGCCCTGATGATTCGTCTACCTTCATACACAACAGTATCTTCAGTACTTCTTCAACGGTAACACTGACTGCCCTCAAAACACTTCCATTGACTGCCCCAAGTTCATCCGTCCTACTGTCTTTCTCCTCAGAGCTACTGGAGATGAGCAAAGACCTCAATGAATATTTCTATCCTGTTTTTACCTTGGAAAGCATGAAGACCAGAGAGCCTGGGAAATTTAAGAGTGATGGCTAGAGGAAAATCTGTACGAGGTGAGTAAAGTTCAGGAGCTTTTTAAAGAGCGCCGGTCAGCCCGGGGCAATTACCTTGAAGGTTGCAGAGGATCAGCAGCCAGACCAGCCAGGGAGTGGATTGGCTGAAGGAAGGCTTTCTCCTACATATCTTCAGGGCCGGGACATACCTTGCGCGGCAATTGAAGGAGATTGGCTGCAAAAGCTAAATTAATTAATTAATTGGTAAGTTAGTTAATTAGTAAGTCGATCAGCAAATAAAAGTAGGGCTTGCTCTAGGGGAGAGGCCCTATTGAGGTGAAGTGTGAGCCTTTGGCTCAAGAGGCCGAGGAAAAGTGAGAGTTTTTGGCTCAAGAGTCTGGCTCAAGAGTCTTTGGCAATGAGGCTGAGGGAAGGAGGCTACACTTGAACTGGTTCTGCATGTGTCTGATATTTAAACTTGTGACTTATTGCAGTACAGAAGGAGGCTATCGGCAGCAGAGAAGGGAATAGGTTTCACTCAAATCTGAGTGTGTCTCATTCGTAATTTGTGATTTCGTCCACTGAAGTAATGGCAGGCAAGTTGTTACAGTGTCTCCTGCAGGATGTGGGAAGTCAGTGACACTGCTGGTGCCTCTGACAACTACACCTGCAGAAATTGTGTCAAGGTGCAGCTCCTGAATGAACGTGTTAGGGAACTGGAGCAGCAGCTGCATGACCTCAGGACCATCCGGGAAAACGAGAGTTTCCTGGACAAGACCTACAGTGAGGTTGTCACACTGACGATACAGGAAGAGTGAAGGTGGGTGACAACGAGGAAGAGAAGTAAACGTGGAGTGCAAGAGCCCCCTGATGGCTGTACCCATTGAAAACAGGTACACTCCTTTAGGAGCTGTCGGAGCGGACAACACGACAAGATTGAGTGGCTGTGACTCCAACCCTGGTGCTGAGTCACAACGGGGAAGAGTGACGTCAGGCAGAGCCGTAGTGGTGCGGGACTCGATTGTCAGAGGTGCGGACAGGAGTTTCTGCGGCAGCAGGCGAGACTCCAGGATGGTGGTTGCCTCCCTGGTGCCAGGGTCCAGGATGTCTCGGAGTGGCTGCAAGGCATCCTCAAGAGTGAGGGGGAGCAGCCAGAGGTTGTTGTGCATGTTGGCATGAATGACAGAGGTAGGAAGAGGAAGGAGGTTCTGCAAAATGAGTATGGAATTGGGTCGAAGACGGAAAAGCAGGACCTGCAGGGTAGTGATCTCAGGATTGCTTCTAGTACCTCGTGCTAGTGAAGGTAAGAACAGGAAGATAGGGGAAATGAATGCGTGGCTGAGGAGATGGTGCAGGGGGCCAGAGAGTTTTATATTTCAGGATCATTGGGATCTCTTCGGGGGCAGGGGTGACCTGTACAAAAGGGACGTGTTGCACCTGAACAGGAGGGGGACCAACATCCTAGCGGGCAAGTTTGCAAATGCTACACAGGAGGGTTTAAACTAGATTGGCAAGGGGGTGGGATCTCGTGCAGGACAGAGGCATGTGAGATGTTAGAAGTTGGTATGGAGGGTGGTGTGGGAATGGTTTGTGGACAGAATAGGCAGGTGAAAGGCGGAGAGTGAGGAAGGAGGGTTGGTTTAAACTGCACGTATTTTAACGCAAGGGGCCTGACGGGTAAGGCAGATGAGCTTAGGGCATGGATAGGTACGAGCGACTGGGACGTTGTAGCCATGACTGAAACCTGGTTAAGGGAGGGGCAGGACTGGCAGCTCGATGTTCCGGGGTACAGGAGCTCCAGGAGAGACAGGGGTGAGGGAAAAAGAGGAGGGGAGGTTTGCATTGTTGGTTGAGGAGGATGTCACGGCAGTGATCAGAGGTGACATTACGGACGGTTCGCCTCGTGAGGCTAAATGGGTGCAGCTGAGGAACAAAGAAGGGATGATCACCTTGATGGGGGTTTACTACAGACTCCTAAATAGTCAACGGGAATTAGAAGAATAAATGTGCCAGGAGATTGCAGACAGCTGCAGGTCAAATAAGGTTGTTGTAGTAGGGGATTTTAACTTTCCCAATATAGACTGGGAAAATCATTGTGTGAAGTGTTTAAATTCCTCAAGTGTTCAGGAGAGTTTTGTTAGGCAGTATGGAGAGGCCCTCACATGTGAGAGGGCAACGCTGGATCTAGTATTGGGAAATTGGGAAGGGCAAGTGAATGAACTGTTTGTGGAGGAGCCTTTTGGGGCCAATGACCACAGTTCGATCAGGTTTAAGATAGTTGTGGATAGGGACGGAGAAGGTCCACATGTTAAAATACTCACCTGGGGTAAGGCCAACTTTGAGGGTATGAGAGAAGGTCTCGCTCAAGTTGACTGGAGCAGGTTATTTGAGGGGAAAGGAATATCAGCCAAGTGGGATGTTTTTAAAAGGGTGCCGACAAAAGCTCAGGATATGCACGTCCCCGTTAGAGTGAAGGGCAAAGCAGGCAAACGTAAGGAAGCTTGGCTGACGAGGGGAATTGAGGCAGTGGTCAAAAACAAGAAGGATGCATGGGACAGGTCTAAGCAGATGGGATCAAGTGCATCCCTGGAGGAGTTTTGGGAACTAAGGAGTAAACTGAAAAAGGAGATCAGAAGGGCAAAAAGGGGCCAGGAAATAGCTCTGGTGGGTCACATTAAGGGCAATCCCAAAAGATTTAAATAAATGTATAATGGGGAAAAAGGGTAACTGGAGAAAGAGTGGGACCTCTCAGGAATCAAAGTTGTCACCTCTGTGTGGAGCCCACAGGAGATGGGCAAGGTCCTCAATGAGTATTTCTCCTCTGTATTTACCGAAGAGAAGGACAGTGGGACGGAGGAACTTGGGGCAGTCAATGGAAGGGTTTTGAGAGGTGTCAGTGTTATGGTCGAAGAGGTGCTGAAGGTGCTATCGTGTATGAAGGTAGACAAATCTCCAGGGCCTGATCAGATATATCAGAGGACATTGTGGGAAACGAGAGAGGAAATTGCGGGAGCCCTGGTTGAAATTTATGAGTCGTCCTTAAATACAGGAGAGGTGCTGGAAAACTTGGCCAAGCGGGCTGAGGAATGGTTAACGGAATTTAATTCAGAGAAATGTGAGTTGTTACATTTTTGGAAGTCTAACATGGTCAGGACCTACACAGTGAATGGTAGGGCTCTGGGGAGTGTTGTGGTGCAGAGGGATCAAGAGTGTAGGTGCATGGTTCGTAGTTAAATAAGGAGATCAAAAAGGCAGAGTATTGAGTATGGAAGTTGTGAGGTCATGCTGCAGTTGTGAGAAATTGGTGAGGCCACATTTAGAGCATTGTGTTCAGTTCTGGGCACTGTGTTATAGGAAATATGTTGTCAAGCTGGGAGATTTAAAGGATGTTGCCAGGAGTGGAGGGTCTGAGCTATAGGGAGAGGTTGAATAGGCTGGAGCGCAGGAGGATGAGGGGTGATCTTATAGAGGTATATAAAATCATGAGAGGAATAGGTCGGGTAGATGGATAGAATCTCTTGCCCAGAGTAGGGGGATTGAGGACCAGAGGACATAGGTTTAGTTTAGTTTAGAGCTATAGCGCAGAAACAGGCCCTTAGGCCCACCAAGTCCGCGCTGACCAGCGATCCCGGCATATTAGCACTATCCTACACCCACTAGGGACAATTTTTACATTTACCAAGCCAATTAACCTACAAACCTGGACGTGTTTGGAGTGTGGGAGGAAACCAAAGATCTCAGAGAAAACCCACGCAGGTCACGGGGAGAACGTACAAACTCCTTACAGACAGCACCGGATCAAACCCGGGTATCCGGCGCTGCATTCGCTGTGAGGCAGCAACTCTACCGCTGTGCCACCGTTAAGAGGAAAAGATTTAATTAGGAATCTGAAGGGTAACTTTTTCATACAAACGGTGGTGGGTGTATGGAACAAGCTGCCAGAGGAGGTAGTTGAGGCTGGAACTATCCCAACATTTAAGAAACAATTAGACAGGATAGGACAGGTTTGGAGGGGTATGGACCAAACTCAGGCAGGTGGGACTAGTGCAGCTGGGATATGTTGGCCAGTGTGGGAAAGTTGGGCCAAAGGGCCTGCTTCTATGCTGTATAACTATGACTATGACTAATAGTTCAGGGCATGCATGTTCCTGTTAGAGTGAAGAGCAAGGCAGGGAGCCGTTAGGAAGTTTGGACAATGAGAGAAATAAGAAGGAGGCATGGGGCCGGTATAGGTAGCTGAGATCAAGTGTAACCCTGGAGGAGTTTCAGAAACTGAGGAGCACATTAATGAAGGAAATCAGGAGGGCAAAAAAGTGCATGGAGGTATGGAGGTAGACAAATTTCCCAGGCCTGATCAGATATGTTGGTCAACGTGGGCAAGTTGGGCCAAAGGACCCGATTCCACACTATATGATGCTATGACTCGGGGTTCTGTACTGGGTCCCTTTCTGTTTGTCATCTATATCAAGGATTTGATTGAGAATGTACAAGGCATGATTGGTAAGATTGGTAAGTGTGCAGAAAAGTGGGTGGTATTGTAGCTAGCGAAGATGGGTGTCAAAAATTGTTGTAGGATCGTGATCGGTTGGACAGGTGGACTGAGGAATAGTTGATGGATTTTAATGTAGTTGGGTGTGAGCTGTTGCACTTTGGGAAGTTATACCAGGGCAAGACCTACATAGTGAATGGCATGGCTCTGGGGAGCGTTGTAGAGCAGAGGGATTTGGGAGTGCAGGTACATAGTTTCTTGGAAGTGGCATCATAGGTAGATGGGGTAGTTAAGAAGGCCACATTGGCCTTTATCAATCAGAGTATTGAGTGAAGAAGTTGGGAGGTCATGTTACAGTTGTACAAGACATTGGTGATGCCACATTTAGAGTATTGCTTTCAGTTTTGATCACCCTGAAAAGATATTGTTAAGTTGAAAAGAGTTCAAAGATGATTTACGAGGATGTTGTTAGGACTTGAGGGCCTGAGCTTTAGGGAGAGATTGAGCAGGCTAGGACTTTATTCCTTGGTGTGCAAGAGGATGAGTGTGATCTTGTAGAGATGTATAACATCACGAGAGGAATAGACAAGGTAAAAAAGTATATTAACCAGAGTAGAGGAATCAAAAACATAGGTTTTAAGGTGAGGGGGGAAAGGTTTCATAAGAACCTGAAGGGCGACTTATTAAACACAAAGAGTGGTAGGTATTTGGAATGAGCTGCTGGATGAGGTAGTTGGGGCAGGTACTATCACAACATTTGGGAAACAATTGGACAGGTACATGGATAGGATCGGTTTAGTGGAATATGGTCCAAAAGCAGGCAGGTGGAACTAGTGTAGCTGGGGTATGTTGGTCAGCTAGGGCAAATTGGGTCAAAGGCCCTTTTCCCAGTGTATTATTATGACTCTATGATAAAAAATCTTGAATATCTGAAATAAATCTGAAAATGTTGTGAATGTATGATTCGGAAAGGTCTCACCTAAACTGTTACTCTTCAAATTATTCATATTGCAAACATTTATTGTATTTACCCTCCAAAATCCATTAGAAGGCTAAATAAACTGAAAACATTCCATACAAGTGGTCTTCTCCAGTAGCAAGATCAAAATGAACAAACCTAGGTCAAACTACTCAAATCTTGAAATACTCATTGTAGATCAAGCACAGTAAGGTATGTTGCTCGTTCTGTGTTACTAAGTAATGAGCTCCTCACTGAAGCAAGTTGGGCTAAACAGGAGAACTGAGAAAATGATGGTACAATATGATGAAACACAAGAATACTTTGCAATAAAACTCACCGCTTCCTATTTTTGCTACTCTTGGGCTAACAGGATATCAATTATTCATTAGCAGAATTCACTTACAATGAAGGTAAACATCTACGGTCCTCAACTAAATAATGAGGGTGAAAAGCTTCCATTTACTTTGGTACAATTTACTT
Organism: Rhinoraja longicauda; assembly: GCF_053455715.1. Taxonomy (NCBI): domain Eukaryota; kingdom Metazoa; phylum Chordata; class Chondrichthyes; order Rajiformes; family Arhynchobatidae; genus Rhinoraja; species Rhinoraja longicauda. The sequence goes on along the minus strand of NC_135966.1, from coordinate 43,366,424 downwards.
TACAAATTATTAATCCTTGAGAATTCATTTGACCTATGGTATTTTACAATCAATTTCCTGTCATCTTTCCCATGCTATATCCCATGTTTATCAGTCTACATGGGAATTTAAACCTCCAGCCATTTAAATAACAGCAACAGGAATAGTATACTTGTACATGATTTAAGTGCATAGAAATACCCTGAAATCATTTGACTGACTATAATATTAGGTACCATTACTAGCAGGAATGAAATGCCACTTTGCCACTCTGTGCAAAACTACTGCCCAACCCACTATTTTCTTTGCACCATCAAAAAATAGTCAATGTATTGTTCATCTCATTTGTTACTTGCATTATGTGGCTGTATGCAAATTGCTTGCCTTGACTGCTTGTTTACTTATTAAAATGAATTAATTGGTTGTGAAATACACTTTTACCATGCCTCTCATGATTCAATATGCTTCAATAATGTCACCCTTCAGTCTCCTACACTCCAAAGAAAAAGGTTCCAGCCTAGGCACAGTGACACAGCGGTAGAGTTGCTTCCTTACAGCGCCAGAGACCTGGATTCGATACTGACTACAGGTGCTGTCTGCACGTTCTCCCTGTGACCACATGGATTTCCTCTGGGTGCTCCGGTTTCCTCCTACATTTCAAGGACATACAAGTTTGTAGGTTAATTGGCTTCTGTAACAATTGTCCCTAGTGTGTAGGATAAAACTGGATAAAATAGGGTGATTGTTGGTCGGCATGGACATGGTGAGCCAAATGACCCGGTTCCACACTGTATCACTAAACTAAACCTATCCATCCTCTACGTTTAACTCAAACATACAAGTCCAGACACCACATCCAATTTAATGACATTCTTCCTACAGCTGGGTGACCAGAACTGCACACAGTACTCCAAGGGTTGTCTCATTAAGTGGAAGACTCTATCCATGGTTGATAGAATTATTAACCCACTTCATTTAAGTTTAATTATAAATTCAATAGAAACATTCATTGGCTACCGGGAGGAAAGTTAGGACAAGGATACCTTTGTTTCTACATAGAAGTGTGAAAAACCTGAATCACAATGTCAAGCAGTCTTCAATACACCTGCTAATGATTTCAATGGTGGCAAGAGAGTGGGTGTGGGTAAATACAAATAGATTCATTGTCTTGAATGGTATTATAATATTACATCTGATCTGGCAGCTGAAGGAGTGGAAAAGTGCTGATCCCAGAAATAAAACTTTTTCCGTTTATATGCATGATCCAGCTTTGTTTCATCTGACTTCTTCTGCAAATCCTTCAAAACTTCTTTGCCTAAATCATTCTGATCCTTGCTCCAGGCTCAAATTCCCCCATCTCACTCTGACTTGACATCCAATCTCCTTGATGGTTTTCGAGTCTCTCCATTCCAAATATGAGCCGATCTTACTTGGTCCCTCCCTCCTTGCCTTCCAGCTGTGGCTTTGCTCCAAAGCCCAACATACCTGACACCCAGCCAGACGTTAAACTTGCCTGGGAGTGGGAAGGGAATAGAGATAGAAATTGTTACCCAGATCCTTTTATTAATTTTAACGATGCACTCCGTTTTGGCTTTGAAAACAGAGCACGAAAGGTTCTAATAACATGCCCCACCCTCTAGTGAGAAAACAAAAATCTATATACAAATATAAGTTACCCGTCCCATCTGAGTGAGAGTGCCAATTTGCTGTCAGGTTAAAACTGATATTGTGCTGTGGATCAAGAAGTACAAGGAACAGGATTCATCCTGTCCAATTATCTCTAAAAGTGTAAGTACGATTCAAACGTATGTCCCCTGAGGTAAGTAAATGCTGTTTAACAGCTATTTTGTTAGCTAAGCTACTTAATATGTTTCAATTTACAGCCAAAATCATGCAGCAGGACATTGCAATGGAGAAAATAAAGGGGGGATACTGGAGAAAATTTGAAAGAAAAAACAAGATTTATATTCATTTGTTAAGCAGGGGCTTGAGTTTGTCTGAATACAGGAGTCTGAAGAAAGGACCCGACCTGAAAAGTCATTTGTCCGATTTATCTCTACAGACGCTGCCTGACCCACTGAATTCCTCTAGCACTTTTTGTTCAAGATTATAGCATCTGCATTCTCTTATGTCTCTGAATAAAGACAATATCAAAGACAGAAGATTTCATTTTTGATCAATTTTGGTAAATCGAGTTTCACTGTACCTTAATTGGTACACGTGACAAAAAAATACCTTTGAACCTTTTGAACACCCAGCAAGAATCAGAATATTCAGGAGAGAAACGATTTGCAGAAAACAAAAAAATCATAGATAAACATGGATAAGATAACACAGTGAAGTAACCAGCCACCTAACCGAATAATCCAAACAGCAGAGTTTAAAACCCACCGAGCCAACAAAATTTGTAAATCAAAGCATTGGTAATTCTAAAAGTTGTTGCGAGATTATGATAATACTGTAAAACCCAATCAGTTAACCAATATATTTTTGGGAAGGAACATGTGAACTTTGAATTGTGCCAGTGGTGGTATATAAAAAATAAGGGCAATCCAAAACACACAATGTCTTAAAAATTGCCATCCTGTGCAAGAACAAGATTCTTTTTAGCACCATACTTGAAAGCACATTTTATGAACCCAAAATGAAGTCGCAATTGTTCAGTGCTTTGGCTGCGGTCTTGCATCAGTCTACAATACTACGTGCACAGAATTAATTCTGATACCAATAAGCATAGCTAATCTTAAATTCTTACAACATCATGCCCATTCTTTGTTATAAAAAATTTAAATATCTTTCTTTCCCTGTTCTCAGGTTGCGAAAAACATGACTATTCGCACATGGAAAAACTGTTTGTCTTCACAATATCCTTAATAGTGTGCAACGCCACCATTGCCTTAAAAAGACACAAACTATTATGGAATGCATGGAATTGAAACCAGAAAGAAATCTGCACTCTATTATAATTGTTTTTTCAAGTATTTCGGTCCTTTCCTAAAATCACTTTGTCAATTGATCCCATATTTTCTCATTCCACAACAACGCACCCCACTTCCCGAAATTAGTCCGAAAGTAGATGCAAAATGCTGGAGTAACTCAGCAGGATAGGCAGCATCTCTGGAGAGAATGGGTGATGTTTCGGGTTGAGCCCCTTCCCATTATAGTGCAATTGTTGTTAATTTGCTTGATCTGAATATTGCATGTGATAATTACAAAGTATGTGCAACACCGGCTAACAATGTTTAAAACATATTATTTATAAAGAGACACATATCATGCTCATTTCCTGTGTTAATTCAGACATGATCTTCCACACTGCACTAAAGCAATATAACATTTAAATACACTGAGTTAATTTTACAGTTCAACAACAATTCAAAGAAGAATTGAATATAAAATGCAGGACCTGTTCCTGCCCACTTTCCGCTGAGACTGTTCCCTCTGCAACTCCCTCGTCAACTCATCCCTTCCCACCAGAAGCACTCCCTCCCCAGGTACTTTCCCCTGCAACCGCAGGAGATGCAACACCTGTCCCCTATACATCCTCCCTCAACTCAGTCCAGGGACCCTGACAGTCCTTTCAGGGTGAGGCAGAGGTTCACTTGCACCTCTTCCAACCTCATCTACTGTATCCGCTGTTCCAGGTGTGGACTCCTATATATCGGCGAGAGCAAGCACAGACTAGGCAATCATTTCACTGAGCACCTTTGCTCAGTCCGGCTGGACCTACCTGATCTCCCAGTTGCCAAACACTATAAATCCACTTCCCATTCCCATACTGACCTTTCTATCCTGGGCCTCGTCCACTGTCAGAGTGAAGCCAAACGCAAATTGGAGGTACAGCTCCTTATATTTGGCTGTGGGGAATGTGATAACGAGTAATACGAACAGTAGAACTCAAGAGGACTATAGTGAAACTAGTAGGACGATTAGGATGGGAGGGACAGTGAGAGAGGGGATGCAAGGGTTAGTTGCAGTTAGTGAAATCATAATTAAGCTGCTCAAGCTGGGTGGGAAGGGATGTGTTTGATGAATTTAAGTGCAGGATAGAAATTGGTAGTGGTTAATGAAGTGAAGTTCATGTATAGTCTTTCCACTGACTGGGTAGCATGCAACAAAAAAGCTTTTCACTGTACCTCGGTATATGTGATAATAAACTAAGCTAAACTAAACTAAACTAAGGGGGAACACCCAGGGTGGGGCGTCTTTCATTATTTTGGCTTCTTTTTCAAGACAGCGTGAAATGTGGATGGAGTCATTGGTGGAGTCTGGTTTGTGTGATGGACTGGGCTATATCTACAACACTCTGTAATTTCTTGCTGTTCCTAATCAAGCTGTGATGTAGCCCAACAGCATGGTGCATCTGTATGAGTTTGTGAAAGTCATTGGAGACATGCCCAATTTCCTCAGTCTCGTCAGTAAGTAAGTGGTGTGCCTTTAAGCAATGTGGTTAGTCCACAACAGATCATAGGTAATATTAACAGCAAAGTACCTTGAAGCTCTCAACCATTTCCACTTCTGCACCATTAATGCTGATTGGGGAATATACTCTCCCATGCTTCCTGAAGTTAATCATCAACTCCTTCCTCTTACTAATCTTGAGGAAGAGGTTATTGTCCTGATCTCATATTACTAAGTTCTCTATCTCCTTCCAATATTCTTTCTCATCATTGTTCATGATCCAGCCCACCACATTGGTGTCATCTGCAAACTTAATGGGGCATCTTTATTGGCATGGACAAGTTGGGTTAAGGGCCTTGTTTCTGTGCCAAATGACTTGATGACTACTACAGCACTCCTCATTGAAAGCATCTATATGGGGCGCAGTCTCAAGTCATACAGCGTGGAAACAGGCCCTTCGGCCCAACTTGCCCGCGCTGACCAACATACCCCATCTACACTAGTCCCATTTGCCTGCATTTGGCAGATATCCCTCTAAACCTATCCTGTCCAAATGTTTTTTTAAACATTGTAATAGTAACCACCTCAACTACCTCCTCCGGCAGCTCATTCCATATACCTACATATAGTTACATGAAGCTGTCAACATAATCTTATTTTGTGCTCCCATTTATACTTATAATTTTACTTGACTTCCAGCACTAGACAGACTTAAAATCAATGATATACACTGGATATAAATGAAAATGGAAACTTGTTGGAAAATTTAAAACAATTTTCTGAATAGTAATATCTGAGAAACCACATTTGATACAGAGAATGCTTAAGCTCCATCTGGCTTCTTTCCTGTATCTCTGAGACTGTCTCATGTTCTCAGTATGTCAAAGGATTGATATTTGATATATCACCCAATCACCCCACCCAAAAACCTTCTTAGACCTCCCACACCTCAAACCTTCTCTAAGCTCCCCATTCTGGCCAGTGTCCAGTTTAGCACCCAAGTCAGTCACTTTAAGGCCCTCGTAGGTGGATTCCCAGCAGCAAAGCCCCTACTGAACTCAGGAAAATGAAGCCTTTCCAACATACTATATGCGAATGTTTATCGAGGAGCTTTTAAGAAATCTCTATTTTCTCAATATTACGTGATTTAATGGGGAAAAAAATCACATTTGATGAGTTCAAACCCCAATAATGTGCACTTCTGCATTTTCCTGTTTACATAGTGGATTTCAATTCTAATGAGATGAATTTAAATAACAGTAAAAGGGAACAGAAATTTGTTGTGATCCAAATAGCAGTACGGAAAGAAGTATGCCAATTTAGCTGTTCCCGAGAAATGACCTAACACAGACACATGGTAGTGCTTTGTTTAAGTACAGATTTGTGGCTACAGCTTCTGTTTCTACCGAAGATACATATCAAAACAAAATTTAAATTTGACACAGCAATCACCTCCTTAATTGTCTTTGTTTCATGATTTAACATGATAGTAATTCTATATCCAAAATAACTCTCAACAATTCTCGTGTCTCATTGATGAGGCAAATACTTGCCTCAAATCCAGGCTAGTGAAGGGGAACAATCAACTGAAACTGCAGCTTACATTTGATGATCACATCCTATTCCAATGTAAAATTAAACTTCCTTCAGAACATCTCAATTTCTGAACCTGACTTTCAGGCTGCAAGCTGATGGAAACAATCACCATCCTAAATTTACAGGAAATTTGCAGGAAATATTCAGAAATAAAGTGATTCTTTGGCAGTACAAGTTTGAAAAAGAATCAATCAATATTTATTTCTTACTAATTCCGAAGAAGTTGGAGAAACTATTTAAAAGCAATGTTTCCACACAGTTGTGGTGACTTTTGCTTTTAAATATGAAAAGAAAACAAAAATTAATAATAAAAATAGCCACTAACTGACACTGAGCCCAAGTACAACCTCAGTGTCCTAAAAGACTGTGAACTGAGTTACCAATCCCACATGATCATCATCACCGAGCCTATGTATTTCCACTTTCACCTATCGCCAAATCAACTATTCGGCTGTTAAATTTCTCAGTCTCATCTAGCTTACAAATCCATAAATATGTGCAAGCAGTCTCATAATTTTCATCTTTCATAAACATGGGTTCATCGAAAACAATACCTTCGACACCATAATTCCAAACAAACATCTTCAAACTCCTGGAGCTAGGACTCAACAGCAACTCTACAAATGGATCCTCGACTTCCTAATCCTGAGACTGCAATCAGCACATTTGACGACAAAAATCCTCCATGATAATTCTCAACATCAAGGATGCGTTCTCAGCTCTTATTATACTCCCTATATACTCATGATTCAGCAGTTAAAGTCTGCTCTAACTCCATTCAGATGACACTCACACAGTGGGCCAGATCTCAAACAGAGTACAGGAAGGAAATATAGAGCAGAGCCACATGGTGCCAAGAAAATAACCTCTACCTTGATGTCAGCAAAATGAAGGAACTAGTCATCTTCTTCAGGAAGCGGAATAGATTACACACCTTAGTCTGGATCAATGGAGCTGAAGTGGAGATGGTATTGCCATTAGTATTGGTTTATTATTGTCACGTACACCGTGAAAAGCTTTGTTTGCATGCTGTCCAGTCAATGAATTAAAAGCAATAGTGTTGGCATGATGGGCGAGTTTAACTTCCCCAATATTAACAAAGACTTCCTTAGTGCAATCTTAAACAGGGCAGACTTTGTTAGGTGTAGACCAGAAGAAACAGTTTATGGATAGACAACCAGAGGAAGGACCATACTGGACCTGGGATTGGTAAATGAGACAGGCCAGGTGACTAGCATTTCAGTTGCAGAGCATTTTGGGAATAGTGATCACAACACCATAAGTTTTAAGATAGTTACAAATAAGCAGAATCAGTAAGAATAAATCAAATAACAAAGAAGGTTACGATTAGGAATCGGCACAGATACCGTGGTCTGAAGGGCTTGTTCCTGTGCTGTACTGTTCGATGCTCTATGATAAGTCTAGATCTTGAGGGAAAGAACTAAATTGGGGTAGGGCAAGTTACAATGTTATTAAGCTGCAGCTAGGGAAATTGGGAACAACTCCTATTGACTGTCTACGTCTGACATGTGGGAGTCATTTAAAAACAAGCTGATCAGAGTTTAGGACAGGCATGTTTCAGTAAGGAGGAAGGACAAGGATGGCATGGTATGGCAACATTGGATGACCAAAGAGGTTATAAACATGGACAAAAAAGAAGGATGCAGATGTATGGTTTAAGAAGACAATGTCAGCCAAGGCCTTTGAGAAATATAAAGAAAGCATGAAAACCAGAGAGTTAACCATGAAATGTTAATGGCAAATCAGATTAAAGGGAATCCCAACGCTTCTAATACATTCATTAAAAACAAGATGGTAACACCACCCAAGGATAAAGGAAGGAATTTCTACTTGGAGGCAGAGAATGTAGCTGAGGTACTTAATGAGTATTTACCAAGGAGAAGGACACCGAGAATAATAAGATCGATGTGGGGTATAGCAATATATTTGTCCATTTTGAGATGAAGAAGAAGTTGGTGTTGGGTCTCTAGAAGAGCATTTAGGTGAATAAGCCCCTGGGGTCTGTCTATTGAGAGAGGCAAGGAAGAAGATTTCTGGGTTCTTGTATCCTCTCTAGCCACAAACAAGTTTTGATCGATCGATTGAAAGATACAGCACGGAAACCGGTTCTTTGGTCCACGGAGCCCATGTCAACCCATCAATCACCTGTTCCCACTAGTTCTAAGTTATCCCATTTTCACATCCACTCCCTACACAACAGGGGAAGCTTAAAGAGACCAATTAACCTACTGTAGAACGTGGGAGGAAACTGGAGTATCTGGAGGAAACCTAAAAACCTGCAAACGTCACACATATAGCTGTTGAGATCAGTATCGACCCCGGGTCTCTGGCACTACCAAGCAGCAGTTCTATAAGCTGCTCCACTGTTTCACAAGCAGGGCTGGGGAGTAACCAATGTTGTTCCTTTATTTAGAAGGGAAGTAAGGTTAATCCAGTTTTTTAGGCTGGTGAGTTGCACATCAGTGGGTGGGAAGCTATTGGAAAGGATTTACTTTTGTAGCAGGATTTACTTTTGTTTGTAAGAAAATGGGTTAATTATGGCTGGTCAGTATTATGTGAGATTTCGGTGCCCCATTTCAGGAACGATGCGGCTTGACAGAGGGTGCAGAAGAACCATAGAAAAAAAATAGGTGCAGGTGTAGGCCATTCCCCTAATTCCCCATTTACTAGTGCCCTCCCCAAATTCCCTGTTTACTGGTGCCCTCTTGTATTGTTCTACTTTCTATTTTCTATGTAAAATTACCCTTCCCATTCCCAGGTTTAAAGCTGGGCTGGGATATTAAAATTCACACGCAGACTGGGAATTTTGGAACAGCACTGTGGCACAACAATAGAGTTGCTGTGTAACAGTGCCAAAGATTAATGTGGGTGTCAGAGGTTATGGGGAGAAGGCAGGAGAATGTGGTTAGGAGGGAGAGATAGATCAGCCATGATTGAATGGCGTTGACTTTATGGGCCGAATGGCTTCGTTCTACTCCTATCAGAGAGTTAGATGTAGCTCTTAGGGCTAAAGGATTCAAGGGATATGGGGAGAAAGCAGGAACGGGGTACTGATTTTGCATGATCAGCCATGATCATATTGAATGGCAGTGCTGGCTCGAAGGGCCGAAGGACCTACTCCTGCACCTATTTTCAATGTTTCAATGTTTCTATCACCTCAACATTTGCTTGGGCAGCTTACAACCCAATGGTATGACTCTAGATTTCTCTCGATTTGAAGTAACCCTTGTATTTTCTCTCTCTCCGCCCCTCCCCTACCCTAGTCGTCCTGCTCGTTTAATGAACATGTTGCAGGAAAGAGATAAGGACAGCATATGAAAACAGTTGTATTTTTGTGTGAAATTATGTTTAAGTATTTGCAGTAAGACAACTCCGAATGTCTGGACTGTAATATTGTTCCTGCTCTGCAATGGCAGACAGATATGGCAGATGTTGATGGGCAGAAAGACAGATATGGCAGATGGATTGATGGGCAGAAAGGCACATAGAAATGTAGAGAATGGAGGAATATGGATCACATGAGCTAGATGAGATTAGTTTAACTTGGCACCATGTTCAAAACAGATATTGTGGGTTGAAGGTCCTCTTCCTATATGGTACTGTTCTATGTTCCATGAAACTTTGGAAAATCAGGTCTCAATCTTCAAGTGGAATTTTACCTTCAATCACTGATTGCAATGATTTGTTTTAACTTCTATGTGAAATTAAATGTTTAATTTCAAAGGAAAACCCAAGCATTTTAAAATAATTCTTTGTATTTTAGGACAAAATAATAGTTAATCTCCAGTCAGTGATTCATTTCATTTAAAGAAAAAAACACGAGGAATGTTTTTTTCTTTCATGATTCAGTGGCAGGTATAAAAAAAAAAAATCCTTTGGAAAATTGATTTAACTTACAAAACCTTTATCTTGGGAATTCTTTAAAATGATTAATCTAACATTATTTATTTAGTGTAACTACAGGATTATAATTTTCCCATGGTGTATTGTGTGGCTAATTACACAAACAATTTCAATTTATAAGTTGTTGTTGTTGTTGTTGTTCGTCCTTCGGGTTCAAAGATAGACAATAGACAATAGGTGCAGGAGTAGGCCATTCAGCCCTTCGAGCCAGCACCGCCATTCAATGCGATCATGGCTGATCACTCTCAATCAGTACCCCGTTCCTGCCTTCTCCCCATACCCCCTCACTCCGCTATCCTTAAGAGCTCTATCCAGCTCTCTCTTGAAAGCATCCAACGAACTGGCCTCCACTGCCTTCTGAGGCAGAGAATTCCACACCTTCACCACTCTCTGACTGAAAAAGTTCTTCCTCATCTCAGTTCTAAATGGCCTACCCCTTATTCTTAAACTGTGGCCCCTTGTTCTGGACTCCCCCAACATTGGGAACATGTATCCTGCCTCTAATGTGTCCAATCCCCTAATTATCTTATATGTTTCAATAAGATCCCCCCTCATCCTTCTAAATTCCAGTGTATACAAGCCTAATTGCTCCAGCCTTTCAACATACGACAGTCCCGCCATTCCGGGAATTAACCTAGTGAACCTACGTTGCACGCCCTCAATAGCAAGAATATCCTTCCTCAAATTTGGAGACCAAAACTGCACACAGTACTCCAGGTGCGGTCTCACCAGGGCCCAGTACAACTGTAGAAGGACCTCTTTGCTCCTATACTCAACTCCTCTTGTTACGAAGGCCAACATTCCATTGGCTTTCTTCACTGCCTGCTGTACCTGCATGCTTCCTTTCAGTGACTGATGCACTAGGACACCCAGATCTCGTTGAACATCCCCTCTTCCTAACTTGACACCATTCAGATAATAATCTGCCTTTCTATTCTTACTTCCAAAGTGAATAACCTCACACTTATCTACATTAAACTGCATCTGCCATGTATCCGCCCACTCACACAACCTGTCCAAGTCACCCTGCAGCCTTATTGCATCTTCCTCACAATTCACACTACCCCCCAGCTTAGTATCATCTGCAAATTTGCTAATGGTACTTTTAATCCCTTCATCTAAGTCATTAATGTATATCGTAAATAGCTGGGGTCCCAGCACCGAACCTTGCGGTACCCCACTGGTCACTGCCTGCCATTCCGAAAGGGACCCATTTATCCCCACTCTTTGCTTTCTGTCTGTCAACCAATTTTCTATCCATGTCAGTACCCTACCCCCAATACCATGTGCTCTAATTTTGCCCACTAATTTCCTATGTGGGACCTTGTCGAAAGCTTTCTGAATGTCGAGGTACACCACATCCACCGACTCTCCCCTGTCAATTTTCCTAGTTACATCCTCAAAAAATTCCAGTAGATTTGTCAAGCATGATTTCCCCTTCGTAAATCCATGCTGACTCGGAATGATCCTGTTACTGCTATCCAAATGCTCAGCAATTTCGTCTTTTATAATTGACTCCAGCATCTTCCCCACCACTGATGTCAGACTAACTGGTCTATAATTACCCGTTTTCTCTCTCCCTCCTTTTTTAAAAAGTGGGATAACATTTGCTATCCTCCAATCCACAGGAACTGATCCTGAATCTATAGAACATTGACAAATGATCTCCAATGCTTCCACTATTTCTAGAGCCACCTCCTTAAGCACCCTGGGATGCAGACCATCAGGCCCTGGGGATTTATCAGCCTTCAGTCCCATCAGTCTACCCAAAACCATTTCCTGCCTAATGTGGATTTCCTTCAGTTCCTCCATCACCCTAGGTTCTCCGGCCCCTAGAACATTTGGGAGATTGTGTGTATCTTCCTCAGTGAAGACAGATCCAAAGTAACGGTTTAACTCGTCTGCCATTTCTTTGTTCCCCATAATAAATTCCCTTGCTTCTGTCTTCAAGGTACCCACATTTGCCTTGACTATTTTTTTCCTCTTCACGTACCTAAAAAAACTTTTGCTATCCTCCTTTGACCATGATGACCATGACTTCACTTTCAGTTGGAGGATTGGTGACTGTGGGTCCGGAAGTGACTGGTGAGGCCAATCCGGGCCCGGAAGGCATGCCCACACGTAGGACACAAGTGGATGGCTGCTGCAGTGGAAGTGGAGGTAGCCCGGGCCTTGCGCGCGGTGCGTTTCCTCTGGGCCTCTGCAGTGCGTCTGTGCTCTGCTGCACGGGCTCCTGTGGTGAGCTTGCTACGCCAGGTTGGACGGTCCAGAGCAATAGACTCCCAAGTGCTGAGGTTGATGACCAAGTCTTTGAGGGACACTTTGAGGCAGTCCTTAAACCGTTTCTTCTGTCCTCCTACTGAGCGCTTGCCCTGACACAGTTCTCCATACAGAAGCTGTTTTGGCAGTCGACTCTCGGGCATTCTGACGACATGGCCTGCCCATCTGGCTTGGGCTTTCCGTAGGAGGGTGTGGACGTTGGGGATTCCGGCCCGTTCCAAGACCTCTGTGTCGGGAATTTTGTCCTGCCACCTGATGTGAAGGAGTCTACGTAGGCAGCTCAAGTAAAAGTGGTTGAGCTGTTTGGCATGTCTGCTGTAGACAGTCCAAGTCTCACTGGCATAGAGAAGAGTGGTGAGTACCACTGCACGGTAGACCTTCAGCTTGGTGGTAAGGCTGAGTCCTCTCCGCTCCCAAACATTCCCACGGAGTCGCCCAAAGGCAGCGCTGGCCTTGGCAATCCTGTTGTTGACCTCAGCGTCAATGTTCACCACTCGCGAGAGTGTACTACTCAGATAGGTAAAGCTGTCGACTGCCTGTAGGTTCTGCCCCTTCACCGTGATGTGTGGTTCCTGATAGGGCTTTCCAGGCGCTGGCTGGTACACAACTTCAACACCTTCATGCATGGCATTATTATGGAAAATGGTCTATCTTGAATAAAAATCTTATTTGTTTTTACTTGATGAATAATTCTCACTATTCTTGGACTCTGGATGACATATCTGCATGGGTCACATAGACACACATTTTTTTCTATTCCATTGCACTAATATTGGAAAGAACATAGAAGTCATGTTAACTTGACTACACAAATGCAAACTCCTAGGATCTGTGATATGATGTTCCATTTCCAGGCACATGGTATTGCCACTTTCAAAGAGAGCTAAGGACCTGGAACCCTTGATCTCTATTGATCAACATTCCTTAGTGCCCGACCAATTACTGTACATGTCATATCCCTCATTCACTTCCCCATATATATTATGTCTGTAAGTCATAGGAGCAGAATTAGGCTATTCGGCCCACTGAGTCTACTCTGCCATTCAATCATGGCTGATCTATCTTTCCCTCTCAATGCCATTGTTGTGCCATCTCCCCATAACCTTTGACACCTTAACTAATCAAGAATCTGTCAATCTCTGCTTTAGAAATACACAATCACGGCCTCCACAGCCATCTGTGGCAACGAATTCCACAGATTCACCACGCAGACTACCACAGATTCACCACAGACTAAAGAAATTCCTCCTCATCTCCTTTCTAAAGGTGCGTCCTTTTATTCTGAGGCTGAGCCCTCTGGCCCTAGACTCACCTACTTTTGGAAACATCCTCTATTACCTTTTGGACCTTGGGGTAAAATACTAGATCCAGGAAGCAGCTGTTCTTAGGTCGGTCCATATCTGACAGGTGGGAGACATTTAAAGACCAGCTCAGCAGAGTTTGGGACTGGCATGTTCCAGTAAGAGGCATTGGATGATGAAGACAGTCAATAGAATCAGGAATGTTTAATTGTCCTATGTACAGACAATGAAACAATGAAATTCTTACATGCAGCTGCATAACACACCTGTAATTCATAGATAAATGTAACAAAAATCAATAAATTCATAGCAATAGCACTAATCCATTTAGATGGACATGCAGCTTGTCAGTTGCAGCACTGATTTGTGCTGTTTTTTTAAGTTTGCAAACTGTAATATTTGATCTGAACTGTTCTGCTGCTTGCAAAATGGTCTTAATCTCCCAGTTGGTAACCATTTTAACTCCCCTTCCCATACCCATCTATATACTACTAAAACTCTGCGGTCCAACATTCCGTATGTATGTATGTATATGTGTATGTACGGAAGATTCCGAAGAATTTCTGTCCATAACTTACAAACCCTACTCCTCCCTGAAGGTACACCAAAGCGCTACGATTTTTGTACCGCCATATTCACCATTAACGTGGGCAACTATTGTAAGTACTTTCGTTCAAATTGAAGTTACCTTTTTAAAGCTAGAGAGATATTAAAGTTTAAATTTTCATTTCTAACCCTTTTCTTGAAGGGGCTTCAGCGCGTGATGTCACAATGGCACCCGTGCACCAATCAGAGATCAGCTCGGTTTTAAATTTACATCTTCAGCTTGTGACGTCACAATGCTTGTGTGAGATTGTTGCAACATTGTTGCGAAAGGCAACTGCCAGTTTTTTAAAGTTGTGCAAGTCACTTAACATACACAGATCAGCATGGGGCCCCTATTCCCTCCCTCCCCCCCCCTTCTCCCCTCAACCCCTTCCTCCCCACTCCTTCCCACCTCCATCCCCACTCCCTCCCCCCCTCCCTCCCCCCTCAATCCCAACCTCCATCACCACTCAGCCCCTAACTCCCCCCCTCCCTCCTTCCCTCCATCCCACCCTCCCCCACTCCCTCCCCCCTCCCTCCACCATTCCATCCCTCTCCCCCTCCCCCCTCCTTCCACCCTCCCTCCCCCCCTCCCGGTTACAATGGAAACTATACGGGGACGGGCCCAACGGGGAAAGAGGGGTACTGGGAAAAGGGGAGGTCCCACTTCCCCCCTCAACCCCTTCCTCCCCCCTCCTTCCCACCTCAATCCCCACTCCCTCCCCCCTCCCTCCCCCCTCAATCCCAACCTCCATCACCACTCAGCCCCTAACTCCCCCGCTCCCTCCTTCCCTCCATCCCACCCTCCCCCACTCCCTCCCCCCTCCCTCCACCATTCCATCCCTCTCCCCCTCCCCCCTCCTTCCACCCTCCCTCCCCCCTCCCGGTTACAATGGAAACCCTACGGGGACGGGCCCAACGGGGAAAGAGGGGTACTGGGAAAAGGGGAGGTCCCCCTTCCCCCCTCAACCCCTTCATCCCCCCTCCTTCCCACCTCCATCCCCACTCCCTCCCCCCCTCCTCCCCAACTCCCTCCCCCCTAACTCCCCCCTCCCTCCTTCCCTCCATCCCTCCCTCCCCCAATCCCTCCCCCTCCCTCCACCCTTCCATCCCTCTCCCCCTCCCCCCTCCTTCCACCCTCTCTCCCCCCTCCCGGTTACAATTGAAACCCTACGAGGACGGGCCCAACGGGGAAAGAGGGGTACTGGGAAAAGGGGAGGTCCCCCTCACTACCCCCTTCCCCCTCCCCTCCCCCCTTCCCCTCCCTCCCCCTCCCCCCTCCCTCCCCTCCCCCTCCCTCCCCTCCCCTCCTCCCTCCACCCCTCCCTCCTCCCTCCCTCCCCCTTCCCTCCCTCCCCTCCTCACGGTTACAATGGAAACCCTACGAGGACGGGCCCAACGGGGAAAGAGGGGTACTGGGAAAAGGGGAGATCCCCCTCCCTCCCCCTTCCCCCCTCTCCCCCTTACCTCCCCCCCTCCCTCCCCTCTCCCTCCCTCCTCCCCCCTTCCCCCCTCCCCCCCTCCCCTCCCCCTCCCCTCCTCCCTCCACACCTCCCTCCTCCCTCCCTCCCTCCCCCTTCCCTCCCTCCCCTCCTCCCGGTTACAATGGAAACCCTACGAGGACGGGCCCAATGGTGAAAGAGGGGTACTGGGAAAATGGGAGGTTCCCCTCCCTCCCCCCTCCCTCCCTTCTCCCTCCCCCCCTCCCTCCCCCTCCCCTTCCCCCCTCCCTCCCCTTCCCCCCTCCCCCCTCCCTACCCCTCCCCCCTACCCCCTTCCCTCCCCTCTCCCTCCTCCCTTCCCCCCTCCCCTCCCCCTCCCCTCCCCCTCCCCTCCCCCCTCCACACCTCCCTACTCCCTCCCTCGAAAAGCAACTGACAGAAGCACTAAGTAGCCGCGAATGTTTCAAAACCAGCACTTAACCGCGAATGTTTTTTTAAAAAGCACTTAACCGCGAATGTTTCAAAACAAGCAATTAAAAAGCACTTTTTTTAAAAAAGTATTTTTTTTTATTCCAAGAGAATGGGGGGGGGGTCTGAGAATGGGGACTGGGTAGGGGGACAACAGGGGTCGTTGCGGTGGGGGCTTGGTGGTGGGGGAAAGAGGGGTACTGGGAAAAGGGGAGGTCCCACTTCCCCCTCAACCTCTTCCTCCCCCCTCCTTCCCACCTCCATCCCGACTCTCTCCCCCCTCAATCCCAACCTCCATCACCACTCAGCCCCTAACTCACCCCTCCCTCCTTCCCTCCATCCGACCCTCCCCCACTCCCTCCCCCCCTCCCTCCACCCTTCCACCCCTCTCCCCCTCCTTCCACCCTCCCTCCCCCCCTCCCGGTTACAATGGAAACCCTACGGGGACGGGCCCAACGGTGAAAGAGGGGTACTGGGAAAAGGGGAGTTCCCCCTCCCTCCCCTCCTCCCTCCCCTCCCCCCTACCCCTCTTCCCCCCTCCCCCTCCCCTCCCTCACCCTCCCCTCCTCCCTCCACACCTCCCTCCTCCCTCCCTCCCCCCTCCCGGTTACAATGGAAACCCTACGAGGACGGGCCCAACGGGGAAAGAGGAGTACTGGGAAAAGGGGAGGTCCCCCTCCCTCCCCCCTTCCCGCTCCCCTCCCCCCTCCCCTCTCCCTCCCCCTCCCCCCTACCCCCCTCCCTCCCCTCCCCCCTCCCTCCCCTCCCCTCCTCCCTCCACACCTCCCTCCTCCCTCCCTCCCCCTTCCCGCCCTCCCGTCCTCCCGGTTACAATGGAAACCCTACGAGGACGGGCCCAACGGGGAAAGAGGGGTACTGGGAAAAGGGGAGGTCCCCCTCCCTCCCTCCCCCCTACCCACCTCCCTCCCCTCTCCCTCCCCCCTTCCCTCCTCCCTTCCCCCCTCCCCCCTCCCATCCCCCCCTCTCCCCCCTCCCTCCCCCCTACCCCCCTCCCTCCCCTCTCCCTCCCCCCTTCCCCCCTCCCCCCTCCCCTCCCTCCCCTCCTCCCTCCCCCTTCCCTCCCCTAACCCTCCCCCTTTCCTCCCCTCCCGGTTACAATGGAAACCCTACGAGGACGGGCCCAACGGGCCCACTCGGTCTAGTCTATCTATCTATATACTACTAAAACTCTGCGGTCCAACATTCCGTATGTATGTATGTATATGTGTATGTACGGAAGATTCCGAAGAATTTCTGTCCATAACTTACAAACCCTACTCCTCCCTGAAGTTACACCAAAGCGCTACGATTTTTGTACCGCCATATTCACCATTAACGTGGGCAACTATTGTAAGTACTTTCGTTCAAATTGAAGCTACCTTTTTAAAGCTAGAGAGATATTAAAGTTTAAATTTTCATTTCTAACCCTTTTCTTGAAGGGGCTTCAGCGCGTGATGTCACAATGGCACCCGTGCACCAATGAGAGATCAGCTCGGTTTTAAATTTACATCTTCAGCTTGTGACGTCACAATGCTTGTGTGAGATTGTTGCAACATTGTTGCGAAAAGCAACTGCCAGTTTTTTAAAGTTGTGCAAGTCACTTAACATACACAGGTCAGCATGGGGCCCCTATTCCCTCCCTCCCCCCCTTCCCCCCTCAACCCCTTCCTCCCCACTCCTTCCCACCTCCATCCCCACTCCCTCCCCCCTCCTCCCCAACTCCCTCCCCACCTCCCTCACCCCTCCTCCCCTAACTCCCCCCCCTCCCTCCTTCCCTCCATCCTCCCCCCCCTCCCTCCACCCTTCCATCCCTCTCCCCCTCCCCCCTCCTTCCACCCTCCCTCCCCCCCTTCTGGTTACAAAGGAAACCCTACGGGGACGGGCCCAACGGGGAAAGAGGGGTACTGGGAAAAGGGGAGGTCCCCCTCCCTCCCCTTCCCCCCTCCCCCTCCCCCCTAACCCTCTCCCTCCCCCTTCCCCCCTCCCCTCCCCCCCTCCCCTCCTCCCTCCACACCTCCCTCCTCCCTCCCTCCCCTCCTCCCGGTTACAATGGAAACCCTACGAGGACGGGCCCAACGGGGAAAGAGGGGTACTGGGAAAAGGGGAGGTCCCCCTCCCTCCCCCTTCCCCCATCCCATCCCCCCTCCCTCCCCTCTCCCTCCCCCTTCCCCCGTTCCCCCCTCCCCTTCCCCCCTCCCTCCACACCTCTCTCCTCCCTCCCTCCCCTTCCCTCCCTCCCATCCTCCCAATGCTTGTTTGAGATGGGTGCTACATTGTTTCGAAAAGCACCACTAACAGATCGCAGTGAGAAGCACTATGTGACCGCGAATGTTTCAAAACAAGCACTTAAAAAGCACTTATCTTTTTTTAAAGTATTTTTTTTTATTGCAAGTCACTTAACATACAGAAATCAGCATTGGGCCCCTATGCTCGTGGGCCACCGGGGCAAGTGTTTCGAAAAAAGCACTGAGAGTGTGTCTGGGGGAGAGAGAGAATGGGGGGGGTCTGAGAATGGGGACTGGGGAGGGGGACAACAGGGGTCGTTGCGGAGGGGGCTTGGTGGTGGGGGAAAGAGGGGTACTGGGAAAAGGGGAGGTTCCACTTCCCCCCTCAACCCCTTCCTCCCCCCTCCTTCCCACCTCCATCCCCACTCGCTCCCCCCCTCCCTCCCCCCTCAATCCCAACCTCCATCATCACACAGCCCCTAACTCCCCCCCTCCCTCCTTCCCTCCATCCCACCCTCCCCCACTCCCTGCCCCCTCCCTCCACCCTTCCATCCCTCTCCCCCTCCCACCTCCTTCCACCCTCCCTCCCCCCCTCCCGGTTACAATGGAAACCCTACGGGGACGAGCCCAACGGGGAAAGAGGGGTACTGGGAAAAGGGGAGATCCCCCTCCCTCCCCTCCCCCTACCCCCTTCCCCCCTCCCCTTCCCCCTCCCCTCCCCCCTCCCTCCCCCTCCCCTCCTCCCTTCACACCTCCCTCCTCCCTCCCCCCCCCCTCCCGGTTACAATGGAAACCCTATGAGGACAGGCCCAACGGGGAAAGAGGGGTACTGGGAAAAGGGGAGGTCCCCCTTCCCCCTCAACCCCTTCATCCCCCCTCCTTCCCACCTCCATCCCCACTCCCTCCCCCCCTCCTCCCCCTCCCTCCCCAACTCCCTCCCCCCTCCCCCCTAACTCCCCCCTCCCTCCTTCCCTCCCTCCCCAATCCCTCCCCCCCTCCCTCCACCCTTCCATCCCTCTCCCCCCTCCTTCCACCCTCCCTCCCCCCTCCCGGTTACAATTGAAACCCTACGAGGACGGGCCCAACGGGGAAAGAGGAGTACTGGGAAAAGGGGAGGTCCCCTCCCTCCCCCCTTCCCCCTCCCCTCCCCCCTCCCCTCTCCCTCCCCCTCCCCCCTACCCCCCTCCCTCCCCTCCCCCCTCCCTCCCCTCCCCTCCTCCCTCCACACCTCCCTCCTCCCTCCCTCCCCCTTCCCGCCCTCCCCTCCCGGTTACAATGGAAACCCTACGAGGACGGGCCCAACGGGGAAAGAGGGGTACTGGGAAAAGGGGAGGTCCCCCTCCCTCCCTCCCCCCTCCCCTCTCCCTCCCCCCCTTCCCTCCTCCCTTCCCCCCTCCCCCTCCCATTCCCCCCTCCCTCCCCCCTACCCCCCTCCCTCCCCTCTCCCTCCCCCCTCCCCCCCTCCCCTCCCTCCTCCCTCCCCCTTCCCTCCCCCAACCCTCCCCCTTTCCTCCCCTCCCGGTTACAATGGAAACCCTACGAGGACGGGCCCAACGGGCCCACTCGGTCTAGTATACTACTAAAACTCTGCGGTCCAACATTCCGTATGTATGGATGTATATGTGTATGTACGCAAAGATTCCGAAGAGTTTCTGTCCATAACTTACAAACCCTACTCCTCCCTGACGGTACACCAAAGCGCTACGATTTTTGTACCGCCATATTCACCATTAACATGGGCAACTATTGTAAGTACTTTCGTTCAAATTGAAGCTGCCTTTTTAAAGCTAGAGAGATATTAAAGTTTAATTTTCATTTCTAACCCTTTTCTTGAAGGGGCTTCAGCGCGTGATGTCACAATGGCACCCGTGCACCAATGAGAGATCAGCTCGGTTTTAAATTTACATCTTCAGCTTGTGACGTCACAATGCTTGTGTGAGATTGTTGCAACATTGTTGCGAAAGGCAACTGCCAGTTTTTTAAAGTTGTGCAAGTCACTTAACATACACAGATCAGCATGGGGCCCCTATTCCCTCCCTCCCCCCCCTTCCCCCCTCAACCCCTTCCTCCCCACTCCTTCCCACCTCCATCCCCACTCCCTCCACCCCTCCTCCCCAACTCCCTCCCCACCTCCCTCACCCCTCCTCCCCTAACTCCCCCCCCTCCCTCCTTCCCTCCATCCCTCCCCCCCTCCCTCCACCCTTCCATCCCTCTCCCCCTCCCCCCTCCTTCCACCCTCCCTCCCCCCTTCTGGTTACAAAGGAAACCCTACGGGGACGGGCCCAACGGGGAAAGAGGGGTACTGGGAAAAGGGGAGGTCCCCCTCCCTCCCCTCCCCTCCCCCCTCCCCCTCCCCCCTAACCCTCTCCCTCCCCCTTCCCCCCTCCCCTCCTCCCTCCACACCTCCCTCCTCCCTCCCTCCCCTCCTCCCGGTTACAATGGAAACCCTACGAGGACGGGCCCAACGGGGAAAGAGGGGTACTGGGAAAAGGGGAGGTCCCCCTCCCTCCCCCTTACACGCTCCCTCCCTCCCCCTCCCCCTCTCCCTCCCCCCTCCCCTCCCCCCTCCCTCCCCCTCCCCTCCTCCCTCCACACCTCCCTCCTCCCTCCCCCCTACCCCCCTCCCTCCCCTCTCCCTCCTCCCCCTTCCCCCTCCCTCCCCCTCCCCTCCTCCCTCCCCCTCCCCTCCTCCCTCCACACCTCCCTCCTCCCTCCCTCCCCCTTCCCTACCTCCCCTCCTCCCGGTTACAATGGAAACCCTACGACGACGGGCCCAACGGGGAAAGAGGGGTACTGGGAAAACGGGTGGTCCCCCTCCCTCCCCCCTTCCCCCCTCCCTACCCCCTCCCTCCCCTCTCCCTCCCCCTTGCCCCTTCCCCCCTCCCCCTCCCCTCCCCCCTCCACACCTCCCTCCTCCCTTCCCTCCCCCCCACTCCCCTCCCGGTTACAATGGAAACCTTACGAGGACGGGCACAACGGGGAAAGAGGGGTACTGGGAAAAGGGGAGGTCCCCCTCCCTCCCCCTTCCACCCTCACCCCTTCCCCCCACCCCTCCCCCTCTCCCTCCCCCCTCCCTCCACCTCCCCCCCTTCCCCCCTCCCCCTCCCTCCCCCTCCCCTCCTCCCTCCACACCTCCCTCTTCCCTCCCTCCCCCCTCCCTCCCTGCCTCACGGTTACAATGGAAACCCTACGAGGACGGGCCCAACGGGGAAAGGGGTGTGCTGGGGAAAGGGGGGGGGAGAGTAAGAGTGTATCTGGGGGAGAGAGAATGGGGGGGTCTGAGAATGGGGACTGGGGAGGGGGACAACAGGGGGCTTGGTGGTTTGGGAAAGAAGAGTACTGGGAAAAGGGGAGGTACCCCTCCCTCCCCACTCTCCTCCCTCCCTCATCCCTCCCTCCCTCCCGTCCCAGCAGCGCTGACCGCCGGGAGGTGTAGTCGCCGTCGCCTCTCCCGCTGTTTGATTTCATTTATAACAAAGACATTTATTTAAAATGAGGAATGTGATTTTCATTAAGTTTGATTTTATTTATTTTAAAAAAGCTGATGCTCTATAGATAAGTTTATTTCCTTTTCAACAAAGAACGCTGTTTATTTTAAAGTAAAATAGACCCTCCCCCCACCCCCCTCCCTCCCCTCTCCCTCCCCATCCCCCTCCCCTCCTTCCCCCTCCCCTCCCCCCTCCACTCCACCCTCCCCTCCCCCCCTCCCTCCCACTTCCCTCCCTCCCATCCTCCCGGTTACAATGGAAACCCTACGAGGACGGGCCCAACGGGCCCACTCGGTCTAGTATACTACTAAAACTCTGCGGTCCAACATTCCGTATGTATGTATGTATATGTGTATGTACGGAAGATTCCGAAGAATTTCTGTCCATAACTTACAAACCCTACTCCTCCCTGAAGGTACACCAAAGCGCTACGATTTTTGTACCGCCATATTCACCATTAACGTGGGCAACTATTGTAAGTACTTTCGTTCAAATTGAAGTTACCTTTTTAAAGCTAGAGAGATATTAAAGTTTAAATTTTCATTTCTAACCCTTTTCTTGAAGGGGCTTCAGCGCGTGATGTCACAATGGCACCCGTGCACCAATCAGAGATCAGCTCGGTTTTAAATTTACATCTTCAGCTTGTGACGTCACAATGCTTGTGTGAGATTGTTGCAACATTGTTGCGAAAGGCAACTGCCAGTTTTTTAAAGTTGTGCAAGTCACTTAACATACACAGATCAGCATGGGGCCCCTATTCCCTCCCTCCCCCCCCCTTCTCCCCTCAACCCCTTCCTCCCCACTCCTTCCCACCTCCATCCCCACTCCCTCCCCCCCTCCCTCCCCCCTCAATCCCAACCTCCATCACCACTCAGCCCCTAACTCCCCCCCTCCCTCCTTCCCTCCATCCCACCCTCCCCCACTCCCTCCCCCCTCCCTCCACCATTCCATCCCTCTCCCCCTCCCCCCTCCTTCCACCCTCCCTCCCCCCCTCCCGGTTACAATGGAAACTATACGGGGACGGGCCCAACGGGGAAAGAGGGGTACTGGGAAAAGGGGAGGTCCCACTTCCCCCCTCAACCCCTTCCTCCCCCCTCCTTCCCACCTCAATCCCCACTCCCTCCCCCCTCCCTCCCCCCTCAATCCCAACCTCCATCACCACTCAGCCCCTAACTCCCCCGCTCCCTC
Source organism: Rhinoraja longicauda (assembly GCF_053455715.1). Taxonomy (NCBI): domain Eukaryota; kingdom Metazoa; phylum Chordata; class Chondrichthyes; order Rajiformes; family Arhynchobatidae; genus Rhinoraja; species Rhinoraja longicauda. The sequence goes on along the minus strand of NC_135966.1, from coordinate 43,343,547 downwards.
CTTCCCTCCATCCCACCCTCCCCCACTCCCTCCCCCCTCCCTCCACCATTCCATCCCTCTCCCCCTCCCCCCTCCTTCCACCCTCCCTCCCCCCTCCCGGTTACAATGGAAACCCTACGGGGACGGGCCCAACGGGGAAAGAGGGGTACTGGGAAAAGGGGAGGTCCCCCTTCCCCCCTCAACCCCTTCATCCCCCCTCCTTCCCACCTCCATCCCCACTCCCTCCCCCCCTCCTCCCCAACTCCCTCCCCCCTAACTCCCCCCTCCCTCCTTCCCTCCATCCCTCCCTCCCCCAATCCCTCCCCCTCCCTCCACCCTTCCATCCCTCTCCCCCTCCCCCCTCCTTCCACCCTCTCTCCCCCCTCCCGGTTACAATTGAAACCCTACGAGGACGGGCCCAACGGGGAAAGAGGGGTACTGGGAAAAGGGGAGGTCCCCCTCACTACCCCCTTCCCCCTCCCCTCCCCCCTTCCCCTCCCTCCCCCTCCCCCCTCCCTCCCCTCCCCCTCCCTCCCCTCCCCTCCTCCCTCCACCCCTCCCTCCTCCCTCCCTCCCCCTTCCCTCCCTCCCCTCCTCACGGTTACAATGGAAACCCTACGAGGACGGGCCCAACGGGGAAAGAGGGGTACTGGGAAAAGGGGAGATCCCCCTCCCTCCCCCTTCCCCCCTCTCCCCCTTACCTCCCCCCCTCCCTCCCCTCTCCCTCCCTCCTCCCCCTTCCCCCCTCCCCCCCTCCCCTCCCCCTCCCCTCCTCCCTCCACACCTCCCTCCTCCCTCCCTCCCTCCCCCTTCCCTCCCTCCCCTCCTCCCGGTTACAATGGAAACCCTACGAGGACGGGCCCAATGGTGAAAGAGGGGTACTGGGAAAATGGGAGGTTCCCCTCCCTCCCCCCTCCCTCCCTTCTCCCTCCCCCCCTCCCTCCCCCTCCCCTTCCCCCCTCCCTCCCCTTCCCCCCTCCCCCCTCCCTACCCCTCCCCCCTACCCCCTTCCCTCCCCTCTCCCTCCTCCCTTCCCCCCTCCCCTCCCCCTCCCCTCCCCCTCCCCTCCCCCCTCCACACCTCCCTACTCCCTCCCTCGAAAAGCAACTGACAGAAGCACTAAGTAGCCGCGAATGTTTCAAAACCAGCACTTAACCGCGAATGTTTTTTTAAAAAGCACTTAACCGCGAATGTTTCAAAACAAGCAATTAAAAAGCACTTTTTTTAAAAAAGTATTTTTTTTTATTCCAAGAGAATGGGGGGGGGGTCTGAGAATGGGGACTGGGTAGGGGGACAACAGGGGTCGTTGCGGTGGGGGCTTGGTGGTGGGGGAAAGAGGGGTACTGGGAAAAGGGGAGGTCCCACTTCCCCCTCAACCTCTTCCTCCCCCCTCCTTCCCACCTCCATCCCGACTCTCTCCCCCCTCAATCCCAACCTCCATCACCACTCAGCCCCTAACTCACCCCTCCCTCCTTCCCTCCATCCGACCCTCCCCCACTCCCTCCCCCCCTCCCTCCACCCTTCCACCCCTCTCCCCCTCCTTCCACCCTCCCTCCCCCCCTCCCGGTTACAATGGAAACCCTACGGGGACGGGCCCAACGGTGAAAGAGGGGTACTGGGAAAAGGGGAGTTCCCCCTCCCTCCCCTCCTCCCTCCCCTCCCCCCTACCCCTCTTCCCCCCTCCCCCTCCCCTCCCTCACCCTCCCCTCCTCCCTCCACACCTCCCTCCTCCCTCCCTCCCCCCTCCCGGTTACAATGGAAACCCTACGAGGACGGGCCCAACGGGGAAAGAGGAGTACTGGGAAAAGGGGAGGTCCCCCTCCCTCCCCCCTTCCCGCTCCCCTCCCCCCTCCCCTCTCCCTCCCCCTCCCCCCTACCCCCCTCCCTCCCCTCCCCCCTCCCTCCCCTCCCCTCCTCCCTCCACACCTCCCTCCTCCCTCCCTCCCCCTTCCCGCCCTCCCGTCCTCCCGGTTACAATGGAAACCCTACGAGGACGGGCCCAACGGGGAAAGAGGGGTACTGGGAAAAGGGGAGGTCCCCCTCCCTCCCTCCCCCCTACCCACCTCCCTCCCCTCTCCCTCCCCCCTTCCCTCCTCCCTTCCCCCCTCCCCCCTCCCATCCCCCCCTCTCCCCCCTCCCTCCCCCCTACCCCCCTCCCTCCCCTCTCCCTCCCCCCTTCCCCCCTCCCCCCTCCCCTCCCTCCCCTCCTCCCTCCCCCTTCCCTCCCCTAACCCTCCCCCTTTCCTCCCCTCCCGGTTACAATGGAAACCCTACGAGGACGGGCCCAACGGGCCCACTCGGTCTAGTCTATTATAAAACTACTGACTCCCACAACTATCTAGACTACAATTCTTCCCACCCTGCTTCCTGTAGAGACTCTATTCCCTACTCCGAATTCCGTCTACGCAGCATCTACGCCCAAGATGAGGTGTTCCATACCAGGGCATCCAAGATGTCATCATTCTTTGGGAAATGGGGGTTCCCCTCTTTCATCATAGATGAGGCCCACACCAAGTGTCTCCTCGACATCCCGCAGCTCCGCTCTTGCTCTCCCTCCCCCTAGTCGCACCAGAGACAAAGTCCCCCAGTCCTTAACTTTCACCCAATCAGCCGTCGCATACAGCACATAATCCTACAACATTTTCGCCACCTCCATTGGGATCCCACTACTAGTCATATCTTTCCATCTCCACCCCTTTCCGCTTTCCGCAGAGACCATTCCCTCCGCAACTCCATGATTAACTCATCCCTTCCCAACCAAACCACCCCCTCCCCAGGTACCTTCCCCTGCAACCGCAGGAGATGCAACACCTGTCGGTATACCTCCTCCCTCGGCTCTGTCTAGGGACCCCGACAGTCCATTCAGGTTAGGCAGAGGTTCACTTGCACCTCCTCCAACCTCATCTACTGTATCCGTTGTTCAAGGTGATTGAATGGGGAAGTAGACTTGATGGGCCGAACAGCCTAATTCTACTCCTATCACTTATGACCATATGACCTAATGATAGGTGATGTTTCGGCTCGGGACCCTTCTTTAGTCTGATGGAATGTCAGCTATCCTTTTTGTCCAGAGGTGCTGCTTGTCCCGCTGAGTTGCTGCAGCACTTTGTGTCTATCTTTGGTATAAACCAGCATCTACAGTTCTTTGTTTCTCCATCATGCGGCTGGGGATTATGGTGTAAAGGATGCATGATAACTTTCTCATTTGGAATCAGTATCAACCCAGATATTCTTGGACTATGATCCCACAGTTGAGCACTAGGCCTTAATCTAAAACACCATGACTGATTTCATCACTTCTGGCTGTCGGCCTTCCACAGCCTCCAACCTTATCGTTTCCCAGCCCCGCACAGCCCGTTTTGACCTGGCAGACCCAGACCTAGCAGACCCAGACCCAGTGTTTCAGCCTGCTCCTGTCCCACGGAAATTATTTCCACGTACCTCAACTCCATCGTATCTCCCCCTGGTCCAATCTCTCCCGACCTATGTCCAAGACATCTCACATGCCCTTTGTCTCTTTAATGACTTCCGCTTTCTGAGCCCCCACTCCCTCATCTTTACTATGAACGTTCAGTCACTCTATACCTCCATCCCCCACCAGGAAGGCCTTAAAGCCCTCCATTTCTTCCTCGACTGCAGAACCATCTAATTTCCCCCTACTAACACTCCACTCCACCTAGCGGAGCTGGTCCTCAACAACTTCTCCTTTGTTTCCTCCCACTTCCTCCAAGTCCAAGGCGTAGCTATGGGCACCCACATGGGCGCCAGCTATGCCTGCCTCTTTGTAGGGTATATTGAACAATCCCTATTCCAGGTGTACACTGGCCCTATCCCCAAACTCTATCTCCGTTACATTGATGACTGCATCGGTGCTACCTCTGCACCCATGCAGAACCTATGAACCTCATCAACTTCACCAATTGTCATTCTGCACTCAAATTTACTTGGACCATCTCCGACTATTCCCTCTTCTTTCTTGATCTCAGTCTGCATCACAAGAAATAGGCTATTGACTGACGTCTATTACAAACCCACTGACTCCCACAACTATCTTGACTACACTTCTTCCCACCCTGCTTCCTGCAAAGACTCTATCCCCTACTCCCAATTCCTCCGTCTATGCCGCATCTGCGCCTAAGATGAGGTGTTCCATACTAGAGCATCCAACACGTCCTCATTATTTAGGGAAGGGGGTTGAGGCCCTCACTCGTGTCTCCTTGCTACCCCACAGCTCCGCCCTTGCTCCCCCTCCCCCCAGCCGCAACAGAGACAGAGTCCCCCTAGTCATTACCTTCCGCCCCATCAGCCGTCGCATACAACACATAATCTACCGTGCAGTGGTACTCACCACTCTTCTCTATGCCAGTGAGACTTGGACTTTCACTTGAGCTGCCTACGTAGACTCCTTCACATCAGGTGGCAGGACAAAATTACCGACACAGAGGTCTTGGAACGGGCCGGAATCCCCAGCGTCCACACCCTCCTACGGAAAGCCCAAGCCAGATGGGCAGGCCATGTCGTCAGAATGCCCGAGAGTCGACTGCCAAAACAGCTTCTGTATAGAGAACTGTGTCAGGGCAAGCGCTCAGTAGGAGGACAGAAGAAACGGTTTAAGGACTGCCTCAAAGTGTTCCTCCAAGACTTGGACATCAACCTCAGCACTTGGGAGTCTCTTGCTCTGGACCGTCCAACCTGGCGTAGCAAGCTCACCACAGGAGCCCGTGCAGCAGAGAACAGACGCACTGCAGAGGCCCAGAGGAAACGCACCGCGCGCAAGGCCCGGGCTACCTCCACTTCCACTGCAGCAGCCATCCACTTGTGTCCTACGTGTGGGCGTGCCTTCCGGGCCCGGATTGGCCTCACCAGTCACTTCCGGACACACAGTCACCAATCCTCCAACTGAAAGTGAAGTCATGGTCATCTTCGAACCTGAAGGACCAACAACAACAACAACAACAACAACACATAATCCTCTGAAATTTCCACCACCTCCAATGGGATCCCTCCACTAGCAACATTAATGTACAGAAGGATCGCTTCTAGGTCCTTTGCTCCCTGAAAGTGCATGCATAGAGTGCAGAGTGAGTGTAGATAGGGTGATAAAGAAGGCATTTGATATGCTTGCCATTGTGTATAAATATGGGCCATTAGGTATCAATTTAGTTTAGTTTAGTTTAGAGGTACAGCATGAAGACAGGCCTTTTGGCCCACCAAGTCCATGCCAAGCATAGATTACCCGTTCACCCTAATTCTATGTTCTCCCACTTTCATATCCACTCCCGACACACTAAGGGGGATTTACGGAGGCCAATTAACCTAGAAACCTACAAGAGGGGGAGAGAAAGGCGAAAGAGGGAGAGAAAAAAAAAAAAGAGGGGGAGCGAAAGTCGAAAAAGCAGGAAATAAAATAAAAACGTCCACCGGGTGGCGCTTCGATGGCAGCCTCGCCTACAGCCTGTCTGTCCTTTTCGTCTTTTTTTTGTTATCTTTGGTGTGTTTAAAAAATATTTGTTAATGTTCTCTGGTTTGTTTTATGTGGGGGGTGGGCGGGAGGGGCGGGAGAAACTTTTTTTCAATCTCTTACCTTGCCGGACATGCAATTGTTGTCCGGATCGCATCTCCGGTTGCTCTGCGGCCTAACATCGTGGAGCTGGAGGCCTTGCTCAGGACTGGCTTTGAGTCCCAATGCAGGGCGTGGATTTACCATCAGAGCGAGCGATCCCTTGCCTGGGTTCGATGCTCCAACCACAGCCTACGGACTTTAACATCGAGGAACTCGCAGTCTCGGGTTGAGAAGATCGTCGGGAAGCTCCGAAGCCGCATGACGTTTGACTAGCCCCGACCCGGGTCCGATCGCCCAGCGCGGGGAGCTGAGATTTCCCCCGATGCAAGAGCTTGATCGCCCCGATGAGGAAGGCCCGCCGCCAGCTATGGGAGTAAGATCGTCCCGTCAACGGAAGTTTAGAGACCGCTGGAGGATGAAGCAGTGAAGAGATTGAACTTTTTTTCGCCTTCCATCACAGTGAGGAATGGGGAGTCACTGCGGTGGATGTTCATGTTAAAATGTTTTTTTGTGTGTTCTGTTGCTTTTTATTGGTATGACTATATGTTGAAAAACATACTTGGCTAATAAAGTATGATTATGATTATGAAGAAGGTGGCAAGGGGGCGAGGGGGTGGGGGGAGTGGTAGTTAAATTAGACCAGGACTTACACAGTAAATGGTAATGCCCTGGAGAGTGTCATATAGCAGAGACATAGCGGTACAGATACATAGTTCCCTGTAGGTGGCAACACAGGTAAACAGGATGATGAAGAAGACATTTGGCAGGCTTGCCATAATTAGTAAGGAGCACAAGAGTTGGGACATCATTCTACACTGTACAAGATTTTGATGAGATAAAATTTTGGAGTCCCCACCGACCGTTTTATGTTATTTCACTTTCTCATCAACTCCTTACACACACGGCATAATTTTACAGAGGCCAATTAACCTAAAAACACGCACATCTTTGCAATGAACCTGAGCATCAGGAGGAAACACACATGGTCACAGAAAGAGCATACAAACTCCACACAGACAGCAGCCGAGGTTAGGATTAATTTTGGGTCTCTGGCACTGTGGGGGACGAGCTCTATGAGCTGCACCCCAGTGCCCCCTAGTCCTGGTCACCCTAATATAGGTAGGATGTTATTAAGCTGGAAAGGGTTCAGCAAAGATTAATCGGGGTGCTACCAGGAATTTAGCGCTTGAGGTATAAGGAGAAGCTGAATAGACTGAGACTTTTTACCCTGGAGGGTAGAAGACTGAAGGTTGACCTTATAGTAACATACAAAATCAAGAGAGGCATCGAGAAGTTAAATGGTCATAGTCTTTTTTCCAGGACGGAGGAGTCCTGACCCAGTGGCCATAGGTTTAAGATGAGAGGGGAAAGATATAAAAGGGGCAATTTTTGAGTAAATGAAATGACCAGCTAGAAGAAACTCTGGAGGTGGGTGTCATGGCAACATTTTAAGAGACATTTAGACAGGTATTTGGATAGGAATGATTTAGACTGATATGTGCCAAACACGGGAAAATGGGATTAACTCAACTATAAACCTGATCAGCATGAAGCACTTGAACTGCAGGGCTTGTTTGGATACTGTATGATTTTATGACTCTACCTGGGCTTATTTCTGCTGCCCTTCCTATATAAAGGAATGATTTCAGCTAACCTCCAGTCTGCTGATACCTCACCTGTGGCTTACAAAAATGCAAAAACATCCATCAGGCCACCAGCTATTCCCTTCCTTGATTCACATAAAATCCTGAGATAGATCTTATCTGGGCCTGGGAAGTTATCAATCCTTATGCATTTCCATGATTTCTAATACCTTAACCTTCTTAATGCTGACCTGCTCCAACCTGTCAAAGTACCCCTCTAAGAACTCACTATCTTCCACGTTTCTTTTCCATACCTTCGTAAATTCTGAATTCTCCAATTTCAAGTAACGTTCAACACCCCAACCAGCACAGCGAGCATCCATTTCTCCCACCACCTCACAATCCCATCTCCGACAGCCTACTTCTTCCCCCTCTTCCATCTCCATTCCAGAGTTCATCTCCCTATTATCTATTTACTAAAGGGCGGCACAGTGGCGCAGCAGTAGAGTTGCTGCCTTACAGCGCCAGAGATCGGGTTCTATCCTGAATACAGGTGCTGTATGTACGGAGTTTGCACGTTCTCCCTGTGACTTGTCAAAGTCAAACTCTTCAATAAGACTCGTGGACGACTTGATTAACCATCAGCAGTGAGTTTATTTTACTTGCACAAGGAGAGAGTGTCACAGTCAAAGCCTGCGATCACAACTCTAAGATTAAGTTGGTACCGCAGAGCATTTATACACCAGAAAGATAATTACTAAGGAAGTACGAGGGTGAGATAGATTGATATGTAAATGACAGAATCTATACTTTACAATTTCATTGCACAAATGTCGAGACTTTTTAGCTCCGTCCTTAACCGGGTACAAAAGGTAAGGATAATTAGTATGTTAATAATCCCGACAGACACTAGATCGCAACCTGGCCCAGCAGGATACATGGATAATGAAAGTACCTGTGCTCAATAGTGGTTTCCAGCTGGCGGTTTCTGAGTGCTGCAATGAACTAAGGTAAAGACAATGAGTTAGCATCTTTGGGAGTTCGCGCGTAACGGAACACAAAGGTGAGGGAACAATGTGTTAATGGTATGTGCATCAGGGCTGGGGAGTAGTGGAGATGGCAAATGGTATTGGAACTGGCGGCAGGACCCAAGAGATGCAGCAGAGGGCGTAGCAGTGTTGGAAATTGTTTGGTGACATGGAAGGCACTCGCTGTTGACTTTATTAAATGTATTTAATAAATAGAGCACCTTCAACAATTTTGGGACTTCCACAGACTGCCTGGGTTTCTCCAGGTGTTCCAGTTTCTTCCCACACTCCAAAGACATTCAGGTTTGTAGGTTAATTGGCTTCGGTAAAAATTGTTGATTGTTCCCTGTATGTAGGATATTGTTAATGAATGGGGTGATCACTGGTCGTCGTGGATTCTGTTCCGTGTCTCTAAATTAAACTAACCAATAAAATGGTTCTATTCTTTGTCCCTCTGAGTAACCTTTGGAAAAAGTTAAAATCTTACAGATTTCTATCGTCCCTCCTCACTGTGTTTGACCATTTTCTGGCAAAAATAACAGCTCAGCAATAACAAAAAAGAATATTGCCTTAATCTGCCCTGTATAGCTGAGCAAAATGCAGCCAACCACAACAATGCCATGCTGGCTCAAGTCAGCTAATTCAGTACACACCAGGGGTTGGAGTCTGCATGTGTTATGTGCAATGAAAAAGAACAGTCACAAAAGAAAAGAATGAAGAGTGAAATGAATCAATACCTTAGGACACAATTTGAGTGAATAAACAGAAAAACCTACTTACCAATGTCAATTCTTTGTTGTAATGCAATGGATTCATTCGAGACACAAGGTTCATAAGGCAGGTTTCTGGCAGCAGCTGTGCATATGTGGTCTGCAATAAAAAGTATCGTTGCATTATCTTGTAACACAAACAGCAGATCCTTTCCGTCAGAAATCGGAATGTAGTTTTGGCAAGAAAATATAAAGCCAGAACATATATCAAAGCTACAAAATTTGACCTGCAGTTTAGAGATCTTCACGAGAAGCTTCCTGGTTAATTATTTAATGAAGGTAGACACAGAATGCTGGAGTAACTCAGCGGGACATGCAGAATCTCTGGAGAAAAGAATGGGTGACGTTTTGGGTTGAGACCCTTCTTCAGACTGATGTCAGAAGAGTGGGTGGGACAGAGATAGAATGGAGTAGGAGCCAGTAGGACTGGTGGGAGAACTGGGATGGGGGAGGGGATGGAAAGCGAGGGAAAGAAAGGGCTATTTGAAGTTAGAGAGGTCAATGTTCATACCACAGGGGTGTTAGCTACCCAAGCAAAATATGAGGTGCTGTTCCTCTTATTTGCGCTGGGCCTCACTCTGACAATGGAGAAGGCCCAGGACAGAATGGTCAGATTGGGAATGGGAGGGGGAGTTATGGTGTTGAGCAACGGGGAGATCAGGTAGGTTAAGGCAGACTGAGCGGCGGTGTTCAGTGAAATGATCGCTGAGCGTGGTCTCGCTGATGTACAGGAGTTGACACCTGGAACAGTGGATACAGTAGATGAGGTTGGAGGTGCAAGTGAACCTCAGCCTCAACTGAAAAGACTGTCGGGGTCCTTGGATGGAGTCGAGGGGGGAGGTAAAGGGGCAGGTGTTGCATCGGTCTCTGCGGAAAACAAAAAGGGGTGAAGATGGGAAGATGTGGCCAGTAGTGGGATCCCGTTGGAGATGGCGAAAATGGTGGAAGATTATATGCTGTATGCGACGGCTGATGGGGTGGAAGGTGACGACAAGGGGGATTCTGCCCTTGTTACGAATGGGGAAGGGGGAGCAAGAGCGGAGCTGCGGGGTATCGAGGAGACCCTAGTGAGAGCCTCATCTATAATGGAAGTGGGGAACCTCTGTTTCCTAAAGAATGATTTAATGAGTTCTACTCAAATTATTTCTTAGATCAGTATCTTGGCAGGTGTTCCAGCCAACAAAACTCACCTGCAGAGACAGCAAACAATGAGAAATAGTTCCCCGTTGCTTATCAAGAGTTGAAGACCAATTCACCTGCTTCAATACTGCCATGTCTGCAATCAGCTAATCAAATCTGATAGAATAACTCACTACTACACCAAGTCAAGTCAAGTCAAGTCAAGTCAAGTCAAGTCAAATTTATTTGTCACATACACATACACGATGTGCAGTGAAATGAAAGTGGCAATGCCTGCGGGTTGTGCACAAAAAGAATTACAGTTACAACATATAAATAAAGTTAATAAGTTACTATTAGTGTCGACAAAAATTTAGTCTCTGGGGTTATAAAAGTTGACAGTCCTGATGGCCTGTGGGAAGAAGCTCCGTCTCATCCTCTCCGTTTTCACAGCGTGACAGCGGAGGCGTTTGCCTGATCGTAGCATCTGGAACAGTCCGTTACTGGGGTGGCAGGGGTCCCTCATGATCTTGCTTGCTCTGGATCTGCACCTCCTGATGTATAGGTCCTGCAGGGGGACGAGTGTAGTTCCCATGGTGCGTTCTGCCGAACGCACTACTCTCTGCAGGGCCATCCTGTCCTGGGCAGAGCATAATTCTTGGATAAAATGTTAGAAATAAGCCAAATGTCAAACAAAATGTGAAACAGATTATTCCACAGATGCTGAAAACTTTTATTGACATATTTTAGAAAATGCTGGAAAAACTCAGTATCTGTAAAATGTAAAATGTAAAATGAGAAACAGGGTTTTGGCCTCTCATGCTGAACAGCTCGGCCTAACCGACCCCTGGAGGTTCTTCTTTCCATCAGCCAAAGCATATTCTTTTTTTTCTCATCCCCACCATACGTACTCTCGGATAGATTTCTTTCTTGTGGACGACAGACTTTTATCAAACCTTAAGTCATCTGAGTACCACAGCATTGTTATATCCGACCACGCCCCCACTTCTATGGAGATCAATTTATTAAAAAGCTATGTTCCATCGAGGCAGTGGCGCTTTAATTCCCCAATGCTGTCTGATAAGATATTCAAGGACTATCTTACCTCTCAAATTGGATTTTATTTTGAAATTAACAAAACTCCTGATGTCTCCCAATCAATTCTATGGGAAGCTTTTAAGGCTTATTTAAGGGGTCAGATAATATCTTTTGTTTCATATGCCAAAAAGTCAGAGGCAAAGAAACTGTCTCAAATCTCTGAGGAAATTTTAAAATTAGACAATCAGTATGCGATATCCCCATCTCCTGTTCTGTACAATAGGCACCTGCACCTCCAGACTGAGTTTGACATGTTATCAACAACCAAGGTTGAAACACTTTTGCTTAAGTCTAGGCAACGTGTTTTTGAGATGGGGGACAAAGCAAGTAAACTTCTAGCCTATCAAGCTCGTTCAGTTGCTGCCTCCAGGCTGATTACTAAAATTAAATCACCCACTGGTGCTATTCTGTCTGATACAAGAGATATAAACAAAGCCTTTGCAAACTATTATTCCGATCTTTACTCGTCTGAAAGCTCCCCAGATATCTGGGACCAGGATCACCCTCTTAACAGTATACGCTATCCTGTACTTGATGAAATGGTTTCCAGCAACCTCGGAAGACCGATTTCACTTCTTGAAATCCAAGAAGCCATTAAAGCCATGCAAAATGGTAAATCCCCAGGGCCTGACGGATATACAGTGGAGTTTTACAAGACATTTTTTCATCTTCTAGGCCCCGAACTACAAATTATGTACAATGAGTCGTTCCAGAAAGGCCAGTTGCCAGAAACATTGTCTCAAGCCTCTATTTTCTTGTTGCTTAAGAAAGATAAGGACCCGCTTCTGTGTAGTAGCAGAAGACCAATTTCTCTTCTCAATGTGGACCAAAAGATCTTGGCCAAAGTCCTTTATAACCGTCTTCGACACGTGGTCCCAGATTTAATATCAACGGACCAAACAGGCTTTATCCAGGGGAGGCACTCCTTTTTTAATACAAGGCGCCTGTTGGACATAGTTCATGCTCCAATTTCTGAACTCCCTGAAATTGTCCTCTCGTTGGACGCTGAGAAGGCCTTCGACAGGGTAGAGTGGACCTATCTTTTTTTTGTTCTTCAGAAAATGGGGATTAATGAAGATTTTATTTCATGGATGAAACTTTTATATTCAGCCCCTGTAGCTTCCGTTATCACTAATGACTTACACTCACCTTTCTTTCCCCTCAAACGAGGTACTAAACAAGGTTGTCCTCTATCACCGTTGTTATTCGCAATCGCCATAGAACCTCTGGCTATCTGGCTCCGTAGCGAGGTTAGGTTCGAAGGCATTGTCAGAGGGGGGGTCACCCACAAAGTGTCTTTGTACGCGGATGATCTACTTTTATTTATATCTAACCCCAACTCTTCCGTTTCAGTTATTATATCTATCCTTGAGCAGTTTGGTAGATTCTCCGGGTACAAACTGAACATTCAGAAAAGTGAGCTTTTTCCGATAAACCCCGCAGCCACAAGAATGCCTCATTCACTTTTCCCTTTTAAGCGCATGGATAGTGGGTTTAAATACCTTGGCATTGTCATCACTAAATCCTTCTCCCATATTTTTAATGCAAATTTTCTCCCCTTACTAGAACGTTGTAAACAAGATTTTAACCGTTGGTCTACTCTGCCCTTATCACTGGCCGGTTAACCTAATTAACCTAGTTAAAATGGTTACTTTACCAAAATTTTTATACCTTTTTCAACATATACCAATATTTATTAGGGGAAGCTTTTTTGTAAAATTGGACCAGACCATATCTTCCTTTTTATGGGGAAACAAACCACGGCGCATCAGGAAAGAGTATCTCCAGCGGTCCAAGTCAATGGGGGGGATGGGCCTTCCAAATTTCCTTAAGTATTATTGGGCATGTAATATTCAGAAGCTTCTCTACTGGTCTAATCTGGAAAACACTCCTCTTTGGGCACAAATGGAGCTGTCCTCGTGCCAGTACTCTCTTTGCTCTTTAGTTTGTTCAGGTTTACCGCTTACCTCTATTGCCTGTTCTATGCCCACCGTTACGCACACTTTAAAGATCTGGATGCAATTCAGGAGACACTTTGGTCTTACAAGGCCATCCCTGTATTCTCCAATACATCGCAATTATTTGTTTAAACCATCATGTACTGATTTTACTTTTCAAACCTGGTTTGATAAGGGTATCAGAACTGTTAATGATCTGTATGGTGATGGGACCTTCTTATCATTTCCAGACCTGTCTGAATGGTTCAACTTGCCCCGATTACATCTATTTCGCTATCTTCAGGTCAGGCACTTCTTACAAAGGCAATTTCCAGAATTTCCAAGTCAGCCCACTTACTCTGAAATTGATTCTATTCTTCTTTTGAATCCCAATGCGCAGAGACTGATTTCAATTATACACACTGAAATAGACTCCATTAAGCCTGAATCTCTCCATAATCTTAAGGTAGCTTGGGAACAGGATTTGGGGTTTGGCATGACGGATCGGACATGGGAAACTGTGCTGGGACTTGTTCACACTTCCTCAATTTGTGCTAGACATAGTCTTATACAATGTAAAATTTTGCATCGCATGCATTACACTAACGCTAGACTAGCATGTAACCGTTGTCGACAAACACCTGCCGACTTGATTCACATGTTTTGGACGTGCCCCCGCCTGTCTAAATTTTGGACGGGGATTTTTAAATCCTTTAGGGATATATCCGGTATAGATATTCTACCCAATCCTCTTACAGCTCTTTTTGGTGTCCCTTCCGGAACTAATACCCCCCGATATCTAAAAGTAATTATGTCTTTTACTTCTCTTTTGGCTAGACGTCTTATACTTCTTAATTGGAAGCATGTATTGCCACCCACTCATAATAGATGGATCAAGGATGTGTTATATCACTTAAAGCTAGAGAAGATTAGATTCTCTCTCAAAGGTTCACAGGAAAGCTTTAAAGAAACATGGTTACCGTTTCTAAATTATGCAAAAACTTTAATGATTGTTTTAGAGAATGGGGATAAACCAAAGTGTTGACTGCTTATATGTCTGCCTACACTCTTCCTCCCTTGTCTGTAATCAAAAAAAAATTATTTTAAAATTTATTTATTTTTTACTTTGTATTTGTTTTACTAATGTCAATGTTTATCTCTGCGTCTGGGATGGGGCGGGGGGTGGGGGTGGGGGTGTATCTTTACACGTATTGTTTGTTCATTGTTGAAATAATTGTAAAAACTAATAAACAGATTAAAAAAACTAAAAAAAAAACTCAGAGGAAATCTAAGAAAAAAAATCACCCAGATGGTGATTGGAATCTGTAATCAGGTGACAACGCAACATTTAAGAAGCAACTGGATAGGCATTTGAATTGCAGTGGCATTAAAGGGTACATACATGATATTAATATATAAGGGTATTAGGTTACATTAACATGGTGCATCAGAAAAAGTTTGTTCCTCTGCTTTGTTACTGTGGAAAATACTATTATGTTCTAATGTAGTGGACTAAGATCTCCTGGATATTATAGGCAGCTACAAGACTAATTAGGTTGTCATAGTAGGTGATTTTCCCAATATAGACTGGGTCTGTCATAGTGCCAAGGGCTTCAATGGGGAGGAATTTGTCTTCAGGAAGGTTTCCTCAGGTAATATGTCGAGAGGCATGCAAGGGAGAGGGTAAAGCTTGATCTCCTCTTAGGAAATTGGGACGGGCAAGTGGTTGACGTGTCCATGGGCTAGCCTTTTAGGATCAGCAACCATTGTTCTATTAGCTTTAAAATAGTTATTGATAAAGATATGGCGAAACGACTAGTGAAAATTCCAAATTGGGGCAAAGCCAACTTTGATGGAATTAGAACATGCTAAAGTTGATTGGAGTACTTTGTTTGTGGGCAAAGGTTCATCCGGTTAGTGGGATGCTTTTAAAAGTGTGATGACAAAAAAGTCAGCATGGCTTTGTGTATGGGAGATCGTGTCTTCTGATTCTGATTCAGTTTTTTGAAGAAGTGTTTTGGGGGAGTCCAGAACCAGGGGCCAGTCTAAGAATAAAGGGGAGGCCGTTTAAAACTTTTTCACCTAGTGAGTTGTGAATTTGTGGAATTCTCTGCCACAGAAGGCAGTAGAGGCCAATTCACTGGATGGATTTGTAGGATAGTGTTAGTGTGCGGGGATCGCTGGGCGGTGCGGACTTGGTGGGCCGAAAAGGCCTGTTTCCGCGCTGTATCTGAAATATGAAAATAAATAAAAAATAATATGATTTAAAAGAGAGTTAGATAGAGCTATAGGGGCTAGCGGAATCAAGGGAATCAGGGGGTATGGGGAGAAGGCAGGAACGGGGTACTGATTGAGAACGATCAGCCATGATCACATTGAATGGTGGTGCTGGCTCGAAGGGCCGAATGGCCTACTCCTGCACCTATTGTCTATTGTCTATATGGGGAGAAGGCAGACACGGGTTACTGATTGTGGATGATCAGCCATGATCACAATGAATGGCTCGAAGGGCCAAATGGCCTCCTCCTGCACCTATTTTCTATGTTTCTAAACAAAAAAGTTGATGAGGGCAATGACACAGACATTGTCTATATGGACTTCAGCAAGATATTTGATAAGGATTTGCATGGTAGGCTGCTCTGGGAGATTTAATCACGGAAGAGCTATCTAACTGGATAAAGAATTAGCTTCATGGAAGGGAGCAGAGGCTGATGGCGGAAGGTTGTTTTTCGGTTTGGAGGTCTGTGACGAGTGATATGCATCAGGGATCAGTGCTGGGACCATTGCTGTTTGTGGTTTATATTAACAATTTGGGTGAGAATGTAGGAGGTATGATTGGTAAATTTGTAGATGACACTAAAGTAGGTGGTGTCATACATAGCAATGTTGGTTATCAAAACTTACAGCAGGATCTTGATCAGTTGGGCAAGTGGGCTGAGGAATAGTTAAATGTGTTTAATGCAGATAGGTGCAAGGTGTTGCATTTTGAGAATTCAACCAAAGTGAATGGTTGGGTCCTGGGGAATGTTGTGGAGCAGAGGGATCTAGGAGTGCTGATACATAGTTCCTTGAAAGTGGCGTCACAGGTTGATAAGGTAGTTAAAGGATGGCTTTCGATACATTGGCCTTAGTTAGTCAGGCTGTGGATTACAGAAGTTGGGATATTATGTTACATTTGTCAAGATGTTGGTGAGGCTGCCTTTTCAGCATTTTGTTCAGTTTTGGTCACCTTCCTATAAGATGGATGTTGAGAAGCTAGAATAAGTGCAGAGAAAATGTACAAGGATGTTGCCAAGACTTGAGGGCATGAGCTATAGGAAAAGGTTGGGCAGGCTAGGACTTTATTCCTTGGAGCTCAGGAGGCTGATGGGTGATCTTATAGACGTGCATAAGATAATGTGGTAAATAGATAAGGTGAATGCAGAGTCTTTTATCCAAAATAGATGAATCAGGAACCAGAGGACACATTTAAGGTGAAGGGGGAAGATTTCGGAGGAACCTATAAGAGACAATCTTTTCACACAAAAGGTGGTGTGTTTTTGGAACGAGCTGCCAGGAGGCAGTTGAGCCAGGTACTATAACATTTAAAAGACATTTGAACAGGTACATGGATTGGAGAGAAATGAGCATGTGGGCCAATCGTGGCCATAGGGCATCTTTGTTGAGCCAAAGGATCTGTTTCGGTGCTGTATAACCGTAAAACTCTATGATAATGCCAAGCTCTCAGAGGCAGATACCAAAAGCTTAAGTGGCCCAAAAGTCCAGCAGAGCCTTTGACATTTAAAACAAGAGGATAGCTGGGTAGAAGGTACCATTACTCGTGGACAAAGTATGGGATTTATGGCTTAAGCCAGAGAAATGGGGAAAAATGCTTAATGAGTACTTTGTATCGATGTACACAAAGGAAAAGAACATGAAGGATAGTGAGGTTATGGAAGAGTATGCAGGCATATGAGCCTGAAAACTGTAACAACAAACTGTCTTGATTGCACTCGAGACTTGGTGCTTAGTTTTTGTTTTTCCACTATATATATTTTTTCATATATTGAACATATTTTTATGGTTTACTAGGCCAAGTGTGCCCGTTGGGCCCGTCCTCGTAGGGTTTACATTGCGACCTGGGGAAATAACTTTTTTTCTTTAAAATGAATCTTAATGGGGGGAGAGGGGAGGGGTGGGTGAGGGGGGGGGGGGTACTATGTTTACATAGCTGTTGTGTTGTTGCAAGTAAGAATTTCATTGTTCTATTTTGGGAGAAATTACAATAAAACACTCTTGACTGTTGATATTTTAGGGCATGTTGATATCAAGGAGGCAGAGGTTTGGGTCTCTTGAAGAACATTAGGGTGGATGTCTCCAGGGCCTGGCGGAATATATCCTAGATTATTGAAAGGGGAAAGAGAGGAGAACTGGGGCTTTGACAAAGATCACTGTATCCTCTTTAGCCAGGGGCGAAATTCCGAAGGGCTGGTGAGAGCCAATGTTGTTTCTTTGTTTAAGAGGGGCAATCGGGATGGTGCAGCAAATAATAGATCAGTGAGCCTTTCATCAGTGGCAGGGAAGGTATTGGAGATGATTCGTAAGGTTAAGATTTACTCGTATTTAGTAAAGCATGGGCTCTTTAGAGACCGTCAAAATGGCTTTGTACGATGGGAGGCTTCAAGTATTAGCAAGTATTTATTGAGTTTTTTGAGAAGGCGACAAAGATGGTTAATGAGGCTAGGGCAATGGATGTTGTACACTTGGACATGATCACGGTGACCTGGTAGATTAGATTCAAAATTAACTTGGCTTTAGAACACAGATGGTAGTGATGGAAGGGTGTTACTTTAATCGGAGGTTTGCAATCAGTCGAATTCTGCAGGGAGCAGTATGCAACCTCTGTCGCTTTGATCATACATAAATGATGTGGATGCAAGTGTGGGTGGATTAGTTTAGTTTAGTTTAGAGATATACCATGGAAACCGGCCCTTCGGCCCACTGAGTTTATGCCGACCAGCTCTATCCTACAGACTAGGGACAATTTACAGGTCTATTCAAACCTACAAACCCTCACATCTTTGAAATGTGAGAGGAAACCGGAGCACACGGAGAAAACTCACACAGTCACAGGGAGAATGTACAAACTCTGTACAAGCAGCACCCGAGCTCAGGATCAAACTAGTTTCTCTAGCACTGTAAGGCAGCAACTCTACCGCTGCGCCACTGCGTCGCCCGATTAAATTAGTAAGTTTGCAGACCACACAAAAATTGGAGGAATTTGGTCACCTCACACTACAAGCTGGTTGTCAATGAAAGGTGATCTTATAGAGGTGTACAAGATCATGAAGGGAATAGATAAAAGTAAATGCACAGAGTCTTTTACCCAGAGTTGGGGAATCAAAACCATGGGGCGTAAGTTTTAAAGTGAGAGCCAAAAAAAATCTGTAGGAATCTGAGGGGCATATTTTTCACATAGACGGTAGAATGAGCTACCAGTGGAAGCAGTTGAGGCACTGTTTCAAATAACAACATTGAAAAGAAAGTTGGACAGATACATGGACAGGAAAGTTTTAGAAGGATATCGGCCAAACGCGGCAGGTGGGAAGAGTGTAGATGGGGCACCTTGATCGGCATGGGCAAATTAGGTCAAAGGCCTCTTTCCGTGTTGTATAACTTTATGACTATAGCCCTGCCCTTCCAAACACATCTCCAAACTCCTGGACATAGGAATCAGCTCCCCCCTCTGCCATTGGATCCCCGCCTTTCTGATCCACGAACCTCAATTGGTGAGGATAGGTGTCAGCAACTCCACCACAAAAATTCTCAACATTCATTACCCACAAAGATAAATTCGCAGTCCCCAGCTCCACTCCCTAAATACTCACATCTGTACGGCCAAATTCAGCTGTAATTCCATCTATAAGTTTGTAGACAACACTCCCGTGGGTCGAATCACAAACAATGACGAGATGTAGTACGGGAAAGAGATAAAGAATGTAATGATATGATGTCAGGACAATAGCCTCTCCCTCAATGTCACCAAGTAGAAGGAACTAGTTGTTGACTTCAGGAAGCATGGTGGAGTTCATGTCCCAATCATATCAATGGGACGGAAATGGTTAAGAATTCCATGTTTGGCACTGCCGTTTTAGCATTTATATTACCAATGATCTGTCGTGGACCAACCATATTGATATAACAGCCAAGAAGGCACACCAATGCTTCTACCTTCTGAGGATACTGAGGAAATTCAAAATGAATTTTTGATTAAGCAGATACTAGGTGCCCAATAAATGCTGAATCTCCAACTTTTAGATCTCTTTCTTACCAAAGGTAATTAAATATATGTAATAGTATAGAATAAACAGAACAATTTTGAAGGTTGACAACAGGAGTAGTCAATTATCTGAATACTCCACTGGTTCAATTAAAACAAAATGAAGAACCAATGTCATTCATTATTTTCCTCTAAGAGATTTGCCTGAAGTAACTCAAAAACTACCCCATAACCATTTGTGGCCCCAGAATTCTATGATCTCAAGATACTAGACTCTGACTAGTATAAGACTCTGAAAATAAATCTTCATTGGGTCACTTGACTATCATGAAGTATGGAGAAATCGGCACCTGTTTTCGGATTTTAGGATATTATTAAATAAAGTATAAAGGGAATCTAACATATGTGTATATGTCTATCTCAATGATGTATAACATATGTGGTATATGTTTGTTGTATGTGTACATCAGGGCCAGGTGTCCCATGAATAGATAAGATTGAAAATAGACTTTAAAAAAACCATGTTGTAGTAAGAGTTGCCCCCTGCTGAGACATTCTGGGCTCTCAGTAAGCTCAATCATGATATTTTTCTGCTTGTAGCTGCTGAGCTGGATCTGTGACTTCACAACGCTGCTTACATAATATCTCCAACTGTGCCAGATCCCAGAACACAAGGGGAACAGTGTTACACGATTGAAACACACTTCCAAATAGGGAATTCATTACTTGCATAAACGGATGCTATTAAAACTCTGCTTTTAATATTTGAAATGTACTGTGGATATTGTCTTGCAAAATTTATGAAACTCATATATGAACGGTGCAGCACTGAAGAAGCAGCTACATAACTTAAACAGCAATTTATTTAAAATAAAACCACACCAATTTCCTTTTAACTTGCAAACCTATATAAAGTATCCAAAATTAGCTTTAAAAACATTGTACTTGTAGAAGCTGCTTCCAAATGTTGTTAAGTGTAGGAAGGAACTGCAGACGCTGGTTTAAACCGACGACGGACACAAAACGCTGGAGTAGCTTCAAACTGAAGAAGGATCTCGACCCGAAACATCACCCATTCCTTCTCTCCAGAGATGCTGCCGGTCCTGCTGAGTTACTCCAGCTTTTTGTATTTATCTCCAAATGTTGTTAACCCTTAATTCAAGAACATCTTAGATATTCATGGTTATCCATACAACCAAAAATTAACCCAATGCTCCACAACTCCACAACCATTTTGACCAAATAAAGACAAAAAAAGTATGGTATTAGTATGTTTATGTTAAAATAATCTGCATTGTGTTAAAGAGAAATAACCTTCTATATTTTACAGTACATACTACTAGGCTACAAACAAAAAACACAAGATTAACAATTTTATTTAATAACCTTTTGTTAGTTGTGATATGGCATTGAAGGACACAAAACAAGGTGAATACATGGACCATCCGTTCTACTTAATAATTAAAAACATGACATTTTCCAAAAAGTCACTGAGCGACAGTATTTCATGACAAGTCAGCAAGTTAAACAGATCTGGAAAATCCTGGATTTTCTACCAGTCTATGAATAATAGGCAGCACAGCAGAGCTACTGCCTCACGGCTTCAGCAAACATGGTTCCATCTAACCTTGGGTGCTTTCTCTATAGTTTGTATATCCTCCTCATGACCACGTGGCTTTCCACTGGGTGCTCTAGTTTCCTCCCACATGCCAAAACAAAGCATGCAAGATACTAGGCAAATTTCCCACAAGTGGTGAAGTTTAGAGCTACAGCGCGGAAACAGGCCCTTCGGCCCACCGGGTCCGTGCCAACCAGCGATCCCTGCACACTAACACCATCCTACACCCACAAGGGCCAATTTTTACATTTACCAAGCCAATTAACCTACAAACCTGTACGTCTTTGGAGTGTGGGAGAAAACCAAAGATCGCGGAGAAAACCCATGCAGGTCATGGGGAGAACGTACAAACGGGATCGAACCCGGGTCTGCTGCGCTGCATTTGCTGTAAGGCAGCAACTCTACCGCTGCCCAGTCTGAGTAGAAGTCTGAGTAGAATCTAAACTTCTCTGGCCTAAAATCTCCTGAGACGTCCAAGTTCTTTATCATTCCCAAACTTAACACTTTAGCAGTTGTAACTTTTGCTAAAACCCTGAGTTATGTAGTCCCTCCTTAAATCATTGCATCTCTCAAATTCTTTTTCCTTTTAAGTGGCCTTTTAAAACCTCTCTGTTTGACCGGGTTTTTGGTCAGCTAGCCTAATAACTCATTGTGGCTCAGCACCAATTTTAATTTGGTAATGCTACAGACACAAGTACCTTGGGACCTACTGATACATTAAAAATGCCTTATAAAGGGAATGTTTGTGCTGGTGACATTAAAAGGAATAACAATGAAGATGACAACCAGAATGCCCGAGAACTGACCAGCAACAGTCCCATCTAATATTATATGCAATAAACCAACTGCTCCAACTTCACTTTAGTTAAATCCCTCAAATGGATAAATTCCTGCGTGTAACATACAATCCAGCATAAGAGTGAGGATAACTGGTCACTTTATGTGCAATAAACTGGTGAATGAGCTGAGGTCAGTCTCCCGAGTAAAGGAAGCACCTATAAATCTAAGTTGCAGTGCATATCCTTTCCATGACAGACACTGAAAATCTAGTTTATGTCTTTCAAACACCCAGCATGAAGATGTAAAAAGCATCTCTACAATTTCTGGAATTTAAACATTAAATAAAACACATCTCAGTGGGAGATATATTGCCGAATGAAGCAACAAAGTGAAAAGAATATTGTCACTGGTAATGAATATATTGTCCAAGAGTGATCACATCTGTCCATTACAGAGAAGTACCTTCAGGTTTCTATTTCTTTTATTATTAACAAACAACGTTTTTAACATTAAATCATAAACTGCAAAAAGACACATTAAATAGCACAATCATAGGCTAGTTTCCAGCTCAACAATACAATCTCTCTGTGGTTTGGATTATTTGCATCATTCTCTTTGTTCACAACTAAAAGACAACTTTCACAAGCTGTCTCTCAGGATAGTTTTATTTACACTGTACCAGAAATCATACAGTCACACAGCATGGATGGAGGTCCATGGGCCAAAATCGTCCATGCCAAACAAGATGCATGATGCACTAAGGGAGACCCATTTGCCCACATTTGGCCCATATCCCTTATTTCTAAGATCATGTGTGGGTTGCTCGTTTAGTTTAGTTTAGTTTACAGCGCAGAAACAGGCCCTTCGGCCCACCGGGTCCGCGCCGACCAGCGATCCCTGCACATTAACAATATCCTAAACCCACTAGGGACAATTTTTACATTTACCAAGCCAATTATCTTACAAACCTGTACGTCTTTGGAGTGTGGGAGGAAGCTGAAGATCTCGGAGAAATCCCACGCAGGTCATGGGGTGAACGTACAAATTCCGTACAGACAGCACCCTTAGTCGGGATTGAACCCGGGTCTCCGGCGCTGCATTTGCTGTAAGGCAGCAACTCTACCGCTGTGCCACCATGACCCCCCAAGATCGTTGGACACACATCTGCAAGACAAGGAGAAAGAAGACAGCAAGGATACTTTGTGAGCAAGCTGATGCCTGATGAGAGCTTAACCTGTTAAGTCAGAGGTGAATCCATGCTGATTGGAAGAACCAATCTATCACCTCTTTCCAGCTTAAGAATTTTATTCCAACCAGCTTGAGCAGGATGGTTGTGGTCTTGAGCGCCTCGAGAGGTCAAGGAAATTGGAATACACTCAGAATGACAGTGAAGGACCTTAGTGAGGGAAACCCCTTCAGGAGGGACCTCTTCATCAAGAAGGTTCTGCTGGAAGCCTGCAGCAAAGGAGATCCCGGGTAATGGATACTTTGATGTTATCTTCATGTACCAGCGGGATGGCAGAAAATGCTCAAGGATTTCCGGGAGAAGGGGAATGAAGCTCCGCTGTTGCTGCTGAAGGTAGAGCCACTCTTCACCCTTCCCACTCAGAGGAACGTGTGATTACGTGTGATTACAACATATGCTGGTTGTGAATGTCCTCACCTTCCTGGCACGTTAAGTCAAGGGAGCAGAAAGCTGTGTCAATATAAAGGATCTGTTCAGGCTTTGGACCTGCATGCCTTCATCCGCTCTTTGATGTTCATATTGGTTTATGGAGCCTTCATCCACTCTTTGATGTTCATATTGGTTTATGGTATATACAGGACACACCAGGGTGTGTCGCAACAAACTTGAATATGGGGTAGCCTAGTGAAGCGCAATAATCTACAGGTCTTCGGCAGAGTCTGAGGCAAGGAGGATGAGCAGAGGGGGACAGGAGGTAAAGGTACATTCTCCACACTCTCCTGTTGTGTGTGATTCTTGTGCTTTTTCTTTCTTGGTTTAGTGCTGTACCTGCATCTTTACTTTCAGTGACTGGTCTACAAGGATACCCAGGTCTTGTTGCACTTTCCTTTTACCTAATCTGACACTATTGAGATAATAATCTGCCTCCTTGTTTTTGCTACCAAAGTGGATAACCTCACACTTATCTATATTATACTGCATCTGCCATGCATCTGCCCACTCACTCAACCTGTCCAAGTCACCCTGCAACCTCCTAACATCCTGTTTGCAGTTCACACTACCACCCAGGTTTGTGTCATCTACAAGTTTGCTAGTGTTATTTTTAATTCCATCGTCAAAATTATTAATGTATATTGTAAATAGTTGCGACCCCAGCACCGAGCCTTGCGGCACTCCACTCGCCACTGCTTGCCATTCTGAAAAGGACACGTTTATTCCTACACTTTGCTTCCTGTCTGCCAACCAATTCTCTATGCATGTCAATACCCTACCCCCAATACCATGTGCTCTAATTTTGCCCAGTAATCTCCTGCGTGGGACCTTATCAAAGGCTTTCTGAAAGTCCAGGTACACTACATCCACTGGCTCTCCTTCATCCATTTTACTTGTCACATCCTCAAAAAATTCCAGAAGGTTAGTCAAGCAAGCTTTCCCCTTCATAAATCCATGCTGACTTGGACCAATCCTTTTACTGCTATTCAAATGCACCGTTATTACTTGTTTAATAATTGACTCCAGCATCTTCCCCACCATCGATGTCAGGCTAACTGGTCAATAATTCCCCGTTTTCTCTCTCGCTCCTTTCTTGAAAAGTGGGATAACATTAGCTACCCTCCAATCCACAGGAACTGATCTCAATCTATAGAACATTGGAAAATGATCACCAATGCGTCCATGATTTCTAGAGCCACCTTCTTGAGTACCCTGGGATGCAGACCATCAGGCCCTGGAGATTTATCAGCTTTCAGTCCCATCAGTCTACCCAATACTATTTATCGCCTAATACAAATTTCTTTCAGTTCCTCTGTTTCCCCACATCCTCCGTCCTCTAGTACATCTGGGAGATTGTTTGTGTCTTCCTTAGTGAAGACAGAACCAAAGTGCCTGTTCAATTCTTCTGCCATTTCCTTGTTACAACCCTTCTGCCATTTCCTTGACCCCAAGGAAAGGGAGTAGACAAAGAATGCAGGCTTGTAGGCCAGGTGAGGCGGCCAATCTCAACTTTCCCCACTCCATGTTTTCCCATTGCTGCCTCATATCCCTCGTTTTGGTCTCCAATCTTGGCGTTGAAGTCACCCATCAGGATAATGAGGTCTCTGGCTCCAATACTACCAAGTAGGTGGTTCAAGCTGTCATAGAACCTGTCTTTGACCTTCTCCTCCTCTGCATCGTTGGTGGGTGCATAACATTGGATTATGTGGGCTTTCACTCTCTTGTTGTTGGTTTTGAAGGTTGCAGAGATGAGGCGAGAGCTGATGGGTTTCCATGCCATTAGAGCCTTTCTAGTGTCCTTCGTCATCATTATGCCACTCCCTCTGTATGTTTCGCTCTCTCATCTTCCTTTCCGGAGTAGATAATGGACTGCCCACTGGCCAATTTGATCTCCCCTGACTGTGTCCATCTTGTTTCTGCCAAGCCCAGGACTGAGAGATTGTAGCACACCATTTTGTTGGCAGCAGTGGCAGCCTTGCCAGCCTGAAACATGGTTCGGATGTTCCATGTCCCCACAAGGATGGATTTCTTTGGCGTCAGAAGGTGTGTCAGCTTCCCAGCACCCTTGTGGGTTTGGCTGGGAAGCATCATGTTTCCCGTCACTGGGGCACCTTCTTCAACCAAGTGTGTCATTTGGTTTTCATTCATCAATGTTTCTGTAACTCCCACTTTTTTCCAGGGTGGGGTAGTTAACCCTACGCCCAACCCCCAACCTGGAGGACCAGGGACTGCTTCGTCTGCCTCCTCAACCATGACCTGTCCGGTTTGGTTGAACCTGCCAGGGATATAAAACCCCACCCAGCATAGCTCACAGGATCACTGGAGTACGCAAACCTCTCCACCACGTCAAGGCTGCAGTCCAGGAGAAGACATTTTGTCCTGCCTGTCCCCTTTTCCAGTTTTCTTCTCCCCTCCTACAATCAATAAGAAGAAGGGTCTCAACCCAAATGGCCACCTATTCATGTTCTCCAGAGATGCTGCCTGATCTGCTGTGTTACTCCATTTGTGTGTATTAAGCATCTACATTCTTTGTCTCTACATTACAATTGTATTCACCTGTATATATAACACAGAAACAGGCCGTTCGGCCCAACACATGCATGCCGACCTAGATGCCCCATCTTAGTCCCATTTGCCTGCATTGGGTCCACTTTTCTCTCAACTTTTCCTATCCATGTACCTGTCCAAATATCTTTCAAATGTCCATATTACTCTGGCAGTTTGTTCCATTTACCCACCACTCTCTGTGTGAAAAACATTCCCTTCAGGTTCCTATTAAATCTTTTCTCTCTAATCTTAAATCTTGATTCCCCTACCCTGCCTCTGTGCATTCACCCTATCTATTCCCCTCGTGATTTTGTACAGCTCTATAAGATCACCCTTCAGCCCCCTGCGCTCCAAGGAATAAAGTCCAACACTTCCTATCCTATAGCTCAGGCCCTTGAGTTCTGGCAACATCGTTGTAAATCTTACCTGCGCCCATTCAATATTAATAACATCCTTCCTCTTGCAGGATGACCAAAATTGAACACAATA
Organism: Rhinoraja longicauda; assembly: GCF_053455715.1. Lineage (NCBI taxonomy): Eukaryota > Metazoa > Chordata > Chondrichthyes > Rajiformes > Arhynchobatidae > Rhinoraja > Rhinoraja longicauda. The sequence continues at coordinate 43,317,099 of NC_135966.1, read as the reverse complement.
CTGCAACTGTAAGCTAACATATCAATGTCTATACTTAATTCCCTGACTGATGGGTGCCAAACTGCTGTAGTTCGGTAATCATCGCAACAAGTCCAGAGCAGCACTATGTCCCTGCCTTTAAACTCATTTCTGGAACACCCGAGACAACGAAGACTCCTAAATTAGACTCCTATTTATTGATTATAGCTCTACCTTTAACAGCATAATCCAATTCAAACTTATCTCCAAACTCCTGAACCTAAGAATCAGCATCCCCCTCTGCTACGGGATCCCCGACTTTCTGACCCACAGACCATAATCAGCGAGAATAGGTGACAACACCTCCTCGACAATAATTCTCAACACCAGTGCCCTACACGTGTTCTCAATCCCTTACTATACTCCCTACACACTCACAACTGTGTGGTCAAATTCGGCTCTAAATTCAAGTTTGCATATGACACCACTGTGGGGGCCGGATCACAAACAATGACAAGACGGAATACAGAAAGGAGATAGAGAACAGAACAATAACCTCTCCCTCAATGTCAGCAAACTCGACTTCAGGAAGCGTAGTGGAGTACCTGCCCCAATCATCATCAATTACAGTTCCTTGATGTTAATATTACCAACGATGTGTTGTGAACCAGTGATAGCCAGGAAGGCACACCTACGCCTATTCGGAAGCTGAGGAATATGGCATCATTTGGCAATGATGTGTACAAGCTTCTACAGATACACCATAGAAAGCATATTGTCGGCTAACAGCACAGCTTGATTCGAGAACAGCTCTTCCCAAGACTGCAGGAAATTGTAGGGAGCTGTAGATGTAGACGGGTCCATCACACAGACCAGACTCTCAACCATTGATTCCATCTATATTTCACTCTGCCTCAAGAAAGCTAAGAGTGAGGCCAAGCACAAACTGGAGGAACAACACCTCATATTGCGTTTAGATATTTTACATATTTTAGATATTTTAGGTACAGTAACTTACCAAACCTCACTACCCCCCTTCACTTCTTTCCCACCCCTCACACTCACACCCACCCTCTCATCACTGCACTCATCATTAATATATAACTTATCCCTCAGAATTTCTCCAATAACCTTCCAACTTCAGATGTTTGAGGCACTGGTCCATAATTCCCATGTTTTTCTTTGCAGCCCTTCTTAAATAAATGCATATTAGTCAGCCTCCAGTCTTCTAGCACCTCACCCGGCTCTAACGGTGGTTCATATCTCTCAGTTGAGACTCCTGCAATTTCTTCCCACAGTGACCTTGGATACATCAGGAGAGGAAGCTTTATCTACCTTCATTTGTTTCGGCAGGTTCAACATGTCCTTATCAGGATGGTGGTGGCAGCAGATTATGGGAAGATCACGTGAGTGGACAATGAGCTCAGCTCCCACACCCTCAGAGGTTCTCCAATAGTTGAGGTCAGTAAAAGGCAAGAAGATGGCATTTTCGCAGTGCTAGTAGGTTGAGGTGTCGGTCGAAGAGGCCTCTAGCAGCCCTGCAGCAGCTGGGGGATTGCATTGATCAAATGCCACTGAAGGCCCCATGGAAGTCAAACACATGCGTAGAGGGAACATGGCTTGCAGCATCATGGAGCGGCAGTAGAAGACACCGACAACTTCGCCAGGCCAGGCCAACCCCTACATCACCAACCCAATCCCTCCGCCAGTCAATGGGCCTTTGACGGCAAGATAACACTCAATATTTTTAAGGACTTGATGCTTGAAAGGTGCAACATGACACCAGAGATGTGGTGCCTCTTTGTGTACTACCTCAGAAGAAATCTACAATTTTTTACACTACCATTATTGCACTTTTTGTTTTTGTTTATATGATTGAGCTTATGTATACTATGATTTTATTGGATTGTATGCAAAACAAAGCATTTCATTGTATTTAGGTACATGTAACAAATGATGTAATTAACTATTGTATTACCTATTTTACGACTGTAATACAATGTCCTCAAAAAATCTCCATTAACTTTCCCAAGGACCCTTGTCTTTATGTCTTTCTCCAGGATAAAAACAGAGGAAAAATATTCCTTGAGAATTTTGCACCTCTCTTGTGGCTCCAAACATAGATGAGAAACTTGATTTCTGAGGGGCACTATTCTTTCTTGTTATCCTTTTCCCCTTGAAATATTTATAAAATCTCTTTGGATTCTCCTTAACTTCCAGAGCTATCTCATGCCGCTGGAGTCGATGTAGGTGAGGTGCTAAAAGAGTAGTTTCACTGAGGAGAAGGACTTGGAGGACAACAAGATCAGTGTGGAGAATACAAATATGCTAGGGCAGTTTGAGATCGAGAAGGAGGTTGTGCTGAGCCTCTTGAAGAGCATTAGCGTGGATAATTCATCGCTTGATGAAATCTATCCCTGATTATTGTGGGGGGGCAAGAGAAGAGATTATCTTGTCTCTTGGTATTCTCTTCTCTTGCCTTGTAGATGCCTTGACATGGATCTTTATTTCTTCTCTAGCCACAAGCTAAGTCCCAGAGGACCGGAGAGTAGCCAAAGTTGTTCCTTTGTTTAATTAGGGAAGGAGAGTGCATCTAGGGAACTATAGGCCAGTGAGCCTCGTGTCAGTGGTAAGGAAACTATTAGACAAAACTATTGAGGTAGGATTTACTCCCATTTGCTCTTTAGCAAAAAACAACAAGGCTTGGTTCACGGCAGGTCATGTCTTACTAACTTGATTGGGATTTTTGAGGAAGTGACGAAGGTAGGGTAGTGGATATTATATACATGGATTTTAGTAAAGTTTTTGATAAGGTCCTAATGGTAGGCTGATCCAGATTAAGATGCACAGGACTCATGGTGACTTGGTTGCATGGATTTAGAAATAGCTTATTCATAAAAGACAGAGGGTTGCAGTGGAAAAAAGAAATTCTGGATGGAGGTCTGTAATCAGTTGAGCCCCACAAGGATATGTGCTGCGACATCTGCTATTTGTGATATATATGACTTAGATGTAAATGTTGATGGGCTGGTGAAGTTTGCCGACGATACCAAATTCGGAGTTGCAGGCAGTGAGGAAGGCTGTCAGAAGATACAGTGGGATATAGATCAGCTGCGTAAATGGCCAGATGGAGTTTATCCCAAGCAAGTGTAAGGTGTTGCACTGTGGAAGGTTGAATGTAAGGGGAAGTATACAGTTAACGGCTGGACCCTTAACATCACTGATGTGTAAAGGGATCTTGGAGTCCAAGTTCATAGCTCACAAAAGGTGGCAGCACAAGTAGATAGGGTGGCAAAGAAGGTATATGGTATGCTTGCCTTCATTGCTGGGGGCATTGAGTATACGAGTCAGGAAGTCATGATGCAGCTCTACAGGATTTTGGTTGGGACGCACTTAAGAGTATTGCATGTAGTTCTCGTTGCCATTTACAGGGAGCATGTTGAGGATTTGGAGAGGGTGCAAAGGAGGTCTTCCAGAATGCTGCCTGGATTAGATAGTTTTAGCTACAAGTAGAGGATGGATACATATAAACATAGCACAAAAAGTAGGAAATTTGTGTTTGGTAGATTATTTCTTTGTTGTAACAATGCTTCTTGGCAATAAATCTTATACCGTTGGAAAGCCTGTTTATTTCTCTTTTAAATGGTGCCACATTTGTAAGGAACATGCATTTGTGGGATGAGCAGCAGAGCTGAGTATGTGGGTTGCGCCCATGAAAAATCTGCCAAATCTTCTCTGCCAATGCCAAACAGCTTATTCTGCTGTTGACTCTTGTTGGGTGTTGTTTGGTGGATTGAATGATTGAAGTCTGAAGAAACAAGACATATTGGCAATTTAACAATTTATTCATTTAATAAACAGGAGCCTCAGTAGCGTGTGGAAGAACCATACACAGCCACAACAGCCTGGCACCTCCTCCTCATGCTGGTTACCAGCCTGGTCACACACTGTTGTGGGATGGCATCCCATTCTTCAACCAGCATTTGTCGCAAGTCAGCCAACGTGGTTGTGTTGGTCACTCTGGCACGAACAGCACGCCCAAGCTGATCCCACAAGTGTTCAATGGGGTTGAGGTCAGGACTGCTGGCAGGCCATTCCATCCTCTCCACTCCCAAATTCTGGAGGTAGTCTCTGAGAAACCCTGCTCTGTGGGGGCGAGCAATGTCACCAGCTTGAAGTTGCCCTATCGCACGGGCCCTATCCAGATCAGTCAAACGTGGCATGCCGATTCTTGGAGCAGACACCTACTGACCACTGTAGCAGGGCCCATGCTCACAGATGCTGCCAATCAGGTGCCAATCTGGGGGTACCAGAAGCTCAAAACAAGAGTCAATAGCATTGTTACAACAAAGAAATAATCTACCAAACACAAATGTCCTTACTTTTTGTGCTATGTTTAGATTGTTTTAGACTTTAGGGAGAGCATGGAAACAGGCCTTTCAGCCCACCAAATCTGTGCTGACAAGCAATCACCTAATATACTAGTACTATCCGACACAATAGGGACACTTTACAGAAGTCAATTAACCAATAAACCTGTATGTCTTTGGAGTGTGAGAGGAAACCGGAACACCGGGAGAAAACCCACACGGTCACAGGGAGAATATACAAACTCCATACAGACAGCACCCCTAGTCAGGATAAAACCTGGGTCTCTGGCGCTGCAGGGCAGTAATTCTACCACTGCGCCACTGTTCTGCCCTCTGGAAATTTGGAGGCTGAGGGAAGACTTGATCTAAGTATATAAAATTATGAGAGGCACACATACCATTTAGGGCAGACATTCAGAACCTTTATCCCAGGGTGGAAATGTCTAATACTAGAGGGCAGAGCTAAAAGGTGAGAGGGGGAACGCTTAATGGTAATGTGAAGGGCAGGTGTTTACACAGAGAGTGGTTCAGGCCTAGGACACATTGCCTGGGGTGGTGATGGAGGCAGGTACGATAGTGACATTTAAGAGGCTTTTAGAAAGGCAGAAGGAAGCACAAGGAATAGAGGGATATAGATCACGTACAGGCAGATGAAATCAGTTTAACTTGGCATCATGTTCGACACAAACATTGTTCCGTGTTCTATGTGCTGTGTTCTATGTACTCCTCTGGGATACACTTGAATCCAGCAGTCTGTATCTGTCCCATCCTCAATTTGTCTCCCATCAGGGTTCCTTGCTCCCACCTGCCTTGTCCACTCTAACCAGAACATGCATATCTCACTATGAAACTTTCAAAAGCATCTCTTCTTCTGGACGTTCCTTTGCCCTCAACCTACTCGAATCAACTTTTGCACGTTCATGTCTATCATCAAACTGGATCCTGGACTAATTTAGTACTTTCACTTGTGGATCAGCCCTATCCTTATCTATAACTATTTAAAAGTTAATAGAACTGCTGCCGCTTGTCTCAAAACCCTCCCGACTGACACGTCCATGAATTGACCTGCCCAATTCGCCAAGAGTAGGTCAAGCTTTATCCTCTCCCTTCTTGGGCCCTCTATATATTACTAGAGGAAACTTTCCAAAACTCAATTGACAAAATTGACCCCATCTAACCACTTGGCACTACGGCAGTCCCAGTATATAGAGAAAGTTTATTATGACTCGGGTAGTTCTCTGCAATCTTCCACATATTTGTTCCTCAAATTCCCGTTAGCTGTTTGGAGGCCAATAGTTATAAAATCATAGTCATACAGCGTGGAAACAGGCCCTTCGCCCCAACTTGCCCACACGGACAAACATGTTCCATCTACTCGAGTCTCACCTGCCTGCGCTTGTCCCTCTAAACCTGTCCTATCCATGTACCTGACTAAATATTTCTTAAATGTTGTGATGGTACCTACCTCAACTACCTTCTCCGGCAGCTTGTTCCATACACCCACCACACACAGTTTGTGTAAAAAAGTTATCCCTTGGGTTCCTCTTAAATCTTTTCCCCCTTATCTTACACCTGTATTCTCTGGTTCTCGATTCTCCTACTCTGGACAAGAGACTCTGTACATCTACCTGATCTATTCCTCTCATGATATTGAGTGTCAAATCCAAATGGTCCAATGCCAACAAGGTGATCATCCTGTTTTTATTACTCAATTCCACCCATATAACCTCACTGGATGATCCTTCAGTAATGTCATCTTATACTACTGCTGTGATGTTCTCCTTAATCAGTAAATCTGCTGCCTCCCTTCTTTTACCATCCCCCTCCCCATCTCTATCCTGTCTGTGTTGTCTGTGCGCCTTTACCAACCTAGCTAGTAACACTCTCAAAGAATAAATCTGTAAAGATTTTTCGTTCATCAGACCATATGGCTTCTGCCTATTGGATTATGATTTTCAATTACTGTTATGTTAATAATGTGCTCCAGCGTATTCCAAATAACAGATGCCAGATTAACTGGCCTTTATTTTCCTGCCTACTTTCTCTCTCCCTCATTTCCTGAACAGTGTTATATTTTCAGTTTTCCAATCCACTGGACCTCAACAAAATCCAAGGAATTCTGAAACATCAGTCAGTAACCTTAAATGACTGCAGTCATTCCTATCAGAATGAGGGTGACCTTGTAGAGACATAAAATGTGCATAATAATAATAATAATAATGCATTACATTTATATAGCGCTTTTCATATACTCAAAGACGCTTTACAGGGATTTAGAGAACATAGGGAAGTGAATAAATAAATAAATAAGTAAACGAACAGAGAAAGGAGACAGAAGGTGAGGTGACCTTCAGTGGTTGAAGGCAGTACTGAACAGGTGAGACTTCAGTGATGTTTTGAATGTGGTGAGTGTGGAGGAGTCTCTGACGGTTTGGGGTAGTGAGTTCCATAGGGTGGGAGCAGCGATGGAGAAAGATATAGGTAAGATAGGTAAGATAGGTAAGATAGATAGGTAAGATAGACAGGGTCTTGTTCACACAGCAGGGGAGTCTGGAAACAATCGCCATGTCTACGCGTGGTCTTGCCAATGAATAGGAGCCCACATTGGGAACACCGGATACAGTAAAATGAAGTTGGAGGACGTGCAAGTAAACCTCTGCCTCACATGAAAGGACAGTCGGGGTCCCTGGATGGAGTCAAGGGAAGATGTACAAGGACAGGTTGCATCTCCTGAGGTTGCAGGGGGAAAGTACCTGGGGAGGGAGTGGTTTGGGTGGGAAGGGACGAGTAAACCAGTAAGTTGCGGAGGGAACGGTCAATGGAAAGCAGGATAGGGTGGAGATGGGAAAATGTGAATAGTGGTGGAATCCCGTTGGAGGTGACGAAAATGTCAAAGGATGATGTGCTGTATGCAACAGCTGATGGGGTGAAAAGTGAGGACTAGGGGGACTCTGTCCCTGTTGCGACAGGGGAGGGGAAGCAAGAATGGAGCTGCAGGGTACCGAGGAGACACGTGTGAGGGCCTCATCTATGATAGAAGAGGGGAACCCCCCCTTCCCTAAAGAACGAGGACATCTCGGATGTCCTGGCATGGAACATCTCATCTTGGGCGCAGATGCAGTATAGACAGAGGAATTGGGAGCAGGGGATAGAGTCTTTGCAGGAAGCAGGGTGGGAAGAAATGTAGTCTGGATAGTTGTGGGAATCAGTAGGTTTATAATAGACGTCAGTCGATAACCTATCTCCTGTGATGGAGACGGTGAGATCAAGAAAGGGGAGGGAGATGTCGGAGGTCCAAATGAAGTTGAGTGCGGGATGGAAATTATTACAATATGTCTAAATGGAAATATAGGGAAGATTCTTGGTCAAGCAAATCACCATACATTCTGACAAACTGTAAGCAACACAGGGGAAGAAAAACAAGGTGGAACAGGAAACTGCAGATGCTGGTTTGCAAAAAAGGCACAAAGTGCTGGAGTAACAAACTTGTGCTGCATTCTACGCTCTGCAGCAAAACTCAACTCAAACAACACAAGGAATATGGACGAGATAAGAATTGATTTATTTATTATCTTAAAGTAATTAACAGCTTTAGTACAGATGCACCATTAAAAACATGCTGTCAGGTTGCATCACATCTTGGTTTCAAACAGTTTAGCCAAAGACCGCGAAAAATTGCAGAGCTGTAGATGTTGCCTAGCCCATCACACATATCAGACTCCCCACCATTAATTTCATCCACACCTTACACTGCTTCGGAAAAGCTGCCATCATAATCAAAGATGTCCCACCAGTCATTATTTCTTCTCCCCGCTCCTGTCGAGCAGAAGGAAGAGAAGCTTGTTTTGCACCAGCAACCTTAGGAACAGTTTTGACTCTCCATTATCAGCATTCTCAACAATTCTTCCATAAACTAGGGCACTGTCCGATTCACCTCTACCACATTTGGTCTCTGGGATTCACCTCTACCCCATTTTGACTTTGTCTCTGGAACTGGTGTGCTACAATGCTAAGAACAATGTTCTACAATCTGCAACATTCCCTTTGCTCAACCTATTGTACTTGGGTTTGGCTTGATTGTATTATGTCGACTATTATCTGATTTGATAGCTAGCAAAACAAAGCTTTACACTTTAAGGTGTAAACAAAGTGTACTTCTCAGTACAGGTGGCAATAATAAACCTAAACTTAGTGACTGCCTTCAATACAGAAGACCATGGCCTGGTTTAAAAGGCGGTAGTTTAGAATTGTTCATACATCCTAAACCCAAATTATCATAACCCAGAAAAGCCAACCTTGTCACAAAGATTATGAAGGGAGGGGATAAGGTGGAAGGGAGGTTGGGGTTTTCAGTAGACACAAAATGCTGGTAACTCAGCGGGACAGGCAGCATCTCTGGAGAAGGAATAGATGAGGTTTCGGGTCGAGATCCTTCTTCAGACAGGTTTTCAGAGCCTGCTGGCCGCGTCTCCATTTCCCCACCCCGGCTGTGGTGTATACCCGCAGCACTGGCGACCGTGAAGAGGGCGGGCTGCTAACTCACTCAAACGGTTCCCCCTCCCCATCGGCAGCGAGTCTGCTGCAATCCGCGCCCATGGCAGCTTTCACATCTCCTGTAACTGTCTGAGGCACTTACCTGCGGGTGAGCCGCCATATTGCCCCGGGACGCGGGCATGGTGACGGTTGGGAGCGCGGGCCGGGCCCACAATCAGGAGCGCGGAGGGAGCGCGAGCGCCGAATAACGGCCGGAGGGGCCGGGCAGGTCGTGGGCTCTGGAACAGCGGCCGGGGGTTGAGCGAGCATTTGCAGTCATCGAAGATGGACACAAAATGCGGGACTGGCAGCATAGAAGGAATGGGTGACTTTTCAGGTCGAGACCCTTCTTCCGTCATAGAGTTGTGTTGCACAGAAATAAGTATTTCGGTCCATACCGACTATGAACCCATTTGCCTGCGTTTGACCCATTTTCCTCCCAACCTTTCCTACCCAGCACTTTCTCTTCGTTCCATGCACCCATCACTTTCTGTGTGAAACAGTTGGTCCTCGAGTTTCTTAAACCCACCTCTCCTACACGAAGCCTTCCGGTCTCAGCTTAATGGCATGCTTCCTATAGCTGAGCAATCAGAAATGCACAGTTGTAAATGTCTCAGTTACTGAACTCTACCCCGGTTACCGAACTCAGTGCTCCAATAGAAGTGCCAAATGCCTTCTTCGCCATTCTGTCTACCTGTGTGACCACTTTCAGGGAACAATGTACCTGTGTCTCTTTGTCCAACGACGCTCTCCAGAACACTACCATTCACTGTGCAAGTCCTTTAGTTTAGAGATGCAGCAGGGACACAGACCCTTTGGCCCTCTTAGGCCACGCCGACCATGATCACCCGAAGACTAGTTTTATCCTAGACACTGGGGACAATTTTCAGAATCTGATTAACCTACAAACTTGCACATCTTTGGGATGTGGGAGGAAACCAGTGAAAACCCATGTGGTCACAGGGAGAGTGTACAAACTACATACAGACAACACCCGTAGTCAGGGTTGAACTCGAGTCTCTGGCGCTGTAAGTGCTGTCTTGGTTTAACTTGGTAAAATGAAACACCGTGTTCATTTGCCATTATTTGGCCCATTTCGCGAGCTCCTTGGGATCCTATTATAATCCTTTCTATATTTCTTCACAGTCCACTACACCACCAATTTCAGTGTCATCTGCAAGCTATGTTAACAACATTGTCATTCAGACTGTTAATATAGATGATAAACAATTGGATTAGTGGCCAGTGGTTGGGAGCACATGTCTGGAGCACAAGTGTACACCATTGATAAGAATATTGTAAAATGTTGAATATATATATAATGATTTCAGCGTAGCTAGCAATCTTCGAAAGGAGGTTTGCTTTGGAGGTTTAGCAAATAGTGAGTTTCTTAGTTGATTAGGGTAGTTTTCAAAAATATGCATGTATATTTTAAAATAATTTCTAATAATTGTATTGTCCGTAATAATACAATTAATCAGTAGTAATACTGTTGATTAACTTGAGAAATCACTGATCTGAAACAGTGAAATCTGTTTTCTCTACCAAACCTGCGTAATCTGTATTTCTAACACCTTTTGTTATTACTCTTCAATTTGAACAAATTAATATCCCCTATCAAAGAGGGAGAAGAGTTTAACAGACATCTTGAAAGTGATTATTTTTTTGTTTATGTTAACATCACTGACACTGTTTTCTGTTAATTTAACCCGTTTTATTTAAATAAGACTTATTTCCAGACAAAGATGAAGTCTTTGGATTGATTTGAAAAAGTATTTTAATATGGGTGGTGAATATTGACACATAAACATTGCAATCTAAATATTGGGAAATTAAATAAATTTAAAAAAGATTATTTGACCACTATAAAATACCCCTAGCATGCAGGTGAGTAGTAGAATCTGGGGAGAGCTGATGGAAATGTGGGGAGAATATAATCAGGTTTGTGAAAGATTGGTGTAAATGAGTGCTAGATGGTAGTGAACTCAGTGAGCTAAAGGGACTGTTTCCATGCTGTGTCTCTCTGATTCTTTGTAGGTGTCATACTATTTCCTATAGAAGTATTTGGTGATGCAGTGCTGGGAAAATTATTAAATGATAAAATCTAAACACAACAGCTCTTATTGTTGAAATGAATTTTGGTTTATCAAACTAAGATACCAGAGATGTAAAAATATGGAACTGATTTGATTTAAATAACATAAAGCTCCTGTAAAAGAGCCAAGAATACAGTTTGCCAAATTGCACAAGCTTCCTACACCCTACTAAGATCATGGTTACAATTTTTAGACTGAAGATCAATGGGCCGCTGTGTAAACTTTGCAATGGCTCCAGCCAATTCTCCTGCATACTGGTATCCTTATCATTCCACCAGGCTACATTAGTGGCTTTTTCTTTACTTATTATGTTTCTCGTATGCTAAATCCGTTTCCCAATTCTTAAATCACATCTTCTATCATTCCCTTTTTAATTCTGCTTAGTCTACATTTTGAGGTGCTTGCTTCATTCGGTGTGCTTTAGAATTAGTTTAGTTTGGGGGCTCATGTTGTCGACCCCCCCTGTGGTGAGCCCTGTCAACTGACCTCAGTCAGGCGAACGACAACAAACAGAGACAGCAGAAGCAGAGGCAGCTTCATTACTTCTGCTGCCTCAAATGCAAGAAGAAGAAGTTTAGTTTAGAGATACATTATGGAAATGGGCCCTTTGGCCCACCAAGTCCATGCCAAGCAGTGCTCCCCCTATACTAGTTCTATCCTACAAACAAGGGTCAATTTACAGAAAACCAATTAACCTACAAACTTGCATGATATATAGAAACAATGAAGCCTAAAATTCAGCAGTACATTAAGACAACAAGCATGCACTGACACCTACCTGCCTCAATGTTGGAACACCTGCAATCTATGATTAGCAAATCTGAAATCCTGCAACCTTACATGTTTTGCTTATGCATGACTGGGAAAAAAGGCTGATTAATGTATGGTGCAAGAGCCAGGATCTTTAGAAATGTTTCCATACCTACTGGGAGAAATGAAGATATTCAATACCTACTCTCTAACCCACACCTTTAATATGTAAATGACATAGAACAGATGACTTGCAGATACAGTCTGCGCTGGACTCTGTAGGAGCAGCAGATCATTGCACACAGCAAGAGTCAGCACCTGTATAACGCAGCAAACAATGTCACCTGCGTGAGTTCAGACATTCTTAAGAACTCTCAGTCAACCATGAGTTGTGTGTTGTACAAAAGATATAATAACAGATTTCCAGGTCCCTTTGAGAGAATCTCTGGTTTAACTATATACAGGTCAATTCATTATTCATAGTGCAGAAAGCTGTTATTTAAAATGGCTAATGAACACATAGATATGCTCAGGTGTGTAGGAAAGAACTGCAGATGCTGGTTTAAATCAAAGATAGACACAAAAAGCTGGAGTAACTCAGCGGGACAGGCAGCATCCTTCTTCCAGAGATGCTACCTGTCCCGCTAAGCTACTCCAGCTTTTTGTGTTTACATAGTTATGCTCCACGGGCATTTTGCATGTCACATTGACACAGGATGGTCACATTTTATTATTATCCGTTGCCACCAGAGATCTCATAATCATCATCATCTTCATCATAATCCTCTTCATCTTCATCATCTGTGATATATTTACTATCTCTGGTATGCAAATTTAATTTCATTGCTGATGAAGAATCTGCACATTAAAATAACAGACATTAATCACATAAGATAAGTTATAAATATACATGGGCCTTGATATTAACACAAGGTGGAATCATTGCGGTGAACACCACTCAAATGATGAAGTGTGGTTTTACCTCTCAGTCTATGTCTCTGCAGGAGCCAGGATGGCTAATTCAATTGACCAGCATTTTGGGTCCTACTAAGTTAATAGGGAAGGGAATATCAGTGGAAGATGTGAATGATAGAACATAGGACAGTACAGCACGGGAACAGGCTGTTCATCACACAATTTCTGAGCCAACCATGATGTCAAAGTAACCCCATCTGCCTTCACATGGTCCATATCCCGCACTCCCTGCATGTTAGCTTCTCTAAATTACTTTTACATGAGACTAGCATGTCTCTTTTGCACCATTTCACACCCCTCCCCCACTGGAAGTACGTTACAGACAGCTACCACTCTCTGTATAAAGAAACTTGTCTCATACATCTCCTTTAAACCTTCCCTGTCTATCTTAAAACTAAGTCCTCTGATATTTTACATTTCTCCCATGGGAATAGAATCTGACTATTTGGACTATCTATGCCTCTCATTATGTTATAACCTTCCATCAGCTTCCAGAGAAACTGCAGAGTTTGGCAGACATCTCTTTATCACTGATATTCTCTAATTCAGGCAACATCTGGGTGAACCTATCCTACACATTCTTCAAAGCCTTAGTCTTCCCATAATATGGAAACTAGAACTGAACACAGGACAAATGTAAACCAAGTTTCATACAGCTGCAAATTGACTTCCTTACATCTTCAATGCCATTTGCCTTCTTTACTATCCTCTGTACTCTTTCAGGGAGCTATGAACTTGCATCCCAAGATCCCACTGTACATCAATGCTCCTAAGGGCGCTGCCATTTACTGTATACTTTCTCCATACATTTGAACTCCCAAACCTCACATTGTCCAGATTAAATACCATCTCCCATTTTCCTGCCCATATCTCACAACTGATCTATTTGCTGTAGCCTTTGACAATCTTCTTTACAATTCACAACTACACCAATTTTTAAGTGATCTGTAAAGTTACTAATGAGTCCACCAACACTGTCATCCAAGTCATTTATATTTTACATTAGTCCCAGAACTAACCCCTATGAACACCACAGTCATAGAGGAAACAGGCCCCTCGGCCCAACTGGCCAACATGTCCCAGCTACACTGTCCCACCTGCCCGCTTTTGGTCCATATCCCTCCAAAGCTGCCCTACCTGTCTTAACTGTTTCTTAAATGTTGGGCTAGTCACTGCCTCAACTACCTTCTCCGGCAGCTTGTTCCATACATCCACCACCCTTTGTGTGAAAAAGTTACCCCTCAGATTCCTGTTAAATCTTTTCCCCTTCACCTTAAACCTATGTCCTCTGGTCCTCAATTCACCTACTCTGAGCAAGAGACTACCCATTCTATTCCTCTCATGATTTTATACACCTCTATAAGATCACCCCTCATCTTCCTGAGTTCCAAGGCATAGAGTCCCAATCTACTCAACCTCTCCCTAAAGCTCAGACCCTCTAGTCCAGGCAACAGGTTACAGATCCACAGTCAGAATAATGCCCATCTACCCCTGCTCTCTAGGCAATCTTTAAATCGAATCTACCTTGTTGTTGTGAATCCCACGTACCTTAATACTTTGGATCAGCCTACCATGAGGGACCTTGTCAAATGGCTTATCAAAATCTATGGAGACAACATCCACAGCCCTACTCTCATCTTTCATCTCTGTCACCTCAAAAAATTCAATAATATTCATAAAAGATGCCTCCCCTCCATAAAGCCATGCTGATTATCACTAATAAATCCCATGTCTTCCAAATGTGAGTAAATCCTATCTCTAAGAATCCTCTACAATAGCTTATCTTCCATTGGTGTAAAGATCATCGGCCTATAATTTGCTGGATTATCCCTAACAGTGGCTCTTCACCAGTCCTCCAGGGCATCACCAGTGGCTAGAGAGGATACAAAGATCTCTTGTCAAAGGCCCCGCAACCTTTCTTGCCTCTCTCAATAATCCGAGATAAAGAAAAGCCCAGGTTTCCTTATGGGGCCTAAAGGAACACATTTCTAGAGCACAAGAAAACTAAGAAACATCAAAAAATGTCCCCTTGCTGGGATTCTTCAGGCCATCCATGACCTCTAAGATGTTTGACTTGAGAGGAAGCCATTCAAACAGACTTTAAGCCAACTGCTGAATATTGTTAAAAAGCTGGTTAGGTTGTAAAACGGTCACTGTGCCCTCTCTGCATACTTATTGAAGACCTAGTTGGCTTCAAGTGAGACAGGTTTCCCTTCCCCACACGCCATGACGTATAAAATGACAATCAGTCAAATCAGGGTGGGAAATAATTAGTTAAGCGACATTCCCTCGTAACAGATGGGAATCGGACGGAGGAAATTAAAATCAAAGCCATTGTATTTAAAATCTTTATGAACAAGATACATCTGGGGATGAATTATTCAACATGTTGCCTGGCATAAAATTGATGATGTTGAATAAAAAAAGGCAAAGTCACCAAGATTGTGAATTAAATATTCTAGAATGTTAACTTTCAAAAAGGAACAGGAAAGGAGGGATAGGTATACAGTGGAGGGAATGGGATAAAGGGAGTTGAGAGGAAACATCAGAAGGTCAGGAAATCAAGTAAAATGAAGTAAAATCAATTTTGGTGGCTAATAAAAAGTAGGGGGCCAAAAACAGGATGTATGGAGTCCAATGAACAGTAGTAGTAATAGTCAAGAAATTACGAGCGCGATGCAATAATGAAGGGCATTAATCTACATATAGACTGAGCAAACCAATATTCAAGAACAGAGTATTTAAAAGATGCTTTTGTAGATCTGGGTGTTCAGGAACCAACAAAGGAACTAGTTATTACAGAAATAGTGTGTAAAGAGAAATGACAATCTTGTAGTTAAAAGCACTTTATGAAATGGTGATCATAATGTGATAATATGTTAGTTAAAGCTCAAAAATGATTCCGTTCAACGTTAAACCAGATTCTTCAATATAAAAGAAGCAAACGATGAAGGCATATGTTGTCAACGGTACATACGAAAACTTAGAATCGTGGTAAGAAGAATGCTTTTCACCCAGTGAGCAGCAAATCTTTAGAATTCTCAACCTAAGAAATGAATTCCTCAGTATATTTAAGGCAGGGATTGATCGAGTATCAAAGGATATTGAAATAGGTGCTGAGCTAAAAAATCAGCAATCTGAATAATAGCGATGGCATAAAAGACTGACCTGGCCAACTCCTGTTTCTATTTTTGACATTATAATGTTTATCTGTTTCAGTTAGAAAATGAAAATTGGATGCTTGCACTACCAGGAATGTGCTCTGCATTGGCAGACCTACTTCCTGCAGTGTAGTTAATTGAGGCAGCAACATCATACAAAGCAAAATCCTTCAAACTGGTCACTGTTTATATAAGCGGATTGTGTTCTTGATTTGATAGCTGGGATCACAACTATACTTTTGCACTTCTTTTGCATTACACTGTGGTGTCAGCCTAAGTACTTGGTCTAATCAATAGTACTAGACCCTGTGTCTTTCAAATTCAAAAATACTGCGATACTGCTCAGATTTGTGACAACCTCATGCTTCCTAAAGACATTGGGTAAAATGGCATATGAAAGATTACTGAACTGGAGAACATGACATTGGGAATAAAATATTAATATGGATAGAACTAACAGATAGAAAACAGGTTGGTAAGTTATAACTAGTGCGGTGTCCCTGGGATTAGTGTTGTGCCTCAACAAGTGAGGGTCACTAAAAATGGTAGACAACAAAATCTTTGATACAAGGACTTTGACCGACTGAATGAATTAAGAGAGGGCACAGTAGTGGAGTCAGATGGCTTAAGAAACTTATTTTCTTAAGCCATCTGACTCCACTATCTCCTCTGGCAACAAGTTCCAGATATGAACTGCTACATTTGTAAAATCTTTACCCCTGAAATCCCCTTTAAACCTTATTTTCACCTAAAACCTATGTCCTATTGTTTTGGTGATGCGTCTACGATGGGAAAAGGTTCTGTCTATCTTCCCTGTCTGTGCCTCTCATAATCTTAGATACTATTAAGAGGTCAACCCTCAGCCTATTTCCTCCAGGGAAAATAAGACCAGCCTATCCAATCTCTCCTCATAACTAAAGTCATCCAATCCAGGAAACATCCTGATGAATCTCTTCTGCACTCTCACCAGTGCAACCACAACCTTCCTATCGTGTAGCACTATTCCAAGTGCAATGCACCAGCATTTGCAAAGTTGCAACATAATGTTCCCAATATTTATATTCTATGAAACAATCATGGCATACTTTTATTGCCATTTTTGGGGACCTATGGACATGAATATTATTATTTTTTAGACTGGGGCATTTAGCATGATGCAGGAAAAAGGAGTTAGATCACAGGCCAGTAGTAAGTGAAAAGTAGCACAGGCTCAAGGAACTGAGTTGCTTACTCTTAATATGATGTTCCTTTCTGTCATCTTAAGTTACTGTTGTCCTGATTCATAACAGTAAAATGAAAAATATATATTCTAAAATATTATAGATGAATAGAGATTTACTAGAATGGTGTATGAATTCAGTGAGCAGATTGATAATCAGGTGATTTAGTCTTCAGGTAAATGGTAAAATGACGTACAGAGGTGAGAATTTTTTTAACAGAAAATTCTGTTTTAAACACTCAGGAATTTGTCATTGAAATTGATTCCAAAAGTGAATGGGTATGTAATGGGAAAAATATATTTTCATGAGAATGAAAAAAGAGCAGATGATTGGAACTGGAAACACAAGGGACTGCAGCTGCTGAAATCTTGAGCAAAAATCAAAGTGCTGGAGGAAATTAGCAGGTTAGGCAACATTAGCAAATTTGCAGATGACAAAGCTAGGTGGCAGCGTGAACTGTGAGGAGGATGCTATGAGGATGCATGGTGACTTGGACAGGTTAGGTAAGTGGACAGATGCATGGCACTTTGGTGGCAAGAACAGGAAGGCAGATTATTATCTGAATGGTGTCAAGTTAGGATAAGGGGAAGTACAACGAGATCTGGGTGTCCTTGTACATCAGTCACTGAAAGTAAGCATTCAGGTACAGCAGGCAGTGAAGAAAGCTAATGGCATGTTGGCCTTCATAACAAGAGGAGATTAGTATAAAGAGATCCTTCGGCAGTTGTACAGGGCCCTAACGAGGGGGATTCTGTCCTTGTTACGAATGGGGGGAGGGGAAGCAAGAGCGGAGCTGCGGGATGTAGAAGAGACCCTAGTGAGAGCCTCATCTATAATGGAAGAGGGGAAGCCCCGTTTCCTGAAGAATGAGGACATCTCTGATGCCCGAGTGTGAAACACCTCATCCCGGGCGCAGATGAGGCGTAGATAGAGGAATTGGGAGTGGGGGATAGACTTTTTGTAGGAGACAGGGTGGGAAGAAGTATAGTCCAGATAGCTGTGCGAGTCAGTGGGTTTATAGTAGATGTCAGTCACTAGTCTGTCTCCTGTGATGGAGATGGTGAGGTCCAGAAACGGGAGATGTCGGAGATAGTCCAAGTATATTTTAGGGCAGGATGGAAATTGGAAGTGAAGTGTATGAAGTCAGTGAGTTCTGCATGGGTACAAAAGGTAGCACCAATGCAGTCGTCGATGTAGCGGAGGTAGAGTTCGGGAATGGGGCCGGTGTACGTCCGGAAAAGAGATTGTTCGACGTACCCGACAAACAAGGGCCCATGCGAGTGCCCATAGCTATGCCTCTGGTTTGGAGGAAGTGGGAGGAGTTAAAGGAGCAGTTGTTAAGGGTAAGAACCAGCTCTGCTCGGCGGAGGAGTGTGTTAGTAGATGGAGATTGGCTGGTTCTACGGTCGAGGAAGAAACGGAGGGCTTCGAGACCATCCTTGTGGGGGATGGAAGTGTAGAGTGACTGGACATCTATGGTAAAGATGAGGGAGTGGGGACGAGGTGACAGAACAGGGCAAGGAAATAGTAACCTTGACGAGTTACTCCAATACAGCTTTTAGATTGCAGCTACAGAGGGGTGAGGATATAAGAGTATTTTTAAAGGTGGAAACATTTGCCTTCTGTGATGCTGCACTATTATTAGTGTATTATTGGTTTGTGTACAGTCATGTGTACTGAGATATGGTGAAAATGTTTATTTTTGCGTGCTCTCCAAGCAACTCAGAAGAGTACATAAGTAGTGCAAAAGAGAAAATAAACAGAGCATAGAATATAGTGCTACAGGCATAGAAACAAAGTGCAAGGCACAACAAGGTCGGCAGAGGGGCGGCAGGTGAAGGAGTGAGTGCGGAGAATTGCTGAGGAATTTAATTAGCAAATCGGTAAGCTAGCTAATTAGTCAATAGACAATAGACAATAGACAATAGGTGCAGGAGTAGGCCATTCGGCCCTTCGAGCCAGCACCGCCATTCAATGTGATCATGGCTGATCATTCTCAATCAGTACCCCGTTCCTGCTTTCTCCCCATACCCCCTGACTCCGCTATCCTTAAGAGCTCTATCTAGCTCTCTCTTGAATGTATTCAGAGAATTGGCCTCCACTGCCCTCTGAGGCAGAGAATTCCACAGATTCACAACTCTCTGACTAAAAAAGTTTTTCCTCATCTCTGTTCTAAATGGCCTACCCCTTATTCTTAAACTGTGGCCCCTGGTTCTGGACTCCCCCAACATTGGGAACATGTTTCCTGCCTCTAACATGTCCAACCCCTTAATAATCTTATACGTTTCGATAAGATCCCCTCTCATCCTTCTAAATTCCAGTGTATACAAACCTAGTCGCTCCAGTCTTTCAACATATGACAGTCCCGCCATTCCGGGAATTAACCTAGTAAACCTATGCTGCACGCCCTCAATAGCAATCCTAGTCAATTTATCAGCTAATATGAGCAAGGTTTGCTCTCGGGCAGCAGCTTGTCGGGGAGTGGCCTTGTCGAGGGAAGTGCCTTGTGAGAAAAAGTGTGAGTCTTTGGCTTGAGAGTCTTCGGCGAGGAGGCTGAGGGAGGAGACTACGCCAAAGGTTGGAGAGCGTGAGACACAGTTAAGAAATGACAGATAAGCTGAAACAGAATGATACTTGCAGGATGTGGGAAGTCAGGGACACTGCTGGTGCCTCTGGCTGCTCCAACTGTGGAAAATGTGTCCAGGTTCCGCTCCTCAAGGACCGTGTCGGGGCACTGGAGGGGCAACTGGATGACCTCAGGATCGTCTGGGAAAACGAGAGTTTCCTGGACAAGACCGACAGCGAGATCGTTACACCGAAAATACCGGAAGAGAGAAGGTGGGTGACGATGAGGAAGGGAAGGAAGCTTGGAGTACAGGAGACCCCAGGGGATGTACCTCTTGAAAACAGGTTCACCCTCATGGAAGCTGTTGGGCAGAAGACACTGCCAGTCTGAGCGGCAGACAAGTCTGTGAGGCAAAACGTGGCCAAAAAGGCAGACGTCAGGCAGAGAGGGGACTCCATAGTGCGTGGTACAGATGGGGGTTTCTGCGGCAACAGGTGGGATTCGAGGATGGTGTGTTGCCTCCCTGGTGCCAGTATCCAGGACGTCATGGACCGAATGCAGGGCATCCTCAAGGGTGAAGATGAGCAACCAGAAGTGGCAGTGCATGTCGGAACAAATTACGTCGGGAAGAAGAGGAAAGAGATTCTCCAGTGTGACTTTAAAGAGCTTGGAAGAAGGCTAAAAAGCAGGACCTCCAGGGTGGTTATCTCTGGATTGCTTCCAGTTCCTCGTGCTGTTGAGGGCAGGAACAGGGAGATCGGGGATCTGAATGTGTGGCTGAGGAGCTGGTGCTGGGGGCAGGGATTTAGATTCTTAGACCACTGGGAACTTTTTGGGGGTAAGGGTGAATTGTACAAAAGGGACGTGTTGCACTTTAACAGGCAGAGGACCAGCATTCTGGCAGGCAGGTTTGCCACTGCTGCACGGGTGGGTTTAAACTAAATAGTGGCGTGGGGGAGACAAATTGGAAATACAAGGATGGAGTTAAAGGGAAAGGGAGTATAGGAAAAGTTAAGAAAGACGCCACAATTAACAGGACAGAAAGCTCACGAAGGGATAGGAGGCCAAATGAAATAGGAATTGATGTGAAAGGTGAGATGAGTAATGGATTAATGGTATATATGAATGCGCGAAGTTTAAGAAGTAAAGTGGGTGAGCTTGGTAGATATGACATTGTGGGGATCACAGAGACATGGCTGCAGGAGAATTGGGCCTGGGGATTGGGAATTGAATATTCAGGGTTATACATCCGATAGAAAGGACTGGCATGTGGGCAGAAGAGGTGGAGTAGCTCTGTTGGTGAGGGATGAAATTCAGTCCCTTGCAAGGGGTGACATAGTGACCGATGATGTAGAGTCGCTGTGGATAGAATTGAGGAATTGTAAAGGTAACAAGCCACTAATGGGAGTTATCTACAGGCCCCCAAACAGTAGCCTGGATATAGGGTGCAAATTGCAGCAGGAGTTAAAATTGGCATGTAACAAAGGTAATGCAACTGTGGTTATGGGAGATTTCAATATGCAGGTAGACTGGGAAAATCAGGTTTGTTCTGAACCCCAAGAAAGGGAGTTTGTAGAGTGCCTCCGAGATGGATTCTGAGAGCAGCTTGTACTGGAGCCTACCAGAGAGAAGGCAATTCTAGATTTGGTGTTGTCCAATGAACCAGAGTTCATAAGGGAACTCAAGGTAAAGGAACTGCTAGGAGGTAGTGACTAAAATATGATAAGTTTTAATCTGCAATTTGAGAGGGAGAAGGTTAAATCAGAAGTGTGAGTGTTGCAGTTGAACAAAGGGGACTATGAAGGCATGAGGTCGACTGGCAAAGGATCCTAGCAGGAATGACGGTGGAAAGCAATGGCAGGAATTTCTGGGCATAATCCAGAAGATGCAGGATCATTTCATTGCAAAGAGGAAGAAAGATTCTAAGGGGAGTAAGAGGCAAACGTGGCTGACAAGGGAAGTTAGGGATGGAATAAAACTAAAAGAAAAAGTGTATAACATAGCAAAGAGTAGCGGGAAGCCAGAGGATTGGGCAACTTTGAAAGGACAACAGAAGGTAACAAAAAGGGCAATACGGGGTGAAAAGATGAAGTACGAGGGTAAGCTGACCCAGAATATAAAGAAGGATAGTAAAAGCTTCTTTAGGTATGTTAAGAGAAAAGGATTAGTAAAGACAAATGTGGGTCCCTTGAAGGCAGAAACGGTGAAATTATTATGGGAACAAGGAAAGGGCAAAAGAGTTCAACAGGTACTTTGGTTCTGTCTTCACTAAGGAAGGCACAAACAGTCTCCCAGGTGTACTAGAGGACAGAGGATCTAGGGAGACAGAGGAACTGAAAGAAATTTGCATTAGGCGAGAAATAGTATTGGGTAGACTGATGGGACTCAAGGCTGATAAATCCCCAGGGCCTGATGGTCTGCATCCCAGGGTACTCAATGAGGTGGCTCTAGAAATCGTGGATGCATTGGTGATCATTTTCCAATGTTCTATATATTCAGGATCAGTTCCTGTGAAGTGGAGGGTAGCTAATGTCATCCCACTTTTCAAGAAAGGAGCAAGAGAGAAAACAGGGAATTATAGACCAGTTAGCCTGACATCGGTGGTGGGGAAGGTGCTGGAGTCAATTATTAAAGAAGTAGTAATGGCGCATTTGGATAGCAGTAAAAGGATTGGTCCGAGTCAGCATGGATTTATGAAGGGGAAATACTGCTTGACTAATCTTCTGGAATTTTTTGAGGATGTGACAAGTAAAATGGATGGAGAGCCAGTGGATGTAGTGTATCTGGACTTTCAGAAAGCCTTTGAAAAGGTCCCACACAGGAGATTAGTGGGCAAAATTAGAGCACATGGTATTGGGGGTAGGCTATTGACATGGATAGAGAATTGGTTGGCAGACAGGAAACAAAGAGTAGGAATAAACAGGTCCCTGTCAGGATGGCAAGCAGTGGCGAGTGGAGAACTCAATGCTCGGTGCTGGGGCCGCAACTGTTTACAATATATATATTAATGATTTGGATGATGGAATTAAAAGTAACACTAGCAAATTTGCAGATGACACAAAGCTGGGTGGCAGTGTGAACTGCGAAGAGGATGCTAGGAGGTTGCAGGGTGACTTGGACAGGTTGAATGAGTGTGCAGATGCATGATAGATGCAGTGTAATATAAATAAATGTGAAGTTATCCACTTTGGCGGCAAGAACAAGGAGACGGATTATTATCTCAATGGTGTCAGATTAGGAAAAAGGGAAGTGCAACGAGACCTGGGTGTCCTTGTAGTACAGTCACTGAAAGTATACATGCAGGTACAGCAGGCAGTGAAAAAAAGCTAATGGCATGTTGGCCATAACGAGAGGATTTGAGTGTAGGAGTAAAGAGGTCCTTCTGCAGTTGTACAGGGCCCTGGTGAGACCACATCTGAAGTATTGTGTGCAGTTTTGGTCTCCTAATTTGAGGAAGGACATCCGTGCTATTGAGGCAGTGCAGCATAGGTTCATGAGGTTAATCCCTGGGATGGCGGGACTGTCATATGAGGAAAGATTGGAAAGACTGGGCTTGTATTCACTGGAATTTAGAAGGATGAGAGGGGATCTTATTGAAACATATAAAATTATAAAAGGACTGGACAAGCTAGATGCAGGAAAAATGTTCCCAATGTTGGGGGAGTCCAGAACCAGGGGCCACAGTCGAAGAATAAACGGGACGCCATTTAAAACTGAATGAGAAAAAACTTTTTCACCCAGAGAGTTGTGAATTTGTGGAATTCTCTGCCACAAAAGGTAGAGGCCAATTCATTGGATGAATTTTAAAGAGAGTTAGATAGAGCTCTAGGGGCTAGCGGAATCAAGGGATATGGAGAGAAGGCAGGCACAGGTTACTGATTGTGGATGATGCAGCCATGATCACAATAAATAGCGGTTCTGGCTCGAAAGGCCAAATGGCCTCCTGCACCTATTTTCTATGTTTCTCAGGTAGATTGGCAGATCGGGAATTCATCCTTGGAACATGTGAGGTTCATTTAAGTGTCTGATAACAGCAGGGAAGGTTCTGGTGGTACATGCTTTCAAGTTTTTGTTTCTTCTGCCTATCGGGAGAGGGGAGAAGAAATAATGTCTTGGGTACGAATTGTTCTTGATTGTGTTGGCTGCATTTCTGAGACAGCGTGAAGTGCAGATGGAGTCAATGGTGGGAGGTTTGGGCAGGTCTTGGGCATACCAGCTGCCATGCCAATTTTTGGTGCATCGGGATAGGATGCTTTCTAAGGTGCATTTATAGAAATTGGTAAGAATCAATGGAGTCATGCTGAATTTTCTTAACCAAGAAGTTACTTTGATGTGCGAATGCTTCCACTTTTGGGTCAGATGGTTGTGGGTTTGAACAACCAAGGCAGTCATGGGTGAGATTATTCTCATTTGAAAGGATATTTTGCTAACTCACTTAGGTAAATGTAAAAGATTCCATAGCACTATCATTAAGAAGAGAGAGCAATTCATCCCAGTGCCTTATGGTACCGTCACACGGCAGTAAGGGCTGCTGCCTCAAAGCTTCACTGACCCAGATGCAGTCTTATCTCTAGTGCCATCGGCTTTTCTCCCTGTGACTGAATGGGCTTCTTCTGGGTGCTCCAGTATCCCCCTGAATCCCTGTAGTTGAAACTTCAGCTTTGTTTCTGGGTCTATAGATGCTGCCTGATGTGCTGAGCCTCTGCAGTCACTTTTATTTTTATGAACTAACCTTAACATAAGAGGCCACCCTGAAGGAATAAAGATAAGCACTTTATTGCACAAAGGATTTCGGGAACCTATAGTTCTCTTCCCACAGAAGGACATGGTCATTGGATCTCGTGGAGCGTTCGCAATTAGGTTTGATGGAATTTTGTTGATGATCAGTTACTATTTCATTCAGTGAGGTCAAGGGAGTGAATCCTTCTGTTTCTCAGTTCCTCCCTGTCCAAGTGTGTCGAATCCAAATTCTTGAAAATTCAGTGTCTTTAAGGAGAGACTATCTTTAATTAACAACTAAAATATTTGTGTCTGGAAGCATTTGTGCACAAAATGATTTATTTATAACAAACAATTAAGCAGACCGGATAATCAAGGGCCCATTGTGCTTCCTTGATAATACTTTAAGCTTCTACATGTAGGTCCCTTGCAGTAGACATGTAGGTCCCTTGCAGAAGACATAAACCGTCTGCCGGAAATAGCGGGGGACCGGGGGTCTAATGAGATGGAGGAACTGAGGGAAATCCAGGTTAGTCGGGAAGTGGTAAATCCCCAGGGCCAGATAGGCTGCATCCCAGAGTGCTTAAGGAAGTAGCCTCAGAAATAGTGGATGCATTAGTGATAATTTTTCAAAACTCTTTAGATTCTGGAGTAGTTCCTGAGGATTGGAGGGTAGCTAATGTAACCCCACTTTTTAAAAAGGGAGGGAGAGAGAAAACGGGGAATTATAGACCAGTTAGCCTAACATCGGTAGTGGGGAAAATGCTAGAGTCAGTTATTAAAGATGTGATAGCATCACATTTGGAAAGTGGTGAAATCATCGGACAAAGTCAGCATGGATTTACAAAAGGCAAATCATGTCTGACGAATGTTATAGAATTTTTCGAGGATGTAACTAGTAGAGTGGATAAGGGAGAACCAGTCGATGTGTTATATCTGGACTTTCAGAAGGCCTTCGACAAGGTCCCACATAGGAGATTGGTGTACAAACTTAAAGCACACGGTATTGAGGGTTCAGTGTTGAGGTGGATAGAAAATTGGTTGGCGGACAGGAAGCAAAGAGTAGGAATAAACGGGTCCTTTTCGGAATGGCAGGCAGTGACTAGTGGGGTACCGCAAGGCTCAGTGCTGGGACCCCAGTTATTTACAGTGTATATTAATGATTTGGACGAGGGAATTGAATGCAACATCTCTAAGTTTGTGGTTGACACGAAGCTGGGTGGCAGTGTTAGCTGCAAGGAGGATGCTAGGAGGCTGCAGAGTGACTTGGATAGATTAGGCGAGTGGGCAAATGCATGGCAGATGCAATATAATGTGGATAAATGTGAGGTTATCCACTTTGGCGGCAAGAACAGGAAAGCAGAGTATTACCTGAATGGTGAACGATTAGGAGAAGGGGAGATGCAACGTGACCTGGGTGTCATGGTGCACCAGTTATTGAAAGCAAGTGTGCAGGTGCAGCAGGCAGTGAAGAAAGCGAATGGTATGTTGGCATTCATAGCAAGAGGATTTGAGGTTAGGAGCAGGGAGGTTCTACTGCAGTTGTACAGGGCCTTGGTGAGACCGCACCTGGAGTATTGTGTGCAGTTTTGGTCTCCTAATCTGAGGAAAGACGTTCTTGCCTTAGAGGGAGTACAGAGAAGGTTCACTAGATTGATCCCTGGGATGGCGGGACTTTCATATGAAGAAAGACTGGATAGACTAGGCTTGTACTCGCTGGAATTTAGAAGACTGAGGGGGGATCTTATAGAAACATATAAAATTCTTAAGGGGTTGGAGAGGCTAGATGCGGGAAGATTGTTCCCGATGTTGGGGGAGTCCAGAACCAGGGGTCACAGCTTAAGGATAAGGGGGAAGTCTTTTAGGACCGAGATGAGAAAACATTTCTTCACACAGAGAGTGGTGAGTCTGTGGAATTATCTGCCACAGAAGGTAGTTGAGGCCAGTTCATTGGCTATATTTAAGAGGGAGTTAGATGTGGCCCTTTTTGCTAAAGGGATCAGGGGGTATGGAGAGAAGGCAGGTACAGGTTACTGAGCTGGATGATAAGCCATGATCATATTGAATGGCGGTGCAGGCTCGAAGGGCCGAATGGCCTACTCCTGCACCTATTTTCTATGTTTCTATGTTTCTATACTGTAAATTTATTTCATGCACGGAGGGCCCTAGACATGGGTGTTGACATTTAATGGGTTGCAGTCGGCGGTGGAATGCTCCTGCTTGGTTTATCTTGCCTGCAGACATGCTGGTCACTCAGGCAGAAGCAAGCTGCCATGGCAGTTGTGAACACTACTTCCGGACAACTTGAATCCACCTGCCTCAAAAATCTCCAAGCCACAGAGTCCAGCTCTGGGAACCGATTCATGAAAATTGTCTTAAATCCCAAAGGATGTTGGGTCTTCTCAGAGCCCCCCATCCCCATCTACTCCCAATATTTAAGAATTAGGCAGATAGATTTCCAGAGACAAGAAACATCAAGAGGTAACAAAAAGAGCAAGAATATTGGGACAAAGGATTAGTCATGATTGTATTCGGTGGCGTTTGAAGGTCGAAGTGGACTACTACTTCTCCTATTTTCTATGTTTTGTATTGTAATCCCCAAGTTCAGATCAGGACCTATTGATCTCCTGTCTGACACACCTCTGGGCACAGAACTGCCAATCCCCACCAGCAGCATCCCCTCCCACCACCATGACCTTTCAGGCTGAGCCCATTATCAAGCTTCAGTGCCTAATCTTTGCCATAACGCTCCCACTGATCTTCAGTAACCAACACTAGCTTCAAACCCTTGCAACCAGTCCTTTTAATGAATCATTCTGCTAAATGTTCCAACCACGGGGCCTGTGGACTTTAACATCGTTAACCACCCCGACGCGGGAGTTTCGATCACCCAGACGGGGGCTTCGATCGTCGGCTGCGGGAGCTTTGATCGCCCTGACTGCAGATGGTTTGACTGCCCCGACCGCGGGAGAACAAAGGAAGAAAGTTGAACTTTATAGCCTTCCATCACAGTGAGGAATATGGAATCCACTGTGATGGATGTTTATGGTAACTTTTATGTGGTTCGTGTCTGGTTGCTTTTCACTTAGTATGGCTGTATGGTAACTCAAATTTCACTGTACCTTTATTGGTAGATGTGACAATAACCTGACCTAGAAACCTTGAACTGACTCTTTTTCCAATTCTGCAGAGATCCTCACTCAACAGGTTAATCTCAAAATCTCTTCACCAATCCTTTCAATCACCCCACCACCACCATGATCTTCAGCAGGCAATACTTGCCCCCTACCCATCTACACTTCATCCTCACTTGAAGCCCCTTTCAAACAATCTCTCAAGGCTGAACCTGGTCAAGGCTGAACCTGGTCCCTGCTTCTTACACTGTGTCCTGGGCATTATATAATTTTCCTGCAGTTTGCCTGCCTTGCGCCATCATGTGAATATGGTCAAATAGAAATTATTCATTTTCTGGCCATTGATAATGTAACAGAAGGTAGAAATACGCAGTAATGTGATGTTGTGTCTGTGGACTTTCAAAAGATATTTGACATGTTAACTTTGTCAGTGTGGTTGCAATACAGTTGACTATCAGCGTGGAGAGAGATTTGGTTAAGGATAGAAAATATTGTGGTTTATGCACTTTCCCAGGGTTCATCACCACAGCTGGTATGCTGTCTACATACATTTAGTAATTCAGACGAGAGAAACAGTGTACAATTTTGAAGTTTAAAGGTATCAAAAAAGGGTCTTAAACAGAAAGGAAAAAGAATGACAGATGAGATGCAATGCAGAAAATAGTGAGGATATAGAATTTGTTGGAAAGGACAATGATAAATAATACGTTAAATAGTATAATTTAATGTGCATACAACAAGATTTCCAGGAATTTTTCCAGGGTTAAGTGATTGCTGCTGTATGGAAAGACTGGAGAAGCTAGGGGTATTCTCCTGAGAGCAGAGAAGGCTAAAAGGATATTTGATTGTTATTTATAAAAAGGAGGAGCTGTTCACAATTATTGAAACATAGGCAATGATTTAAGAAAAATCTAACCAAGAGCTACATGAGGAGGGAATTTTTGTTGAGCAACTACTTGATAGAATTTCCACTTTCAAAAGGGAAAAGTACAAAGAAAAAATGATGAAATGCCAAAGAGTGCGACTGACCAGATTGATCTTTGGAAAAACTCTCAGAGACTTGATGGGTTGAAAAGCCTCTTCCTGTACTATATTATTGTAATATTTTTGAGATAAAGGATGGAATAATGTTGGATTAAAAAAAAGAAGGGATACTTTATCCAGAATGATATTTGTTTCAGTTAATGGTTAAATCTTAATGTGAGATTGAACTGGATTCCGTTACTTCATCTTACCAGGATCATTGACGCTCAAACGTGCAGAGGCGTGAGCTTCTCCATACTTATTCCATGTGTAACAAATGTAGATTCCCTCATCAGACTTCTTCAAACCCTGAATCTGCAACCATCCAGTGATACCATGTCGCTCTGGGCCTCCTCGAGCCTGTGGAAATATATAAAACAGGGAATACGAATTGTTGTTCTTCATGTGATCATTCCTCCTGCCACCCTTCCTGCTCAAAAGGCAGCACTGTGATAGCACTGTGTGGGTTGATGCACAGAGTCTCTTGCCCAAAGTAGGTGAATCAAGGACCAGAGGACAGAGGTTTAAGGTGACGGGGAAAAGATTTAATGGGAATCTAGGGGCTAACATTTGCACACAAAGGGTGGTGGATGTATGGAACAAGCTGTCAGAGGAGGTAGATGAGGCAGGGGCTATCCCAATATTTAAGAAACAGTTAGAAAGGTACATGTATAGGGCTGGTTTGGAAGTATATAGACCAAATGCGGGCAGGTGGGACTGGTGTAGCTGGGACATGTTGGCCAGTGTGGGCAAGTTAGGCCGAAGGACCTGTTTCCACACTGTATCACTCTATGAGTATGAGAAGGTGCGAAGGAGATTCACCAGAATGTTGTCCAGTATGGAGTGTTTCAGTTGTGAGGAGAGACTGGAGAGGCTAGGCCTCTTTTTCTGCAGTGGAGGATGTTAGGAACACTGTGATTAAGGTACACAATTATGAGGACTCTAGATTGAGATAACCTGAAGGGATTTTTTCCCAATACCAGAAGTAGACAAAACTAGAGGACAGAAATTTAGGGTACAGGGTAGGAGACTTCAAGGGGAGCTGAGAGGGGACCTTTTCCACTCACAGTTGTGATGACCTGGAATACACTGAAGCTAGGTTGCTGACAGTTTTTAAGAAGTGTTTAAATGAGCACAAGAATCCCTTAGGCAATGAAGGTCTATGGGCCAGGTGCTAGAAGATAGGAATAATATGGCCGCGTGGCCACTGGCTAGCATGGACATGATGGGCCGAAATATCTGTTTCGGCCCACCATAGCTGGCTCAGAATAGCTGCAGTATCACAGCATGGTTTGGATGCATCGCACCATGGTTTCGGAAAAGCTCCATCCAAGACTGCAATAAATTGCAGTGAGTTGTGGACGTAGCCCAGACCATACACAAACCAACCTACCTTCCATTGACTCCATCTATACTTCACGCTGCCTCGGCAAGACCACTCGCATAATCAAGGACAAATCTCACCCCAGTCACTCCCACTTCTCCCCTCTCCCATCAGGCAAGTCGTACAGTAGTGTAGAAACACACACCTCTAGATTCAAGGGCAATTTCTTCCCAGCTGTTTTCAGCAACTGAACCATCCTATCACCAACTAGTCCTGACGTACCATCTAACTCTAATAAAGTCCAATGAAGTCCGATTAAAGATAGTGCGAAGATCTCGCACTATCTTTAATCAGACTTCACTGGACTTTATTTTGCACTGAACGTTTATCCCTTTATCCTGTATCTGATTTCACTGGAACTTGCTTTTTAAATCACAAGCAACGTGCTTCTTCAACTTTGGCATCTTTTACATCTCCTACTGCTTTCACTCCAAATTCAAGAATGTCCTTCGGAAATGTTTTGCCTCCCTCTCCTCCTGAACAGGCTTCTTAAAACATGTTTCTCTGATCACACATCCTAATAATTCTTTCACTCACTTTTTCAATTGGTTACCTGTGAAATGCTTTGTAAATTTCACAATATTAAAGGTACCATTGAGCCGTGTATTATTGGTGCTATTTCAATTTATTTTGCGTTGCTGTCTTTAAATCATCAGATGTTGTGCAAGTCATTGGTGAGGCCATACCTGGAATATTGAGTTCAGTTTTGGTCATCCTGTTATAGGAAAAATGTTAAGCTGGAAAGGGGGCAGAGTAGGTTTACAAGAATGTTGCCAGGACTTGACAGTCTGAGCCATAGGGAGAGCAGGCTAGGAATTTCTTCCTTGGCGTGCAGGAGGATGAGGGGTAATCTGTAGAGGTATATAAGATCATGAGAGGAATAGATAGGATAAGTGCACACTAGATAAATGGTCTTTTACCCAGAGTAGAGGAATCACGAACCAGAGTTTATAGGTTTAAGATGACGGGGGAAAGATTTAATAGAAACTTGATTTAATAGAAACCTAAAAAACATTTGCACAGGTACATTGATAGGATAGGTTTCAAAGGATATGGGCCAAATGGAAACAGGTGGGACTAGTGTAGATGGGGCATGTTGGTCGGCATGGGAAAGTTTGGCTGAAGGGACTGTTTCCATGCTGTATGACTATGATTCCTTCATGAATTCAAGCCCCATTGTACAAACATAACTACATAATTCAAGCCACAACTCTAAATGGAACAAAGAGGGAGTGCTGAAATTACTGCAGGCGTTGGCTTCCCAATGATATTTTAGACTAAGGCTTTTGAAGACTCTTGGTTGGATTTAAGAGATCTTATGACAGCACTTGATGAAGAGCAGACGATGTCTCCCAGGCTCTTAACTAACACTTATCCCACATCTAACATTATTAGAACAGAATATCCTTTCCCCAACAGCTGTAAATGTCAGAAATCAATTAAACATTTCATAATTCAGAGCGATAATTAAAGGTAAAGGGTAAAGGTGGATCAATGGAATTGAGGGGCAGATTGATCGGTTGTTAAGGTTCCACCAATTCATCTTTTGGTGTTTCAAGAACTTTAATCATTTGAAATAAATTTTGACATGTAGATTAAGAAATTAATTTAAATATATTTATTTTATTCATCCTGTGGGAATGAACACTGAAGCTCCCTTCCCAATTTGCAGAGCAGATTCTTCACCTGAACAGAGATATGTGCATCATCTCCAGGCAGGAAGTTTTCATTCCCTTTCTTCCTCCATTCCACCAGGGCCATGGGATTAGCTGACACTTCACAGCTGAAGGTGACATAATTGCCTGCAACATTATGTGTGTTGCGAGGAGGCATGGCAATCCATGGAACTAGAACATAGAACACATATAGAACAGTTCAGCACAAAATAGGCCCTTCGACCCTGGAGTATTGTGTGCAGTTTTGGTCTCCTAATTTGAGGAAGGACATCCTTGCTACTGAGGCAGTGCAATGTAGGTTCACAAGGTTAATCCCCGGGATGACGGGACTGTCATATGAGGAAAGATTGGAAAGACTGAGCTTGTATTCACTTGAATTTAGTAGGATAAGAGGGGATCTTAAAGAAACGTATAAAATTATAAAAGGACTGGACAAGCTAGATGCAGAAAAAATGTTACCAATGTTGGGGTAATCCAGAACCAGTGGTCACAGTCTAAGAATAAAAGAATACAATTTAAAACTGAGATGAGAAAAAACTTTTTCATCCAGAGAGTTGTGAATGTGTGGACTTCTCTGCCACAGAAGGCAGTAGAGGCCAATTCACTGGATGAATTTAAAAGAGAGTTAGCTAGAGCTCTAGGGGCTAGCGGAATCAAAGGATATGGGGAGAAGGCAGGCACGGGTAACTGTTTGTGGATGATCAGCCATGATCACAATGAATGGTGTTGCTGGCTCGAAGGGCCAAATGGCCTCCTGCACCTATTTTCTATGTTTGTATGACCCAAACATGATGACGTTAATCTCCTCTGCCTGCACGTAATCCATATCCTCTCATTCCCTGCATATCTATGTGCATATCTAAAAGTATTTTAACACCACTATTGTCTCTGCTTCCTTCAGCAGCTGGCAGTGCATGTCTAGCACCCTCCACTTTCTGTGTATAAAAACCTACCCTGCCCATCTATATACTAAAACTCTCGTTTGTTTGTTTATTTGTGATCGAACTACAGCCAAAACGGTAGCTTGACAATTTTAGACCCACCTTACTCACCGTCGTCGCTTTAATGGTAAAGCAAGTCGTTTTATTGAAATCGGTGTTATATTTTTTAAGTTATTCACATTTTAAAGTTTAAATCTATCTCCTAGGGAGGGAG
The DNA here is from genome assembly GCF_053455715.1 of Rhinoraja longicauda. NCBI lineage: Eukaryota > Metazoa > Chordata > Chondrichthyes > Rajiformes > Arhynchobatidae > Rhinoraja > Rhinoraja longicauda. The sequence goes on along the minus strand of NC_135966.1, from coordinate 43,284,379 downwards.
GAGGGAGGGAGGGAGGGGGTGGGGGGGAGGGAGGGAGGGGGGAGGAGGGGGGATAAGGGATGTTGAGGGGGATGGAGATGGGGAAGGGGAAGTGGGGAGGGGAGAGGGGGAGGGGAGGGTGCTGCACCAATGCAGGAGAGGTTTGGGCCCAACTTGGTCTAGTTTCCTTTAAATTTTCACCTCTGATTTTAAAGCTATACCCTCTAGTCATTGACATTTCCAAACAGAGAACTTGGTTCTGACAGTCTACCCTATCTGTACCTCGTAGAATTTTATATACTTCTATCAGATGTTGAATGTAAAGAGTAACAGTTGCAAGTACTTTAACACTTCCTGAAATAGCTTCCATCCCACTATCCTTTCCCATTCAGTCCACGCCCAGGTTTCACCCTTGGTAGACACAAATGCTGGGGTAATTCAGCGGGACAGGCAGCATCTCTGGAGAGAAGGAAGTGATGACGTTTCGGGTCGAGACCCTTCGGCTCAGCTTGTGGACCATTTGTCTTTGCCATAGTATCATCACATATTGTAGCCTAAATATTTAAATGCTACACTATTGGAAGTGGTGGCTTTTGGATGAAGTTATTTAGTTAAGGGATTCCCTGATATGTCTTGAAGATAAACAGGTGTTTTTCCTTTGGTTTCCTGGGGAATATTAAGCAACAACTTAAATAGTTGTAGAAACATGGAAATGCAGATGCTGGAGTACAAAAGGTCTGAAGAAGGATCTCGACCCAAAATGTCACCAATCCATGTTCTCCAGGGATGCTGCCTGACCCACTGAGTTACTCCAGCACTTCGTGTCTCTAACAAATAGACGAGTTTATAGGTATTTGTGCGACTTTGCTGCGTACATGTTGGCTGCATATTTGCCCACATAAAAACTGTCAAAACGCTTCATCAGAAGATCCAATCGGCATGTACAGTAAGTAAGCCAATGTTACTGAGGTCATGGGGAATTTTAACATGCAGCTAGACTGGGGAAAAACAAGTTGGTACCAGATCGCAACGGAAGGAATATGTAGAATGCCTACGAGATGGCTTCTTAGAGCAGCTTGTGGTTGAGACTAGTAGGGAAAATGCAATTCTGGATTTGATTAGGGAGGTTAAGGTAAAGAAACTCCTAGGAGGTAGTAACCATAATATAAAATTAAACCTGTAGTTTGAGAAGCAGAAGGTGAAATCAGATGTGCAGGTATTATTGTTTGGTAAAAGTAACTACAGAGGCATGAGGGAGGAGCTAGCTAAAGTTGATTGGAAGCAGGGACTCTGCAGAAGGAATGACGTGGGCAGCAATGGCAGGGGTTTCTGAGAGTAATTCGGAAGACATAGGATCTTTATCATCCCAAGAGGAAGAAAGATTCTAAGGGGAGAATAAGGCGACCGTGGCTGACAAAGGAAGTCAAAGATAGCATAAAAATAAAAGAGAAGGCATATATTATTGCAAAGTTTAACAGGAAACTAGAGGATTGGGAAGCTTAAAAACCAACTAAAAAAGCTGGGCAGAAAAGAAGAAATATAAAGGTAAGCTAGCCGCTAATATAACGGAAGATGCCAAAGGTACCTTCAGATAGAAAGAGAGTAAAAGAGAGGCAAGAGTGGACATTGGACCACTGGAAAATTATGCTGGAGAAGTAGTAATGGGGAATAAAGAAATGGTAGGCAAATTGAATACATTTTTTGTGTCAGTCTTCACAGCGGAAGACACCAGGAACGTGCTGGAAATTCAAGAGAGTCAAGGGGTGGAAGTTAGTGGAGTGCCTATTACTAAGGAGAAGGTACTTGGGACATTGAAAGGTCTGAAGGTAAATAAGTCACCTGGACCAGATGGACTATACTCAAGCGTTCTGAAAGAAGTAGCTTTAGAGATTATGGAGCCACTTGTAGTGATCTTTCAAGAATCACTAGAGTCAGGAATAGTCCCAGATGACTGGAAAATTGCAAATGTAACTCCACTGTTTAAGAAGGGAGAATGGAAATCAAAAGAATGGAAATTATAGGCGGTTAGCCTGGCTTTAGGTTGGATTTAGATTTTAGAGAGCATCATTAAGGATGAGGTTTCGGAGTACATGAAGCACAGGATAAAATAGGCCAAAGTCAGCCTGATTTTGTTAAAGGGAGATCTTGCCTGACAAATCTATTGGAATTCTTTCAGGAAGTAAAAACCAGGATAGACAAAGGAGAATCAGTGGATGTTGTTTCCTTGGATTTTCAGAAGGTGGTTGCTAAGGTAGCATGCGTAAGGCTGCTAAACAAGATGAAAGCCCATTGTATTAGACTCTAGAGGGAAGATACTAACATGGATAGAAGATTGGCAGTGGCAGAAGGCCAAGAGTGGGAATAAAGGGGGCTTTCTCTGGCTGGCTACCAGTGACCAGTGGTGTTCCGCAGGAGTCGGTGTTGAGCCCTCTACTTTTCACGTTGTATATTAATGATTTGGATGATGGAATTGATCACTGTGGCCAAATTTGCAGATGATATGAAGATAGATGGAGGAGCAAAATAGTGTTGAGGAAGCAGGGACTCTGCAAAAGGACCTGGACAGGTTAGGAGAGTGGGCAAATAAGTGGCAGGTGGAATACAGCACAGCAAAGTATGCGTTTATGCCCTTCGATAATAGGAATAAAGGAGTAGACTACTTCTAAATGGGGAGATGATTAAAACAATCAGAGATGCAAAGGGACTTGGGAGTGCTGGTGCAGGATTCAATAAAAGGTTAATTTGTAGGTTGAATGCGTACTAAGGAAGGAAAATGCAATGTTAGCATTCATTTTGAGAGGACTAGAATATAGAAGCAGGGATGTAATGCTAAGGCTTTGTAGAACCATATTTGGAGTATTCTGAGAAGGTCTGGGCCCCATATCTGAGAAGGGATGTGCTGGCATTGGAGATGGTCCAGAGGAGGTTTATGAGAATGATCCTGGGAATGATTGAGTTAACGTATGATGAGTGTTTGAAGGCTCTTGGCCTGTGCTTGCTGGAGTTTAGAATAATGTGGGGGGGTCTCATTGAAACTTACCAAATAATGAAAGGCTTGGATAGAGTGTGTGTGGAGATGACGTTTCCTTTATTGGGAGAGTCTAGGACCAGAGGGCATAGCCACAGAATGAAAGGACGTACCTTTAGAGAGGAGATGTGGAGGAATTTCGTTAGCCAGGGGGTGGTGAATCTGTGGAATTCATTGCCACAGAAAGCTGTGGAGGCTGCAAGAGTATCAAAGGTTGAAGTGAGAAGGGATGAATAGTGTTGAGAGGGAAAGATAGATCAGCCATAATTGAATGATGGAGCTCGATGGGCCGAATGGTCTCATTCAGCGATATGATTTATGAACTTATTAACTCCTAAAGGTCTTTGAAGCACTTTGAAAAGCCCTGCTGTTGTGAAACCGGCTATATAATTGCAATTTGTTCTTTGCCATCAGAGATCCATGGTGTAATTGCTCATATTCCTTAAACTTTTCCCTGGAGCATGGTGTGAAAATATTTGCAGACTGACGAACAGCCTGATAAGTTATAATATGAACACACCTTCCATGCATGGAGCAGTGAGATCTGTATTGTGAAAGGTTTTACAAGCTGTTATAAATCATGCAAGTGGAATAGGAGCAATGAGGGGCACTCACAGTAAGCATAGGCAAGGATCCTATTTATGTCAATTCAGAAATAGTCCACTTGCTGGAACTGTTTGAAAGGGATTATGCACAATTTACAGCCATTCAATCTGCCAGATCCAGACTGATGTTAATACTCCACTCTAGCCTCTAACCATCTTTCTTTATATCCAACCCAATCTACATATCACGTTATTCCCTTTCTCTTATATCAATTTACCTACCCAGCTTCCAGTTTCAGTGTTCACAATTATTCCGCATTGATGCTAGTCTCATAAAATCATGTCTCTCTGTGTAAAGAGATGTCTTCTGAATCTCGATTTGGATTTATTAGTCACTTTCATATTAACAGTGGACACAATTTTGGATTTTTCTTCAAGTGAAAACTTCTTATGCCTATTTTCTTAAAACACTTCATAATTTTAAAGACCTTTATCAAATCACTCCTCAATATCTTTCCAGCGATATAAAGACCAGCCGATTCAACCTTTCCCCATGGTCATGATCTGTCATTTCTGGTATTATTTTCATAAATCTTTTTTTAATGTTGGTATTGGTTTATTATTATAGTTATGTGTACCATGATAAAGTGAAACATTTTGTTTGCGTACCATTCAGTCAAATCATACTACACATGAGGACAATCAAGCCATACACTAGTACAACTGGTAATGCATAGAGTGCAGAATATAGTGTTGCAGCATTATCGCGTTACAGTTACAGAGAGATCGCAAATTTAAAAAGTGCAAGGTCCGCATTGAAGTAGGTTGGGACATAAGGACTACATCCTATTTTATGGGAGGATCATTCAGTAGTCTGTTAGCAGTTCGGAAGAAGTTGTTCCTGAATCTGGTGGTGTATACCTTCAAGCTCTTGTATCTTCTGTCCAATGGGAGGGGGGAGGACCAGGGTAAAAAAGGTCCTTAATTATGTTGGCTGTTTTCACTAGTTAGTTTGAAGTGTAAATGTCTTTGATGGAGGGAGCACATTCTCCTCTGTCTCCACAACATGATTAAACCTACAGTATGCTATTCACCTTCTCCCTGCCTGAAAAACAACTAATCACTTTCACCATCCATTATTTAACTAATTATTTCTCGATGGCATCAAAGGCCCTTTATTATCATTTGCTTCAAGTTCACTGTCAGGTCTGTTACACTTATCAATAGCCTTCTGGAAGTCCTATATCATGTCAATTATATTATCTACATCAACTCTAACCATTGGCTGAAATATTCTAAAAATTGGTAAACATCATTTTCCCGCAGCAGATCTATGCTGATGGTATAATTATTCTATTTTGTTCAAGTCAACTATTATTTAGCACATAGCACATAGCATAGGTTCAGGTTCTTCAGTTCACAATGTCTGTGCCATACATGATGCCAAGCTAAACTAATCTCATCTGCCTGCATATGATCCATACCAATCCATTTCCTGCACATTCATGTGCCCATCTAAAAGCTTCTTAAACGGCATTATCGTATCTGCATCCACCACTATCCCTGGTAGTATGTTCCAGGAACCCACCACCCTCTGGATAAAAACTTGCCCTGCACATCTCCTTTAAACTTTGCACTTCACACCTTAAAGCTATGCCCGCCAGTCTTTGACATTTCCACCCTGGGAAAAAGTTTTTGATTGTCTATCTATGTCACTCATAATTTAATATACTTTTATCAGGCCTCCCTCAGTCTCCATGCTCTAGTGAAAACAATTCCAAGTTTGTCCAACCTCTCCAATAGCTGATGCCCTCTAACCAGGCAGCATTCTGCTAAAGCTCTTCTGCACCCTCTCACAAGCCGCAACATCATTCCTGTAATGGGGTGACCTAATGCAGACTAACTAAAGTCCTATAAAGTTGCACCATGACTTCCGGACTCATACTCAATGCCCCGACTCATGAACGCAAACATACCACAAGTGTTCTTTACCATTCTATCTACTTGTGTTGCTACTTTCAAGGAGCTATGGACTTAGATCCCAAAATTCCTCTGTGCATTAATGCTGTTAAGGGTCTTGCCATTAATTATATATTTCCCCTTTACATTCGACCTCCCAAAGTGCAAAACATCACACTTGGTTGGAGTAAACGCCATCTGCCATTTCTCTGCCCATTTCTGTAGTTAGGACAACACAATGGTGCAGTTGGTAGGGCTGCTGCCTCAGTGCTAGAGACCCCGGTTCGATCCTGACCTTGGATACTGTCTGTGTGGAGTTTACACATTCTACCTGTGACCACATGAGTTTCCGCTGGTGATCTGATTTCCTCTCACATCCCAAAGACATGATTGTTTGACGGTTAATTGGCCTCAGTAAATTGTTCATAATGTGTAGGATGAGAAAGTGGGTTAACATAGTACTAGTGTGAAAGGGTGATTGAGTGTTGGTGTGGACTTGGTGGACTGAAGGTTCCATTTTCATGCTGTATCTCTAACGATTTGATCTATATCCCACTGTATACTTTGACAGCCTTCCCCACTGTCTGCAACTACCAATTTTGGTGTCAGCCACATACTTACTCATGGACCTATTTGAATATGTGAGAAGGCGTTTATATACCTCTCAAATAACGATAGTCCCAGCACAAAGTCCTGCAGAACTATACTGGTCACAGATCTCCAGCTAAAATAACACCCTTCCATCATAACCATTTGTCTTCTGTGAGTAAACCAGTACCAAGTAAATGTGGACCCCATGGATCTTAATCTTCTGGAACAGCCTACCATGGTGGACTTTATCAAATAATAATAATAATAATAATAATATTCATTTATTGTCATTGCAACGAGTACAACGAAATTAAAAAATAGCCAATCCTGACGGTGCGTACAAACATATATGCAATAAATGCAAAAACAAATAAATACATAAATACAATTAAATACAATTATATTAAGTACAAGATTTTTTAACGGTGTTGCCTAGTGCAAAGGTAGTGTTCAGTTCTCGTATGGCCCTGGGGTAAAAACTGTTCTTAAGTCTGTTTGTTCGGGATTTGATCGACCTGAAACGTCGACCAGAGGGCAAATGAACAAACAGACGGTGGCCGGGGTGGGATGGATCTTTTATTATTTTGCCTGCTCTACTGAGGCAGCGTAGGCTGAACAGGTGCTCCAGGGAGGGCAGTGAGCAGCCGATGATCTTCTGGGCCGTCGTGATGACCCTCTGAAGGGCCTTCCTGTCCTTTTCTGAGCAGCTGGCATACCATGTGGTTATACAGTATGCCAGCACACTCTCGATGGAGCAGCGATAGAAGGACAACATGAGCTTCTCCTGCAGGTTGGTTTTCCTGAGGATCCTCAGGAAGTGGAGTCTCTGCTGTGCCTTCTTTACTGTGGTGATGGTGTTGGTAGACCAAGTAAGATCCTCTGCGATGTGCGTACCCAGGAACCTGAAAGCTGGTACCCTTTCCACACAGACCCCATTGATGTAGAGTGGGTCGTAATCTCCACTGGTTTTTCTAAAGTCAATTATAAGTTCCTTTGTTTTGGAGGAGTTCAGGACCAGATTGTTCACTGAACACCATGCTGCCAGCCTTTGGATTTCATCCCTATAGGCTGTCTCATCTCCTTCTGAGATGAGTCCAACCACAGTCGTGTCATCCGCGAACTTGATGATGGTGTTGGTGGGATGGGTGGGGGCGCAGTCGTGAGTGTAGAGGGAGTAAAGGATGGGGCTCAACACACAGCCCTGTGGTGAGCCGGTGCTCAGTGTAATGGTGGAGGAGAGGTGAGGGCCTATTTTGACGGTCTGGGGGCGGTTGGTCAGGAAGTCCTTGATCCATTGGCAGATGGTTTGGGAAAAACCAAGGTCGGAAAGTTTGGTGACCAGTCTGCTCGGGATGACCGTGTTAAAGGCAGAGCTGAAGTCGAGGAAGAGCATCCTCACATAGCTCCCCTCCCCTGCCTTAATAAAATCCATGTACACAATATGCACGTTCCTATACTCATCAATCATCTACATCATCTCCTCAAAACAAAAAAATAAATATAGCAAAACCTGCCAAGGACAAGGCCATGCTGACAGTTCCTAAATAGCCCATTCCCTTGCGAGTAAATCGTATCCTGAAGAATTCCCTCTAGTAGTTTCCCTCCTACTGAGCTGAGGCTCACCAGACAATAATTTCCTGCAATTCTGCAGTTTGAAAGAACAGTGAAATGTAAAGCCAGATGGAGGGATTTGGTAGGGAGGAACTGCAGATGCTGGTTTACACAGAAGATAGACACAAAATGTTAGAGTAACTCAGCGGGTCAGGCAACATCTCCGGAGAGAAGGAATGCATGACTTTTCAGGATAAACCCTTCTTCAAAGTCTGCGTTACTCCAGCATTTTGTGTCTATCTTTGGAGGGATTTGGTGGAAGGGGATGGGGATGGAAAAGTGGGGGAGTGGGGGGATGAGAAGAAAAAAAATAGGGTGGGGTGTTACCTAATACCTAATAACTTATCTATATCGGCGAAACCAAGCGCAGGCTCGGCGATCGCTTCGCTGAACACCTGCGCTCGGTCCGCATTAACGCAACTGATCTCCCGGTGGCCCAGCACTTTAACTCCCCCTCCCATTCCCAGTCTGACCTCTCTGTCATGGGCCTCCTCCAGTGCCATAGTGAGGCCCGCCGGAAATTGGAGGAGCAGCACCTCATATTTCGCCTGGGCAGTTTGCGGCCCGGTGGTATGAACGTCGACTTCTCCAACTTCAGGTAGCTCCTCTGTCCCTCCCTTCCCCTCCTCCTTCCCAGATCTCCCTCTATCTTCCTGTCTCCACCTGTATCCTTCCTTTGTCCCACCCCCGACATCAGTCTGAAGAAAGGTCTCGACCCGAAACTTCACCCATTCCTTCTCTCCCGAGATGCTGCCTGACCTGCTGAGTTACTCCAGCATTTTGTGAATAAATCGATTTGTACCAGCATCTGCAGTTATTTTCTTATACTTGGGGAATTCCATGTTCATATTGTTAAGTTGGAAGCTACCTAAGCAGAATTTGAGGTGCTATACCTCCAGATTACGTGTCGCCTTCCTGTGTCAATTGAAGAGGCCCAGGACAGGAAAGCCAGTATGGTAATGGGAGGGGGAAGTTAAAATGATTCAGCAGGCCTAGGGAGACAAGACAAAGTCATAGTCTACAGCATAGAAACAGGTCCTTTGGCCCAACTGTCCATGCTCACCAAGATGCAAGGTGGCCCAATTAGTCTGTTTGTGCCCTATATTCCTCTGAATTTTTCCTATCCATGTACCTGTCCAAGTATCTTTTAAAGCTGTTTGAGTACCTGTCTCAAATACCTCCTCTGGAAACTTATTCCATATACCCACTCGTCTCTGAATGAAAACGTTGCTCCTCACATGTGTATTAAATCTTGCCTCTCTTATCTTAAACCTACTGTATGTTCTCGTGTTTATGATTTCCCCTTCCCCTGGCTAAAAGTCTCTGTATTCACCCTACCTATTCCCTGTGTGATTTTATACACTTCTATATGATCACCCCTCAGCATCCTGCACTATAAAGAATAACGATTTAACCTACCCAGCAAGTGTTTGGCAATACGGTCACCTCGTCTGCCCTTGGTCTTGCCGATGTAAAGGAGGCCACATGGGGAATACAGTTGCCCACTATGACAACCCTGTTGTTTCTGCATCTTTCTATAATCTACATTTCTGTTCCTCTATCTCCTGCTAGCTCTTGGAAGACCTATAGTTAATCACATTAGAATTATTGCATCTTTCTTATTTTTGGGCTGTACTCTTACTGCCTCAGTGGACGATTCCTCTGAGTCCCTTCATGACATTCTACTTGATTATTAAAGCAAGTCCTACACCTCTTTTACCTCCCTCTCTGTTAGATCAGAAACATTGAAACCCTGGAATGTTGAGCTGCCAATCCTGTTCCTCTTGCAACCAAGAATATCCACAACAGCATAGTTCCAAGCATGGATCCAAGGTCTAAGTTCATCTGCTTTACCAACAATATTCCTTGTGTTGAAATGAACACACTTCAGCCCATTAGTTTCACCCCATTCCTTAGCCTCTCTGTGCCTGTCCTTCCTTTGGGACACAACCTCTACCTTCCCATCAGTCCTTCGATTTGCTGACTTTCTTCTTTGCTTCCCCACCCCTGCTACTCTAGTTTAAACCCTCCCGAGTACCACTAGTGAATGTCCCTGCAAGGATATTAGACTCCCATGTTGCTACTCGTCTCTCTTGGAGAGGTCACCTCTGCCACAGAGTAGATCCTCATGGTCCAATAATCTGAATGCTTGCCCCATGCACCAACTCCTCAGCCATGCATTAATCCATCCCACCTTCCCATTCATACCCTCATAAGCACGAGGAATCAGCAGCAACCCAAAGATTATTACCCTTAAGGACCCGTTTTTTTAACCTATTCCCTTACTCCCTATATTCACTGTCATTCCTCATTTTGATTCCTTTTCACCATAAATGTTACTGTATATCTTAGTTTCACTGCCATTTATTCTCTTTGCTTTCCCACAGGAACTCATTATTCTCAGATTTCTTGTTTTTTTTTGGCAGAACATATTTCTCTCAAAGTCTGTGATGCAGAAGAAGGATAGATATAGGCCAGATATATGTACACCTCACATGTTGGGCCTCATAACTTCATGTTCTTGATGATAGATGAAACACGTGATGAGATATGTGATAAAGCAACAACCTAGAACCAATCCGATGTACATGAACACAATGTAAAAGCAGCCACTTATTGGAAAGACACTGGGTAGATTTTTTCTGCGGTCCCCATGTGGGAATATATTTTTGGGGAATATGGGTATTGTCTGTACAGAGTTTGTATGTTCTCGCCGTGACCTGCGTGGGTTTTCTCCAGGAGCTCCGGTTTCCTCCCACACTCCAAAGACAATAGACAATAAACAATACAATACAATACAATACAATACAATACAATACAATACAATATATCTTTATTGTCATTGTACCCAGGGGTACAACGAGATTGGGAATGCGCCTCCCATACGTTGCAATAATTTAAGTAATTTAGACAGCAGCAACCCAACGAAACGAAACAGTTGTAACAGTTTTGGACAGGGTAAAGTGCAAGTTGATCTATGCGTTGTGGCCATCCGGCTCAGCAGGACCGGTTCATAGCAGCTATGGCCCTGGGGATGAAGCTGTTCCTGAGTCTGGAGGTGCGGGCGTAGAAGGCCTTGTATCGTCTGCCCGATGGAAGGAGTTCGAACAGACTGTTGCAGGGGTGTGAAGAGTCTTTGTGGATGCTGGTGGCTTTTCTGAGGCATCGTGTGTTGTAGATACCCTCTAAGTCTGGTAGCTGTGTTCCGATGGCCCTCTGAGCTTTATGGACTACCCGCTGTAGAGCTTTCCTTTCTGCCTCCGTGCAGCTGAGGTACCACACAGGGATGCCATGCGTTAGGATGCTCTCGATGGTGCAGCGGTAGAAGGTCGTCAGCAGCTGTTGGGGTAGACCAGACTTTTTCAGTGTTCTTAAGTAGAACAGTCTTTGTTGTGCCTTCTTGACCAGCGCAGCAGTGTTATTGGACCATGTTAGGTCCTCCGAAATGTGAGTGCCCAGAAACTTGAAGCTGGACACTCTCTCCACACTGTCCCCGTTGATAGAGATCGGGGCATATTCCCCGTTATGTGACCTACGGAAGTTGATGATCAGCTCCTTGGTCTTGGTGGTATTTAGGGACAGGTTGTTATCCGAGCACCAGTCCGCCAGGTTCTGCACCTCCGCTCTATAGTTTGTTTCATCCCCGTTGGTGATCAGCCCGATCACCGTTGTGTCATCTGCAAACTTGACAATGGTGTTGGTGTCGAATGCAGGAACACAGTCCTGTGTGAAGAGGGAGTAGAGCATGGGGCTCAGAACACAGCCCTGTGGTGTGCCGGTACTCAGGGTGATAGTGGAGGACAGGTGCGGGCCCATTCTCACTGCCTGCGTTCGTTCCAGCAGGAAGTCCAGGATCCAGTCACATAATGACGAGCTGAGGCCTAGCTGGTGGAGTTTGGTGATGAGCTTGGTGGGGATGACCGTGTTGAAGGCGGAGCTATAGTCTATGAATAGCATCCTCACGTACGTGCCCTGTCTCTCTAGGTGAGTCAGGACAGTGTGAAGAGCCAGAGAGATGGCGTCCTCTGTGGATCTATTTGCCCTGTATGCAAATTGATGTGGGTCCAGTGAGTCAGGGATGCTGGATTTGATGTGTGAGAGGACCAGCCTCTCAAAGCACTTCATGACTATCGGCGTTTGGGCAACCGGGCGGTAGTCGTTCAGGTTGGAGATCTTTGCTTTTTTCGGCACCAGAACTATGATAGCCGACTTCAGGCACTTGGGGACCGTAGCCAGAGATAATGACAGGTTAAAGATCCTGGTGAATACCTCAGCCAGCTGTTCAGCACAGTCCTTCAGTACCCTTCCTTGAACTCCATCCGGTCCTGCAGCCTTGCGTGGGTTGACCCTTTGCAGAGCGCGTTGTACCTCCTGTGTGCTCAGTTGCAAGACCTGTCCCACCGCCTCGGCTGGGGTTCTTTCACTCAAGGTGGTTTTGCCAGTTTCAAAGCGGGCAAAGAAGGTGTTAAGCTCGTTGGTCAGTGCCATATCGCTGTGGGGGCAGGCAGGGCTGCTCTTGTAGCCAGTGATGTCCCTGACACCCTGCCACATGCTTCTGGTGTCCGTGGTGTTGAAGTGGTCTTCCACCCGTTGCCTATGGGTGTCTTTGGCCCTTTTAATACCTTTGTTCAGGTGTGATCTGGCAACACTGTATGCTGAAGTGTCACCAGATTTAAAGGCAATGTTGCGTGCCCTCAGCAGGTTCTGTACCTCCTTGTTCATCCAGGGTTTCCGGTTTAGGAACATCCTTATCTCCTTGTCCTCCGTGACATTCTCCACACAGCAGTTGATGTAGGAGAGCACAGTGGATGCGTATTCCTCCAAGTCTACCTCTGAACCGTAGGTGGCCTGTTGTGCAAACAGGTCCCAGTCGGTGCGATCAAAGCAGTCCTGGAGTTGTAGGGTGGCATCATCGGGCCATATTTTGACCGTCTTTATTGTGGGTTTGGTCTTGCGGATGAGGGGTTTGTATGCGGGCAGTAGAAACAGTGAGAGGTGATCGGATTGTCCCAGGGGTGGGCAGGGGAGAGCTCTGTAGGCGTCCTTTACATTGGTGCACCTTTACAATAGGTGCAGGAGTAAGCCATTCGGCCCTTCGAGCCAACACCGCCATTTAACTGTGATCATGGCTGATCATCCAAAATCAGTACCCCGTTCCTGCCTTCTCCCCATATTCCTTGACTCCGCTATCTTTAAGAGCTCTCTCTTGAAAGCATCCAGAAAATTGGCCTCCACTGCCTTTTGAAGCAGAGAATTCCCCAGAATCACAACTCTCTGGGTGAAAAAGTTTTTCCTCATCTCTGTTCTAAATGGCCTACCCCTTATTCTTAAACTGTGGCCCCTGGTTCTGGACTCCCCCAACATCGGGAACATGTTTCCTGCTTCTAGCGTGTCCAATCCCTCAATAATCTTATATGTTTCAATAAGATCTTCTCTCGTCCTTCTAAATTCCAGTGTATACAAGCCCAGTCGCTCCAATCTTTCAACATATGACAGTCCCGCCATCCCTGGAATTAACCTTGTGAACTTACGCTGCACTCCCTCAATAGCAAGAATGTCCTTCCTCAAATTAGGAGACCAAAACTGCACACAATACTCCAGGTGTGGTCTCACTAGGTCCCTGGATGACTGCAAAAGGACCTCTTTGCTCCTATACTCAACTCCTCCTGTTATGAAGGCGTACAGGTTCATAGGTTGACTGGCTTGGTAAATTTGCAAAATTATCCCTAGTGTGTTATCTATCCCTAGAATAGTGTTAATGTATGGGGACCGCTGGTCAGTGCGGACTCGGTAGGCCAAAGGGCTTGTTTCTGCGCTGTATCTCTAAACTAAACTAAACTAACAGTTTAAATAATTGGAGTACATGATGCAAATTAGTTTCCATATATTGAACCAGGATACAAGCCAACCATGGTAGAGGAACATTCTTCCAAATTTAAAGCCCAGACATTGTGATCAATTACAGCACTATGCAACATTATAGATGGTATGGTTAGACATTGTAATAGATATAGAGCTGCCAATTAAAGCATCTTCTACAAGCTTTCATTGTAATCCTTTGCAAGGCCATCCATTGAAATGACTGTAATTATACGGCCATGTATCAAAGTAGAATAGTCTGCCATGTAACATATAACACATTGCCTGGCCATCTGCTGTAACAAATTATCAAACAAAGCAAGCCCATCTGCATGATTCAATTTATTATACACTACATTATACAGGCATCATCATAATAAATTCTTCATCCATTCACCCAATCGTGGATCATCAGCCTGAAACATTAAGTCTGCTTCTCGCTCCAAGGTTACTGCCTGACCTACTAGGTGTTTCCAGCATTTTCTGATTTTACTTAACTACAAGTGATTTTATGCTTGTCCATTACATTAGATCATATGGTCACGCATTACAATAAATTGAATCATCAGCTCTCTGTATTATTGTTGTAATATATGACTTTAAAGTCATCCTTTGTAGCAGCTTGCGGGAGCATCATTGTTTACGATGAAGCAGAGGAACTTTAGTTATCTATAATCTGATACAATGGATCACAAACCTAATTTTTATATTGGTTTGTAAGGCCATCAGTTGCAGCACATGATCATCTATAGTATTAGGGCACAGGCTTATAATAAACTAGACGAAGTGGACCCGTTGGGCCCACAGGGATCACATAGTTATAGGGTTATCCATTGAGACAATACATTTGATCTTAGGGTCATTATCTGTAACAGATTCAATGATCTCCATTGAAAGACATCATCAGATCACTCAAGGGTTTTCATTAGAGGGCATTCACTGCATTAGAATGTCACAAACTCTGTCCTCAGCCACCAGCTTCTTGCTGCGTCCTGGAAACCATGTATAACTGAACTAACTATATTATACCAGTGAAACTATATTATCCCCTATATGATTCTGAGTTGAAGCTCAGACCACATAACCATGCCATCACCAATACCAACTGTTTTCATTCCCAACCACTCAGTTTAATTTACTGCTGAAACCCTCGTCAATGTTCATCATCATATCATCATATATATACAGCCGGAAACAGGCCTTTTCGGCCCACCAAGTCCGTGCCGCCCAGCGATCCCCGTACATTAACACTATCCTACACCCACTAGGGACAATTTTTTTAAAAACATTTACCCAGCCAATTAACCTACATACCTGTACGTCTTTGGAGTGTGGGAGGAAACCGAAGATCTCGGAGAAAACCCACGCAGGTCACGGGGAGAACGTACAAACTCCTTACAGTGCAGCACCCGTAGTCAGGATCGAACCTGAGTCTCCGGCGCTGCATTCGCTGTAAAGCAGCAACTCTACCGCTGCACTACCGTGCCGCCCATGTTCTAATGTTCTATTGCTTCTAGACCTGTTTTGTTCCTGGATATAAATATTTGTTTTATTCTCCATCATGTTGAATTATCCAATACTCTGCTGCCATGTCCTAAATCACAGCAAGTTCTGCTCACCCATTGCCTCTGAGCTTCTTTAAGTACATTGATGTAAAAATTCCTATTCATGGTTTGAAAGTCCTCTATTTTCTCTCCCCTCTCTATCTCTGCTATCTCTGTCAACCTAATAACAACAGCATCATCCTGCCCCTTCATCCTTCATCTCACACCAAAGAAGCGTATTCCTCCTTACGATATGAGAGTCCTGCTGACAGTGGCAGGTCAATGACATTCAAGAATGAGTTGGGGATTAGGCCACATTTGGAGTATTGTGTGCAGTTCTGGTTACCCCAATACAGGAAAGATTTGGCGGCTTTGGAAAGGGTGCAGAGGAGGCTTACATGAGTGAGAGACACAAAATGCTGGAGAAACTGAGAGGGACAGGCAGCATCGGTGGAGAGAAGGAATGGGTGATGGGTGTTTCGGGTTGAAACTCTTCTTCAGACAGAGTATGTGGAGAGGGAGTCTTGAGATATGGAAGGGTAAGGTGTGAAAACAACAGATCAAAGTAGATGCTGGTAAGAAAATGTAGAATTGTTTATTGTTTGCTGAGAGGAATAGATCGGGTAGATGCAGTGTCTCTTGCCCAGAATAGGGGAATCGAGGACCAGAGAACATAGGTTCAAGGTGAAGGGGAAAAGATTTAATAGGAATCCCTTTGCGCACAAAGGGTGGTGGGTGTATGGAACAAGCTGCCATGTTGCTCCAAATGGTTTCTGTGGGCCTCACACAATAATTGATCTTGCTATTCTCGTGTTGTTGGTGACAATTATCTGCTACCTTCGCTGAAAAGGAGGAAGGGTGGAGTTTCAGGGGAAATTATGCAATGTGCTGCAAGATGTAATTGGCACTGTCAAGTGCCTGGAAATCCATGCAATCTATAGGTTGGAGTTATTACTGCTGGAATCATGGCCAGTGTGAGAGCTTGTGATGGGCTTTTGAACATTGGAGAATGTAGTAGATGATCAAGACTACTGTTAGATGGGTGTTAGAGTATGATGTCTCTGAATTCCACTCTATTTGCAATTGTTTCACTCTAGAGATGCTGCCTGTTCCGATGAATTATTCCAGCATTTTGTGTCTATCTTCAGTTTAAACCAGGATCTGCAGTTCCTTCCTACACTGTTTGCAACGGGACCTGTTGATGTTATCATTGACTTTGACACGCATGTTGGGTTGTTAAACATGTTTCAGCGTTGCGACTAGGTTGAGGAGGTTGAGGAGGTGGTGTCCTTTTGAATCTGCAGCAACTCTCCTGCTCGCCACCTCCTTCATTGAAGTCTCCAGTGAGTGTCAGTGACTCAGGATGCTGCTCCAGTGCTTGTTGTTGTGACAGCAAACACAATCAAAACTGCACCATGATTTGCACAACGACTTACTTTACAATGTGGAGGAATGGACTATTTTATTGTCACGTGACTAGGCACAGTGAAATTCTTTGCTTGCATTCCCGATGTATACCAACAGCAGTCACCCACAGCGCTGACAAAGTTACAAAGCACGCCGGCTCCTCCTTTTGTTCTTCCCCCAACCCGCCCGCCCCCCCCCCCCCCCCCAGTTGTTCCCCCATTGTCCTTTGTTCTCCCCCCCTCCAAAATTGTCCATTGTTCTACCCCTCCCCCTTTGCCGGGTCCGGGTCCTCCACGCTCTCATCAACCGTCGACCGAGGGTCGACACGCGAGGTATCGCCGGCGCCGCTGGGCTTCACCACCGCCGAGGCCCCATCGTCGCGAGGCTTCACCGTTGCCGTCGCTTCACCACCTCCAAGGCCTCATCGCTGTCGATGTCCCACTTCCCGCCTCAGTGGTTCCGATCCGGGCCCCAGCCATAGACTCTGTCAGCCGCTCCGCTGACCCGGACTCTGACCCGTGAGGCAAGGCTCGTCCATCTGACCTATGAGGCCCCAGCCGGGCCCCAACCCGGGCTTCCACGTAGCGATCCGGAAGGCATTCAAGGCCGCGGCATCTCGATAAAGGCCTCTGGCCACGTTCCCAGCCCACAGTTGCGGCCCATCGGGAAGCCTTCTAGGCATGACTTATATCTTGACTATCCATCGGGGCCAGTTACCTGCTGGTGGTACTGGGGACTCCTGAAATTACTCCACATTATTAGACGCTAGCAGATAAAACAGCACATAAATCATTACAGGCTGTATACCAAATTTCAGATGGGGACAGGACATGATAAATTAAACTGAACCCTTGCTGTATCCTGAATTGTGTAGGAATTTGGTCTCGCTGGAAAATGTGCAGTAAATTCCTCTCTTTAGTGTCTAACGGTAATGTCTGATAAAATATGCCCTATTTGGGAAATAGGATTTTTTATACATTGCCTGCTTCAATGTCATGGAAAATAGGCACAAAATGCAAATCACCACCTTTGCATCATGTACGTTGACAAGCAATGGTAGTGGAGCCAGTTTTACTGCTTGGTACAGAGGGAATATCGCTTCCAAATGCATTTAAAATGCAAATTTATGGAACACATATAAGTATAAACAAAGACCTGCCAAGTGTGAGTCATTAGGTATGACAGTCACTCAGTCTGGTTAGGAAATGTGGCCTACTTTACCACATAGCAGTCTGAGATATGGCACAGCTCCAATGGGTTAAATGGATTTGCAATTTGTCTTCCTGTTACTGATCATAAATGTCGCTCCTAATATTTTGGCAGCAACTTTTCAAGATGTTGAAGCACGGATCAGTGTGTATAATACCCCTTGATGTGAGGACTATGAATTACTATGATTTACTCACGTCCGTTTCTGCCGGAATCTCCCGAGCTCTTTAATAAATGCCATCTATTATGGTCGGAGTTGGATAACAAAGGATCTTTGATCTACATGCTTGGGCAGACAATGTATCCTTTAAGTCTTGTGAAGTCATCAGGTTTGAAAGAAGCAGCAACTAAATCACACATAAGGTAAGGTACAAGAGACTACAGATGCTGCTCTCTCGAACAATAAAACAAACTGAGGGTGGAACTCCCATGGCTGATGCAGGGATTCAAAATTTAATTTTTTCCTCTGCCTCCACTGGTGCTGCTCAACCCAACGAGTTCCTCCTGCATTTGTTTTTTGCTCCACATTTAATTTGCTTGCCCAAATACTACATTTAATTCCCTCTTCCACATAATTAAAATATATTACGAATAGCTGGTGTCCCAGCATACAACCCTATTGTACCGTGCTGTTCATTACTTGCTACTCAAAAATACTCTGTTTCCTGTTGGCCAACTAGTTCGCTATCCATATGAGCAGTTTACCACCCTCCCCCACCCCCCACCCCCAATCCCATGTGCTATTATTTTGGGACCATTTTGAAAACTTTTTGAAACACAGACATTCAGATAGGCATATGGATATGCAGGGAATGCAGGGATATGGGTTAAGTGCAGGTAGATAAGTGATACTCTTGGCATCATATTCGGCACAGGCATTTTGGGCCGAAGGGCCTGTTCCTGTGCTATGCAGTTCTATGTTCTATAAAAGTCCAAATACACCATGTCTCCAGGTGCTCCATTATTGGATTTTTTATGATGGACTCCAGCATTCTCCCCACCACCAACAGAACATAGAACATAAACACAGAAGAGTGCAGCACAGGATCAGGTCCTTTGGCCCACAATATCTATGCTGAACATGATGCCAGGTTAAACTAATCAACTTGGCCAGAATGTGATCCATGTCACTCCATTCCCTGCATCTCCATGTGCCTATCTAAAACCCACCAGGCTCCGTGTAAAAAAAACGCACCTCACATCTTTGACATTTCCACATTCGGTACAAGGTTCTGACTGTCTACGTTATCTACGTCTTTCAAAATCTTATAAACTTCTATCAGGTCTTCCATCAGCCTCCAGTGCTCCAGAGAAAATATTCCTGGCAGCATCCTGGTAAATCTGATTTAGTTTATTTCAGAAAAACAGCTTGGAAACAGGCCCTTTGTCCCACTGAGACTGCGCTCACTAGTGTGCACCAGTTCCATACCACACACTAGGGACACTTAACCTACAAACCTGCGCATCTTTGGAATGTGGGAGGAAATCAGAGTACAGGAAGAACGCGCAACCTCCTTATAGACAGCAACCATAGTCAATATCGAACATGGGTTTCTGGTGCTGAAAGACAAAAGAAGCTGAACACAGTGTCTTTCTTCTCGGGATACGTTCCCGTCCCAGGCTCTCCAACGATTAAATGGCCAGTGAACTGATAACTCAACCAAGTCCCATTAAATTTGACAACATAAAACCAACTCCCCATCGGGGAATTGAACCCCGGTCTCCCACGTGACCAGCGGGGATACGAACCACTATGCTAACAGGAATCTTTTCTGTACGCTCTCCAATATCTCCACATCCTCCCTGTACTGGGGCGACGAGAACTGCACAAAACACTTCAAAGTGGAGAAGAAATTGTTGAGAAACCTACAATTCCCTGTTTTCTCTCTGGGGATTAACCTCGTGAACCTACGCTGCCTCAATAGCAAGGATGTCCTTCCTCAAATTAGGAGACTAAAACTGCACACAATACTCCAGATGTGGTCTCACAAGGACCCTGTACAACTGCAGAAGGACTTCTTTACTCCTCTACTCAAATCCTCTCGTTATGAAGGCCAACATGCCATTAGCTTTCTTCACTGCCTGCTGTGCCTGCATGTTTACTTTCAGTGACTGGTGTACGAGGACACCCAGGTCTCGTTGCACATCCCTATTTCCTAATCTGACACCATTGAGATAATAATCTGCCTCCTTGTTCTTGCCACCAACGTGGAAAACCTCACATTTATCAACATTAAACTGCATCTGCTATTCATCTGCCCACTCACTCAACCTGTCCAAGTCACCCTGCAACTTCCTAGTATCCTCTTTACAGTTCACACTGCCACCCAGCTTTGGGTCATCTGCAAATTTGCTTGTGTTACTTTTAATTCCATCATTTGGCCTCCACTGCCCTCTGTGGAAGAGAATTCCACAAATTCATAACTCTGGGTAACAAAGTTCCTTCTCACCTCAGTTTTAAATGGCCTCCCCTTTATTCTAAGACTGTAGCCCCTGGTTCTGGACTCGCCCAACATTGGGAACATTTTTCCTGCATCTAGCTTGTCCAGTCCTTTTATAATTTTATATGTTTCTAAAAGATGCCCTCTCATCCTTCTAACCTCCAGTGAATATGGCTAGATGCAGGAAAAATGTTGCAGCCCCAGCACTGAGCCTTGTGGCAACTCCACTCGTTACTGCCTGCCATTCTGACAGGGATCTGTTTATTTCTACTCTTTATTTCCTGTCTGCCAACCAATTCTCTATCCATGTCGATACCCTACCCCCAATACCATGCGCTCTAATTTTGCCCACTAATCTCCTGTGTGGGACCTTTTCAAAAGCTCTTAGGGCTAAAGGAATCAAGGGATATGGGAAAAAAACAGGAACGAGGTACTGATTTTAGATGATCAGCCATGATCGTATTGAATGGCGGTGCTGGCTCGAAGGGCTGAATGGCCTACTCCTGCACCTATTTTTTTGTCTCTGTTTCTATGATCACAGTCAATTTGTTCCACTTTCATATTTGTCTTTATTTGTATTCTGAACCTGTCTCAGAATCAATTCTATCTCTTTCCATCTTAATGATGAATTCTATCATGTGTTGGTGACTTTTCTCCAAAGGAGGACAACAAAAGAATCCTTTCCCTTACAAACAACCAATTCTAAGCTGGCCCACTCTCTAGTTTATTCTTCAACATATTGATCCAAAATTGTGAATTGTGAATACAATCCATGAATTCCTCCTCTACGATGTTATTCCAATATACCCCCAGATTACGGCAGTGGGTAAAGGAAATTCACCCTTATGGCATTCACAATTTACTATTAAAAAATGTATAAGGAATAGGAAGGAGAAAGGGTGGTTTCAGGGAATATTATGCAATGTGCTGCGAGATGTAATTGGCACTGTCACATGCCTGGAAGACCATGCAATCTATAGGTTGGAGTTATCACTGCTGGAATCATGGCCAGTGTGAGAGCTTGTGATGGGATATTTGAACATTAGAGAATGTAGTAGATGATCGAGCCTGCTGTTAGACGAGTGTGAGAGTTCGATGCCTCTAAGTTTCACTCTGTTTGCAACTGTTTCACTCCAGAGATGCTGCCTGTCCTGCTGAGTTACCCCATCTAAGAACTTGTTTAAAACCTATAAGTCTCAGCTCTTTAACATTCTCAGTCTCTTAGCAATATTCACTGACTGGCTAAGAGGGAGCAGTGGTGCGGGAGCGTTAAACAGCAGCTGTGAGCATGGGGTCAGGTCAGTTTCACTTGTGAGTGAGTGTCCGATAGCTGTTGCTCCCATTTGTGTATAAAAGGAAGGCAAGCACTAAAAGAGCAGTGTATTGGGAGCGGTTGTGTATGGAGAGGAGGTGTTGAATTGCAAGTGTTTTGCTGAGGGTAAGTGCTAAGGCTTTGGCTCGTGAGGCTTTGTCCAGGAGGCCAAACAGAGAGTGAAATTTAGATAAGGTAAGGTCTGTTTTTTTGTGTAACTCTTCCTTCATCTCAGTGTAGCAGAGATGACAAATAGGGTTTTCATATGCTCCTCCTGCAGGATGCAAGAAGTCAGGGAGACCCCCAGTCTCCATGAGCACTGCACTTGTGGGAAGTGCGTCCAGCTGCACTTCCTCACCGGGTGAATGAGGGAACTGGAGCTGCAGCTGGATGACCTCAGGATTGTTCGGGAAACTAAGAGCATCGTAGATAGGTGTTATAGTGAGGTGGTCACACCTAATGTACAAGCAAGGTACACCCAATATGGTTCAAGTGTAGGCAGAAATTAGTTTAACTTGGCATTGTGTTTGGCATGTGTGTTCCTGTGCTGTATTTTCCCATGTTCTATGTTTTTGGTCATTTTGCTACAGGAAAACTGTCATTAAGCTGGAAAGGATACAGAAAAGATTGATGAGGATGTTGCCAGGACTTGAGGGCCTGTGCTATAGGGAGAGGTTGGGCATGCTAAGACCTTATTCCTTGGAGCAGGAGGTTGAGAGGTGATCTTACAGAGTGTACAAAATCACAAGGGGAACATACTGGATGAATCCAGTCTTTTTCTCAGGAAAATGACATCAAGAACTGGAGGGCATAGGTTTGAGGTGAGAGCAGAATGATTTAATAGGAACCTGGGGGCAACTTTTTCACGCCGAGGCCAGTGGTTATATGGAACGAGCTGTCAGAGGAAGTAATCAAGGTAGGTACTATTATAACATTTGAAAGACAATTGAACCGGTAGATAGATAAGAACGGTTCAGAGGGATGTGAGCCAAATGCAGGCAAGTGGCACTAGCTTGGATGAGGCATCTTGGTTAACATGGACGAGGCGGGCTGAAGGGCCTGTTTAAATGCAGCATGACTCTACGAATCCATGACTGTATTGTGCACCATGGCCCTTCTTGCCTCTTTCTCCTGAACTCTGTCCTCACCGTTGCCTTGTAGTTTCTTGTCCTGTTCATGGCATTATCAATGTTTTCATTTGAAAGCCTCTTTCACATTCATCCAATGCTTCTAAGGGTCTTTACCTGCCAATATTTGTCTTTTAATCTACTTTATTATTCAAATTTCCTTTTACGGCACAGTTTTCTATCCTTCTAGTTTGCTCCTGTGTGGAGCTCTTGACAGTTGTCCACGGTTTATTTCTTGTCTTTGTGCCTGGATATTTAGGGCGGCACGGTAGCGCAGCGGTAGAGTTGCTGCTTTACAGCGAATGCAGCGCCGGAGAGTCAGGTTCGATCCTGACTACGGGTGCTGCACTGTAAGGAGTTTGTACGTTCTCCCCGTGACCTGCGTGGGTTTTCTCCGAGATCTTCGGTTTCCTCCCACACTCCAAAGACGTACAGGTATGTAGGTTAATTGGCTGGGTAAATGTAAAAATTGTCCCTAGTGGGTGTAGGATAGTGTTAATGTGCGGGGATCACTGGGCGGCACGGACTTGGAGGGCCGAAAAGGCCTGTTTCCGGCTGTATATATATGATATGATATGATATGATATATGGGAGGTCCAGGAGTAGGAGCTCTCTCTGTGTTTTTGTTGCGAACATACTGTGCATGAATTTTATTTCCTAACCTTGAACACCTTCTCAAGTTCTGCCATGATTTATCTTTAACTGGTTTTTCTCCTTCACGTTTATTAAAACTTATTGCTGCCAGGTAGTGTCAACTCTAAACAATTATTCCAGATGTTCTTTGTCCTTTTCTATGACTATGCCAAACCTTACTGCGCTGTCTCCTTCATTTGTTCTGGTCCATTCCCTAAAACTAAACCTAAGACCTCAATCTTTTCTGTTGGGCTGTTGGGCTCACTGCATGCTCATTAAAGAAGTCTTCTCATATGCACATGAAGAATTCTGCCCCATTTTGTACGATATGCTCTGTAACTGACCCAGGTAATGTTAAGATTATTGAAATCCTGTGGTCTTACATCCACATTACTGTGCCATGTCAGAAACTTTCTTGTATCTAACATTTAGGGGGTCGAAAGCACACTTCCAGCAATTAAATTGCTCAAGTTTTTGTTCTTAGTGTTCAACACATTAGGCATAATTTGTCATGAATTAAAATAAAGGAGGTACAAGGAACTGCAGATGCTGGTTCAAAAAAAAAGGCACAGATTGCTGTGTCAGGTTGCTTCTCCGAAGAACATGGATAGGTGACATTTCGTTTCTGGACTCTTCCTCAGTCTGAGGAAGGGTCTGGACCCGAAATGTCACCTATCCATGTTCTACAGAGATGCAATACAATACAATACAATACAATACAATATATCTTTATTGTCATTGTATAGGGGTACAACGAGATTGGAAATGCGCCTCCCAAACGATGCAATAATTTAATTAGCTAGTTAGTATTAATTTAAACAACCCAATGAAACAAATTGTAACAGTTTTAAAACAGAATAAAGTGCAAGTAGATCTGTGCCGGATCACTGTGCGATGTGACCATTCGGCTCAGCAGGACCGGTTCATAGCAGCTATGGCCCTGGGGATGAAGCTGTTCCTGAGTCTGGATGTGCGGGCGTAGAAGGCCTTGTATCGTCTGCCCAATGGAAGGAGTTCGAACAGACTGTTGCAGGGGTGTGAAGAGTCTTTGTGGATGCTGGTGGCTTTTCTGAGGCATCGTGTGTTGTTGATGCCCTCCAAGGCTGGTAACTGTGTTCCGATGGTCCTCTGAGCTCTATGGACTACCCGCTGAAGAGCTTTCCTCTCTGCCTCCGTGCAGCTGAGGTACCACACAGGGATGCTATGTGTTAGAATGCTCTCTATGGTGCAGCGGTAGAATGTCATCAGCAGCTGTTAGGGTAGACCAGACTTCTTCAGTGTTCTTAGGTAGAACAGTCATTGCTGTGCCTTCTTGACCAGCGCAGCAGCGTTATTGAACCATGTTAGGTCCTCCGAAATGTGAGTGCCCAGAAACTTGAAGCTGGACACTCTCTCCACACTGTCCTCGTTGATAAAGATCGGGGCGTATTCCCCGTTATGTGACCTACGGAAGTTGATGATCAGCTCCTTGGTCTTGGTAGTATTTAGGGACAGGTTGTTATTCGGAGCACCAGTCCGCCAGGTTCTGCACCTCCGCTCTGTATTTTGTTTCATCACCGTTGGTGATCAGCCCGATCATTAAACTGCTGGAGGAGCTCAGTAGGTCAGACAACAACTCTGGAGGGAAACAGGCAGATGATATTTCAGGTCAGGGTCCCTCTTCAGACCAATAGCCGACTTTATTGTTCTTTCAAACAAATGTTTCCTGGTTTCTTCTTGAACCAATATTGCTAAACATCTCCTTTTTTGTCGCTCCA
Organism: Rhinoraja longicauda; assembly: GCF_053455715.1. Lineage (NCBI taxonomy): Eukaryota > Metazoa > Chordata > Chondrichthyes > Rajiformes > Arhynchobatidae > Rhinoraja > Rhinoraja longicauda. The sequence continues at coordinate 43,259,377 of NC_135966.1, read as the reverse complement.
TCCAGCTGGTGGTCTAAAAACACTTCAACCGTGACTACTGAGTTAGCAGTTCTATCATGTTCTGTTATGGTCACCAACAAATCTCCATATCTCCCTGGCCTCACGTTATTATTTTTATTTCATTTTTGACTTAGTATTTGAGTATAAAATATTCTGTATTGCCAAGCATAATTTTTCCTTATGCTCTAGCTTTTGGCTTCCAGCATATTCCTCTGGGTCCCCAACTCATTTGCTAAACTTCTACATAACATTATGTATCCAAACTACATAAATTTTGCATGTCATACCCTGAGACTGAAAGTTGACTGTAAACCCAACAGAGACATTTCAGAATAATTAAGGGGCACTCAAGGGAAAATGCCAGGAAACAGTTCTATCTGCGAGAAAATTCAGATGAAGAGCAAGTACTCATAAAATATTTTGCCAAAGGAATGAGCAAATGTGGAAATCTTCCATAAATGCCCGGGTGCTGAAATAATTGAATAATTCAAAACTTGACTGAAAAAACCTTCTAACCAGCATCCTGGCCAGTGTTCACTGACAACCACCAAGTCCCAGATTTAAATTCCTGTGGCCTACAGAGGTTTGGTGGAGGATCGCGATAAACAAATGGCGCTTTAACTCTCTGAGCTCCAGGACTTAGAAAGGAGAGATTGGTGGACTTACTCCAGCATTTTGTGAATAAATCGATTTGTACCAGCATCTGCAGTTATTTTCTCATACGATTGTTGGACAAGTCTTACCATGAAAAGCCAACCAACACTTTTAAGGTTAGTGTTTACAAGAGTCAACAAAAAAGAAAGTAGAAGTGAGAGAGTCAGGCTGAAAATGACTTTGGATAAATTAATGCAAAGTACATAGTGACTTGGAAAGATACCATGGAACTGAGGCTACTCAGGGGGAGCTTGATTTTATTTAGGATGCTGTGAAGAATTCATTGTAAATCGAAGATGAGAATTATTTAGGGCCATGTACAGCATTTCAGCATAGAACCAGGTCCTTCAGCCCATCATGTCCACCCCAAGCTTTTTGGCCATCTACACTAATCCCATTTGCCCACATTGGAACTGCATCCATCCATGACTTGCCTGTTCAAATGTTTGCATATGCGCCTCCTAAACATGATAATTATATCTGACTCCACCACCTCCTCTGGCAGCGAGTTCCAAATATTAACTACTAAATATTAAATTAAAAATGTACCCCTCAGATTCCCTGCAACTGATGCCCTCATGTTTCGATAACCACACCGTGAGAAGAAGATTCTGACTATCGACCCTATCAATGCTTTTAATAATGTTATATACTTCCATAAGGTCCCCCTTCATCCTCCATTGCTACAGGGACAACAAATCCATCCCATCCAATCTCTTCCCATAATTAAAATCATCTATTCGAGGCAACATCTTGCTGAATCTCCTCTGGATTCTCAGCATTGCAATCACATCCTTCCTATAGTGTGGTGACCAGAACTGCACACAGTATTCCAAATAAAGTTTGTAAAGTTGTAACGTATTGCCCCATCTTTTATATTCAATGTGAAGGAAGGAACTGCAGATACTGGTTTAAACCGAAGATAGGCACATAAAGCTGGAGTAACTCAGTGAGACAGGCAGCATCTCTGGAGAAAAGGAATAGGAGATGTTTCGGGTCGAGACCCTTCTTCAGTCTGAAAGGGAAATGAGAGATGTAGATGGTGATATAGAGAGATATAGAACAAATGAATGAAAGATAAAATAAAAAGTAACGATGATAAAGGAAACAGGCCATTGTTAGCTGTGGGCTGGGTGCCTAGTTGGGCTATGTCCTGACCTATGAAAGCAATCATGTTATATGGCATCCACCACTATTATTGCCACGTTCCGGGAGTAAAATGGACATGAACATTATTTTTTTAGACTGCAAATGAGCAGGAAAGAGGAGTTCGGATCACAAGCCAGATGTAACCAGTCGATCACTGACTGGCTTACATAATCTGATATTCCTTTCTGTCATCTTAAATTCTTGTTGTGTAGATTCATAACCTTCCTGTCTTATCTTCCCATAAATCACATTCTTCCTATAGTGTGGCAACCCAAACTGCAAACAATACTGCAACAGGTGTGGGCCAACCAGGGAAAACACCAGGAAACAAATCTATCTTTAGTTTAGTTTAGTTTATTATTGACATATATACTGAGGTACAGTGAAAAGCTTTTTGTTGCATGCAGTGAAAAGACTGTACATGATTACAATCAAGCTGTCCATCGTGTACAGATCTCTTGAAATAAACATTTAAAAGAGTGGAGTGATGGTAATGTATGATTGCAAATCCACTTCGGTGCCCAGCATGCAAAGAGTCGCCCAGCTTCAGCCCCATAGCAGAAGCGTCCATGTCGCGGGACTGGAAACTGGAAGTGTCCTGAGCTAATTCTGCTACCACCATCATCTATTGTAACAAGTGATGGCTCCCACTGATTGTCGCCAGAAGCTTGCGTCCTTTTCAGGATGAACGATGACAGTGATGTCAACATTTAAAACATAGATTATGGACACGAAAGAAGAAGCGCCATCTTAGAGTGGCAAATGCTTGGGAATTCAAAGCAAGGAGTCATATTCTTAAAGTTTGGTTTAATCAGTGTTTGGCAAAGTTTCAATATAAAACTCCAACTCTAATATTCTATGCGTAGAAAAGAACTGCAGATGCTGGTTTAAATTGAAGACAGACACAAAATGCTGGAGTAACCCAGCGGGACAGGCTGCATCTCTGGAGAGAAGGAATGGGTGACGTTTCCGGTCAAGACCCTTCTTCAGACTAATCTTCTATACTCTAAGCTATGAAGGCAAGCACACCAAAGGCTTTTTGTCTGTGTTTCTACTTACAGGGAACTATGGACTTGAACCCTAAGGTCTCCCTGTTCATCATGTGAAGGGAGTAAACACCAGGACATCATGCGAACATGATGAAGTGTACACGGGCCATCTGACTCCTCATCACACTGCTGTCCTCCAGAGATAAGGGTGTGGCAATGAAGCAGGTCAGAGTAAGTCATGGCCAGATGGGAGATGGACCATTTTTAGAAATCTTCGTTTATAAAAAATATTTTAACTGAAAATGTTTCATACAGTTTTTCGGTCTGAACACAGCGAATAAATATTTTACTTTACTTTGCCCAAGTTCAGATAGAAGGAGTGTGCTTATCTGCATTATTGTACTGGGTGATTCCTCATAAAAGTTGTCTTGCTGTTGGCCCATTGTTGGGGGAGAGGTGCCCTCCATCCCAGTGAGGCCCCTTCAATCACTTGCTCAAAGGGCAGTCTGAAGAGATGGTTCCAGAGGTCAATGCCAGAACTATGGCCAAAAGGGCATGGATGTAGTTCACGAAGACTAATGGTCTCCCTTGAATTCCCGAGAAGGGAACATTCTGTAGTCCACCAACTTCATCCTAGGCCTGATATGCTGCTCAATGCACCATTCTACAGTGAACATGCAATGAACCCTGACATCTTACATGGCAGTGTGTTAGTCTTCTGGAGAGCATGACTTTGAATGTACTGGTTGTCATTTTGTTAAATCCCAGAGGAGAGAGTTGGTGGGCAGCCATTTTGAGAGGAGAGAAGACAAAATCGCCAGGAGAGTGGAAAGAAAACTGTTTTGATTGAAAGAAGGCTTTGTTTCAAGTGAAGGTGGGATATTTGAAACACGAGTGTTGGCTGAGGAAAAGATTCAACAACCAATAAAGGGCAGGGAACAGTTAGCAGAGTGGCAATGTTGTGTGAGAAACGTCATAGAGGGAAAGTGTAACACTGAGGCTTTGGTGAGAAAACTGAGAAAGGGGTATTAGCAGGTTGAGGTACGGTCTGTTCTTCCCAGCATTTTGGTGTTGGAGAAATGGCAGGTGGGATAATGGCATACTCTTCCTGCAGGATGTTGGAAATTAGGGGCATTTTCAGTGCCCTTAAGGACTACCTCTGCAGTAAGTATGTTACAACAGCAGTGGTCTGGCCTGTGATGTCAGGCCAGGCTCTGAGGCACAGCAGGAAAGGAATAAGTCAGGTAGACCCATAGCGACAGAAGACTTGTTAGTTAGGGGCACAGACAAGATATTCTGCAAATGAGATTCCAGGTGTGTTGCCTCCATGGTGTTCAGGTCCAAGTGGTTGCACAACATTCTCAAGGGAGAAGTTGAGCAGCTGGAAGTCATTGTGCATGTTGGCATTGCGACATAGATAGCAAAAGGGATGAGGTTCTGCAAAGTGAATTCAGGGAGTCAGGCAGAAAATTAAAAAGCAAGACCCTAAGGGCAGTAATCACTGGATTATCCTGTTGTCACATTCAAGTGATGGTAGAAATGGGAAGATCGGACAGATAAATACGCGGCTAAGGAGTTGGTGCAGGGGGCAGGATTCAGATTTTTAGACCATTGGGATCTCTTCTGGGGCAGAAGTGACCTGTACAAGAGGCCCAGGTTGTATCTGAAGTGGAGGGGACCAGTGTCCTTGCAGGGAGGTTTGCTAGTTCTACTCAGGGGTGTTTAAAGTAGAGAGGCAAGGGGGTGTGAACCGGAGTAGTAGGGCAGAAATTGGAAGGAGTGATGGGAAGGTAGAGATCAGGACCAGTAAGCCTCAAAGGAAGGACAGGCAGGGAAAGGTGAAGGTATATGGTGACGGTGATGGGCTGACGTGTGCTTATTTCAAATAAAGAGTATTGTGGAGAAAGCAGATGAACCTAGAGCCTGGATTGACGCCTGGGATTATGATGTTGTGGCCATTGTGGAAACATGGTTGCAGGAGGGCCTTGTCTGGCAGCTCAACGTTCTGGATTTCAATATCTCAGACGTGATGTAAAGGGAGGCAAAAGAGGTGGAGGACTTGCACTACATCAGGGAGGCTGTCACGGCAGCATCAGAGAGGACATTGAAGCATTTGTGTGCTGAGGTGGTATGGGTGAAGCTTAGAAATAAGGAAGGTGCAAGCACTCTGATGGGTTTGTACTTATAGGCCCTCCAATAGCAAGCAGAAGATAGCGGACCAGATATGTAGACAGATTACCAAAAGATGCTAAAGAAACATGGTTGTCTCAGTGAATGATTTTACATTTCCCAATTTTGACTGGGACCTGCTCAGTGCTAAAGGTTTAGACGGGGCAGAATTTTTTATATATCCAAGAGGGTTTCTTGAAACAGTAAGTGGATAGTCCAACCCGAGAATGGAACATACTGGACCTTGTGTGGGAAATGAGCTTGGCCAGCTAACTTGTGTTTCGGTGGATGAGCATTTTGGGGACAGTGATCACAACTACAAAAGTTTTAATATTATTGTTTTGAATAGGGAGAAGTTTAGACCTTATGGCACATTGCTAAATTGGAGGAGGGCAAACAACAATGTTATTAGATAGGAGCTTGGAACGGTATACTAGGAGTAATTGTTATTGGATAAGACACATCTGTCATGTGGGCTAGACACAAAATGCTGGAGTAACTCAGCGAGTCGGCATTTTGTGTCTATCGTTGGTGTAAACCAGCATCTGCAGTTTCTTCATTGGAGCATTTGTGTGCTGAGGTGGTATGGTTTATTCTGCTTTATTCTGAATTGCAATGTGATCAGTGGAAATGCACTGAATAATATCAGTATAAATGTTAAATGAAAATCAAAATTTACAAATATAGTCAATTGGGAAAATGGCAGAATTTACTTCAGACAAGTGTGAGATGTTACAATTTGGTCAATTAAAACAGGGCAGGGTTTACGCAGTAAATGGTTGTGTCCTGGAGAGTGTTGCAGAATGGAGAGGCTTAGGTATACACAGTTAGACAAGGTGGTGAAGACGGCAGTTGGAAAGCTGGCCATTATCAGTCATGGCATTGAACATTGGAACTGGGATGTCATGATATGCAAGATATTGGTGAGACTCCACCTGGAGTACTGTGAGCTGGTCTGGTCACCTAGCTGTAGGAAGTTAGTTATTTAGCTAGAAAGGGTGTAGAAAAGATTCATGAGGATGTTGCTGCAACTGGATGGCTTGAGTTATACTTAGGGCTGGGCATTGTTTCCTGGAGCAAGGGGTGATGTTACACAGATAACATTATGAGAGATATAGATAAAGTGAAAGGTGATTGTCTGGTTCTCAGGGTAGAGGATTCTAAAGCTAGAGGTCACACATGTCATGCAAGATGAGAGGGAACCAGAGGAGCAAGTATTTTCACACTGACGATGGGTTGATATATGAACCAATCTGCCAGAGGAGGTAATGGAGATAGATATAATCACAAACTTTTAAAAGACAATTAGACAGGTACATGAACAGGAAAGGTTGAAAGGTATATAGGACAAAGGGAGATGAATAGGGTAGCTCTTCTGGACACCTTGGTCAGCATTGATGCTTTAGAATGAAGGGCCTTTTTACTTGCTGGATGACTCTAAGACCCTATGACCATGTAACCATGTGGTCAACATGGATAATGTGGGTGAAGGGTCTCTCTCTGCTGTATAATTCTCTGAATCTAGGAATATAGTAACATGGTTAATACCCAATCAGAACAATATGCTGCTTCTCTGTTCATGATGGGAACACAAGCAGAAAAAACACTGGTGCAATAAATTGAAACAGATGTTGTAAGATGCTCAAACAATCTGGAGGAAGAGGCTGTGAAGAGCACATTAGGACAGAGTAGTGAATGGTTACCTGATTCACACGGCCCGTCATGCATGAGGCTGAGATTGCCATGCTTGCCACTGTGAAACGCTTCCTTCAGTCTGCAGATGTTGTTGTAAGTCCTACCATCCGACGCACATACGCTCTCCTGTGATCGGCATGTGCACTGGGGTTCAGGGATGTCTCCAAAGACTAGGGCATTGATGTCGAGCTGGCACTCCAAGTCTTCTCCACACCTTCCGTAGAAGTGGTTGGTGTTGTCCAGGTCACAGATTTGTCCTTCGGCATTGCCACATTCGAGACAGCAGTCGCACCTGTCCTGCACTGTGCCCGCCAGACAGACAGCGGGCTGGGGGCACAGCTCTGGCTGGCACACCCCACACCCATCCCCTTCGTGCAGCAGCCTCAGCCACGCCCTGTGGTAAAACGTGGGGAGACTGTGTGCAACCTGAGCGAAGAGCAGCATTACTGCAGCAGACAGCACTGAATTCATTGCGGCTCCAGAATGCAAGGGCCTCCGGTTTCAATGTATTCTGGGTCAGAGTCACTGTCCAGATACGTTCATTCTTTCACAAAGATGAGTGAACGAAACAAAATATTTTGCATATAAAATCCATCCAAGAATGTACAGTCACTGAACCAGATTCAATGAAGCGTTCAAACCGATATAGCCAGGACTTCTCGATATTATGTCAACACACGATCCAAGGTCATTCTGACATCTGAAGAAATCATCTGCATTTCACACAGTCCTGGGGGAAATGCCACAGAGCAAGTGGGGAAATGCATGAAGAGGCTGTGGAGCAGGGACTGGCTGCTGAACATGCAGCAGACCTTGTTCATCTGCAGCACAATTTCTCCTTCTTTATTCCACTTTATGAAGTGTTGTCTGCCTGCCAAATCTCTCGAACTCACACACGCAGCAAGCTCATATCCAGTCACAGGAAAATAGCTTGCAGCTAAAGCTGCCAGATGGAATTTGCTGAGATAGAAACATCAAACTTTCTTTGGTTTTTACATGGCAAGGATTCCCAGGCTTGAATTTGTCAGAATGGAAACAGTTATCCCGTGTCCTCTAAAAGGGACATTGATGTCTGATACTGAATGCAAAAAATGGTTTGGATGACATCACTTTGAACATGAATGGGTGGTTTATTGATTGTTTAATATTATCCAAAGTTTCTGACCATATTTAAGAAACATTATTTTTTTTAAATTTGGCCCTCATTAGTGTGTGAAGGGTTGAAGGGCTCTGGTCATCAGGTGTCACCACCAATGGCTGACCCAGGTCCAGGGGGCACCTTCCCTCCACACCGGCCAGCCCCTGTCAATTGCTCTGTGTGCCATGACTGTCGGAGGTTATGGGGAGAAGGCAGGAGAATGGGTTAGGAGGGAGAGATAGATCAGCCATGATTGAACGGTGGAGTAGACTTGATGGGCCGAGTGGCCTAATTCTTCTCCTATCACTTATGACTGCAGAAATCCAGAGGTTTCTGCAGTGGATCCTAGCCTTGAATCACAGTGGATCCTGCAGCCACACTACTCATCCCAGAATATATGAGGCAGACCAGGAGAAAGACCATCCCATCCACATCACTCCTTCAGCTGATCCCACACGCCTCAAAGTCCTGAGGCTTTATTCAGAATAATGACATTTGGCGATTTAGTTTAGTTTAGTTTAGAGATACAGCATGGAAACAGGCCATTCGGCCCACCGGGTTCACACGACCAGCGATCCCTGCACATTAACACTATCCCACACACTCGAGACAATTTACAATTATACCAAGCCAACCTACCAACCTGTATGTCTTTGGTGATGGTCAGACATTTCCTGTCAAGGAGGTATGAGAGCCAGGACCTAAGATGTTTCAGAATAATGAGACAGGATCATGAATCATTGGAATTCTTTACCCTGGAGAGCTACAGAGGCAGAGTCACTGAATATATTCATAACCAAGACTTATATTTGATGTAAAGGAGGTTGAGCGTATAAGGCCAGGGAGGAAGGTGGAGTTAGGGATAAAGTCGATCTCATTGGATGGCAGAGCAGGTTTGAGGGGCTCAATGGACCACTCTAGTTTCTATTTCTTATGTTCAAGACTAACGTTCAAGCTTTTCAAAAATGCAGTGTTTAGATTAAAGGGGAAGTTTGATAGCCCCCTACTCCTAACTACTCCCCTTTCCATTCTAGGAAGCCTACAGAAATAATTTATAAATCCCTTAGGATCCTCAGGATGTAGATATTGTTGGCAAGGCCAGTAGTGATTGTCCACTGTAATTCCCCAGGAATCTTAATCCACAGCAGCTGTGTCATTCTTTCAAGTAGTTTGCCGTGGGTTCTATCACACTATCATGAGGCAGGAGTCAAGCAAACCACGGACTTGTAAGTTTTTATCCCTGAAGGAAGTTACTGATGTGAGTCAGTATGATATTTCAATAGCTCAGTGGTCTCATTTACTGAGACTAACCTTTAAATTCACATTACCGTGATGAGATTTTTAACTTATTTTCCAGTAGAATATTGGGGCCTACTATTGGATGCCATACCACAGGTTTGCCGTAATCACCCTGGGTGGAGTGGTAGAGTTTCTGCCTTATAGCACCAGAGATGCAGGTTCGATCCTGGCTATGGGTGCAGTGTGTATGGAGTTTGTACGTTCTCCCGTGACCTGTGTGGGTTTTCTCCAGTTGCTCCAGTTTGCCCCACACTCTAAAGACATACAAGTTTGTTGGGTAATTGGCTTGGTAAAATTATAAATTGTCCTTAGTATGTGTAGGATAGTGTTAATGCGTGGGGATTGCTGGTCGGCATGGACTCGTTGGGCTGAAGGGCCTGTTTTCGTGCTGTATCTCTAAACTAAAAACTCTTCTGTTCTGTCCTCAAGAGATCCAAAGAAAAAGGAGGAAACAGTGAAAGGAAAAAGAGAAGTAAACTACCATTTGAAATAAAGCTCGTGTAACTTCTGGACAGCTCTGAGCAAGTTCAATCAACCAAAACAAGTAAGTTGATCCACAGCAGCAACCTTTGAACGGATATAAGATTGCAGTCATATCCTTTCCTTGCTCCACAACTGGACGTAATGTATAACAACAATATATTTAAGATATTTAATGATTTCACTTAAATGATTTAATGATGGAGTCTGCAATGCAACTTTGGGAAAGGTGATAAAAAGGGAGTGGAGGTGGCAGCTGCAGTTTGTCACAGCAGATGGGGAGTCGACTCCGTCCTCAGTTAAATGCACATGGTGGAAGGGGAGTCTGGGGATACAGGAAGAAAAACACAGATCTTCCTCGGTCTCTGAGTCCCATCTCTCTTCACTGGACTAATGAGGATGAGCTGCAGTCTGATCATGGAAGGTGTGGAGTGTGCAAAGTCTGAACAACCCCATCCAAACAATCAAGCTAACGTGGGTGATGCCTACACATCACATGCAGGCAGATACGGACTCTGGCAATGAGTTGCTGAGTTCAGGAATATGCTTATGCCAGCACTGAACACAATCCCTGCATGTGGCTCCACGTCATGCAATCTGTACTCTGTCAAAGTCCAGAGCTCCCAGCCCTGGGTGATCGGTTGACTCCTCGTGAATCCACAGTAGAGTGGCGTGCAGAGTCCACAGGTCAAAACTATTGTAAGATCAACAATTTTAAAACACAAACTTATGCAACCCGCAGCATTAAACAGCTTCAGTAATTTCCCGATGAGGTAAACACTTCTCATGTTTTAACTGGACTGATTTTCTGCATTATTTGCCTGACTGAATAAGTCAAAACCATTCACTATTTTCCAGTAAATCTCAGTCTCTTATCATAGCATTAGGGTGAGTTGTGAGCTGTCAGTTTATCTATCAGCAAAAGGTGCAGCTGAGAGCAACCGGCTGATGCGTGAGAAATGTGTCCAGCAGAACATTAATGTGTGAGCAGTGGATTTAATGGTTTACAATAGGTTTAAGTGTGACCACAGAAAGACACAAAAAGCTGGAGTAACTCAGCGGGACAGGCAGCATCTCTAGGGAGAAGGAATGGGTGACGTTTCGGGTCGAGACCCTTAAGACTGGTTAGGAATAAGGGAAACGAGAGATATAGACGGTGATGTGGAGAGATAAAGAACAATGAATGAAAGATATGCAAAACAGTAATGATGATACAGGCCATTGTTAGCTGTTTGTAGGGTGAAAATGAGAAGCTAGTGTGACTTGGGTGGGGGAGGGATAGAGAGAGAGGGAATGCCGGGGCAACGTGAAGTGAGAGAAATTGAACAATCCCTGTTCCAGGTATACACTGACCCCATCCCTGAACTCTATCTCCATTACATTGATGACTGCATTGTATCATTAGATTTAAGCTCCCTTGCTTCTGTCCAGTCAGGATTAGTCGATTATCTACCTCTGGTACTGGTGAATAGGGAAAAACTTTGAGCCAATTTCTGTACATAAATATTGAAACTAAGATTGGCAGAAATTGATCTTAAATTAATCTGACCGCAATATTTGCTCAAGCCAATATTCCTGGAACCAGCTGAAGCCTTGTTTCTACATATGTTCCAAAAGGGAATTTTGGCATCATTGGTCATTCTGAGCTCTAATTATTAGCAGACTCTTTATCATATCATATCATATATCTACAGCCGGAAACAGGCCTTTTCGGCCCTCCAAGTCCGTGCCGCCCAGTGATCCCCGTACATTAACACTATCCTACACCCACTAGGGACAATTTTTACATTTACCCAGCCAATTAACCTACATACCTGTACGTTAAATAATATATTTTATTGTCTTAGAATTGTAACGTAATAGAGCTATAAAATGCAGAAACAGGACCTTCGGCCCACCTTGTCCATGGGTCAACCAATTTGGAATATTGAGCCAGTCTCATTTATCTGCATTTGTCCCATAGCCCTCTTAACATGAGGGGAATGAATAGGGCAGATGCACTGTCTTTTACCCAGAGTGGGAACATCAGCAACCAGAGGGCATAGATTTAAGGAGAGAGGATAGAAAATTAATAGAAACCAGAGGGCCAACATTTTCACACAGGTTCATTGGTTAATGGACTGAGCTGCCAGAGCGGGTTGTTGAGACAGGTACTATAACAAGATTTAAAAGGCATTCGGACAAGATTTAGAGGGATATGGGCCAAACTAGGTCAGTCGGGACGAATGGAGATGGGGTATCTTGGTTGACATTATGACTCCATGGCTCTATGACTATTTCCTATCCATATATTTGTCCGAATATCTTTTAAAAGTCATAATTATACCTGCTTTTATTGCTTCCAATGGCAGCTCATTCCATATATGGGTTACCCCCTGAGTGGAAAGGTTGCCCCTGAGGTTCCTCTTAAATATCTTCCCAATCACTTTAATTCCATGCCCCCTCTAGTTATAGAAACCTTTACCCTGGGAAAGAGACTGTGACTGTTCAATTTATCCATGCCCTTCATGACCTTGTACATCTCAATAAGGTCTTCTACGTTCCAAAGAAAAAAGTTCCACCCTATCCAACCTCTTCCTAAAATTCGAGCCCACAAGTCCAGATAACATCCTGGTGAACCTCTTCTGCAGCCTTTCCAACTTAATGACATCCTTTCCGTAGCTGGATAATTTGTATACGAACTAAGACATAACTCCTTATGCCTGAATTCCTTAGTGTCCATGATCTTCTCCTCAGTAAAAATGGATGAGAAATATTATTTTTTACATCTCCCCCATGTCTACACAAAGATAGCTATGCAGATCTGGCTGGTTAGCACGGAACAAATGTTTTTTCACTGTACCTCGATACACATGACAATAATGACAATAAACTAAACTGAACTGAACTGAACTAAACTGATCTTTAAAGGGACCTATTCTTTCCCTTGCCATCCTTTTATTCTTAATATACCTTCAGAATCTCTTATCCTTTACTTTGGCTGCCAGATCCATGTCCTGCCCTTTTATTGCCCTCGTGATTGTCTTCTTAAGTGTATCCCTACACTTATACGTAGATGATTCTGATGTCTAATGTTGAAAGACTGGAGCGACTAGGCTTGTATACACTGGAATTTAGAATGATGAGAGGAGATCTTATCGAAACGTATAAGATTATTAAGGGGTTGGACACGTTAGAGACAGGAACCATGTTCCCAATGTTGGGGGAGTCCAGAACAAGGGGCCACAGTTCAAGAATAAGGGGTAGGCCATTTAGAACTGAGATGAGGAAAAACTTTTTCAGTCAGAGAGTTGTGAATCTGTGGTATTCTCTGCCTCAGAAGGTAGTGGAGGCCAATTCTCTGAATGCATTCAAGAGAGAGCTAGATAGAGCTCTTAAGGATAGCGGAGTCAGGGGGTATGGGGAGAAGGCAGGAACGGGGTACTGATTGAGATTGATCAGCCATGATCACATTGAATGGCGGTGCTGGTTCGAAGGGCCGAATGGCCTCCTCCTGCACCTACACTCTATTGTCTATTGTCTGCCTTCTTTTTTCTGTCCAGGAATCCACATCTCTCATCCACCAGGATTCCCTAAACTTGCCAGCCTTGCCCTTCACGCCAATAGGAACATTTATGTTTAAGAAACAGTTAGACAGGTACTGTACATGGATAGGGCAAGCTTGGAGGGATATGGACCAAACGCGGGCAGGTGGGACTAGTGTAACTCGGACATGTTGGCCAGTGTGGGCAAGTTGGGCTGAAGGGCCTGTTTCCTCGCTGTATCACTCTATGACTCTATGCTGCCCTTGTACTCTCGTTCTCACAACTTTGAAAGCCTCCCACTTGCTAGCCATCCCCCTACCTGTACACCGACTCTCCCAATCAACCTTTCCACCTAATACTTTCACAATTGGCCTTGGTGATCAAGTATAAGCTGGTGTGGCCATGTCAGAATTTTTCGTGCAAAGGAATTCAAGTCTATCACTATCAAAACCAGATCACTACAGCAAATTTTGACTGAGAATAACAAATAACTGCTGGACTTTAGCTGATATTCAAAAGACACAGCGAAACTGAGTTGAGACACAGATCTGCAGTACTCAAGTACAGAAGCTGAGGGAGGTACAGAGTTAAGTACTCTAGTCCCTAAATTCCTATAATAAAGTAAAACTTTTGTATACATGTGCAGCTTTGGCATGGATTAGACTGCATGGATGTGAAAGTCATGATAAGTTTTTTATATTCTGCATTATCTGTGATTTAGTGCTTCCTGGGATGTTTGATCCCATATTGTTGAAGACAATTCTCCCCACGTCTAATCTGTGCTGACTGCAGTCTGAGAATGTTTAATGAGGTTGTGTGGTCGTGGCTTTATTCCCTGCCAACGTCTGCTGTCTCTGCCTGCTCGTGGGGTGCCTGGTGAAGCAGTGGAAGAAGGGCTGAACTCTGCTTTTAATCCGTGCAATGCCTGGAATGCTTGATGGATGTGGGTGTCGGTGTATTCTGTGTCTGTGCCGTACCAGGCCTGGGACAGTTTGAATCATAAGATCACGACATGACATAGAACACCTCTCAGCCCACTGAGTCTGTCCAGCTATCGTACAGAAACTTCAAAATGTAGAAACAAAGAACTGCATGTGCTGGTTAATACACAAAAAATCAGAAAATGTTGGAGTAACATGGATAGGTGACGTTTAGGGGTTGAGAGACTGAACAAGAGTCTCGACCTATACATGTTCTCCGGACATGCTGCCTGACCAGCTGAGTGACTCCAGAACCTTGTGTGCTTTTGAGTACAGAAACTTCATCTGTCACATTCTACAGCATCTTCCACACAATACAATTCCCGACAATACATGTGATATTCCCTTCTGAAACCCTGAGTGACTGTTTACACAATCCCTGAAGCCAGCAAGCTCCAGATCATCACCGCTTTTCTTATTGTTCCACAAACCCACAACCTCCTCATCCCCCCATGCACGCACCCAGCCACAACCCTTCATTCCATTCGGACACCCCTGTAACTTTCATCCTAAACTTTAAATATGTGTTCCTGGTCCCTGAGCCAGCTGAGAAAGGGAACAGCTCCCTTCAACCCTCTCTAAACCTCATACCCTCTCCTCCCTCCATCGTACCTCCTCTCAACCTTCATCGTTCAAAAGGAAATAACCACTATGATTTTCATTATGGGTGATGTTTCATCGGGACCCGGACCCTGCAATTAGTCTCCAGAAGGATCCCGACCTGAAATATCACCTATACATATTCTCCAGGATGCTGCCTGACCCGCTAGGGTACTCCAGCACTTTGTGTCTTTCCTTAGTAAACTAGCATCTGCAGTTCCTTGTTTCTACATTTTGACTGTTCCACTGCAGTCCTGGTAAGCATACTTTGAAGAAGTTTTCCCCCTCTCTCGAATAGGAGTTCTGTGAGACCCTACAATTTTTTTTTCATCGCTGCAATCAGTCTAAAGAAGGGTCCTGACCCGAAACTAGGTTAATTCCCGGAATGGCGGGACTGTCGTATGTCGAAAGGCTGGAGCAATTAGGCTTGTATACACTGGAATTTAGAAGGATGAGGGGGGATCTTATTGAAACATATAAAAAAATTAGGGGATTGGACACATTAGAGGCAGGAAACATGTTCCCAATGTTGGGGGAGTCCAGAACAAGGGGCCACAGTTTAAGAATAAGGGGTAGGCCATTTAGAACGGAGATGAGGAAGAACTTTTTCAGTCAGAGAGTGGTGAAGGTGTGGAATTCTCTGCCTCAGAAGGCAGTGGAGGCCAGTTCGTTGGATGCTTTCAAGAGAGAGCTGGATAGAGCTCTTAAGGATAGCGGAGTGAGGGGGTATGGGGAGAAGGCAGGAACGGGGTACTGATTGGGAGTGATCAGCCATGATCGCATTGAATGGCGGTGCTGGCTCGAAGGGCTGAATGGCCTACTCCTGCACCTATTGTCTATTGTCTATTGTCTATTATCATGTTCTTGCAGTGATGCTGTCTAACCCACTGAGTTACTCCAGCATTTTGTTTCTGACATCTGAGTACTACATTAAGTACTAGATACAATAGTGGTGTTCAAGATGCTTTCAGATAGACACACGGAAGTGCAGGAAATAGAGGGATATCGATCAGCTCCCGGCTGATGAGATCAGCTTAACGTGGCATCATGTTCAGCATAAACATCGTGGGCTGAAGGGCCTGTTCCTGTGCTGTACAGTTCTATGTTACTTTAGACTTTATTGATACAGCATGGAAACAGGCCCTTTGGCCCACCAAGTCCATGCCGACCAGCGATCACTCTGTAAACTTGCACTATTTTACACATTAAGGACAATTTACAGAAGTCAATCAACCTATAATCCTGGGTAGACACAAAATGCTGGAGTAACTCAGCGGGTCAGGCAGCACCTCAGGAGAGAAGGAATGGGTGATGTTTCGGGTCAGGATCCTTCTTCAGAATGAAGAAATCTTCTATCCAGAGATGCTGCCTATCCCGCTGAGTTAGTCCAACATTTTGCGTCTATCTATTGGAAGGCCAAAGATAGATGCTTTAATTAGGTGAATTAAAGATGCCAGTAGCACCTTAAAAGAGGTGGATGGGTTAGGGTGGAAGCTCTGTTGGGGGACAGTTGCCATGATTGTAGGTGGGAGTGGAGTGGGGGGAATTCACAGAGACCCACAGTGGAGGAGGACATCGGCAAATACTCTGCAGCAGACAGACTGAGGCAGTGGCTGCGACCAGGGAGAAGATCACTGGGGTTTGAGGAGAGGCAATGCCAGTGATCCATCCCAACTCTTCCTCAGGAGTGGCAGAGCAATGTAGGTGTTTGAGTCCAAATATGTGCAGGCCAGAACTAACAACGTGGACATTTAATGGCAATCTAACAATTTATGCTCATAGATGTCGATGCTATTTATTTTATCACTCGGAATGTATTCGATTTGTATTTAAATTCGCTAGATTATTAATCCACTATCAAATACATTACTGCACCCATCACCCTGTGGCCAGGGCAGCCTGTCTATGGACACACGTCCTATTTGGCATCGTGACCTATGGCAGATATACACTTCTGTAACTGGATCTTAGTTCCATGTGGCTTATTCTTCGGCACAATTTCTCTTCATGCCATAGAATAAATTACATTTAGGTTCCCGTGACTTGCCAATTGTTTTGCTCCTCAGTTGTTGAGGTTTGGCTTCCTCTGACATACCCCAGAGGGTAGAGGAATAATGAGTGAGCCTGCAGTCAGCATTGCCAGGAAAGGTCCCACTATGACTTATCTGACAGCCCAACCCCACTCAGCGATTACACCTCCCAACTTTCCAAGGAGGTAAGGGGGCGATTAGAAATGTGAAAGCTCACTGGGTTTTTCTCTTTTTCAGAGCACGTGGACTAATTGTAACTCCCCAGTCACCTTCCTGTTTGATTCCTTTATTCAATAAAGCTGAGAGTCAGCACCCCCAACCAAAGCATCGCCAGTACTCCCTAAATAAATTCAATGACCTATCGATGATGTGAATCGTGGAAGAGTTTATTTGTGTTTATCACAACTTTAATTTATTTACTGAAGAGAACAGTTTCTCTGTCCAGGTTCCATTATACAAGCAGTAACCTAATTAACTTAAAGAGCTGCCTGCTCTAGACCCTGGAGCCAAGTTAGACAGATTTGTGACACATCAGACCACAAAACTAATACAACTAATCCAACAGAATGAGAATGGTAAACTGGTTGTAGGATGACATCTCTTCACTGCTGTATTTCATGTTATGTCCACTGTAATGAGGATCCTTTACTTGGGATTTCTGCAAAGTTCATTCCAAGAGTGCTCAGCTTCATGTGGCCCTTCTTCCAGCACATACCTCTTCCCTGTTTAAAGCTTCCTCAAGCATCAATGATTTTGACCATTTTTCAGACACCACCTGAATCAGGCCTTGTGTGGTTTGGGGTCTTTATCCCAATCCATTTCCATCAGGAAGTGCCACGAATGTTTTCCTCTGGGTGGGAGATGTATGTGAACAACCTAAAACATGATCCTCAATGAGGAAAAGTATGGCTCTACATAAAATTAGATCCCACTTTGTGACAGGAATTGGAAAATAGATACAAATGTGAGGATACAATTGGCAGAGATTTAAGGAGTATGCACCATCCATGGTTATCTAAGAATGTTAAGAATGGGATCAACATGGAAACATTTCCGACTTCTGCAGAGACCGTTCCCTCCGCAACTCCCTGATTAACTCATCCCTTCCCAGCCAAACCACCGCCTCCCCAGGTACCTTCTGCTGCAACGCAGAAGATGCAACACCTGTTGCTGTACCTCCTCCCTCGACTCTGGCCAGGGACCCCGACAGTCCTTTCAGGTTAGGCAGGGGTTCACTTGCACCTCCTTCAACCTCATCTACTGTATCTGTTGTTCAAGATGTGGACTCTTATACATCGGCGAGACCAAACGCAGACTGGGCGATCATTTCGCGGAACACCTTCGCTCAGCACGCCTGAACCTACCTGATCTCCCAGTTGCTGGACACTTCAATTCTCCTTTCCAATCCTACACAGACCTTTCTGTCTTAGATCTCCTCCATTGTCAGAGTAAGGCCACGCGCAAATTGGAGGAACAGCATCTCATATTTCGCTTGGGCAACTTACAGCCCAATGGTAGGAATATTGATTTCTCTCACTTCAGGAGCTCCGGCATTCCCTCTCTCTCTATCAGGAAGTGGCGGCGCTGCGCAGCAGCTGCGGCTCACCTGCAGTCCGTTTGTCGTGTGGTTGTTGTTGTTTTTTGTCTTAATTGTAGTGTTTAGATATGAGGTAGTGTTTTTTGTGGTTGTGTACTGTGTGTGAGGGGGGGGGGAACTGTAAAATTGTCTCTTCTGAACGGAGACCCGACCTTTTTTTCTGGGTCGTGTCTCTGGTCACGCTGCGGCCTACCATCGGCCAAACACCTGGAGCTGGCGGCCTCCAGCTGGGACCACCTGGGGCTCTGGTTTGCAGAGCCTGCGGACCGGATTTACCATATGCGGAGCTGGCTGCCTTCGGAGGCCGTGGTGGCGCTGCGAGTGCGGCCGTGACTCGCCTTCGGAGGCTCCGGTGGCTTCGGCGTGGGCCGCGGGCCGTGTGGACATTGGAAGCCCGTAGGCCCCTGGGTGGGGGCCGACGTCAGGAGTTACGGCAGCGGCAGCGTCTTCACCCGCCCCGAATCGCGGGGCTTGGGTCGGCCCGCTGCGGACCTTTCACCATCCAGCGCGGCCTGAAATAGGCCGTGGGATTTTTCTCCGCCCAGCGGGGGCTTCAATGTCGGGAGCCCCGACTGCCCCGACGTGGCAACTTCAACAGCCTGACTGCGGGAGAAGAGGGCAGTGAAGGGAAAAGACATTTTGGCCTTCCATCACAGTGAGCAGGTGACTGGAGGAGACTCACTGTGATGGATGTTTCTTTTTTTTGGTTTGTGTTGGTTTGGGATTGTGTGTGTTATTGCTTATTTTTATTGCTTTTTTTGTTGGACTGTGGGTAACTGAATTTCGTCCAAAAGACTTGTTTTTTTGGATGACAATAAAAGTTATTCTGATCCCTCCCCCACCCAGGTCGCACCAGCTTCTCATTTCACCCTACAAACAGCTAACATTGGCCTGTTTCCTTTATCATTGTTACTTTTTTGCATATCTTTCTTTCATTGTTCTTTATCTCTCCACATCACTGTCTATATCTCTCATTTCCCTTATCCCTAACCAGGCTGAAGAAGGGTCTTGACCTGAAGTGTCACCCATTCCTTCTCTCAGAGATGCTGCCTGTCCCGCTGAGTTACTCCAGCTTTTTGTGTCTATCTTTAGAAATGCGGAGAAAATCAGTTGTCAGCCAAAGGATTGAACATTTTTTGGAAACGGTTGTAAACTAAAATGAGTGAGAAGATAAGGGTATGAGAGTAATCTAGCAACTGAAAACCAGAGAGCAAGTACATGTGGTCCACTGAAGGGTGAAAATGGGGTAGTAATGATGGAAATAAAGAAATAGCAACGAATAAAAACCCCCTAGGAGAAATATCTAGAGTAAGAGCACGTAATTTCAGACTAAGACGGTAATCATGCATTACAATGGCATTGAAGAGGGATTTCCTCTCTCAGAAGGTTGTGAATCATTGGAATTTTAAGCCTAGGCAGAGTTTGTATATTTTCATTGCAAAGGTTGACGGATATTTGGATGCAAGGGAGAATGGAAAGTTATGTGGAGGCCAAATCTGGATCAGCCATCATTTTGTTGAATGATGACGCAGATTTGATTGGATCTCTTCTGTTTCTATTTCCAATGTATGTAATGGTCCAACATGAAATGAGAGTGCTTCCCTCTACTTCAAAGGTATGGGTGCAACATGAAGTGTTTAACCCAAGCAAACTATAGTGGTCCAAAACATATAGTTGTCCCTCTTTTCACTGGGAAAGGTAAGGCTGCTACATAAAAGGAGTATGCTCTCTTCCTCAACATCGGCTGGGTGGGGAAAAGTCCAATTATAAAATCTACCCAAATTCTTCCTTCATTCCACTGGACGGGTGCAATGAGAATTGAAACTTACCCATCCCACTGGGAGAGGCCAAAGAGAAATGCAAAATGAGCCACCCTTTCTCTCTACGAGGGGGAGGTAAAGATGCTGTGTTTGCCCACGGTCAGTGTCCAACACACACCGATCAGCCAAAACATTATGACCACCTGCCTAATATTCTGTTGGTCCTCCGTGTACAGACCCCCCGAGGCATGGACTCTACAAGACCCCTGAAGGTGTCCTGTGGTATCTGTCACCAAAACATTAGCAGCAGGTCCTTCAAGTTCTGTAAGTTGCGAGGTGGAGCCGCCGTGGATCGGACTTGTCGATCCAGCACATCCCACAGATGCTCAATCGGATTGAAATCTGGACAATTTGGAGGCCAGGGCAACACCGTGAACACTTCATCATGTTCCTCAAACTATTCCAAAACAATGTGTGCAGTGTGGCAGTGCGCATTATCCTGCTGCAAGAGACCACTGCCAGGGCCGTCTTAACGCATGGGCCTGATGGGCACTTGCCCGGGGCCCCACGAGCATAGGGGCCCCATGCTGATCTGTGTATGTTAAGTGACTTGCAATAAATAAATACTACTTTAAAAATGTAGGTTCAATAAGTGCTTTTTTAGCAACATTTTCGGTCACTAAGTGCTTCTCACAGCGATCTGTAAGTGCTTTTCGCAACAATGTAGCACCCTAAGTCCATCGCTAAGTGCTTTTCGGTAAGTGCTTTTCGCCGGCACGACGGGGGGGGGGGGCTGGTAGGGAAAAGGGGGTGGGGGAGAGTAACGGTAGGGGCCCCAGTAAACTGCTTTGCCCGGGGGGCCATAATGCTGTAAAAACGGCCCTGACCACTGCCATCAGGGAATACCATTGCCATGAAGGGGTGTACCTGGTCTGCAAAGATTACAAACAATGTCTCCCAATGTCCCAATCCCAATCTCCAAGTGTATGTAGTTTGGAGCTTATGTGAAAGTTGTAGTGTTTAATTGCCTGTTGGTTGTTGGGAAAATACTGCTGCTGAATCTGGACATTACAGCTTTTAGGCTCCTGTACCTTCAGTTCAGTTTAGTTTATTATCATGAGTACCGATGTACAGTGAAAAGCTTTTGTTGTGTGCTAACCAGTCAGCGGAAAGACAATACATGATTACAATCAATCTATTTATAGTGTACGGATACAAGACAAAGGGAATAACGTAAATATGGAATGGAATCTATCCAATGGAAGAGAGGTTGGTTTGTGTGATGGTCTATGCTGTGTCCACGATTCACTGCAATTTCTTGCGGACTTGGATGGAGCTGTTCCCAAACCTAGCTGTGACGCAAATGGATAAAATGCTTTGTATGGAGCATCTGTAAAAGTTGGGGAGAGTTGTTGGGGACATGCTAAACTTCCTAAGCCTTTTAAGGAAGTAGAGGCATTGGTGAGCTTTCTTGGTCATTGCTTCAATATGAGTGGTCCAGGAGAAGTTGTTGGTGATATTGACTCCTAGGAATTTGAAGCTTTCAACCATCTCTACTTCGGTGCCGTCAATGCACACTGGGGTATGTATTCACTTCCTGAAGTTGATCACTATTTCATTTGTCTTGCTGACATTGAGAGAAAGGTTGGTGTCTCAACACAAGGACATAAGGTTCTCAATCTCCTTCCTGTACTAGGAGTAAAGAAGGGGGCTGAGAACAGGAGTAGCAGGAATAAAATGGGTGGTCTGGAACTCTGACGATGCTGGCTGCCTATTTGAGGCAGCGATTCTTGTACATCCCTTTGATGGTGGGGAGGTTAGTTCCCATGAAGGACTGGGCAGCCTTCACCATGTTTTGCATCTTCATTCCTGGGCATTCGAGTTGCTGAACCTGGCCATGATGCAACCAGTCAATATGCTCTCAACTGTATACCTATAGAAGTTGAAGCACGTATTCATTGACATACCGAATTTCAATCTTCTTAGGAAGTAGAGGCGTTGATAGGCTTTCTTTGTGATTGCATCAATGTCCAGGACAGATGAGTCCAGGACAGATCTTCAGAGATATGCACACCCAGCAATTTGAAGTTTTTGACTCTTTCTACCACCATCCCATCAATGAATACAGGCTTGTGGATCATAGAGTTATACATCGTGGAATTAGGCCCATCAGCACTACTTGCCCATGTCCAGCAACATGCCCCATCTATACTAATCCCACCTGCCTGCGTTTGGCCCATATCCTTCTAAACCTATCCTATCCATGTATCTTTCTAAATGTCTGTTAAACATAGTACCTGCCTCAACTACCTCCTCTGGCAGCTTGTTCCACATATCCACCACCATTTGGGTAGAAAGGTTACCTCTCAGGTTCCTATTAAATTTTTTCCCCCCTCACTTAAAAACAATGTCCTCTGATTCTTGATTTGCCTGTTTTGGGTTAAATATTATGTGCATCTATTCTATCTATCTATTCTTCTCATGATTTTATACACTATAAAATCATCCCTCATCCTCCTGCACTCCAAGGAATAAAGTCCTAGCCTACTCAACCTCTCCCTATACCTCAGGCCCTTGAGTCCTGTAAAAATCCTCATTAATCTTCTCACCGCCCATTCCAGCCTAACAACAACTTTCCTATAACAGGGTGACCAAAACTGAACACAATACTCCAAATGTGGCCTCATTAAATGTCATGTACAACCGTAACATAACCTCACAACCTCTATACAATACTCTGACTGAAGAAGGCCAATGTGCCAAAAGCCTTCATGACCACCCTATCTAGCTGTGATGCCACTTCAAAGGAACTACGTACCTGCACTCCTAGATCTCTCTGCTCCAGAACACTTCTCAAAGCTCTGCCATTCACTGTGTAGGTCCTGCCCTGGTCAGACTTCCGAAAATGCAACACCTCACGCTTATCTGTATTAAAATCCATGAGATATTCCTCAGCCCACCAGCCCAACCGATCACGATCCTGCTGCAATTTTATATAACCGTCTTCGCTCTGTACAATGCCACCCACTTTCATGCCATCTGCAAACTTGTTAATCATGCCTTATACATTCTCATCCAAATTGATATAAAAAGTTGATCCATGGCCTTCCTCTTCCAAAGTCAACAATCAGTTCCTTGGTTTTATGACATTGAGAGCAAGGTTGTTATTCTGGCACCATTCAGTCAGTCGATCCATCACCCTATTATACTCTGACTCACCATCATCTGTAATTCATCCAATAATAGTGGTGTCATTAGCGAATTTGAAGATGGAGTTGGAAATTTGTCCAGCTACACAGTTATGGGTATAGAGTGAGTAGAGCAGAGGGCTGAGCACACTGCTACAGCCTTGAGGTGCTCCTGTGCTGATGGTTATCGAGGAGGAAGTGTTGCTGCCAATTTGCACTGATTCTGTTCTGTTGATGAGGAAGTCGAGGAACCATTTGCAGAGAGATGCGCAGAGACAGTTCTGTGAGCCTGGTAATAATAGAGGGGATGATGGTATTGAA
Organism: Rhinoraja longicauda; assembly: GCF_053455715.1. Taxonomy (NCBI): domain Eukaryota; kingdom Metazoa; phylum Chordata; class Chondrichthyes; order Rajiformes; family Arhynchobatidae; genus Rhinoraja; species Rhinoraja longicauda. Next base: position 43,235,804 of record NC_135966.1, on the reverse strand, counting down.
TGCCGAGCTGTAGTCTATGAACAACAGCCTGATCATTGTGTTTTTACTGTCCAAGTGGTCCAGTGCAGAGTGGAGAGCCAGTGAGATCATATCCTCCGTTGACCTGTTGTGGCTCTAGACAAGTTGTAGTGCGACCAGTTTCTTGTTGAGTTAGGAATTGATATGCACCATAACCAACGTGTCAAAGCACATCATCACCACTGACGTTAGTGCCACTGGTTGATAGTCGTTGAGGCACGTCACCTTACTCTTATTGATGCCCTCTTAAAGCAGGTGGGAACCTCAGACCTCAGTAATGAGAGGTTGAAAATGTCTGCAAAACCTCCAGCCAGTTGGTCTGCACAGTGACTTTAGTGACTTATTCATTCAGGTCTGTTGCCAAGTCTTTAGACTTTAGAGATACAGCACGGAAACAGGCCCTTCGGCAAATCAAGTCAACGTCAACCAGCAATCACCCTGTACACACCAACGCCTCTACTTCCTTAGAAGGCTGAGAAAGCTCGGCATGTCCCCATCAACTCTCACCAATTTCTACAAATGCACCATAGAAATCATTTTATCAGGAAGCATCACAGCATGGTTTGGGAACAGATCCATCCAAGACTGCAAGAAATTGCAGCGAATTGTGGACGCAGCCCAGACCATCACACAAACCAACCTTCCCTCCTTCCATTGACTCCGTTTATACCTACTCTGCCTCGGCAAGGCCAGCAGCATAATCAAGGACGAGTCGTACCCTGGCCATATCCTCTTTTCCCCTCTCCCATCAGGTAACAGGTATAGATGTGTGAAAACGCACACCTCCAGATTTAGGGACAGTTTCTTCCCAGCTGTTATCAGGCAACTGAATCGTCCTACCACAACCACATCAGAGCAGTCCTGAACTATTATCTACCTCATTGGTGACCCACGGACTATCCTTGATCAGACTTTGCTGGCTTTACCCTGCACTGAACGTTATTCCCTTATCATGTATCTGTACACTGTGGATGGCTCGATTGTATTCATGTTTTGTCTTTTTGCTGACTGATCACTAGCACTATCCTACACACCAGGGTCAACACAATTTTACCGAAGCCAATTAACCTACAAACCTGTGCATCTTTGGAGTGTGTTAGAGAATCGGAGCACCAGGAGAAAACTCACGCTGTCATGGGGAGAATGTACAAACTCTGTACAGATAGCACCTGTAGTCAGGATCGTACCCGGTTCTCTGGCACTACAAGGCAGCAACTTTACCGTTATGCCATTGTTCTGCCACAGGTTTTAAGAATGCAACCAGGTACACCATCAAGCCCAGCCACTTTTCGAGGGTTCACCCCCCTGAAGGATCTTATGTCATCGGCCTCTGTGACGGTGACTGTAATATCATCGGAGGCTGTGGGGGCCAGGGAAGGCACATCAGTGTTCTCCCTATCAAGGTGTCCAATGGAGGCATTGATCTGGAAGTGATGCTTCGCTGTTGGTAGAACTGCCCCCTGGTTTCACCTTGTAGAAAGTGATGATGTGCAAGCCCTGCCACAGCTGTGACCAACCATCTCATCCTCCAGTTTAGAGTGAAAGCACTTTTTAATTATTTTTTATGGCCCTATCAAGGTCGAATTTGAACTTTTTGTATGAAACTGCATTGGCAGATTTGGTTCATCCAAGGCTTCTGGTTGGGGAACACTCAGATGGTTTTCGTAGGTACACACTCCTCCATAAATCTCCTTATGAAGTCGGTAACAACTGTAGCATTCAGGTGTGTTGCCGAGTCTAGACTTTAGAGATACATCACAACAAGCTCTTCGGCCCACCGAGTCCACGCCGATCAGCGATCATCCTGTACCCTAAGACTATCCTACACACAATGGACAATTTTACCAAAGCCAATTAACCATCAAGCCTGTATGTCTTTGGAGTGTGGGAGGTAACCGGAGCACCCGGAAAACATCCATGTTGTCACAGTGAGAATGTACAAACTCCATACAAATAGACTGATCGCTGGTAGACATGGACTTGCTGAGCCAAAAGTCCTGTTTCCACGCTGTATCGCTAAACTAAACTAAAAAAGGTGCATGATAGAGAGGGAAGAGGAAAGAAGTGAAGAAGCCAGCATCTCACGGAGAGTGATTGTCAGCTGTTGTTTTATCTGCTAACTTAACCTAATCAAACGTGCTTGTGCTAGCATTATGCTGGTATTTATTTCAGGCGGGCTAGAATACAGACACAGGGATGTAATGCTGAGGGTCTATAAGGTGCTGGTCAGACCACATTTGGAGTATTGTGAGCAATTTTGGGCCCCATATCTGAGCATGTGCTGGCTCTGGAGAGGGTCCAGAGGAAGTTTACGAGAATGATCGCAGGAATGAGTGGGTTAACGTATGATGAGCGTTTGACAGCACTGGGCCTGCACTCGCTGGAGTTTAGAAGGATGAGGGAGGACTTCATTGAAACTTACCGAATAGAGAAAGGCTTGGATAGAGTGGATGTGGAGAGGATGTTTTCACCAGTGGGAGAGCCAACAACCAGAGGGCATAGCCTCAGAATTAAAGAATATTTAGCAAAGAGATGAGGAGGAATTTCTTTAGTCGGAGGGTGGTGAATCTGTGGAGTTCTTTGCCGCAGAAGACTGTTGAGGCTAAGTCAATGGATATTTTTAAGGTAGAGATAGATTCTTGATTAGTACGGGTGTCAGGGGTTATGGGGAGAAGGCAGGAGAATCGGGTTGAGAGAGAAAGATAGATCAGCCATGATTGAATGGCGGAGTAGACTTGATAGGCCGAATGGCCTAATTTTGCTTCTATCATTTATGAATTTATGAACTATTACGCAGGTCACTGGATTGTGATGAGAAACAGCTTTTCTTGTTGTCATTTCCTCTATCAAACTGTGGTAAATGTTATTCGGTGTGAATGTGCGAGTTGGAATAGACGCAGTTGGAATAGAATAAGTGCTGCTCATTGCAGCTGAGAATGGTCTTGTGCCACCACCTGCTGGTTTAGCTGAGAAGTTCAGCCAGTTGAGACCAGCAGGATGCAGGTGACAAATTGTTCCTCATTCCTCTTGTTTTAATCTGTGCAGAGAGAATTATTATCAGATTATGAGGCTTTTTATGTAAATAAAGACACCTAATTTTAAAGAGAACATACCCTTGCTAATTGAGCAATAGTCAGGGACTGAGACCAAACTGCAAAGTAAATGAATGTATTTAGTGGGAAGATCAAAGAGCTGACCTGAGATGTATTGTGTTTTGTACTTCTTGCTGATTGTACCTGAGATACACTGTGTTTATTTCATCACCATCACTGCAGTATTAATGGGATGCACAAATTTATGTAACTATACGGTATAGCCAATGCATGTTCAGATGTAAAAATCTACAGGTATCACATCTAGATATCTAGAACAAGGAACTGCAGATGCTGGTTTATACCAAAGCTAGACACAAAGTGCTGGAGTAACTCTGGGTCAGGCAACATCTCAGGCGAAAAAGGATGGGTGATGTTTGGTGATGAGTAAGCCCTTTGTTGGGTGGGGAAGGTGCGATCTCAAGAGGAAACCAATGTGGAACTGGTAAAATGACTAGGGTGAAGGAAGAGTAAGAAAATAACTGCAGATGCTGGTACAAATCGAAGGTATTTATTTCACAAAATGCTGGAGTAACTCAGCAGGTCAGGCAGCATCTCAGGAGAGAAGGAATGGGTGACGTTTCGGGTCGAGACCCTTCTTCAGTCTAAATTTTTAACATGAACATCCACCACAGCGACTCCCCCACATTCCTCACTGTGAAGGAAGGCAAAAAAAGTTCAATCTACTTCCCTTCTTTGTTCTGCCGCAGTTGGGGCACTCGAACCTTTTGATGGGACGATCTTGGCTCCCGCAGCCGGCAGTCGAGCTCTCCGCCTCGGGGCGATCAAGCTCCCACATCGGGGGATCTCAGCTCCCCACACCAGGTGATCGGACCCCGGGTCGGGGCTCGTCAAACTTCCTGTGGTTTGGAGCTTCCCGACATCAGTCCCTAACCGAGACTGCGAGCTTCTCAATGGTGAAATCCACAGGCCGCGATTGGAGTGTCGATCCCGGGCAAGGGATCGCAGGCTCTGATGGTAAGTCCACAGCCCAGCGATGGGCTCAAAGTCAGTCTCGAGCAAGGCCTCAAGCTCCACGATGATACCCCACAGTGACCGGAGATATGATCTGGAAAAAAAGCGCATCTCCGACAAGGCAAGAGATTGAAAAAAGCTTCCCCCAACCCCATCCCCCACTCCCCACATAAAACAAACCAGAGAACATTAACACAAACTTTAAAAACACACTAAAATAACAAAAAAGACGAAAAGACAGGCAGACTTTAAAGCTAGACAATATCTTTCCTATAACATGGTGTTCAGAACTGAACACAATATACTAAATGTGGTCTCACCAACGTCTTATACAACTACAACATGACCACCCAACTTCTATTCTCAATACTCTGACTGATGAAGGCCAAAGTGCCAAAATTCTTTTTGACCACCTTATCTAACTGCGACTTGACCTTCAAGGAACCATGCACCTGTACTCCTAGATCCCTGTGTTCTACAACATTACCCAGAGGCCTACCATTTACTGTGTAGGTCCTGCCCTTGTTTGATGTCCAAAAATGCAATGCCTCACACCTCTCTGCATTAAATTCCATCAACCATTCCTCTGCCCGCCTGGCTAATCGATCCAGCTCCTGCAGCAATCTTTCACAATCATCTTCACTATCTGCAAAACTACTAACTTTAGTATCATCAGCAAACTTGCAAATCTTGCCCTGTATGTTCTCATCCTAATCATTGATGTAGATGACAAACAGTAACGGGCCCAGCACCAAACCCTGACGCACACCATTAGTAACAGGCCTCCAGTCCGAGAAGCAACCTTCCACCATGTGGAAGATCTTTGGAGATCATATGTTCCTGAGCCAACAATGGGCTTACCAGTCACCGCCCTGCCAGAGGTAATTTGTGGCTGGCCCAGATTGGTCCTGCATGGTCCCACTCCCCCACCCCCCACTACTCTCAGTCTGAAGAAGGATTCCAATGCGAAATGACACCCATCCTTTTTCTCCAGAGATGCTGCCTGACCCGCTGACTTACTCCAGCATTTTGTGTCTATCTTTTGTACATATTGTATCTATTTTTATACAGCTTCTTTAACAACTATAGATACTTCAGGCGCTTTGTGGCCAGTAGAATATGTTTGGAATATGGTTATTGCTGTAATGTACAAAATGTTGCAGGAAATTTGTCTCCAGAACAATTTCACCATCATCAATGTGGTCATTAACACACAATCAGTTTTGTGATGTTAACTCTTAGCCTTTTTCGAAATAGTGTAATGAAATCTTCCAGATCCCACAGAAGGAACCTTGGTTGAGCATCAAATCAGAAAATGTCCGAAGTAGGATTTAAACCTGGAACTGTCTGACTCAGGGGTGCGAATGTTACCAATGTGAGCTGGGTATATCCCAGTGAGTAGTGGGCAGGCCTGGCCCGCCGCCACTGACTGACGACAGAGCTCACCGCTGACGAGGGATCGCCCGCTGTGGTGAGAGGAAGAAGGACCCACCAGTAGGTCCGGCTCGCCCACACAGACTCCGAATCGGCCACAAGCCGCTGGCGTTTAGTTTAGTTTAGAGATACAGGGCGGAAACAGGGCCTTCGGCCCACAGAGTCCACACCGACCAGCGATCACCGCACATTAACGCTATCCTAGGTATCTCAAAATGCTGGAGTATCTCAGCGGATCACGCAACATCTCTGGAGAGAAGGAATGGGTGACGTTTCAGGTCGAGACCCGTCTTCAAACTGATGTGGAGGAGAACTTCTTCAAAGTAGACATACCTTGAGGAGAAATCGCAGTGGAGCAGCAAGTTAACACTATCCTACACACACCAGGGACAATTTACACTTATAACAAACCAATTAACCTACAAACCTGTACGTCTTTTGAGCGAAGTCCCTGGAGAGGCTGGTGCTCACTCATCTGCGACCCCTGGTTAAACCCTACCTGGACCCCCTGCAGTTCACTTACCAAAGATGGGGGTTGAGGACGCCATCATCCACCTGCTCCATCTTTCCTGTGCTCACATGGATAAGCCAGGAAGCATTGTGAAACACATGTCTTTTGACTTCTCCAGTGCTTTTAACACCATCCGGCCTGCACTGCTAGGGAGCAAACTGACGAAGATGCAGGTGGATGCTCCATTGGTGTCCTGGATCACCGACTACCTGACTGGATGACCACAGTATGTCAGGCTACCGAAACTGTGTCTCGGACATGGTAGTGGGCAACACAGACACCCCACTGGGGACCGTCCCCTCTCCCTTCCTGTCTTGGACTTCAGATATAACTCTGTCTACTGCCACCTGCAGAAGTTTTCAGATGACTCTGCAATTGTGGGCTGCATCAGTGAGAGGAGGGAAGCTGAATCACCAGCAGCTCAACACCGACATGACTAAGGAGCTAGTGGTGGACTTTAAGAGGAGAGGAACACCCCTGTCCCTTGTCTCCATCAATGGTGTGGATGTGCAGTTTACCAAGGAGTACAAGTACCTTCGAGTGTACCTGGACAGTAAACTGGACTGGCCCAGGAACGCTCAGGCCCTAGACCAAGGGACAGAGCCAGCTGTACTTTTTGAGAAGGCTCTGCTGCTCCCCCTCTTCTCACTCCCTCCCCCCTCCCCTCCCCTCCCCTCCCCTCCCCTCCCTCCCTACCCCCTCCCCTCCCTCCCTACCCCCTCCCCTCCCCTCCCTTCCCCCTCCACTCCCTCCCCCCCTCCCCTCCGTCCGTCTCTACCCCCTCCGTCCCTCCCCTCCGTCCCTTCCCCCCCTCCCCCTCCCCTCCCTCCCCCTCCCCTCCCTCCCCCTCCCCTCCCTCCCCCTCTCCCCCCTCCCCCTCCCCTCCCTCCCCCTCCCCTCCCTACCTCCCCCTCCCTCCCTCCTCCCCTCCCTCCCTACCCCCTCCCCTCCCGTCACCCTCCCCAATCTTTGCACATTCCCAATCCTTTCCACTCGTCAATTTAATTTCATGTTTCATGTATCTTGTGTTATGTGACTGTATTAGTAGCAGACTAATTTCCCTCCTGGGATAAATACAATTGTATCGTGTCATATTACAGGAAAGATGTGGATGCTTTGGAGAGGGTGCACAGGAGGTTTACCAGAATGCTGCCTGGATTAGAGGTTTTGAGCCACAGGGAGAGGTTCGGTGAACTTGGATTGGTTTATCTGGAACGTTGGAGGTTGAGGGGAGACTTGATATAAGAATATAAAATATTGGGAGACATTGATAGGAAAGACAATCAGAACTTTTTTCCCAATGTGGAGATGTCCAATACTAAAGCTATAAGATAAGAGGGGGAAAGTTTAATGGAGACGTGTGGGGTACTGCCTATACAGAGGGTAGCATTGGCAGGGGTGGTGGTGGAGGCAGTTACAATAGTGGCATTTAAGAGGCTTTTAGATAGGCACATGGAAATGCAGAGAATAGAAGGATATAGACTATGTACATGCAGATGAGATGGTTAAGCTTGGCGGGATGTAGTTAGGACTCAAGGGTCTGAGCTTTAGGGAGAGGTTGAGGAGGCTAGGACTTTATTCTATGGAGCACAAGAAAATAAGGGGTGATCTTATAGAGGTGCTCCATAGAATAAAGATCACCCCTTATTTTCCAAAGAACATGAGAGGAATAGACTGGGCAGATGCACAGTCTTTTAGTCAGAATTGGGAATCAAGAACCAGAGGATATAGGTTAAAGGTCAGAGGAGAATGATTTAATAGGAACCTGAGGGGCAATGTTTTCACAGAGGGTGGTGGGTATATGGAATGAGATACCTGAGGTGGTTGAGGCATGTACTACAACAACATCTACATGGATAGGAAAGGTTTAGAGTGATATGGGCCAAATGCAGGTAGATGGGGCATCTTGGTTAGCGTGGACAAATTGGGTTGAGGTACCTGTTTCCATACTTTATGACTTTACGATTCTAAGGTGTGAAGAGTTACGAATTGTGAAGCCATAGGAAGGAATGTAGGTGGAGAGGGAGGGGAAAAGAAGTGTGATTCCAGGTTGGGCACAGGGAAAGGAAGCAGGGGTATTCAGTATCAAGTTAGCTAGCTCTTCCAGGATCCCAAGTGATTTATATAAGTGAAATATAGCCTTGGGAACAAAAATCCACCTTTTCTTGTGAGACCTTCAGTCAGGTTTTTGACAACGTTCCACACGGAAGGATCTCCATCCGAAACATCATCTGTCCATTTCCCGTCATGGATACTGCCTAGCCTGCTGGGTTCCTCCTGCACTTTGTGTTTTGCTCAAGATTCCAGCACTTGCAGTCTCGTGTCTCCCGCACAGGAGATTGGTGCAATAGATTGGGGCTGATGGAATCTAGGGCAACTGACAAACTGGATCCAAAATTGGCTTGGCAATAGGAGAGGGTGATGGTGGGGGTTGTTTCATGATTAGATACCTGTGACATGTGCTGTTCCACAGGGATTGGTACCGGGACCCATGCTGTTTGTAATATTCATGTATGACTTGAATGTGAAAGTAGGAAGCATGATCGGTAATTTGCAGATGACTAAGAATACTGGAGTTGCTGATAGTGTGGAGGGCAGTCTTAGTATAGATGCATTGATGAAGTGGGCTGAGAAATGACAGATAGTATTTAATCTAGGTAAATGTGAAGCATGGATACAAAATGCTGGAGTAACTCAGCAGGTCAGGCAGCATCGCTGGAAAAAAGGAATAGGTGACGTTTCGGATGGAGATGCTTCTTCGGATCCTGATGTTTGACAAGTGACATTTTGGATTGGAACCCTTCTCCAGTCTGAAAGTAGAGGGGAGGGAACTGGAGATAGAAAAATATAAAGCATTGCAGCTTGGAAACACTACTGTTACTGGGACATATACCATAAATTATGGGGTTGAGGAACGGAGGCTCCTTGAGCTACAAGTCCAAAGATCCTTCAAGGTGGTAGCAGAGGTGGATAATGTGGTTAAGAAGGCATATGGAGTACTGGGCTACATGAATTGGGTCATTGAATCCAAGAGCTGGATGCTATGCTCCCACTTTATAAAACCTTGGTCAAACCGCAGCTGGAGTACTGCGAGCAGTTTTGGCCACTACACCATATGAAAGATGTCACAGAGCTGAAGAGGGTATGGAGAAGATTCACCAGGATAGGCACAAACTGCTGGGCTAACTCAGCGGGTCAGGCGGCATCTGTGGAGAACAAGGATGGATAAAATTTTGGGTCAGAACCATTCTTCAGACTGAAAGTTGAGGAGAGGAAACTGGAAAGAGTAAAAGGCCAGAACAAATCAGGGCAGGAAATATGACCAAGGAAGGATGGAAACCATAAATGCCCATTGTTGGCTGGAGATGAGGTGATAATAAAGGAATACAAGTATGTGAACAGTGGGAACTAGTAGTATGACTAGGGTGGAGGAGGGGGTGAGAGAGGGAATTCAGGAGTTACTTGAAATGAGAGAAATCAATATTCGTACGGTTGCGTTGTGTTGCCCAAGTGAAATATGAGGTGCTGTTCTTCCAATTTGCGTGTGGCCTCACTCTGACAGTGGAGGAGACCTAGTACAGAAAAGTCAGTATGCGAATAAGAAGGGGAGTTAAAATGTTTAGCAACTGGGAGATCGTGTAGGCCAAGGCGAACTGAGTGTAAGTGTTCAGCAAAACGATCACTCAGTTTTCACTTTCGCTGATACATAGGAATCCACACAGAGAACAGATACAGTAGCTGACATTTAGTATTGTTTAGAGTGCGGGAACAGGCCCTTCATTCCACCGAGTCTGCACCGACCAGCTATCTCCACACATTAACACTATCCTAAACACACGAGGCACAATTTATAATTTACCGAAGCCAATTAACCTACAAACCTGTACATTTTTGTAGTGTGGGAGGAAATCGGTGTATCCAGATAAAACTCATACAGGTCATGGGGAGAATGTACTAACTCCGTCCGAGCAGACAGCACCCAAGGTGAGGATCGAACCTGGGTCTCCGGCACTGTAAGGCAGCAACTCCCCCGCTGCACCACTGTGGTTGGAGGAGGTTGGAAGAGATTCACCTGGATGTTGCTTGGATGGAACTGTTTCAGTTAAGAGAGGCTGGATATCCTAGTTCAGTTTTCACAGGAGCAGAGGAGGTTAAGAGAGGACATGATTGAGGTATATAAATTTATAAAGGATAGAGTAGACTGCAAGTATAACTTCCCCATATCAGAGATAGATAAAAGTAGAGGATATAGATTTAGCGTGAGGGCTAAGAGATTTTAGAGGGGATCTAAGGGGAATATTTTCCATCCAGAGAATGGTCAGTACCTGGCATGTATTACATGAGAGAGTGGTGGAGGCAGTCACTGACAGCATTTAAGAAGTGTCTGGATAACACTTGAATCACCCAAACCTGATGGTGGAAGATGGGATTAATGTGGATGGGTGCCCACTGGTCAGTGTTGACTCAATGGGCCAAATGGCCTGTTCCCATGCTGTAAGGCTCAACGACTAACTTGCGTTTATAATAAAAATTAGGAATTTACTTGCATACATTTGCAGAGCTAACCAGAGATGGTTATCAGTTCAGATGAAAGCTTACATAGTCTATTTTTGTACAAACATGTTGCAGTTGCAAAGACTGTTATAATTATATCTTAGAATTATTCTGTTGAGAAAAGTGACAATAGTGAGACAAATCCATCCAAGTCTAATGCGTGCAATATCACCAGATTGCACACAACCTATTCCATAGTGTTTTAGTTGATTTTTATGTTCATCAGCCACACAGTCTAGTGGGATGAGCAGCACTTGGAAACCATGTCACTAGTTTAGCAACTAAAGTAAAGACTATTCTGGCCATAAACTCAGTTCAAATGCTTGGCTTTATGAAAGATTTTCGGCAAGATTCAACAACCTAACTGCACAGAACACCTGTCCTGCTTAGTGTCTCCTGCATTATTTGCTTTTATTTCAGATCTTCAGTATCTGCAGATTTTTGCTCTTCAGAAACACCCCATTACATTTGAATAATTTAAAAAACACTTGGTACAAAGTTTAAACCAGAAATTATATTTATTGTGATGCAACAACCTAAATGCGATGAGCTGAATTCACTTGCTATCATATTTTTGTTTGTTTGTTGATAAAGCAATATTTACAACCCTGAGTATAATATTGGTAATGAAGTAAGGGTTGCATAAGGTTAAAATGATGAGGAGGATACCAATGATTCACCATGCTGTTTTCACCAGTGTTTAACTGTGACGATGCTACTTGGTACACAGAGTAACAAACAAATCTGAGAACATCGCGACGGCAACAGATGCTGGGGAAAGGTGAACGAGGCAGCATGATGGATGGATAATTCATTGGGGATTTTGCAGAAGGTATTTTGGTGGGTCATTTAAAGGGGGTTTTGGAATGGAGGTCTAATGACGAGATCAGTTGATGAGGAGGGGGGAGGGGGTATGGACAGTTGGGAGGAGGGGGAGACATTGAGGGAGAGCAGGGTGACAGCGGGGGGAGGGAACAGTGAGGGGGGGAACAGAGTGGGGACTGTCTTGGATGATGGTATGAGGGACAGTATGAATGAACAGTGTCATATCTCTAAGGATTGATCACAGCCCTTCCTTCCATGGTGCCATTGCGCTACTCACAAAGATATAGAAAATGTGGTTAAAGATATTTTAAAACTCTTTGCACTGGACAGAGAATATCAGGGCACATGTACACGGGTGCAAACATTTTGCTTCTCGTTTAAAAGGTCTATGAGCACCAAATGGCTGCTGTGAACTTTGGTGGTCAATTTGCTGTGTCTACGGAGCTGCAGGATATATCAGAGTGCACTGCTTCCTTTGGGTTCCTCCTTGATCTTTTCCATCAATTAGCATGAGCGCAGTCTGTGTATGGTACTCCACAAGCTCTGTCACCGAACTGAAGTTCTGCAGGAAGAATCAAAACAAGTTGAATACCAGGCAAACGTTTTTGTATTGAGCAACTTGGATTCAAATGGCTTTGTAAAAATCATTGTTTTGCCCTCCGCTGGAGTGTTCTGCAATTTTCTCCCTCATTTTAGCCCTTGAAGGTGCAGAAATTTACTAAGAGAAAGCAGGGATGTTAAGTTATGGGCACAGTTTACCGCTGGACAAGCTGGGCATTTGAGCATGGAATATTAAGGGGAGATTTTAAGTAGTTGTTAAAATTATGAATTGTTTTAAGATATTTGAAAGTGGTCAGAAGGTTAATAACTAATGGATGTATATTTGAGAACAATCTCAAGGGGGAGGGTGAGCAACCAGACGTTGTTGTGCATGTCAGCACAAATGACATAGTAGGAAAAGGGTTGAGGTCCTACAAAGTGAATCCAGGGAGTTAAATAAATGGTTAAAAAGCAGCAGCTCAAGGGTAGATATCGCCACATGGCTCCTAATGCCATGTATTAGAGGGGCTAGGAACAATAAGATAGGACAAGTAAATTCATGCGTGTGGGTTTGGTGTCGTGGACAGAGATTTAGAGTTTTGGACCATTGGGACCATTGGGACCATTGGCGCAGAGGTGACCTGTACAAGAGGGATGGATTACACCTGAACTGAACGGGAACCAATATCCTGAGGGGCAGGTTTGCTGGAGCTACTCAGGAGCATTTAAACTAGATTGGCAGGGGGATGGGTTCCAATGCAGAAGTGAGGCTGGTGTGATGCATGATGTCAGTATGGAAGGCGATGAAACCAAGTACACTTTACAGGATAGGCCGGAATATGCCAAGGATGAGGAACATGATAAAGTTCATTGGAGTAGGATGTTTGCAGGCAATGCATCATCTGGAAAGTGGGATGCTCTTAGAAGTGTGATGGTGAGCGATTAGACTGTGCATGTTCCTGTTAGAATGAAGAGCAAGGAAAATGGGAGTAACAAAGACTGGATGACAAGAAATTTAGGCTCTGGGCAGGAAAAAGTAGGATGCATTGGCCAGATATAGGCATCTGGGATCAAGTGCATCCATGGAAGAGTTTAGGGGACTGAGGTGCATACATAATAAGGACATCTAGAGGGCAAAAAGGGGATAGGACATAGGTCTGGCACATACAAGTAAGGAAAATCCAAAGAGATGTTATTAGTACATTAAGGAAAAGAGGATAACTGCAGGGGAAATAGGATCACTCAAAATCCAAAGCAATCATGTATGTATGAAGCCACAGAAAATGGGCAAAGTATTCAATAAGTATTTCTTCTCCATTTTACCCTGGACAAAGACATGAAGACCAGGGAACTTGGGATAGTTAATGGCAATTTCTTGAGGACTGTTCTTATTATGGTCGAAGAGGTGCTAAATATCCTAAGGCCTTTTGAATGTAGATACATCTCCTGGGCCTGATCAGATATATCTATGGGTTCCAGGGAGAGCTAACTGACTGGATACAAAATTGAAGCGGAGGGTGATTGTGGAAGGTTGTTTTTTGGACCAGAGGTGTGTGACTAGTGGTGTCCCTGAGGGATCAGTGCAAAGCACATTACAGTTTGTGGTTCATATCAATGATATGGATGAAAATGCGGAAGGTAAGATTAGTAAGTTTGATGATCGCTTCAAACTGGATGTAACTGGATGATCGCACCTATTTACACATTATACTAATTTGGCCATATTCTTGGCCAATCGGTTAACCAATTTTTATCTCCCCCAAAACACTCTGCATCCTACAAAGCCCCTCCCATGCTACCAGCCAGGTTTGTGTCTTCAGCAGATTTGGCTACATTACACTTAAGGGCATGTCCCACTTAGGCGATTTTAAGGCGACTGCCGGCGACTAGGCTGTCGCCGACAGTTCGCCGGGGTGTCGCGGGCATGATCGTGAGGAGTCTTCCAAGAATCGTAGTGGATCTCAGCGCACCGCTGAGAAATCAACCAGAGTGAAATTTCTCGGTGACAGCTGGCTTGTCGCCAAGTATCGTAACTAATTGCGGGCGCTGTCGCATGCTGTCCCCAGATTTGCTAGGTTCTCTTAGAAGCATTTAGAAGCACATAATATTAAATTAAGTAAAGTCATTTGAAGATACCATAAAATACTTGTGTTTAACCAATTTATTTACCGTCAGGACATTTGACAGGTAGATTGGAGACGACAGTTTGACGGTCAGGTAAGCGTGGGAATTTTCGCAATGTTTATGGCCATCAGCGATTACATTTAAAGTAGGCTCCCAACCCAGATATGCAACCGGGAAACCAGATATGCATCTCCCGTACATTTTCAAAGAACGCCCACACTCCGCACAAAAATCCATTTAACCACTTTTAAAATTAAATTTCTTAATACTGCTATTAGTAAACAATCCAGTTTATGCCTTGTTACCGTGAAGCTTGGTTTGCAAGATGTTATATTTCAAAACTCTCAAGTACTTACCGACTTATCAGTGATTTCAGCGAAAATTAGGACGCTGGAGAAGCATTGACAGTGTGGGAATTTCGCAATGTTCCTGAAGACGGTGTAATCTCGATCTGACTCGGCATTGTCGTAGGGTAAAAAAATTTCGGCGATCTGCTACGACTTTGACAGTCGCCGGCAGTCGCCTAAAAAATCACCTAAGTGGGACAGGCCCTTAAGTTCCCTGATGTTATCATAGGTTGTGAACTGCTGGACCCCAACATCTCTGAGGCAATCTGTGGTCAGCCCCCAACTGAAAGTTTATTCCTGCTCTCTGTTTTACTTATCTAATTTTTAATTCATGCCATAAAATGTGTTCTAATTTTGTTCAATAAGATCTTTAATGGTATATTATCAAAGTTTTTCTGGAAATCAAAGTATGCCATTTCTGTTGGTTAGAAAATTGGTTGGCAAGCAGGAAACAAAGAGTAGAGATTAACGAGTCCCTTTCAGAATGGCAGGCAGTGACTAATGGGGTACCGCAAGGCCTGGTGCTGGGACCGCAGCTATTTACAATATAATGATTTAGATGAAGGAATTAAAAGTAACATTTACAAATTTGCAGATGACACAAAGCTGAGTGGCAGTGTGAACTGTGAAGAGGATGCTATGAGGATGCAGGGTGACTTAGACAGGTTGGGTGAGTGGGGAGATGCATGGCAGATGCAGTATAATGTGGATAAATGTGAGGTTATCCACTTTGGTGGCAAGAACGGGAAGGCAGATTATTATCTGAATGGTGTCAGGTTAGTAAAAGGGGAAGTACAACGAGATCTGGGTGTCCTTGTACATCCGTCACTGAAAGTAAGCATGCAGGTACAACAGGCAGTGAAGAAAGCTAATGGCATGTTGGCCTTCATAACGAGAGGAGTTGAGTATAGGAACAAGGAGGTCCTTCTGCAGTTGTATAGGGCCCTGGTGAGACCACACCTGGAGTATTGTGTACAGTTTCGGTCTCCTAATTTGAGGAAGGGCATTCTTGCTATTGAGGGAGTGCAGCGTAGGTTAATCAGGTTAATTCCTGGGATGGTGGGACTGTCATATGATGAAAGAATGGGGCAACTGGGCTTGTATTCACTGGAATTTAGAAGGATGAGAGGGGATCTTATAGAAACGTATAAAATTATTAAGGGATTGGACACACGAGATGCAGAAAATATGTTCCCGATGTTGGGGGAATCCAGAACCAGAGGTCACAGTTTAAGAATAAGGGGTCGGCCATTTAGAACTGAGATGAGGAAAAACGTTTTCACACAGAGTTGTGAATTTGTGGAATTCTCTGCCTCAGAAGGCAGTGGAGGCCGATTCACTGGATGCATTCAAAAGAGAGTTAGATAGAGCTCTTAGGACTAGCGGAATCAAGGGGTATGGGGGGGAAGGCAGGAACGGTGTACTGATTGTGGATGATCAGCCATGATCCCATTGAATGGTGGTGCTGGCTCAAAGGGACGAATGGTCTACTCCTGCACCTATTGTCTATGTATCTATGTGTCAATTCTACTAGTACAATCTCAAAAGCTCTAACAGATGTTAAACACAACCTTCTTTTCATGAATTCATGTTGAACCTGCTTAATCCGTGTTATTTTCTAAGTGTTCTGTTATTACCTATTCCTTAAAAAGGATTCCGGCATTTTTTTTCCTTCTGTCAGGCTAAATGGTGTGTACAGTATGTCACCCTTTGTCCACTTCCTCTTTTAACTTGTGGGATTTCATTTTCCATCTTCCAAATTGTGGGAAGCTTTCTAGAATGAATGTAACTTTGAACCACTGGGGGATGTTTGAGGCGAGTCATTTTGATATATTTAGGGGTAGGTAAGCATGCATGATAAAATAGATTTTGTTGATTGGATAAGGATGAGATGATCATTAACTGTTGTACAAAACGTTGGTGATGACTGGCTGGACCATCTGGCCTATTTCTATGCTGTATTTTCTCTGACATTCTTTATAATAAGGAAGAAAAACCATGTAAGTTGAAGAATTTCTAAACTCACTTCCTTTCCTCGCAGTCCAGTTCCCAATAAGTACATAGCGATGTCATGCTGATAACGGATTTGAATGTTGTATACCTTGTCCCCGTACAGTACCATTAGGACAAAAGGGTGTTCACTATTGCGCCGTGAGCTGTCTCTTACCAAGAATGTCCCATCCTGAAAAGCAACACATGAACTGCAAGTTAGTAATGCTGGGAGAGCGTTTCATCTACTCTTGACAAAAGGCTGTGACTATTTGTTGCAGTGCTCAAGAGTGTTCATCAGTAAGCATCATTGCAAATCATGGTATAAATGCATAACAGGCTTGCCGAATGCAAATACTTTAACATTTTCTCTATACTACTTCGATGCGGGTGGAAGTCCATAGAAATCTCATGTTGCTGGAAGCAAGATTTATCATTTTACTTCTACTTCACCATACGTGCACATGGCAATAAACTCCGCTTGATTTCAAGTCTCTTTCCGTATAATAGTGAGTATTCTTATATTCCTTCCTCACGTGCAGCATGCATTCATGAATGCTTTTCATAACCTCAGGATATCCTAAATTGCTCCACTGTCATCTCAATACTTCTGAATTGTAGTCACTACTGCAATACAGGAAATATGGCAGCAGGTTTGCAGCCAACAGCAATGAATTACATTACAAATAATTTATATTGGTGAGAGCTAATTATTGGAGAGGATGTTCGAGAGATTCCCCTGCTCGTCTTTGAAACAGACTTCCCATTTCCATAAATGATGTTTCTTTTTCTAATTCTAATATGTGACTGTTGTTTCTGAGTATTATTTCAATGTATGAATCACTTCATGACATTTTATTGCCTTCCATCACAGTGGATGTTTTTGTTGTTTTTTATGTAGTTGTGTGTCTTGCTGCTTTTTTGGTATGACTGTATGGTAAATCAAATTCCTTGTAAGTTCTTACATACTTGGTTAATAAATTATTTGTATCTTTTGCAAACATAATTTTATACAAAAATGCACAAAAATGCCACAAAATCTTAACAAATCAATGAGTATTTTACCTGTCATTAACTCTGCTCATTATTTATTTTGCAACAATATCTAGTTAATAGTTTGAATATACATACACATACACATACATACATAATTAAAACAAAATACTGGATTCAAGGTCAGGGAGCAACTGTAGAAAGAAAACCAAAGTACAGATATTTATGGGAAGGAAATTAGTTGGCCTGGCAGAAGCTGGGAAAGGCAGACATGATGAAAGGCAGGGATTTTTCTGATTAATTGTTATGTTTATTCTATGGCCCTGTGACAATTGAACGTTACAGAGGGTCCAGCCGATGCTCTAGGGAGACCAGGCAGCTCTCCAATTCCCGATGACCCATGGTGCTGGGGTGACACTGAGCTACAGGATCCAGCAACGCCTTGCTTTCAGCTGCACTTCAGCTGTTAAATTTCTCCAAGCCTGGGAAACATGCCCACAGTCACTATATCTGAGGCATGAAGACTCAGAGTTAAATATTATAATCGTCATTTTCGCTTTTTTAGAGTGGTTTGTTCAGCTGGCAACAAACACGCCACAGTTACACCAAAGAGAAAGACAGAAGGAACGGCAGGTGCTGGCATCTTGAGCAAAATGCCAAGTGTTAGAGTACATCAGTGGGTCAGGCAGCATTTGTGGAGAAAATGGATGGGTGACATTGTCTGCCCATTCCTTCCACGAATGCTGCCTGACCCAGTCAGTTACTCCAGCAATTTTTTTTTAACGCCAAAAGGAAGTGTACTAGTGGCAGACTGGGACTAAAAAAATTAATTGAATTTGGCCTCACCACGAGAAATCTCTTTTGCCCATTGTGCAGGGTTAGAATTAAGCCTAACATGAGAATTCATCAGAATTAACAATGTACAGATGCAATCAGTTTTAAGCAAGTTTGGAACTTTAGAAAACTGTGGATGGGGATTGGGAGAAATTGTATAAGAGGAGAGCACAATAAATTAAATGACATAAGAAATACAATTGCAGCAAGTTTCAATTTATATTGAAATGTGAATGCAGAAAAATTGATGCTTCAAAGTGTGTCACAATGTTATCTAACTAACTTTGACAATTTTAAGACAGATGACCAAAAGCTTGGTGAGTTTTAAGGAGACTCTCAGGTGATAAGTGTCACATCTCCACTTCAGATGTGGAATAATGATGCAGACACAATCTTTATAAGTTACATTACTTAGTTTCTATGTTTATTGTCTCTCCCGACTGCAGCCTCCGGCCTTGCAGTACACAGCTCGCACACCTTCCAACTCTCAAGTCACCTGATACAAAAGGTCACGATATTTGCATATTATCATCATGACTCATCGTCATGACATCCCTCGAATTAAACTTTAAATTATTGTGTTCTTTCCCCCAATTAAGTAATTTGTACGTTCTCCCCGTGACCTGCGTGGGTTTTCTCCGAGATCTTCGGTTTCCTCCCACACTCCAAAGATGTAGGTTAATTGACTGGGTGAATGTAAAAATTGTCCTTAGTGTGTGTAGGATAGTGTTAATGTGCGGGGATCGCTGGGCGGCGCGGACTTGGTGGGCCGAAAAGGCCTGTTTCCGCGCTGTATCTGAAATATGAAATATGAAATATGGAGACTTGACTGTCACACTGCTGCCGCTCCTCGATACAACATTGTATGGCTGGCAATGGTAAAGAGTGTCCATCTTACCACCATCATCTCGCCTCACAAGTACATCATCACCTGGCATTATTTCTGAGTGCCTGGCTCCTCGTTTCAAGTCAGCATACCATTTTGCTGCACCTTTCCTTTTGGCATCACGGTCTCTCAGCTCCTGGTCTTCCGTGATCTTTTGCACTTCTGGCATTTTAGTGTGAATTTTCCTTCCAAACAAGGCTTCTGCTGGGCTTTTCCCTGTCATTGAGTGAGTGGTCACCCGATATGCAGCTACGTATGCTAGCAGTGCCTCCTTCCAGTTTTTCCCTTAGGCATGGGCGATTCGTATCCTCTTCTCTATGGACTAGTTTTGTCTCTCTACTTCTCCGTTAGCTTGTGACCATTTAGGAGTCACCTTGTGATGATGAATACCTGTGGTTCTCATGTACTCAGCAAACGTCTCAGAAACAAACCGTGGCCCATTGTCGGAGTACAATGTAACAGGCAACCCTTGTCTGGCAAAAATCTCTGCTAATGCCTGTACAGTCTTTTCTGTCGTAGTTGAATTCATCACTGCATACGCGTAGTATCTGCTATAGCAGTCTACCACTACCATAAATGATTCACCTGTTGGAAGTGGTCCAAGAAAGTCAACAGCTGCGTCAACCCATTGTCCTGTTGGCAACTTTGTACATCTAATTGGTTCTGGTAGGTTGCTCCTCATCTCGGTTGCATTCTGAGGTTCAGGTGCATCCGCAACAGCTTTCACTTTAGCCTTAGCCGGGTTCAGCCCTTCACTTGTGAGTCTGTGTCCCATGAAATCCATCTCAGAGACGCCAAACTTGCACTTGTCTCCATTCACAATGAGTCCTTCTTCTTGACGTTTAGTCAACACTAGCTTCAATCTCCTGACATGCTCTTCACGAATTGATGCATGGACGATGATGTCATCAGATATGTTTGCTGCTCCTGGTACACCTTGAATCACTCTGTGGATTTCGTACAGATAAATCTCAGGGGCAGCATTGATTCCAGACATCAGTCTTTTGTACCGGTATAATCTGCAGTGAGTGACAAATGTTGTCACCTCTCTTGACTGGATGTAATTCCAATTCGTGATATCCCCACTTGAGATCAATTTCGGAGAACACTTTACTAGTTGATAACTCTTGTAGCACCTCATCGATCGTCGGAATTGGGTGTCTTTCTCTGATTATTGCTTCATTGGCTCTCCTCATGTCCCCACACAGTCTGATATCATTATTGGGTTTTGGCACTATCACTACTGGACTCACCCATGGTGTTGAATGTTCAACTGGCTCAATAATGTCCTGATCAATCAGCTCCCTGATTTTAGCTTCTACTTTTCCACGAAGTCCAAATGGCGTTCACTGCACTGGTTGTGCTCTCAGCTTAACAGTTTCATCAATGGCTAACTTCACTTGCTGGCCTTTCAATTTTCCAACCCCTTGGAATACTGAGTGAAATTCCTGCCTCATGTCAACATATGACTGCACTGAATTGACACGCACTCCGATATGAAGCACTCCCAGCCCTCGAGCTGTACTTCTACTGAGCAGGGGTTCTTTCTCCTTTATCACCACAAATTCTACATCAGTTTTTCTATCTCTGACTTCTACTTTATCCGTGAAACATCCAATAGTCTGCAACGGTTCAGTTGCAGTGTATGGATATAACTTCCTACTACACCTCCTTGATGTGCACTTGATTTTCTGCTGTTTCAAGCATTCCCAAAGTGATCTGTCAATTATGTTGCAGTCGCTACCAGAATCTATAATCACTAGCACTGTAACACTTCAGGGAGTGTTTTAAACATTTCTCGAACCGCTGGCCCCGCGGTGAAGAGAAGCAACGCTGCGCCTTCTGCCCTGGCATACTCTCATCAAGAAAAAGCCCGCGATTGTCGGCGTAGGCCTCGAATTCCCCCAGGCACGCTTTCCACTTCACGCTGACGGTACTCGTATCACCCGTCGGATTGAAGTGTGGAACTCTGCGAAGCGCTAAGAAATCAGCTCCAGTGACCGCCATTATGACCTTTTTCGAACCTTTTCCTAGCACGTAGCCACGGATTCAGAATCCAAAATATCCAAATCCAAAATCCAGAATATCCAAAATATCCTCGTCACCAATGTCACATCTCCGCTTCTGATGTGGAATAATGATGCAGACACAATCTTTATAAGTTACATTACTTAGTTTCTATGTTTATTGTCTCTCCCGACTGCAGCCTCCGGCCTTGCAGTACACAGCTTGCACACCTTCCAACTCTCAAGTCACCTGATACAAAAGGTCATGATATTTGCATATCATTATCATGACATCGTCATGACAATAAGATACAGAAATGGATGGCTTGGAAAGGATTCCAGCAGACTACAGCATCAGGAAGATCAGTGACAAAGATAGGGCAATTACATTCTAAGATTTCCTAGAACCAGAAGTCAGTGGTGTGGGGATCTTAGATTATTGTAGGTCTGGAGGGTCTGAGGCCAAGGGGACTACTTCAAAACAAAAAATATATATGTTTAAAAACAAAACATTGCTCAGCGGCGCAATAGGAGAAAAGAACGGTGTTTGTTGAGAAATACATGGAGTTTTGGATGCTCAATTTTACGCAGATAAGTAATAGGTTAGGCACTGGGTTAGACCCAGGAGAGCAAAGGCATAGTGGGAGATGATAACGACATGGATGAGGAGGTCAGCAGGGTATAAGACGTGAGAAAGATGGCCAGTATTATGGAGGTGGAAATAGGTGGCCTTAATGAAAGTAAACACATGTGCTCAGAAGTTAACTTCTGTGTCAGCTATGGCATCCAAATTATGAATAATCTGTTTTATCCTCGGATATTTGCCAAGCAGAAAAAATGATTAGCAGCCAGGCAACAGAGTTTCTGAAAGTGGCCAAGAGCAAAGACCTTTAAATGTTTTCCTGGGGCTTGTCTCTGCTCACCCAATTGGGCAGGCAATCCGTTGATTTAAATTTATTGAAGCAATTGGGCAGGTAGTTGTGAACGTAGAACTGAATATCAGCAGCATACACATAGAGTGTGAATGTATTTTTGGTCGATGTCACTGAGGATCTAGATAGAATGAGATCTAGAGAGAATTAAGAAGGAGCCAATAGCAGATCCTGGGAGGATACTCCATGAGTCCATGAATGGGACGAGTTGCGATCACATATAATTTTCCCACAAAAGATAGTTAAGAATAGAACTAAATGCGAGCAGCTAGATTAAGGAGGAGAGGTACAAGAGGAAACTTTGTGATCAGTGTAGGGTGGTGATCCACTGTTACTGGACTAGTATTTCAGAGGTAAAAGTTAACAATGCAGAGACCAGAGTTCACATAGCATTTGTGGAGTTTAAATTCGGACCATAATCTGGAATTTAAAAGAGATACTATTTAGTAGTAATGATGATGCTTAAATTACTGGACTAAACTCATTTGGATCATTGATGTCCTTTGAGGAGCAAATCTGCTCTCACAACCTGTGACTCTAATTCACCTAAAATGGTCTGGCAAACCAGTCAGTACAAGGGCTGTTAGGGATGGACAATAAATAATGGCATTGCCAGTGATGCCCATATTCTGAAATAATAATTATTTAAAAAAATAAACATCTGCAAAACAGGTCAAGATGGTGAAGTAGTTGTTTAATAAAGACATAGTCATAAAGGGTGGAATTTGTGAGATTGATGAAAGCTGTTTCAATGTTGTAGCAGAGGCAGAAACATGACTGGATACATTTGAGTAATGGTTCTGGGTAAAATTAGCACAGTTTGGGAGACAACAATTAGTTTGAGTTAAAAGACAACAGAAGGACTAAACAAGCACAAAAAAAGAGCTCATGATGGCAGATTATGGGGTGACAATATGAAAGTATTTAAAAACAAATTATATTGATGGCAACAGAGCAATTGCATCTTTTGAAGCTCGGAGAGCTCAAAGTTCTGGAGTAAATGTAGAAGATTAAGAACAATCAAGAGAAACCTCTGCAGAATTTTGAGGCAGTGGAGTCACCTCCAGCTTTTGTGGCTAAAGAAGAAACTGAGTTAACATTTATGACCAGGTTGACTAGGTGGATGAAGGAAAATAAATCTTGGATTATGGTAGGTAAATGTGATTGGAATTATCTGCTCTCTTGGAGATTAATTCCCTATATATATATATTTGGGCTGAAATGCATGTTTGTCTCTTCATGAATTTTATTTTTGAAGACACAAGTAAGAACCAGATAATAATTATTGTGTTAGATAGTTCTGATTAAAGAAACAGTGGCTTTCAGTACCTCATTAATATTTCGAAGAGATGATTCAGCTTCTGATCGACTGATGCAACCTGCATACCATTCCCTGGACAGACACTGAAACAGAAACATTTCGCTAAGAAATATTTTCTATGGCTGATGGTTGTTCAGTTAAAGACATGTCATAAAAATCATAGTCAGGAAATTGATAAAATGCCAGCATGAACAAAATTACTCAATCAAATGTTAGTTCAGAGAGCATCAGGACACTGCCTTCAGATGCAAAAGACTCACAGTCCAGTAACTGGGATACATGCGTACTTACTTCACCATAAGGCAATTACTTTCAATTCTGCATGGCTGGTTTTGCCAGTGATAAATGAGGATGTCTGATTAAAGGGCATGAGCAGAAGTCATCCTTGAACAATGCTGCCAGCATCAGATTGTATCTCCCAGGACATGGGTTCAAGGTGAAGGGGAAAGGGTTTAATAGGAATCTGAGGGATAACCTTTTCACACAAAGGATGGTGGGTGTGTGGAGCAAGCTGCCAGAGGAGGTCGTTGAGGCTGGGACTATCCCACCATTTAAGAAATAGTTAGACAGGTACATGGTTAGGACAGGTTTGGAGGGATATGGGCCAAACACAGGCAGGTGGGACGAATGTAGCTGGGACATTATTGGCCAGTGTGGGCTAGTTCGGCCGAAGGGCCGGTTTCCACACCATGCCTAATTGTTCAGATAGCAATCTTCCAAAAGATGGCAATCTTCCAATCATGCTATTTCTCAGGAGATTGTGAAAAGAGAAAGGGAATGCCTATATTACCAAGGTGGTTCTTTCAGTAGTGTGCTGAAACATCAGTCTAGATTTTGCAAGCCTCAGCAATCCTAAATCCCACAAGCTTGTAGGTTTTACGATTCTCTCAAGGGATGAGAGAGAATACTGCCACTGAGCCTCAGCAATGTATAACCACTAAAAGAACTAGGCAGTCTGGGACACAAAAGCTGTTCAGTGAACGTAACTGCATTGTGGGATCCTCTTTTGACACAGCACTGCAGCTCAGCAGGTAGAGGAGGATGCAAGTCACTAACGATTTAAGTTATTACCTGTAATTATGATTGCCTAAATACTGTTTTCTAAGCAATGCTCAATCATTTTTTTTTTCTGATTGATAACCATTGCTTTTCCTCATCACATTGGAAATTCAACACGACACCCATCTACGTATGACATGATTTATCTCATAATGTTTCCTACATTAACCTTTCTGGGGCATTCTGGTGGGCAGGTTTCTTGGGTTGTTGCAGGAATGCTTGATTTTCGGTATTTCAAGGTATTCACCTTGAGACCCCATAATGTCCCGTACTTTCTTTTGATGTTATGGGACTATCCCACAATATGGCACTGATCCCTCCCAACATTGTGATCTTGCTCCTGACCACATAAGGGGCTTGGGTCTATGAGGCGGTCTTGATATCCACACTCTCAACTCTGTGTCAAACAACTTTCAGTTTAAGCTCCACTCTAGAGATATGAGAACAAACCAAGTGAGGGCTGCAATGTCATCAATGTCTCGTTTCAAATGAGGCATTAAACTGAGACTTGTCTACTGCCACAGATGGATACAATTGTAGCAAGATTCAAGGAAGAGTTGCAGAGGTGCCATTGGTGTCATGGCCAATGCATATCACTCAATCAATATCACTTAAGCAGTTGATCTGAACTTTGATCCCAGTGTCGTTTGTTGGAAACTGCTAGGCCCAAGATAAAAAAATTAAACTTCACTGGTTGCAGTTCACTTTGGGACTCACTAAAATTGTGAAAGGCACCATATGAATGCTTTTCTTTTACATTATTGGTTATTTTTTGCAGAGGTGCTACTCGTTAGTCTGAGAACTGGAACCTGATTGCATTGTTTAGCTGCTTTGAAGCCACCGGTCATGTTGATCCTGCTCTAATGAGGTGCTCTATATAGATCTCGAGGTGAATCAAAATATCATTTCTTTATCAAACATTAGATATATACTTGAAAACAAAAAAAAAGAGCATAGAAGGGGACTTAATTGAATAACAAACCAGGCCATTAGTGTTTAATGATACTTATAGGTAAACAAATATTGACTAGGGAAGAAGTTACCCACTTTTCAAATTTGTGTAAAGGATAATTTGAATCAGCTCTCAAGAAAATTATGTTTTAAAACTTATCCAATGAATGTCACTCCCATCAGTGCATTAGATTGAATCCACATACTAAAATAAGCTAGTAAGGGCCGGATGTTGGTGTTGCTTTGAATGGATGTACTGAATGCGATGAATGTGCAGTATTCCTATACCTCTTCTGGTAGTGCCGCTGGTGGAGGTCGGGCCTTGTTGATTGGTAGAGGTTGGGGAGGTCTGGAATCACTAGGGCCTCTTGAGAAAGACTGCTTGACCTCTGTGTATAAAAAGCATAGTCAACTGAATTGATAGTTACACAAAAACATTACACCTCACCTCTTCTTGATGATCCAGCAACGTTTGCACACCAGATCATCTCTTTACATGCTTTTTCCAAAGAATTATGTAATCGTACAGCGATTTGGCCCAATGTGTCTTCATCAGCTCTGAAAACGTTATTTAATTATGTCCCCTTCTGTGCTCTCTTTTTTTGTTTTCAAGTATATACTGTATCTAATTCTCATAAAATCATTATCAAATCTACTTCCACCAGCTTTTCAGGCAATGCAGTCGAGCCTAGAAATTCATCCCCACTGTGCCAAGAAAATAGTGTCATACAGCTGAATTTGGTTTAAATCAGAGTGGCAGGGCAGCAGAGTGCCAGAGGGAGTAAAGCTTCTGCCTCACAGTGTCAATTTATTCTTGATTTCTGGTGCAGTCTGGGTGGAGTTTCCACAAATTTCCTCCAAATGCTCCCATTTCCTCTCACATCAGATTTTTTTCTACCTTCAAAAGTCAAGGCGAGACTTGATTGAAAATTGATTTGATTTGAAAATTGATTTCTCTCTTGATTTGAAAATTGATTTCTCTGATTTAAAAAAAATCAATTTTCAAAAATGGCAGGAGGGTCAAGAGATGTTTTTTTGAATGAATAGGTGGGACATTTAAAGAGCAGGTGTTTGATTGGTTGAGGAAGAGATGCAGCAGCCAATAAGAGGAAGGAAAGAAACAGAATTGTGAGAATTTTTCTACTGTCAAAAGTCAAGGCGAGAGTGGGAAAGCAGCCATTTTGAGTAGATAAATCAAATTTTAAAAATAGGCAGAATAGAGAGAGAGAATGCTTTTTTGATTGACTATACAGGACATTTGAAGAAGCAGATGTTTGATTGGCTGAAGAGACAGAGCGGCCAATAAAAGATGGGAATGTTAAGCAGCGTGGTCTATTGGGAATGGGCATGGTGAGGTATTGTGCAGAACTGCTTGGTAGAGAAGGGCTGAGGACAGGAGTGCTGAGCTAGCAAGGGAGTCAGTTGCAGGCCTGGAGGTGCAGCAGTGGCAAGTTTATAAAGGGGCTGTTGGGAATAAATAAAGTAGGGATGCAGGATCATGTGATATGCTGTAGCAACATAATGTGGGAACTGGTGAATCCCATAGTGGTTCCTAGTAATCACATCTGCAGCAAGTGTTGGTTGCTTGAGGAACTCGGGCTCAAAGTTGATGTCTGAGCTTCAAACTCCGTGATGCATCAGGGATGGGGAGAATTACTTGAATGCTGTATTTCTGGAGGCAGACAATACTTCCATTTCAGTCTGTGGTTAGGAGGAAGGGGGTGTGACTGCAAATGAGGCAGGATGGGGCATCCTAGAAGCAGTATTGGAGGAGCCTCAGCTCTTGAGCTTGTCTAACAGGTCTGAGATTCTTGCTCCCAGTGTGGATGAGAGTTGGAATGATGACCAATCTAAGCATGCCATTGTGGATCAGGAAATCATTCCTCACTGAGATCTGTAATCTGTTGCAGTCGCAAATACAACCTGTTTTTTCAACGTGGAATGTTCTCAAATAAATTCATCTTCACTGACAACTTTCAGTCTAGGTTGCAGCTGTGGTTTTCTGTCATATTTTCCAATTTGATGTTTGATGAGGTGACCCAAAACAAAGAAAGACAGAAAGCTTTGTCTCACTTTTCCTTTTGACCAGAGAATTTTCTCTTGAACTTCTACAGGTGTACATTGGAGAAGATATTGACTGGTTGCGTCAAGGCCTGGTTTGGCAATTCGAACGACCAAGAGCAAAGAAGATTGCAAAAAGTGTTGAACAAAAAGTGGTGAACACTGCCCAGTCCATCATGAGTACTGACCTTCCTATCATCGAAGGGATCTGCCTTAAAAAGACAGCCAGCATCAATCAGAGATCCACACCACCCAGGCACACTAACATTGCAATCTGCCATCGGGAAGAAGGTAGAGGAGCCTCAAAACTGTAAGGTCCAGGTTCAGGAGCAGCTTCTTCTCTACAACCATCAGGCTATTAGCATTACAACCACCAAATAAGCTCTGAACACATAGATTTTGGGGCACTGATTTTGTCTTTGCACTATTATTGTTTGTTTTTATTTATTTATGTATATATGCTGTATACTGCTTCTTTTGTTGTTTTTAGATTATGGTGTTTAAAGAATATTATGTTTACATATCGGCTGTGCTGCTGCAAGTAGTAATTTCATTTTTCCGTTTCAGAACATATGACAGTAAAACACTCTTAACTCCCGAGGAAGAGCAGACCATTTGACAACATAAAGCATCATAGATAGGTTTGACTCTACCCCCACAATATTGACAGTTGCACAGCCAGTAAGGATTTTCTAGATAACGATCAACCAAGGTTTCATAAATATGACTGGTCAGGAATTTTGCAATAATTTACAACTGTTTAAATTTGTCTTAAATATTTTCCGTTGCACATCTCCCAAAATAGTAAAATTGCTCCAGGCATTTAATCCTAAATCTTCTGGTAACATTTACTCTGAATAGCAAATTTCAGCTATGCACAATAAAAGAGTTCAAAAGAAATGAATTTCGCCTCAAACAGATGTTTGAAGCACTAAATCAAATTATATTAGCTTAAATTTTGAATCCTGAAGTCTCTTGGACTTAAGAAATAATGTCTTTCCAATCTGTAGGATATTCAAAGGAACTTCACAACATACATGATACTCTTGTACATATGTTGCTAATTCAAAATAAATATATGGCATCAGATATGAGGGATAAACAGCCAGAAAACGGGGACAATTCTTTTATTTTCTTTGAAATAATGCTGTGGAATCTTCCACATTCATTTGAGAGAGAAGACAGATCCTCGGTTTAAACAGCTCATGTGAAAGAAAGCACCTCCAACAGTGCAACAAGGTCTCAACAAATAAACCTGAAATAAATTTAGTCATTAGGCAAGGAACATTTTACACAAGAAGTGCGAATAAAATAAACTGACAACCGGTGCCATACCTTGTTGAAAACGTGGTGGCAAGGACCCACTTGATGAGAGACTGTTATAGAGGATGGGATGGGGAAAGGAAATGAAGAATGTTAATAGGATGAAAAGAAATGACCAATATGACATTGTGTGAACAACAAAATGATCAGAAAAAATTGTTGATTTTTCACTTTGAAAAGTAAAAACAGCAAAGCAATGAATATGAGCAAAGAGACTAATGAAGTTAAGAGTGATTCTCAGCTTAATTGCTTGAGTTAAGAAAATCCAGACTCTCTCATTGTCAATTTTGCTGTATGTGGTTTGTAATATAATTTCATCTTGAAATGTATTTAGACAATAGACAATAGACATTAGGTGCAGGAGTAGGCCATTCGGCCCTTCGAGCCAGCACCACCATTCAATGTGATCATGGCTGATCATTCTCAATCAGTACCCCGTTCCTACCTTCTCCCCATACCCCCTGACTCCGCTATCCTTAAGAGCTCTATCTAGCTCTCTCTTGATATTTATGTGATATCAGCTTTAATCTCCTATTTTAAACTGACTATTCATTCTTAATCTAGAGCAATTTACTTGATTCATACCTCATGACTCCAGACTGCTTTAAAATTAGTCTTACTAACTGAACATTGAGGTTTAAGGATGCATGTACTCATGGATTCGATGGGATGAAATGGAAATTATACTGTCTGGTACTGGAAAAATGCTGTTTGACTGAGCAGAATACCATGTGATGAAACTTCCCCAAACATACACAAGCAGCACTGGTGCTCTCCCCACCAAAGACCCCCACCACCCAGGCCATGGTCTCATCTTGCTGCTACCATTGGGAAGAAGCTACATGAGCCTGAGAATTGTCAGCTGTAGGTTCAAGAACAAGTTCTTCCCATCAACATGGTCCCATTGGCACAGTGGCTCAGTTGGTAGATTTGCTGCCTCACAGCGCCAGAAACCTGAGTTTGATCCTGACCTTGGGTGCTGCAACTGTGGAGTTTGCACATTCTCTCTGTGACCACGTGGGTTTCCTCTGAATACTCTGTTTTCTTCCCACATACCAAAAACGTGTGGGTCTGTAAGTTAATTAGCCTCTAAAATTGCACCCGAGTGTGTAGGGAGTAGGTGAGAAAGTGGGATAACATAGAACCAGTGCGAACGGGTGATCAATGGTCGGCACAGACTCACTGGGCTTATGGGTCCGTTTCCATGCTGTATTTCTAATCTATATCAGGCTGAACTGTTATAGTCTGGTTGCTGGTAACTGATAATTTATTGTATTATTTATATTTATTTGTTGTCACTACATTAATGTGCCTGTAAAAGCTGCAGCATGGAAAAAGGTAATTCTTCAATTTCTAGTACATTTGGCAATTAAATGCCCCTTTGCTCCCTTGATACCTGCTTTTTGTTTTACACTTCATTTCTCACACAGCACTGCAATCATGACAATAACAACCCAATTTCTACAGCAGATGAAATTGTAAGCTTGTTAGGAAAAGTACCTTTCTGCATTTGATAGTGGCAGTTGGCTCCCTCCAGAGAAACTGGGCTTTGGTCCGGGTCTGGAAGATCTATATGGAAAAGTGTTGGCATTCAGAGCAGAGTCCACTGGCCGGGGAAAGGATCTGGATGAAAAACCTGAAAGAGAATTATATTAAATGGCTTTCATTTCAACAAGTTAACATTACTTCAAACAGACTGTTCAAATTATTTCATTTCCAACAATGTATTTGCCTTTAATGTCTGTATTCACCGAAAATAAGGAAAGGCTAAATTATATTTTTGTATTTGTTCATTCACAGGATGTGGGTGTGTTTCACACTCTCATTGCCGATCCCCGACCCACTGAACTGAGTGTTCAGACAGCTTTGTGGTAATCCTCCTTGATATTAGCTTTTATTTCAGATTTTAAATTACCTGGATTTAAATTTCCCTGATCTCATGGCGAGTCGTGAATTCATTACTCTAGAATAATTGAGACAGAGTCATAGTACAATTCAGCACAGAAATAGGCCCTTTGACCAATATGACCAAGCTGACCAAGTTGCCTAACTGAGCTGGTCCCATTTGCCTGTGCATGGCTCATATCCCTCTAAACATGTCCTATCCATGTATCTGTCCCAGTGTATTTTAAATGTTATAACTGTAGCCACCTCTAGTACTTCCTCTGTCAGCTCATCCCATGTACACACCACCTTCGGTATGAAAATGATGCCCCTCAGGTCCCTTTTAAAATTTTCCCAGTCACCTTAAACTTATGCCCTCTAATTTGAGACTCCCCTACCCCAGGGAAGGGACCTGTCCAATACCATCAAAGTTCCTGTCCAGTACCATCAAAGTTGCCCTTGCCTCAATTCAGAATTTTAACATGGGCCTGCCCTTTCTTTATCCATAACTTGCATCAATCAAAGGATTACTGCTCATGTTTAACAATAGTTTATCTCTCCCAGCCCATTGGACTCAAATCAGGATCCTCTCAAAGATTACATTGACAATTTTCAAACTCAAATTCTTTCCTTGATAGAGCTCTTAAGGATAGCGGAGTGAGGGGGTATGGGGAGAAGGCAGGAACGGGGTACTGATTGAGAGTGATCAGCCATGATCGCATTGAATGGCGGTGCTGGCTCGAAGGGCTGAATGGCCTACTCCTGCACCTATTGTCTATTGTCTATTGTCTATTAAGTTTGATTCAAGGCCACTACTTTGACCTGCAGTCACGATTAAAATCTGATAAAAGGATCTCGGACAGAAAACCAAGCAGAAACATGCCGCCTCACACATTTGCGATCCCACTTTTGAAAGCCCCCCACTTGCCAGCCGCTCCTTACCAGCAAATATGCTCTCCCAATGGGCCTCGGCAACTTCCCAACTAATGCCTCCTAAATCGGCCTTACCCCAACTGAGGACCTTGATTCACCTCCCTGAATTAAGTCCTTATCCACCTCCCTAATTACTTTAAAAGTAATAGAACAATGGTCACTGGTCCCAAAGTGCTCCCCACTGACATTTCAGACCCTTCCTTGTTCCTTAAGAAGAGGTTCAGTGTTTTGCACGTTCTCTAGTGCAGCCCTCTATATATTAAGGAAGTTTTCTTGGACACATTTAACATATTCCATCGTTACTGAGCACTTTACATTTTGGGAGACTCAGTCACATTAAATTAGTTAAATTCTCCCACTAATACCACCCTATTATTTTTACAGCTATC
Source organism: Rhinoraja longicauda (assembly GCF_053455715.1). NCBI lineage: Eukaryota > Metazoa > Chordata > Chondrichthyes > Rajiformes > Arhynchobatidae > Rhinoraja > Rhinoraja longicauda. The sequence continues at coordinate 43,203,823 of NC_135966.1, read as the reverse complement.
TGCAAACTCCCTACGCATCTGCTCCCCTAATTCCCGCTGACTATTGGGATGGCCTATAATACAAAGTGATCATCCTCTTCCTGTTTTGAAGTTCAATACCACCCTCCCAATCACCACATGCTCCCTTTCCCTCATGTGTACACTTGTCTCCCATCCTGACTCGCTCATTTCCCGTTTGAGTCCCTTATTTCTCCTTTATCCTCCTGCCTCCATCCACCTCCCTCTAGATTTACATTTCACTCCTCTTCTCTCCCTATCCAACACCCTTTTTTCTCCTTTGTCATTTATTTCACCCATCTGCCAACCTATTCCCCTTCATCTGTAATCTACCTGTCACCTGTTATGCCTTGTCCCACCCATATCTCTCTTTTCCAGCTTTCTTCCCCCCACTTGGCTGCAGAAAGGTAAACCCTTGGTGAGTTTGTCACTGTTTTGTTAGTGTGGGACATTTAAGAACCAGTCAGGGCCGGCCTGCTACACATACCTTCAAGGTTGGCAGAGGAGCGACAGTTGAAAGAGCGAGTGCGGGGATTGGCTGCAAAAGCTAAATGAGTTCATTGGTAAGTTAGTTAATTAGTAAATTAGTTAATTGATCAGCAAATAAAAGTAGGGCTTGATCTAGGGGAGCAGCCTGTTGGGAGCGGCATTGTTGAGGTGAAGGGCGTGTCGTTGGCTCAAGAGTCTTTGGCGATGAGGCTGAGGCAAGGAGGCTACATTTGAACTGGTTCTGCATGTGTCTGATATTTAAACTTGTGACTTATTGAGTACAGAAGGAGGCTATTGGCAGCAGAGAAGGGAATAGGTTTCACTCAAATCTGAGTGTGTCTCATTTGTAATTTTGTCCACTGAAGTAATGGCAGGCAAGTTGTTACAGTGTCTCCTGCAGGATGTGGGAAGTCAGTGACACTACTGGTGCCTCTGGCAACTACACCTGCAGAAATTATGTCAAGGTGCAGCTCCTGAATGAACGTGTTAGGGAACTGGAACAGCAGCTGCATGACCTCAGGACCATCCGGGAAAACGAGAGTTTCCTGGACAAGACCTCCAGTGAGGTTGTCACACTGACGATACAGGAAGAGTGAAGGTGGGTGACAACGAGGAAGAGAAGTAAACGTGGAGTGCAAGAGCCCCCCGATGGCTGTACCCATTGAAAACAGGTATACCCCTTTAGGAGCTGTCGGAGCGGACAACACGACAAGATTGAGTGGCTGTGACTCCAACCCTGGTGCTGAGTCACAACGGGGAAGAGTGACGTCAGGCAGAGCCGTAGTGGTGAGGGACTCGATAGTCAGAAGTGCGGACAGGAGATTCTGCGGCAGCAGGCGAGACTCCAGGATGGTGGTTGCCTCCCTGGTGCCAGGGTCCAGGATGTCTTGGAGTGGCTGCAAGGCATCCTCAAGAGTGAGGGGGAGCAGCCGGAGGTTGTTGTGCATGTTGGCATGAATGACATAGGTAGGAAGAGGAAGGAGGTTCTGCAAAACGAGTTTATGGAATTGGGTAGAAGACTGAAAAGCAGGACCTGCAGGGTAGTGATCTCAGGATTGCTTCCAGTACCTCGTGCTAGTGAAGGTATGAACAGGAAGATATGGGGAAATGAATGTGTGGCTTTGGTGCAGGGGGCCAGGGAGTTTTATATTTCTGGATCATTGGGATCTCTTCTGGGGCAGGGATGACCTGTACAAAAGGGACGTGTTGCACCTGAACAGGAGGGGGACCAACAACCGAGCGGGCAGGTTTGCGAATGCTACACAGGAGGGTTTAAACTAGATTGGCAAGGGGGTGGGATCTCGTGCAGGACAGAGGCATGTGAGAGGTTAGAAGTTGGTAGGGAGGGTGGTGTGTTAAAGGTTAGTGGACAAAAATAGGCAGGTGAAAGGCGGAGAGTGAGGAAGGAGGGTTGGTTTAAACTGCACGTATTTTAATGCAAGGGGCCTGACGGGTAAGGCAGATGAATGGTATGTTGGCATTCATAGCGAGGGGATTTGAGTATAGGAGCAGGGAGGTTCTGCTGCAGTTGTACAGGGCATTGGTGAGACCACACCTGGAGTGTTGCGTACAGTTTTGGTCTCCTAGTCTGAGGAAAGACATTCTTGCCATAGAGGGAGTACAGAGAAGGTTCACCAGATTGATTCCTGGGATGGCAGGACTTTCATATGAAGAAAGACTGGATAGACTCGGCTTGTACTCGCTGGAATTTAGAAGATTGAGGGGGGATCTTATGGAAACTTACAAAATTCTTAAGGTGTTGGACAGGCTAGATGCAGGAAGATTGTTCCCGATGTTGGGGAAGTCCAGAACAAGGGGTCACAGTTTAAGGATAAGGGGGAAGTCTTTTAGGACTGAGATGAGAGGTTTTTTTCACAGAGAGTGGTGAATCTGTGGAATTCTCTGCCACAGAAGGTAGTTGAGGCCAGTTCATTGGCTATATTTAAGAGGGAGTTAGATGTGGCCCTTGCGGCTAAAGGGATCAGGGGGTATGGAGAGAAGGCAGGTGCGGGATACTGAGTTGGATGATCAGCCATGATCATATTGAATGGCAGTGCAGGCTCGAAAGGCCGAATGGCCTACTCCTGCACCTATTTTCTATGTTTCTATGAACTTCGGGCATGGATAGGTACGAGCGACTGGGATGTTGTAGCCATGACTGAAACCTGGTTAAGGGAGGGGCAGGACTGGCAGCTCAATGTTCCGGGGTACGGGACCTTCAGGAGAAACAGGGGTTTGGGAAAAAGAGGAGGGGGGTTTGCATTGTTGGTTAAGAAGGATGTCACGGCAGTGATCAGAGGTGACATTACAGACGGTTCTTCTAGTGAGGCTAAATGGGTGCTGCTGAAGAACAAGAAAAGGATGGTCACCTTGTTGGGGGTGCACTACAGACCCCTGAATAGTCAACGGGAATTAGAAGAACAAATGTGCCAGGAGATTGCAGCCAGCTGCAGGTCAAATAAGGTTGGTGTAGTGGGGGATTTTGACTTTCCCAATATAGACTGGGAAAATCATAGTGTGAAGGGTTTAAATGGGGTGCATTTCCTCAAAAGTGTTCAGGAGAGTTTTCTTAGGCAGCATGTAGAGGCTCCCACACGTGAGAGGGCAACGCTGGATCTAGTATTGGGAAATTAGGAAGTGAAAGTTAATGAAGTGTTTGTGGAGGAGCCTTCTGGGACCAGTGTCTACAGTTCGATAAGGACGGAGAGGGTCCACATGTTAAAATGCTCAACTTGGGTAAGGCTAACTTTGAGGCTATGAGAGAAGGTCTCGCTCAAGTTGACTGGAGAAAGTTATTTGAGGGAAAAGGAACATCGGCCAAGTGGGATGTTTTTAAAAGTGTGGTCACGAAAGCTCAGGATATGCAAGTCCCCGTTAGCGTGAAGGGCAAAGCAGGCAAACATAAGAAGCTTGGCTGATAAGTGAAATAGAGGCATTGGTGAAAAACAAGAAGGATGCATGGGACAGGTATAGGCAGCTAGGATCAAGTGCATCTCTGGAGGAGTTTCGAGAGCTAAGGAGTAAACTGAAAAAGATCAGAAGAGCAAAATGGGGCCAGACAGCTCTGGCGGGTAGCATTAAGGGCAATCCCAAAGGATATTATAAATACATAAGGGGGAAAAGAGAGAGTGAGACCTCTCGGGAATCAAAGGAGATGGGCAAGATCCTCAATTATTTCTCTGCTGTATTTACCGAGGAGAAAGACAGTAGGACAGAGGAACTTGGGGCAGTCAATGGAAGTGTCTTGAGAGCAGTCAGTGTTCCCATTGAAGAAGTACTGAAGGTATTTGGTGTATGAAGGTAGAAAAATCTCCAGGGCCTGATCAGATGTATCTGAGGACATTGCGGGAAACTAGAGAGGAAATTGCAGGAGCCCTGGTTGAAATTTATGAGTAATCCTTAAATACAGGAGAGTGCCAGACAACTGGAGGGTGGCAAATGTTGTGCCTCTTTTCAAGAAGGGCTGCAGGGAAAATGCTGGGAACTATAGGCCAGTGAGCTTAACATCTGTACTTGGAAAGTTACTCGAGAGTATTCTGAGGGTAGGTTATACAGATATTCGGATGGGCAAGGGCTGATTAGGGATAGTCAGCATGGTTTTGTACGTGGGAGGTTGTGTCTCACAAATCTGATTGATTTTTTGAATACATGACCAAAAATGGTCGATGATGGCAGAGCTGTAGATGTTGTGTACATGGACTTCAGTAAGGCATTTGACAAGATTCCGCATGGTAGGCTGCTCTGGAAGGTTAGATTGCATGGGATCCAAGGAGAGATAGCTGAATGGATAGCAAATTGGCTCCATGGAAGGAAGCAGAGGGTGATGGTGGAAGGTTGCTTAACGGACTGGAGGCCTGTAACTAGTGGTGTGCCTCAGGGTTCAGTGCTGGGCCTGTTATTGTTTGTCATCTACATTAATGATTTGGATGAGAACATACAGGGCAAGATTAGCCAGTTTGCTGATGATATAAAAGTGAGTGCTTTTGCAGACAGTGAAGATGGTTGTGAAAGATTGCAGCAGGATCTAGATCGATTGGCCAAGTGGGCGGAGGAATGGTTGATGGAATTTATTATAGAGAAATGTGAGGTGTTGCATTTTGGGAAGTCTAACATGGGCAGGGGCTACACGATGAATGGTAGGCCTCTGGGTAGTGTTGTGGAGCAGAGGGATCTAGGAGTACAGGTGCATGGTTCCTTGAAGGTGGCATCAAAGGTAGACAGGGTGGTCAAAAAGGCTTTTGGCACTTTAGTCTTCATCAGTCGGAGTTTGAGTATAGAAGTTGGGAGATCATGTTGCAATTGTATAAGACGTTGGTGAGACCGCATTTAGAATATTGTGTTCAGTTCTGGGCACCATGTTATATGAAAGATATTGTCAAGCTTGAAAGGGTTCAGAAAAGATTTATGTTGTTGCCAGGACTAGAGGGTGTGAGCTATAGGGAGAGGTTGGGTAGGCTGGGTCTCTATTCAATTGGAGTGCAGGAGGATGAGGGGTAATCTTTTAGAGGTGTACAAAATCATGAGAGGAATAGATTGGGTAGGTGCACAGAGTCTTTTGCCCAGAGTAGGGGAATCGAGGACCAGAGGACCAGAGGACATGGGTTCAAGGTGAAGGGGAAAAGATTGAATAAAAATCCAAGGGGTAACTTTTTCACACAAAGAGTGGTGGGTGCATGGAACAAGCTGCCAGAGGAGGTAGTTGAGGCTGGGGCTATCCCATCGTTTAAGAAATAGTTAGACAGGTACATGGATAGGACAGGTTTGGAGGGATATGGACCAAGTGGGCAAGTGGGACTAGTGTAGTCGGGACATTGTTGGCCGGTGTGGGCAAGTTGGGCTGAAGGGCCTGTTTCCACACTGTATCACTCTATGACTCTGCTCCAATGAGTCTGATGAAGGGTCCTGACCCAAAGCGTTGCGTGACTATTTCCTGCATGAACGCTGCCTGACCTGTTGAGTTCCTCCAGCATTTGCAGTACCTTGTGTCTGTCCATTTACATGACCCTATTTCATAATTAAGATTCCATAATCATCCTAAAATGGATTATGCAACATAAATACAGACATTTAGCAAGAAAGTTATTTAATAATTGTTTACTTACCATCATCTTCTTCCTGAGAATATAAATAAAGATTGATAGCGTTTATAGAGCATTCTTGTTTTCTTTCAGAAATAATATTTTGGATTTATGTACATCTGCTTATTTAATTATTCATTATTTTAATTTGTTCTTGAAAACAATTTTAAAATATCCATTCTTACCTCAAGCGTTCTGTCTGGTATACATGGTCTAAGAAAAGCAAACACATTGAGATTAATACTTTAATGCAATTGAAACAAATAGAACATAGACCAGGACAGCACAGGAACAGTTCCTTCAGCCCATAACGTTTGTGCCAAGCACAATGCCAAGCTAAACTGATCTCATCTGCCTGTACATGATCCGTATCCCTCTATTCCTTGCACTTTCATGTGCCTAACTAAAATCTTCTTAAACCCCACCTTTGTATCTGCCTCCATCACCACCCCAGGCCCCCACCACTCCTGGTATAAAAAATGTGCCCTGTCATCTCGAATAAACTTTTCCCCCTCTCACCTTATAGCATTGCCCTCTCGTGTTTTCCCAGAACCCTAGGAAAAAGATTCTGACTATCTATCATATCCATGCCTCTCATAATTCCATATACCTCAATTCTCTCCTCAACCTCCAACGTTCCAGAGAAAGCAATCAGTTTATTCGACCTGTCCTTGCAGCTGAAACCCTCTAACCCAGGCAACATTCTCGTAAACCTCCTCTGTACCCTCTGCAAAGCCTGCATATCCTTACTGTAATGAGGCAACCATAATAGCACGCAATACTCCAAATGTGGCCCAACCAGAGTCCTCTCGAGCTGTAACGTGACTTTCTGATTTACGCTCAATGCTCCAGCCAATGAAGGCAAGCATACCAAAAGCCGCCTTTACCACCCTATCTACTTGTGTTGCTTCCTTCGGTGAAATATGAACTTGGACTCCACAACCCTCTGCACATCAATGCTGTTAAGTGTCTTTCCATTAACTGTATACTGTCCCCTGACATTCACCTCCCAAAGTGCAACACCTCACACTTGTCCACGATCTTCTGGATGGAATCTCTTCAGAATGAGTCAATGACTTTTACCCTCTGGAATGTGGGTTTTAATCCAAACCAAATTTAAACAAGGCTAGTTAAAAAGGTTCAATAGATTCTGTATTGATTTAATTGTGTTAATCCAGTAACTAGCCAAGATAAACACAAACACAAAAAAATTGACCATTTTTTATTTGTCTTTAAATGTATTATGATGATTTTCCCCAGCAATATAAAACTAAACTACATCAGTTGTTAATTCAAGATGAATGTATTTATTAATTAAATTTGACTTGTTCATAAAATTATTTGTTAACCTTGAAAACACTTATCTCGTCAGGTAGCATCCGTTGGACAGATTAATACCAATCAATGATTCAGGCTAACAATCAAGGGAACAGAATGTGCTGGAAAGGACTGCAGATGCTGGTTTAAATCGAAGGTAGACACAAAATGCTGGAGTAACTCAGCAGGTCAGGCAGCATCTCTGGAGAGAAGGAATGGGTGATGTTTTGGGTCAAGACCCTTCCTCAGACTGAGTTACTCCAGCATTCTGTGTCTACCAAGGGAACAGAATTATTTCAGGTTGAAATCAGTGTTTTTAACCTGCAATACTGATTCTGTTTTGTCACTCCACAGATGTTGCCTGACCAGCATTTTCTGTTTGCACTTGAAATTTCCAGCATCTGTGTTTTTTATTTAGTGTTCTTTTATATTAGGCATCCTAAAATGAGGGACCAAAATACATTGCGTCTCCATTCAAAATGTTGTAGATGAAAAGGTTATTCGGAGTATCACAGATAGAAGCACCCTAACCTCCCGAGTGCTAATGTAATGTAAAGCCTAGAGTTGCTGCCTTACAGTGCCAAAGAGCCGAGTTCCATCTTGACTATGGGTGCTGTCCAATGATGAGTTTGTACGTTCTCCCCATGACCTGCGTGAGATATCTTCAGGTGCTGCAGTTTCCTCCCACACTCCAAAGATATTACAGGTATCAGGGTTCGTAGACACGGAACAGCTATAAATTCAAGGACTTTCAAGGTCCAAAAATCCTATTTTCAAGGATCAAAATCCAGCAAACTGATGGTTTTTCCCTGTTTTTCTCCGTATAGGTAAGAAAACGGTTAATTTGGTATTTATATGTTTAATTAGTAAAACAACGGTGATTTAAGGATTTTTTGCTTTATGCGGCAAGTTCCCCTCAACTCTCCCCGATTCTTTAACTTGTCCCGGAGCCGTGGAACCGCGGCGGCAGCTGCGGGGACTGGAAGCAGAAGCTGCCGGCGAAGGTTCACGGGAGAGTGAATCACCACCGACCCAGAGACGGGACAAGGCGAGACATCGCAGTGCCCCCTCGCAAACAACAAACCCAAGGAAACTTCCCTCCTCGCCGCTGCCGCCACTCACCCCGGGGCGCCGGAGTGGAGGAGCGCCGCAGATCTCGCTGGCGCTGCGAGAGAGAGAGAGAGAGAGGGGAGAGAGAGGGGGAGAGAGAGAGGCGGAGAGGGGGAGGGTGTCAGAGGTCTCTCTCTCTCTCTCTCTCTCTCTCTCTGTGTGATATCTGCACCGCTCCTCCACTCTCTTCCCCGGCGCCGTCTCCCTCTAATGCAGCGAAATAAGAAAAAACACAAGTGTTGTCGTTGTTGTTCAGATGCCCCGGGGTGAGCGGCGGCGGAGAGGAGGGAAGTTTCCTTGAGTTTGTTGTTTGCGAGGGGGCACTGCGATCTCTCACCTTGTCCCGGCTCTGGGTCATAAATGAATACCAGACAAGACACACATTCCTGCTTCTTCAATGTCTTTATTCTCAGCAACAAAGCAGGTAAGAGAATATATAAATAGGCAACAAAGACAAACATGTCTAACAATGTTTCCCGAGTTTTAATAAAAAATACTCATTATAAACGATGAAAAAAACACCACATTACTCTGCATGAATTAATACTTTTATCATAAAAAGTGAATTCAAGGACTTTCAAGGACCTATGATAAATCCAAGGACTTTCAAGGCCTTGAAAAACAGAGTTTCATATTCCAGGACTTTCCAGGAAATTCCAGGACTGTACGAGCCCTGAGGTATGTAGGTTATTGGTTCGATAAAAATTGTACATTTTCCATAGTGTGTAGGATAATGTTGTGTGCAGGGATCGCTGGTCGGCGTGGACTCGATGGGCTGAAGGGCTTGTTTCTGTGCTGTATCTCTAAACTAAAACTAAACCTCCCTTGATCCCTGAAACTAGGAAATTATACCATGAGGAATCAAACAAACCTACATCTTTTGTACTGACATTCCATGCTGCAACCTGGTTGAAGATTATTTTAGAATTAATACCAGAAATATAAGTTAGGCATTGAATTGAATTGAATTGAATAAATGGTATTAGTCATGTATACATACAAGGAATTTGCCTTGGTGCTTTGCTCGCAAGTAACAACACCATATACGGTAGACAATTAAAAATAAAACATTATAATTTAAACATGTGAAGAATGAAATAAAATACCAGAGCAAAAGGAGGCTGCAAACTTTTGGCTGTTGAGTAGAGCTACTGCTCGTGGGAAAAAAACTGTTTTTATGTCTGTGGTGGCTTTGACAGTCCGGAGTCGTCTTCCAGAGGAAAATGCTTCAAAGAATTTGTGACCAGGGTGAGAGGGGTCAGAGATTATCTTATCCGCTCTCTTCCTGGCCCTTGCAGTGTATGGGGGAAGGTTGCAGCCAACAACCTTCTCGACTGATCGAACGATGCGCTGCAGCCTCCGGATGTCGTGCTTGGTGGCTGAGCCAAACCAGACCATGATGGAGAAGGTGAGGACAGACTCAATGATGGCAGTATAAAACTGGACCATCATTGCCTGGGGCAGATTGTGTTTTCTCAGCTGCCGCAGGAAATACATCCTCTGTTGGGCCTTTTTGACTGGAGTCGATGGTGGCCTCCCATTTAAGGTCCCTGGAGATGATGGTTCCAAGGAACTTAAATGACTCCACAGATGTGACTGTGGTGTTGTTGATGGTGAGTGGGGGGAGGGGAGGGGGAGCTCTCCGAAAGTCTACAATCAATTCCACTGTCTGAAGATCGTTGAGCTCCAGGTTGTTGCGATGGCACCAGGATGCCAGCCATGTCACTTCCTGTCTGTAGGCAGATTCCTCCCCATCCTGGATTAATCCAATCAGGGTTGTGTCATTCGCAAACTTGAGAAACTTGACAGAGGTGTCTGTGGAGGTGCAGTCGTTGGTGTAGAGAGAGTAAAGGAGAGGGGAGAGTACGCAGCCTTGAAGTGATCCTATGCTGAGGGTCAGCTGGTCCGAGATGTGCTTTCCCAGCCTCACATGCTGCTTCCTATCCATCAGGAAGTTGGTGATCCACTGACAGAGGGGTTCAGGCACAGTCAACTGGGAGAGTTTGGAGTGTAGTAGCTCTGGCACAATGGTGTTGAATGCAGAGCTAAAATCCACAAACAAATCCTTGCATAGGTCCCCTGGTGGTCTAGGTGCTGGAGGATGAAGTGCAGGCCTAGGTTGACTGTGTCATCCACTGATCTATTTTCCCGGTATGCAAACTGTAAGGGGTCCAGCAGGGGGTTTGTGATATTTTTCAGGTGAACCAGCACGTCTTTCAAGGGTCTTCATGATTACAGAGGTCAGTGCAACAGGCCTGTAGACATTAAGACCAGTAATCCTTGGCTCTTTGGGTACGGGAACAATAGTGGAGACTTTGAAGCAGGCAGGGACAGTGCAGAGTTGCAGGGACTGGTTGAAAATGTCTGTAGAGTCTGGTGCCAGTTGTTCGGCACAGATCTTGAGGGTAGAGGGGGAAACATTGTCCTGTCCTGGAGATTTCCCGGCTTTTCTGTCTCCTGAATAGCTTCTCCACCTCCCCAATTGCTATTGTTAGTAATCAAAGACTGATTTTGAGAAAGTTGAAGGAAATTGGGGAAAGGGCCATATTTACAAATGATAAAATCTTGAAATACATTAAGAAAAATGTTTTAATCACACCATAACCGATGAAAGGCAATGACCTGAAACCCATTCCCTCTTTGTAGATAATGGCAGAATTTATTTTTTATAACATGTACTGTGTCATTGACTGTTTACTTTGGAAACTTGATAAAACTCATACCTTGGAGATGGCTGCTTCCTTCCCAATGATGAATTCTCCCTGTCAACTGGTATCGTTGCTTTTGGCATTCGAGAGATAGGATCGGGTGGTCTATTGCCAAACGGAGGTCTGCACATGAAAGGAAATCACTAAATCATTTTCAAATTGAACGATAATTTACAGAAGAAATGTAACTTAAAAACATAGTTATTGTCACTGTGGCAATCTGGCTCAGTTGCAGTCCTCTTCTCATGCCTTCAGTCTCATTACCCTGATGCTCCAACATTGTACTGAAATGAAGCAAAGCCTGTGGTTACTTTGTTAGGTGCTAAACTAAATCCTAATTTCCCATTCGGGTAAACATAAAAGAGTTAATGCAGTAACTGAAAAAGGACAAAGAGGTGTCTGGATAGGTAAAACTGATTCACAGGTCACCAATCCCATGTTCCAAATCATAATATTACCACAAGGTCCAGCCTTCTTCCTATTCAACAAATACTGCCCCATCTAGCCTTTTGCATTGAGCAAATCCCAGTCAATATTGGGGAACTTAAAGTCACCCACCAAGACAGTCCTATTGCTTTGCTATCTTTTGGTAATCTGTTCACATATCTGTTCCTCCATGTCCTGCTTGCTATTGGAGGGCCTATAGTACAATCCTATGGGTGTGCTTGCACCTTTTATATTTCTACGGTCTACCCACATCACCTCAGTGAACTAACCCTCCAGTATGTCCTCTCTGAGTGTCGCCATGACAGTTTTCCTGATTAGTAGTGCCACTCCTCCACCTCTTTTGCCTCCCTCTCAATCATATCTGAAACATTGAAACCCTAGAATGTTGAGCTGCCAGTCACGACCCTCTCACAACCACGTTTCCATAATGGCCACAGCATCATAGTCCCAAGCACCGATCCAGGCTCCAGGTTAATCTGCTTCTTCCACAATACTCCTTGCTTTGAAAAATGAGCTAGCTTTCCCATGCGAACTAAACTTCAAGAGCAGCCTAGCATACGGAATGTTAAAGGCCTTGCTGCAGTTCATAAAGACTATATCTATGGCCTTCTTAGTTACTTCTTCAAAAAAATGTTCATGAGACATGGCTTCCCATGCATAAAAAGATGCTGTCCATCCCTAATCAACCCTATCTTTCCAAATACCTATATATCTCATCCCTCAGAATCCTCTTCAGTAACTTCCCTGCCATGGATGTTTGGATTACTGGTCTATGGTTCTTTGGCCCTTCTTAAATAGAGGCACAACATTAGCCACCCTTCAGTCGCCTGGCTCCTCACCTGTGTCCAACAATGAATCATATATCTCAAGCAAGACTCCCACAATGTTATCCTTAGTTTCCCACAGTGTCCTTATATATACATGATCAGATATTAGGATATCCAACACTCCCTTAACAGTAACAAGATGTCTCATTAACTTTCTCATTCTCAAGTTCCTTCGTCTTTACGTCTTTCTCTGTAATGAAACCAGAGGAGAAATATTAATTGAGGAGGACCTTGCCAATCTACTGTGGCGCCATGCACAGATGGCTATTTTTATTTCTGAAGGGCCCTATTCTCTCTCCAGTTACCTTTTTCTCTTAATCTATTTATAAAATCTCTTTGGATTCTGCTTAATCTTATCTGCCAGGGCTATCTGCTTTCCTGGTATCCATCTTCAGTGTGCTCCTCAAACCCCTCCTCCGGGAACACAATTGATCCTAGATGCCTATACCTAATCCATAGTTGCTTTTTCCTGACCAGAATTTATCTCACCATCCAGTCTCCTTACTCCTACCTGCCTTGCCCTTCAATCTAACAGGAACAGGCAGACATGAATTCTCACGATGATACTTTTAAGGGTATGCCAGCATCACAGTATCTGGCTGGTGGTTTTGTTCTTTCTGCTTCTTGTAGATCTGATATTCATGCCAGCTCTGTGTTCAGCATCTTTTAACTGCTTTGTTTTGACATCTGGTTACATCAAAGATTGTGTGGTTTGTGGCGATGTTAGTGTTATGCCCCATGTTGTCAATGTGGTTGCAGGTGTTGATGGCAAACATCTCTGGTTTACCAGGTCAGGTGTTGGTCAGATGTGGCCCCTGTTTCCCAGTCCCCCAGTCTCCATCTCAACGATGTATGATCTGGGAGTCTCAGCTTTTCCAACAATATTTGCAGGTGTTCATGTTTTTAGGACTGGATCCTGGGCATAAACATGCGGTCCTCTCAGCAGTTCTGGCAATGTTTAGGCATGTCTGTTGAAGTATTGGCTTCTTCCAGTTTGAGCATCAGTCAGTCGTTGTCATACCTCTGCCTGCACTTGTGGAGGATGTATTTTGCTTGGCAGGGTTGTTTTGTACTTACTGCCATTCAGTAGCTCTGCTGGTGACTTCATGTCAGCTCTTGTGGTGTTGTTCTGTGTGATAACAAGGCATTGTTGGGATCTTCCTTTGTCTCTCGGTATTTTATGAGCATTTTCTTCACTGTCTGGACCTCTCTCGCTACAGACCTGTGTTCCCTCGGATAGTGCAGAAATGGGTTGGTGAGAAAGAACCTGTAGTGGGTTCTTGATCACAAATCATCTTCTGACATATCCCTTGCTCAGCAAACAGGATCCGTACAACTGCAGATATTGTTAATGCCTTCAGGTCTTTCATACATCTGATGAATGGGAACTTTGAGTAGTAGCAGGCTGCAATCAAGTACTGCAGAACCATCCAATTTCACACTACTATTATTCTACTCCACCTAGAGGAGCTGATCCTCACCCTTGACAACTTCTCCTTCAATTCCTCCCATTTCCTCCAAGTCCAACACGTAGCTATGGGCACCCGTGTTGTCCCCAGCTATGCCTGCCTCTTTGTAGGGTACGTTGAACAATCACTGTCCCAGTGTACACTGGCCCTATCCTCAAACTCTATCTCCATTACATTGATGACTGCATTGGTGCTACCTCCTGCACCCCTGCAGAACTCATGGACTTCATTAACTTCACCATCAATTTCCATCCTGCTCTCAAATTTCCTTGGACCATCTCCGACACCTCCCTCCCCTTTCTTGATCTCAGTCTCCATCTCCGTTTCTGCAGGAAATAGACGACCCACTGACTCCCACAACTATCTCGCCTACACTTCTTCTCACCCTGCTTCCTGCAGACTATATCCCATACTCCCAATTCCTCAGTCTACACATCATCTGAGCCCAATATGAGGATTCCATACATCCGTGATGTCCTCATTCTTTAGGAAACGGGGATTCCCCTCTCCCATCGTAGATGAGGCCCTCACTTGTGTCTCCTTAATATTCCGCAGCTCCACCCTTGCTCTCCCTCCCCCTAGTCGCAACAGAGACAGAGTCCCGCTAGTCCTTACCTTTCACCCCTTCAGCCGTTGCATACAACATATAATCCTTTGAAATTTTTGCCACTTCCAACGGGATCCCACTAGTTACACCTTCCCATCTCCACCCCTTTTTGCCTTCCCCAGAGACTGTTCCCTCTGCAACTCCATGGTTAACTCATCCCTTTCCACCCAAACCACTCCCTCTGCAGGTACCTTCCCCTGCAACCGCAGAAGATGCAACACCTGTCGCTATACATCCTCCTTTGACTCTGTCCAGGGACCCCGACAGTCCTTTCAGGTGATACAAAGGTTCACTTGTATCTCCTCCAACCTCATCTACTGCATCCGTTGTTCAAGATATGGATTCATATACATCGGCGAGACCAAACGTAGACTGGGCGATCATTTCGCTGAACACCTTCGCTCAGTCCGCCTGAAACAACCTGATCTCCCGGTTGCTAAACACTTTCATTCTCCTGCCCATTCCCACACTGACCTTTCTGTCCTAGGTCTCCTCCATTGTCAGAGTGAAGCTAAATGCAAATTGGATGAACAGCATCTCATATTTCGCTTGGGCAGCTTACAACCCAATGGTATGAATATTGATTTCTCCAACTTCAAGTAACCCCGGCATTCCCTCTCTCTCTATCCCTCCCCCACCCAAGTCATAACCAGGTGCTCATTTTCACCCAACAAACAGCTAACAATGGCGTCTTCCCATTATCATCGTTACTTTTTTGCATATCTTTCATTCATTGTTCTTTATCTTTCTACAGCATCTTCTACATCTCTCATTTCCCATTTCCGTGACTTTCAATCTGAAGAAGGGTCTCAACACAAAACGTCACCCATTCCTTCTCTCCAGAGATGCTGCCTGCCCCGCTGAGTTACTCCAGTTTTTTGTGTCTATCTTCGGTTTAAACCAGCACCTGCGGTTCCTTCCTACACAAATCAAGTACAATTCTTGGTTGTAGGTGAACAAATTCATACCCAAGGTATGCCATGGCCTTGGTGGCATTTCACTGGGCATCATGTCGTCTTTCTGTTATGTATTTCTGTATTTCAGGCACACACCACATCCAGACACCATTTTTAAAATTGTTTTCTACATGTTCACCCAGTAGACAGCTGATTTTGTCCTCAGCCTGCATTTCTCCATTCCCATCTGGCCTTCAGGGATCTTCTGGAGAAGTTCTTGCTGCATTGATTTTGGCACAATGATTCTTGATCCAGCCAGCAAGACACCATCTTCTATGTCATCTCTTACGGACGTATCTTCCTTCTGACTGGGCTTGTTTGATTCTCTCAGGCCATCCTTGGATCATTTGTTGAGTGAGCAGTTGCAACTCCTCATTTCTGCTGGTTTCATCTCTGATCTGGCTGAGCATTGTAGGCCTCACAATTACGACGTGATGAATTTTGACATTAAGATCTTCCATCTTGTGCTTCTCGTTTGGTGATAGGCGAGATAAAGCATTGGCAACCATAATTTCTTCAACCATGAAATCGTTGCTCTGGAACCTTGAGGAGTTTATACCTCATGGTGATTTCATAGCTTTGAAACCCCATGAGGAGTCTTTTAGCCTGGCTGGTGCTGAACAGAGATTATTTTTGTTGATATGTTCTCGTGGATATTGGTGTATTTTATTTTAGCTGGTGTTAGAATGCGCTGTCAACCTTGCGTCTCAGGTTGATCTTTGTGTTGTTCCTCTGAACACGGATCGTTGTGAAGATTTCATGATGGTATTGATCATCCTACTTATGAATTTGAATTACCTCAACACAGAGATTGAGGAACTCCTCATTGTGTGGTTCTTGTGAGTACTCATTCTTTCTTTTTTTGGTTTGCTGTGGTTTGTATCCAGCTCTGCAGACTGACTGCCAGTGGGTCTGCTGTCCACACTGCCTACAAGTAGTTCCAAAGACTGGGCTGTCGGTTTTATCCCTGAAAATATGTGATCAGCCACAATTCCTGCATTTTTGCCGTTTAGCCTTGGATGTTGTTTGAGATTACTTCTCAGATCTTGGATGTTTGGGTCTAGATTGTGTATGGGCCTTCAATACATCCACTTTCTTGCCTGTAAGAGGTATTTGCCTGTTTGTAGTTTCATGCCTTTGTGCTATGTCAATGACATCTCAGAGGTTCAATTTCTCATGCCTCCAATGAGAGACTTCTGGATATCTTTGTGGATTGTGCCCCACATGACTTGATCATACACCCAGTCATTCACCTCTCACCTATCTCTGAATGTACATTTTGATGCAACTTGAGAATCACACTCAAGTTAGCGCTTGAAAAGTGTAGCAGTGTATGCGATGGTGGGTCTTTGATTTGAGATGTTGTTCAAACTTAAAGAACCTTCA
Source organism: Rhinoraja longicauda (assembly GCF_053455715.1). Taxonomy (NCBI): domain Eukaryota; kingdom Metazoa; phylum Chordata; class Chondrichthyes; order Rajiformes; family Arhynchobatidae; genus Rhinoraja; species Rhinoraja longicauda. The sequence goes on along the minus strand of NC_135966.1, from coordinate 43,187,432 downwards.
TCTTCTCCCTATTCTCCCCTTGCTCAAATGTCCAGCTGTTGTACAACTCTAGTTCTTTCTCTCCTGTCCAGAAAAGCAGGTAGCTAAATTTCTCACATTGACTAACATCCTTTAACATCAGGCCACATTTGCCCAAAATGTAGGGAAGGCATTCATTATATCTGCGGTTTCCTAGCCCATTAGTGGTGTAAGAACGGACATATTCATCGCAGTCATGTCTGACGCGATGTGTGCAGCCTTGAAATTCCAAACGTGCATGAGCGGAAAAAGGAAATTCAAATCGGTTACATACGTTTAAGTCTACAGTGTGGTTACTCACTCTTTTCATTGGCACATAGTGACAAAACAAAGTCAGTCTTTTGTTGAACACTTGAGCCTTCAGTAAATGGTTACAGTATGTTTAGCACTTGTGGGTCATTGTAAGAATCATAACCATTGCCACAATGTTATGCTTTGTGGTTGCGAAGTCCAAATAAATGGAACAGAAGCAACACCTTATGTCTAATGTTTTCTGCTCTGCTCTGCTCTGCTCACATGATGTCAATGCAGAGCTCCAAGTGTGTAACACTTAAAAATAGCATGTCACAATAAGAGTTTCAAAATATGATAATACAACACCATCAATGTTGGCCATGCCTCGATTTTGAAGGTTAGAACATTAACTTGAGGACCAGCCTTAATTTCCAACTCTTTGCTCTGTTCTGCCCCTGTTTACTACCCAAGTCGTTTAACACTTTCCCACACAACCACTTGTCCCCCCCTTTTACTTCTTCCAAGCATCATCAGGAATCCAAACAGTGTTTCTAGGTGAAGCAGTGTTATCACTTTTCCTTCTTCCAATCTGATGCCTCACCAACATCTTGTACAACTGTAACATAACATCCCAACTTCTGTACTCATTACCCTGACTGATGACGGCCAATATACCTAAAGCTTTCTTTGCTTCCCTACCTAGCTGCCTCGCCACTTGCAGGGAATTTTGCACCTGTACTCCTAGATCCCTTTGCTCCACAACATTCCCAGAGCCCTACCATTCACTGATTTTAATTCCCAATGCGCAACACCACATTTGTCCGCATTGAGCTACATTAGACATTCTTCAGACCACTTGCCTAGTTGATCAAGAACTTGCTGTATTTTGATAGCCATCTTGTCTATGTACTTGCAGCAACTGATGCTGATTATTGAGTAGAGGTGCAGGTCATACATGTATAGATACAAACATATGAATTAAAAGCAGGAATGGACCACTTGACCCCTCAGATCCATGACACCATTCAAGAAGATCATGTCTGATCTGATTTGTTAGATCAATTCCACATCCCTGCTGTCCCTTGTAACATTTTACCCTGAACAAGCTTGTGGAAGATTAATGTTCTCTTTCACAGAAATTAAATGAAGTGATTGGCAAGTAACCTGGTGAAATTACCTTTCTTTTGCTCAGAGGACAAACTGAGTTCCCAGGTAAAAAGAAAGGATGGAAATCTCTTCTTGGGGAACTCATGAACCAAGGCCATGAACTGAATCTGGACCATCAGGTTCATGTGGACCTCATATGTGTGGGGAAGGGAAGAAGAAGTCAGGGTGAAAAGATATATCTGAAACATTGCTTACCTGGGTGGCTGCACGGAAAGCTGCAGAAAAAAAATTTATTGATGTTAATGTTAACATAAATACCTGTAATTAAATATTTAATACATGAAGTGATGCATGACGGAAATATTGCTCGAAACCTGCTTGTGTTTGCCCATTTCCTTCTAAAGATATTCGATCAATGTACTTGTTCAAATAGTTTTTAAACGTTAAAATAGTATCCACCTCGGCTACCTCTTCTGGCAGCTCATTCCAAACTTCTGCCCTTTTTGTGGAAAGAAGTTGCCCCTCCAGTTCCTATTAAATCTTTTCCCTCTCACTAACCAGCATCCTCTAGTTCTTATTCACAAAATGCTGGAGTAACTCAGCAGGTCAGACAGCATCTCAGGAGAGAAGGAATGGGTGACGTTTGGGGTCGAGACCCTACTTCAGTCTGAAGAAGGGTCCCGACCCGAAACGTCACCCATTCCTTCTCTCCTGAGATGCTGCCTGACCTGCAGAGTTACTCCAGCATTTTGTGAATAAATACCTTTGATTTGTACCAGCATCTGCAGTTATTTTCTTACATCCTCTGGTTCTTGTTCCCCCTACTCTGGGTAACAGGCTCTGTGCATTAACTTTTCCTGTGCTATACTTCTATGTTCTATTTCCGCCACTTCAACGTGTTCCCACCACTAGTTATCCTTTTTACTTTCTACCGAGACCACCATGTCTGTATCTCCATCATTGGCCACCCCTCCCTGTGCACTTTCTCCGACAACTGCAAGAGATGTAGCAGCTGTCCCTACACTTCCACTCTCACTTCTAATCAGGGATGCAAAAGTGTCACTTCCAGGTGAGACAGAGGTTCGCTTGCATTTCTTTCAATCTCATTTATTGTTTCGGTGCACTCAATGTGGCCTCCTTTACATCCTTGAGAGCGAGCCTACTTCTCTGCAACACCAGAAGTTTTGGGGACACCTGAAAGAAGTTTATAAAATTATGAGAGGCTTAGATAGAGTTGACAGTCTCTTTTAACCAGGATGGAAAAATCAAATACTTAGGGGCATAGCTTTAAGATGAGCGAGGCAGTGTTTAAAGGCGATAGTTTTATTTTTACAGAGGGTGGTGAGTGCCTGGAACACACTGCTGGTGGTGATGGTCGAGGCAGGTATGATGGTGACATTTAAGAGACTTTCAGATAAGTGCATGGATATGCAGGGAATGGAGGGATATGCTCAGGTAATTAAGAGATGGAATTAGCATCATGTTCAGCATAGACATTGCATGCTGAAGAGGAATGTTCTTGTGCACTCATGCTGAAGGGAATGTTCTTGTGCGGTTCTATGTTCTCAGTGTAGACTAGGTGACTGTTTTGCAGACTGGAAAGACGTTTATATTGATGAACCAGACAAAGCCTACAATGCATCCCTGGCTATATTAACAGAACTCTATGAAAAAAATTGCCCATTAAAAAAAATCCAGTGAGAAGCATAAATATGTAGATAAGCCATGGATCACAAGGGGACTGCTGAATACATGCAAGAAGAAAAATGTACTCTACAGGAAATTCTTAAAATGTAGAACAAAAGAAAATGAAAATAAATATGAGATACAAAAATAAATTGATAAGCATTATGAGATGTAACAAGAAGGAGTACTATAGCAAATTGTTGGAAAAAAATAGAAGTAATATTCAGGGAATAGACAATAGATAAAGAACATGGAAAGTGATTAATAACATAATTAAAACAGGTATTGGGAAAGCAGATTACCCTAGCTACTTTGTTAAAAATCATAATATAACTATAAATAACATAAAAGAGGTTGCTGATGAATTTAATGACTACTTTGTAAAAGTTGGGCCTACCCTAGCAAATGAGATTACTAAACCGAGTAGCAAGGAAGGTCCAGAACATGAGAGCTCTGACAGAAATGCTCACTCCATGTTCCTCAGTGGAGTACACAAAAATGAAGTCATTGATATTGTTAAAAAATTCAGTAACAAAAAGTCTACTGATTGCAATTCCATTGATATGACACTAGTCAAAAATATTATTGAATTTATAGTAAAACCGTTGGCACATATATGTAATCAATCCTTCCTCACAGGCACATTTCCCAACAAAATGAAAATAGCGAAAGTCATTCCTGTCTACAAGAATGGAGACAGACATTTATTTTCAAATTACTGGCCGAAATCTCTGCTTCCTCAATTCTCAAAAATATTAGAAAAATTATTTGTACAAAGACTTGAAATCTTTATTGATAAATATAACATACTAAGTGATCACCAGTATGGATTTCAAGCTAAAAGGTCTACCTCACTAGCGCTAATGGAACTAGTAGAGAATATTTCAACTGCAATTGATAATAAAGAATATACTGTGGGAGTATTTATAGATCTCAAAAAAGCATTTGATACCATAGATCATGGTTTACTGATGAATAAGCTAGAAAAATATGGTATTAGCGGAGTAACATACTCCTGGTTAAGAAGCTACCTTGAATACAGATATCAGTATGTTCAAGTAAATAATTTTGATTCGGAACTTATGAAGGTTACCTGTGGGGTTCCGCAAGGTTTGGTTCTGGGCCCAAAGCTCTTTATACTCTATATAAATGATATTTGTATGGTGTCAAAATTGTTACATTTAGTTATATTTGCGGATGGCACAAATTTATTTTGTTCAGGGAAAAACATGAAGCAACTTTTGGACACAGTTAAAGGAGAATTGGTAACCCTAAAGAAGTGGTTTGATACTAATACATTGTCATTAAATCTAAGTAAAACAAAATTTATTGTGTTTGGGAATCGATAAATAAATTCGGATGTAACACTTATGATTAATGATGTAGAAATTGAAAGAGTGTATAAAAATAAATTCTTGGGAGTGATAATAGATCATAAACTCTGTTGGAAACCTCACATAAAACATATCAAATCAAAACTGACTAAATCCATTGCAATACTGCACAAAACTAAGGCCATCTTGAATCAAAATTCACTATTTACATTATATTGCTCACTCATTATTCCATATATTACATACTGTGTAGAGGTATGGGGAAACACCTACAAAACTAGCACTAATTCAATCTTTATATTGCAAAAAGGAGCTATAAGAATAGTCAATAAGGATGGTTATAATGACACAACCAACCCATTATTTATGAAATCATATGCCTTAAACTTTATGGACTTAGTAGACTTTAAAACTTTACAAATAATGTTTCGAGCAAAAGAAAGAACACTTCCTGAGTGTATCCAAGGTTTGTTTTCAGTGAGGGAGAGCAGGTATCCACTCAGGGGTAATTATATATTTGAAAAAATTAGGTTTAGAACAAATGTGAAAAATAGATATGTGACTGTTAAAGGGGTAAATTTATGGAATAGTTGCAACAATGAATTAAAAGAGTGTAGTAATATGTGTAAATTCAAGAAAATGTTCAAAAATATTATATTTGAAAGATACAAAATATGTGATCAGCACTGAGAAATGACTGATATGATAGAAATGATGGTTCTTGACTATATGTGTGTTTCTTTCTATGTTTTGTTTATCTGCTTCTGACCTATCATGTTGTGTTTTTTTTAAATTATATTTTGTTAAGTATTATGGGTAGGCATAATAAGCTTTGGCTTCTGCCTACACTTTTTTTTTTTCGGTCAGAAAATATGTGTGATTATATTGTTTTATTTTTTGATACAATTTTTTTTTTGCACTATTTAACTTTCAAAGCTGTATGGTCAATCTGTTGTATTGTATTGACTGGGAAAAAATAAAATAAAATAAAATAAATGGAAGGAAAATTAAATAATTTTTTTTAAAGTACATCCTCCGTTGGGCCTTTTTGACTGTGGAGTCAACGATGGCCTCACATTTAAGGTCCCTGGAGATGATGGTTCAGAGGAACTTAAATGTCTCCACAATTGTGACTGTAGTGCTGTTAATGGTGAGTGGGGGAGGGGAGGGGGAGCTCTCCTAAAGTCTACAATCAATTCCATCATCTTAAGAGCATTGAGCTCCAGGTTGTTGCGATGGCACCAGGATGCCAACTGTGTCACTTCCCGTCTGTAGGCAGATTCCTCCCCATCGTGGATCAGTTCAATCAGGGTTGTGTCGTCCGCAAACTTGAGAAGCTTGACAGAGGGGTCTGTGGAGGTACAGTGGGTGTAGAGAGAGTAAAGGAGAGGGGAGAGTACACAGCCTTGTGGAGCTCCTATACTGAGGGTCAGTGAGTCTGAGATGTACTTTCCCAGCCTCACATGCTGTTTCCTGTCTGACAGGAAGTTGATGATCCACTGACAGAGGGGTTCAGGTACAGTCAACTGGGAGAGTTTGGAGTGCATTAGCTCTGGCACAATGGTGTTCAATGCAGAACTAAAATCCACAAACAGAATCCTTGCATAGGTCCCCTGGCAGTCTAGGTGCGGGAGGATGAAATGCAGGCCTAAGTTGACAATGTCATCCACAGATTTATAGGCCCGGCAATCGATGTGCTCTTGGCGGATATGGAACTTGTCGCGGGCTACCTTAAGACCTGGAGACTAAAACTGAGTGTGGCAAAAACCACCACAACGGCCTTTCACCTGAACAACAAGGAAGCTCAACGCCAGCTAACCGTCACCCTCAATGGGTCACCCCTACCCTACAATCCATTTCCTACATACCTTGGGGTGAAATTAGATTGGCAGCTGACCTACAAGCAACACCTTGAAGCTCTCCTTGCTAAAGTCTCGGCACGGTACAACCTCCTGCGTTGCTTGGCCGGATCGTCATGGGGCGCCAGGACATCTACTCGTCGAACCAGTGCTCTTGCACTCGTGTACAGTGCCGCTGAGTACGCTCCCCAGCATGGTGCCGCAGCGCTCATACTAGCAAACTAGACGCCACCCTCAACGACACCATGCGGATCACCACTCGCTGCCTTCGCCCTACTCCGACGGATCTCCTACCGGTGCTCGCAGGTATCACACCCGCCAAGCTTCGCAGAGAGTTCTTCACTCATAGGCTGGTGTGCAAGGCCCCATCGGATGCCAAACATCCTTTGCACCACCTCGCCCAGGATTCACACCAACTGGGACCTCAACGCCTGTCATTTCGTCACCCTTTCTCCCGTCATGCAGCGACCCTCTGGGGCTCCGGTTTCAACATACGAGGAGCATGGAGAACCAGCTGGGAACAGACATCGCGACCTCCTCAATTCACTGTCGCACCGAACACCACAGCCCCACCCGGCTCGGACAGGCCCCGCAAAGAGTGGGTTGCCCTGAACCGGCTCCGTACAGGGGTCGGCCGGTTCAACGCCAACATGCATCGTTGGGGGTTGCGTCCATTAGCAGCCTGCGTGTGTAAAGCAGACCAGCAAACAGCGCAGCACGTCATTTTCGACTGCACTGTCCTCCGTCCCCCTGGTGGAGGGGTAGACCTCGCGGCCCTCGTCAACAGCGCATTGCACTAGCTACAGCGCCTGGAGGGCGTTGCATAATTTCTGCTGCCTCAAACTCAAGAAGAAGAAAAAGAGAAAGGCCCGGCATGAAAACTGCAGGGTGTCCAGCTAGGGCTTGTGATACTTTTCAGGTCGGCCAGCACGTCTTTCAAGGGTTTTCATGATTACAGAGGCCAGTGCGACAGGCCCATAGTTGTCAAGACCAGTTATCCTTGGCATTTTGGGTACGGGAACAATAGTGGTGACTTTGAAGCAGGCAGGGATTGTGCAGAATTGCAGGGACTGATTGAAAATGTCTGTGTTGACTGGTACCTGTTTTTCGGCACAGTGCCTGAGGGTAGAGGGGAAACATTGTCTGGCCCTGGAGATTTCCGGCTTTTCTGTATCCTTAATAGCTTTTGCACCTCCTCATTTCTTTTGTCAGTGATGGGGAAGGAGCCAGGCTGATGTTGGGCAGCAAGGAGGGGATCGGTGGTAGAGGAGGGGCCACTCTTTGCAGGCTGGAGTGCACATTGATTCCTGGCTGCTCTCTCTCCCCCTTAAGATTGTTCTGCAGCCGCTCCGATACATCCTGGACCCTGGAACCAGGGAAGCAACAGACCATCCTGGAGTCCTGTTTGCTGCCACAGAATCTCCTGTCTATCCCCCTAATTATTAAGCCTCCTATCACTATTGCTCTGCCTGACTTCACCCACACTGTGCCTCAGAGCAAGGCCCGGTACCACAAACCTGGCTGCTGCTTCTCTCCCTTGAACAGTCATCCTCCTCAACAGTATCCCAAAGGAATGGCCAGAGGATGTAGGTAAGGTGCTAAATTAATTCTTTGCACCTTAATTCATCAAGGATAATGATATGGAGGACAGAGAGAGGTCAGTGTGGGGAATACTAATATTCCACGGCAATATGCAATCGAGAAGGAGGTGATGTTGGGACTCTTGAAGATCATTAACATGGATAAATCTCCAGGACCTGATGGAATCTATCCTTTGAGAGACACAAGGGAGATTACTGGGCCCTTGACAAAGATCTTCCCAAACCACAGGCTAGGTCTCAGAGGACTGGAGAGAGCCGATGTTGTTTCTTTGTTTAAGAAAGGAAGTAGAGAAAATCCGAGAAATTATAGACCTTTGAGCCTCAAATCAGATTGGGAAGCAATTCGTGAGAATTCTTCAGGATAGGATTTATTCCCATTTTGGGCTAATTAGAGAGAGTCAGCATGGCTTTGCCTGTGGCGGCTCAAGTCTCGTGTGCTTGATTGAGTTCCATGAGGAGGTGATAAAGGTAATTGACGAGGCAGTGTATGTAAATCTATATGGATTTAAATATGGCATTGATTCATGGTAGGCTAATACAGAAGATTAAGATGCATGGGATCCAAAATGACTTGGTCGTTTGGATTCAGAACTGGCTTATTCATTGAAGATAGAGGGTTGTGATGGAAGTATTATTTTAGCTGGAGGCCTGTGACTAGTGGAGTTCCACAGGGATCTGTTCTGAGGTTTCTGTTGCTTGTGATATATACACACACACATGGATGATTTGGATGTAAATGTAGATGTTGTTTATTAAGTTTGTAGAAGATGCTGACAGTGAGAAAGTGTGTCAGTATGCAACATACTTTGTTGCACTTATCCTTATGTAAGAATGTGAATGTCCCAAATCACGTCCAATTTTTCATTATCACAATAGAAAATGACATTCACATTTTTCAATGCTGAGGCAGTATACAATAACTCAACACTCTTTCACCATTAAGATGATTTTACATCATTTGATTGTTTTATGCAAAGCAAACTGGGAAAATATAATGTTTAGGTATTTGCTGAGAAGTTTTCTGACAGTAATGAATAGTGGCCATCCCTTATTTCAGAGGATTCCTCGAGTACAAGGATTCTTTTCTGAATCATCTTTACAAAAGCCAAACATACCATAAATTAATTTGACTACATAACTACTCTGCTTCACATCAAAGTCAAACATGCAAGAAAGACAATTTGAGGTGTTTTCATGAAGAATGGAATAAAATGTTCTCTTACCTTATCTGGAAATGGAGATTTCTTCACTGAAAAATATTCATAAATAAGACATATCAATAATCCACAAGATATACAAATTACTGATCACAAAATCTTGTGTATCACGCAAGGTTTTATAGGCCAGGCACAGGCAAATGGGACCAGCTCAGATAGACATCTTGTTCAGCATGTGCTGAACGGCTTGTTTCCATGCTGTATAACTCATAGATTCAAAGTAGATATTATAATGTTAGAGAACTGCCCAGTATTCAGGAGTTCAGAGTTCACTATATATTCATGCTGCTTGTTCATAGAAAGGAAAATGATCACAAATTACATTCAGCATGCATAAAATTTGTAATTCTTATTATGGTATCAATGGGCATCTACTACATTTTGGAATCCTGTTGGAAAGTGAGATGCTGCCTGTCCCGCTGAGTTACTCCAGCTTTTTGTGTCTATCTTTGGTTTAAACCTGCATCTGCAGTTCCTTCTTACACATTTCGTCTGCTCCACTGCGAAGTCTCCTCAAGGTACGTCTACTTTGAAGAAGTTCTCTTCCTCTCTCTCTGACAAGAGTTCTGCAATATCCTCTCTCACAGTTCCCCCTCTGTGATTATCTCTCCACATCACCATCTATATCTCTTGTTTCCCTTATCCCTCACCAGTCTGAAGAAGGGTCTCAACCCGAAACGTCACTCATTCCTTCTCTCCAGAGACGCTGCCTATCCCGCTGAGTTACTTCAGCTTTTTGTGTGTATCTTTGGAAAGTGGGACTTTCCTAGTCATAAAAAGAACAGGATTATCAATGTGAGCCCTTTACACAAATCCTTGGGATTGATTCGGAAAACCTGCAAGTGCGAGTATATTGGTCATCAAAGTGGTTGGGGAGGAATGTCCGAGGGCTCTTTGCCTTGGACATGTTTTGCCGAGGTCCCTGACTGGCTTTCAATAACTTGTGTACAAGGCCCTTTGAATGTTAACTTGAACTAATCGCTCACCATTTCATAAACTCACCATTTAATTTTGTGCACTAAGTGGATGACCTCACATTTTCCACATTATATTCCATCCAGTGTGCGCTGATCAAGGCAGTCGGCAATGTCTATCTTGTCAATGTCTATGGCTTTGGCTTATCAACCTTTTTGGTTACTTCTGCAGAAACCTCAGAGTAATAAGATAGGATCTCCAATGAACAAAATCATGCCGACTATCCTTGATTTACCCATCTATCCAAATGCATGTATATCTTATCCCTCAGAATCTACTCCAGTAACTTGCCTACAACAGATGTTAGGCTCACAGGTCTATAATTCCCAAGCTTTTCTTTGCAGTTCTTCTCAAATGGAGGCTCAGCAGTAGCCACCCTCCAGTGTCTGGCACCTCACCTGTGTCTAATGATGATTTAGACATCTTAGGCAGCATGCCTGAAATTTCTTATCTAGCTTCCCACAGTGTCCTTGAATATATCTGATCCACCCCAGTGGGTTTATCTACCTTCATACACCCCTGAACGTCCAGTACCTTCTTGGCCATAAAACAGACTGTCCATCCACAAGACACTTCCACTAACTGTTCCACGTTCCCTTGTCTTCATGTATTTCTCCATGGTAAAAACAGAGGAGAAATAATCATTGAGGACCTTTCCCATCTCTTGTGGCACCACACAGAGATGATCACGTTGGTTTCTGAGGGACCATATTCTCCTTTTAATTCCTCTCTTTCCCTAATGTACTTACAAAATGTCTTTGGATTTCCTTTATTATCTGCCAGAGCTATCTCCTGCCTCCTTGGAAAATGATTCAAGGGATGACTGGGTTCATGTATGATGAGCATTTGACAGCTCTCGGTCTGTACTCTCTAGAGTTTAGAAGGATTAGGGGGGAATCTCATTGAAACTTACAAAATAATGACAGGAACATTCATACCCTGAACTCTTGTCATCACACTTTTTAAAACATCCCACTCTCTGGATGTTCCTTTGCCCATAAACAACCCACTCCAATCAGCTTTAGTAAGTTCCTTTCTAATAATACCATTAAAATTAGCCCTGACCCAGGTCAAAATCTTAACTTGCAGGCCCACACTTAAGGTTCACCCATGGATATTTCAGTCACCTGCTCTTCCCAATTTTCTAAGAGTAGATCAAACTTTCCTCTCTCCCTTGTAGGGCCCTCTACATGTTGCTTGAGGAGTTCTGGGGCCGTTTAATTAATTCCACAGTCTATTTTAGGAAAATTAAAATCTCCTACTGTGACAACCTTATTAGTCTTGCAGCTGCCTGCAATCTCCTGGCAAATTTGCTTTTCTAATTCCAGTTGACTATTTGGGAAGCTGTAGTACACTCCCAACAAAGTGATCATCCTCTTTTAATTTTTTTAATTTCTCAGCCCCACCCATATAGGCTAATTGGATAAGCCATCAATTATGTCTTCTCAGATTATTGCTGTGGCATTCTCTTTAATCAATAGAGCACCACCACATCACCCTTCATTCCCACCTCTGTCTCCTTTAGCTCCTATATCCTGGAACATGAAGCTTCCAGTCCTATCCCTCTCTTAGCCAGGTTTATGTAACGACTACAATGTTCTAGTAGCACGTCTTGAGTTCATTGTCTTATCCATCAAGCCACTTGCATTTAAATAAATGAAATTTAATGCAACAATCCTTGCTCCTGCCTATTGTGTCCACTGTACTTTCGTTCATTAAGTGCCAAACCAACTATCAGCTTCTTACCTGCCTGAATCCTGCATTGGATTCCCTCCCCCTCCCACCGTGCCAATCTAGATTAAACCCGCTCGTGTAGCACTAGCAAACCTGCCTGGTTTGCTTGGTTCCTCTCCAGTTCAGGTGCAACCCATCCTATTTGGACAGGTCACCTCTGCCCCAGAAGAGATCGTAATGGTCCAAAAATCTGAACCCCTGCCCACAGCAACCAACTTCACACATTCATCTGCCCTCTCTCTCTCTTCCTACCCTCACTAGCACATGGCACCGGGAGTAATCTGGAGATCCTACTGCAGCAGTCCTGCTTTTTAACCTTTTGCCTATCTCCCTATATTGATTTTGTAGGACCTCACCTCCTACCTCGGCCATTTGTACCAATATGCACAACAACTTCTGGTTGCTCACCCCTTGAGAATCTCATGCAGCAGTTCAGAGACATCCTGATCCTGTCATCATGGAGTCTTGATTGCTGCCTCAGAATCGCATGTCTGCGCCCATAATGAGCCTCTTCCCACTATGACTCTGCCTGTCCACTATCCCTTTCCTGCCCACTTTTTCTGCCCACTATCCCTTTCCTGCTGTGCCTCAGAGCCCAGCTTAGTGCCACGGACCTGACAGCTACTGGTATCCACCCCCTCAACGACATCTAAAAGGGTACGCCTGTTTTCAAGATGAATAGCCAGAGGGTTCTCCCACACTTTCTGCCTATTCCCTTTTATGTGGTCACCTGTCTACTCTCGTCCTGGACTTACTATAACCATCTCACTATAACTCCAATCTATGAAGCTCTCATTCTCCTGGATGATCATCCAGCTAGAGATCCAGTTCCCTAACATAGTATGCAGCGAGCTGCAGCTGGACACAATTCCCACGGATGAGGTTATCAGGGTTAACAGCAGTTTCCCTGATTTCCCACATCCTACAGGAGGAACATTGTACCATTCTACTTGCCATCACTACTGCATGAAAACCAAGAGGAAATAAAGCACAACAATTGCACGCGAGAAACAGCAGACTGTATCTTTACCTCCCGCCCTCATCTGCTCAGCCTCCTCACTGAAGCCTCTAGAGCCAAAGCGTCACATTTACCCACCCTACAGCCTCCTTCCCAAAATGGCCACTCTGCTCAACTATGCCTTAATTATATTGGCTGCGCAATTAGCCAAATTTGATCAGTCAGAATGATGCCTTTTGAAATCTCCCGCTGCTGCTTCAACACTGAAATAGACAGGTTTAGGAAGCATCTCTAATGTAGTGCTTTGGAGCAGCTTATTCAGATTAAAGATGACACTGAGCTACATTGACTTTAAAACAAGTGATCAAACTTATCAGAGAAATGTATGAATGGGAGGTGGCAAGGTAGAATGGTCAAAGGAGTTTAAACATTTAATGTGGAGACTATGGAATCAAAAGCCTTCAGCAGTATTGTAACAGAAGTGCAGTCCTAGATTGAAGCAGCTGAAGATTTAAGACGATTGTTCGGAAATTCCACTTACGCATTGAAGGGGAGTCTCTTTCACTGCCTGGCTGATCTAAAGCAGGTTTCCTGCTCCTGTCGACTTTGGGACCTACAAGGAAGTAATTTACAAGAGTTATAAACTGATGAAACTGACAAATACTTAAAGCAAACAGTGGTGCATAAATATTGGATTGGACTCGTCATGGTGCACTAATTATCATGACAATTCTTGGTGTTTATTATGAAGGCTGTTTTGAGAATTTCTCATAAAAAGCAAGAGTGGTTAACATAATTTAGATACAGTGATAGGGTGTTCACCAGATAGGAAGTGACACTGTGCAGTTTGCTGCAGATGATGCTGCACAGTAATCTGCAAAGGTATAGGAAGGAACTGCTGGTGCTGGTTTAAACCGAAGATAGACACAAAATGCTTGAATAACTCAGTGAGACAGGCAGCATTTCTGGAGAAAAAGAAGTGGGTGATGTTTCGGGCCGAGACCCTTCTTCAGAAGAAGACCCCACATCTGAAGAAGGGTCTCGACCTGAAACATCACGCATTCCTTCTTTAGACGAAGGGTCTTCTTCTGAAGAAGGGTCTTGACCCGAAACATTACCCATTCCTTCTCTCCAGAGATGCTGCTTGTCTTGCTGAGTTACTCCAGTATTTTATGTCAATCTACAAAGGTACATGGTCCACAGCAGCTGGATAGAAACATCAGCTGGCATGGAGGAGAAAGAAGTTGCAGGACAGTGGGATAGAATATCTCCATATACACTGCATTGCTTGACTTAGTAAGGTTGTCTTCCCCTGTAATTACCTCCAGCCTCCCCCCTCAACTCCATCCAAGGACCCAAACAGTCTTTCCAGGTGAGACAATGGTTCACCTGCACCTCCTTCAACCTCATCTATTGCATCCGCTGCTCTAGATGTCAACTTATTTACATCGGCGAAACCAAGCGCAGGCTCGGCGATCGCTTCGCTGAACACCTGCGCTCGGTCCGCATTAACCAAACTGATCTCCCGGTGGCCAAGCACTTCAACTCCCCCTCCCATTCCCAGTCTGACCTTTCTGTCATGGGCCTCCTCCAGTGCCATAGTGAGGCCCACCGGAAATTGGAGGAACAGCACCTCGTATTTCGCCTGGGCAGCTTGCAGCCCAGTGGTATGAACATCGACTTCTTCAACTTTAGATAGTTCCTCTGTCCCTCCCTTCCCCTCCTCCTTCCCAGATCTCCCTCTATCTTCCTGACTTCACCTATATCCTTCCTTTGTCCCGCCCCTCTGACATCAGTCTGAAGAAGGGTCTCGACCCGAAACGTCACCCATTCCTTCTCTCCCGAGATGCTGCCTGACCTGCTGAGTTACTCCAGCATTTTGTGAATAAATTGATGCTATCTTTCCTGTGCTTATAGATAAAATCATAGAATCATATAGCACTGGCATGGGCTCTTTCGACCCACCTTTTCCACACCGATCATGTTGGCGATCTCTACCTACACTAATCCCATTTGCCTCTATCAATCTATGCCTTTTCTATCTACATAACTATCCAAATGCCTTGTAAATGCTTGAATTGTATCTCCCTCTACCACCTCCTCTGGTAGTTCACTTCAGATAACCACAATCCTTTGTGTGAGATACCAACCCCTCAAGTCAAGTCAAGTCAAGTTTATTTGTCACATACACATCCACGATGTGCAGTGAAATGAAAGTGGCAATGCCTGCGGATTGTGCACAAAAAAAGAATTACAGTTTACAGCATATAAATAAAGTTAATAAATTACTATAGTGTAGACAAAAATTTAGTCTCTGGAGTTATAAAAGTTGACAGTCCTGATGGCTTGTGGGAAGAAACTCCGTCTCATCCTCTCCGTTTTCACAGCGTGACAAATATCATTTAAACTTTTCTCCCTTCAAACATCTCGTTCTAGACTCCTCAGTCTGCCATGTTGCTGTGAAAATAAATACAGCATATCCAATCTCGGCCTATACTTACAGGCCTCTATTCCAGGCAACATCCTGGTGAATCTTTTCCGCACTGGCCCTATAACTATCACTAGATCTATGCAAATTAATCCAAATATGGTGTAACTATGTTTAAATAGTCTTTAGTTTTGTATTCTTTCAACAAAGTGTCCCTACTCTTGCCCATATTCAGGGAATCTGTGGCCAACCAGACATCATCAGTAAGTGCATAGAGGAATGCACGCCGAAGAAGACAATCCAAATGTTCCCCAACGGGAAACCATGGATGTACCGTGAGGTCTATTCCCAGGTGAAGACCACTGCTTACATCAAACGATCCTGAGCGGTACAAGAAATCTCTCTACGATCTTCACAAAGCCATCAGGAATGGCAAAAAATAATACCAGGTCAAACTTGAGTCCCAGTATAATTATTTGGGCATCCATCGACTGTGGCAAGGCCTGAATACCAAGCCTAATACCAATACCAATACCAAGAATATACAAGGCCTTCAGACTGAAGCAGGGTCTCGACCCGAAACGTCACCCATTCCTTCTCTCCCGAGATGCTGCCTGACCTGCTGAGTTACTCCAGCATTTTGCGTCTACCACTGATACCATGGTTTTAAAATTCAGGAATTTCACAATAACTCAAAAAAAGTGTTAAGGCTTCATAATAATTTTGATATTAACTTAAAAGAAACGAAATGTTCAGAATATATGGATTTTAGAAGAAAACCCTATAAATATGATAGTACCCATGAAAGCAGGGGTTGTAAAGCCTCGATCCTTGTTGTGTCCTGGATCTTCATTGACTGATAGATTGGAGAACATATTTGGCTGGAAAAGAGAAAGCATATTAAAAAATACTGCTGTTACATCTATTGGAGTCCTTGTTCCTGATCTGTTGTAATGTGTGTTTGTTTTTAAACTTAATAACTAAATAATATTAGTGCAAAAAATATTATGTATGCATCAAGAGGAGTTAATTTCCACAACTTTGCCTGGTGTTATTGGACCACACATGAAGTTGTAAGTTTTATTGCCTCATTTGTACATGTATTGTAATATGGCAGAACTCAGTTTGAAAAGGGCCTATTGGCTGGATTGTTTAAAAATGCACACCTGGTTTACGCAATCGGCCTTTTTAACATTAAGGAATAGAGTTCCTCTAATATACAATGTGGACCCACTTGAAACCGAGGATGCTGGGGGTTCTTCAAGGGATTCCACCAAACATGAATCACATGCCTCGATGCATTATACTTTAACTGGTGAATCTCAGAATCATGGGTGCAGGGTGCTGATTGTTGAAGAGAGGGTACTTTGCTGAGCAAGTAATTTATATATCCCTTTCCAGATAACCAAAGGATTTAAAATAAATTATCAGGGATGGTCACACAGCAAGAAATAATAAAAATAAGCATTTCAACTTCTGGATGATGGGGTTTTCAGTATAACCTCTCAGTAGAAATTTCTCCCTGATTGGTGCAAAATTTGAGAAAAGTCTCTAGCATTATAACTACCCTCTCTTTGTTGTGAAGTAGCATGAAGGACCAAGAATCCAGAAGTCTAATTTTTCTTGTACATTTCATAAAAGTGAGGTGATGGTGGGTGAAAGATTGACAAGCCTTCACTGCCCTTCTTCCATCACCACTGTTGATTCCAGTGTTGAAGCAGGTGCAGGAGAATTTAAAAGCTGGCCCTTGGATTGGTGGAGCCAGTAAATTTTCGTGTTGGAACAGGAGTGGGAGAATTAAAAAGCTAGCCCGTGAATCAGGGTAGTGAGTTAATTTCAGTGTCAGAGCTGGAAAGGGAGATATTGAAAAGCTGGCTGTTGGATTGGTTGGGAGATCAAAATTGACTAATTGAGCAACTAATAAATTAGCTGAGTGACCCAAAGGAAGCAGCCAAATTGGGAGAGAGGTTGTGTGGAGGGTAAATGTGAGTCATTGGCTCAAGATTCATAAGTGCTGTGAGAAAGTGCACGTTGTTGGCTCAAGAGGCCTTGGCGAGGAGTCTGAGCAGAGGAGGACAGGAGGTAAAGGTATAGTCTGTTGTTGCATGTGATTCTTGTGCTTTTTGTTTCTTTGTTTACTGCAGTAGAGATGGCAGGTATAATGGTGCAATGCTTCTCCTGAAGGAAATCAGGGAAACTGCTGGTGTCCCTGGTGACTACACCTGTGGGAACTGTGTCCAGGTGCAGTTCCTTACAGACCATGTTCGGGAACTGGAGCAGTAACTGGATGACCTCAAGATCATTGGGGAGAATGAGAACTTCATGGAGAGGTGTTATAGTGAGGTGGTCACAACTAAGGAACAGGAAATGAGTAGGTGGGTGACCACAAGGAAAGAGAGTAGACCAAGAATGGAGGTGACCCCTCTGGCCATTCATTTTTAAACAGGTATACACTTTTGGATACAGTTGTAGGGGATGACCTGTCGGGGGTGATCAGAAGAAGCAGGCAGGGCTGTGAGGCATAGTGGAGAAGAGTAATGTCAGGCAGCGCCATAGTGGTAGTATTCTCCTTGGTTAGGGGGGCAGATAGGAGATTTTGTGGGAGCGATCAAGACTCCATGACAGTGTGCTGCCTTCCTGGTCATAGTCCCACCTGCCTGTGTTTGGTCCATATCCTTCCAAACCTGTCCTATCCATGTACCTGTCTAACTGTTTTATAAATGTTGGGATAGTCCCTGCCTCAACTATCTCATCTGGCAGCTTGTTCCATACACCCACTATCTTCCTGTGAAAAAGTTACCCCTCAGATTCTTATTAAATCTTTTCCACTTCACCTTAAGCCTATGTCCTCTAGTCCTCGATTCACCTATGGGCGAGAGCTTGACAACATCTTTCCTATCACATGGTGCCCAGAACTGAACACAATACTCTAAATGTGGCCTCACCAACATCTTACACAATTGCAATATGACCACTCAATTTCTATACTCAATACTCTGACTAATGAAGGCCAATGTGCCAAAAGCCTTTTTGCTCACCCTATCTACCTGCGACTCTACCTTTAAGGAACCATGCACCTGCACTCCCAGATCCCTCTGTTCTACGTCAATCCCCAGAGCTCTTTAAATTCACTGGTGCCAGGGTCCAAGATGTCTCTAAACGGTTGCATGACATTCTCATCATGGAGGGTAAGTCGTTGTGCATGTTGGCACAAGTGTAGGAACGAACTGCAGATCTTGGTTTATATTTGAAGATAGATACAAAGTGCTGGAGTACCACAACGGGTCAGGTGGCATTTCTGGAGAAAAGGAATTGGTGATGTTTTGAGTTGGAAACCAGTGGAAGGCAGAAAAGGGTGGAGACAGGAAGATATGACTTGTGGTGGGATCACTAACTTCCATTCTGCCCCCAAATTCACCAGGACTGACTATTAGAAACCTACTGAATTTAGACAAATGTGTTCAGGAAAGTTTCTTCAGGCAATATGTAGAGAGCTCTACATGGGAGAGGGCAAAGCTTGACCTACTCTTCAGATATTGGGAAAGGCACATGACTAAACTATCCTTACGTGAGCCTTATGGGACCAGCGATAACTGTTCTATTAGCTTTAACATAGTTATTGATAAAGACGGGGTGGGCTCTCAAGTTAAAATTTTGAATTGGGACATGGCAAACTTTGATGGTATTAGACAGGAACTTGCTGAAGTAGATTAGAGTTGATTGTTTGCAGGCAAAGGAACGTCTGGAAAGTGGGATGCTTTTAGAAATGTAATGACAAAATTTCAGGGCATGCAAAGAATGTTAGTGAAGGACAAGACAGGTGGGCGTAAGGAAACTTGGCTGACGAGAGAAATTGAGGCTCTCGTCAGGAAAAAGGAGGCATATGACTGGTGTAGGCAGCTGGGATCAAGTGTATCCCCAGGAGCTTTGGGAACTAAGGAGTGTACTTAAGAAGGAAATCAGGAGAGCAAAAAGTGGCAGGAGATAGCTCTGGCAGGTAATATTAGGGGAAATCCAAAGGGATTTGATGTACATTAAGGGAAAAAGGATAATAAGAGATAGAATAGAGCACCTCAGAAATCATACGGGTCATATCTGCGTAGAGCTACTGGAGCTGGGAAAGGTCCTTAATAAATGTGTCTCCTCTGATTTTACTTTGAGGAAAGACATGAAGACTAGGGAATTTGGGACAGTTATGCAAGCGTCTTGAGGACTGTCAGTATTACGGTCGAGGAGGTCCTTAACATCCTAACCCAAATGAAAGGCCCATATCTCCTGGGCTTGATCAGATATATCTGAGGACACTGTGGGAAGATAGTGAAGAAATAGCTGGCACTCTGGCAGAGATATATGAATCATCATAAGATATGGTTTCGTACCAGGAAACTGGAGGGTGGCTAATGTTTAGCCCCTATTTAAGATGGGCTGCCAGGAAAATCCTGGGAACTATAGATCAGTGAGCCTAACATCTGCATTGGCACGGTTTTACTGGAGAGTATTCTGAGAGAAAACATATACATGCATTTGGATAGTCAGCCGATGATTAGGGATAGTCTGCCTGTGTTTGTACGCGGTGAGATTGTCTCACAAATCTGATTTTTTTGAAGAAGGGTGGCACAATGGTGTAGTGGTAGAGTTGTTACCTTACAATGGCAGAGATCAGGGTTTTATCCTGACTATGGGTGCTGTCTGTATAGAGTTTGTATGTTCACCCTATGACCGCGTGGGTTACCTTCGGGTACTCTGGTTTCATCCCACATACCAAGAATGTGCAGGTTTGCAGGTTAACTGGCTTTAGTAAATTGTCCCTAGTCTGTAGGATAGAACTACTGAATGGGTGACCCCTAGTCGGCGCGGACGCGGTAGACCGAAGGACCTGTTTCCACATTTTACACCAGTGATGGTGTTGATGATTAAGGTCTGGTGCTCGTCGGTGGGGTCATGGTCCAAGGATAAGTAGGAGAAGGTGTCTGAGAGCTGTCGTCTGGCCTCGGTCCGGTAGAGGTCAGCACACCAGACTACCACAGCAACTCCCTTAGTCCGCGGGTTTGATGACCAAGTCAGGGTTGTTGCATAAAAGGTGGGATGTTATGTTACAATTGTACAAGACGTTGGTGAAGTCACAGTCTTCAGTTGTGTTCAGTTTTGGTCTCTTGTACAGGAAATATGTTGCTAAGCTACAAAGAGTATAGAGAAGATTTATGGGGATGTTGGCGGGACTTCAGAGCCTGACCTATAGGGAGAGGTTCTGCAGGCTAGGACTTTATTCCCTCTCTCCCCACACCTGCATTCCCTCTCTCCCCATCCCTCCCCCACCCAAGTCACACCAGGTTCCCGTTCTCACCTTGCAAACAACTGACAATGGCCTATTTCTTTTATCATCATTACTTTTTTGCATTTCTTTCATTCATTTGTTCTATGTCTCCTCTACATCACTGTCCATACCTCTTGTTTCCCTTTCCCCTGACTAATCTGAAGAAGGGTCTCAACCCAAAATGTCACCCATTCCTTCTCTCCAGGGATGTTGCCTGTGCGGCTGAGTTACTCCAGCATTTTATGTCTCTCTCTCGCCCACAATAGAGAGTTGGGATAAGGAGAATGTTTAACTCTTTGCTTCCATATTGCATTTTCAGATATGTTTTTAATGTTAGGTTTTGCGTCCCACCCTTTAATTTCACTCAATAATTCAACTATTTACCAAAAAACAGGAAATAAAATGATAAAGACAAATGAATTATGTCACTGAATGTTTCTGCCTACCATACTGTATTACCCTATAACTCAATATTCACTTACAATACTGCGCTTGTTTCCAGCCGGTACGATCGGCACTGATCCGGGTCGTTGAGGGGGAAGGGGTGGCTGGCTTTCAGCTTTTAAAGTGGTTCGTTTATCTAAAAAGCAAGAATAAAATGTTACTTTCATGTTTATACTTTATGAATTAATTTTCAGCTGATTTAGCCGCTTCTAAAGCTTCTTTACACAGCTACCCATCTACTATCCCATTTACTCTTGAGATGATCCAACATTCTGCTATTTACTTTCTAACTTGCTCTAAATCCAACTCATACCAGGTCCCTGTAATATCTGATCTAAATTGGCCAATGGTTAAACAATGACGCAGTATTTAAATTCTCATCCTTGCTCTCAAATCCCTCTATTCATTTATCTCTCCCTCTCTCTGCAATCTTTTCAAGCTCCACAAGCCGTCAAGATCTCTGAGCTTCTCCGTCCAATCTTATGCTTTAACGCTTCCTGGAGTTGCATTGTTCCATCATTGGCGGCTGTGCCTTCAGCTGCTTAAGCCCTTCCTACACCCCTCCAACTCCTGCATCTCCTCCTTAATATAGATCTTAAAATCCAATTCTTTGATCAAAATTCTGACCACCTATTCTCGCATCTCGTTTATAACTAAGCATCAAATTTCATATGATAATGTGATTTTTGATGTGTGAAAGGAGCATTCTCACAACCTTTAAAAAATACTTGAAATATTATGGCACAAGGTTATGAGCTGAGTGCTGGAAAATGGGATTAATACAGATAGATGGCACTGACATGAGGGGCATGTTTTGTTTAAACAGTGGTGGATGCCTGGAATGCTCTGAGGGGTGGTGGTGGAGGCAGATATGATAGCGGTATTTAAGAGACACATGGCTATGGAGGGAATGGAAGGATATGATAATTTGGGATGGATTGCACCTTCACTGAAGGGGCACCAACACCCATGCAGGAAGGTTTGATAGCGCTACTCAGGAGGGGGTGAACTTGAATGACAGGGGGATGAGAAGCAGAGCAGCAGGTTAGCAAATGGAAGGCGTGATGAGAAAGTGGAGTGTATAATAAGTCTCAGGGGAAGGACAGGCAGGGAGAGGTTCATGAATATGGGGATAATGAAGGGCTGAAGTGTGTTTACTTCAATTCAAGTGCTTAGAATTATGATGTTCTAGTCATTACGGAAACCTGGTTGTGAGAGGGACATTACAGGCAGCTCAGCGTGTCTGGGTTTCGATGTTTCAGATGAGATGGGGGGAGGGGTGAAATAGGTGGAGGAGCTTCTTGGTTAATTAGGGAAAATGTCACAGTGGTAGTCAGCGAGAACATACTGGAGCACACATCTACGGAGGCATTATGGGTTGAGCTCAAAAATAAGAAAGGAGCAATTACTCTAATGGGATTATGTTATAGGCTAGCCAATAGCCAGCGGGAGATAGAGAATCAAATATCATGTTGTTGTAGTGGGTGACTTTAACTTCCCCAATATTGACTGAGACTTACTCAGGGCAAAAGGATTAGATGGGACAGAATTTGTTAGGTGGATCCAAGAAGGTTTCCTTGAACAGTATGTGGATAGTTTGACTCGAGAGTGGCCATACTGGATATTGTATTGGGAAATTATCCTGGCCAGGTGACTATTGATGCGGTGGAAGAGGAATTTAGGAAAGTGATCACAACTCCATAAGTTTTAAGTTTGCTTTGAATAGGGATGAGTCTGGATGTTGTGGAAAGGCAGAATACAATGTAATTAGGCAGGAGAGTAGATTGGGTTCAGTTGTTATTGCATAAGTCCACAAAGGGCATGTGGGAGTCGTTTAAATGCCAGCTGATCAAAGTGCGGGATCAGCATGTTCCAGTAAGGGGGAGGGATAAGGACGGCAAAGTATGGGAACCGTGGATGACCAAGGAGGTTGTAGACTTGGTCAGGAAGAAAAAAGGAAGTGTATATGTCAGGTTTAAGAAGGTGTCATCAGACTGGGATTATGAGGTATATAAAGTGAGTAGGAAATAACTCAACCATGCGATTAGATGGGCTAGAAGGGGCCATGGAATGTCATTGGCAAATAAGATTAAGGAAAATCCCAAGGCTTTTTATACAAAAGTTAAAAATAAGAAATAGAGGAAAAGTTAAGACTACTCAAAGATAAAGGAGGGGATCTATACTTGAAATTGGAGGATGGAGGTGAGGTACTAAATGAGTACTTTGTGTCTGTATTCACCGAGGAGAAAGACTTGGAGGGCAGCAGGATCAGTGTGTAGAATACAAATATACTTAGGCAGTTTGAGTTTGAGAAGGAGGTGGTCCCAAAGCTCTTAAAGAACATTAAGGTGAATAAGTACCCAGAGCCTGATGGGATCTATCCTAGGTTATTGAGGAAGGCAAGAGAGAAGATTGTGGGGTCTTGACGAGGATTTTTGTTCTCTAGCCACGGGCAAGGTTCCACAGTACTTAACAGTGGCTAATGTTGTTCCTTTGTTTAAGAAAGGAAGTCGAGAGAATCCAGGGCATTATAGGCCGATGAGCCTCACATCAGTGGTAGGGAAACTATTGGAGAGAATTCTTTGAGATAGGATTTACTCCCATTTAGAAGAGAATGGGCTAATTAATGATAGCCAGCATGGCTTTGTACGCGGCAGGTCGTGTCTCATTAACATGATGGGGGTTTTTGACGAGGTGACAAAGGAGATTGATGAAGGTGTGGTGGTGATGGATGTTGTATACATGGATCTTAGTAAGGCTTTTGGTAAGATTCCTTATGGATGTATGGGATTTACGATGACTTGGTCATATGAATTTGGCAGGTCTGTGACCAGTGATGTTCCGCAGAGATCTGTGCTGGGACCTCTACTGTTTGTGATGTATATAAATGATCTGAAGTAAAAGTTGATGGTTAGTGAGTAAGTTTACTGATGGCACCAAAATTGGAGTTGTTGACAGTGAGGAAGACTGTTAGAAGATACCGCAGAATATAGATCAGCTGCAGAAATGGGTGGAGAAATGGCAGATGGAGTTTATCCAAGCAAGTGTGACGTGTTGCACTTTGGGAGGTTGAATGTAAGGAGAAAGTATATAGTTAATAGCAATTTACAGCAATGATGAGCAGAGAGATCTTGGAGTCTAAGCTCATAGCTCAGTAAAGGTGGCAGTGCAAGTAGACAGGGTGGTAAAGAAGGCCTATGCTATGCTTGAATTAATTGCTAGGGACATTGGACATAAGGGGATGTCATGATGCAGCTCTATATGACTTTGGTTAGGCTGTATTTAGAGTGTTACATGCAGTTCTGGTCGCTCCATTACAGAAAAGATATGAAAGCTTTGGAGAGGGTGCATCTTGTCTATTACCAGAATGCTGCCTGAATTAGAGGGTTTCAGTACAGGGAGAGGTTTGATAGACTTTGATTGTTTTCTTTGGAACATTGGAGGTTGAGGGGAGACATGGTAGAAATATATAAAATTATGAGAGGCATAGATAGAGTAGACAGTCGGAAACTTTTTGCCAACGTGGATGTATGCAACACTAGAGGACATAGCTGTAAGATGGGAAGGGGAAAGGTTAATGGAGATGTGTGGGGCAAATCTTTTACAGTGGATGGTGGGGGCCTGGAATGCATTGCCAGGGTGGTGGTGGAGGCAGTGGTGTTTAAGAGGCTTTTGGATAGGCACATGGAAGTGCAGGGAATAGAGGGATATGAATCAAGTGCAGGTAAATGAGATCAGTTCAGCTTGGCATCATGTCTATCACAAACATGCTGTACTATGCTGTACTAGGTTCCTATGCTGTACTGTTCGAGTGATATCATGTGCAGGCAGAGGTTATTTGTTTAACTTGGCATCATGTTCGGCACAGATATTGTAGATAGACGGTTCTAAAATGAGATTAATTTTATGCCCTACAATTAAAAAATAAATAAAAGGTCCTTCTTGCCTTCCATCATGGCGTGAAATATTTACTCCTCTCCACACTTGTTGACTGATATGCTAAATGTTTCCAACAATTTCTATTTTTATTTCAGATTTCCAGTGCTTGCAGTTTTTGGTACAGAGTAGCTATGGTAAAAATCAGGTACACTGTATAACAAACACCCTCTATTCTGCCCAACCAACTTTCCACAGCTTTAGCTCAGAGCAACAATAGTTTGACATCTCCATTCTGAAACCAACCAAGCATTCGATTTGGTTAATTTGGGGGAGCTTTGATATCTGAGTCAAAGGATTCATTTTTTACATAATTCAGCAAATAATCCAGGTGTTTGAGTACTAAATAGGGTATAGATAGGGTAGACAGTTAGAATCTTTTTTTCCAGGATAGAAAAATCAAATACAAGTGGGCACAGCTTTATGGTGAGAAGGACAAAGTTTAATGAGTATGTGCAGGGCAAGTTTTTTATTTGTAGAGTGGTGATTGCCTGGAACGGGCTGCCGGGGATGGCGGTTGAAGCAGATACGTCAGTGATATTTGAAAGACGTTTGGATAAGCATATGGATATGCAGGGAATGGAGGGATATGGGTTACGTGCAGGTGGATAAGTCCCGGCTTCATGGTCGGCACAGACATTGTCTATTTTATGTTCTAACGAAATGCAAGATTGTTGTAGACATCATTTCATTTAGACTATAAACTGAAGTCACATCAGTTCAATGGTTGTTCATGGTTAAAACCTCTCAGCTTTGGTTCATTTGTCATGATTTTTTTACACTAAACTACTCCTTCTGTTAATATGGATACCAGACACTGCCATAAAAGATGACAGGTGGAGACAGGAGGTATGGCGTAACAAGGGGACACAGCAGGTACCACAGCTGCTTCACTGCTCTAGGATCCTGGATCTGTTATCTACATAGACTTGTAAGGCATTTGAAAGATCCTACGTGGCAGGCTGGTCCAGAAGGCTAAAACAAGTTGGCTAATAGGATCCAAATTTTATTTTGTAATAGGAAGCAGAGAGCAGTGGTGGAATGATGTTTTTTTAATTGAATATCTATGCCCAGGAATTGGTGATGAAACCATTATTGCGTGTGATATATATTAATGACCTGGATGTGAATGCAGTATGTATGATTAGTAAGTTTGTGAATGACATAAAAGTTACGGTTGTGGATAGAGAAGCAGATTGTCAAAGGTACCTTATATTTTGCTTGGGTAGCTTACAACCCAGCGGTATGAACATTCAATTCTTTAATATTAAGTAACTTCTACTTACTCCCCTCCCCTCCCCCTTACCCTCTTCCTCCATCCTAGTCGGTTTACCAGTTCCACACAATGACAGGATGACGGAACAGGCTTAAATGACTACATGGACTAGTCCAGCTCCTGTCTTTCTTTATTTCTTTGAAAAGCTTTCGCCTAAATTTCTTTAAATTTGTACAAATCAAGTATCATGATAAATCTTCTGATCCTGTAAAATCTGCGACTTCAATTCTCTGCTATTTGTGACACACAGTTATTCTAACTTGAATCCAAGTGCCGATTTTAGAATGGTACCTGCATAATCTGAGTCATTGGAGATGGGTTTTGCTGCAAATATTTTGGACTGATGCGCTTCTTCATCATTTGAAGGCGGGGGTTCATAATCATTGTCACTGTTGTGCCCTTGCCCATCTTCATTTGGGGATTCATAATCGCCACCATCATCCTCAGACACCTTTCCTTGGTCTGGATCCTCGTAGTCATCATCATCATCCTCCGTCTAAAGCACATCACTTAGGTTTAACATCAAAAGACTACCAGAAACATCAATGAAAATATTTCAGCTGCTATTTTTAGTTAATCTTATTATAAAAAGGCATTTATGATGTCTTACAAATTCATCTGAATCCCATCCAAGGTCTTCATTTTGTTTGTGATCTATAAAACAGAGTAAAATAAACAAACATGCGACATGACATCTCAGCTGAAACAAGATTGCAGCCCTGGGATGGCATTTCTAGTACATAGTGCTTTCAACACAGTAAAACTGACTTCACTGGAGTAATAGTCAGATGCTGAGCTGAGTAAAGAGTCACTAGGGCAGATAAATAAAATTTAGCAATGTCTAAGCTCAGGCAATCCAACAATTAGATGTGGAATCTTCTTGTGTCAGGACCGATGCCCTATTCTAGTAACCTGCACAAGCAACTGCGTCCCGGTCAAAATGCTGCTCAGAGGTGACAGTGGCTGGCTTGTGTTGATGGCGAGCCAGTTGTTCTGTAGAGAACTGTAGGCAAGTTGTAACATCTACATAGGTGTGGTCTATACTTCTGTGCACAGCTGAACAGAATTATAGAACATGCTAGAAGTCCAACCTCTTATCCTGTCCCTGGGCATGCCATTGAATCTAGGTTTGTAATCTCATGCCCTGAGCCATGGCATCAGATAAACTTTATCTGGTCCTGTTAGGTTTACCCCAGCCTAAAATGGCATCATTCCATGCATCTTGTGTGACTCCATTCAATACAATATGGCTACTGAATGCAAATTAAAAAGATAAGCTCAGTTAAATTTATGTTTTCTTTATTTCACATTAAATATAGTTTGAATTCAAATTAATTATTGTATTCAAATAAATTTAATATTTCATACTTTTTTCTTTTTTAAGCCCAGAGAAAGAATGAGGTAGGCATTGAGCTATCAAAGGTTTTCAGGGCAGTGATGAGAGCAGGAAAATGGGATGTGATGCCTGGAGGTCTGTGTCCATTCTGTTCGCTGCAACAGAACCTCAAGATTGCACAGGTTACCATGAGGCCAGCAGAGGAGTGGAGAGCCAGGCAGGTTGCAGCCCATTGAACGAGTCCTCTTGATCCTCCCAGATGGACAAATTTTGTTGTGGGTAAGTTGACAGCTATATTTCCTACACTAGAACAATGACCATAAATGAGAAGTACTTTGCTGGATGTCAAGGCTTTCAAGAGAAATGGCTGGAATAAGAAAGACTAATCATTGTTGAAAATCAGTGAGAACTTTATTATTTTAAAAACAAAGGAACTTCATTGGCTTTAATATCTCCATCAAACCTTTAAGTGATGGCAAAGTGCTCTGGCACATAGCATCATAGAACATAGAACAATACAGCACACGAACAAGCTCTTTATAATGTCCATAATGTCGGTGCTAATGATGCCTAAATAAACTAATCCATTTTGAGTCAAGAGCATTTTACTATCATATGTCCCAGCTAGAACAATGAAATTCTTACATGCAGCAGCACAACAAAATATGTAAACATAGTACTCTGTAAATAATACAGTAAACAAGAAAAAAAAAGTTAATTGTAGGGAAGAAGCTGTTCCTGAACCTGCACATTACAGTTTTCAGGCTCTTATATCTTCTTTCCAATGGCAGGAGTGAAACGAGTGTGTGGCCAGGGTGGTGTGGGGCCTCCTGTACAATGGGGAGACCAATCATTGACTTGGCAATCGTTTTGCTGAACATGCATTCGGTCAGTCAAAACCTGCAGGATCTCCCAGTCACTCTTAATTTTAACTCCTCTCCCCATTCTCCTACTGACCTTTCTGTCCTGGGCCTCCTTCATTGCCACAGTGAGGCCACATGCAAACTGGAGGAACACCTTAAATTTTGCTTGGGTAGCTTACAATCCAGTGGTATGAATATTGATTTTTTTAAACTACATACCCCCCTCTCTCTTCTTCCCCCATATACCCCCTCCCCTATGCCCTGCCCCACCTTATCTACTTCTCCCTTCCCCCTCCACTTCCACCTACATTCCTTCCTATAGTTTCATAACTCTTCTATCCCTTTGTCTCACACCAACTGTCTTTTCATTCTCTGGCCTGTGTCCAACCATCTGCCTTTCAAATAACCCTCCTCACCCATGTTGCCCTATTACCTGTCAGGCTTCATCCTGCCCGTCCTCTCTTCCAGCTTCATCCTACCCGTCCTCTCTTCCAACTCCCCCCCCCCCCCCCTCCTCCTCCCCGCCCCCCCCCTCATTCCTTCCCCTACAATGAGTCTGGTCCCAACCAGACACTGCCTATCCGAGTTCTCCTGAGATGCTGCCTAACCTGCTGTGCTAATCCAGCACTCTATCTTTTTCTCTAAACTAGTCCCATCTGCCTGAACATGTCCACATCTTTTTACTCCCTACATGTCCATGTTCCTGTCTAAATGCCTTTTTTAAATAGTTAAGCAGCATGAAAAAGGCTCTTTGGCCCAACTTGTCCATGACAACCAATTTGCCTATCTAAGCTAGTCACTTTTCTCTACATATGGCCCCCTTGTCCCTCTAAAACCTTCTATGTACCTCTCCAAATATCTTTAAATTGTTATAATTGCATCTGCCTCTACTACTTCCTTAGGCACATACCCACCACCCTCGATTGTTTTAAAGTTATCTCTCGGGTCCTCTTTAAATCTTTCTCCAATCCTGATGTCATTGAACGTACCATGAAACACAAGGACATAGGACATACTCTTGTATGTGTTAAATGCAGTCAGATTCCATTGAAGTTAGTTAATAAATCAGCCTATTCCTAAGATTGTATACATTGACAACAGTTTGTTTTCAGCCAATAATAATTGAGGAGCTAATCAGTGGCCAAGAGATTACTTCAATTAATTGTACCCCTCTGCTCCAGCAGAATAAACCCAGTAATTTTATGTTAACCAATGGTAAGACCAAAGCCACAGTCTTTGTCCATGCTACACGCACCATGGCTATCCAATAATTTTATCCCCTTTCAGGTCTTGGCTTTGCCAACTCCCTCCATAAATTCGACTGCCCACACAAATTCATCTCCATTTTATGTTTGAATTAACCAAAGGGTCTGCAAGAGAAAACTTCTCAATTGAAATCCTTTTTTCAACAAGGCAGCATTGCCTCCACACTTTTTTTGCAGAGAGGGTTTTGGGGAGATGGTGAATTTTGCCAGGATAGAGTGATTCAATCACAAAGAAAGTCTGACGAGGTTGAGGTTATTTTCTGTAAACAGGGAAGTCTGGGGAGAGATTTAATCAAGGCAATTAAAATATAAATTGAAAACTTTGAGTGAACAGGAAGGACCTATTTTTCCTGGCAGGGAAGTCTATGGCTGGGAGATAAAGATTTCTGGTAATAAATATGAAATTGAGATTAGGTTTTCTCTAGCGAATAGTCGTGGAGCATCCAAATGTCCCTGTCGGTACTGTGATTGAGATAGAAACACTCTCCCTGCACTAAAAACTCTGGATGAGCATTGAAATGCAGAAACCTACAAGGCTACAAGTCAAAAGCTGGAAAATAATATTAGTCTGAATTGCTTTCTTTTTTCTGACCTCTCCTTTATATACATTTTTGATTCCTCATCAACAGCCACCATCTGCCTAACTGGCCATTCACCATCAATGATGGAGAATTTATTGATTTATAGCTGAGCAGTCCTACACATTTCATAGCTTGCACTTTTCATCGCTGTGTTATCCATTTCTCAGCCAGAAGCAACAATCAGCCAATATTCAAAAACCAGATCCTTTAGTAATTATCTCATTGCTCTAGACCTTGCTATGTAGAAAATGGTTGTTGCTTTTACCTGCATTACGTAGCCTGCTATTGCATAGAAAAATAGACTTATTTGCACCCGTTTTTATGCATTTTTAGCTTGTTTTGAATTGTTTGCAATCAAACTGGATTAGCCACTTCCTGTTGCAATTTGCCCTCATGTGGTTTCATTCAATTCTATTTTGCACAGATGTTGGTGTCATCAGCATATGCACCTAGTTTTAACTACTTAATGATGGAAATTGATTAAAAGAATCTCACTTATCGCCTTCATAAAAATTCTACATCACATTGCAAGTTGTGAAGAATGTATGAAATGGTGACCAATCTCCTGGAATGTAATTTTTACATGAAAATAATCATAAACAGGCTAAATACTCACCACTTATTGGAGAGTATTTGGGGGGGTGGGGCAAACCACAGTAACAAAATAATATAGAAAGTGCCTATTTCACAATTTATTTTGCGAGTTTCAATTTGGTATTAGCATTTTATGTAGAACCCATATGCTGTACTGAAAAGGTGTAATGTCCAATTTAGAGAATATATTTCAGTATTAGTGGATACATGGAAAACATTTGGCTCGTGTTAATAGCACATTTTAAATGCATATATTTCAACTATTATTAAATATTAAATTCAAAAAAAGGTTATCAATATGGATAATAGAAGAGATTACCCTCCTTTATAATGTCTTACCTGGAGATTCCTGGATTATGGCATTCTGATTCCTAAGCACAAAAAAAGTTTAAATTATGAAGAGTCTGAAACCAAGTGTACTCGGAGTGATGGTCAATGTTGCTGGTGGTGCAAAGTGGTTGATTATTTACTGAGCATTTCATTTAGACATCCTGGCCATTATGCACTCTGTCCTTGATTCATGTAAAAGGTGGATTAGGCAAAGCATAGGTTACTGAATGTGTGGTGTGTAAAACAAGAGTGAAAAGTTAACTGTAACGTGTTTGTGTACTAACAAGGCCAAGTGTATAATCCCTACAAAGCATCCCTAATGTTTTCTGGATAAATCACTTTCTTACCCTTTCCAAGGCTTTGACATTTTTCTGTGTGACAGAGTCATAGAGTGATACAGTGTGGAAACAGGCTCTTCGGCCCAACTTGCCAACACATGTCCCTGTACACTAGTCCCACCTGCCTGCATTTGGTGCATATCCCTCCAAACCTGTCCTATCCATGTACCTGTATAACTGTTTCTTAAATGTTGGGATAGTTCCTGCCTCAACCACCTCCTCTGGCAGCTTGTACCATGCACCCACCACCTTTTGTGTGAAAAAGTTATCCCTCGGATTTCTATTAAATCTTTTACCCTTCACCTTAAACCTATGTCTTCTAGTCCTCGATTCACCTCCTCTGGGCAAGAGACTCTGTGCATCTACCTGATCTATTCCTCTCATGATCTTATACAGCTATTCCTCCCATGATCTTATACAGCTCTATAAGATCACCCCTCGTCCTCCTGTGCTCCAAGGAATAGAGTGCCCGCCTACACAACCTCTCCCTATAGCTCAGACTCTCTCGGCTTGGCAAGATCCTTGTAAATCTTCTCTATCCTTTCCAGCTTGACAACATCTTTCCTATAACACGGTGCCCAGAACAGAACACAATACTCTAAATGTGGCCTCACCAACGTCTTATACAACTGCAACATGACCTCCCAACTTCTATAATCAATACTCTAGCTGATGAAGGCCGAAGGTCCAAAAGCCATTTTGACCATGCTATCTACCTGTGAATCCACCTTCAAGGAACCATGCACTGTGAACCATCCTAGATCCCTCTGCTCTACAACACTCCCCAGAGCCCTACCATTCACTGTGTAGGTCCTGCCCATGGTAGACTTCCCAAAATGCAACACCTCACATTTCTCTGATGGTTAAACATCCTCTTAGCTCTATTAAATTGTGGATGCTACAGCTCTGCTCATTTCACCAGCCTTTCTATATCCTACCAGATTGTCTTTCCAGCTAACTCTATGCAAGTTTGTTATCATTCCCAGACTCCAAAAGTGTATTTTCTTTGGCCTGACCATCTATATAAAAAGAGAAAAATATAATCTCAATATTACAGATCCCACATACTTCCTTACAGTAAGAAAAATAAGTTTAATGTTTCAGTGTGATGTCTCATTAGAAAGCTTAGCTCTGATGTAAAAGCACTGTCTCACTTTGAAGGCTGGACTGCATGCTTAAGGAGTACAGATTCAACCCTTGGCCTTCTTACTCAGAGGTGAGAGTGTGACTCCTGAAATGTGTCAGATCTGCTGACTCAACAATTTTCCAAATTCCACTGCATATAAAATAGGTCAATCTGTGTAACCACTTCTGCAGATATGCAAATCGACCACAATCTAGACATTCTTCTATGCGAGAAGTGGAATGTTAAAGTCATGCCTGGGAAACCTGTCGCAATTTTGTGCATAACACTGGTTTCAAAATTGTATTGTGAAGAGGCCCATGACACTGCGCATGATAGGAGTGAGCCTGGAGGCATGTCCAATGGGCTTTTTATCTCCAGGTATATTAGTGTTCATGAAGATACTCGGGCAGGTTATGCATCACAGCCAGGATGGAGGGAAAGGAAAGACCGGAGGTGGAATTGGAAAGGTTTGTGTAGGGAGGAGAGAGATGATGTTCAGTAACGTTGTGGGATTGAGTATTATCCATCACTGGCTGTTGAGGAGGGCAAGGATGGTTATCGTTGTATACTAGTTCAAGCCACGTTTCTTTAAGGGTAGATAAAACAAGTTGACAATAGAAAATAGGTGCAGGAGTAAGCCCTTCGAGCCAGCACCGCCATTCACTGTGATCATGGCTGATCATCCACAATCAGTACCTCGTTTCTGCCTTCTCCCCATGTCCCTTGACTCTGTTCTTTAAGAGCTCTATCTATGTCTTAAACATCCAGAGAGTCAGCCTCCGCTGCCTTCGGAGGCAGAGAATTCCACAGATTCATAACTCTCTGGGTGAAAAAGGTTCTCCTCATCTCCGTTCTAAATGGCCTACCCCTTATTCTTAAACTGTGGCCCCTGGTTCTGAACTCCCGCAACACCGGGAACATGTTTCCTGCCTCTAGCGGGTCCAATCCTTTAATAACCTAATGTTTCAATAAGATCCCCTCTCATCCTTCTAAATTCCAGTGTTTACAAGCCCAGTCACTCCATTCTTTCAACATATGACAGTCCCGCCATCCCAGGAATTAACCTTGTGAACCTACGCTGCACTCCCTCAATAGCAAGAATGTCCTTCCTTAAATTTGGGGATCAAAACTGCACACAATACTCCAGGGCCCTGTACAACTGCAGAAGGACCTCTTTGCTCCTATACTTAGTTCCTCTCGTTATGAAGGCCAACATGTCATTAGCTTTCTTCACTGCCCACTGTACCTGCATGCTTACTTTCAGTGACTGATGTACAAGGACACCCAGTTCTCGTTGTACTTCCCCTTTTCCTAACTTGACACCATTCAGATATTAATCTGCCTTCCTGTTCTTGCCACCAAAGTGGATAACCTCACATTTATCCACATTAAACTGCATCTGTCACGCATCTGCCCACTCACCCAACCTGTCCAAGTCACCCTGCATCCTCGTAGCATCCTCCTCACAGTTCACACTGCCACCCAGCTTTGTGTCATCCGCAAATTTGCTAATGTTACTTTTAATCTCTTCATTTAAGTCATTAATGTATATTGTAAATAGCTGCGGTCCCAGCACCGAGCCTTGCGATACCCCACTAGTCACTGCCTGCCATTCTGAAAGGGACCCGTTAATCCCTACTCTTTGTTTCCTGTCTGCCAACCAATTTTCTATCCATGTCAGTACCCTACCCCCAATACCATTGGCTCTAATTTTGTCCACTAATCTCTTATGTGGGACCTTATCAAAGGCTTTCTGAAAGTCCAGGTACACTACATCCACCGGCTCTCCCTTGTCTATTTTTCTAGTAACATCCGCAAAAAATCCCAGAAGATTAGTCAAGCATGACTTCCCCTTTGTAAATCCATGCTCACACAGACCGATCCTGTTACTGCTATCCAAAGGTGCTGCTATTTCATCTTTTATAATTGACTCCAGCATCTTCCCCACCACCTATATCAGGCTAATTGGTCGATAATTCTCTAACTGTTTTCTCTCTCCCTCCTTTCTTAAAAAGTGGGATAACATTAGCTACCCTCCAATCCACAGGAACTGATCCTAAATCTATAGAACATTGGAAAATGATCACCAATGCGTCCACGATTTCTAGAGCCATCTCCTTAAGTACCCTGGGATGCAGACCATCAGGCCCTGTGGATTTATCAGCCTTCAGTCCCATCAGTCTACCCGACACCATTTCCTGCCTAATGTGAATTTCCTTCAGTTCCTCTGTCACCCTAGATCCTCTGACCACTAGTACATCTGGGAGATTGTTTGTGTCTTCCTTAGTGAAGACAGATCCAAAATACCTGTTCAACCTGTCTGCCATTTCCTTGTTCCCCATAATAAATTCACCTGTTTCTGTCATCAGGGGACCCACATTTGTCTTAACTATTTTTTTTCCCCTTCACATACCTAAAGAAGTTGAGTTGAGGCCCAGGAGATGGGGCATCATAGTTGGTGGTGAATGGAAGGTTTGGATGTATAATATAGTCAAGATGTGGGAGGGAGGGTGGCAATGATTAGATACAAGATTAAACTGAGACCGCTGCCAGTCGCAAAAATTGCCAAACACTTGCGCCCTGTCCGTCAAGGCCTGCTGGAACTCTCGAGTGCTAACCATTTTAACTACACTTCACATTCTCATACTGACTTTTCTGATCTTGGCATCCTCCATGCCAGATTGAGGCCACATGCACACTGGAAAAACAGCTCCTCATATTTTGCTTGGGCTGTTTACAACACAACAGTATGAATATTTTATTCTCAATTTTCAAGTAATAAGCCCCCAACTCCACACCACCACTCCAGTGGTGGACATCTCTCACCATCACAGTCATCCTCCTCTGTAAACTCATTTCCTTCCCCTTGCACCCTTCCACCCAGACATTTCCCTTTATCTTTACATTTCACTCATCACCTTCTTTCCTTATCTGACACCCTTTTGTCTCAGTTTCACCTTGAGCCTTTGTAACTTACTCCACCCATCTGCAAATCAACCTCCCTTCATCAGTATCCACCTATCACTTGCCCCACCCATACCTCTCTTTTCCAGCATTCCCCCCATCACCCAACTTCTCAAATCAGTCTGAAGAAGGGTCCAGATCAGAAACATCTCTCCATTTCCCTCCAGAGACCAGCCCCCGTTCTTCCAGCACTTTGTATTTTGCCACTCACAAGCTTGGGCATCTCAAGATGCCCGGAGGGGATGGGATGTTTCAGATATCCTAACAGGACCGCAAAAGATATCAGCAGTGAGGTTAGTGTGAGATTCATCAAGATGGAGCTGAGAATTGAAGAAGAATTGGATAGGCTGGATTTGTTCTCAATAAAACTTAG
Source organism: Rhinoraja longicauda (assembly GCF_053455715.1). Classification (NCBI taxonomy): domain Eukaryota; kingdom Metazoa; phylum Chordata; class Chondrichthyes; order Rajiformes; family Arhynchobatidae; genus Rhinoraja; species Rhinoraja longicauda. Next base: position 43,151,541 of record NC_135966.1, on the reverse strand, counting down.
ACGGTTAAGGGGTGCCCTTACAAAAATTCACAAAATTATGAATTAGTTTAAAAACACAGCATGGAAACGGGGCCTTCAGCCCATCAAGTCCACACAGATCATCAGTCACCCTTTCACATCAGTTCTATGTTATCCCACTTTCACATCCACTTCCTACACACTCGACGCAATTTGAAGAGGCCAATTAACCTACAAACCCACACATCTTTGGGATGTGGGAGAAAACCAGAACTCCTGGAGGAAACCCACACGGTCACCTGGAGAACGTGCAAACTCTGCACGGACAGGATCGAGCCCAGGTCTCTGGCGCTGTGAGCATTAGCTCTACAAGCTGCGCCACTGTATCACTGCATGGCATTAATAGGATAGAAAGTATTTTCTTCCCCAGAGTAAGGGAGTCGAAAACTAGAGATTTAAGGCAAGAGGAGAGAAATTTAAAGGAGAACTTAACAGAAAAGTTTACACCTATCTGGATATCTGAATATCTTGAATGAGCTCCCAAAGTGGGTGGAGGAGGCAAATGTAATTACAATGTTATAAAGGAGGAGAGAGATATTGCCCTAATTCAGGCCAATGAGATCAGGTTAGCTGGGCATCAGGATTGGCATGGATGAGTTGGGCCAAAAGGCCCATTGCTGTGCTGTGTGGCTTTATGACTCTGTGCCTTTATATTGTTCTGCATTTAGCTTGAGTAAATATTGAGGCAAGGAGGCTATCACAGAGGCGGAAAAGATTCAGTCTGCTCGTGTGACGATTGATTTAGCTTACTGTGGTGATGGCAGGGAAGTTGTTGGGGTGCTCCTCCTGCAGGATGCGGAAAGTCAGGAAAACTGCTGGTAACCTTGATGACCACACCAGTGGGAAGAGTGTCCAGGTACAGCTCCTAAAAGACTGCGTTAAGGAACTGGAGCAACAGCTGGATGACCTCGGGACCATGCGGGGAAAATAAGAGCTCATAACATGAAAGGTTTGGACGGGTGCAATTTCCTAAAGGTGTTCAGGAGAATTTCCTCCAGCAATATGTAGAGGGCCCTACATGAGAGACGGCAATGCATGATTTAGTCTTGGAAAGTCACAAGTTAATTGGAGTAGGTTGTTTGAAGGAAAAGGAACGAAGTGGGATGTTTGTAAAAGTGTGCTAACTAGAGCTCAGGACATGCACAGCCTTGTTCGAGTGAAGGGCAAGACAGGCAAACATGAGGAAGCTTGGATGACGGGGGAAATTGACGCTTTGGTCAAGAGTAAGAAGAAGGTATGGGACAGGTAAAGGCAGCTGGGACCAAGTGTATCCCTGGAGGAGTTTCGGGAACTAAGGAGCAAGCTAAAATAGTAAAACAAAAAAACAAAAAGGGACAGGAGATAGCTCTGGCAAAATAGCATTAGGGATAATTCCAAAAGAGTTTAGAAGTGCATAAAGGGAAAAAGTGTAGCTAGAGAGAGTGGAACCTCTCAGGAATCAAAGTGGTCAACTCTGTGAGGTGGCACAGGACACGGGCAAGATCCTCTGAGTATTTCTCCTCTGTTTCCACCATGGAGAAAGACAGGAGGACTGAGGAACTTGGGTCAGTCACGGGAAGTATCGAGAACAGTCAGTATTATGGTCAAAGAGGTGCTGAAAGACCTGCCGCATATGAAAGAAGACAAATCTCCAGGGCCTGATCAGATATATCCAAGGACATTGTGGGAAACTGGATAGGAAGTTGCGGGGGCCTAGCTGAAATTTGAGTCGTCATTAAATACGGGTGAGGTACCAGAAGACTGGTGGGTGGCAAATATTGTTCCTCTATTCAAGAAGGGTTGCAGGGAAAGGGCTGGGAACTATAGGCAAGTGAGCTTAACATCTGTAGTTGGAAAGTTACTGGTGAGTATTCTGAGAGGTAGGATATAATGCATTTAGACGGACAAGAGCTGATTAGGGATAGGCAGCATGGTTTTGTATGGGAGATCGTGTGTCATGAATCTGAGTTTTCTGAGGATGTGACCAAAAAGGATGATGAAGTCAGAACTGTAGATGTGCATGTGGATTTCAGCAAAACATTCAACAAGGTTCCACAAGGTAGACTGTTCTGGAAGGTTAGATTGCATGAGATCCAAGGAGAAATAGCTGAATGGATAGACCATTGGTTTCATGAAAGTAAGCAGAGGGTGATGATGGAAGGTTGCTTTTCTGACTGGAGGCCTATGACTAGCGGTGTGCCTCAGGGTTCGGTGCTGGGCTCATTACTGTTTGTCATCTATATTAATGATTTGGATGAGAATGTACATGGCATGATTAGCACGTTTGCATACCACCCAAGTGGGTGGTGTTACAGATTATGAAGATGGTTGTCAACAATTGCAGCAGGATCTAGATTGGTTGGCCAGGTGGGCTGAGGAATGGTTGATGGAATTTAATAGAAAAATGTGAGGTGTTGCATTTTGGAAAGCCTAACTTGGGCAGGACCAACAAAATGAATGGTAGGGGTCTGGGAAGTATTGGAGAGCAGAGGGATCTGGAGTGCTGGTTCATAGTTCTTTGAAGGTGGCATTACAAGTAGATGGGGTGGTCAAAAAGTCTTGTGGCATATTGGCCTTCATCAGTCAGAGAATTGAGTATAGAAGTTGGGAGGTCATGTTGCAGTTACATAAGATGTTGGTGAGGCAGTTATATAAAGATGTTGTTAAGTTGGAAAGGGTGCAGAGAAGATTTACAAGGATGTTGCCAGGACTCGAGGGTCTGAGCTATAGGGAGAGGTTGAGCAGGGTGGGACTATACCCTGGAGCACAGGAGAATCAAGGGTGATCTTATAGAGGTGTATAAAATCACGAGAGGAATAGATCGGGTGGAAGCACAGATTCTCTTGCCCAGAGTGGGGGAATCGAGAACCAGAGGGCATAGGTTTAAGGTGAAGAGGGAAATATCTTATAGGAAACTGAGGAGTAATTTTTTCATGACAAATGTGGGGTGTATGGAATAAGCTCCCAGAGGAGGTAGTTGAGGCGGGGACTATCACAACGTATAAGAAGCAATTAGATGGGTACATGGATAGGACAGGTTTGGAGGGATATGGGCCGAATGCAGACATGGGACTAGTGTAGATGGGACATATTGGTCGGTGTGGGCAAGTTGGGCCAAAGGGCATGTTTCCACACTGTGTGACCCTATCTGTAGTAGAGAAGCAGAGATAATGTATCACCATATCCCTTGATTCTCTTAATTTTCTTAATCTATCAATCTCTATGCTGAATGACCTTCCACAACCCTCTGGGGCACTGAATTCCAAAGATGCAGTGGGTGGATCATCAGGAGGATCTTGCATATGGCAAGAACTCTGACAAATATATACACAGATTACTATTTTGGGATGGGATCCTGGTTGCCTATCAACCTACTCTCAAGAATCAGGATAGATCGGTGAGACCATGATAGTAAGCGGTGTGCTCCAATTATTATCTAGTTCCTGCCCTTTCTGAACCTGGATCTAACACCCTGTGTAATTAATTCCCATCAAAGATGAGAAATGAAAGCATTGGCAATGGAGGTTGTGTAGCTTCATTAGGATTACTATAGACACCACTCTAATCAATGATTTTTTTTAAATTGTACACTGTGCCCAGCAGCTGATTTTTTCAGAAGAGGTGTAATTCAGATATGGAGTGGAAAATCAAGCTAGAAGTTCAATGCCCTTAACGTCCTTCTGTTTTCTTGGTACTTTTCAGTGTAATGTCTGAGGCATCATAATTTCAAAGTGCATGGACAGAAAATGACAGGAGTTGACAATGTAAGTTAAAAGCACCAGCTAGAAGTTGACATATCAAGTGGGACTCGTAATGATTAGCGCTTCAGTCAGTATGCCTGAAATTGGAGCCCATCCACCCTGTATTCCTTTCAAATACTTATTAATTTATTCAGTATTTCAATCTTCCCAACATGTTTTTGAGTATTTACTTTTGTCATATTAGTTTTGTTCCTTTACCTCTTCTGGAAGAAGCTCTTTTTATCATCCCTTTTGTTGATTTCTTGACACAGCTGATAAATCTGTCTATAAAGCAGAAAATGAAACACCACATCAATGAACGAACTGGTTCTCAAAGGTTATCATCCCTATTTCAACAAAGCACACAAACTATTCAAATTGCTCTCTCCATTGCTGAAATCATCATAAAGTTTTTTTATAGTAAACTTTATCTCTACTTTCTTTTTATTAATCAAAAATATTTATTTAAATATTAAAATAATATACACAATACAATAAAACCAAAACAGAACCCATCACCATAATACAAGACAAACAATAAACTATTATACAACCTCATTGAAACATACAGGCTTGTATAGTTTGGATTGTATAGAAAGGCTTGGATAGAGTGGATATGGAGAGGATATTTCCACTAGTGGGAGAGTCTAGTACTAGAGGTCATAACCTCAGGATTAAAGGACGTTCTTTTAGGAAGGAGATGAGGAGAAATGTATTTAGTCAGAGGGTGGTGAATCTGTGGAATTCTGTGCTACAGAAGGCTGTGGAGGCCAAGTCAGTGGATATTTTTAAGGCAGAGATAGATTCTTGATTAGTACAGGTGTCAGAGGTTATGGGGAGAAGGCATGAGAATGGGGTTAGGAGGGAGAGATAGATTAGCCATGACTAAATGGCAGAGTAGACTTGATGGCCTAATTCTACTCCTATTCCTTATGACCTTATGGCCCTCTCCAGAGCCAGCACATCCTTCCTAAGATATGGGGCCCAAATTTGCTCACAAAGTTATCGTATGATAGGGAACAACAAAGCATAATCAGAAGGCATGTAGTTAATAACGTAATCACTGATATGAACAAGACTGAGATACTTCCATTGACTCTATTGACCCAAACAGTGAAAGGTTTTGAAATCATAGTGTGTAGCTGTGTTAAAAGGATGACTCTCCATTGTGAAACCCCGCTCTCTATTTTATAGTAGTTGTAATGTCACACAGCAGGCAGCCAATTTACATAAATGGTTTCAAAAATGATTACTGCATTTAAAGGATAAAATGTGTGATTCAGTCATTTTTATGTGTACATAGATTTAGAGTCGTAGAGTGATACAGTGTGGAAACAGGCCCTTCGGCCCAACTTGTCCACACCGGCCTAAATGTCTCAGCTACACAGGTCCCACCTGTCCGCGTTAGGTTCATATTCCTCCAAACCTGTCCGATCCATGTACCTGTCTAACTGTTTCTTAAATGTTGAGATAGTCCCAGCCTCAACTATCTCCTCTGGCAGCTTGTTCCATACACCCATCACCCTTTGTGTGAAAAAGTTACCCCTCGAATTCCTATTAAATATTTTTCCCATTCCCTTAAACCTATGTCCTCTGGTCCTCGATTCACCTACTCTGGGCAAGAGACTCTGTGTATCTATCTGATCTATTCCTCTCATGATTTTATACACTTCTATAAGATCACCCCCTCATCCTCCTGTCCCCCAAAGAATAGAGTCCCAGCCTACTCAACCTCTCCCTATAGCTGAGATCATCTAGCCCTGGCAACATCCTTGTAAAGTTTCTCTGTATCCTTTCCAGTTTGACATCTTTCCGAGAAACATGGTGCCCAGAACTGAACACAATATTCTAAATGCGGCCTCACCAATGTCTTTGTACAACTGCAATATGACTTCCCAACTTCTATACTCAATACTCTGACAGATGAAGGCCAATGCACCAATGTGCCTTTTTGACCAACTTATCTACCTGTGAATCCACCTTCAAGGAACCATGCACCTGCACTCCTAGATCCGTCTGCTCCACAATACTCCGCAGAGCCCTATTATTCACTGTGTAGGCCCTGCCCATGTTAGATTTCCCAAAATGCAACACCTCACATTTCTCTATATTAACCATTCCTCAGCCCACCTGGCCAATCGATCAAGATCCTGCTGCAATTTTTCACAACCATCTTCACTATCTGCAAAACCACCTACTTTTGTATCATCTGCAAACTTGCTAATCTTGCCCTGAATGTTTGCATCCAAATCATGACAAACAGTAACGGGCCCAGCACCGAATGCTGAGGCACACCACTAGTCACAGGCCTCCAGTCCGAGAAGCAACCTTCCACCATCACCCTCTGCTTCCTTCCATGATGCCAATTTTCTATCCATTCAGCTATCTCTCCTTGGATCCCATGTGATCTAACCTTCCAGAGCAGCCTACCATGCGGAACCTTGTCGAATGCTTTGCTGAAGTCCATATTTAAAACATCTACAGCCCTGCCCTCAACGACCATTTTGGTCACGTCTTCAAAAAAGTCTTCGCCACCACCGACACCACTCATCTCTGCAATATATTTATATATTGCGGCAATCTCGTAATTCCGTCAACTGGGTGCAGCATAATCCCTTCCAAATTATCAAGTGTATTTGCTTGTACTGAATGAAATTTTGTTCACCCTCCAGTTCTGCTTTTGCAAACTGAATGACATCATCTACAGCTCATCGGCATGCAAATTTGAAATCCCCATCAGATATTCCCTTTGGTTTATTATTCCCCTTTCCACTCTCTCTGATATTCATTTTCTCTTGCTCCCAGCTGTTATTTATAGTTTCAGTTTTGTGGACAAAAAGTCATTTCCTACAGGAATTTAACCTAGGTAAGCTTTGCAATGTCGCCTGCTGAGGTAAACACTCACACCACAATCTCATGAAGGCCTCTAAAATATATTCTCAAGCTAAATATATTCTCAAGCTTTAAAATGGAAATCCATATAATTAAGCACCATCATGATTTTTGAAATATACTGCAGATATTCTTGCTTTACAGCACAATTCAATTCCCCCGTCAATAAATCAAAATGTTGTTGGCTTTCCTATTTATTTGCTGAACCTTCATTTTGGGAATGATGCACTTGGAAATTAGGAAGTAGTTGTAGGTAAATTATTAGAAAAAAAACTCAGAGACAGCATTAATATACACTTGAAGAGGCAGAGTTTGATTTGTAATAAATCAGCCCAGATTTATTGGTGAGAGATTGTATACAACCAGTGTAATTGAGCGGGTCAGGCAGCATCATTGGAGAGAAAGAATGGGTGACGTTTCGGGTCGAGACCCTTCTTCAGACCCGAAACGTCACCATTCCTTCTCTCCAGAGATGCTGTCTGTCCTGCTGAGTTACTCCAGCATTTTGTATCTACCTTCGATTTAAACCAGCATCTGCAGTTCTTTCCTACACACCAATGTAATTGAGTTTTATTGAAGAATTATGAGTTGTCATTAAATACAGGCGAGGTGCCGGAAGACTGGAGCGTGGCAAATGTTGTGCCTCTGTTCGAGAAGGGTTGCAGGGGAAAGGCTAGGAACTAAAGGCCAATGAGATTAACATCAGTGGTCAGAAAGTTACTAGAGAGAATTCTGAGGGATAGTTTTGGGCCCATTGCTGTTTGTCATCTATAAAAATGATTTGGATGAGAACGTATGTGACATGATTAGCAAGTTTGCAGTTGACATTAAAGTGGGTGGTGTAGATAGTGAAGAAGGATGTCGAAAATTGCAGCAGAATCTTGATCAGCTGGGCTGAGGAATGATTGATGGAATTTAATACAGAGAAATGTGAAGTGTTGCATTTTGGGAAGACTCACATGGGCAGAACCAGCACAATGGAAGGGCTCTGGGGAGTGATAGTAGATAGGGTGGTCAAAAAGGCATTTGAAGATGTTGGTGAGGCTGCATTTAGAGTATTGTGTTCAGTTCTTGGCACCATGTTATAGGAAAGATGTCAAGCTGAAAAAGGTGCAGAGATTTATGAAGATGTTGCCAAGACTCGAGGGCCTGAGCTATAGAGAGAGGTTAAGCAGGGTATGACTCTTTCCTAGGATGGGTGATCTTCTAAAAGCATCCAAAATCATGAGAGGAAACTTGCTAATCTTGCCATGTAAGTTCTCATCCAAATCATTGATATAGATGACAAACAGGACCGAACCCTGAGGCACAGGCCTCCAGTCCGAGAGGCAACCTTCCAACATCACCCTCTGCTTCCTTCCATGAAGCTAATTTTCTATCCATTCAGCTATCTCTCCTTGGATCACATGCGATCTAATCTTCCAGAGCAGCCTACCATGTGGAACCTTGTTGAATCATTTGCTGAAGTTCATAAATACAACATCTACAGCTCTGCCCTCATCAATCCTCATCAACCAATCTAGGATAGTCATGGAGTCATACAGTAAAGTCAAACAGACCTTACAGCCCAACTTGTTCACATTGACTTTGATGCTCCATTTAAGCTAATCCCATGTGCCTGTGTTTGGCCCATATCCCGCTAAACTTTTCTGATCTCCTTTAGTCTTTCAGTAAAATTCTGCCAGGCATATTTATCATATCAATCTGACACAGAAGGAGACCTTTTTTGACCCACAAGTCCATGCCAGCTCTCAGACCAATCTGATCAAACCCATTTTCCCATTTATTTCCTTTGTAATATCTCTCCCATATTGACATGTTAATCCATTAACCTGATTCTCCCAACAACTGCTGAAACAAGTGCTTATTTACAGTTGCCAATAACTTCCCAACATTATGTTATGATGTAGTATTTTCAAGCTTTCTGTTCAATTTTTAACACCATTAGGTCAGTGAATGGGGCAACAATTATTGACTTCCCATACAAATAAGATTTTACTTCTATTGCTGCCCAATAAGCTCAAACTGATCTATTGTAAAGACCGCAGTGGCAAATATAGCTATCCTGACAGTTACTTGTAAGATGTTCATTCATACTCAGTCTTAGACTCATACAGCACGGACACAGGCTGTTAACCCAACTTGCCCAGGCTGACCAAATTTCCCATCCATGCCAGTCCCACCTGCTCACATTTCACCCATACCTTTCTCAACCTTTACTATCCATGCTCCTATCCAAATGTCTTATAATTGACCGGCCGCCACTACCTCCTCTGATAGCTCATTGCACCACCCTCTGTGTGAAAAAGTTGCACCTCGGGTTCCTATTAAATCTTTCCCCTCCCACCTTAAACGTATGTCCCTGGTTCTCGATTCCCCTACTTTAGGTAAAAAACTGTGCATTCAACCAATCTATCCCACTCTTGATTTTATGCACCTCTATAAGATCACCCCTCAGATTCCTGTGCTCCAAGGAATAAAGTCCTAGCCTGCCCAACCTCTATATATAGCTCAGGCCCTCAAGTCCTGGTAATATCCTCATAAATCTTCTCTAAATTCTTTCCAGGTTAACAACATCCTTTCTATAACAGTGTCCAAAACTGAACACAATATTCCAAATGTGGCCTCACCAACGTCTTGTACAATTGTGACATAGCATCCTAACTCCTAAAATCAATACCCTGACTGAAGTATGAAGGCCAATGTACCAAAAGCCTTCTTTGTGACGCCACTTTGAAGAACTATGTACATGCACTCCTAGATTCCTCTGCTCTCACTCCCCAGTGCCCTGCCATTCACTGTCAATGTCCTGCCCTGGTTTGACTTCACAAAATGTGACATTTTGCACTTATCCGCATTGAACTCCATAATGATTCCCTTAAACTCCTTAGCCATTCTTCAGCTCCCTTTTGCCCAGCTGATCAAGATCCTGCTGTAACTTTTGATAACCATCTTTGCTATCTCCAATACCACCCACTTTAAACTTACTAATCATACCTTGCACATTCCCATCCAAATTATTGAAATAAACCACAAACACCAATAAACCACAGCATCGATCCCTGAAACACACCACTTGTCACAGGCCTCCAATCGGAAAACTCACCTCTACCATCACCTTCTGATTCCTTTCATGAAGCCAATTCTCTCCCCAGTCAGCTAGCTCTCCCCAGATTCTATGCGATCTAACCTTCCTGAGCATCCTATCATGCAGAACGTTATCAAATGCCTTGCTGGAATCTAGACAACTTCTACAGCTTTTCCCTTGTCAACCTTTTTGGTGACTTCTTCAGAAAACTCAACCAGATTTGTAAGACACAATCTCCCACATACAAAACCATGCTAACTATACCTAATCAGCCCCTGTCCATCCAAATACATATATATCCTATCCTTCAGAATACTCTCTTTCCCACCACAGATGTTTAGGCTATAGTTCTCATGCTTTTCCTTGCAGCTCTTCTTAAACTGAGGCACATCATTAGCCACCCTCCTGTCCTCCAGAACCTCACCCGTGCAGAAGAATGATTCATATATCTCATCCAGGGCTTCTGTAATTTCTTCTCTATCTTGCGATCGTGTCCACGGATATATCTGACCAGCCCCTGGATGCCTTAGGATGTCCAGCACCTCCTCAACTGTAATATGCATTGTCATCAAGACACCTCCATTAACTGTCCTAAATTCTCCATGCAGTTCTCCACGGTAAAAACAGAGGAGAAATATTAATTGAGAACCTTATCCATCTCCTGCACCTCCAATGGAGAAAACCACTTTGGTTTCTAAGTGACCTTTTTCTCTTACTAATAACCCTCTTTCCCTTAATTGACATAAAATCTCTTTGGATTTTCCTTATTATTATCTACTAGAGCTATCATTTGCTCCCCTTTTGCCCTCCTAATTTCCTTTTTAAGTGTGCTCCCCAGTTCCCTAAACTCCTCCAGGGATACAATTGATCCCAGCTATCTATAACTGTTCCATGTCTCCTTCTTTTTCCTGACCATCGTCTCAATTCCTTTCATCATCCAGGCTTTCTTACTCCCACCTACCTTCTCCTTGCAGGAACATGCAACATTATGTACACTTTGGACTGAAAATATAACCTGCATGAATTATACTCCCTCCCATGTTGTTCGTTTCACACATTACAACGTTCTCCAGAACTACTTACGGCACCCGAAGAGTAGGAAACCTTTGAATGTCATTTTCTGACATGTTCTGTAAAAAAGAAAAAGTCGGTTTAATTTAGATGTAATTAGTGTATAGACTTACAAGTAACCAATTGTAATCAAACAAAGGAATCAAATGCGTACACATAGAAAATCATATGCATTATTTGCAACTGAAACTAGTATCATTAATGTATAATTTACAAATAAATGACAACCTGGAAAAGTTGCCTGTTCCATCAAATCTATCACATTCATCAAATTGTAAAATGGTAAAAGCTCATCACACACCAAACAAAACCCACTGTAAGCAAAGCGCTAAAATATTGTAAATATGTAAGCCTATTTTAAAATGTTCCTGATGTGTTTTAATAATTTTCTTTAAAAAGTGTTTTAATCATTTTGCTATATGGGATAGTGTTGCAAAAATTGTTAAAGTAATTATAACATGCATTCATGCTCTACTAAAATGGCATCATGTCAAAAAACACTTCATAATGCTATTATGGTCAGAAATAATATCAACTACAAACAAAGCACTGTAAAAGAATGATGTTTAGAACAGTTCAATTACACTCAATCTATCAGGAACATGCCAATGAATAATAGTAATAGTTCACCGAGGGCCAGAACACTTAGTAAGTTACAGAGAGAACCAAGGAAACACATTTTTGAGAATAGAGTAATATAACTCTTAAAAACTAGCAGTTACCTGCAGTCACTCTAAGTGTAAGCTTCCGAAGGGTTAAGACAGGCATCGTCTTTAGCTTAGATATACGGCATGCCACTGAATCCATGCCGATCTTTGATCACCTGTTCGCACAAGTTCTATGTTATCCCACTTTCTCAAACACTTCCTAGGGAAAATTTTACAGCAGCCAATTAACCTATAAACCAGCACATCTTTGGGATAGGGGAGGAAACCGGAGCATCCAGGGGAAACCCACATAATCACAGGGAGAACATGCAAACTCCACACAGACAGCAGGTTAGGATTGAACCCAGATCTCTGGCTCTGTGAGGCAGCAGCTGTACCAGTTAAGTACTACCTCTTTGTACTGGATCCTACTGTTGTACTTACAACCATTATACCCATTGCGGTTTATTGCAGTTATAAACAAGTCTCTTGAGTTGATTAGAATCCTTCTCAATGTACCAAATGCTCCGGATGTGAAATCCATACCCACCACTACCCCACAATCATCCTTTTAATATACCATAGGTATCTGGTAGACAAACAAAAAAAGACATTAAGGAAAAGGAAAACGGTAACAGGATGATGAACACACACGAGATGAACATGATGGATGATGCATTGCGTACTTTCATCCATTCGAATATGCCATGTAACATATTTCTGGACTCTATATTTATGTAATTCTGTCTAAATGGCAATTTCATTTTCTGTGGCAAGTACTATCGCAACGTTTAAGAAACATTTAGACAGGTACGTGGAAAGGATAGGTTTAGAGGGAACTGGACCAAATGCAGGCAGGTGGGACTAGTGCAGATGGGGCATGTTGGTTGGCATGGGAAGTTGGGGGGAAGGGCCTGTTTCCATGTTGTCTGACTCTATCACTCTATGTGTTGTTACTTCCTGCTAATGCTGCAAGTGAGCTTCAATATTGCTTGCAGCAGCAGCACAACAATACATACCATATGTATGTTAATGGACTTAATGCACTCCAGGATCTCTCAGGATGCGGCTGAAGTAGCAAGAGTGAAGTCAGCCTTTAGGGTTCTGTTGAGTTTTAATTTCTATTATTATAAATGTTTATATGCGCATTTCCATTCTTAAATATTTACATTAAAATTGTGTTTCAAGAAAAGGGTAAGGTTTGTAAAAGAAAGTACAGTCGTACCAACAGCCAAATGTGGGTGCCATCGGTATCCATGTACAAGTTTCCATTTCTGTCCTTCACAGGCCTTATTTTTCAATTTACTACCATTTTATTATTAATTCTAAGTTACATTGGAAATCAATTATTTCTCATTAGCTCTCTTGGCTTCTTTTCGCTTTGCTTCCTCCTGATTCTTTTACAATGGGCCTGGTTATAGGTGGTATCTAGTGTACGTCCAGTAGAGGTGGGTTGTAGAAGTGGAGATGAAATAGTGTCAGTTGGGGACAGAAAAAAAACGTATGATATGCAGTATGTGTACTTCTTAGTAATTGTAGTCTGTGTAACTGTATCGCAGTTTTATACAAGGGTGAGATTTGTGGTGTTACAAGTTTAATGATGGGCTAGAATAAGTGCTGTGCTGGCTTGAAGGGCCGAATGGCCTCCTCCTGCACCTATTTTCTAAGTGTAAGATAGGATGCAGGTGTTTAGCATTTGTTGAGTGAGTTAATTGGCTGCAGCTTCCTTTATTCACCAGATACTGATAGCATAAGGGTGACATGGAATCAGGAGATGTTGAATCAGCATGGATAGAAATGAGGAATTGTAAGGGTAAAAAGACCCTAATGGGAGTTATCTATAGGCCCCCAAACAGTAGCCTCGACATAGGGTGCAAGTTGAATCAGGAGATAAAATTGGCGTGTCACAAATGTAATGCTACGGTGGTTATGGGAGATTTCAACATGCAGGTAGACTGGGAAAATCAGGTTGGAAATGGACCCCAGGAAAGAGAGTTTGTAGAGTGCCTTCGAGATGGATTCTTAGAACAGCTTGTACTGGAGCCTACCAGGGAGAAGGCAATTCTGGATTTAGTGTTGTGTAATGATCCTGATCTGATAAGGGGACTAGAGGTAAAAGAGCCATTAGGAGGCAGTGATCACAACATGATAAGTTTTACTCTGCAAATGGAAAGGCAGAAGGGAAAATCGGAAGTGTCAGTATTACAGTATAGCAAAGGGGATTACAGAGGCATGAGGCAGGAGCTGGCCAAAATTGACTGGAAGGAGGCCCTAGCAGGGAAGACGGTAGAACAGCAATGGCAGGTATTCCTGGGAATAATGCAGAGGTTGCAGGATCAATTTATCCCAAAGAGGCGGAAAGACTCTAAGGGGAGTAAGAGACACCTGTGGCTGATGAGGGAAGTCAAGGACAGCATAAAAATTAAGGAGAGGAAGTATAACATAGCAAAGAAGAGTGGGAAGACAAGAGGATTGGGACTCTTTTAAAGAGCAACAAAAGTTAACTAAAAAGGCAATACGGGGAGAAAAGATGAGGTACGAGGGTAAACTAGCCAATAATATAAAGGAGGATAGCAAAAGTTTTTTTAGGTACGTGAAGAGGAAAAAAATAGTCAAGGCAAATGTGGGTCCCTTGAAGACAGAAGCAGGGGAATTTATTATGGGGAACAAAGAAATGGCAGACGAGTTAAACCGTTACTTTGGATCTGTCTTCACTGAGGAAGATACACACAATCTCCCAAATGTTCTAGGGGCCGGAGAACCTAGGGTGATGGAGGAACTGAAGGAAATCCACATTAGGCAGGAAATGGTTTTGGGTAGACTGATGGGACTGAAGGCTAATAAATCCCCAGGGCCTGATGGTCTGCATCCCAGGGTACTTAAGGAGGTGGCTCTAGAAATAGTGGAAGCATTGGAGGTCATTTTTCAATGTTCTATAGATTCAGGATCAGTTCCTGTGGATTGGAGGATAGCAAATGTTATCCCACTTTTTAAGAAAGGAGGGAGAGAGAAAACGGGTAATTATAGACCAGTTAGTCTGACATCAGTGGTGGGGAAGATGCTGGAGTCAATTATAAAAGACGAAATTGCTGAGCATTTGGATAGCAGTAACAGGATCATTCCGAGTCAGCATGGATTTACGAAGGGGAAATCATGCTTGACAAATCTACTGGAATTTTTTGAGGATGTAACTAGGAAAATTGACAGGGGAGAGTCAGTGGATGTGGTGTACCTCAACTTTCAGAAAGCCTTCGACAAGTTCCCACATAGGAGATTAGTGGGCAAAATTAGAGCACATGGTATTGGGGGTAGGGTACTGACATGGATAGAAAATTGGTTGACAGACAGAAAGCAAAGAGTGGGGATAAATGGGTCCCTTTCAGAATGGCAGGCAGTGACCAGTGGGGTACCGCAAGGTTCGGTGCTGGGACCCCAGCTATTTACGATATACATTAATGACTTAGATGAAGGGATTAAAAGTACCATTAGCAAATTTGCAGATGATACTAAGCTGGGGGGTAGTGTGAATTGTGAGGAAGATGCAATAAGGCTGCAGGGTGACTTGGACAGGTTGTGTGAGTGGGCGGATACATGGCAGATGCAGTTTAATGTAGATAAGTGTGAGGTTATTCACGTTGGAAGTAAGAATAGAAAGGCAGATTATTATCTGAATGGTGTCAAGTTAGGAAGAGGGGATGTTCAACGAGATCTGGGTGTCCTAGTGCATCAGTCACTGAAAGGAAGCATGCAGGTACAGCAGGCAGTGAAGAAAGCCAATGGAATGTTGGCCTTCATAACAAGAGGAGTTGAGTATAGGAGCAAAGAGGTCCTTCTACAGTTGTACCGGGCCCTGGTGAGACCGCACCTGGAGTACTGTGTGCAGTTTTGGTCTCCAAATTTGAGGAAGGATATTCTTGCTATTGAGGGCGTGCAACGTAGGTTCACTAGGTTAATTCCCGGAATGGCGGGACTGTCGTATGTTGAAAGGCTGGAGCAATTAGGCTTGTATACACTGGAATTTAGAAGGATGAGGGGGGATCTTATTGAAACATATAAGATAATTAGGGGATTGGACACATTATAATAATAATAATAATAATAATAAGCATTTATTTTATATAGCGCTTTACAAAAACAGTCATAACATAAAAACAAACAGACAAACTATCCTGACGGAGATGGAAACATGTTCCCGATGTTGGGGGAGTCCAGAACAAGGGGCCACAGTTTAAGAATAAGGGGTAGGCCATTTAGAACGGAGATGAGGAAGAACTTTTTCAGTCAGAGAGTGGTGAAGGTGTGGAATTCTCTGCCTCAGAAGGCAGTGGAGGCCAGTTCGTTGGATGCTTTCAAGAGAGAGCTGGATAGAGCTCTTAGGGATAGCGGAGTGAGGGGGTATGGGGAGAAGGCAGGAACGGGGTACTGATTGAGAGTGATCAGCCATGATCGCATTGAATGGCGGTGCTGGCTCGAAGGGCTGAATGGCCTACTCCTGCACCTATTGTCTATTGTCTATTGAGAGCTGGAGTGGATTGGTGTCGGTTGCCAGAATTAATTTTTGAGACGTCCTGAGGTGTCGTGGGCCTAATTCAATGAAACACCAGCAAAGGGAGGTGCCAACTTAATAACCCCAATGATATACTTGCATCTACAGGATTTGGTTTTTTTTAAATGAGCTGGTTGACATTTAGGTAGCTGTTTACTGTATATGGGGTTAGTTATTGTCCTTGGCGTAAGTTTGCATATTCAGTTAGATGGTTAGATAATACTTTGGCTTTGGTTTTCTTAGTTGAGTGCTTATCCTGGAATTATAGCACAAGTACTTTGTGTTTTAAAAGTAATTTAACATCTAGCCCAGCTAGTGACTGCTGTGATCAGAGTAGCTGACAACTAGGGAAAGTCCATGTGACAGCTTGGAAAGACAGCTGACAGGAGGGAATAGACCCTGCTGGAGCTGTTATGCACCTCATTGCAGTAGTGGTGTAGATTGTAAACAGTCTCGCTGCACCCCAGAAAGCTACAACAAATAATAGAAAGATACCCCTAGAGTCTACGAGAACAGGAGCAGAAGAAGACTCGGGTGGATTACCTGGCTACAGACCATGGAAAGGAAAAAACCTATGAGTAGCATTAGCACCTCAATGAAGGACAGTGGCTCAGTGGTACAGGTGTGTTCTTGTGGTTGGCAGAAAGTAACAACAGCAAAGGGCAGAATACATCAGGGAAAGAAGAAGTGCTTAGAGGGAGTACAGGGAAATCGCATTGAGCAGTACTTCTTGAGAAGTCAGTCGAGTGAAGTCCAGTGATGGGTAGAAAACCACTTTTTGCAGGATATCATTACCCCCATCACTGATGAGGAGGAAACAAGTGCTGTAGAGGGGGATGTAGGTGGTTGTGAGGTTAATCTGCCAGTCAGGGAGTAGAGCGGTGGGCTGAAACCCAGAGTTAAATGGGCCAGGGCAAGAGAAAGGAAGGAATGGGAAACTGTTAATATAGATTTGGTAAAGGAGAAAGGGACAGTGGAAAACAAGTTAGATAAGATGGAAGAGATTATTTATCAATATGGTGCAGACAGGTTTGGTGTTATTGAAAAGGTGCAGGCTCTGCAGGTAGTTTGATCTAGACGAGAGAAAGAAATTGAGAGATTAGTGAAGGTGAGGAGACAGTTAAGAAAAAAAAAAGTGGAGAAAGGCTACAGTTGATAAGAGAGAAGGAATTAATGTTTTGCAGGAAGAGTTAAGAAATCGTTTGGTGATGTTAAGGAGGGCAGAAGACCTTAGGAGGAAAAGAAGGAGTGAGTCAGGTCAGCATTTTATAGGGATCCATTTAAATTTGTTAAAAGAATGTTTAGTCAGGAAAAGAGTGGAAAGCTCAAAGCTTCAAATGAAGAGTTAGAGGAATATTTAAAAAGGACATATTCAGATCCAGAAAATAAAAGGGGAATGGGTTTCCCTCCAGATATAGATAAAGCATAAGTTAGATATTTTGCCACCAAAGTGGAAGCAGTAATAAGGTATGCAAAGGCTTTTTCGGCTCCAGGGCGGAATGGAGTTCCTTCTGGATATATAAAGGTGTACCTGATGTGCTTAGATTTTTGTGGAGGCTCCTGTGAATAGTTTGGGAGAAGCAGGTCAAACCAAGGGTTTGTGTAGAGCAGGGGGAATTTTCATTCCCAAGGAGAAAGAGTCTTCAGAGTTAAGTCAGTTTAGGCCTATATATCCCCTGTCAGCTTAACATAGTGGCACAGAAGCTGGCAAGTTATTTAGAAAGAAACAGGTTAATAGCTACCACTGCAGAAAGTAGGTATCCCAGGTTATGCAGGTTGGTAGTGTAATATGGCACCAGATTCAGACAGCCAAGCTTGAGAGAAGAGATTTGCATGTAGTGTTTTTGGACCCGGCAAATGTCTTTGGTCTGTTCCGCACAGTCTTATTTGGAGTGCTTTTGATTTCTTTAGAGTTCCAGGATCGATAGTAAATTTAGTTCCAAGATTTCTGAATGTGGTTTAGTACAGCAGACTTCACGACAGCATGGCAGAGACTAGAGATAGGCATTCTGGCAGGGTACTATTTCCCCGTTAGCTTTAAAAATGGTGATGCAACTAGTGATTAGAGCATCACGGTGGGTAGTTGGCGAGGAAAGACAGCAGGACGGACTGCGCTTTTTTCCAATCAAGGCCTATATGGATGATAATGACCTTGGTGGCCACAACAATAGCTTGCCCAAGAAAGTTATTAGAGAAGATAAATGATAATCTTAAATGGGCATTATTGAAGATTAAGCCTAGAAAATCATGGAGTATTTCTTTGGCAAGCCGTAAAATAGTTGAAAAGAGGTTTTATGTAGATGAAGAAGAAATCCCGTCTATAATGGAGAAACCAGTTAAAAGTTCGGGTCGGTGATATAACAGGAAGTTGGATGACACTGAACTGGTTCAGCAATGTGGAAAATATGTTATTGAAGGGTTAGAAAGGATAGAGAAGTCAGGGCTTCCAGGCAAGTTGCAGTTTGGGCTATTCCCGAGGTTAATGTGGCCATTGACTGTACATGAGGTGCCAATTTCGAAGGTGAAAAGGTTAGAGAGATTGGTTAGTTCATATATTAGGAAATGGTTAGGAGTTCCACAGTGCCTTAGTAATGTGGGTTTATATGGGAAAGGTATTCTCCATTTACCATTGTCTAGCCTAACAGAGGAGTTTAAGTGTGCTGAGGTGAGGTTGGAGTTGCAATTATCAGGGAGCAAGGATACCTTGGGTAGTAATCTGGTGCCAAGTGTAACTAGAGAGAGGAAGTGGAACTCTAAGCAGGCAGTACAAGAAGCACAAGCAGCACTTAGACATTATTGGTAGGGTGCAGCAAGGGAAAGGAGACTTGTGGCTCAGCACAGAGAAACCAGTGTGGAGTCAGGCAGGTCCAACAGAGAGGAGGAAATTGCAGGTATGTCGGCAAGAGGAAGCAGTGAGATGTATAAGGGCAGTAGCCCAGATTACGCAGGGACAGTGAACTGGGAAAGTGTAGAAAAGAGGAGGTTTAGCTGGAGGGACCTGTGGTGCATGGAGGTGGGTCATGTAAGTTTACTTCTAAGGGCTATTTATGATGTGCTGCCATCACCGCAGAACCTCAAACAATGGGTAGGTGGGGATGTGCCATGTCCCCTGTGTTCAGAGGTGGCAATGTTGAGGCATATTTTGTCAGGATGTAGGACTAGTCTTTCTCAGGGTCGGTATACCGGACAGCATAACCAGGTCTTGAAGTGTATTGAAGGTCTTGGAGGATAGCAAATGTTATCCCACTTTTTAAGAAAGGAGGGAGAGAGAAAACGGGTAATTATAGACCAGTTAGTCTGACATCAGTGGTGGGGAAGATGCTGGAGTCAATTATAAAAGACGAAATTGCTGAGCATTTGGATAGCAGTAACGGGATCATTCCGAGTCAGCATGGATTTACGAAGGGGAAATCATGCTTGACAAATCTACTGGAATTTTTTGAGGATGTAACTAGGAAAATTGACAAGGGAGAGTCAGTGGATGTGGTGTACCTCGACTTTCAGAAAGCCTTCGACAAGGTCCCACATAGGAGATTAGTGGGCAAAATTAGGGCACATGGTATTGGGGGTAGGGTACTGACATGGATAGAAAATTGGTTGACAGACAGAAAGCAAAGAGTGGGGATAAATGGGTCCCTTTCGGAATGGCAGGCAGTGACCAGTGGGGTACCGCAAGGTTCGGTGCTGGGACCCCAGCTATTTACGATATACATTAATGACTTAGACGAAGGGATTAAAAGTACCATTAGCAAATTTGCAGATGATACTAAGTTGGGGGGTAGTGTGAATTGTGAGGAAGATGCAATAACGCTGCAGGGTGACTTGGACAGGTTGTGTGAGTGGGCGGATACATGGCAGATGCAGTTTAATGTAGGTAAGTGTGAGGTTATTCACTTTGGAAGTAAGAATAGAAAGGCAGATTATTATCTGAATGGTGTCAAGTTAGGAGGAGGGGGAGTTCAACGAGATCTGGGTGTCCTAGTGCATCAGTCAATGAAAGGAAGCATGCAGGTTCAGCAGGCAGTGAAGAAAGCCAATGGAATGTTGGCCTTCGTAACAAGAGGAGTTGAGTATAGGAGCAAAGAGGTCCTTCTACAGTTGTACCGGGCCCTGGTGAGACCGCACCTGGAGTACTGTGTGCAGTTTTGGTCTCCAAATTTGAGGAAGGATATTCTTGCTATGGAGGGCGTGCAGCGTAGGTTCACTAGGTTAATTCCCGGAATGGCGGGACTGTCGTATGTTGAAAGGCTGGAGCGATTGGGCTTGTATACACTGGAATTTAGAAGGATGAGGGGGGATCTTATTGAAACATATAAGATAATTAGGGGATTGGACACATTAGAGGCAGATAACATGTTCCCAATGTTGGGGGAGTCCAGAACAAGGGGCCACAGTTTGAGAATAAGGGGTAGGCCATTTAGAACGGAGATGAGGAAGAACTTTTTCAGTCAGAGGGTGGTGAAGGTGTGGAATTCTCTGCCTCAGAAGGCAGTGGAGGCCAGTTCGTTGGATGCTTTCAAGAGAGAGCTGGATAGAGCTCTTAAGGATAGCGGAGTGAGGGGGTATGGGGAGAAGGCGGGAACGGGGTACTGATTGAGAGTGATCAGCCATGATCGCATTGAATGGCGGTGCTGGCTCGAAGGGCTGAATGGCCTACTCCTGCACCTATTGTCTATTGTCTATTGTCTATTGTATAGACAATAGGTGCAGGAGTAGGCCATTCGGCCCTTCGAGCCCTTCAATGTGATCATGGCTGATCATTCTCAATCAGTACCCCGTTCCTGCCTTCTCCCCATACCCCCTGACTCAGCTGTCCTTAAGAGCTCTATCTATAGCTGCAGCAATTGAGAGAAGAGCACAGGTGAATTCAGTAGGTATCAGGACTGAGAATGTAGCAATTCATTTTGTCCGTGAGGGAGAGAAAGGTAGAGGAGGGAAGTTTTCAGACAGGTATGAGTTAGGCCAGTTACGGGGAACCAATGATTGGGGAATAGATACAAAAAGCTGGAGTAACTCAACGGGACAGGCAGCATCTCTGGAGAGATGGAATGGGTGACGTTTCAGGTTAAGACCCTTCTTCAGACGGGTTAGGGATAAGGGAAACGAGAGATATAGGTGGAGAGATAAAGGCAAATGAATGAAAGATATGCAAAAAAGTAATGATGATAAAGGAAACAGGCCATTGTAAGCTGTTTGTAGGGTGAAATTAAGAAGTTAGTGTGACTTGGGTGGGGGAGGGATAGAGAGAGAGGGAATGCCGGGGCTACCTGAACTGAGAGAGATCAATATTCATACCACTGGAGTGTAAGCTGCCCAAGTGAAATATGAGAAACTGTTCCTCCAATTGCATTTAGCCTCACTCTTGACAAAGGAGGAGACCGAGGACAGAAAGGTCTGTGTAGAAATGGGAAGGAGAATTAAAGTGTCCAACCAGGAGATCAGGTTGGTTCAGCTGAGTGAAGGTGTTCCGCGAAACGATCGCCCAGTCTGCGTTTGGTCTCGCCGATGTATGAGTATATTGGGAGAAGCAGGTAGATTTGGAAGGAAAGCTTGGTGTTCCGCAGGAAATAATTAGTACTATTTGAGGTCTGATATAGTGTTATGGTCAGTTAGTTAGCAGATAGTGTATTTTATAGAACTGATGGTGCCTTGGGAGAACTTAGTGGATGAGGCTTATGAAAGGAAAAAGCGTAGATATGTAGAGTTGGCAGCAGAGTTGAGCAGCGAGAATGGGAAGCAAGAGTATGTCCGGTAGAGGTGGGTTGTAGAGGTTTCATAGCGAGATCGACCACGTCACTATTTGGAGAGCTAGGAATTTGTCGACAGAGTTTGCGTCAGGCTGTAAAGCAGATGTCAGAGGCAGCAGAGCAAGGCAGTAGGTGGATTTGGTGGAGAAGAAATAGTGACAGTTTAGGGCAGAAAGGAAAGGTATTACATGAAGTATGTGTATTTCTTGGTAAATGTAGTCTGTGCAAGTATATCCCGGTTTTATGCAAGGGTGATATTTGTGGTGTTACAAATTTAATGATGGGCTAGGATAAGTGGAAGATAGGATGCAGGCGTTTAGCATTTGTTAGAGTGAGTTAATTGGCTGCAGCCTCCTTTATTTAGCTGATACTGGTGGCATCGGTGGTGAGATGCCAGAACTAGTTGTTGAGCCTTCCCGAGGTGTCGTGGGCCTAACTCAATGAAACACGTGTGAAGGGAGGTGCCCACTTGATAACTCCAATGATATACTTGCATCTATAGGATTTTTTATTTTTTTTAATGAGCTAGTTAACACGTAGGTAGCTGTTTATTGTATATGGAGTTTGTTATTGTCCTTAGCATAAGTTGGCATATTCAGTTAGATAGTTGGATAATACTTTGGCTTTGGGCTAGGTTTTCTTAGTTGTGCGCTTAACCTGGAGATATAGCACGTACTTTGTGTTTTAATTGTAAATTACAACTTGATACTTATGCAAAACAGCCCCTGAATGTGTTCTGTCATCCAAAGAACTCAGGGTTTTTTGTTCTTTCTTTGCCCCTCAAATGAAAGTGCTTTAATTATACCTGAAACATTTTTTCCTTAAACCTGAACCATTTCTTCCTTAAAAGCAGCGGTTTGCCTGTTAAATTGTGGATCCAATTTACTTAAGCATTCTTTTTCTTTTGAAATTGGCTTTCTTCAATATAGAATAAAGAACAGTACAGCACAGGGCCAAGTCCTTTGGCCCATAATGTCCTTGCGGAAAATGATGTCAAATTAGCAGCAAAGTAGGACAGCTGGCATGCTGCCTTACAGTTCCAGAGCCCCAGTTCAATTCTGACTACGGTGGTTTGTATATTTCCCTGTGACTGCATGGGTTTTCGCCGAATGCTCTGGTTTCCTCCGACATTCCAAAGATGTTCAGGTTTGTAAGTTAATTGGCTTCTGTAAATTGCCCTAGTGTGGAGGATAGAACTACTGTAGTGTACGGAGTGATCGTTGGTCAGTGCGGACTCAGTGGGCCATAGGGCTAGTTTCCAGGCTGTATCTCTAAACTAGATTAGTCTCCTCTTTCTGTATGTAATCCATATCTCTCCATTCCCTGCCTACCCATGTCCCTAGCTAAAAGCCTCTTAAATGCCACTGTTTTGTCTGCCGAAACCACCGCCCCTGGCAGCATGATCCAGGCACCCACCACTTTCTGTATAGAATACTTGCCCTGCACGTTTTCTTTAAACTTTGCTCCTCTCACCTTAAAGCTATGCCCTCTAATCTTTGATTTTTCCATCCTAGGAAAAAAAGGTTTGAGTGTCTACCTATGCCTCTCATAATTTTATATATTTCTATCGGAACTCCCTCAGACTCTGATGTTCCAGAGAAAAAAATCTAAATTTGTCCAAACTCTCCTTATAGCTATTACCTTCTATTCTAGGCAGCATTCTGGTAAACGTCTTCTGTACTCTCTACAAAGCCTCTACATCCTTCCTGTGATGAGGTGACTAGAACTCCACACAATAGTCCAAATGTGGTGAAACCAAAGTCCTATAAAGGTGCAATATAACTTCCTGACTCTTGTACTCAATGCCCCAACCAATGAAGACAAGAATACCATTCACTTTCTTCACCACTCTAGCTATTTGTCTTGCCTTTTTCAGGGAGCAATGGACTTGGACTCCAAAATCTTTCTGAACATCAATGCTGTTGAGGGTCTTGCCATTAACTGTATACTTGCCTCTTGCATAGAACCTCTCTAAATGCAACACCTTGCACTCCTCAGATTAAACTCTACCTCCCATTTTTCCACCTATTTCTGCAGTTGATCTGTATCCCACGGTATACTTTGACAACCTTTCTCATTATCCGAAACACCACCCATTTTGTCTGTAAATGTACTAATCAGCCCATCTGGATAGGTGCGTGCGAATAGCCAGGAGAAAGGCAGAGAGCGAGGAAGGAAGGTTGGTTTAAACTGCACATATTTTAATGCAAGAGACCTGATGGGTAAGGAAGATGAGCTTAGGGCATGGATAGATACGTGCGACTGGGACGTTGTAGTCATAACTGAAACCTGGTTAAGAGAGGGGCAGGACTGGCAGCTCAATGTTCTGGGATACAGGTGCTTCAGGAGAGATGGTAAAAGATGGTGTATTGTTGGTTAAGGAGGATGTCAAGGCAATAGCTGAAGGTGACATTATGGACGGTTTGTCTAGTGAGGCTATATGGGTGCAGCTCAGGCATCTTACGATCAACATTTAGCTGAGCATATGCATGTGACAGATCTAGCTTAGAGAATACGTTGGAACCAGCAAGTTCAGTATATAAATCTTGTGAGGTTGGTAGTGCATAGTGTTCATCATCTACTGTCTGGTTGATGGTCACTTTGTAGTCTCCACACAATCTCACTGCGTTGTCCACTTTCGGAAACACTACTAGCCCAATCACTGCAATCTGTTTTAACCAGTACACCGTTTTGTTCCAACTGTTTGATTTCAGCTTCCACTTTACTTTTCAGCGAATCACTGGTCACGATCTACAACAGACAGGTTCCACATCGGGTCGAATCTTGATGTGTGCTTGCTCACCCTTTATGCCAGCGTAGCTGTCATTGAACATAGCATGATATTTCTGCAACAAATGATCCAGTTGTGTTTGCACTTCGTCTTGGAATACAGAATTCCAGTCCAGTTTCAGTAAGCGGAGCCAATTTTTTTCCATCAACGTTGGCCTATTGACATAACTTGCGACAACTATTGGCAACTTCAAAGTCTTGCCTTTGTGTTGTACATCACAAACTATCTCTCCACATGTCCCCAATACTTCTCCAGAGCACGTTTTCAGCTGAACGTTTGTTTATGTGATAGGCATGTTGCTAAACTTGGATTCATAGGTGTCTTTGCTTATAATTGTGTACTCAGCAGGGGTATCAATACATAGTAATGTATTGATTGTTCACTTTGACCCTTGTCTAAAAGCCTTCCTTTCCAGACCCACCATTCGTAGTATAGATGCCATACATTCCCAAGTTCATTACTCTCTGATTGTTCTTCAAGGTTGTGAATCCCACGCATTTGGTTTTGCTTTGTCCTGTGATGGCTCTACATGCTGATGCAATATGGCCTTTCTTTTGGTATTTGTAGCACTTGGAGTCCTTGAACTGGCACTTATTTGCTTTGTGTTGACCATTGCATCGATAGCACATATCTGTGCTTTTCCCAGAACTTTGCTGTGAAGACCTTTTCCCTGTCTTGTCATGCTTGTGTTTTGGAACTGTCTTTTAACTGCTGACTATGCCAGCACGTGTTGGTCGAAACTCATGTGCACTTTGACATGCCATCTCCATGGCCAAAGCAGTTTTGCATGCCAAATGAAAGATAAGGGCTGGTGTGTTCAGTAATTTTGATTGAATTCGCTCATTCAGCATCCCACATACAAATCTATCACGCAAAGCTCGATCCAGCCTTCATCAACATTAAATAGTCATATCACATGGAAATAGGCCTTTTGGCCCAACTTGCCAACACCAACCAAGATGCCCCATCTAAACTAGTCCCACCTACCTGCGGTTGGTCCATATCCATCTCAACCTTTCATATGCATGTACCTGCCTAACACAATGGCTCATGCAAGATTTTACTTCAAACTGTAATTCCAATATTTTGGTGGCAGCTTCTGTCCCTTGGGAGATATTGTGGTCAACTCCACGTTGAGCATCACCCAGTGTAGTTGAGCTAAATTTCTCTCCATGCTTGCAGCAGATAATGTAAGAAGGTGGGAGAATTGATTGTACTGCTTTCTCTAAGCCCTTTTTCTGTTGGGCTTTATTGTGGGCAAGACTTAAAGCATCCAGTCTTTCATTCAGGGCCTTCTTCAAGGCTATTCCATTACAATTTGGACAAACAACTTTTTTTAATGTTCGTATATTCATTCCAGTATTGCTAGTGTAGTATTGAGAACGGAGTATTGCTAGTGCAGCAACGAGAGTGATGTCCTGTATTATATTCCAACTCGCTTCTCCATGCTTTCCACATCACTTCCTGCATTCTATATTTGAATATTGGAGAAAGCTTATGGAATGGAGTTGGGGGATGGAGGGTTTGAATCTAGTTGTTGACGTAAGGATAGCCTCCGACTCAATGGAAATCTTCACTGGCCTGGTACATACCAGTCCGCTATCTTTGTCACAGGTTATGCTGGTGTTGTGAGGATGCCACCAAAGGTCATGTTCAGTCTGGGGATTTCCCCCCTGACAAAATTAATTTTGCAATTAAAATTTCCAATCTGCTCTAAAAGTAAATTGATTACTTACCAAAAACCTCTGCCCATTGATATTGTTCTTTTTTATAACTTTTTCACAATCTTTCCAGTCCAGCTATTGAGCACAAACAATAATAAAATTAGCTTTCAGGCATTTCAATGTATTGAGAACATTGCATCAGGTCGATGGCTCACAGCAATCTATTGTGCAGCAAAGATAATTTGTTCAGAGGGAAAGCTTCTTTAAAGAGCAGAGGAACTGCACCAATCTCTCTCAATAAAGGCAGGATCTAGTAATTACCCAACAAAATGCAATGAATAGTGGATAGTTATGCACTAATTAAGTTAAGAAAATCAATCACTATCACTTTTCACAATGTTGTCAAAATTGATTAATAGGTGAATATATAATGAAGGATGCAAGGGTGGAATTCTCTGCCACAGAAGGTAGTTGAGGCCAGTTCATTGGCTATATTTAAGAGGGAGTTAGATGTGGCCCTTTTTGCTAAAGGGATCAGGGGGTATGGAGAGAAGGCAGGTACAGGCTACTGAGCTGGATGATCAGCCATGATCATATTGAATGGCGGTGCAGGCTCGAAGGGCCGAATGGCCTACTCCTGCACCTATTTTCTAAAATACATTAAAAATAATAATTGGATTGAGCAGAGTCAGCATGGAATTATGAAAGGAAATTCATGTTTGACTACCTTGTAGAATTTATTTAAGGATGCAACCAGTGGACTAGAGAAAATCAATGAATGCGGCATATTTGGATTTCTGGAAGGCTTTCAATAATGTCCCAAAAAGGAAGTTGGGTAGTAAAGTTAGTGTAAATGGAATGGGGGCTAATGTACCAGCATAAACTGAAAATTGTTATTGAAAGCAGAATAAATGGCTCGTTCACAAATTGGCAGGCTGTGATGAGTGGGATGCTGCATAACTAATACTTTTGCTCCAATCTCAATCAATGATTTACTATCATAGTCATACAGCATGGAAACAGACCATTCCATTTAGCATACATAGTGGGGTCTCATCCGTATTAATTCTACTTTCCAACATATAAAACACATACAATTGTTAAGAGACTGGACAGGTTAGATGCAAGAAAAATGTTCCCGATGTTGGGGGAGTCCAGAACCAGGGTTCACAGTTTAAGAATAAGGGGTAGGCCATTTAGGACTGAGAAGAGGAAAAACCTTTTCACGCAGAGAGTTATGAATCTGTGGAATTCTCGGCCAAAGAAGGTAGTGGAGGCCAATTCACTGGATATATTGAAGAGAGAGTTAGATATAGCTCTTGGGGCTAACAGAATCAAGGGATATGGGGAGAAAGCAGGAACAGGGTACTGATTTTGGATGATCAGCCATGAACATTTTGAATGGCGGTGCTGGATCAAAGGGCCGAATAGCCTACTCCTGCACCTATTTTCTATGTTTCTATTTGGCCCACAGCCTTCAAAATGTGGGCCAAATAGGCAATTCAGATCTGCAGCCAAAAGCTTCTTAAGACTGCTTCCGTCATTCTTTCAGGTGGTGTATTTTGAGAGTCCCCTCAGATCTCCTCTAAATCTCTTTCTCCTCATCTTCAACCTTTGCCCTCTTGTCTTCTAGTTTTATCTATCTTGAATAGAGGGGAAATGCAGTGACCCACCAGGGGTATCTCATAATTTTATGCACCTCAATCATGTCCACGCTTAACCTCCTCCACTGCTGGTAAAACAGGCCTAACATCTCCAGTCTCTCCTCATAAATGAAACACTCCATTCCAGGCAACATCCCGGTGAACCTTCATTCCACCCTCTCCAGTGTTATCACATCTTTCCTTTGTTGGAGATTAGAAATGTATGCACTATTCCAGATGAGGTCTGATCACTGTTTTATAAAGTTAGAGCATAACCTCCGGCTTTTGTCTATCTGCGCTACACCTTCAAGAATCTATGAATTTGTACATTAAGGCTCCTCTACTGCTCAATACTTCCGAGGACTACCATTTATGGTGGATGTCCTAGCCTCATTAGTACTAAAATGCATCACGGGGATATATTTCCAGGTTTTCTGCTGATACTAATCCAGGTGGTATTGTGAAGAAACAAGAGAATGTAAGGATTATTTAAGGGGATAGGGGAATGCTGAGTAGGGCATGTCAGATGGAGTATAATATGGAAAGATGTGTGCTTATTTACTTTGGAAAGTGGAATATTTGTTAAATAATGATTGGGTAGTGTTAATGTTGAAAGTGATCTAGGTGCAAGGGTGCACAAGACACTGAAAAACAGCATGCAGAGATAGATGGAGATTAGGAGAGGAAATGGTTAATTAGTCATAGAAACATAGAAACATAGAAAATAGGTGCAGGTGTAGGCCATTCGACCCTTCGAGCCTGCACCGCCATTCATTATGATCATGGCTGATCATCCAACTCAGTATCCTGTACCTGCCTTCTCTCCATACCCCCTGATCCCTTTAGCCACAAGGGCCACATCTAACTCCCTCTTAAATATAGCCAATGAACTGGCCTCAACTTGTCTTATTTTGAGAGGGCTTAATTATCAAATTTGGAAGTTTGAAACCACACCAAGAGTATTGTGTACAGTTTTGGTCTTACCGTAAAAATTAGAACATTAGACATTAGAACATTGAGCAGTACTGCACAGGAACAGGCCCTTCGGCCCACTTTGTCTGTGCTGAACATGATGCCAAGTTAAACTTGATGCCAAGGGATCCAGATGCCTCCATTCCCTATATATTCCTGTAGCCCCTTGAATGCCACTATCGTATCTGCCTCCACAATCACACCTAGCAGCATGTTCCAGTAACCCACCTCTGTTTAAAAATCTTACCCCTCTCACCTTAACGGTATATCCTCTAACCTTTGACATTTCTACCCTGGGAAAAAGGTTCTGACTGTTTAGCTTAACATAAAGTCATAGAATCACAGAGTCATACAGCATAGAAACATGCCCTTCAGCCCCACTCATCCATGCTGACCAAGATGTCCCATCTCAGATAGTCCCATTTGCCTGCATTTGTCCCATTTCCCTCTAAATCCTCCCCATTCATGTACCTGTCCAAATGTCTTTTAAATGCCTTTATAATACCTGTCTGAACTATGTTCTCTAACTGTTCGTTCCATATCAAATTGTACAACTCCTCCCCCTCCTGTCGCGGGGTAGACTGACTCCCCTCCCTTTCTGCCTCAAGCACTGGCTAGTTTATAATTGAGCCTGTGTTAGGCCTGGTCCAAATAATTTTGAGAGCTGAATCTTTGACCCAGTCCATTGGTTAGAAATAAGTTGCGCATACGTCAGATTTTTCTATATCTAAGTTTATATGAAAGGCATCAATGTAAGTTCACTAAAAAGTATTTGTGGTAATTGCCTGACAAATAGAATTTTAATGTTTTGGGGCAATTAGTCTCCATTTTCTGATTCTGTCAACCTTTCAAATATATATTATACATTTACAAGGCTGTTGCCAGGACTCGAGGGCTTGAACGAGAGGGAAAGGATGAGCAGGCTAGGACTTTATTCCTTGGAGCGTAGAAGGATGAGGAGTGATCTTATAGAGCTGTATAAGATCATGAGGGAATTAGATAGGGTAAATTCAGTCTTTTACCCAGAGTAGAGGAATCAAGAACCAGAAGACATGGATTTAAGGTGAGGGGGGGGAGGGGCAAGATTTAATAGGGACCTGAGGGGCAACATTTTTGCACAGGGGGTGTGGTTGAGGCAGGCACTATCACATCATTTAAAAGACAATTAAAAGCCAATAAAGGGGGCTTTTACTGGTTGGCTGCCAGTGAGTAGCGGAGTTCTGCAGGGGTCAGAGCTGGGGCCGCTACTCTTCAGTGTATATTAATGATTTGGATGAGGGGATTGAAGGCTTTATGGCCAAGTTTGCAGATGATATGAAAATAAGTGGAGGGGCCGATAGTGTAGAAGCAGCAGGGACTCTGTAGAGGGATTTGGACAGGTTGGGAGAGTGGGCAGAGACGTGGCAGATGGAATATAGTGTAGCAAAGTGTGGAGTCATGCATTTTGATACTTGGAATAAAGGCATAGACTATTTTCTAAATGGGGAGAGAATCCAGAAATCGGAGGTGCAATGGGACTTGGGAGTGCTGGTGCAGGTTCCCAAAAAGTTCATTTGCAAGTAGAATCGGTAGTAAGGAAGGCAAACGCAATGCTAGCATTTATTTCAAGAGGGCTAGAATACAAAAACAGGGATGTAATGCTGTGTAATAATGCAATGTAATAAGACACTGGTCAGGCAGCATTTAGAGTATTGTGAGCAATTTCGGGCACCATATCTGCAAAAGGATGTGTCAGCTCTGGAAAGGGACCAGAGGAGGTTTACAAGAATGATTCCAGGAATGAGTGGGTTGACATATGGCGAGCGTTTGCCGACACTGGGCCTGTACGCGCTGGAGTTTAAAAGGATGAGGGGGGACCTCATTGAAACTTACCGAATAATGAAAGGCTTGGATAGAGTGGATGAGGAGGATGTTTCCACTAGTGGAAGAGTCTAGGACTAGAGGTCATAGCCCCAGATTTAAAGGGCATTCCTTTAAGAAGGAGATGAGGGGGGAATTTCTTTAGTCAGAGGGTGGTGAACCTGTGGAATTCTTTGCCACAGAAAGCTGTGGAGGTCAAGTCAATGGATATTTTTAAGGCAGAGATAGATAAATTCTTGATTAGTACTGGTGTCAGGGGAATGGGGAGAAGGCAGGAGAATGAGGATAGGAGGGAGAGATAGATCAGCCATGATTGAATGGCAGAGTAGACTTGATGGACCGAATGGCCTAATTCTGCTCCTGTCACTTATGACCTTATGTGTCTTTAAAATATTTTAATTGTATCTGCCCCTACCACTTTCTCTAGCAGCTTATTCCACATATGTACCATCCTCTGTGTGAAAAAGGATTATGTCCCCTTCAAATCTTCCTTCTCTCACTTTAAACCAATACCTTCTAGCTTTAGACTGCCGACCCTTAGGTAAAGACTGGCTATTCACCTCATCTGCACATATATGTCTATATGGTCATCCTGTACCCTCTAATGTTCTAGGGAAAAATAACCCAGCATATCGAGCCTCTCCTTATAACTCAAATCTTCCGGAACATTTATCCTCCCCTTATAACTCAAACCCTCCAAAATATCCTCGTAAATCTTTGCTGTATTCCTTCCATTTTAATGACATCCTTCCTGTAGCAGGGCGATCAGAACAGTACATAGTACTCTAATTGTGTCATTACCAATGTCTTGTACAGTTGTAATATGAGATTCTAACTTCTCCACTCAAAGTATTAACCATTTAGTTAATCTGACATCATTGCTGGATCAAAATCCTGGAGTTTTTGACCCAACTGTCCTGTGTATTCTTCTAACACAAGGACTGTAGAAGGAGGTCCCACCATCTTCTCAAAGGAAATGGATTATGAGTATCAATGCCGCTCTTCACAAATACTTTTTACAAATGATAATGGAAGGCATTTACATAAAATTTGTAGATAACCACATCACATTATACCAAGGGGGCAATATTTTTAAAATTAAGTTTTAAGGAACTGATCCCACATGGTTAAACAATATTCATTTTGATATTACTTTTCAGCTAGATATCCAGTCTAAAAGTCTGAAAGCAGATTGTTACACGGAAATTGACAAAGAGGCAGGTAGAGAAAGTGAAAGAGAGAGAGAAGAAAATCTTTTGTTTGGTTCTACCTACCATTCTGAAGTAATTAGCCAAATAAGCTGAGGACCATTGAAGTGCATCATTACGATTTGGAATTTTCCTTAAAGCCATTTTTGCTGGGCTGGTTATTTTTTGCTTGATTTCATATTGTAGCATACAGCTGAGAAAAATAGCTGGCCTTTTCTCTTCCTGTCATACACCACAACCTTCACAGAATCTAGAACGGAAGTGTGTAGCGTGCCAATAGATGAATAAACCAAATAGGGCTCTCAGTATGGTAAACGTTTGCTTCTCTTTAAAATAATAAGATACAGCAAAAAAAAAATTCAGTGGAACTGTACGCTGTCCTCTGTCATGTTATTTAAAAGACTTATTTGTAGAAATGGATGACTAATTTCCTTTGTTACTTCCTCTTCATATTCTGTGGAAATCATGAGGAAGTTTATCAGAAACTGTCCTTTTTCATTTTTTCAAAAGCACAGTGTCCTTGCTTTGAGAAACTGATTAATTCAGTGGTTATTGATTTTGAACTGAATATATTTGGCTGAACAAAATGTGGTAGTTGGACATTTCAACCACTTGCACAAAACATAAAATGATCAACGTCCAGCAAGAATAAATACAAGGGATTATTCTTGATTCAACAAATGATTACATTTAATGATTACTGCAGTTGCTGGAAAGTTAAAATTAAAACAAAAATTGCTGGAAATACTGGGAAAATCAGTCAGAAGCTGTGGAGAGAGAAACAAGGGTAAACATTTTAGTTCAATGAGCTCTTATTGGAACTGGGGAAATTGAGAAATTGATTTCCAACTTTTATATTTTATGCCTTCACCTATGAAGGCAAGCAAGCACATACCTTCTTCACACCCTTATCGATTTGTTTTGTCATTTTCAGCTTACTAATGGACTTGAACCCCTAGGTCTCTTGTTTCAACATTCCGTAACGTCCAATTTATTGTATTTACTGAGGGGTCCCAAACTGAAATGCAGCCCATGCAGAGATCATCCATCACTCCTCCAGAGATGCTGCCTGATCCTCTGAGTTACTCCAGCAGTTTTTGTCTTTTTTTTGTAAACCAGTATCTGCAGTTCTTTGCGTCTACATATTATTTACTGTATATGTCCTATACCTATTTGATCTCCCAAAATGCATCACATCATACTTAGTTTAGTTTAGTTTAGAGATACAGCGCGGAAACAGGCCCTTCGGCCCACCGGGTCCACGCCGACCAGCGATCCCTGCACATTAACACTATCCTACACCCACTAGGGACAGTTTTTACATTTACCAAGCCAATTAACCTACAAGCCTGTACATCTTTGGAGTGGGAGGAAACCGAAGATCTCAGAGAAAACCCACGCAGGTCACAGGGAGAACGTACAAACTCCGTACAGACAGCATCCGTAGTTGGGATCGAACCGGGTCTCCGGTGCTGCATTCGGTGTAAGGCAGCAACTCTACCGCTGCAGCACTGGCCGCCCTACTTCTTGGGATTAAATTCTACCTGCCTTTCTATCTAATCAAAATCCTGCTGTAGGCTCAGGTAACTTTCCTCCCTATCTATAGCACACCAATTTACATACCATCCACAAGCTTACTGATCATGCCTCATACGTTCCAAGTTGGCAATATCACAGACGACAAAGGGATTGATCCGTGTGGTACTCCAGCACTCTAACCTCTAGTCAGAAGACATTTCTACACACCTCTCTGTTCCTATCACCAAGCCAATGTACTCATCCAATCTTTATACTTCCAACCTGCTTTATGACTCTATAAGGCCAGGAAACAACAACTATATTCAATTGTGATGGGCAGTAAGTTCAAGACAATTAGTGATCTCCACATCCAAAGTCAAATTACTTAAAATGTCACAGGTCTCTGGATATATAACAGGAATATGATGCAAATGAGCTTCCATTTGAAGGATTCCTCTAATTTATTTTAGAATGTACTAGGCATTGCTTGTGTAGAACACAAAGTCCTGATGTAACTCAGCGGGTCAGGCACTATCCCCGAAGGACATCAATAGGTGACATTTTGGGTCAGGACCTTTCTTCAAAGTCTTTGGTTCTGAAGTAGGGTTCCAACCCAAAACGGCGCCTATCCATGTCCTCTGGAGATGTTGCCTGACTCGCCGAGTCACTCCACCATTTTGCGTTCTGCACAAGAATCCAGCATCTGCCCTGTATAAGACAATAACTGCAGATGCTGGTACAAATCGAAGGTATTTATTTCACAAAATGCTGGAGTAACTCAGCAGGTCAGGAAGCATCTCAGGAGAGAAGGAATGGGTGACGTTTCGGGTCGAGACCCTTCTTCATACTGATGTCAGGGGGGGCAGGACAAAGGAAGGATATGGGTGGAGACAGGAAGATAGAGGGAGATCTGGGAAGGAGGAGGGGAAGAGAGGGACAGAGGAACTATCTAAAGTGGGAGAAGTCGATGTTCATACCACTGGGCTGCAAGCTGCCCAGGCGAAATATGAGGTGCTGTTCCTCCAATTTCTGGTGGGCCTCACTATGGCACTGGAGGAGGCCCATGACAGAAAGGTCAGACTGGGAATAGGAGGGGGAGTTGAAGTGCTCGTCCACCGGGAGACCAGTTTGGCCAACGCGGACCAAGCCTAGGTGTTGAGCAAAGCGATCGCCGAGCCTGCGCTTGGTTTCGCCGATGTAAATAAGTTGACATCTGGAGCAGCGGATGCAATAGATGAGGTTGGTGGAGGTGCAAGTGAACCTCTGTCTCACCTGGAAAGACTGTTTGGGTCCTTGGATGGAGTTAAGGGGGGAGGTAAAGGGACAGGTGTTGCATCTGGTGTGGTTGTAGGGGAAAGTGCCCGGGGATGGGGTGGTTTGGGTAGGAAGGGACGAGTGGACCAGGGAGTTATGGAGGGAACGGTCTCTGCGGAACACAGAGAGGGGAGGGGATGGGAAGATATGGCCAGTGGTGGGGTCCCGTTGTAGGTGACGGAAATGTTGGCGGATGATTTGTTGGATCCGTTGGCTGGTGGGGTGGAAGGTGAGAACGAGGGGGATTCTGTCCTTGTTGCGAGTGGGGGGAGGGGGAGCAAGAGCGGAAGCTGAGGGATGTAGAAGAGACCCTAGTGAGAGCCTCATCTATAATGGAGGAGGGGAAGCCCCGTTTCCTGAAGAATGAGAACATCTCTGACGCCACAGTCATTTTTTATGGCTTTGCACTTGAGATTCAAGTAGTGTAGTTTTCAGCTTAGGAATGAGTGAACAACATTTAATTTGATTTGACAAACATTATTCAGCCATTATTTTAAACATTTAAGATATCATTATAATATTTTTAAAAGCAACCCCGTGGTTCTTGCATCCTTCCATAATGTCTATGTCCTGATCAGAAAGGTGTAGCTGCTGTCTTTTTCAGGACTTGAAAATGTTACGCTGGTTACAAGCATCCTTCACATAATGGGTCATTTTGTCCCTATAATGTTGATTTCATCCCTCTATGAATGTTCCTCATTCACAGCAACCTGCACTTACTCCATAAGGGAGTCGCATTGCCCGTCCAGTCATCATTTCATAGGGCTTGAGACCCAAGGTGTGCTTTATGGTCTCTCACAATTTCATCAGGATTGCTGGCAGTAAATAATCAATGATAGGACTGATGTCACCTGTCCATGTTCTCCAGGGATGTAAATAATCAATGATAGGACCTTAGCTAATGTGGTTTTGATTGCTTGTTCCATTCTCATTGAGCTCAGGAGAGGTATGATATGCAGTATCACTGTGGGATCTCTAGCAGTTTGCATGTTTCCTCTCTGTGAACTGTGCTCCCTGTTTGGAATCTGTCTGTGGAAGGTTTCCTGAGTTAAATTCCGTTCCGCCATGTTGATAATAGTTTTTGTCAGCAAAACTACAGTCCATGATGTAACGAAAGATACAGTTCACAGAAGATCACAGGCCTGATGTAGTGGTTAGTGTTGTGTAATGATCCTGTTGGTTGCTGGAAGAAGCTTAGTTTAGTTTAGTTTAGTTTAGTTTAGAGATACAGTAAGGAAACAGGTGCAGTTAGGTACAAGGTTCCTTGAAGGTCGAGATGCAGGTAGATAAGGTGGTCAAAAAGGCTTTTGCCGTTTGGCCTTCATCAGTCAGAGTATTGAGTATAGAAGTTGGGAAGTCATTTTGCAGTTGTATAAGACGTTCATGAGACCGCATTTAGAATATTGTGTTCAGTTCTGGGCACCATGTTATAGGAAAGATATTGTCAAGCTTGAAAGGGTTCAGAAAAGATTTACGAGGATGTTGCTCTTGACTAGAGGGCGTGTGCTCTAGGAAGAGGTTGAGTACGCTGAGTCTCTATTCCATGGAGCGCAGGAGGATGAGGGGAGATCTGATAGAGGTATATGAGAGAAATCATGAGAGGAATAGATTGGGTAAATACACAGAGTCTTTTGCCCAGAGTAGGGGAATCGAGGACATTGGTTCAAGGTGAAGGGGAAAAGATTTAATAGGAATCCGAGGGGTAACTTTATCACACAAAGGGTGGTGGGTGTATGGAACAAGCTGCCAGAGGAGGTAGTTGAGGGTGGGACTATCCCATCGTTTAAGAAAGGGTAGACAGGTACATGGATAGGACAGATTTTGAGGAATATGGACCAAGTGCAGGCAAATGGGACTAGTGTAGCTGGGACATTGTTGGCTGGTGTGGGCGAGTTGGGCCGAAAGGCCTGTTTCCACACTGTATCACTCACTCTATGACTCTAACAGGCCCTTTGGCCCACAGAATCTGTGCCGACAAATAATCACCCATTCACACTAGTTCTATCCTACACACGGGACAATTTACAGAAGACAATTAACCTCCAAACTTGCATGTCTTTGGAATGTGGGAGGAAACTGGAGCACCCGGAAAAAACCCGCGAAGTCACAGGGAGAATGTACAAACTCCCTACAGACAGCACCCATAGTCAGGTTCAAACCCTGGGTCTCTGTCTCTGTAAGGCAGCAACTCTACCACAGTGCCACTGAGCTGCAAGCTGCTCTCGAACCTGGTGGTCACAGTTTTTAGGCTTCAATACCTACACCCCGATGATTGTTGCAAAATGACAATGTGACCAGGAAGCTGCCTTTTTGAGGCACACCTCCTATATGTTCCTAGTGTGTAGAAAAGAACTGTAGATGCTCGTTTAAATCGAAGGTAGACACAAAATGCTGGAAAAATAATGGGTGACGTTTCGAGTCTAGACCCTTCAGACTGAACAAGAATATACGTTCCATAAGAAAATAACTGCAGATGCTGGTACAAATCGATTTATTCACAAAATGCTGGAGTAACTCAGCAGGTCAGGCAGCATCTCGGGAGATGCAGATGCTGGTACAAATCGATTTATTCACAAAATGCTGGAGTAACTCAGCAGGTCAGGCAGCATCTCGGGAGATGCTGAGTCTGAAGAAGGGTCTCGACCCGAAACGTCACTCATTCCTTCTCTCCCGAGATGCTGCCTGACCTGCTGAGTTACTCCAGCATTTTGTGAATAAAAAGAATATATACGTTCCTATATGTTCCCTTTGGTGGTGGGGTGGTCAGTACCTGGGATGGACTGGGCAATGTCTCCCACTCCTGGTATCCTCA
This sequence comes from Rhinoraja longicauda, assembly GCF_053455715.1. Taxonomy (NCBI): domain Eukaryota; kingdom Metazoa; phylum Chordata; class Chondrichthyes; order Rajiformes; family Arhynchobatidae; genus Rhinoraja; species Rhinoraja longicauda. Next base: position 43,114,031 of record NC_135966.1, on the reverse strand, counting down.
TAGAACATAGAACAGGGAACAATACAGCAAAAGAATAGGCCCTTCAGCCCACAATGTCTGTACCAAACATGACCATATCTTATCTATCTGCACATAATCCATATCCCTACATTTCCACCATATTCATATTCCTATCCAAAAAATCCAGATACTCACCACCCCCTGTGCAAAAACATTCTGTCAATATGCATGTCTTGTTGATTTTTTCAATAAGTTCCAATGTGCACATTTAAGGAAGAAACTCATTACGCCACAATTGCATCTCCCCCCGGTGGTGGCATTTCAAGACCTTTTTTGGAAAGGATTATAATTAACCATGGCAAATTTTCAAGATCTCTTCTGTTAGAGCTGCATACATTGATGTGTAGAAGTTGGTTTTCAAATCTTTTTGATGCATAAGCAGCCATTTGGGTTTGCTGTAAAAGCCAAACTTCAGATTGATTGTTAACACTATTAAACTGTATTCTCCGTGATGGCATCACAAATGATGAGAGAAAAATGGATTGAGCAGGGAAATCAGGAGGAAGGCACAGTGATTCACACAGTATTGTGTGAAGAAGCTCGCATGGTACAAGGCAGGGCCAGCAGGCTGACTGCTAGAGCAATCACAGATGAACATTACTTCACAGTGAGGGACATGGATATCAGTGTTGCCTGTTGCAGTCTGGGTGGTCAGTCTTCATTCAAAGGATAACTCAATGGAGATTACTTTAAATCATTTAATTGATAAATACATCTCTTGATGCAACTGAACACATCATCAGTGATGTAACCTGGGGTCATTGGGTGTTTTGGGTCTTTCAACATCAGACACCCTCGCCGGGGCGACCCAGCAGTGGTTGATCGGACCACGACTTGTGTTCAGGTGGCATTCGCTCCTCCCCATGGACCTCCTATCCTGATCCAGAGCCATCTCGAGGCTTTCTCCGCTGCCTCTGTGGTGTTCTTGATGGCTCTTCTCCTCTTCATTCCGGTGATGCCCAGTGCACTCAAGGCCTTGTAGAGCGATTGCACTGCAAAACCTCTAGAGCCAACCTCGATGGGCATACACCTTGCCTTCCAGCCCTGCTTATGACAGTCTATGACCAGCTCTTCGTATTTGGTCTTTTTTCTCTCATGGGCCTCCTCCAGACGGTCCTCCCACAGCACTGTCAGTTCCAACAAGACGATGTTTTTGGTCGCCTCTGAGACCAGGAGGATGTCCGGCCTCAGGGTGGTCATGGCGATGTGGTGTGGGAACTTCAACTGTTTCACCAGGTCTACAGAAAGCTGCCAGTCCTGCACAGTTGTCAGGATTCCCAGCAGATTCTTGGCTGCTAAGGTTCTTGGCAGCTGCACTTTACTTTACTTTAAATCATGAATTTTCTGGTTACTATCTGGTTTGCTTCTTGCTCTGTGAAGTGATCCATGAGGTCATGGGAGATGATCTCCTGATCCAATTTCTGATAGCATCATCATGTGCATGGAATATAATGGAAAAAATACATCTATGCTGAAGTAAATCATGTCAGTAAGAATTTCTCAATGGCAGATACTTTTTATGGAAATGGACGCTGAAAAACATTTTTTTATGCAAGATTTACATATAAAGAGCAGGAAAAATGTTTTCCCAATTTTACATACATGAGCAATTAAAGATTCTTCAGTCAGAATTATGCAATCACAGTGCTAATGGGTGGGTTGTTTAAGGATATAGATCCAATGACAATGAATGGATGGCAATGTATTTGCAAGTCAGGATTGTATGTGATTTAGAGGTGAATTTTCGAAACTGGTTTTCCATGCAGATCATAGAATTCTCGGATTTAGGAAATGGTGTCAAAGAAACCTTGGGAACCCTGCCCATTCCCACACTAACTTTTCTCTCCTGTGCCTCGTGAGCTATTTCTCCTCTTCACTCACCATCACTACACCCTCCCCCCCCCCCCCCCCCCAACTTTCCTCCCTCCGGCTTTACACTCCATAACTCGTCAAAATCTCCACCTTGCCTATGTCGATCTATTACCTGCCACGCTTTGTCATGCTTCACTGCTTTTTCAACTTTTCTTCCCCTCTCCACAATCATTTTGAAGAATGGTATTGACCTGAAATGTCACTAGCCCATGTTCTCCAGGTATGCTGTCTGACCCACTGAGTTTTTCCAGCACTTTGTGTCCTTTAGTGTATTAACCTGTATCTGCAGTTCTTTATTTCTACATCATTAAACAGGTAGAGTGTAGAGGGTTAATGAGGAAAACCAAATTTGAGAAGGATTCTCCATATTCCCTCTCATGTTAATGGAGTTGATGACCTTATCGGAAGTCACAAAAGCCATGCGTAATGGTTTGTGGTGTTTTCAACACCTTCCTGGGATATATCACATTGTGGTGATATATCCACTTTGCCTCCTGAAACGTAGAATTTCCACAGACTCTGGAAAGATTACTTAGCCCCTGGGAAAGGGAGGTGAAGGGTATTCTCGCATGACTTTTTTGTAGCAAACAGTCAGGGGCTTCCACCATAACTACCGTAAAATGGACTATTCTCCTTTCTTGAATATGGTGACAATTCTAACATCTGAAATCCATTGGCATGCTCATCCTAGATTCGGGAGGGGGAAGTTATGATTTCAGACAGTGTCTTTTGGCCATGTTTTAGTATTTTAGCAATGAGTTTGTCAGGCTCATAGGCTTGTTGTTCTACAGTGATTTAACATTTTGTTGGGCTGCAGTTTGCTGACATAATAGCAAATAGTGTGCTGTGGGATGCAGTAAAGAACACACACATCTGAGACTGAATCTTGGTTGAGTAGATCTTTAAGCTGCTCACTCCAGTGGCTGTTGAAAGCCTCGCTGTCCCTGGTAAGTTCTCCTTCATTCTTGGCTCTCAGCAGGGTAGGTTGTTGCTCATGCATGACATAGATGAACCGAACAGCACTAAAGAATTCATGAGTTATTATTTTTGGCCAGCTGCTAGATGTCCTGTACTTATTTCAACCACAGGCTGGAATGACTTTAATCCTTCATGTCCAGGCTTAATCTTCAAATGCCTGTTGATTTTTAATCTTTGAGAAGTGATGGTGTTTCAATTCTAAAAACACTGGCTTTTTGTGTTTTGTGTCAGTCTCTGTGTTTACTGATAGAAAAAACAAGGGTCTCTTCATAGATGCAAATTATGGTGTTTTACAGAAGCCAATTAACCTACAAAACCGCACATGTCGAAGGAAACCAGAACACTTGGAGAAACTCCTTGCAGTTACAGGGAGAAAGTAAAACACACTGTAATTCACTTTGTACCTCCTGCAGGCACTATCATATCTGCCTCCACCACTACTCCTGGCAGTACGTGCAGACCCCCATCCCTCTCTGTATAAAAAAAACCTGTCCCACACGTCTCCATTACATTTTCCCTCTCTCATCTTATAGCAAAATCCTTTTGTGGTGGAGGGAGAGAGAAAACGGGAAATTATAGACCATTTAGTCTGACATCAGTGGTGGGGAAGATGCTGGAGTCAATTATAAAAGACGAAATTGCGGAGCATTTGGATAGCAGTAACAGGATTGTTCCGAGTCAGCATGAATTTACGAATGGGAAATCATGCTTGACTAATCTTCTGGAATTTTTTGAGGATGTAACTAAGAAAATGGACAGGGGAGAGCCGGTAGATGTGGTGTACCTCGACTTTCAGAAAGCCTTCGACAAGGTCCCACATAGGAGATTAGTGGGCAAAATTAGAGCACATGGTATTGGAGGTAGGGTACTGACATGGATAGAAAATTAGTTGACAGATAGAAAGCAGAGTGGGGACAAATGGGTCCCTTTCAGAATGGCAAGCAGTGACTAGTGGAGTACCGCAAGGCTCGGTTCTGGGACTGCAGCTATTAACAATATACATTAATGACTTAGATAAAGGGATTAAAAGTACCATTAGCAAATTTGCAGATGATACAAAGCTGGGTGGTAATGTGAGCTGTGAGGAAGATGCTATGAGGTTGCAGGGTGACTTGGACAGGTTGTGTGAGTGGGTGGATGTATGGCAGATGCAGTTTAATGTGGATAAGTGTGAGGTTATCCACTTTGGTGGTAAGAATAGGAAGGCAGATTATTATCTGAATGGTGTCAAGTTAGGAAAAGGGGACGTACAACGAGATCTGGGTGTCCTAGAGCATCAGTCACTGAAAGGAAGCATGCAGGTACAGCAAGCAGTGAAGAAAGCCAATGGAATGTTGGCCTTCATAACAAGAGGAGTTGAGTATAGGAGCAAAGAGGTCCTTCTGCAGTTGTACAGGGCCCCAGTGAGACCGCACCTGGAGTACTGTGTGCAGTTTTGGTCTCCAAATTTGAGGAAGGATATTCTTGCTGTTGAGGGCGTGCAGCGTAGGTTTACTAGGTTAATTCCTGGAATGGCAGGACTGTCGTATGTTGAAAGACTGGAGCGACTAGGCTTGTATACACTGGAATTTAGAAGGATGAGAGGGGATCTTATCGAAACATATAAGATTATTAAAGGGTTGGACACGTTAGAGGCAGGAAACATGTTCCCAATGTTGGGGGAGTCCAGAACCAGGGGCCACAGTTTAAGAATTAGGGTTCGGCCATTTAGAACGGAGATGAGGAAAAACTTTTTCAGTCAGAGTTGTAAATCTGTGGAATTCTCTGCCTCAGAAGGCAGTGGAGGCCAATTCTCTGAATGCATTCAAGAGAGAGCTAGATAGAGCTCTTAAGGATAGTGGAGTCAGGGGGTATGGGGAGAAGGCAGGAACGGGGTACTGATTGAGAATGATCAGCCATGATCACATTGAATGATGGTGCTGGCTCGAAGGGCCGAATGGCCTACTCCTGCACCTATTGTCTATTGTCTATTGTCCATATTTCCACCCTGGAATAAAGGTTCTGACTGTCTATTCTATCTATGCCTCTCATCATTTTATATATTTCTATCGTTTCCCCTCAAAGCCCTGTGTTCTAGAGAAAACAATCCAAATCTATCTAACCTCTCCCTGCAGCTGAAACCCTCTAATCCTGGCAGCATTCTGGTAAACCTCTGAAGCCTCCATCTTTCCTGTAATGGGGTGACCAGAACTGCACACAATTCTCCTAATGCAACCTAATCAAAGTTCTATAGAACTGCATTACGACTTCCTGACTCTTATATTTAATGCCCCTAGCAATGAAAGCAAGCATACCATATGTCTTCTTAACCACCATATCGACTTGTGCTGTCACCTTCAGTGAGCTATGAACGAGGAATCCAAGATCCCTCTGCAAACCAATGCTTTTAAGGGTTTTACCATTAACTGTATACTCTCTCCTGATATTCTGTAATGTCCCGTCAGATCTGTTAGTCTTGTGTTCTGTGTTTAGATTCTCATTTCAGGTCCCTTGACTTCCTGCCATTGTAATTGTCAGCCCCGCCTTGATTGTTTCCACCTGTGTGCCCTTACCTCATGTATATATAGTCCACGCCTCCCTTTGTCCTGTGCCAGTTCGTATTGTGATTCATGTGCTCTCATTCATGTGCTCTCGGTCGTAGTATAACTAGTAAGTAATTTTTGTAACTAATGTTTTTGTAGCTGAGTAAGTTTAGAGTTTTTGGTTCGAATCGCAGTGTTCTTTAATGTGAAAATTAAAGAACGCCTTTATTTTCTCCAAATTGACTCTTGTGTGTGAGTCGTGCGTTTGAGTCCAGTTCCTGTGTGCCCCAGAGCATAACAGAATGAACTGGCCTTAATATGGACTCAGCCGACTCTAAGATTTGGAAATCAGCCCTTGCCAACCAGGGCACTAAGATCCAGCACCAGGAGGAGCAGCTGCGCTCAGTCAGTCACGGGGTGCGCGAGCTGAACGATAGACAAGGCGAGTTCCAGTCATCAGTGACGACCCAGATTAACCACCTCGCTGTACAAAGCCATCAGGTTCTGGCTCGTCTCGACCCAACCTCGGCAGCTTCTCCACTGGCTCACGTTGAACCTTCAGCCGGCCATCCGCCTGCTGTTCCGGCCACACCTGCGAACCCCACGCTGATTCTACGCCTGGCTTCACCAGATAAGTTCTCTGGAGACTCGGAGAATTGTAGATCATTCCTTGTACAATGTGATCTCCACTTCAAGCATAACCCTGCACACTTCCCCACAGACCAGGCCAGGGTAGCATTTATTGTGTCCCATTTGACGGGACGAGCCGCAGCATGGGCCACTGCGGAGTGGTCTCGGGGCTCCACAGTCTGTCAGGATCTAGACCTCTTCCAAAGAACATTTAGCAGTATTTTTGATCACACTTCCTCTGCTAAGGAAGCTTCCCGAGTCTTACTGCAGCTAAAACAGAACACTCGCCCAGTGATAGACTATGCCATTGACTTCCGAACCCTTGCAACAGACAGTGGGTGGAATATGCCTGCACAAGTGGATGCATTCATGAATGGGTTGTCGGAGGCTATAAAGGACAGACTTTCACCTTTTGAGTTACCCAGTGATCTAGAGACATTAATTACCAGGGCTATACGTGTCGCTAACAGGATAAAGGAAAAGGAAAGACACCAGGCTGCTGATCGTCCTCCCAATCACCAGGGGCGCTCCTCCGGGTCCTTCACACCGAAGAAGTCATCGTTCCCTGTCCATCGCTGGCCGGAGAAAACAGCGTCCTCTCAGCCGTCGGAGGAACCCATGCAGCTAGGACGAACCAGGCTGACTCCGGAGCCGCGACAGCGCCGCCTGAAGGACGGAGCCTGCTTTTACTGCGGTCAACAAGGACACCGTCTGACCGACTGCTCGGTAAAAGGGGGTGGCTCACCAGTGAAAAGGAGGACACTGGTGAGCCAATTCCCCGTTTCGGACTTACCTTCTCGACCTCTAACACAGGCCACCCTCACTCTGAATCAGCAAATTGTGACTCGGGGGGTTTTGATCGACTCCGGAGCCAACGAGAGTCTCATGGACTGGACTCTAGCTCGATCGTATAAGGTTAAATCTGTGCCCTTGTTGCAACCTATTGTGGCGAGTGCTTTAGATGGACGTCAGTTGTTTGAGATAACTCATCGTACAGAACCTGTCAAAGTCATGTTCAATGCTAACCATGTGGAGATAATGTCTTTTCACTTGTTTGACTCAGCTCAACATCCCTTGGTCTTTGGTTTCCCTTGGCTGCAGAAACACAATCCTCGGATTGATTGGCGATCTGGTAAGATCAGACGATGGGGGGTTGAGTGCACACAATCATGTCTTGTTGAACCAGTGAACAAAGGGGTGAGTTACGGGAAGATCGGGGCGGTTTTGGGAATAAATGTTCTTAAATCTGAAGAAATAAAGATTTCTAATGATGATGATGACTATCCCGATCTGTTGAAGGTTCCACCCTGTTACCATGAACTGAAGGAGGTGTTCAACAAGTCCAGGGCCACCACCCTACCTCCTTATCGACCTTTCGACTGCGCTATCAACCTGCTGCCGGGGGCCCCTATTCCCAAGGGGCGACTGGACTCCATATCCGGCCCCGAGAGGAAGGCGATGGATGAGTACATTGAGTCCTCCCTGAGGACGGGCATTATTCGCCCATCCTCCTCGGCAGCAGGCGCGGGGTTTTTCTTTGTGGGCAAGAAAGATGGGTCACTTCGTCCCTGCATAGATTACAGCTTCCTAAACGAGATTACGATCAAGAATCGTTACCCACTTCCTTTGATGTCTTCTGCTTTTGAACTGTTGCACAAAGCCAAAGTATTCACTAAACTAGACTTAAGGAATGCATACCATCTAGTGAGAATCAGAGAGGGGGATGAGTGGAAAACTGGGTTTAACACCCCTAACGGGCACTACGAGTATTTGGTGATGCCGTTCGGGTTAACCAATGCCCCCGCAGTCTTCCAAGCTTTTATGAACGAGGTCCTCAGGGAATTTCTCAATGAGTGTGTTTTTGTCTACCTTGATGACATTCTTATCTTCTCTCCAGACATACAGTCTCATGAGCGTCATGTCAAGTGTGTGTTGCAGAAGCTCTTAGCTAACCGTCTGTATGTGAAGGCCGAGAAGTGCGACTTCCACGCAGACACAATGTCCTTTCTGGGCTACATTATATCGGCCGACCACATCCAGATGGACCCTGGTAAGGTCAGTGCGGTGGCCAATTGGCCCACCCCCACTAACAGAAAGAAGGTGCAACAGTTTCTCGGATTTGCAAACTTTTACAGACGTTTTATTAGAGACTTCAGTGCTGTTGCTGCTCCTCTGCACTCTCTCACGTCTTCCAAGACCCAGTTCCAGTGGAATCCTCAGGCCGAAGCCGCCTTCCAGCGCCTCAAAACATTGTTCACCAACGCTCCTGTTCTGACCATCCCAGATCCCCAGAGACAGTTCATTGTGGAGGTGGATGCCTCCAACGAGGGGATTGGGGCGGTACTTTCCCAGAGAGCGGAGGACAACCGGATTCATCCCTGCGCCTACCTGTCACGTAAGTTGACCCCCGCAGAAAAAAATTACGATGTCGGAAACAAAGAACTGCTGGCGGTCAGAGCCGCATTGGGGGAGTGGAGGCACTGGCTGGAGGGGGCCGAGCAGCCTTTTCTGGTATGGACAGATCACAAGAACCTGGAATACATCCGTAAAGCCAAGAGACTCAACTCACGTCAGGCCAGATGGACTCTGTTTTTTAGTAGGTTCAACTTTTCTCTGTCTTACAGGCCCGGTTCCCAGAACACAAAACCAGACGCCCTGTCCCGACTTTATGACCCTGAACCTGATACCAGAGAACCCGAACCCATCCTGCCACTTAACCGTGTGGTTGGAGCGGTGTCTTGGCAGATCGAAACAGATGTGAAGCAGGCTAATGATGAGACTCCAGCACCGAGTGGCTGTCCTACTAACTGTTTGTTTGTTCCTGTGACATTGCGCCCCCAGGTAATCCACTGGGCTCACACGTCCCTGCTCACATGCCATCCAGGTGCCAAGAGAACTGTTTTTGTGGTTAAACAGCGTTTTTGGTGGCCTTCACTTGAGAAGGATGTAGCTGAATATGTGGCCGCCTGCCCTGTCTGCAAGGAGCAAGCCCTCCAGACAAGCCCAAGCGGGCCTGCTGCACCCACTTTCAGTCCCTCAGAGGCCCTGGTCCCACATCTCCATTGACTTTGTTACTGGGTTGCCGGCCTCCAAAGGTAACACAACTGTCCTGACGGTGGTAGACCGATTTTCAAAGATGGTACATTTTATCGCTGTGGCCAAGCTCCCCTCTGCCAAAGAGACGGCAGAGGTAATGATGTCTCACGTTTTCCGTATCCATGGTTTCCCTACAGACATTGTCTCGGACCGAGGTCCTCAGTTTGTGTCCAAGTTTTGGTGTGAGTTTTGTTCCCTCATAGGTGCCACCGTCAGCCTGTCTTCTGGTTACCATCCGCAATCCAATGGCCAGACTGAGCGGATGAACCAGGAGCTCGAGACCTGCTTGCGCTGTCTGATCGCACAGAACCAGACCACCTGGAGCGACCATCTCATCTGGGTCGAGTACGCACGCAACACGCTTCCTACGGCTGCCACGGGACTCACACCCTTCCAGTGTGCCTACGGCTACCAGCCCCCCTTGTTCTCGGCTTATGAGGGTGAGGTGACGGTGCCTTCTGCCCACGCCATGATCCGACGCTGTCGCCGAATCTGGGACGAAGCTCGGAGGGTTCTACTCCGGGGTCAGTCCCGGATGAAAGCGGCAGCCGACCGCCACTGCAGATCCGCTCCGCATTATCGCCCAGGCCAGAAGGTATGGCTGTCTACAAAGGACTTGCCACTTCACGTCCACGCCAGAAAGCTGGCTCCAAGGTTCGTGGGTCCATTTCCCATTTCGAAAGTCATTAACCCTGTTTCGGTCCGTCTACAACTCCCCAGGTCATTAAGGGTTCACCCTACATTCCACGTCAGCAAAATAAAACCGGTCAAGGAAAGTGCACTCGTGCCCGCCTCCAAGCCTCCTCCACCCCCCCGGCTCGTCGACGGTGGTCCGGTCTACACAGTTAAGGCACTTCTTGCAGTCCGCAAGAGAGGTCGCGGTCACCAGTTTCTGGTCGACTGGGAAGGCTACGGTCCTGAGGAGAGGTGCTGGATTCCTGCCAGCTTCATTTTGGACAAAACTTTGATCAAGGACTTTGACAAGACTCATCCTGACCAGCCTGGACCGTCAGGAGTCGGTCCTAAAAGGGGGGGGGGGGTACTGTAATGTCCCGTCAGATCTGTTAGTCTTGTGTCATGTTCTGTGTTTAGATTCTCATTTCAGGTCCCTTGACTTCCTGCCATTGTAATTGTCAGCCCCGCCTTGATTGTTTCCACCTGTGTGCCCTTACCTCATGTATATATAGTCCACGCCTCCCTTTGTCCTGTGCCAGTTCGTATTGTGATTCATGTGCTCTCATTCATGTGCTCTCGGTCGTAGTATAGCTAGTAAGTAATTTTTGTAACTAATGTTTTTGTAGCTGAGTAAGTTTAGAGTTTTTGGTTCGAATCGCAGTGTTCTTTAATGTGAAAATTAAAGAACGCCTTTATTTTCTCCAAATTGACTCTTGTGTGTGAGTCGTGCGTTTGAGTCCAGTTCCTGTGTGCCCCAGAGCATAACATATTCAACCTCCCAAAGTGCATCATGTCACACTTGCTTGGGTTAAACTCCATCTACCACTTCTCCACTCATTTCTGCAGCTGATCTATATCTCACAGTATTTTCTAACAGCAATCCTCGCTGTCTGCAACTCTCCAATTTTGGTGTCATCAACAAAGTTGCTCACAAACCCATCTATTGTGAGCAATTTTGGGCACCATATCTGAGGAAGGATGTGCTGGATCTGGAGAGGGTTAGAGAAGGTTTATAAGAATGTTCCCAGGAATAAGTTAACATATGATGAGCATTTTTCAGCACTGGGTCTGTACTTGCTGGAGTTTAGAAGAATGAGGGGGGACCTCATTGAAATGTACAGAATAGTGAAAGCCTTAGATAGGGTGGATGTGGAGAGGATGTTTCCACAGGTGGGAGAGTCTAGGACTAGAGGTCATCGCCTTAGAACTAAAGGACATTCTTTTAGGAAGGAGATGAGGAGGAACTTCTTTGGTCAGAGGGTGGTGAATCTGTGGAATTCTTTGCCACAGAAAGCTGTGGAGGCTGTCAGTGGATATATTTAAGGTAGAGATAGATAGATTCCTGATTAGTACGGGTGTCCGAGGTTACTCAAGGTAAAGGAACCATTAGGAGATAGTGACCATAATATGGTATGTTTTTATCTGCAATTTGAGAGGGAGAAGATAAAATCAGAAGTGTCAGTATTGCAGTTGAACAAAGGGGACTATGGAGGCATGAGGGAGGAGCTGGCTAAAGTTGACTGGAAAGGGACCCTAGAAGGGATGACAGTGGAACAGCAATGGCTGGAATTTCTGGGAATAATTCAGAAGATGCAGGATCATTTCATTCCAAAGAGGAAGAAAGATTCCAAGGGGAGTAAGAGGCGACCGTGGCTGACAAGGGAAGTAAAGGATAGTGTAAAACTAAAAGAGAAGACGTATAACATAGCAAAGATGAGCAGGGAGCCAGTGGATTGGGGAATTTTTAAAGAACAGAAGGTAACTAAAAAGGCAATATGGGGAGAAAAGATGAAGTACAAAGGTAAGCTAGCCAAGAATATAAAGGCGGATAGTAAAAGCTTCTTTAGGTATTCGAAGAGGAAAAGATTAGTTTAGACAAATGTGGGTCCCTTGAAGACAGAAACAAGTGAATTTATTATGGGGAACAAGGAACTGGCAAACGAGTTGAACAGGTACTTTGGATTTGTCTTCACTAAGGAAGACACAAACAATCTCCCAGAAGTACTAGGGGACAGAGGATCTAGGGTGACGGAGGAACTGAAGGAAATTCACATGTCAGAAAATGGTGTTGGGTAGACTGATGGGACTGAAGGCTGATAAATCCCAGGGTACTCAAGGAGGTGGCTCTAGAAATCATGGACGCATTGATGATCATTTTCCAATAGTCTATAGATTCTAGATCAGTTCCTGAGGATTGGAGGATAGCTAATGTTACCCCATTTTTTAAGAAAGGAGGGAGAGCGAAAACAGGAAATTATAGACCAGTTAGCCTGACATCGGTGGTAGGGAGGCCCGCCTCCTATATGTTCCCTTCGATGGTGGGGTGGTCAGTACCTGTGATGGCCTGTGCAATGTCTAGTGCTGGCTTGAAGGGCCGACTGGCCTCCTCCTGCACCTATTTCCTATTTTCTATGTCTACCACTCCTGGTATCCTCATAGAACATAGAACAGGGAACAGTACAGCAAAAGAATCGTCCCTTCGGCCCACAATGTCTGTGCCAAACATGATGCCAAGACCATTTCTCATCTACCTGCACATAATCCATATCCCTACATTTCCACCATATCCATATTCCTATCCCAAAATTCTAAACACTCACCACCCTCGGTGCATAAAACCTGCCTTTGAACATCTCCTTTAAATTTTGTCCCCCGCACCTTAAAGCTATGTCCTCTGGTTTTTCTATCCTGGGAAAACTTTCTAACTGTCTTTTATCTATGGTTCTCATAATTTTATAGACTTCTCTCAGGTCTCCCTGCAACCTCCAACTTGCCAGAGGAAACCATTGAAGTCTATCTAAACACTCCGTTTAGTGAATACTCCCTAATCCAGGCATCATTTTTGTAAACCTGCTCCTTTCCAAAGCTTTCATACCCTTCTTGTAATAGGACAACCAGAACTGCACACAATACACCAAGTGTGGCCTAACCCAATAACGCTGCACTGACTTCTTGATTCTTATATTCAATGCCCTGACATATAAACACAAGCATTATGCCTTCTTTATCACTCCATTGTAGAGATTCACATGTTGTATAAACACTCAGTTTGTGGCGCGTCGAGAGAGGCCCGAAATAAAGGCGAGGAGCTGGGAATATTGGGGCGTTCGGTTTATTTCTGTTATTAGACTGGTCGAGTCCTTATATACCTAGTACAGGACCGCCCCCCTGGGCTGGTCCATTCCCGTGCCGAGGGGTCGGTAGTGGTATGGCCCGACCCTTGGGAGCCGCCACAAGTTTAATATTTAAACGATGTAGCTCAACAATTAGTACAAGGTGTGTGTTAACGTGTTGACTGTGAGGTGAAGACTAGCTCCGTCTTCCGCTGCAAACCGTCAGCAGACCACCTAAGTCAGCGTTGATTAGTCAGCCCAGATCACGCCAGGTCCACGCGAGTGCTCGAGCTTGAGCTCCACGAACGAAGGTTCGAGACCAAAGTGGCTCGGCCCGCCACATGACCCACCACAGAATCGGAGTATTGGAGGTGGTTAGGCTGTCGAGTGAGGCAGCCTAATCCTGTGTATGTGTCTCCTGTGTTCGGGGTTACAGCTGGTTGAGTTGAGGGTGGGTTTGGTCGTTATGGTGGACGCCCTCTGCAGCGGGGTTGTGCCACCTGTGCTGGTTGGGCAATGTACAAGTGTGCCGGCTTAAGACGGTCCATGGAGATAGTCTCGTGTCTGCTGCCCATATAGATGATGAAAGTCATGGCGTCGTTTTGCAGTACTCTGAAGGGTCCCTTGTAAGCCTTTTGAAGTGGTGTACTTTGGGAATCTCGGCGAAGGAAGACGTACTGGCAGTCCTGGACGTCGGGTGGGACGTACGTGGTTGTGAGACTGTGTCAGGACGTTGGGACTGGAGAGAACGTGCCCACCTTCTCAAGGAGGAGCATCAGCATGGTCGTGGGCGGTTTTTGATATCCACGCGCCGCCGGGATGAAGTCCCCTGGGAATGTAAGAGGGGCGCCGTACACCAGCTCGGCCGAGGAAGTTGCCAGGTCCTCCTTCGGGGCAGTGCGTATGCCTAGCATGACCCACGGCAATTTGTCCATCCAGTCCGGGCCCTGAGCCGTGCCTTGAGGGATGCCTTCAACTGCCGGTGAAAATGTTCCACTAGGCTGTTTGCTTGCGGGTGGTAGGCTGTTGTGTGGCTCAGCTTTGTGCCAGACAGCCAGGCCACTGCTGACCACACCTCGGAGGTGAACTGCGCACCTCTGTCGGAGATGTCCGCCGGCACGCCAAAGCGGGAGATCCAGTGGGGGTGAGGGCACGTGCACAGGTCGCAGTGGAGGTATCCAAGAGCGGGACGGCTTCCAGCCATCTCGTGAATCTATCCACGATGGTGAAGAGGTGGGTGACACCTCTGGATGGGGACAGCAGTCCAACGACGTCAACGTGGATGTGGTCGAAACGCCGGTGTGTCAGGGCGAAGTCCTGCAGCGGCACCTTGATGTGTCGCTGAATCTTGGAGGTTTGACAGGGGATGCGCGTTCTGGCCCAGTTGACGACCTGTTTGCGCAACTCGTGCCACATGAACTTGACTGCCATCATTGCCTTTCTGGTCCAGATGGAAGGGTGAGCTAGACCATGAACCATGTCGAAAATCCGGTGGCGCCAGGCAGCGGGGATGATGGGTCTTGGCTGTCCAGTAGACACGTTGCAGAGGAGTGTGGTGTCAGCGATCCCGAATCGCACAACAGTACGCCTGAGATGGCGGTGCGATAGGCGAGCATCACTTCATCCTCTCGCTGGGCGGCTGCCATGGCTGCGTAGTTGACACCTGGGGGAAAAGCGTGGATGGCATTGATGGCGGTGCGGGACAACGCATCTGTGACCTGGTTGCTCTTGCCTGCGATGTGCTGGACGCAAGTCATGTATTCTGAGATGTAGGTCAGGTGGCACTGCTGTCGAGCTGACCAAGGATCAGACACTTTGGCAAAGGCAAACGTGAGTGGCTTGTGGTCGGTGAAAGCTGTGAAATCCCTGCCCTCGAGGAAGTAACGGAAATGCCAGATGGCCAGGTAGAGAGTGAGGAGCTCCCGGTCGAAAGCGCTGTATTTCTCCTCGGGTGGGGTCTCAGGTGACGACTGAAAAAGACGAGGGGCTGCCAGCTACCATTGCTCAGTTGTTCCAGCACTCCGCCCACGGCTGTGCCAGATGCGTTGACCGTGAGAGCTGTTGGTGCATTGGCCAGTGGATGTACCAGCATCGTTGCCTTTGCCAGCGCTTCCTTGGTGCTATCGAACGCGGTCGTGGCGGGGTCATCCCAAATGAGCTCTTTCGGCTTGTTGGCCAGGGCCTTGAACGGTGGTTGCATGATCCTGGCGGCTGCTGGCACGAAACGGTGGTAGAAGTTGCCCATGCCGACAAACTCTTGGAGTCCCTTCACAGTAGAGGGTTTGGCAAACTTGCAAATGGCCTCGATCTTGGTCCGTGCTGGTTGATGTGGTGGTCGAGGAAGTTGATGGAAGTGAGGCCAAACAGACACTTGGCAAGGTTGATGGCCAGGCCTTGCTCGTTAAGCCTCTGGCAGAGCAGCCGGAGGTGTGCGCGGTGCTCCTGGCAAGAGCGGCTGGCGACGAGGATTTTGTCGAGGTAGATGAACAAGAAGTTCAGCCCACGGCCCACCATGTCCATGAGCCGTTGGAAAGCTTGGGCATGTTCTTGAGGCCGAAAGGCATGCGCAGGAACTCAAAGAGCCCGAACGTGGTGATGAGGGCCATCTTGGGGATGTCATCTGGGTGGACCGGAATCTGATGGCAGCCGCGTACCAGGTCGATCTTGGAAAAAACCTTGGCACCATCCAGGTTTGCCGTGAAGTCCTGGATGTGAGGGACAGGGTACCGGTCGGCTGTTGTGACCTCGTTGAGATGGCGGTAGTCCCCACAGGGTCTCCAGCCCGCAGACGCTTTGGGGACCATGTGATGCGGAGATGCCCACGGGCTGTCTGAGAGGCACACTATGCCCATTTCCTCCAACTTGCAGAACTCGTCTTTGGCCAGTTGGAACTAGTCGGGGGGCAGCCTGCATGGAGCGTGCATGGAGTGGCAGTACAGTGGTGAGGATTATGGTGCTTCACCCCATGCTTGGGGCTGGCCGTTGTGAACTGGGGAGTTATGATGTCAGAGAAATCGCCCAAGATCCTGGCACACTCGTTGTTGGAGAAGATCACCAAGCCGAGGTGGGGCGCAGTCAATTTGGCGTGGCGCAAGGCGATCGACTTGAACATACCAGAATTAACAGGGCATTGTCTTTTCACATCGACCAGCAGGGAGTGCGCTCGGAGGAAGTCGGCGCCCAGTTGTGAGACGTCGGCGATGGTAAAGGTCCACTTGAAGCGACAAGAGTTAAAGTTGAGCATGATCATGTGAACCCAGTATGTTCTGATGTTGCTGCGGTTGGTGGCGGTCAGGGAAGGCCCCTTATTTCCGGAACGAGTGTCGGTGCCCGACTGGGACAAAACACTGAACTCCGCTCCAGTGTCAATGAGAAAAGGCTGCCCTGAATGACGATCCTAGGTGTAGAGGAGGCGATGTTTTTGGCTGGCTGCAGTTGCCACTACCGACAGCTGGCCGAGGCGTTTCCCGGATGCGTACAGGGTGGTCGGCATAGGCGGGCCTCGGAACCCCACCTTTGGTGGTAGTAGCACCACTTGTCCTTGCTGGCGCCGTTCATGACCGACGTCACTACCGCTCCTACCATGGAGGCTGGACCGCCCGTATGACCTGCCATGGCACCGCCGCCACCCGACTGATGGTGGCTCCACCCTGCTGTTTGGCCTGCCACAGCACGTCTGCACTGGCTGCCAACCATCGGGGGTCGGTAAAATCGTCATCCGCGAGGAGCAGGCGGATGTCCTCAAGCATCTGCTGGATGAAGACCTGTTCAGAAAGGAGGCAGGTCTTCGTTCATGAGCACGGACGGTTTGCTGTCACCTAGGCCATCCATGTGCAGGAGTTTTGCCGCCCTGTCGCAGCGGCTGAGACCGAAAGTGTCCTTGAGGAGTGTTCTGATGCCTTCGTACTTGTTGTTGGTTGGTGGCTGGTGAAGGTAATCGATCAGGCGCCTGGCGGAGTCCTGGTCCAGCGCACTGACCACATAGTAGTACTTGGTGACGTTGGTAGTTATCTGGCGGATGTGGAATTGGGCTTCGGCTTGTTCAAACCACACTTGGTGCTGTAATGTCCAGACTTTGGACAGTTTGAGTGAAACTGCGTTCTGCTAATCTGGGTTGTCTCCTCCATGCATGATGAAATCGAAAAGAGGGCGTTTTGGATCGTCGGGGTCACCACTGTGGAGGTTCACGTGTTGTATAAACACTCAGTTTAATATTTAAACGATACAGCTCAACAATTAGTACAAGAGGGCAAGGTGTGTTAATGTGTTGACTGTAAGGTGAAAACTAACTCCGTCAACCGTTGCACACTGCCAGCAGACCACCCACGTCAGCGTTGATTGGTCGGTCCGGATCATGCCAGGTCCACGTGAGTGCTCGAACTTGACGAACGATGGTTCGAGACCAAAGTGGCTCAGCCCGCCACACTATCTATTTGTGATGTCCTGGTTGGGTTGCTCCTGGGCCTGGCCAAGCTGGCCATCCACGACTCACGGCGCCAGGCGGAAGAGGGCTCTGCCTGAGCCAGCTGCCTACCCCTTTTCCGGGGTTACATCCGCGCCCGGGTGGTGTTGGAGAGGGACTACGCGCTGTCCACGGGCACCCTGGAGGATTTCCGGGACTGCTGGGACCGTGGGGGATTGGATGTATCCTGGATAGGGATTGTAATATAATTGTATAATAGTTTCAATTGATATATTTGTTTGTATAGTATTCTGGTGGTGGGTTCTGTTTTGGTTCTGACCGAGGTGCGCAGTTCGCCTCCGACTTGTGGTCAGCAATGGCCCGGCTGCTTGGCACTAAGCTGAACCACACTTTGGCCTACCACCCACAAGCTAACGGCCTCGTGGAGCATTTTCACGGCTCACAGGTCCGGACTGGATGGACGAATTACCATGGGTTCTGCCGGGGCATACGCACTGCCCCAAAGGAGGGCCAGGCAACTACCTCGGCTGAGCTGGTGTACGGCGCCCCACTTACCGGGAGACTTCATCCCGGCGACACGTGGACATCAGGACCCGCCCATGACCATGCTGACGCATCTCCGTGAGAAGATGGGCATGCTCTCTCCAGTCCCAATGTCCTGCCATGGACTCGAACTCTCATATGGACTGGGCGTGACCTGAGTCGACCAATCACACAGTCGGGGGGGGGGGGGGGGGGGCAGGCCATCGTGTGTGGGAGAACAAAGCAATTGGCAGTGAGAATTTGAACTCGGGGATGCGCACGTGAGCAACGGAGCTGTGTCAGTTAATGATTAAACGGAGTGTTTACACAACGCGTGGACTTCTAGTGTCATTATTATATCATTATGATCTTGCCTCCACCATTCCCAGGAGCAGAAAATTGCAGATATTCATTACCCCATGAAAGAAGAAATGTACCTCTGCTTTAAATAATCCATTATTGTGTCACCATGACCCCTTGTTCATGACTCTTCCCATTCATTAGCTTTTAGTTTTAGTTTAGTTTATTGTCACGTATACTGAAAAGCTTTTGTTGCATGCTAACCAGTCAGTGGAAAGACTATACATTATTTTGATCAAGCCATCCACAGTGTACAGATACATGATAAAGGGAATAACGTTGAGTGCAAGATAAAATCCAGTAAAGTCCGATTAAAGATAGTCTGAGGATCTCCAATGAGGTAGATAGTAGCTCAGGACTACTCTCTAGTATATGGTTCAGTTGATAACAGCTGGGAAGAAACTGTCTGAATCTGGAAGTGTGTGTTTTCACACTTCTGTACCTCTTACCCGATGGGAGGGGAGAAGAAGGAGGGCCAGAGTGAGACTCGTTCTTGATTATGCTGGTGGCCTTCCTGAGGTAGCGTGAAATGTAAATGGAGTCAATTGAAGGGAGGTTGGTTCTGTGTAATGGTATGGGCTGCATCCACAATTCTTTGTAGTTTTTTGTGGTCTTGGATGGAGCTGTTCCCAAACGAAGCTGGGATGCATCCCGATAAAATTTGTTCTTTGGCGCATCGGTAGACGTTGGGGAGAGTTGCAGGGGACATACCTAATTTCCCGAGCCTTCTATAGAAGTAGAGGAAGTAGTGTGCTTTCTTGGCCATTGCCCCAATGTGGGTAGTCCAGGACAAATTGCTGGTGATATTTACTCCTAGGAACTTAAAGCTTTCAACCATCTCTACGTTGGTGTCGTCAATGTATGTGTACCACAGTGGTGTTGTCTGCAAATTTGTAGAGTGAATTGGATTTGTACTTGGCTGCACAGTGGTGGGCATATAGGAAGTAAAGAAATCATCCTTGCAAGGCACCAGTGTTGTGGAATATCGTAGAGGATGATTAGGTCTCCAAAGACGTACAGGTATGTAGGTTAATTGACTGGGTAAATGTAAAAATTGTCCCTAGTGTGTGTAGGATAGTGTTAATGTACGGGGATCGCTGGGCGGCATGGACTTGGTGGGCCGAAAAGGCCCGTTTCCGGCTGTATGTGTATGATATGATATGATATTAGCAAGGCCTGTAAGATTTTTCCATTACTTGTTTTGCACTGCGGACTGCCTGTTCAGCCAACCCATTCGACTGGGGATACTCCGGGCTGCTGGTGACGGGAGTAAAGTCCCACTGTTTAGCGAAGTCTTTAAATCGCTGGCTTGTAAACTGCCCAGCATTGTCTGACAAGAGAGTATGTGGTGCTCCATAGACCGAAAAGTGTCTCTTTAGTTTAGTAATAACCGCTGTTGAAGTAGTGGTGCGAAGCAGGTCCATCTCATACCAGCCGGAATATGAGTCTACTCGCACCAGGTACTGTTGACTGTGCCACTCATAAATATCAGTTGCCACCATTGACCAGGGAAATTCTGGAACTGGATGCAGCTGAAGTGGTTCCCTCTGTTGGTGTGGTTTGATACTGTTGCACACAGCACATGATTGTTCCTCCTGATTGACATATTCCATCATCGCAGGCCAGTAGACCATGTCCCTTGCTCTTCTTACTGTGGCTTCTGCCCCAGGATGCCCCCTGTGCATGATGCCGACATACTCTTTTTGTAGTGAGACAGGATAACCGCTTTGTGGCCCTTCATTACGACTCCATCTTCAATGGTTAATTCATCCCTGAAAGGAAAATACGGATGAATAGCATGTGGAAGCATGCGTTGTTTGCTGGGCCATCCATGTTTGATGATGGTAGTGAGTGTCTATAAAGTCGCGTCCTCTGATGTGTGCAACCTCAATTCCTCCAGGTGAGGCGAAGAAATGTGATTGACCACCATAACATCGAAGCTGTTCTTCTCGGCTGCATGCTGGGCTGTAGATTTCCTGGGAGCCCGAGACAGAGTGTCTGCCAGGTACATAAATTTTCTACATTTGTAAACAAGGGTGATGCTGTACTTCTGAAGTCGCAGCATCATCCGCTGAAGTCTTGCTGGAGCCGCATGTATGGGCTTGTTTAGAATGGTGACCAGTGGCTGGTGGTCCGTTTCTATGGTCACAAGCTTGCAATAGACATGGTCGCTGAACTCGGTACACGCAAAAGACACCACCAACAACTCTTTCACAATTTGAGCATACCTAGTCTCAGTGTCCGTCATAGTCCGTGAAACATACGCAACAGGCCTTCCCTTCCTGCAGACATGCCGCACCAAGGCCATACTGTGAGGCATCACAGGTGAGCGTGACTGCCTTATTAACATCATAGTAAGACAGGACAGGTGGGCAAGACATATGCCGTTTCAGTGCGTTAAAGGCATGTTGTTGCTGCTCGTGCCACATCCTGGCAGTATCTTCATGAGTGAGCTGTCGCAGGGGAGCCGATAGTTGGCTGAAATTGGGAACAAATTTACCAAGGTAGTTGACCATCCCCAGAAATCTTTGCAAAGCGGGGACATCTGCCGGCACCATCATCTCAGTGATAGCCGATGTTTTGGAGGGGTCAGCTTTAAGGCCTTAGCTTGTAAAGATGTGCCCAACATAGCTAACCTGATTCACCCAGAACTTGCATTTGAGAGGATTAAGCTTCAAATGCACCTCTGGCACAGTTAAGCACCCGTCTCAAATTTGCATCGTGGTGTGGAGTATCATCTTTAACAGGGGTTAACTGGTGTACATCCTTGCTGAACAAGGCCAGCCCCATTTCCTGACATGCACGAAGTCCTAGCAGTGGCACAGCACCTTCCCGGACAACATAAAATGGAAGTGTGTATAACTGTCCCTCTTGGTGGCATTGCAACTGCACCATTCCAACAGCAGACCTCCCAACATTTGATTTTACAAATTCATAATTTTGATGTCCAAAATTCAGAATTTTACATCAAAATTCATAATATGGCACGTAATGCAACTTTTCAGCAAAAAAAAGTATACACTCCAAAAGCGCATACGCGTTGCGCTACATTCATGTGTGAAAAACGGCTATTATTTCCAACAGTCTGTAGTTCGTGGACTACATGTACAATGTCAGGCCTATCATGAGTATATTCTGCTAGTTATAGAAAGGTTATTGAACAGAAATCCTTTTTACAACACAAAGAATTTTGCTTTTAAATTTTCTATTTTGTTTTATCTTTACACATCCCAAATCTCTTGGTATTGAATAAAAGAACAAAGGTCATGACTGAGTTATGAAGAAAGAGTTTCATTTAAAATTGCACATACATAATTTCATTGAAAACATACATGCTCCAGTGGTCTTCGACAGCAAATCATAACGGTCCATGTCCCCCCCAACCCTACTCGGAAAAATGTGAAGCGAAATCGGAATGGCGGAAATGAAATACGAAAGCGGAAACCTTCCGCCAAATTCGGAAGGGTTGGGAGGTCTGCAACAGGTTTGATTTAGGTGCCATTATACGCAATTAGGGTGGTGGCTTTACTGCACGATTTTAATTGTTCACCATCCTGCAGACACATAAAGGGCTTATTCGACATCACGTTGCACTTAGCACCAGTGTCCACCTTCATTTCTACTGAAACACCATTAACTTGCATGGTGACCATAGCTTGGTCATTTCTTACTCTTTGTGCATCAAACAAATCCAATTGCAGTGTGATCCCATCAACACCAACCGTCTCATCGACTGCTGTCGGTTTGATCTGATTGCAACTGGTGAACAAGCTGTTTGGGTTTCTCCCTGCAATAAGTCTGTTGTGTGAATTTGCAGCAACTCATGAAGTGATTGTGTTTTCTACAGGCATAACACTGCCGGCCAAAAGCTGGACTATTTTCCCTTTGAGCTACATGGTTGCCTCCGCAATTGTTGCAGACAGCAATAAATCGTGTCCCAGCGTTATCTCAGGCTTACGTTCTCTCCGGAACCCAGTCTGAACAGCATCAATACTTGTGGCAGACTGCTGCACAATAGTTAGCTTTTCATTATGCGCTTCGGTCATATCGTGAATTTGACAGGTAGAAATAGCCTTAACCAATGTCAAGTCACAGTCACGCAGAAGTACCTTCCTTAGGTTATCGTCACAAATACCACATACCAGTCTATCTTTGATAAGCTCATCACACAGCCCTCCAAACCTGCAGCTCCTTGCTCGTAACTTTAAAACGTTAACGTATGCCTCAATAGTCTCACCAGCCTTCTGATTGCGGGTGTTGAACTTGTGCCGTTCCATGGTGAGGTTAATTTGAGGGCTTTATAACTCTCGAAATTTCCTCGAGACATTGAGGATCCTCTTTCAATTCAGCGGGGATGACAACCTCTTCTCGGTCTCCTCCGCATACACAAACAATCTTGCACGTTCGATAGCCTCCTGTCCTGATGAGAATATACGCTTGAGTGCATGGTGGCTTGTCGGAGTGTGCAGCTGCGGCGAAAATGTCATATTCCTCCTTAAAGATGCGCCATCTCTCGCCGATGTTGCTGTTGAAGACGAGCGGGTCCAGCCTCTGGAATGCATCAGCCATGTTCGTTTGGCAAACAAACTTTTCAATCTCTCTTGCAGAGAAGGAGAGTGAAAAACTCATGAATCTCAAGTCGATGAAGTTCCGGATTAAAACTTCTGACACCATGTATGAAGTTGTGTGAATCACGACAAGTAGTTTAACTTCATAATGTGCTTTATTAACCACGAGGCTGTAGACCAAAGACAAGGCCTGTACATTCCATCAGAATACTCCCAGTCTGACTGAACCTCAATAGCACTCATACGCTGGATAAGATACTCCAGGAACAGTCTAAACGAATACCCGACATGGATCAGGAATATAGTGACTGATCTACAGGTTGACTGGATTTAATGTATCCCATAATTAGCCTCACAAAGCACTTCATGATGGTGGATCTCAAGGCTACCAGACGGTAGTCGTGAGGCATGAGATCTCGCTTTTTCTTCCGCATTGCGATGATAATGGTCTTCTTGAAGCAGGTACCTCAGAGTGGAGTTGGGAGAGATTAAGAGATGTCCATGAATACTTTGGGTGACGTTTCGGGTCGAGACCCTTCTTCAGACTGAAAGAAGGGTCTCGGCCCGAAACGTCACCCAGAGATGCTGCCTGACCTGCTGAGTTACTCCAGCATTTTGTGAATAAATACCTTCGATTTGTACCAGCATCTGCAGTTATCTTCTTATACTCCATGAATACTTTCACTAGTTGGTTGAGATGTTTTGTGGAAACATCTCAGCATCTACTCTGTCAAGCCCTTTTAGGATCTTACATGTTTGAATAAGGTCACTCTTCATTCTTCTAAACTCTAAGGAATACTGTCTTGCCTCTCTTGACAGAACAATCCTCTCATCCCAGGAATTAGTTTGACAGGCTAGATGCAGGAAGATTGTTCCCGATGTTGGGGAAGTCCAGAACAAGGGGTCACAGTTTAAGGATAAGGGGGAAGTCTTTTAGGACCGAGATGAGAACGTTTTTTTTCACACAGAGAGTGGTGAATCTGTGGAATTCTCTGCCACAGAAGGTAGTTGAGGCCAGTTCATTGGTTATATTTAAGAGGGAGTTAGATGTGGCCCTTGTGGCTAAAGGGATCAGGGGGTATGGAGAGAAGGCAGGTACGGGATACTGAGTTGGATGATCAGCCATGATCATATTGAATGGCGGTGCAGGCTCGAAGGGCCGAATGGCCTACTCCTGCACCTATTTTCCCTTCAGACTGCCTCAAATGCTACAATATTGTTTTTTAGGTAAGGGGATTAAAAGAGTGCACAGCATTTCAAGTGTTGCTTCCCCAGCTGTAACAAAATATTCCTATATTTAAACTCCAAACACTTTTCAATAAAGGCCAACCTGCTGTTTGGCTTCTTAATTATTTATTGGATCTGTTATGAAGGCAAACAGCATATTTGAATCAGCCCTCTGCTTTATTTTGATCTGTGATATTGTGAGAAATTGATGTATTTTTAATTTTTTTTAAATCGAAGGAAACTTTTGTTTGGGAGATACTTAACTCAGATTTAATGTGTGTAATCAAAGGCTTAATTGTAACTCAAAACTGCAAATGTTTGGTGCTATACATGTTAGCTTCTACCCCCAGAAGTTGTCTAGAAGTGTCCTGGTGAGTCCCTATGTAATGCTACCGATTTGCTTACCCAACAAATGCTCTGCAGGGATGGAAAAATTATGGTCTGAGGGAGCGGCGCCGGCCACACTGATCCGTCGATTTGCGCCCATTTCCCACGGGGGACGACTCGGCCATTTAATAGAGGAGTTTATCCAGCTTTCCCTGGATCTCCGGAGCTTTTCCCGAACAGAGATCGGTGAACAATCTTCAAACATGAACATTTTTTACAGGTGATTAAATTCTGGACTTGCGGCAGTGGAGCGAGTCAAGCGGCCGTCGAGTGTGGAGGGAGATGTGGGCGGAGAGAGGGCGGGAGACGGGCGCCGGCCATTTGGCGGCAGCGCATCTCCAGCGCCGCGCGTGCGCCGCGGGCGGCAACCGTTGGCCGCGCACGTGACCCGGCGTGGTCTCCGGGAGAGGGAGAGCCATGAATGTCACCTCCATCGACAAGGACTCCATCAACGACGGCTTCGTCCTTCTTTGCGGTGTCTCGGCGACCTGTGAGTGACCTCGTGCGCCCGGCGACTCGCTCCAAATGGCGATTCACGGCCGGGGCGGGCCAGCGTGTAGATGGGCTATGGTAGGGGAACTGGGAAGGGGAAGGTGGACGATCAGAGGCATCTTTTGAGTGCCCAGTCGTTCCTTGGTATGGACGGTGCAGGTGAGTTGTAACTGCCGCGGGGGGGAGTGAAGGGATGGAAGTTTCAGGGCAAAGCAAAGGACAGCGGGGTAGGAGGTGAAATTAAGAGAAGAGGTGAGTGCCAGCATAAAGAAAGGGTGGTGACCATAGTGCAGCGTGTGATCAGATGGGGTAACAATGTAAACTAATCTCTTCATTCTCACCTCCAGTGACAGTTTTGGGGAAGAACGGTGTCAATACAAATGATGATGGTGATAGAAGACTGTTGACGTAACAGGCAGAAAACAGGGTGTACAAAGTGGTACCTGATACAGTGGTGTTGTTTCTTGACAAGTAATTGCAAGGAAAATACATTAGATTTCACCATAGTTTTTTTTTAATGAATTTACTGGTGAATTTGGTTTTGTGGGTTCCAAGATGACTGATGAGATCATATTTGGAAACGCAGATTCTGTCGCAGATGAGGCAGAAGGTGCCTTGCAAAAGTGGGTGGTTTGTAAGGTGGTGCAATACTTCTGTCATTGATATAGTGTTTTTGTGTGTTCCCAATGCACAAACTCAAAATTTTTAGCCCCATCCCTTGTGTTCCTTTTCAATTATGACAATACTATTTTTCAAGGGGCTTTGAGCATATCCTTGAATTGTTTTCTCTGTTCATCTATTAATCTCATGTACGTTCTCTGAACTAGCCTGTGTTTTTGCCTACTCATGCCAGTTAAGAATGAACAATATTTGATCCATCAAACAATGATATCCATATCTCAAGATTGAACATACCTGTGATTACAATATAAATGCACGGTAGCGCAGCGGTAGAGTTGCTGCTTTACAGCGAATGCAGCGCCGGAGACTCAGGTTCGATCCTGACTACGGGTGCTGCACTGTAAGGAGTTTGTACGTTCTCCCCGTGACCTGCGTGGGTTTTCTCCGAGATCTTCGGTTTCCTCCCACACTCCAAAGACGTACAGGTATGTAGGTTAATTGGCTGGGTAAATGTAAAAAAAATAAAAAAATTGTCCCTAGTGGGTGTAGGATAGTGTTAAATGTACGGGGATCGCTGGGCGGCACGGACTTGGTGGGCCGAAAGGGCCTGTTTCCAGCTGTATATAACAGGTATAACAGAGCTTTATTTGTCGTTCGGCACCGAAGTACCGAACGAAACTACATAGCAGTCATAGAAAAAAAGAACACAAGACACATAACCCCAACACAAACGTCCATCACAGTGACTCCAAACACCGCCTCACTGTGATGGAGGCAACAAAACTTCCACTCTCTTCCCCACGCCCACGGACAGACAGCTCGTCCCCGACCGACCCGCACAGTCCCCGCACCGGGCGCTGAAACGTCCCGCGGCCGAACCGGGCGATGAAAGGCCCGCGACCAAGCCTTGCGCAGCTAAGTCCAGTGGCCGAGCCGCACCGGACGATGTAAAGTCCCGTGGTCGAGCCGCACCAGCGATGTAAAGTCCCGTGGCCGAGCCGCACCGGGCGATGTTAAGTCCCGCAGTCGAGCCGCACCAGCGATGAAAAGACCCGCAGCCGAGCCGCACCGGGCGATGTTAAGTCCCGCAGCCGAGCTGCACCGGGCGATGTTAAGTCCCGCAGTCGAGCCGCACCAGCGATGTAAAGTCCCGCGGCCGAGCTGCACCGGGCACTGTTAAGTCCAGCGGCCAAGCCGCACCGGGCGATGTAAAGTCCAGCGGCCAAGCCGCACCGGGCGATGTTAGGCCCCGCAGCCGAGCCGCACCCCGCGCCGTGAGGAAGAGAAAAGTTCCCCCCCCCCCACACCACCACCCCCTCCCACACATACACAACCAAAAAAATATTTAAAAACCATCCCAACACCGACACACAACAAAAAAAAAAAGGAAAAAAGACGAACAGACTGCTAGTCAGCCGCTGCCGTTAGGCGCCACCACTTCCGGTATCATATATATGATATGATATGATAACTAATTCTACATAGACATGCTGACCAAGGTGCCCTTTCTAAGTTAGTCACATTTGCTCTTGTTTGGCCCATATCCCTGCAAAAGTTTTCCTATCCATGTACTTTTCCAAATGTCGTCAACATGTTGTAATTGCACCTGTCTCAATTACTTCCTCTGACAGTCTGTTTCATATAAACCTACTACCCTACCATCTATTGTGTGTAGAAAAATTACCCCTCCAGGTTTAGTTTTGTTTAGAGATACAGCACCGAAACAGACCCTTCGGCCCACCGAGTCCGCAGGGACAATTTACACTTATACCAAGCCAATTAACCTACAAACCTATACATCTTTGGTATGTGGGAGGAAACCGAAGGTCTCGGAGAAAACCCACACAATCACGGGGAGAAGATACAAACTCTTTACAGACAGCACCCGTCGTCAGGATCTAACGCAGGTCTCCGGCACTGCAAGTGCTGTAAGGCAGCAACTCTACTGCTGTGGCACCTTTCCTTTTGAATCTTTCTCAATAGACAATAGGTGCAGGAGTAGGCCATTCGGCCCTTCGAGCCAGCACCGCCATTCAATATGATCATGGCTGATCATTCTCAATCAGTACCCCGTTCCTGCCTTCTCCCCGTTCCCCCTGACTCCGCTATCCTTAAGAACTCTATCTAGCTCTCTCTTGAATGCATTCAGAGAATTGGCCTCCACTGCCTTCTGAGGCAGAGAATTCCACAGATTCACAACTCTCTGACTGAAAAGGTTTTTCCTCATCTCCGTTCTAAATGGCCTACCCCTTATTCTTAAACTGTGGCCCCTGGTTCTGGACTCCCCCAACATTCTCCTCTGCTCTTAAACCCATGCTCTTTAGTTCTTGATTCCACTACCCTGGGAAAATGCTTGGTGCGTTTCCGTTAACCCCCTCATGATTTCATACACCTCAATAAGATCACCCACTATGTGCCAAAGTCCTAGCTTTCCAACCCCTCTACATTTCAGGCCCTTGCATTCTGGCAGCATCATTGTAAATCTGCTCTGCACTCTTTCCAGCTTGATGTCATTTCATATTGCAGGCTGTCTAAATGTCTGAATGCAAGACACAACAATCTGCAGATGTTGGAATCTTGAACAAAACATCAGGTGCTGTTCAAGCAGCATCTGGGAAAGGAATGGGCAGGGGAATTATCGGGTGGGGATCCTTCTTCAGCCTGATAGGAGTGGAGTGGAGGGGGGTAGGGTGGCAGCACTAAACCTAATAAAGAAGACGTGGACACAGGTGAGATAGGTTTAATCGTAGTTGGATGAAGTAACAAAGGTTGGAGATGAAATGGCAACAAAAGAGTGTTGACATAAAGTCAAGTGTTTTATTGTCAAATGTCCCAGATAGAACAATGAAATTCTTAATTGCAGCAGCACATCAGAATATGTAAACATAGTACACTGAGACTAAACAATATAATAAACGAGAGAGAGAGAAAAAGTTCAGTGTGTATATATACACATACTCACAAATACACACATATATGTATATATATATATAGATCATGTGTACATATATACACCCACACATATGTACAGAGAAAAACAAACAATAAGTGCAATAATAACAATAATAGTCTATGTAGTTCAGAGCTTATTTGAGGTTGTAGTGTTGCAGCAGTGTGCTGGGTCCAGGAAAGATCTTCGGAAATATGCACGCCCAGGAATTTGAAGTTTTTGACTCTGCACCATATAAACAGGATTGTGGGTCCTCATCCTTCCTCTTCCAAAGTCCACAATCAGTTCATTTGTCTGACTGATATTGAGAGCCAGGTTGTTGTGCTGGCACCATTTGGTCAATCGATCGATCTCACTTCTGTACTCTGACCCATCACCATCTGTAATTCGTCCAACAACGGTGGTGTCGTCGGCGAACTTGATGATGGAGTTCACACTCAGTCCGGCTATTCAGTCGAGAATATAGAGCGAGTAGTGCAGAGGGCTGAGCACACAGCCTTGAGGTGCTCCCGTACTGATTGTTATTGAGGAAGAAGTGTTTCTACCAATTAGAACAGACTGTGGTCTGGTGATCAGGAAGTCTAGGATCCAATTGGAGAGGGACCCGCAAAGACCTAGTTCCCATGAACTTGGCAACCAGCTTGGAGGGGATAATGGTATTGAAAGCTCAGCTGGAGTCTATAAACAACAGCCTGACGTATATGTTTTTATTGTCCAAGTGGTCCAGTGCAGAGTGGAGAGCCAGTGAGATTGCATCCTCAAGTCAAGTCAAGTTAAGTTAAGTTTATTTGTCACATACACATAAATGTGCAGTGAAATGAAAGATTACCCACAGTCCAACAATAAAAATAAGCAATAACACACACAATCAAACAAAGAGAAACATTCATTACAGTGCGTCTCCTCCAGTCACCTCCTCACTGTGATGCAAGGCCAGAATGTCTTTTTCTCTTCCCTGCCGTCTTCTCCCACGGTCAGGCTGTTGTAGTTGCCACGTTCCAGGCCGCGCAGGAAGGTGAAAGGTCCTCAGCGGGCCGACCCAAGCCCCGCGATCCGGGGCGGGTGAAGACGCTGCCGCTGCACGTCGGGGCGGTCGGGGCTCCCGACATTGATGCCCCCGCCGGGCAGAGAAAATCCCGCGGCCTATTACTGGCCGTGCCGTCGGTGAAAGGTCCGCGGCGGGCCGACCCAAGCCCCACGATCCGGTGCGGGCGAAGACGCTGCTGCTACTGGAGCTCCCGATGTCGGCCCCGACCCAGGGCAGGGACTGCGAGCTTCTGACGTCCACGCGGCCGGAGCCTCCACAGGCAAGTCCCAGGTGGAGGCCGCCAGCTCCAGGTGCATGGCTGATGGCAGGCCGCAGCGGGAACGGAGACACGGCCCAGAGAGACAACTTTACATTTACAGTTCCCGCCAACCCCCCCCCCCCCCCCCCACCCATAGTACACAACCCAAAAAAAACGACATCACATTCACAGTACAATCAAGACAAAAAAACAACATAAAAACACAAAGACAGACCGCCTCCATTGACCTGTTGTGGCAGTAGGCAAACTGTAGTGGGTCGAGGTACTTGTTGAGGTAGAAGTTAATATGCACCATAGGTAGGAGTTGATATGCACCATAACAACCTCTCAAAGCACTTAATCACCCAGGACGTTAGTGCCACCGGTCAATAGTTGTTGAGGCACATCACCTTACTCTTCTTGGGCACTAGTATTATTGATGCCCTCTTAAAGAAGGTGGGAATCTCAGACCTCAGTAATGACAGGTTGAAAATGTCCACAAAAACTCCAGCCTGTAGGTCTGTACAGGTTTTGAGAACTTGACTAGGTATACCATCAGGTCCAGACACTTTCTGAGGGTTCACCCTCCTGAAGGATCTTCTGACGTCGGCCTCTGTGACTGTGACTTTGACTTTATGGGGGCTCAGGAAGGCACATCAGTGTTCTCCCTATCAAAGCGTGCGTAGAACGCATTGAGCTCGTCAGGGAGTGATGCTTCGCTGTCGCTTGAGCTGCCTCCTGATTTCGCCTTGTAGGAAGTGATGGCATTCAAGTCCTGCCACAGTTTCTGAACATCCGTCTCATCCTCCAGCTTAGAGTGAAAATCCCTTTTGGTCAGCCTCATCTTGTGCAACTGTAACATAACTTTCCACTAAGTATATTCAATTTTCTGACTGTTGAACATGCCGAAAGCCTTATTCGCCATTCAATCTACCTGTGACGTCACTTTCAGTGAACTATGTATTTGTTTTCCTAGATACATCTGCTCATGAAATAATTTCACAACCAAATAGTAAAATTGCCAGTACTTTATGCAACATTATCTCCAAAGCAACTAAAATCTGTAATTTTTAACCACAAATCTTGTCTAGAGAAATATTTAATGTATTTACTTAAATTATTTCAAGCCAAAAAAAATATTTTCAGATCAACTACTTCACAGGTCAAAGATAGACACACAATGCTGGTGTAACTCAGCGGATCAGGCAGCAACTCTGGAGAAAATTGATAGGTGATCCAAAACATCTCCTATCAATTTTCTCCCAAGATGCTGCCTGATCCACTGGGTTATTCCAGCATTTTGTGTCCTTATTTTGGTATAAACCAGCATCTGCAGTTCATTCTCCAGTCCTATTGGATCCAAAACATCACCTATTCATTTCCCCCCAAGATGCTGCCTGATCCACTGAGTTATTCCAGCAATTTGTGTCTATCCTTGGTATAAACCAGCATCTGCAATTCATTCTCCAGTCCTATTGCCCACTCTCCATTTCTCCGGAACCTCACCAGTGCCTAGAGAAAAAAAAAGGTCCTCGTCAAGGCCCCCACAAGCGCCTTGCTTGCCTCTCTCAATAAACTGGGAGAGATCCCATAAGGCTCTGAGGAGTTGTCCACCGTAATGCTCTTCTAGAGCCTCAGCAGCACCTCCTTCCTAGCCCTAGCATAATTGTATACTCCACACTGATCTTGCTGTCCATCTTTCTCCTTGATAAATACAGAGGCAAAGTACTCATTTCATTTGTGCGAATTTTATATCATAATCGTAAGTGATTAGCTTCAATCTGAAATCTGGATCTAAAATCTGAATAGAACATACCTCAAAAATATCAGATGTGAGTTGACTGAAACTCAACTATGAGGACTTTATAATGGACACTATAAACCTGAAAGTTGTGGAAGAAAGATCCGCTGAGCAATTAATGTCTGTGATAGGAAAGGTTCAGATGGATATGGGCAAAACACAGGAAGTTGGGACTAGTGCAGATGAGCATCTTGGTGCATAAGCAAATTAGGCTGCAGGGCATGTTTCCATGTGTGATTCTATAACAGTCTGGGTGACCATGTTTGATGGTGGAGTTATGATGCAAAAGGAATTATGAGAGCTGAGAGCTCACGTCTGGTCTCTGTGTGTGAGAGAGGTAATTTGCCAGACTCCAACAGCACTATCCTTGTCATCTGTTTTAATGATTATATCAAGATTGATTCTTAGTGATTGAAGTGTTGCAAATGCAGATGGGACAGATTTCATTGACCAAATTTACTTTTCTTTTTTTTTTGTTGTTTTTTTTTGGTTTTGTTTTTTGAAAAGCATATGTACAAATAGAAATAAAAAACACATTTGTTACAGAGTTCTTACATAGCTTCAATTTTTAAATTTTTAAAGAGAGAAAATAAAAAAAATAAAAAATATAAAGAAGAAAGGAAAAAAAAAAAAAGTAAGAAAAAAAAACTATAAACTATTGGGAAGAGAGAATAAGAGGATTAAAAAAAAAAGATATAACTATAAAAATTAAAGGGAGTAGATCCGGGAGACAATAGCCACAGTTGTACATCCAACCCCTAACTCAAGTTTCAACTTTTAATTTTAAATTTTTATTTTAGTCCTGTGCCAAACCCATTTACTTTTCTAAAAATTCAATAAATGGAGACCATATTTTTAAAAATAACTCAGGTTTGTCAATTAAGGCAAATCTTATTTTTTCCAAATGAAGGGTCTCTGTCATTTCCGTAGTCCACATTTTAATTGTGGGGGTTATTGGTTTTTTCCAAAATTTAAGTATTAATTTTTTCGCAGTTATTAGACTGTAATCAAGAAAATGTACCTGACTTGTTGTAAAGTTTGTAGTATGTTCTGATAATCCTAATATAATTAATTTTGGATCCATATCCAATTGCTGGTTAATAACTTTAGAAACTATTTTAAAAATCTCCAACCAGAAGTTTTGCATTTTTATACAAGTTACGAAAATATGAGTTAAATTAGCTTCTTGAAATTGACATTTATCACAAATAGGAGAGATACTAGGAAAAATCCTATTTAATTTCGTCTTCGAATAATGTAACCTATGTATTATTTTAAATTGTATTAAGGAATGTCTAGTATTTAATGAACATTGGTGTATATGTTGTAAACTTTCATCCCATATATCTTGCATTATGAGGTGATTCAATTCGTCCTCCCATGCTCGTCTATAAGATTCTGATGACGGAATGTCAGTGTCTAGGAGAGTATTATAAATAAAGGATATTAATTTATTTGAATTATAATGTCGATTCAGGCATACATCAAGTGTTTCTAGACCTCTAAACTTATATTCCTGCATGTGTAATTTTACATAATCTCTAAGTGTAATGTCCCGTCAGATCTGTTAGTCTTGTGTCATGTTCTGTGTTTAGATTCTCATTTCAGGTCCCTTGACTTCCTGCCATTGTAATTGTCAGCCCCGCCTTGATTGTTTCCACCTGTGTGCCTTTACCTCATGTATATATAGTCCACGCCTCCTTTTGTCCTGTGCCAGTTTGTCTTGTGATTCATGTGCTCTGATTCATGTGCTCTCGGTCGTAGTATAGCTAGTAAGTAATGTTTGTAACTAATGTTTTTGTAGCTGAGTAAGTTTAGAGTTTTTGGTTCGAATCGCAGTGTTCTTTAATGTGAAAATTAAAGAACGCCTTTATTTTCTCCAAATTGACTCTTGTGTGTGAGTCGTGCATTTGAGTCCAGTTCCTGTGTGCCCCAGAGCATAACAGAACGAACTGGCCTTAATATGGACTCAGCCGACTCTAAGATTTGGAAATCAGCCCTTGCCAACCAGGGTACTAAGATCCAGCACCACGAGGAGCAGCTGCGCCCAGTCAGTCACGGGGTGCGCGAGCTGAACGATAGACAAGGCGAGTTCCAGTCATCAGTGACGACCCAGATTAACCACCTCGCTGTACAACTCCATCAGGTTCTGGCTCGTCTCGACCCAACCTCGGCAGCTTCTCCACTGGCTCACGTTGAACCTTCAGCCGGCCATCCGCCTGCTGTTCCGGCCACACCTGCGAAACCCACGCTGATTCTACGCCTGGCTTCACCAGATAAGTTCTCTGGAGACTCGGAGAATTGTAGATCATTCCTTGTACAATGTGATCTCCACTTCAAGCATAACCCTGCACACTTCCCCTCAGACCAGGCCAGGGTAGCATTTATTGTGTCCCATTTGACGGGACGAGCCGCAGCATGGGCCACTGCGGAGTGGTCTCGGGGCTCCACAGTCTGTCAGGATCTAGACCTCTTCCAAAGAACATTTAGCAGTATTTTTGATCACACTTCCTCTGCTAAGGAAGCTTCCCGAGTCTTACTGCAGCTAAAACAGAACACTCGCCCAGTGATAGACTATGCCATTGACTTCCGAACCCTTGCAACAGACAGTGGGTGGAATATGCCTGCACAAGTGGATGCATTCATGAATGGGTTGTCGGAGGCTATAAAGGACAGACTTTCACCTTTTGAGTTACCCAGTGATCTAGAGACATTAATTACCAGGGCTATTCGTGTTGATAACAGGATAAAGGAAAAGGAAAGACACCAGGCTGCTGATCGTCCTCCCAATCACCAGGGGCGCTCCTCCGGGTCCTTCACACCGAAGAAGTCATCGTTCCCTGTCCATCGCTGGCCGGAGAAAACAGCGTCCTCTCAGCCGTCGGAGGAACCCATGCAGCTAGGACGAACCAGGCTGACTCCGGAGCAGCGACGGAGCCTGCTTTTACTGCGGTCAACAAGGACACCGTCTGGCCGACTGCTCGGTAAAAGGGGTGGTTCACCAGTGAAAAGGAGGACACTGGTGAGCCGTCCCCGTTTCGGACTTACCTCCTCGACCTCTGACACAGGCCACCCTCACTCTGAATCAGCAAATTGTGAGTCGGGGGGTTTTGATCGACTCCGGAGCCGACGAGAGTCTCATGGACTGGACTCTAGCTCGATCGTGTAAGGTTAAATCTGTGCCCTTGTTGCAACCTATTGTGGCAAGCGCTTTAGATGGACGTCATTTGTCAAGTCAAATCAAGTCAAGTCAAATTTATTTGTCACATACACATACTCGATGTGCAGTGAAATGAAAGTGGCAATGCCTGCGGGTTGTGCACAAAAAGAATTACAGTTACAGCATATAAATAAAGTTAATAAGTTACTAAACATAGCACAAAAAGTGTCGACAAAAATTTAGTCTCTGGGGTTATCAAAGTTGACAGTCCTGATGGCCTGTGGGAAGAAGCTCCGTCTCATCCTCTCCGTTTTCACAGCGTGACAGCGGAGGCGTTTGCCTGACCGTAGCATCTGGAACAGTCCGTTACTGGGGTGGCAGGGGTCCCTCATGATCTTGCTTGCTCTGGATCTGCACCTCCTGATGTATAGGTCCTGCAGGGGGACGAGTGTAGTTCCCATGGTGCGTTCTGCCGAACGCACTACTCTCTGCAGGGCCATCCTGTCCTGGGCAGAGCTGTTCCCAAACCAGACTGTAATGTTGCCGGACAGGATGCTCTCTACAGCCCCAGAGTAGAAGCAATGAAGGATCCTCAGCGACACTGAATTTCCTCAGTTGTCTAAGGTGGTAAAGGCGCTGCTTAGCCTTACCCACCAGTGCGGCAATGTGCGTTGCCCACGTCAGATCCTCTGCGATGCGGACTCCCAAGTATTTGAAACTGCTCACCCTATCCACAATAGACCCATTTATCTCCAGTGGTGTGTACGTCCTTGGAAGTTTAGCCCTTCTGAAGTCCATAATCAGCTCCTTTGTTTTAGTGACATTCAAGAGGAGGCTATTGTCCTGACACCAGAGTGCCAGATCAGCCACCTCCTCCCGGTAGGCCTTCTCATCGTTGTTGGAGATCCGGCCCACCACCACAGTGTCATCAGCAAACTTGATGATGGAGTTTGAGCTGAACCTGGCCCTACAGTCATGTGTGTACAGGGAGTACAGTAGGGGGCTAAGCACGCAGCCCTGGGGGGATCCTATGCTCATCGTACAGAACCTGTCAAAGTCATGTTCAATGCTAACCATGTGGAGATAATGTCTTTTCACTTGTTTGACTCAGCTCAACATCCCTTGGTCTTTGGTTTCCCTTGGCTGCAGAAACACAATCCTCAGATTGATTGGCGATCTGGTAAGATCAGACGATGGGGGGTTGAGTGCACACAATCATGTCTTGTTGAACCAGTGAACAAAGGGGTGAGTTACGGGAAGATCGGGGCGGTTTTGAGAATAAATGTTCTTAAATCTGAAGAAATAAAGATTTCTAATGATGATGATGACTATCCCGATCTGTCGAAGGTTCCACCATGTTACCATGAACTGAAGGAGGTGTTTAACAAGTCCAGGGCCACCACCCTACCTCCTCATCGACCTTTCGACTGCTCTATCAACCTGCTGCCGGGTGCCCCTATTCCCAAGGGGCGACTGTACTCCATATCCGGCCCCGAGAGGAAGGCGATGGATGAGTACATTGAGTCCTCCCTGAGGACGGGCATTATTCGCCCGTCCTCCTCGGCAGCAGGCACGGGGTTTTTCTTTGTGGGCAAGAAAGATGGGTCACTTCGTCCCTGCATAGATTACAGCTTCCTAAACGAGATTACGATCAAGAATCGTTACCCACTTCCTTTGATGTCTTCTGCTTTTGAACTGTTGCACAAAGCCAAAGTATTCTCTAAACTAGACTTAAGGAATGCATACCATCGAGAATCAGAGAGGGGGATGAGTGGAAAACTGGGTTTAACACCCCTAACGGGCACTACGAGTATTTGGTGATGCCGTTCGGGTTAACCAATGCCCCCGCAGTCTTCCATGCTTTTATGAACGAGGTCCTCAGGGAATTTCTCAATGAGTGTATTTTTGTCTACCTTGATGACATTCTTATCTTCTCTCCAGACATACAGTCTCATGAGCGTCATGTCAAGTGTGTGTTGCAGAAGCTCTTAGCTAACCGTCTGTATGTGAAGGCCGAAAAGTGCGACTTCCACGCAGACACAATGTCCTTTCTGGGCTACATTATATCGGCCGACCACATCCAGATGGACCCTGGTAAGGTCAGTGCGGTGGCCAATTGGCCCACCCCCACTAACAGAAAGAAGGTGCAACAGTTTCTCGGATTTGCAAACTTTTACAGACGTTTTATTAGAGACTTCAGTGCTGTTGCTGCTCCTCTGCACTCTCTCACGTCTTCCAAGACCCAGTTCCAGTGGAATCCTCAGGCCGAAGCCGCCTTCCAGCGCCTCAAAACATTGTTCACCAACGCTCCTGTTCTGACCATCCCAGATCCCCAGAGACAGTTCATTGCGGAGGTGGACGCCTCCAACGAGGGGATTGGGGCGGTACTTTCCCAGAGAGCGGAGAAGGACAACCGGATTCATCCCTGCGCCTACCTGTCACCTAAGTTGACCCCAGCAGAAAAGAATTACGATGTCGGAAACAAAGAACTGCTGGCAGTCAGAGCCGCATTGGGGGAGTGGAGGCACTGGCTGGAGGGGGCCGAGCAGCCTTTTCTGGTATGGACAGATCACAAGAACCTGGAATACATCCGTAAAGCCAAGAGACTCAACTCACGTCAGGCCAGATGGACTCTGTTTTTTAGTAGGTTCAACTTTTCTCTGTCTTACAGGCCCGGTTCCCAGAACACAAAACCAGACGCCCTGTCCCGACTTTATGACCCTGAACCTGATACCAGAGAACCCGAACCCATCCTGCCACTTAACCGTGTGGTAGGAGCGGTGTCTTGGCAGATCGAAACAGATGTGAAGCAGGCAAATGATGAGACTCCAGCACCGAGTGGCTGTCCTACTAACTGTTTGTTTGTTCCTGTGACATTGCGCCCCCAGGTAATCCACTGGGCTCACACGTCCCTGCTCACATGCCATCCAGGTGCCAAGAGAACTGTTTTTGTGGTTAAACAGCGTTTTTGGTGGCCTTCACTTGAGAAGGATGTAGCTGAATATGTGGCCGCCTGCCCTGTCTGTGCAAGGAGCAAGCCCTCCAGACAAGCCCAAGCGGGCCTGCTGCACCCACTTTCAGTCCCTCAGAGGCCCTGGTCCCACATCTCCATTGACTTTGTTACTGGGTTGCCGGCCTCCAAAGGTAACACAACTGTCCTGACGGTGGTAGACCGATTTTCAAAGATGGTACATTTTATCGCTGTGGCCAAGCTCCCCTCTGCCAAAGAGACGGCAGAGGTAATGATGTCTCACGTTTTTCGTATCCATGGTTTCCCTACAGACATTGTCTCGGACCGGGGCCCTCAGTTTGTGTCCAAGTTTTGGAGTGAGTTTTGTTCCCTCATAGGTGCCACCGTCAGCCTGTCTTCTGGTTACCATCCGCAATCCAATGGCCAGACTGAGCGGATGAACCAGGAGCTCGAGACCTGCTTGCGCTGTCTGATCGCGCAGAACCAGACCACCTGGAGCGACCATCTCATCTGGGTCGAGTACGCACGCAACACGCTTCCTACGGCTGCCACGGGACTCACACCCTTCCAGTGTGCCTACGGCTACCAGCCCCCCTTGTTCTCGGCTTATGAGGGTGAGGTGACGGTGCCTTCTGCCCACGCCATGATCTGATGCTGTCGCCGAATCTGGGACGGAGCTCGGAGGGTTCTACTCCGGGGTCAGTCCCAGATGAAAGCGGCAGCCGACCGCCACCGCAGATCCGCTCCGCATTATCGCCCAGGCCAGAAGGTATGGCTGTCTACAAAGGACTTGCCACTTCACGTCCACGCCAGAAAGCTGGCTCCAAGGTTCGTGGGTCCATTTCCCATTTCGAAAGTCATTAACCCTGTTTCGGTCCGTCTACAACTCCCCAGGTCATTAAGGGTTCACCCTACATTCCACGTCAGCAAAATAAAACCGGTCAAGGAAAGTGCACTCGTGCCCGCCTCCAAGCCCCCTCCACCCCCCGGCTCGTCGACGGTGGTCCGGTCTACACAGTTAAGGCACTTCTTGCAGTCCGCAAGAGAGGTCGCGGTCGCCAGTTTCTGGTCGACTGGGAAGGCTACGGTCCTGAGGAGAGGTGCTGGATTCCTGCCAGCTTCATTTTGGACAAGACTTTGATCAAGGACTTTGACAAGACTCATCCTGACCAGCCTGGACCGTCAGGAGTTGGTCCTAAAGGGGGGGGTACTGTAATGTCCCATCAGATCTGTTAGTCTTGTGTCATGTTCTGTGTTTAGATTCTCATTTCAGGTCCCTTGACTTCCTGCCATTGTAATTGTCAGCCCCGCCTTGATTGTTTCCACCTGTGTGCCCTTACCTCATGTATATATAGTCCACGCCTCCCTTTGTCCTGTGCCAGTTCGTCTTGTGATTCATGTGCTCTGATTCATGTGCTCTCGGTCGTAGTATAGCTAGTAAGTAATGTTTGTAACTAATGTTTTTGTAGCTGAGTAAGTTTAGAGTTTTTGGTTCGAATCGCAGTGTTCTTTAATGTGAAAATTAAAGAACGCCTTTATTTTCTCCAAATTGACTTGTGTGTGAGTCGTGCGTTTGAGTCCAGTTCCTGTGTGCCCCAGAGCATAACACTAAGTTGTAAATATCTAAAATAATTATTAACATGTAATCCGTAGTTCCGCTGTAAATCCTGAAAAGAAAGAAAAGTTCCCTTATGATAAAGATCTCCCACCCTTTTAATTCCATAACTTTTCCATTGAGCAAATCCTCTATCTAAGACAGATGGTTTAAAAGAAGGGTTATTCGCAATAGGAAGGAAAACAGATAATTTACTCAATTTTAACGTAAGATTTAATTGTTTCCAGGTACGGATAACACTGTGTATAATGGGATTACCATATGTTTTTTTATTTAAATTTATTGGAGCTAAGAGGATCGCACCAATATCAAATGGTAAACAATCCTCTTTCTCCATCTTTAACCAATCCGGTTGTTGATCAGAATCATCCAACCAGCAGGTTATATTTTTAATATTAACCGCCCAATAATAAAATAAGAAGTTAGGTAAGGCAATTCCTCCATTAGTTTTAGACTTACAAATTTACTTTTCTATCCCCTTTCAGACCCTAACCTACCCTGGTTTTGCCCTGACATCCACCTTCCCTGCGGTTAAACAAGCCTCTTTTGTCTCCTTCCTGTCAGCTACCCACAGATGCATCCTGACCTGCTAGGTGTTTCCAGCATTTTCCATTTTATAGACCACATTAATAAGTTTGCAGGTGAATAAACAACAGCTAAACATTCCTGCTGTGGAAGGGCCTGTTTTCATGCTGTGGAAGTTCAACTTGCATTGAAGGTGCATTTTACTTCTCTTGGTTATCATGTCTAAATTACGTTTCCAGTTAGGATTTTGTTACAACAAGTCATTCCTTCAAGGCACAAAATCTAACTGGAAAAGTAGTTCAGACATGGTTGCCACGAGAAGTAAAATACATCTTCAATGCAAGTAGGAAGGCAAATGTGTAAGAAGGAACTACAGATACTGATTTAAACCGAAGATAGACACAAAGTTTCCCCGAATAGTCAATGGGAATTAGTAGAAAGATATGCCAGGAGATTGCAGACAGCTGCAGGTCAAATAAGGTTGTTGTAGGGGATTTTAACTTTCCCTGGGAAAATTGACTGGGAAAATCATTGTGTGGAAGGTTTAAATGGGGTGCAATTCCTCAGAGGTGTTCATAAGAGTTTTCTCAAGCAGTATGTAGAGCCCCCCAGACGTGAGAGGGCAACACTAGATCTAGTATTGGGAAATTGGGAAGGGCAAGTTAATGAAGTGTTTGTGGAGGAGCCTTTTGGGACTAATGACCATGGATCAATTAGGTTTAAGATATTTATGGATAGGGACATAGAGGGCCCACATGTTAAAATGCCCAACTGGGTGGGGTAAGGCCAACTTTGAGGATATGAGAGAAGGTCTCTCGCTCAAGTTGACTGGAGCAGGTTATTTGAGGGGAAAGTGTGCTGACAAAAGCTGAGGATCTGTTAGAGTAAAGGGCAAGGCAGGCAAACATAAGGAAGCTTGGCTGACTTGGGAAATTGAGGCATTGGTCAAAAACAAGAAGGATGCATGGGACAGGTATAGGCAGCTAGGATCAAGTGCATCCCTGGAGGACTTTCAGGAACTAAGGAGTAAACTGAAAAAGGAAATCAGAAGGGCAAAATGGGGCCAGGAGGTAACACTTGCGGGTAGCATAACACTGGTGGGTAGCATTAAGAATGATCCCAAAAGATTTTATAAATACATAAGGGGTTAAAGGATAACTAGAGAGGGAGTGGGACCTCTCAGGAATCAAAGCGGTTACCTCTGTGTGGAGCCACAGGAGATGGGCAAGGTCCTCAATGAGTATTTCTCCTCCATATTTACCAAGGAAAAAGACAGTAGGACGGAGAAACTTGGGGCAGTCAATGGAAGTGTCTTGAGAACAGTCAGTGTTACAGTTAAAGAAGTACCGAAGGTACTATCATGTATGAAGGTAGACAAATCTACAGGGCCTGATCAGATATATCCGAGGACGTTGTGGGAAACTAGAGAGGAAATTGCGGGAGCCCTGGTTGAAATTTACGAGTTGTCCTTAATTACAGGAGAGGTGCTGGAAGACTGGAGGGTGGCAAATATTGTGCCTCTATTCAAGAAGGGCAGCAGGGAAAATGTTGGGAACTGTAGGCCGGTGAGCTTAACATCTGTAGTTGGAAAGTTACTAGAGAGTATTCTGAGGGATAGGTTATACAGGCATTTGAATGGGCAAGGGCTGATTAGGGATAGTCAGCATGGTTTTGTTCGTGGGAGGTCATGTCTCACAAATCTGATTGATTTTTTTGAAGACATGACCAAAAAGGTCGATGAGGGCAGAGCTGTAGATGTTGTATACATAATAATAATAATAATAATAATAATAATAAGCATAATAAGCATTTAATAAGCATTTCATTACATGGATTTCAGTAAGGCATTCGACAAGGTTCCGCATGGTAGGCTGCTCTGGAAGGATAGATCGCATGGGATCCAAGGAGAGATAGCTGAATGATAGCAAATTGGCTTCATGGAAGGAAGCAGAGGGTGATAGTGGAAGGTTGCTTCTCGGACTGGAGGCCAGTGACAAGTGGTGTGCCTAAGGGTTCGTTGCTGGGCCCGTTACTGTTTGACATCTACATTAATGATTTGGATGAGAATATACAGGGCAAGATTAGCAAGTTTGCTGATGATACAAAAGTGAGTGGTTTTGCAGATGGTGAAGATAGTTGTGAAAGATTGCAGCAGGATCTGGATCGATTGGCCAGGTGGACTGAGGAATGGTTTTTGATGGAATTTAATACTGGGAAGTGTGAAGTGTTGCATTTTGGTATGTTTAACAAGGGCAGGACCTACACAGTGAATGGTAGGCCTCTGGAGAGTATTGTAGAACAGGGGAATCTAGGAGTGCAGGTACATGGTTCCTTGAAGGTCGTGT
Source organism: Rhinoraja longicauda (assembly GCF_053455715.1). Classification (NCBI taxonomy): domain Eukaryota; kingdom Metazoa; phylum Chordata; class Chondrichthyes; order Rajiformes; family Arhynchobatidae; genus Rhinoraja; species Rhinoraja longicauda. The sequence goes on along the minus strand of NC_135966.1, from coordinate 43,071,871 downwards.
CACAGGTAGATAAGGAGGTCATAAAGGCTTTTGGCACATTGGCCTTCATCATTCCAAGTATTGAGTGTAGAGGTTGGGAGGTAATGTTGCAGTTCTATAAAACGTTGGTGAGACCGCATTTAGAGTATTCAGTGTTCAGTTCTGGGCACCATATTGGAAAGATATTGTCAAGCTTGAAACGGTTCAGAGAAGATTTACAACGATGTTGTCAGTACTAGAAGGTCAGAGCTAAAGGGATAGCACAGGAGGATGAGGGTTGATCTTATAGAGGTGTATAAGATCATGAGAGGCATAGATCAGGTAGATGCACACAGTCTCTTGCCCAGAGTAGGGGAATTGAGGGCCAGAGGATATAGATTCAAGGTGAAGGGGAAAAGATTTAATAGGAATCTGAGGGGTAACTTTTTCACACTAACGGTGGTGGGTAAATGGAACAAGCTGCCAGAGGGGGTAGTTGCAGACCTCTCATTTAAATTATTGATGTAGATGACAAACAGTAATTGGCCCAGCACCGAATCCTGAGGCACACCACTAATCACAGGCCTCCAGTCCGAGAAGCAACCTTCCACCATCACCCTCTGCTTCCTTCCTTGGAGCTAATTTGTTATACATTCAGCCATCTCTCCTTGGATCCCATGTGATCTAACCTTCCAGCGCAGCCTACCATGTGGATCCTTGTCAAATGCCTTACTGAAATCCATGTATACAACATCTACAACCCTGCCCTCATCGACCTTTTTGGTCACGTCTTCAAAAAATTCAATCAGATTTGTGAGACACGACCTTCCACATACAAAACCATGCTGACTATCCCTAATCAGCTTTTGCCTGTCCAAATGCCTGTATAAACTATCCCTCAGAATACTCTCTAGTAACTTTCCAACTACAGATGTTAAACTCACCGGCCTATAGTTCCCAGCATGAAAAGCTTCGGTTGCATGGTAGCCAGTCAGCAGAAAGACAATACATAATTACAATCGAGCCATTTATAGTGTTTTTTTCAAAGAGATTAATATTTAGTGCAAGGTAAAGCCAGCAAAGTCCAATCAAGGATAGTCCAAGGGTCATCAAAGAGGTACATAATAGTTCAGGACTGCTGTCTGGTTATGGTAGGATGATTCAGTTGCCTTTTATAGCTGGAAAGAAACTGTTCCTGAATCTGGAGGTGTGCATTTTCACATTTCTATACCTTTTGCCTGATGGAAGAGGGAGTGGCCAGAGTGAGACTCGTCCTTGATTATGCTGCTGGCCTTGCCGAGATAGCGTGAGGTATAAATGGAGTCAATGGAAGGGAGATTGGTTTGCATGATGGTCTGGGCTGCGTCCACGATTTGCTGCCATTTGTTGTGGTCTTGGATGGAGCTGTTCCCAAACCAAGCTGCGAACATTAGAAGTTGGTGAGAGTGGTAGGGGACATGCCGAACTTCCTAAGCCTTCTCAGGAAGTAGATGCGTTGGTGTGCTTTCTTGGTTGTTTCTTCAATATGGGTGGTCCAGGAGAATTGGTTGATATTGACACCTCGAAATTTGAGACTTTCAATCATCTCTACTTCGGTGCCATCAATGCAAACTGGGGTATGTGCACCACTTTAAAACATACTGTTTAGTTTTTACTTACAATGTGATTACTTTTGCAAAAAAATAATTAAGTTACTGATTTTCTGATTTAATCATAATTGAAATATTACAAATTCACAGTTTGTGCCTAGAACATACAAAATATTGACTAAAAGTATCCAAATTTTGATGTGAAATGAACATTCAATCTAAAGTGACCTTTAATGATTTTTGTCTTGTTAAGGTAGGATACCTTACTAATGGTAATGTTTGGTTTAATTGACAAATTAAAAAAATTATGTATCAAAATATGGGAATACTGTTACTATTTTAGTAAGATTTATTTGTATTTTTTATCATATTGCCTATTCCCCTATTTTCCACTATCAATCTCATTTGTTTTCTACAGAATAGTTTTTCAGCATTGGGATATTGGAACCTAATCAAACCTTCTCCCCCTGTCATCCATAGTACCACAATTCCCAAGGAATTACAATACAGGCACTCCCCGACCTACGTAATGGTTACATTCCGTGATCTCTTGTGTTAGTCAGATTTTACATAAATCAAAATCACCACACCCAACCCCTGCCCAAAATAGCTCAAGGTCTCGACCCAAAACATGATCTGTCCATGTTTTTCAGAGATGCAGCCTGGCCCGCTGTGTTACTCCAGCACTTTGTGCCCATTACTTAGAGTATTAACAACGGTGATGAAACAAAATACAGAGCGGAGGTGCAGAACCTGGCGGACTGGTGCTCTGATAACAACCTGTCCCTAAATACCACCAAGACCAAGGAGCTGATCATCAACTTCTGTTGGTCACACAACGGGGAATACGCCCCGATCTTTATCAACGGGGACAGTGTGGAGAGAGTGTCCAGCTTCAAGTTTCTGGGCACTCACATTTCGGAGGACCTAACATGGTCCAATAACACTGCTGCGCTGGTCAAGAAGGCACAGCAACGACTGTTCTACGAAAGAACATTGAAAAAGTCTGGTCTACCCCAACAGCTGCTGACGACCTTCTCCCGCTGCACCATAGAGAGCATCCCAACACATGGCATCCCTGGTATCTCAGCTGCATGGAGGCAGAGAGGAAAGCTCTTCAGCGGGTAGTCCATCGAGCTCAGGACCATCGGAACACAGCTACCAGCCTTGGAGGGCATCTACAACACACGATGCCTCACAAACGCCACCAGCATCCACAAAGACTCTTCACACCCCTGCAACAGTCTGTTTGAACTTCTACCATTGGGCAGACGATACAAGGCCTTCTCCGCCCGCGCCTCCAGGCTCAGGAACAGCTTTATCCCCAGGGCCATAGTTGCTATGAACCGGTCCTGCTGAGCCGGATGGTCACATCGCACAGTGAACTGGCACAGATCTACTTGCACTTTATTCTGTTTTAAAACTGTTACAATTTGATTGCACTAGGGATTGAGTGCAGAATTGTATACTTAAATTCGAATTTACATAAGTCACCTATTGTGTGAGTCGGGGAGTGTCTATGGCTGTAAAGAGAATATCCTTTTTGATATTCTTTCAATGATCCAGCTTCTCTTGATGCCCAATAAACACATTAATTAGTTCAGGAATTGAGCCTAGACTTCTCTGTGGTTCAGAGACTCACGGCCTTGCTCTAAGATGCTGGTTCCCAATCTCCTGCCGCGACCCAATATTAGGCTGTGAAGGATTGAAATTGGCATGCGAGGGGATCCAAACTTTTTTGTTTGTAAATTATGGAATATTCTTGTGAAAATTGATGGAAAATTTTAGCGAAAGTTGTTGAAATAGTTGAAGAGTAGCCATGCAGTTGTTGAACAAGTTTCTGCACACAAGGGTAGACTGGTAGAGTATTCAGTGACTGAAAACTCAACCCCAGGCAGAGTATTCAGTGACTGAAAAATCAACCCCAGGAAAAAAGACTGTGAGCATCATTTCTGTTTGATGTTTTAATTTTGTCTTCAATGGTTCAATGGTCCTTTATTGTCACGTGTACCGAGGTACAGTGAAATTTAATTTATCATGCAGTCATACCAAAAAAGCAACAAGATACAAAACTACATAAATATTAAACATAAACAGCCACCACAATGGCGTGTGAGAATTCCTAGGGCACACAACATAAGCGGAGACCCATAGCCATCAGTTCAATGTCCGGGCCACACATGCTCCTTCACCGTGATGCGACCAGAGTTGTACCGACCGATATCACTCTTTCTGCAGTCCATGTCCGCCTGAACAGTCAGAAAGCTGTCCACACTCGCACCAGATTTCGTGGATGTTCTCATGGCACAATGTCCCGCAAACACTGAGATCACTGCACTCACGGCACTCCCTCCGAGTCCTCACCAGTGCAGGCAGCACGTCCATCTTGTTTTTCGGCGACCTCACATTCCCCACTGTGATGGAAGGCAAATAACTGTTACCTTCTTCCTCCTTTTTTCCCTGCCGTCAGGGCGATCAAAACATGTACAGTTGGAGCGATTGAAGCTCCTGCAGTTGGAACTCCCGAAGTCGATCGCTAACAAACGGACTGCCAGCTCCACGATGTTAAGGCCACAGTGTGGACGGAGATACGATAGAAAAAAAGTTGTATCTCTGTCAAGGGACGAGATTTTTTAAAAATCCCCCCAACCCCCACCCTCCAAATAAAACAAAAACTAAAGATACACTAAAACATACAAAAAACAACAAAACGAGACAGGTTGTTGGCGAAGCTGCCACTTACGGCGCCACCCGGTGGAGTGCCGCTTGTAGCGCCACTCAATAATTTCATTTGTTTTTTAATTTAATTTACATTTCTCGCTTTATTTTTGTTTGCAATTATTTCATTTGATTTATATACTATACCCATGGAAAGAGAAACATGTTATTGTTTAAGGTTGAATTCTTTATTCAATGCATCTTTGGTAAGTCTCCATCCTTCACTATACTGGTGGTTATCATAGGCCATAAACTCAATTGGACCAGCCATTTAAAAACAAGGGCAGGTCAGACCTGGGTGTTCTAAGGCATGTGACTCACCACCCTTTGCAAAACCCAAATCAGAAGTGATAGAATACTCTCCACTTGTCTGCAAGAGTGCAGTGTAAACAAGTCTCAGGAAACTCGCCAACAGAGCAAAGTAGCCCTCTTGTGGGAAGCGAAGGAAGAAATTGCAAGAGCCATGTCAGATATGTTTACATCATTTTAACCACAGGTCGGGTATTGGAAGATTGAGGAATGATTTAATTTGATTTTTCTTTAATTTTTCTTTACTTTTGTGATTAATATGTTGCAAACCCAAAGTAAAATGTTTTGAAAACTCAAATGAATTTATAATTCTGTCAAAATGATTTATCATGCTATCATAAACTTAGTCCAAATGTTTGATCGATATTTGGCCACAGATAAATAAGGTTGGCAGCCACTGCCCTCAGTTATAGTGTCATACAGCACGGAAACAGGCCCTTCAATCCAACATGCCCATTCTGACATAGATTGGCAGCATAGTGGCACCGCGGTAGTGTTGCTGCCTTACAGTGCCAGGGACCTGGGTTTCATGCTGATCCTGTCTGTTTGGAGTTTGTATGTTCTCCCAGTGACCGTGGGGGTTTTCTCAGCTTGCTCCAGTTTCCTTCCACATTCAAAACACATGCTGGTATGTAGGTTACTTGGCCTCTGTAAGTTGCACTGGTGTGTAGGATAGAACTAGTGTATGGGTGATCATTGGTCGGCACAGACTCAATGGGCCGAAGGGCGCTGTATCTCTAAACGAAACTAAACTAATCTACTCTCGTCCCACCTGCCTGTGTTTGGCCCATGTACCTCTAAACTTTTTTTATCCATGTTCTTGCCAAATATCTTTTAAATGTTATAGTATCTGGCTCAACTATCTTGTCTGGCATCTTGTTCCATATGCCCACCACCCTCTGTGTGGAAAAAGTCATCCTCAAGCATGGTAGCGCAGCGGTAGAGTTATTGCCTTACAGCGCATTTTCTGAGATCTTCGGTTTCCTCCCACACTGCAAAGACGTACAGGTTTGTAAGTTAATTGGCTTGGTGTATGTGTAAATTGTCCCTAGCGTGTGTAGGATAGTGTTAATGTGCGGGAATCGCTGGTCGGTGCAGACTCGGTGGGCCGAAGGGCTTGTTTCCACGTTGTATCTCTAAACTAAAATAAAATAAAATTAAATCCTTGTCCTCTGGTTCTTGATATCCCTACTCTGGGGAAAAAGACTGTGCATTCACCCTGACTAATCCCCTCATGATCATTCTACACCTCTATAGGATATCCCATTATACAACTGCACTCCGAGGAATAAAGTCTAATCCTGTCCAACCTCATCCAATAGTTCAGACCCTCGGGTTCTGGCAATATCCTAAATCTTCTCTGCACTCTTTCCAGCTTAACAACATCCTTCCTATAGCAGGGTGACCAAACCTGAATAGAATACTCCAAATGCAGCCTCACCAACATGTTGTACAACTGTAACTTAACATTCCACCTTTTATACAGAGGGAAGAAGTATAAAATTTGGCCTTTGTTAGTCTCTCCAGAATTGGAGCTCGACAATCTTTCAAAAATAATAAATTATATTATTGATATTATGTGTAGAAAAGGACTGCAGATGCTTGTTTAAATCGAAGGTAGACACAAAATGCTGGAGTAACTCGGCGGGATAGGCAGCATCTCTGGAGCGAAGGAATGGATGACGTTTCAGGTCGAGACCCTTCTTCAGACTGATTGATCTTCAGCTGCCTGTCCCGCCGAGTTACTCAAGCATTTTGTGTCTACCTTATTGATATTCTTATTGAAGTAAAATTAAATTTCCACTTCCACTTTCTTTCAGTTATGAAAATTGGACTCATTTGCTACCAAATTGGGAGATTGCCAAGACAAAGTACGCTTGCTGTTATATTTAAAAGTGTGATAGATACATGTAAGTATTTTCTAATTCAAATAATAAACTTTCTTATTTTGATGATATGTATGGTGTAATGTTTTTATAAAATCATAGAATTGTTCAGCACAGAAACAAGCCTGTACGCTCACCTTGTCTATGCTGATCATGATGAATTAATCCCACTTATAGAGTCATTAAAATAGCATGAAAACAGGCCCTTCAGCCCACCTTGTTCACACTGACCAAGTTAGCATACTGGGCTAGTCCTATTTGCCTGCATTTGGCCCATTGCCTTCCAAACTCTTCCAATCCATATATCTGTCTAAATGTCCTTTAAAAGTCACAATTGTATCCAATTCTATAGCTTTCCCTGGCAACTCATTCCAGATACGGACTATCCTGTGAATGAAAATGTTGCTCCTGAGGTTCCTCTTACATCTCTTCCCTGCCAAATTAACCATATGCTTTCTAGCTTATCTCTAAACTAAACTAAATTAATCATGAACGGAATAGATCAGGTAAATGCCCAGTACTTGCCCAGAGTAGGGGAATCAAGAACAGGAGGACATAGGTTTAAGGTGAGAGGGGAAAGATTTAATAGGAATCCGAGAGGCAACTTTTTTCCAAAGGGTGATGGGTATATGGAACGAGCTGGCAGAGGAGGTAGTTGAGGCAGGTACGATCACAACATTTAAAATACATTTGGACAGGTACATGGATAGGATAGGTTTAGAAGGATATGGGACAAATGCAGGCAGTAGGACGAGTGTAGATGGGGCATGTTGGTCAGAGTGGGGAGGTTCGACTGAAGGATCTCTTTCCACTCTCTTTGACTCTTAAGTAGCCTTTCATCAGCTTTGCTAACACTTCAATGGGAATGGTCTTTCGGCACTGTAGAGTTATGAGTCAGGGTTTACCTAAACTACTTTCAAAATTTAGTGGAGAACAGGTCCATGAAGTTGCAAATGTTCCATTGTCCAATAAAGCACCATTTCCCCCTTCAAGGCACCTGAAGAAAGTGGCTCAATTGAGTATGGTCTTGGCTTCTTAATAAATGGTGGTTCAGGTGTTGATTGCTAGAGTGCTGGCTAACCTGCTTGAAACCTTTCTCCATTTAAGGCAAAGCAGGAATATCTCCCATAATACATGGAAATATCTACTAAAAAGATCACAGTTGTAAGTCAGGCACCAAATATTTTTATCTCCAAAACTCCCAAACTGTTTATATTACTTCAGGAACTGTTTGACATCACCACCCTTACAAGTCAAGCATGGAATAAAATTTACGGTTATTGGCCATAAAATGAATGTTTCTGAATCTTCACTCACAGGCATTGAACTTCAGTGTTTTTATCATGCAATGTTGTAAAAAGCATTAAAAAGACACTACGACCTAAAATCAGTGAGATATAGCAATGGGTAGAAGTAGAAAGGTGCAAACTATGCCAGTAGTTCACCACACATCCATTTACCATGTATGTACTCGTGGAGTAGAGAACCTTTCCTGTCCTCCACAAGTAATTGGGAAATATCACAGATTAATTCATTGGAACTCTACAGTTGCAAAAATTTTGTGTAACTTGAAAGAATTCAACTAAATTACATAAAGTTGAACAAAGGAAAATTGTAATTTATGTGACTCTAGAAAAATGTCGTTGAATGTGACTTGAGAGAAATATTTTGTTATCAATCACTGTAGTCACTATTTCTGTGTGCAAAGGTGAAAAATGCGTAACAGAAAGATTTAATTCTTTGTAGTTGTGTCTTTACTTGCCTACTGGATACATGGCTATGCCTTTGCTTTTGGAGACCAAGACACAATTATTGGAAATACGAATTTCTTTACTTCTGGCAATGTGAACTTCTCACACTTCTTTTATAATTATGCAAGATGTGCTATTGTAACCACGATCGTATCTGGAACTATTCCCCGAAGGACAGAACCAATTGGTTACGTTATGTCAAGCTACATGTTAGCAGGTACAGCAATTTGTATAGTTATGGATTTGTTAATGTTTTAATCTCCTAATGACATTAAAAATGAGTGTATGTTTTAAATTATCCTGCAGAACTAAAATCTGTGTCCTTAATACCATCAATATGTGAAAGAGTTGCATAAAAAAGGGGATGCCATGGTGGCACAGTAGTTCGGTTACCAGAGATTAAAAAATAGAAAATGCTGTTAAACAATACCCATGGAAAGAGAAACATGTTATTGCTTAAGGTTGAACTTTTTATTCAATGTTTCTTTGGTAAGTCTCCATCCTTCACTATACTGGTGGTTATCATAGGCCATAAACTCAATTGGACCAGCCATTTAAAAACAAGGGCAGGTCAGACCTGGGTGTTCTAAGGCATGTGACTCACCACCCTTTGCAAAACCCAAATCAGAAGTGATAGAATACTCTCCACTTGTCTGCAAGAGTGCAGTGTAAACAAGTCTCAGGAAACTCGCCAACAGAGCAAAGTAGCCCTCTTGTGGGAAGCGAAGGAAGAAATTGCAAGGGCCATGTCAGATATGTTTACATCATTTTAACCACAGGTCGGGTATTGGAAGATTGAGGAATGGCTAATAGTATGTTTTTACTTAAGAAGGGATGCAAGGACACGTAAGGGTACTACAAGCTTGTAAGGGTACTACAAGTGTAAAATCAATGGTGGGGAAACCTACCACTGATGTTAAGTTCGTCAGCCCATGGTTGGAAAGACAAATCAGATTAGGGATAGCTTTTCATGTGGGAAATCACAGTAATAGGCTCTTCAGCATGCAATGGCTGTGCTGACTCATGTCCCCTTCATCTGGAACATCTAGTAGTGAAGTGCTGTCCCTTCTACCTTCGAAGGAAATTCACATCTTTCAACGTCACTTCCCACCCCGGGCAGATGTTCAGTTAGCACAAGAAGAAGTGCACGCCGTGATCAACAAACAACAGATGGATTATCCCAATCCTTCTGTATCATAGCTGGGAACTTCAATAAAACTAGTTTGAAATAAGCCACAGCTGTTACTGACTTCATAACAAAACATGTGGAGCATTGTGTTCCCTCCAAGTCCATCCGAGTGGTCCCTTACTTGAAGCCGTGGAAGAACCCAGAGGTCTACATTCTACTGAGGACCAGATCTTGGGCATTCAAATCTGGTGATGCAAGCAAGGCATTGACATCCATAGTGATGAAGTGTTTTGGGAGTATGTTTATGACACATATCATCTCCTGCCTTAGTAAGGACATGGACCCATAACAATTTGCCTATCGTCACAACTAATGATGTGGACATAACAAGGGATGTGATTGTGCTGGCTTTTCATTCTGCTCTGGACCACTTTGACAATAAGAGCACATATTGTTCAGATTATTATTTGTCCAACCTCGCTCGGCTAATACTTCTAATCTAGGTAGCATTCTTTCCCACCAAAGCCCAACGTCTTTCTTGTAATGCGGAAGTGAAAACTGCACACAAATAGTCTCATAAATTTGATTTGAGTTTCTTGAAGTGGTGATAAAGAGGATTGAGGTGACAATGAGGGCAGGGCGATAGGTATTGTCTACATGGACTTTAGCAAGTCTTGCATGGTAGGCTGCTCTGGAAAGTTAGTTCATGTGGGATCCATGGTGAACTAGCCAAGTGGATACAAAATTAGCTTGGTGGCAGAAGTCAGAGGGTGATAGACAATAGACAATAGACAATAGGTGCAGGAGTAGGCCATTCAGCCCTTCGAGCCAGCACCGCCATTCAATGCGATCATGGCTGATCACTCTCAATCAGTACCCCGTTCCTGCCTTCTCCCCATACCCCCTCACTCCGCTATCCTTAAGAGCTCTATCCAGCTCTCTCTTGAAAGCATCCAACGAACTGGCCTCCACTGCCTTCTGAGGCAGAGAATTCCACACCTTCACCACCCTCTGACTGAAAAAGTTCTTCCTCATCTCCGTTCTAAATGGCCTACCCCTTATTCTCAAACTGTGGCCCCTTGTTCTGGACTCCCCCAACATTGGGAACATGTTATCTGCCTCTAATGTGGAGGATTGTGGTTCAGATTCAGATCTGTGCATTGCAGAGATCGGTGCTAGGTCCACTGTTTTTTATTTGAATGAGAATGTAGCTGACATGGTTATCTGAGATTACAATAGGATCTAGGGGAACTGGAAAAGTGGGCTGAGGAGTGGCATACGACATTTAACAAAATGCTGTCTGGATCGTAGGGTTTCAGCTACAAGGAGAAGTTGGTTAAACTGGAATTGTTTTCTCTGGAATGTTGAAGGTTGACGGCAGACTTGACAGATATAAAGTTCTGAGAGGCATAGACAGGAAATGTTCAACAATAAAGAATTGTAAAACTAAAGGGCATTTGCTCCAGTACTCACCACAATATTCAACCTCTCTGGCCAAGTCCGTGGTCCCTGCATGCTTCAAAAGATCCATCATCGTACCAGTGCCAAAGAATGCCTCTCCAGCTTGTTTGAATGCCTATCGACCGATGGGCCTCACCTCGGTGGTCATGAAATGCTTCGACAGGCTGATCAAGAACCACATCTGTGCCTTCCTCCCTCGCAAGATGCACCCGCTGCAGTTCGCATACCGTACGAACAGATCCACGGATGATGCGGTCTCCCAGGTTCTGCACACTGCTCTCTCTCATCTTGACAGCCAGAGGGGGGGCTATGTGAGGATGCTGTTCATTGACTTTAGTTCAGCTTTCAACACAATAGTCCCCACCAGACTGACTGAGAAGTTGCTGAAACTGGGGCTTAACACTCCCCTATGTGCCTGGGTCCTGGACTTTCTCACCACCAGGCCCCAAGTGGTCAAGATGGGGAGACAAACATCTAACCCCTAACATTATGCGGGACCCCTACCACCCCAGCAACGGACTGTTCCAGCTGCTACGGTCAGGCAAACGCCTCCGCTGTCACGCTGTGAAAACAGAGGATGAGACAGTTTTTTCCCACAGGCCATCTGGGCAGGCTAGGCTGAGGCTGGTTTCCATGAAGCAAAGAAGATAGAAGGGTAACCTTATAGCGGTATATAAAATCATTATGAGAATAGATATAGTATTTTTCCTATGGTAGCGGAATCTAAAACTAGAGGACATAGATTTAAAATGAGTATGAAAAGATTTTAAACGGATCTGAGGCGTAACTTAGTTACCCAGAAGGTGCTGGGGAATGCCAGAAGGAGCTTTAGAGGTGGTACAATTACAATTTTTAAAAGACATTTGGACTGGTATAAGAAAGAAAAGGTGTATAGGCCAAATGCCTGCAAATGGGATTAGTTCAGGTGGACGGCTTGGTTGGCATGGACGAGGTGGCATGAAAGGCCTATTTCCGTGCTGTATGATTGGCCATCAACCATCCTAAAAAATCATTCCCTCCACCGCCAGCACACACTGGCTGCAAGCTACATACCGAGTACAGTGCAGTTACTCACTTTGGTTATTCTGATAGCACCTTCTAAACCAACTCTACGACCTAAAAGTTGATCTTGAAAATGAATTAAAAAGTTGCCTTTCATTACAGAGTACAATGTTGTTTATATAATATTAAACTGAAAAAGAATGAAAAGAATTGAGGAATAACATGGTATATTTAATCTATATGGTGGGATTTCTTGATTGTTGGATAACAGTGATATTTTACGTGAGCTGGATGCTGGTGTCCCGTTGCCACTTTTCTGCATTGTGCATTTTGATGACTGGATCCTGTTGATGGAAAAGCGATAGTCACATTACCCCATACACACAATTTACCTTTTCATAACCTGGTCTTTGTATGAGTGTATTCAATTAATTGAGCAGTTTAAAACTCCTCCTGTGACACAAGATACGTTGAGTCCTGGTATTGGGAAAAGAGTTTGCATAAAACTAGGGTTGTCTGCTGTTCTTCAAATTCAGGAGTGTTCAAGAATTTTTTAAAAAATCTGTTTCATGGTTTTTTGATATTATGCAAATACTTTGAAGTTTAGTTTATGTTTAAATTTTGATCTATCACAGGATTTGTGTATCCAATTGTTTCTCGTTTCTTTTGGAATGAATCTGGCCTTTTTTATGTACGTCTCCCAGTTCAGGTGAGTAAAATTCCAAATACTGTAAAGTTGCATGCAAATTAGAGGACTATGTTTTGAATTAGAACATAGAAGAGTACAGCACGGAAACAGGCCCTTCGGCACACAATGTTTGTGCCGAACATAATGCCTAGGTGAACTGATCACTTATGCCTGCACATGTCCATATTCCTCTCTTCCCTGCAGTTCCATGTGCCTATCCAAAAGCCTCTTAAATGCCATTATCGTATCTGCCTCCACCACCACCCTGGGAATGCATTCCAGCCCTTCCCCCAACCCCAACCCTGTGTATAAGGTGAGAGGGGGAATATTTGATAGAGATGTGTGGGGAAAAAGCTTGCCCCACACATCTCCATTTAACTTCCCCCTCTCACCTTCTGCCGTTGGACAATTCCACCTTGGGGGGAAAAAGGTTCTCAATGTCTACCCTATCTCTGCCTCTCATAATTGTATATTATTTCTCTCAAGTCTCCCCTCAACCACTGATGTTCCAAAGAAAACAATCCAAGTCTGTCCAACCTCTCCCTGTAGCTGAAACCCTCCAATCCAGGCAGCATTTTGATAAACCTCCTCTGCACCACATCTTTCCTGTAATGGGATGCCCAGAACTGCATACAATATTCCAATGTGGCCTAACCAAAGTACTAGATGACTACATTTACCTACATACACTTCTGAATCTTTCCTCTCCATGAACCTTTCCAAATGTCTTTTAAGCAACTTTATAGAGATGCATCCTGACTCTTGTATTCAATGTCCATAGCAATGAAGGCAAGCATACCATCTGCCTTTTTACCACCCTGTCTACCTGTGTTGCCACTTTTGGTGAATTAAAACAAATTCAGGAGCAATTTTTTTAATGTAATATGAGTACTTTGGCAAACAATTTTTATGTTATTCATCAACATATAAGCATATAAAAAGATAAATAAATTAATTTGTACTAATCACAAACGTAAGAATTCCAAATTACTTAATAGCCATTGATGACATTTGAAATAGAATCACTGTTGCAATAGAGGAAATATTGCTTCAATTTACAGGTGCCAAAATCCTTCAAACAACAATGAGATAATGACCAGCTAAGATTTTAATGGAAAATGGATGTTAACATTACTTGAAATGGAATCGTCCAGAGGTTGCAGCATTTACCACCTAGCTCTTCATTTTGGTTGGTGGGACCCATGATAAATATGGGTGACATGAAACTAGAAAACTTCTTCTTTGGTTGGAATAACATGAGTACCAGGAAATCTGCATTGAATTGATGATGTACGGTTGTAATATTTTAATCTTTCTTTAATAGTTGATTATCTATAGCCTTGAATATGACAACTTCTGTTGGTGCAGCAGAAATATAGAAATTGTAACAGTTATCAAACTGATCTACGTTTACATTTAGCTTCCACAAATGCAAATAGTTTTAATCACATTTACCCACCCTTGTCCTTCAATTTCCCTTTTTCTACCAATCCAGTCTAACCAATTCACTTGCGTTATGCCTTAGCCATTGACTGGAAGTTGCTGGAAGTTTGTTGAGAAGTTTCTCTTGCCTTTGCTGTAAATTTTGTCAATTCTCAACATCAATTTCCTTGAGTTTATTGATTTTTTAAGCAAGACAACAGTCATTGAAAATAAATATGTATTCTTAATCTAAAAACACATCGTAACCTATCTGCAGAAAAACACCCTTCCTTCTAACTATTCTGTCTCACTTTTCACTTAAAAAAAAAAAAGTGATCATAAAAAGTATTTTCCAAGAGAAAAGATTCAACATGTTAAAATTAAACGCACCAGTGCTGTTTACTTGTGTTGAATGATACAGTATGGTACCACACAAATATTTTCTTGAGAAGCAAATTACAGCTCTTAAAGACCTGCTGCCAAATGTAACATTCTGCTTCCCATTGCGGAGACTTCTGTTAGATTCCAACATAGCTCACAATTTCAAATGCTCCCTGCTCCATCATTTTGCCCAGTCCCTTTTTAGCATGATCAATAAAACATGTTTCCAATGTTTTTGTTTTTACTTGCCATGTTTAAAGAAATTATGAAATGACTATATCACAACTATCTCAGCATATATATATTTGATCTATTTTATTTTCAAAGGACTATGCTGGAAGTGGAGTGGTGTTCTTAGTCGGTGGCACGGCAGCACTAATTACATCATTTGTTACAAATCTACATGTTGAACACTGGCAAACACCAAACAATAAAGGATACAGTTTACCTGTGAGTCAATACATTTAAAAAATAAAATCATAATTATCTGACATTTTTGATTTTAAAAAGATGCATGAAAGTAAGATGAGTTAAGATGTTGCTTCATAACAGTGGATTTTGTACTTTTTCAATTATTAGTTCTTGAATTAAATCAGCAAAGTTTCAATGAATCTTCAAATTTATATGCTCACCACATTTTATAAACATACAAAAGATAATTTCCTAGTTTTATGAAGAGAAACTTTCAAAGTCAAGATAATTTAACCTACTTATATAATAAAAATGAATTGAAATAACGTAATATGACACATTAGTCATTTCATTTCATAAATATACTTTCCTAACTATGGGGTTTTCTATTCTTTTGGCTGAACCTCTGACAGTACCTTCCCGGCTCCCACTGCCAACACGTCCAAAACTGCCGTAACTCTAGCTCCGCTCAACCCATACATAAGCATAGCATTAACCCTATAGTGTCCAAACTACAGCAGGATATAAGGTAATATGCAAATATAACTAAAATGCAAAATGGCTCTTACATGCTTACTTCAATAATTTATAAACGCAGGAACCATGGACGGCACACTGGTTCAGCTGTTAGAACAGCTAGCTCACAGTATCAGAGTTCAATTCTAACCTCGCATGCATGTTCGATTTTGACCTTGCCGTTTGCACATTCTCCCTGTGACTACATGGGTTTCTTCTGGGTGCTCTGGTTTCTTGCTGCATCCCAAAGATGGGTAGGTTTGTAGGTTAATCAGAATCTGTAAATTGCCCCTATAGATAGGGAATGGAAGAGAAAGTGGGATAACATAGAACTACGGTGAACGGGTGATCAACGGTCAGTGTGCACTTGGAGGGCCAAAGAGCCTGTTTCATAAGGTCATAGGAGTAGAATTAGGCCATTCGGCCCATCAAGTCTACTCCACCATTCAATCATGGCTGATCTATCTCTCCCGCTCAACCCCATTATCCTGCCTTCTCCCCATAACCTCTGACACCTGTACTAATCAAGAATCTATCTATCTCTGCCTTAAAAATATTCACTGACTTGGTCTTCACAGTCTTCTATGGCAAAGAATTTCACAGATTCACCACCCTCTGACAAAATAAATTTCTCCTCATCTGCTTCCCAAAAGAACGTCCTTTAATTCTGAGGCGATGATCTCGAGTCCTAGACTCTCCCACTAGTGGAAACATCCTCTCCACATCCACTCTATCCAAGCCTTTCACTATTCTTATGTTTCAATGAGGTCCCCCTCATTCTTCTAAATTCCAGCAAGTACAGGCCCAGTGCCTGACAAACGTTCATCATAGGTTAACCTACTCATTCCTGGGATCATTCTTGTAAATCTCCTTTGGGCTGTCTCCAAAGCCAGCACATCCTTCCTCAGATCTGGTGCCCAAAATTCCTCACAATATTTCAAATGTGGTCTTACCAGTGCCCTATAGAGCCTCAGCAATACATCCCTGTTTTGTATGCAAGCCTTCTTGAAATAAATGCTACCTCTGACTTTGCTTTCTTTACTACCGATTCGACTTGCAGATTAACTTTTTGAGAATCCTGCACCACCTCCCAAGTCGAATTGCACCTCTGATTTCTGGATTCTCTCCCCAATACGAAAATAGTCTACGCCTTTATTCCTACTACAAAAATGCATGACTTTGCTACACTCTATTCCATCTGCCACTTCTCTGCCCACTCTCCCAACCTGTCTAAGTCCTTCTACAGAGTCCCTGCTTTCTCTACACAACCTGCCCTTCCACCTATTTTCGTATCATCCGCAAACTTGGCCACAAAGCCTTCAATCCCCTCGTCCAAATCATTTATATACAACGTGAACAGTAGCGGCCCCACCACCAAGCCATGCAGAACTCTGCTAGTCACTGGCTAGACACTCTTATTGTCTGTCCTGCTCTTTACTTCTTCAAAGAATTCCAGCAATTCTGGTCATATAGCATGGAATGGGCTGAAGTTGGATAAGTCACCTGGACCGGATGAACTGCACCCTAGGATGTCGTGCTTCGGTGGTTCCTCTTATGTCCACAGTAAAATCCTTCAATGTTCAGAACAGAAATCCTTGCTGTTCGTAATATGCACAAATGATTTGAACGTGGATATAAGCGGCAAGATAATTGAATTTGCTGATGACATGACAAGTGCTGGAGTTGTTGATAGTGTGAAGGATAATCTTACATACCAATTGATATTGATCTGTTGGTGAAATGGGCTGAGAAGTGGCAGAGAATTTAATTCCGATAAGTGTAAGGTGATGGATTTTCCAAGTACAAATGAGGCTAGGATATACACCATAAATTATAGGGTCGTAGAGAGCATTGAGGAACAAAAGGACCTTGGTGTACAAGTTTAAAGATCCTTGAAGCTTACAACAGAGGTTAATAATATGATTAAGAAAGTATATGGGGTGCTGGCCTTCAATAGTCAGCATTGAATAAAGAGCTGGGAAGTTATGCTCCAGCTTTAAAAAACATTGGTCAAACCTCAGCTAGAATTCTGCTTGCAGTTCTGGTCACCACACCATAGCAAAGATGGTGAAGGTGCAGGGGAAGTTCATGAAAATGTCGCCTGAGATGGGAGTGTTTCAGCTATGAGAAGAGATTGGAGAAGCTAGGTCTGTTTTCCATGGAATATAGGAAAACCCCTGGGTGTTAACATCTCAGAAGACCTGTCCTGGGCATAGATATAATCATGAAGAAGGTGCAGCAGCACCTCTTATTTCTTAGAAGTTTAAAGAGTCTCAACATGTTACCAAACTTTTATAGATGCACTGTAGAAATGATCATGACTAGTTGCCTCATGGCCTAGCACAGCAATTCCAATGGCCTAGCACAGCAATTCCAATGCACAGCAATTCCAATAGGTTGCAAACATTGGTTTATTCAACCTGGTTTATCACAAGCTTAGTCATTGACCCTCAGTCCCCCATTAAGCTTCTACATGAGAAAGTGCCTCAAGAAGGCAACATCTATTTTTTAGGATCTTCACCATCCGCGCCCAGCCTCCTTCTTAGTGCTAGCATTGGGCAGGTGGTACAGAATCCTGAAGTTCCCGCACCACCAGATTCAGAAATTTAGAGGGCATCTGAGGGGGTGCTCACAAAGAGTGAGTACCCAAAATACACTGCCTAAAAACAAAGCAAAAAGAAGGCTATGGGTAATTCCTGGAAGTTGGGATTAATTACTGACAGGTTTCCACTGCTTGGTGCAGCTTTGATGGGCTGAATGGCATGTTTCCATGATGTATATCTCCATGACTTAGCATAAAGTGTAAGAAAATAACTGCAGATGCTGGTACAAATCGAAGGTGTTTATTTCACAAAATGCTGGAATAACTCAGCGGGTCAAGCAGCATCTCAGGAGAGAAGGAATGGGTGGCGTTTCGGGTCGAGACCCTTCTTCAGACTGATGTCAGGTGGGCGGGACAAAGGAAGGATTTAGGTGGGGACAGGAAGATAGAGGGAGAAGGGGGAGGGGAAGAGAGGGACAGAGGAACTATCTAACGTTGGTGAAGTCAATGTTCCTACCACTGGGCTGCCAGCTGCCCAAGTGAAATATGAGGTGCTGTTCCTCCAATTTCCGGTGGGCCTCACTATGGCACTGGAGGAGGCCCATGACAGAAAGTTCAGACTGGGAGTGGGAGGGGGAGTTGAAGTGCTCAGCTACCGGGAGATCAGGTTGGTTGAGGCGGACTGAGCAAAGGTGTTGAGCGAAACGATCGCCGAGCCTGCGTTTGGTTTCGCCGATGTAAATAAGTTGACATCTAGAGCAGTGGATACAATAGATGAGGTTGGAGGAGGTGCAGGTGAACCTCTGTCTCACCTGGAAAAACTGTTTGGGTCCTTGGATGGAGTTGAGAGGGGAGGTGAAGGGACAGGTGTTGCATCTCCTGCGGTTGCAGGGGAAAGTGCCCGGGGATGGGGTGAGTTTTTCTACTGACAATGTAGTGGATTTAGCACAACTGATGAAGATGAACCCTGAGAGACAGATGACTTTTTCTGTTTTTGTTTGAAAGCTTACAATTCTTGGTGCTTCCATGGAACTTGTAGGCTCCTTAGGTTTTATTGTTGGTGCACAAGGTCACATTACAGAATCTGGAGATGGTCAATCAGCCAGCCTTGCCGCGGTCAATACTCTACTATCAACAGGATCTGCAGGTTTATGTGGCTTAATTTACCTGAGAATGAAGAGCGACTCCTACAATATAATACGATTGGTTAATGCAGCTCTCACTGGCTTGGCAAGTATTTATGTTTCAGCTGATTGAAATACATTCATAAAGTCAAACAGCACAGAACAGGCCTTCTGGCTCAATTATATTTTATAACTGGGCTAGTTTCATTTGCCTGGATTTCCGGACGCGGTGGGGGCTTAGCCACTGTGTTTAAGAAACATTTCAACTGCCGCCTCCTGAACGCTGATCATTTCTCCAGTTTCGAGGTGCAACTAATTAAAGTAGGCCTAGCCTATCCCCTCTTAATTGTTCTTGTGTATCGCCCACCAAAAATGCATAAGGACTTCATCACCCAATTTGCTGATCTGATTTCTAGCATTTTGTCCAAATTTGACCGGATCATGATTCTTGGTGACTTTAATATTCATGTTTGCTGTCCCACTAAGCCTCTTGTGAGTGAATTTATGCACCTGGTTGAGTCCTTCAATCTGACTCTTCACACCACGGGACCCACTCACAAGTTAGGCCATACTCTCGACCTAGTGTTATCGTCCGGATTCCCAATCAACAACATTGAAACTACTGAAGCCTGTCTATCGGACCACAGCGCTATCATTTTTGACGCATCTCTGCCTTTATCTCCCGCAAAATCTCATCTCCCTGTTCGCTACTCCCGCGACATAAATTCATTGACTGCCAGCAAATTCTCCGAGGCTCTCACAGCTGCCCCCAACATCTGCACTATTGAGGCCTCTCCCCCCCCATCTCAGCACTGAGGATCTCGCCTCTTTATTTAATATCACTTGCTCTTCCATCCTGGATTCTATCGCTCCCCTTAAAATGAAAAAGCCTAAGCCCAAAGGTCGGCCGTGGCTCAATGACTCCACCAAAGCCCTAAGAAGGGAGTGCAGAAAATCAGAAAGGAGGTGGAAATGTGACAAGCTTCAAATTTCCTTCGAAATTCTGAGAAACAATCTTCTCAAATACCAGGAAGCAGTAAAGTCTGCTAGAGCACAATACTTCTCCGACCTTATTTCCAAAAACTCTCATAACTCCAAGGTCCTATTTAGAACAATTACCTCTGTCATATGTCCGACCCCCAGTACCAGCTTAGTTGGGTCCCCTGCTAAGTGCGAAGAATTCGCTAAATTTTTCACCAACAAAGTTGAGAATATTAGAATGAACATTTCCCCTCCCACCCGTGACCTAGCTGTCTCACTAGTCTGTTCATCTAAATTGGACTGCTTCCAACCCGTCACTCTATCCTCCCTTGCAAAGCTTGTCTCCGCTATGAAACCTGCAACCTGCCCCCTTGATCCAGCCCCCACTGCCCTTCTGAAGGATGTCATTGCAATAGCCGGTCCCAGCATCCTCTCTATTATCAACAGTTCTCTGGCCACTGGCACTGTTCCAACCAGTTTCAAGCACGCGGTGGTCCAGCCCCTACTGAAAAAACCTAACCTAGACCCCACCTTGCCTAGCAACTACAGACCCATTTCCAAACTGCCATTCCTGTCAAAAGTCCTTGAAAAGGCAATCCTAAACCAATTAGTGCCCTACCTGCACCAAAACACCATCCTGGAAAGTTTCCAGTCAGGTTTCAGAGCCCACCACAGCACAGAGTCTGCCTTGTTGAAGGTACACAACGACCTGCTTCTCACCATCGACACCGGCGACTGTGCAATCCTGCTCCTTCTCGACCTCAGCGCAGCGTTCGATACAGTGGACCACACCATCCTTATTGACCGTCTCCGGTACGCGGTTGGCATTGATGGCACTGCCCTGAGCTGGTTCGCTTCGTACCTCAAAGATATGAGTTTCGCCATCAACATAGGCAGTTATTCCTCTGCTCCAGCTAGCCTCTCCTGCGGAGTTCCACAAGGCTCCATCCTAGGCTCCATTCTCTTCTCTCTATACATGCTCCCCCTTGGCCAAATCATTCAAAGGCACGGCATTTCTTTCCACTACTATGCCGATGACACTCAGCTTTACCTCCCCCTGAAACCCAACAACCAGTCAAATTTAAACAGCCTCTCACACTGCCTTGAGGACATAAAATGTTGGATGGCACAGAACTTCCTCCAATTAAATGAGAGCAAGTCTGAGGTCATCCTATTCGGCCCCCCCGACTCCATCAAATTGATAACAGGCAGTCTTGGAAGCCTATCCTGCCTAGTCAAACCGCATGCCAAAAACCTCGGCATGATATTTGACTCTGCATTAAAATTTGATAAGCAAGTCAACGCTGTGGTAAAAGCCAGCTTCTTCCAACTTCGAACCATAGCTAAAATCAAACCTTTCCTCCAATTCGACGACACAGAAAAAATCATTCACGCTTTCATTTCCTCCCGCCTAGACTACTGCAACTCCCTATACACTGGGATCAGCCAATCTTCCCTGTCCCGCCTGCAACTGGTCCAAAACGCCGCAGCGAGACTCCTGACGGGTACCCGTAAAAGGGACCACATCACCCCGATTCTGGCCTCTCTCCACTGGCTCCCTGTACGGTACAGAATCAACTTCAATCTCCTCCTATTCACGTATAAAGCCCTAAATGGACACTCCCCCCCCTACATCAAAAATCTTCTAACCCCCCTCTCTAACTCCAGGTCCCTCAGATCGGCCGACTTGGGGCTATTCACTATCCCGCGGTCTAGGCTTAAGCTCAGGGGTGACCGCGCTTTTGCGGTTGCAGCTCCTAGACTGTGGAACAGCATCCCTCTCCCCATCAGAACTGCCCCCTCCATCGACTCCTTTAAGTCCAGGCTCAAAACCTATTTCTACTCCCTAGCGTTTGAGGCTCATTGAGGAGGCGCTGTGAACTGTTTGCGTGCTACTGTATGTTTTCTTTTTTTTTTTCTATTGGAACCTAATCAGATGTATAGCACTTTGGTCAAGGTGGGTTGTTTTTAAATGCGCTATACAAATAAAATTGACTTGACTTGACTTGACATATCCCTCTGAACTTTTCTTGTTTGCCTACCAATCCAAATATTTTTTAAACCATGCCATTGTATCGGCCTCTCGCAACTTGTTCCATATACACACTGCTTTCTGCATGCAGAAATTGCCGCTCATGTCTCTTTTAAATTGTTCCCTTTGTACTTTAAAAGTGCTCTCTAGTTCTGCACTATTGTACCCTGGGAAAAAGTGTGTGTCTATTCATCTTACCTAACCAAAAAGGCTGATGAAGGCAGATCTGTAACTGTTGTTTATATAGATTTCAACAAGGCATTTCACATGGGAGGCTGCTCTGGAAGTTTAGATTGCATGGGATCCAAGGAGAGCTAGACGATTGGATAGAAAATTGGCTTCATTGTTAGAAGGAAGCAGAGAGTGATGATGGAAGGTTTTTTTTGTACTGGAGGCCTGTGAATAGTGGTGTGCCTCAGGGATTAGTGTTGGACCCTTTGCTGTTTGTGGTTGGTATCGACGATTTGGATGAGAATGTAGAAGACATAAGTAGTAAGTTTGCAGATAACACTAAAGTGTTGTAAATAGTGAAGATGGTTAGCAAAGATTACAACAGGATCGTGATCAGATGGGCAATTGGCTGAAGAACAGTTAATGAAGTTTAATGCAGATAAGAGAGGAGTCAAATTAGGGCAGGACCTTCACGGTGATTGGCAAGGCTCAGGGGAATGTTGTAGAGCAGAGGGATCTAAGGAATGCAGGTGCTTAGTTCCTTGAAAGTGACAGATAGATAGGGTGGTCAAGAAGGCTTTCGGCACACTGTGTATGGAAGTTATGTTACAGTTGTACCAGATATTGGTGAGATCACATTTGGAATATTGTGTTCAGTTTTGGTCACCCTGCTATGGGAAACATGTTGTTAAGCTGGGAAGAATGCAGAGAAGACGTATGAGGATATTGTCAGGACTTGAGGGCCTGTAATAGGGAGAGGTTAGACAGGCTCGGACTTTATTCCTTGGAAGGAGCATGAGAGGTGATCTTATAGATGTGAATAAAATCATAAGGGGCACAGATAGGGTAGATGCACAGAGTCTTTTATGCAGAGTTGGGGAATCAAGGACCCGGGGACATAGTTTTCAAGTGAGAGGGGAAAGATATAATCGGAACCTTTGGGGCAACATTTTCACACAAAAGGGTGGTGGGTATATGGAACAAGCTGCCAGAGGTAGTTAAGGCGGGTACTATAATAACATTTAAAAGACGTTTGGAGAGTTACATGGATAGGAAATGTTTTCAAGGATATGGGCCAAACGCAAGCAGGTGGCACTAATGTAGATGGGGCATCTTGGTTGGCATGGGCAAGTTGGGCCGAAGGGCCTATGTCCATGCTGTATGACTCTGTGACTCTATCTATGTCTTTCATGATTTTGTATACCTCAATAAGGTCACCCTCAGCCTACTGTACTCCAGGTAAACAAGTCTCTGCCTATCCAATCTCTCCTTATAACTCAAGGTCTTGAATCCAGGTGACATCATGGTGATATTTTTCCTGCACACTTTGCAGCTTAATGACATCCTTAATGACAATCCTATTCACTGGATTGTGCGCACAATGCGGAAGACCAGAAGAGACTGAAATGCAGAGAGTTTTAATTTTAATAAGTTATTTTTTGAGCAGATTCTGCTAGAATGTGCTGACATTACTCCTTCACCCCAAGTGTGTGAAGGAGAGATATCGGAAGTCCTTCCTTCCCGCTGCTGTGAGACTGCACAACCAGCACTACTCCCAGCAGACCAGTCAACAGTAACAGTAAAGGAAAAACACAGTAAATGATGACAATTATCCTTATCTTATTTTTATTTATAATGAATGTCTCTTACTATCCACTTTACTGCTGTAACACTGCAAATTTCCCCGGTTTGGGACAAATAAAGGAATATATTGTTATTATTACGCACATCTAAAATCTTCTCAATTAGTGTGTTCCATTCCTATTTTCAGTTTACGTCATTACTTATTGTGGAGATTATAATGAAGTCAGATTTCAGAGTTAATTCATTTACTTTTAGAATTTTTAATTTCTCAGCGTGGTCTTCATTATCCTTTTGTTTAAACAAAGTAAAAAGTATTTCAATTTCTCCACATATCACAGGTGTTTAACTAAGTTAACTGATCTCTTCAATGCCAAGATGTTCCCTGCTTACAACAGAAATGTGCGAATGCCACAGTCTGAAAATCTAAAATGAGAAAATGCTGAAAATACTTAGCAGATCAATTGTTTTCCATGTGGAGAGCAAACTCTTTCAGGTTAATGACAGTTCTCAATGGAACTGGAAAATGTTAGACATGCCACAATTATATCACAAAATATATTGGCAGAGAAGGTGGGGAGGGACGGTAATGGTGTAAAGAACTACATGGGGAAAATAGAAATGGTGGAATTCAAAACAAAGATGTAAAGAAATCAAGATGCAAATGCTGTGAAAGAATGATAAGTGAATTACTTTATCATCAGCAAGGAATGTTTGGTGCAAAACAACACAACAATAAAATACTCTGGGGATTCTGAAAAACAGTAGTCAATGCTGGTAATACGCTGCAGGTCAGGCAGTATCTGAAGAAACAAAAGCAGTTAAGATTCCAGGCAATGACCTTTGAAAGATTACAAGTATGTTACCAGGACTTGAGGGCCTGAGCTATAGAGAGAAATTGGGCAAGCTAGGACTTTATTCTTTGGAGTGCTGGAGGCTTGGGAGTGATCTTATTGAGGTGTATAAAATCACATAGAATTGATACAGTGAATGCATAGAATATTTTACTCAGGGTTGGGAATCAAGAACCAAAAGACATAGGCTTAAGGTGAGAGGGGAAAGATTTGATAGGAACCTGAAGGGCAACTTTTTCATTCAGAAGTTGGTGGGTGTGGAAAGAGCTGCCAGAGACGGTAGTGGAGTCAGGTACAATAACAACATTTAAAAGACACTTGGGCAGGTACATGGATAAGAAAGGTTTAGAGGTATATGAACCAAATGCAAACAAATGGGACTAGCTTGGATTGTGCATCTTGGTCAGCATGACCAAGTTGGTCTAATAGCCCACTTCCTGTGCTGTATGACTCTGAGAAATGTTTGGGCTCTTAAAATTAGAATCATAGCAGGAAATAAATGGTAAAGTACCAAAATTGAAGTCTTTTTATCTGAATGCGTGTGGCATTCATAGCAATAGATGAATTCATAGGCAAGTTAGAAATAAATTATTACAATCAAACAGTTATTACAGACTGTAAGGAAGTGAGAAAACCTGAAAATTAAATATTTTTCAATGCATAACCTTATAAGTTGCAATGCTGACAATAACCTATCTTGAGAATCATGAACATTTCAAATTTATTCGAAGAGGGACGAAGAGATTGAAGAGGAATGGAAAAGTTAGATCGGGACTTATCTACCTTAAATAGAAATGTTAAGTAGAGTAACCAGCAAAAAGCACAAAAGATGGACTGCAAAAGCACTTATCAATATGCAAAAGGAAAAAGATTAGCATGGATCACCTAAAGATTGAGACAGGAGAATTCATATGAGGAAATAGTAGAGAAATAAAAAATGTTTTGCATCTATCTTGGGGTGATAAAATTAAAGAGTGGAAATTTGATCAAAGTCATAGTCATAGAGGCATTTAGCAGGGAAACGGGCCTTTCGGCCCAACTCATCCATGACAACCCAGTTCCTGTCTGATTTAGTCCCACTTACCTGGGAGTGGAAGTTAGTGGAGTGGCTATTATTAGGGAGAAGGTGCTTGGGAAGCTGAAAGGGCTGAAGCTGAAAGGGCTGAAGGGTCTCGACCCGAAACGTCACCCATTCCTTCTCTCCCGAGATGCTGCCTGACCTGCTGAGTCACTCCAGCATTTTGTGAATAAATGAAGGTGGATGTCACCTGGGCCGGATGGACTGCACCCTAGGGTTCTGAAAGAGGTGGCTTTAGAGATTGATAGTGATATTTCAGGAATCGTTAGAGTCAGGAGTGGTCCCAGATGATTGGGAAATTGCCAATATTACCTCGCTGCACAAAAAGGGAGCAAGGCAGAATAGTGGGAACTATAGGCCGGTAAGTCAGACTTTGGTGGTTGGTAAGATTTTAGAGTCCATTATAAAGGATGAGGTTACGGAGTACTTTGAAGTTCACGATAAAATAGGCCGAAGTCAGCATGGCTTTGTTAAGGAGAGGTATTGCTTGACAAATTTGCTGGAATTTTTTGAAGAAGTAAATAGCAGGACAGACAAATGGGAGTCAGTAGATGTTGTTTACTTAGATTTTCAGAAAGCCTTTGATAAGGTGCTACAAGTTAGGAAGATGAGAGTCAATGGTATCAAAGGGCAGATACTAGTATGGATAGCAGGTTGGCTGGATGGTAGGAGACAAAGAGTGGGAATAACGGGGTTTTTTCTGGTTGGCTGCCAGTAACTAGTAGAGTTTCGCAAGGGTCGGTGCTGGGGGCACTACTCTTCGTGTTACATATTAATGATTTCAATGAGGAGATTGTAGGCTTTGTGGCAAAGTTTGCGGATGATACGAAAATAGGTGGAGGGGCAGGTAGTGTAGAGAAAGCAGGGACTCTGCAGGCTCTATTACGCGCTGTTAAGGCTGCATTTGGAATATTGTGAGGAATTTTGGGTGGCATGGTGGCGTAACGGTAGAGTTGCTGCTTTACAGCGAATGCAGAGCTGGAGACCCGGGTTCGATTCCGACTAAGGGTGCTTTCTGTACGGAGTTTGTACGTTCTCCCCGTGACCTGCTTGGGTTTTCTCTGAGATCTTCAGTTTCCTCCCACACTCTAAAGACGTACAGGTATGTAGGTTAATTGGCTTGGTAATTGTAAAAATTGTCCTTAGAGGGTATAGGATAGTGTTAATGTGCGGGAATTGCTGGTCGCCGCAGACCCGGTGGGCCGAAAGGGCCTGTTTCCGCGCTTTATCTCCAAACTAGACTAAAAAAATATCTGAGGAAAGATGTGCTGGTTCTGGAGAGGGTCCAGAGGAAGTTCACAAGAATGATCCCAGGAATGAGTAGGTTAACCTATGATGAGCATCTGTCAGCACTGGGCCTGTACTCGCTGGAGTTTAGATGAGGGGGGACCTAATTGAAACGTACAGATTAGTGAAAGGCTTGGATAGAGTGGATGTGGAGAGGATGTTTCAACTAGTGGGAGAGTCTAGGACTAGACTAGAGATCATAGCCTCAGAATTAATGGACATTCTTTTAAGAAGGAGATGAGGAGCAATTTATTTAATCAGAGGGTGGGGAATCTGTGGAATTCTTTGCCGCAGAAGGCTGTGGAGGCCGTCAGTGGATATTTTTATGGCAGAGATAGATAGATTCTTGATTAGTACAGGAGTCAGAGGTTATGGGGAGAAGGCTGGAGAATGGGGTTAGGAGGGAGAGATAGATCAGCCATGATTCAATGGCGGAATAGGCGATGGGCCGAATGGTCTAATTCCCCTATTCGTTATGACCAGTTGAGTACTGCTAGGATCTATCCTGGGTTCTCTGGTGTTCATAATATTTATAAATGACTTGGCCATAAATGTAGATGCATTGGTGGTAAGTTTGCCAAGACCAGAGTTGGTAGTGTTGCGGACAATAAGTAAGGCTGTCAAAATATGCAGCAGTATATCAGTTAGAGAAATGTGCGGCAAAATGACAGATTGTGTTTAATCAGAACAAGAATGAGGTATTGTACTTTGGGAGGTCAAATATAAGGGGAAAATATATGATTAATGGCTTGACTCTTAGCAGAATTGATGTACAGAGGGAGCTTGGGGTTCAAATACACAGCTCCCTGGAAATGGTAATGCAAGCAGCTAGAGTGGTAAAGAATGTTTAGGGAATTGTTGCCTTTGTCGGTCAGAAAATTGAGTATTATTCAGGATGTCATGTTGCAGGTTTATAGAATTTAGATATGGCCATTTTTGGAGTATTGTGTGCAGTTCTGATTGTCCCATTACGTTAGGATGTGGAGACAATAGACAATAGGTGCAGGAGTAGGCCATTCGGCCCTTCGAGCCAGCACCGCCATTCAATGTGATTATGGCTGATCATTCTCAATCAGTACCCCGTTCCTGCCTTCTCCCCGTACCCCCTGACTCCGCTATCCTTAAGAGCTCTATCTAGCTCTCTCTTGAATGCATTCAGAGAATTGGCCTCCACTGCCTTCTGAGGCAGAGAATTCCACAGATTCACAACTCTCTGGCTGAAAAAGTTTTTCCTTGTCTCTGTTCTAAATGGCATACCCCTTATTCTTAAACTGTGCCCCCTGGTTCTGGACTCCCCCAACATTGGGAACATGTTTCCTGCCTCTCGCGCGTCCAATCCCTTAATAATCTTCTATGTTTCAATAAGATCCCCTCTCATCCTTCTAAGTTCCAGTGTATACAAGCCAAGTCGCTCCAGTCTTTCAACATACGACAGTCCTGCCATTCCGGGAATTAACCTAGTAAACCTACGCTGCACGCCCTCAACAGCAAGAATATCCTTCCTCCAGTTTGGAGACCAAAACTGCACACAGTACTCCAGGTGCGGTCTCACTAGGGCCCTGTACAACTGCGAAAGGACCTCTTTGCTCCTATACTCAACTCCTCTTGTTATGAAGGCCAACATTCCATTGGCTTTCTTCACTGCCTGCTGTACCTGTATGCTTCCTTTCAGTGACTGATACACTAGGACACCCAGATCTCGTTGTATGTCCCCTTTTCCTAACTTGACACCATTCAGATAATAATCTGCCTTCCTATTCTTATCCACATTAAACTGCATCTGCCATGCATCTGCCCACTCACACAACCTGTCCAAGTCACCCTGCAACCTCATAGCATCTTCCTCACAGTTCACACTACCACCCAGCTTTGTATCATCTGCAAATTTGCTAATGGTACTTTTAATCCCTTCATCCAAGTCATTAATGTATATTGTAAATAGCTGTGGTCGCAGCACTGAGCCTTGCGGTACCCCACTGCCTGCCATTCTGAAAGGGACCCATTTATCCCCACTCTTTGCTTTCTGTCTGTCAACCAATTTTCTATCCATGTCAGTACCCTACCACCAATACCATGTGCTCTAATTTTGCCAACTAATCTCCTATGTGGGACCTTGTCAAAGGCTTTCTGAAAGTCGAGGTACACCACATCCACCGGCTCTCCCCTGTCAATTTTCCTAGTTACATTCTCAAAAAATTCCAGAAGATTAGTCAAGCATGATTTCCCCTTCGTAAATCCATGCTGACTCGGAACGATCCTGTTATTGCTATCCAAATGCTCCGCAATTTCGTCTTCTATAATTGACTCCAGCATCTTCCCCACCACTGATGTCAGACTAACTAGTCTATAATTTCCCGTTTTCTCTCTCCCTCCTTTCTTAAAACCTGGGATAACATTAGCAACCCTCCAATCCACAGGAACTGATCCTGAATCTATAGAACATTGGAAAATGATCACCAATGCGTCCACAATTTCCAGGGCCACTTCCTTAAGTACCCTGGGATGCAGAGCATCAGGCCCAGGGGATTTATCAGCCTTCAGTCCCATCAGTCTACCCAACACCATTTCCTGCCTAATGTGGATTTCCTTCCGTTCCTCTGTCACACTAGGATCTCTGGCCACTAGAACATCTGGGAGATTGTTTGTATCTTCCTTAGTGAAGACAGATCCAAAGTACCGGTTCAACTCGTCTGCCATTTCCTTGTTCTCCATAATAAATTCCCCTGGTTCTGTCTTCAAGGGACCCACATTTGCCTTCACTATTTTTTTCCTCTTCACATACCTAAAAAAGCTTTTACTATCCTCCTTTGTATTATTGGCTAGCTTACCCTCGTACCTCATCTTTTCTCCCCGTATTGCCTTTTTTAGTAATCTTCTGTTGTTCTTTAAAAGAGTCCCAATCCTCTGGCTTCCCACTCTTCTTTGCTATGTTGTACTTCTTCTCTTTTATTTTTATGTTGTCCTTGACTTCCCTTGTCAGCCACAGGTGCCTCTTACTCCCCTTAGAATCTTTCCTCCTCTTTGGGATAAATTGATCCTGCAACTTCTGCATTATTCCCAGGAATACCTGCCATTGCTGTTCCACCGTCTTCCCTGCTAGGGCCTCTTTCCAGTCAATTCTTGCCAGCTCCTGCCTCATGCCTCTGTAATTCCCTTTGCTATACTGTAATACTGACATTTCCGATTTTCCCTTCTCCCTCTCAATTTGTAGAGTAAAACTTATTATATTGTCATCACTGCCTCCTAATGGCTCTTTTACCTCAGTCCCCTTATCAGATCAGGTTCATTACACAACACTAAGTCCAGAATTGCCTTCTCCCTGGTAGGCTCCAGTACATGCTGTTCTAAGAATCCATCTCGGAGGCACTCCACAAACTCTCTTTCCTGGGGTCCATTACCAACCTGATTTTCCCAGTCTACCTGCATGTTGAAATCTCCCATAACCACCGTAGCATTACATTTGTGACATGCCAATGTTAGCTCTTGATTCAACTTGCACCCTATGTCGAGGCTACTGTTTGCGGGCCTGTAGATAACTCCCATTAGGATCTTTTTACCCTTACAATTCCTCATTTCTATCCATACTGGCTTAGGAAGGAGTGCGGAAGAGCTTTACTAGAATGCTGCCCAGATTATATGGAGAACTTAGATTGTTTTCTCTGGAACGTCAGAGGTTGTAGAGAGACCAAATAGAAGTATATAAAATTATGAGAGACAATCAGAATCTTTTTCCCAGGGTGGAAAATATTAAAGGCCATAGCTTTAAGATGAGAGCTGCAACATTTAAAGTATGCTCTAAAACCTTTCCTATCCATGTATCTGTCAAAATGTATTTTAAACATGAACATTTAAGAGTGAAGTCATAGCATGGTGACTGATCTTCAGCACACCATGTTCATGCCAACTGTCCTCATGGAAAAAGAATCAGAAAACTTTCTGAAAATAATGAAGAAATACTGGGTTATTATAAGATTTGGTTTTGTATTAGTATTTAGTACTGGTTTGCTAATCTAAGCAATAAATAGAGGGGTCTGTAAGAAATTAGCAATAATTGCAAAATAGTATTGGGTATATTAATAAAACCTGATGACCTGCAGGTGCTGCAAACACAGGCTTTGAACAGGCTTGGCTGGTTGTCATTTTCCAAATATCCAGAATAATTCTCAAAGACTAGGGTGGCAGATGTAATTTCACTATTTAAGGAAGGAAGAAAAAAAAAATGCATAGCTTCAAATTCCTTAACTCGATATCAGTTCGAAGAAAATGTTAGAGTCTAGTATCAAGAAAGTAGAAGCAGGGCGTAAAGAAAATAATAAATGGACTGAACAGAGTGAAGTTGGATTTATGAAAGGAAAATCATGATTGATAAAACTATTAGATTTTTTGAGGTTGTAACTCGCAAATTAAATAATAGTGGTTTTTGTGTACTTGGACTTTCAGGAGGTCTTTGGTAAAATAAACCAAAATTCAAACACGAACATAAGAAATAAGAGAGGCAAAAGACAATTCAGCCCCTTAAACCAAAGAATCACGATCCTTTGACTGAAGAAATGTTTCCTCATTTAAGTCTGAAATCACTTAACCCTTATTTGAGACTGTAATTTCCAGTTCTAGTTTCCTCAGCAAGACAAAACTATTCCCTGTATCTATCCCACATAACTCCCATTTCATTTTCACCACATTCCATCAGCTCCCTCCAAATCTTCAGAGGGTCCAGAAAAGAAACGATTCATGTATTGGGTCACTGAGTTTTCAAAGTTGGCAAAGTTGCAAAGAAGAGGTGGTTGAAGAGGACAAAGCGAATGCCTGTAATGGTATGGAGATCCAGAAAAACTGAATGACACTGTTGGTTATGTTACCATCTGAGAAAGAGGAGTGGAGACTTGATAATAACAGAAAAGGAGATGAATGAAAATAGAGGAGAAACAAAGTAAATGCAATACTGGAAAAATGAGGTACAAAATACTGCAGTTACGGCAAATCTGAAATAAGGAAGAAAATGCATGAAATACTCAGTAGGTCTGGCAGCATTTCTAGAGAGAGAAAAACATTTAACCTTTATAGCTTTATAACCTTTTATCAAACTTTGACATCCATCTCATGTGTTTTACATTTTCTGACAGATTGTGTTCAGTTCTGGGCACCATGGTATGGGAAAGATGTTGTCAAGCTAGAAAGGGTACAGAGAAGATTTACAAGGATGGTGCCAGGGCTAGAGGGTCTAAGCTATAGGGAGAGGTTGAGTAGGCTGGGACTCTATTCCTTGGAGCACAGGTGGATGAGGAATGATCTTATTGAGGTGTATAAATTCATGAGAAGAATAGATTGGGTAGATGCATAGAGTCTCATGCACAGAGTAGGTGAATCGAGGAGCAGAGGACATTGGTTTAAATTGAAGGGGAAAAGATTTAATAGGAATCTGAGTGGTAACATTTTCACACAAAGGGTGGTTGGTGTATGGAACAAGCTGCCAGAGGAGGTAGTTGAGGCAGGGACTATCTCAACATTTAAGAAACAGTTTGACAGATACATGGATAGGACAGATTTGGAGGGATATGGACCAAACGCGAGCAAGTGGGACTAGTGTAGCTGGGACATGTTGGCCGGTGTGGGTAGGTTGGGCTGAAAGGCCTGTTTCCACACTGTATCACTCTATGACTCTATCACCTGTGATTAAAAGGTCTTAGCCATCTCGCCATAATACCACGTGTCATACAATATTTTGACGACCCGAAACGTCACCCATTCCCTCTGTCCTAGATGCTGCCTGACCTGCTGAGTTACTCCAGCATTTTGTGATACCTTTGATTTGTACCAGCATCTGCAGTTATTTTCCTATACAATATTTCTTAGTCTCCACCCATTCACAGACATTCCCTTTGTTTTCACCAACCCTCCCCTTCTCTATAGTTTAAAACATGTTTGATTTCTAATGAATGCTCATTGACCTGAAATTATAAATCTGTTTCTTTTTCTCCTGATGCTGCCTGGTTTGACAAGTCTTTGCAGCATTTTCTCTTTTTATTTCACGCTCTTCCAGTCAAACATCCAGGAGGTGAAATGTAGATTTTCAGATTTTAAATCATGAACTGTGCAATGTTTATGATTTATCACAGCATTTTACATTTTTCACAAAGCACACGTTATACCTGATAGTTATAGAAGAATAATTTGTGTTTATTTTGCTTTTGTCAGGTAGCAGTTTGTGGAGGTGCCAACAGATACTTTCCTGGATTGGCAGTATTGTGTGGGTCCACAGCAGCTCAATTATATTTCACACTTGAACATTTATTCGCATATGTAAAGATCAACGATCCAACAGATGCTATAGCCAGTATGATGCTTTACTGACCAAATAAGTATTTTTAGGATGAAATTCTCTTAATGCATCATTTTTCATGATGTCCTTCTTGTAATGTAGTCATTATGTAATATAATTATGGACAAAGCAATAGCAATGTTCACTTATACTGCCTATGTCTTTGCAGCATGGGGTCCATAAATGATCAGTAGAGAAGTAGAAGGTGGAATGGCACTGAGACTTTGTGCCTCAAACCCATGCATCAGGAGCACATAGCAGCCAGCATAAATGGCAACATTTCCTAGCAACCTCCCCATCTGTCCATCCTTTCATGCAACTCTGGCCCCACCTATGCCAGTCTGAGGCTCCCATGTTGGCCTCATCACTCTGATCAGAACCAACAGAATTAGAGTAGAAGCAAGTCATTCTCAATCCCAAGGGAACAAAGTAAGACCAAGAAGGAAGAAGAAATTATGTGCTGTAATTAATATTGGTTGTTATGATAGATTTTAGCCAGGACATTGATCAGATTTTACTAAACATGTAACTTAATCTTGGGGGATGATTCACGGAATCTTCTTTTGCAAAATGTTCAGAGATTTTGTGGCTCTTCTGCCCACGTTACACCAGATATAAATTCACAGAGTAAAATAGCACAGATAAGCCCTTGGGACCAACTCATCCATTGCTGACCAAGCTGCTTTCCTCAGCTAGTCCCATTTGCCCACCTTTGGCTCGAGTGTTCCCCTCGACCTTTGCTATCCATGTGCCTGTCCAAATATGTTTTGAATATTGTAATTGTACCAGCCTCTGGTCCCCTTTAAATATTCCACCATCCCCCTCACCTTTAACCTATGCCATCTTGTTTTAGACTTTCTTAGCCCAGAAAAAAGATTCTGACCTTCCACCTTATCTGTACCAGCTCATGATTTTATAAATCTCTTCAAGGCCACCTCTCAGCCTCTTACGCTGCAGGGAAAACGGTCCTAGCTTATGCAGTCTATATGCCACAAGTCCTCCAGTTTTGGCAATATCCTTGTGATTCTTTCCCCCAACCTTTCTGGCTTTATCATATACCCATCCTACAGTGTGATGACCAGAACTGCACAAAATGCTCCAAATGCGATCTCACCATTGCCTTCCAAGAGCTGTAATATGACATGACAATTCTTGTACTTATTACCCTGACGGATGAAGACAAGCATGACAAATGCCTTCTTCACAGCATGGAAACAGGCCCTTTACCCCAACTTGCCCGTGCCGACTTAGATGCCCCATCGACACTAGTCCAACCTGCCTGCAATTGGCCCATATCCCACTAAGCCTTTCATATCCATGTTCCTGTAAAAATGCATTTAAAAAGTTGTTATAGTACCTGCCTCAACTATCTCCTCTGTATGGGGAAAAGATTGTACATTTACCATATCTATCCCCCTCACCCATATCTTAATGTGTCAACACTTTGTCTCGATGTCTTGTACTTGTCCCATGTGGTTTTTCTGTTTCATAACACACCTCGGGGCACTGTCATTCACTGACAGTCACTGTCATGCACTGTATGTCCTGCTCAGAATCTATAGAATTGGGAAGTCACTTGTTTAGAGTCATACAGCGTGGAAATAGACCCTTTGGCCCAACGTGCCCACACTGACCAACATGTCCCATCTACACTAGTCCCACCTGCTGCGTTTGGCCCATATCCTCTATACCTGTCCTCTCCATGTACTTTTCTAAATGTTTCTTAAACATTGCAATATTGCCCCATTGCCCAAACATTGCCCCAACTACATCCTGCAACTTGTTCCATACACCCACCAGCCTTTGTGTGAAAAGGTTACCCCTCAGGTTCCTATTATATCTGTCCCCCTCACCTTAAACCTATGTCCTCTGGTTCTCGATTTCCCTACTCTGGGCAAGAGGCTGTGCATCTACTCTATCTATTCCTCTCATGATTTTGTACACCTCTGTATGATCCTTCTGCGCTCAAAGGAACAGAATCCTAACCTGCTTAACCTCTCCCTATAACTCAGTCCCTCGAGTCCTGGCAACATCCTTGTAAATCTTCTCTGCACCCTTTCCAGCTCAACAACATCTTTCCTATAACATGATGCCTCGAACTGAACACAATACTCTAAAAAGGTAGACACAAAATGCTGGACTAACTCAGCGGGACAGGCAGCATCTCTGGAGAAAAGGAATGGGTGACGTTTCGGGTCGAGACCCTACTTCTGATTGATGTCAGGGGAGTGAGCGGGACAGAGATAGAATGTAGTTAGAGACAGTAAGACTGGTGGGAGAACTGGGAAGGGGAGGGGATGGAGAGAGAGAAGGAAAGCAAGGGCTATTGGAAGTTAGAGAAGTCAAGATTTATTCTGCTGGGGTGTAAGCTAGCCAAGCAATATATGAGGTGTTCCTCCAATTTGCGCTGAGCTTCACTGACAATGGAGGAGGCTCAGGACATAAAGATCAGATTGGGAATGGGAGGGGGAGTTAAAGTGCTGAGCAACCGGGAAATCTGGTACGTTAAGGCGGACTGAGCAGAGGTATGCAGCGAAACATTCGCCAATCCTGCGCTTGGTCTCCTACATAAATCTCTAAATGCGGCCTCACCAACATCTTACATAACAGCAACATGACCTCCCAACTATTCTCAATACTCTGAGTGATGAAGGCCAATGTGCCAAAAGCCTTTTTGACCACCTTATGCCACTTCCAATGTACTCCTAAATCCCTCTGCTCTACAACACTCCCCAGAGCCCTTCTATTGACCGTGTTGGTCCTTCCCATGTTAATCTTACCAAAGTTCAACAGCTCACATTTTTCTGTGTTGAATTCCATCAACCATTCGTCAGTGCACCTGCTCAAGGTCCTGCTGCAATTTTTGAAAACTATCGTCACTGTCTGCAATACCACCCACTTTTGTGTCATCGGCAAACGTGTGTCATCTGCAAACATCTATCAGGTAACCCCCTCAGTCTCCAAATCTTCTGTGAAAATAATCTAAGTTTATCCAAAATCTCTTTGTAGCTAATATACTCCAAGCCAAACTACACTCTCCACTGTACTGTCACATCTTATCTGTAATTGGATGACCGGAATTGCATTGCGCTATGGACGGACCCAATGATCCCCTTTGAACCTCAATGCTCCTAAGGGTTCTACCATTTACAGTATTGTTTCTTCTTATATTTGACCTTCCAAAGTGCAACATTTCACTCTTGTCTGAAGTTAAGCTCCATCTGCCATTTCTTTCTCTATATTTCCAACTGATCTATATTCCTGCTTTATCTTTTTGGCAACCTTCCTCACTGTCCACAACTCTATCCTTAATTTATCTGTCTGTGCAAATTTACAAAACAGGCCTTCTATATTGTTGCTCAAATCATTTATGTATGACACAAACAATAGAAATCCCAGTGCAGAACACCATTGGTCAAATACCTCCAGTCAGAACAACACTCTTCTACCACTAATTTATGATTGAGCTAATTGCGAATCCAGTCTACCAAGTCTCCACGGACCCCTATGCCTTAATCTTCTGGATGAGGGACCTTGTCGAATACTTTACTAAACTCAAGACAACATCCACTGCTCTACCCTCATGAATGATCTTTTTCAACTGCAGAAAAAAACATTCAGATTTGTAAGACATGACCCCTCCACTAACTTTCTCACCACTGATGTTGTGCTCACCAGCCTGTAGTCTGTTGACAAATGTAAAATTGGTACCCAGTTTTCAGTTGCCTTTGAAATATATACTAATTTGATGTATCTTTCTGGGTTCCTGCCAACTACTTGGAATTCTGCATCTTCTCCTGCTGAAGTGTCGTGACTTATATAAAAAACCCAGTGAAGTATGTAGATGCAATGCATTTGATTAGTGACCAAAAATAAGTACATGCATCATGAGTGTATGATACATGTGAGCAATTCACTTTCCCTGCCATTACCATGAGTGGTTGCAGAATCAGAAAGGAGTTGATGGTCACATGAGAGAGAATGAGGTTACTCATACATAAATTGCTTTGCTCAGAATCAAAATTAGATATTCTCAGATTAATTGATGATAAGGCCAAGGATCAAATGTTGGTAAATGGGATAACTAAAATGTGTGCTTGCTGGTCACCAGGTGGTGGGTCGAAGGGATTGTTTCTGAGTT
Organism: Rhinoraja longicauda; assembly: GCF_053455715.1. Classification (NCBI taxonomy): domain Eukaryota; kingdom Metazoa; phylum Chordata; class Chondrichthyes; order Rajiformes; family Arhynchobatidae; genus Rhinoraja; species Rhinoraja longicauda. The sequence continues at coordinate 43,034,540 of NC_135966.1, read as the reverse complement.
GTTGTGGCACTCAACTCTGATTACCTGGTGTTAGTGGGGTGAGAGAGGTGTCATTCTGAGTTGAATGCAAGTGAAAGGATGTGCATCAAAGGGGTGTTAGGTAAGTTGGCAAAGGAGTTTGTCAAGAAAGTGAGAAAGATGTGTATAGTTAAGAACTTGTAGGTTTTAATGATGTAGTGATTAAGTAATTAAATTATCAACCAATTCTGGATGATTCAACAGAGACATGAGTTTGAATCCCATGACAGCAGCTAGAAAATTACCATTAATGGGATTAAAAATGTATTTTCTCAGAAAAGCTGACTGGCTGTTGTCAAAATCCATCTGGTTTATTAATATGCCAATCATTTGCAGTCTGGCCTTTTTTGTAACTCCAAATGTGGTTGACCTAGCCAATAAATTCAGGCCTTACAAGCAAAAGCAAGATCCTGTGAATAAACAAAATAATCCTCACCTAGTTCAAGCTATTGCATTGTTTTTCAAATAATTCATCATATTTCCCAGTAACATAGAAGGAAGCAAGCCATTGGCACAGAGAGTTATGCTAGTTCTTAGAGTAATCCCATCATTTCTATTTGGTTGTTATTTCTGTGTAACCCCTTCTCCCTCATGTGCCCATCAACTGCTTTCTCATTCTTCAACTGCTCGTATACATTCAGGATAATTCACAGTAAACAATTAAGCTACCAACCTCTGATACGTGGGAGGAAATTGGATCATCTGGGAGAAACCCACACAGTCACAAGGAGAACATGTAAAATCCACGCAGGCAACAAATGCAGCCAGGATATAACCCAGGACACTAAAGTTGTGAAGGAGCAGCACTATCACTGCATTCTATAGCTTAAGATCCAGAAATTCATGGTGATGATTCTATTTTTTTGCAGCTTGGTGTCTTAATAGCTACAATTCAGTGGCTCTGACATCCATTAGCAAGAAGTGCTTTGAGATGCTAGTCATGGTGCATTAACTCCAGCCTGTCACACAGCCTCAATCCACTGCAATTTGTCTACCACTGCAACACATCTCTGGCAGATGTCATTTCTCTGGCCCTATATTCATCTCTGGATCATCTGGATAACAAGGACACCTAGAACAAACTCCTATTAACTATAGCTGTGCTTTCAATACCATAATTCCAACTAAACACATCTACAAACTCCTGGACCTAGGACCCGGCACCCCTTCCAATCAGTATGGATAGGTGACAAACTTCCTCCACAAGGTTGGTATTATCAGCAACTTACTATATTGCTTATACACTTACGTCTGTGACCAAATTCTGCTATAACTCCATATACAAGTTTGCAGATGACACCACTATATTGGGCTGGATCTCAAAGAATGATAAGATAGAGTACAGGAAGGAGAAAGAGAACTTAGTAACATAGTGTCGAGACAGCCACTTCAATGTCAGCTTGTTACCAACTTCAGCATGCAGGTGGAGTACATGCCCCAGGCTGCATCAATGGTGTTAAAGTGGAGCTGGTCGAGAGCTTCACATTTTAGGTGTAATTATCACCTACAATTTGCATTGGTCCCACCTCATTGATGTTATGGCCGAGAAAGAATACCAACACCTCCATTTCCTTGTAAGACTAAGGGAATTTGGCATGTCTCCAATTACTCTTGCCTATTTCTATGGATGCACCCTTGTATGAACATGAAGAGATGCATCACAAATAGGTTTGGCAACTACTCTGCCCAAGACTGCAAGAAATTGTAGATAGTGAATGCAGCCCAATCCATCATGCTAACCAACCTCCTGTTCATCGACTCCATCTACACTTCACGCTGCCTTGGAAAACCGGCCAACATAATCAATGGTACTCACATCGCCTTCATTCTCTTTTCTCCCCTCCCCTGTCGGACAAAAGATACAAATGCTTGAGAGCTTGTGCCACCAGATTCATGAACAGCAATTTACCCACTGTTTACAGACTCTTGAGTGGATCTCTCGTAAACTAAGGATATATTTCTGATCTCCAAAGCTACCTCCCTGCAGCCCTGGTACTTTTTATTATCTTCAATTTCTCAGTGGCTGAAAAATTATATTATGCACTCTGTTTTCTTTCTCCTTTTGCACGACCTGCTGCAATCATGCATGGTTGATGTATGGTGTGACTTGTCTGGATAGCACACAGAATAAAGTTTTTCACTAATTCTTGGCGCATGTGACAACAATAAACCAATACCAGTTCCCTGACAATGCTGTACATATTGATAGGGTGGTTAAAAAAAAAATTGGGTAAATTTGCCTTATCGCTCAGGGTATTGAGTAGAGAAGTTGGCATGTTATGTTACAGTTGTATATGACATTGGCGAGGCCACGTTTGCAGTGCTTTATTCAGTTTTGGTCACCGTGTTATTGGAAGGATGTCATTTAGCTGGAAAGAGTGAAAAGATTTATAAGGATGTCGCTAGGACTAGAGGGGTTGAGCTATAGGGACAGATTGGGTAGGCTGTGACTTTATTCCTTGGAGCGCAGGAGGCTGAGGGGTAATCTTACAGAGATGTATAAAATCATGAGGGGAATAGATAGGGTGAATGCACAGAATCTTTTATCCAGGGTAGGGGAATCAAAAGTTTAGTACAACCTAATCTTTGTTAGCACTTGAGTTACCTAAGCATTCATACAAACTACTGATTTCTAATAACTGCTCATTTCATTTACTATTCCAGCTTATTTCGTCTTTCACTAAATCACAAGAATCAAGGCTTGGACTCAGATGCTACCCAAAAGAATGAATTAGCCAGATTCACTCTGGTAGGAATTTGAGATTCGTACTCAGGACTATCCTTGCGATGGTTGTTACTGGGTTGTCACTGTCAATATCTCGGATTGTCATGCTTCTGTATGATTTTTCCTTCAATCTTCTTAATCATGCCAGAGAATTCTTAATCATAATGGTGCCTGTTTGTATTTCCCTTCTCATCATTTAGTCCCTTTACAAACTGGTTATTCCCAGATACATTACTTGTCCACAATGTTTTCTCAATGTCACACTGAATAAAGCTATCTTCACCCATGATTGCAGCAGGTATCGATCATGTGACTTTTTGACAATGCTTCCTTGTATGTCTCTCTCTCTAGCTAGTAATGTCATCCCAGAGCTTGTCGGGATACTTTACATATTGTCGCCGGCTACATTTTCCCCAATTTGATCCATTGAGCTTATCGCAAATTGGATCATACTGATATTGTCATATTTAAATCATACAATGTATATATGAGCCCTCACCGCATTACAATTCTTTCCACAAAACGTACCCATGCACATAGTGTTTAAATGATTTATGTAATCTTGAAACATTATTTCCCTCAACATTTACCTTACCTATACATATTTGTCTCTGCCTACTGCCTCTACAATTTATCAGTTCATTCATTCTTCTCTACATTTCACCTCTTTGATCATGCTTCTGCAGGTTCCATGTTTAGCTTTCTCTCTGTCCACACTCTCCAATGTTTCAACAAGGTATATATTTGATGTATCAAAATGAAAACTATTACAATGATAACAATGCTGAAGGCAATCCTTCTCATTAGAGAATTTGTGCTTTTGTAATACTTTCCAAATATCTTCCTACCAGCCGGTTCCTCAATTTCCTTAATATCCTTTTTATCTACAGAGGCAAGGTTTAAAGGAGATGTATGGGGCAACCTTTTTTACACAGAGGATAGTAAGTGCCTCAAACACGCTGCCAGAGTTGTTGATTGAGCAGGTGCAATCGTGGCATTAAAGAGACTTTTAAATAGGCATATGGATATTGCAGGGAATGGAGGGAAATGGATTACGTGCAGGTGGATAGATGTTCTTGACATCATGTTCGACACAGAGGTACAGTGAGCTAAGACCATCTACCCACACATCATCCATATCCCTCCATTTCCTAAAATATCCATATGCCTATTTAAAAGTAATTGGATGAGAACATACAAGGCAGGAATTTTAAGTTTGCAGACAACATTAAAGTGGGTGATATCGTAGATAGTGAAGATAGTTATCAAAGGCTATAGCGGGATCTTGATCAGTTGGGCAAGAGAGCAGAGGAATGAATGGTTAATCGAGTTTAATGCAGGCGAGGCAAGGTGTTGCATTTTGGGAAGTCTAACCAAGGCATGACCACATTAAATGACATGGTTCTGGGAATTGTAGAGCAGAAGGATCTGGGTGTGCAGGTACACAGTTCTTTGAAAGTGGGGTCACAGCTAGATAAGATGGTAAATAAGGCTTTTCGCACATTGGCCTTCATCAGTCAGGGTATTGAGTTTAGAAATTGGTATGTTTTGTTACAGATGTACAAGATGCTGGTGAGGCCACAGTTGGTGTATTGTGTTCAGTTTTGGTCACCCTGTAGGAAAGATGTTGTTAAGCTGGAAACAGTGCAGATAAGATTTACGTGGATGTTACCAGGACTTGAGGCCCTGAGCTATGGGGAAAGGTTGGGCCTGTAGTCTTTGGAGCATAGGAGGATGAGAGGTGATCTTATAGAGCTATAAAAGATCATGAGAGGAATAGATAGGGTAGATGCACGGAGTCTTTTACCCAGAGTAGGAGAATCAAGAACCATAGAACATAGGTTTAAGGTCAGAGGGGAAGGATTCAGTAAGAATCTGAGGGACAAATGTTTCACACAGAGGGTGGCGGGCATATGGAACAAGCTGTCAGAGGAAGTAGTTGAGGCAGAAACTATAACATTTAAAAGACATTTGGACAAGTACATGGATAAGAAAGGCTTAGAGGGATATGGGCTAAACGCAGGCAAGCGGGACTTGCGTAGATGGGGCAGCTTGGTCGGCATGGGCAAGCTGGGCCAAAGGGCCTGGTTTCCTGCTGTATCACTGTGATGCATAACCTGATTGAGGCATTGTGCCACAAAGTTGGAGCAATTCTGGTGTATCCTAGCATTGACACACTATGTGGTAGAATTGGATGCTGCAAAAACTACAAGAAAATATCAAGCAGATCAGCCAAGACACAATTCGTTCAAGGATTAGTGATGAACAATTGGGGAATTTAACCAGTACATCCAGCATACCAGGCTGTTAGCTCTGCCCATTAATTAGAGTCTGGTTCAAGAAAGGTTATGGGCAGCTACAAGTAAAGGTTTGGGATTGATACAAAGTCTTCCAATAATTCCTGAAGATAAAATCAGCTTGAAAGTTTTCCAGGTAGAAAATATAGATGTTATTAGAGAAGAGATATGGCTGGGCATGAAGATGTATGGCCTTATGCCTTAGATCAGGAGGAAGGATTGGTAGGTATAGCTGTGATTAAATGCCAAAGGATTGTTTGTCATACCCTGTTTATGCCTATATGTTTGGTTTGAAGGCAAAGTGAGATTTAAATTGTACTATGGAAGCTAGGACCTACAGGATCAATATTGGCAGATAGGTGGTATAAGTCCGGAGTCTATAGATGAAAAGGAGACAAAAGGGTGTCAAATAAAGGTGTGATGGGACCTCTGTTGTGTGAGATATATTATCAACAACTTATAAATGTAGAAGATTTGGTAAGCAAGTTTGCAGACATCAACATTGGTGAAGTTCCAGACAGTGAGGAAGGCTGTCAAAGTACACAGCGGGATATAGATCAGCTACAGAAGTGGGCGGAGGAATAGCAGCTTAAACATACAGGAGTTTAAACCAAACAAATGTGAGCTGTTGCATTTTGGAGATTGAATGTAAGGGGAAATAATACAGTTCTTTAACAACATTGATGTACAGAGGGATCTTGGGTCCAAGTCCATAGCTCCCTGAAAGTTGCAACACAAATAGATGGAATAATAAAGAAGGCTTTCATCAGTTGGGACATTGAGCATAAGAGACCAGAAGTCATGTTGTAGCTTTATAGGGTTTTGGTTTGTCCACATTTGCAGTATTGTGTGCAGTTCTGGTCATCCGTACTGGAAGGATGTGGAGGCTTTGGAAGGATTGCAGAAAATCTGCACCAGAATGCTGCCTAGATAAGAGGATATTAGCTGTAAGGAGACACAGAAGCAAGATCTCATGCCTTAACAACTACCATCACAAAGTGCTTTTGAGAGGCTGGTTATCGAACACATTAAATCCAGTCTATCAAGCAACCTTGACCTACAGCCACAACAGGTCCAAGGCTGATGCCATGTCGCTGGCCCGACACTCTTAACTTGAACAGCTGGATAAGAGAGACACCTATGTCAGACGACAGCACTGCTTTCAGTACCATTATCGCGTCCCGGCTCATATCTAAACTCGTGGAAATTGGAGTCATCGACTGGTACTAGTGGATCCTTGACTTCCTGACGAACTGACCACAATCAGTGAGGATAGGTGACAAATAATCCTTAACCCTGGTGTGTTCTCAGTCCCCTTCTTTACTACTTATACGGCCACAGCTGTGCAGCCAAATACATATTCAACTCAATTAACAAATTCTCAGACTACACCACCATAGTGGGCCAGATGTCAAATGATGACGACATAGAGTCCAGGGAGGAGACTGAGAATCTCGTAATCTGGTATCATGACAACAACCTTTCCCTCAATGTCAGCAAGACAAAAGAGACAGTGACCGACTTCAAGAAGCGGAACGGTACACATTCAGATCGAGAGGCTGAAATAGAGTTGGTTGAAAGCTTCAAGTTCCTGGAAGTGAATATTATGAGTAACTTGTCCTGGACTAGCCACATCAAAGCATTGGTCAAGAAAGCACACCAACACCTCTACTTCCTAAGAAGACTTAGGAAGTTTGGTATGTCTCCAACAACTCTCACCAACTTCTACAGATGCGCTGCAGAAAGAATTTTATCGGGATGCATCACAGCATAGTTTGGGAACAGTTCCATCCAAGACCGCAAGAAATTGCAGAGAATTGTGGACGCAGCACAGACCGTCACACAAACCAACCTCCTTTCCATTGACACCATGTACAGTTCACGCTGCCTCAGCAAGGACATAAGCATAATCAAGGGCGGTCACGGTGGCACAGCGGTAGAGCTGCTGCCTTACAGCGAATGCAATGCCGGAAACCCGAGTTCGATTCCGACTGTGGGTGCTGTCAGTATGGAGTTTGTACATTCTCCCTGTGACCTGCGTGGGTTTTCTCTGGGATCCTCGGTTTCCTCCCACACTCCAAAGAAGTACAGGTTTGTAGGTTAATTGGCTGGGTAAATGTAAAAATTGTTCCCAGTGGGTGTAGGATAGTGTTAATGTGCGGGGATCGCTGGTGGGCGCGGACCCAGTGGGCCGAAGGGCCTGTCTCCACGCTGTATCTCTAAACTAAACTCTAAACTAAACTAAACTAAGGACAAGTCTCATCCTGGATTCTCCTCCCCTCTCCCATCAGTCAAGAGATACAAAAGTGTGAAAACACATACCGCCAGATTCAGGGACAGTTTCTTCCCAGCTATTATCAGGCAACTGAACCATCTTCTCACTAACTAGAGAGCAGTCCTGAGCCACCATCTACCTCATTGGAGATCCTCAGACTATCTTTAATTGGACTTTACTGAGACTTTATCCTGCACAAAACATTATTCACTTTATCCTGTATCTGCACTCTTGATTGAACCGCTTGATTGTAGTCTTTTAGCTGACAGGATAGCATTCAACAAAAAGCTTTTCATTGTACCTCGATACACGTGACAATAAACTACACTACACACAAGAAACTGGAAATGCTGGAATATTGAGCTGGAGTGCTGGAGTAACTCAGCTGGTAGAGTTGGATAAACTTGGATTGATATCTCTGGAACATCTGTTTATTACGCAGGGAGTGGAGGGTGCTGGAATATGTATCAGCAATGGTGGTGGGGGTAGATCCGACTGTTGTATTTAAGCGGCATTTAGATGGGCACAAGGAATACAGGGAATGGAGGAGTATGGATCACATGCAGAGAGAGGAGATTAGTTTAATTTGGCGTCATGTTGGAGGGGGGGGATTCACTCTGCTGGTAGCAGGGTGGTCTTTTCTGAACTTCAAACTCAGGGCCCTCCTTCTTGAGTTAGTTGTTCCTGGGTTGTCATTACTAATGCCTCAGTTCACCCTTTGTCAGGTTTTTCCTTTAGTCTTATAAAAGTCACTCACTATCTCAAGGCTGTCATGACTCTAAAGTAAATCATTTCATATTGTCACATATCAAACGACTGAATAAAAAAAGTACATCTCTATCCTTATCAGGCTATATAGTTTTTATTGATAATGTTCTCTGTTCATATTTCCCTTCTCTCATCATAGTGTCCTTTTACAAAATGGCTGTTACCTGACACCTTATCTTTAGTTTTGTTTAGTGATACAGAATGGAAACAAGCCCTTAGGCCCACGCTGACTGTTGATCATCCATTCACACTCATTGTATGTTATCCCACATTCGCATCCACTCCCTCCACACTAGGGGCAATTTACAGAGGCCAATTAACCTACAAACCCACATGTCTTTGGGATGTGGGAGGAAACCGGATCATCGGAAACCCACACGATCAAAAGGAGAACATTCAAATTCTTTGCGGACAGCACCCGAGACTAGGATCGAAGACGGGTCGCTAGTGCTGTCTGCACTGTTTTCTCAAGGTCACACCACAGAGTCGTAATGCTATCTTCAATTATGCTCTCAATCATGTGATCGTTTTCACTACTGTTTTTTGTGGTCACAGCATTTTTCTCTGTCTCTCTCTGTCTGTCTGTCTCTCTGGTAGTGTCCTCCCAGGAACTGTTGAGATACTTGATATCTTGTTCTCCTAATACAAATCTTAATAAGTTGTAAACATGTTGTACTTTATTGTTTATTCTCTGTGTGTAGGTTTCTCCGAAGCATGACACTCCATTAAGCGCTCTTCGGAACATTTTAAAGGAGGAGGGGGAGCAACCAGAAGTCGTTGTGCACATTGGCATAAATGACATAGGTAGGATTGGGGACGAAGTCCTGCAAGTGGATATGGGAGCTATGGCGAGGTTAAGGAATATCATGAAACAAGTGGGCTGCAGAGTGTTTATTTCAAGGCAAGGAGTAATTTGAGTAAAGCAGATGAATTTAGAGCCTGGATCAGTGTTTGGGACTATGATGTTGTGGCCATTGTGGAGACCTAATTGCAAAAGGGATTCTGTTCAAAGTTCCAGGGTTTCGATATCTCAAACTTGATAGAGAGGGATGTAAATGAGGTGGAAGAGTTGCTCTATTAATCAGGAAGAATGTCACAGTGGCAGTCAGAAATGACATACTGGAGGGTTCGTCCAATGAGGTGATATGGGTAGTGCTCAAAGACAGGAAAGGTGCAATCACTAATGGGATTACATTATAGGCCTCCCCAATAGTGAGCGGGAAATAGAAGAACAGCTATGTAGACAGCTTACAGAGAGATTTTAAAGCAATAGGGTTGTAACAGTGGGTAATTTTAACGGTCCCAATATGCCTGGGACCTACTTGCTTACTTACTTACATACTATGCCTTACTTGCAAAAGGCTTAGATGGGTCAGAATTGGGGCGGCACTGTGACATGACTGCGGCACAGAGACCCAGCTTTGATCCTGACCTCCTGTGTGGAATTTGCACGTTCTCCCTCTGACCGCAAGGGGTTTCCTCCTGGTGCTCCAGTTCCCTACCATATCCCAAAGATGTGTGGGTTTGAAGGTGAATTGGCCTCTGTACATTGCCCCTAGTGTGCAGAGAAGGATGCAAAAGTGGGGTAACTAGTGTGAACAGGTGATTGATGGTTGGTGTGAACTCAGTGGGCCGAAAGGCCTGCTGCCATGCTATGGTATATCTTTCAATCAATTCCATCAATCAATCAATTTTTTAGGTGCATCCATGAGGACTTCCTAAAAAGGTTTGTGGAAAATCCAACTCGAGGCAGCACTATACTGACCTGGCATTGGGAAATGAGCCCGGCCAGGTGACTGGTGTTTCTGTGGAAGAGCATTTTGGGGATAGCGATCACAACTCCAGAATTTCTAAGATTGTTTTGAATAGGGATAATTCTGGACCGTGGGGGAAGGTACCAAATTGGAGTAAATGCAGATTACAACGATGTTAGGCAGGGGTTTGTGAGTGTCATTTGGGTAAATCCACGTCTGGCATATAGGAGTCATTTAAAGGCTATTTAATCAAAGTTCTGGACATGCATGTTCCAGTAAGGAGGAGGGATAAGGATGGCACGGTAAGGAAACAATTGATGACCAAACAGATAGTAAACCTGGTCTAAAAGAAAAAGGAAGCGTATGTAAGGCTTTGAGAAGAGGAAATCAGACAGGGCCTTTGAGAAATATAAAGCAAGAAAGAACAAACTCAAACGATTATGTCTTTCGTAAGTCAGATTAAAGAAAATCCCGTCTTTTTAAACCAACGGTGAAAACAAGAAGGTAACTAGGGAGAAGGTAGGACCACTCAAGAATAAAGAAAATAATTTGTGCTTGGAGTGAGAGGATGAAGGCGAGGTATTAAACAAGTACTTTGCATCATCTGTATTCAGAATGGAGAAGCACATGGAGGACAGGGTCAGTATGGAGATTACTAATATGCATAGGCAGTTTGAGATCAAGAGGGAGGTGGTGTTGGGGCTCTTTGAGGGCATTAGATGGATAAATCACCAGGGAATGATGGGATCTATCCCAGGTTATTAAGAGAAGTGAGAAATTAGATTGCAGAGGCTTTGATGAAGATCTTTACAGCTTCTCTAGCCCCAGGCAATGTCCCGAAATACTGGAGAGTAGCCAATGTAGTTCCTTTGTTTAAGAAGTGTAGTAGAAAGAATCCAGGGAATTATAGAATGGTGAGTTTCACATCAGTGGTTGGAAAGCTATTGGTGAGAATTCTTCGGGATAGGATTTACTTACATTTGGAAAGTAATGGGCTAATTAGGGACAGTGGCAGGATTTTGTAGGCAGCTGGTCATGTCTTATTAACGATTGAGTTCTTTAAGGAGGTGACGAAGGTGATCAATGAAGGTAGGGCAGTAGATGTTGTCCACATGTATTTCAGTAAGGCATTTGATAAAGTCCCTTTTGAAAGTTTGATCCAGAAGATTAAGATGCACGGAATTCATGGGGACTTAGTTGTAGGGATTCAGAACTGGCTTACTCATAAAAGATAGAATATTATGGTGGAATGGAATTATTCTGGCTAGAGGTCTTTGGCTAGTAGAGTCCACAGGGACGTCCTGGGTTCGATCTTAACTATGGATAGATAGACACATAATGCTGGAGTAACTCAGCTGGACAGGCAGCATCTCTGGAGAGAAGGAATGGTTGTCGTTTTGTGTCGAGACCTTTCTTCAGACTGAGTCAGTGGAGAGGGAGTCTAGAGATATTGAAGGGTAATGTGTGAAAATGGACATATCAAAGCAGATGCTGATCAAGAAAATGTAGAATGGTTCATTGTTAGCTGAGGGGCAGCTAACAAGAGAACTAGGGTGGGGGAGGGATGGAGAGAGAAGGAAAGCAAACGTTGCTTGAAGTTAGAGAACTAAATATTCATGTCGCTGGGTTATAAACTGCCCAAACTAAATATGAGGTGCTGTTCCTCCAATTTCCATTGGAACTCACTCTGACAGTGGAGGAGGCCCAGGATAGAACGAACAGTGTGGGAATGGGAGGGGGAGTTAAAATGTTTAGCAACTGGGAGGTCGCGTAGGCCTAGGCAGACTGAACTGAGGGGTTCAGCGAAATGTTTGCCGAGCTTGGTCTCACCGATATTTAGGAGTCCACACCAGGATCAGCAGATACAGTCGACAAGGTTGAAGGAGGTGCAACTGAACCTCTGTTTCACCAGAAAAGACTGCCGGGGTCCTTGGACGGAGTCGAGGGAGGCAATATAGGGACAGGTGTTGCATTTCCTGTGGTTGCAGGGGGAAGTATCTGGGGGAGGGGGGTGGTTTAGGTGGGAGGGCATGAATTAACCAGGGAGTTGCAGAGGGAATGGTCTCTGCGGAAATCGGAAAGGCGTGGTGATAGGAAGATGTGGCTAGCAGTGGGATCCCGTTGGAGGTGAAAAAAATGTTGGAGAATTATGTGCTGTAAGCGACAGCTGATGGGATGAACTGTGAGCACTAGAGGTCTCTGTCCCTGTTGCGACTGGGGGAGGGGGAGCTAGAGCAGAACTGCGGGATACCAAGGAGGCCTTTGTGAGGACCTCATCTATGATGGTAGAGAGGAAGAGAGGATGGTAGAGAGGAACCCCCATTCCCTAAAGAATGAGGACATCTCAGATGTCCTGGTATGGAACACCTCATCTTGAGTGCAGATGCGGCCTAGACGGAGGAATTGAGAGTAGGGGATAGAGTCTTTGCAGGGGGCAGGGTGGGAAGAAGTGTAGTCCAGATAGTTGTGGGAGTCGGTCGGTTTATAATAGATGTCAGTTAGTGTCTATCTCCTTGATGGAGACGGCGAGGTCAAGAAACGGAAGGGAAATGTCAGTGATGGTCCAAGTGCATTTGATGGAAATTGGTAGTGAAGTTAATGAACCCCGCGGGTTCTGCAAGGGTGCAGGAGATTACACCGATGCAGTCATCAATGTTGAGTTTGGGGATAGGTACGCCTGGAACAGGGATTTTTTGAAGTACTATTGACTTCTTAACTATGTAGTTACCCTTTTCCCTCTTAAGTATTTATAAAATCTTTTGGGATTGCCCTTAATGCTATCCGCTAGAGCTATCTCCTGGACCCTTTTTGCCCTTCTGATTTTCTTTTTTTAGTTTAGTTCCCGAAACTCCAGTGTTGCACTTGATACCAGCTGCCTATATCGGTCCCATGCATCCTTCTTGTTTTTGACTAACGTCTCAAGCTTCCTTACGTTTGCCTGCTTTGCCCTTCACTATAACGGGGATGTACACATCCTGAGCTTTCTTCAGTACATTTTTTTAAAACATCCGACTTGGCCGATGTTCCTTTCCCCTCTAATAACCTGCTGCAGTCAACTTGAGCGAGACATTCTCATATATTCTCAAAGTTGGCCTTACCGCAGTTGAGCATTCATCAAATGATGATGAAACATAATTTTTTATTCTATGAAGATCAACCCTTACCGATTACTTATGGTAATGGCTTTCACTTAAACTGCTGAACCCACTATGAATAATCGATGAGGTTGACACTGCATATTCACAAACCTCTTGGAGGTCAATATGCTACCGACCTGATAATGTACATCTCTGGTGACTGATATGATCGTCCCTTCCTAACTGCAATGTCTCTGCAGCTCAGTGCACTTCCTTTCAAGATCAAATTTTGCTGGCTGTGACCAATTTGTCTCCAGAATTTGTCTTAATTTGCCATTCTTGTTTACATTATCTTTATTCACAGATTGCAGGAATTACTAGTTGATTCACAAGTCTCTGGTTCTAATGACCTTAGTTAAGTGAGACATCAGGTTGAACTTTTTTCACATTTAGGCTGGTTAAGAAGACTTTTGGCACCTGAGGCTTCATTTGGAATCTTATATTGAGTTTTAGGAATAGGAATGCTACAGGAAAAATGCTATTAAGTTGGAAAGTTTAGAGAAGATATATGAAGATGTTGTCAGGACTCAAGGGCCTGCGCTAAGGAAGAGATTGGGCAAGCTTGGACATTATTCCTTGGGATGCCAGAGGCTGAGAGGAATGATCTTATTAAGATGAATAAAATCATGATGCGAACAGTTAGGGTGAATGCATAAACTCTTTTTCCAAGGGTATGTGAATAAGGTGAGGGGGGAATGATTAATAGAAACCTGAGGGGCAACCTTTTCACACAGGGTGATTACTATTTGGAACAAGCTGCCAGAGAAAGTAGTTGGGGCAGATACAATAATAACATTTAAAACACATTTGGATAAATACATTGATAGGAAAGGTTAGAAGGGATACAGGCCAAACCCGAGCAAATGGGACTAGCTTAGATGGGACTTGGTCGGCACAATTGAGTTGGGACAAAGATCTTGTTTTCATGCTGTTTGACTATAATTCTGTAACTATATGTCTTGTGTCGTATCCATGAATTGGTCAATTTAGTGAACCAGACCCTTGCCATTAAGAAATTCTGTTTGATATTCAATCGTTATCACACACTCATGTTTTGATGAGAAAATTCAAGGTTTCCCAGCATTTTGAGGAGGTGATGAATGGGCTTAACTCCAAGAATGTTCTGACCGTTTACATTCGTAAAGCTCTTGGTGTACTCAAGATTACTACCTCTGTTGATTTGCAAAGTTTGTGAACAGCAAGACCATCTCCCTTCTGGAGGGAAACAGTAAACTGAACTTAAATATATACTTGCTATTGTGTCTCTTAATGAATAGTTCTTCCAGCATTTCTTTCAGCTGTTGTAAATATTAATTCTAAAGCTCTTTGGTTCTCCATTCTTGCTGGCATGTAAAGCTTGGTCAATTTTGATGCATGGAGAATACATTTGCCTTTACGGTACTGATGCTCACACCAATGATATTAGTTTATTTTGAATTAAATGCATGCTCTCTGCAGATTTTGCCACATTCTAATTTGGAATCACCATTCCAACATTCCAACATTCTCCATTTTCTAAAGTTATGGAGTTATGCATTCTATGTTCAGCACTTGCAGGAAAAAGACCCACGCAAGAAAATACAAATGAGCAAAAAATGTCACCTGATTCTGAGAGAAAAGAAAAAAATAATGATATATTTATCTGCTAATATTGCTAAGTCATTTCAAGGCTCATATCCACAATGAAGAGTCCAATACATTAGTTTTGTGGAGATTGAACTACATTTATATGGGTGATCCATTTTATAATATTTATGTTGTTGAATGAATGTCTGTCATTCCAAATGCAGAATGTTAAATTTATGTTACTTAATATTAATCATTTAGACACTATATAGTTTAAATTATATGAATAGTTTCATTATTGACGAATTTGCCAAATGTACTAATATTTGTATCTTGCTTTAGTTTACATGAGTGGTGGTTTATCGGGTATGCTATTTACTGGATTATATATTGAGCAAGGACAAATGGTGGTAAGTAATGAAGGCCATGTTTTATGGTTTATGAGAGTATAAGATCAAAGTTTATTATTTTAAAGAAGCATCTTTGTCAACCAGAGCATGCTATCAGTATCTTAATTAATCCACAGTGCAGAAGGACTGAAAACAGAATGATATGACTTAACTAATTTTGCATCCATTTCTCCATTCGGTTATTCATTGGAGTTACATTTCTGAGGATGAAAATAACTGAAGCTCTAGTATTCAGCTGTGGTTTTTAACTTGCCCACTGTATCAAGCAGTTCTAAATTGTTTGTTGGTGCATGAGTGGCAAATCCAAATTAAATACTATATAATTTTTGATAATATTTTCTATCTTCACCTTTACTCCAAACAACCTAGAAACAATGAACAACATCTCATATCGATATTGGGCAGTCTGGAACCCAATGGTTTGAATTTTCCAATTTCAGATAGCCAACATTCTCTGTGCTCCTTCTCTCTCCTGATCCATACGTTCTCACAGACTATCCCTACCCTCACCATCTCCTGCACCTCTCCTCTACTAGCTAACACATACTATGCCCATTGAATATCCTCTTCTCCAAATGCTTCCATCTGCCCATCATCCACCTTACCTAGTTTCACTTATCTCCTTCCTTGCTTACCAAATTCCTCTTGTGCCTCAACGTATCACATTCCAGTCTTTTTCTCTAACTTCAGCCTCCCATCCCCCACCCCCGGCTCCATCTTCCCTTTTCCGTCTCTACCTATCATCCACAAGTTGCTATTTACAACTCCATCCCTCTCACATGGCTCCATCTGGCTATCATGCCACTCCTCTCCTGGCTCCACCTATCACTTGTCAGCCCCTTGCTCACCCCTCCTTATACCGGCTCTCTTCCCTTTATACGGTCCTGTTGCAGGGTCTTGACCCGAACCATGGACAATCCTCTTGCCTTCACAGATCCTGTCTGAACTGCTGAGATCCTTCAACAATTTGTTTTTTTGCTCCAAATTCTACCATCTACAGCCGCTTATGCCTCCTTGAACTGAAGCACTCATACATGTCTTTATTACCATTTGAGTACTGCAGTATTCTATGACCAGTGTCATGTTCATAAACCCCATAAGTTTTATTTCATGTAAACATGTATTATTCATACTCTGTCATCAGGCTTTCCTTATTATTACATCCTCATTGGCCTTCATTGCTTCATAAAACCTAATGTTTCAAATTCACATTATTTTGTTCTTGTTTTTATGTTTTTCTCTGACCTGTCCTTTCTCTGGAATATTCTTCAGCAATATAATTGCTGTAATTTTTTATAGTCTTCTTCAAAGTCTATAATGCTATCCACTATAGTGTAATCTGCATACTTACTAATCATGCCTTCTACACTCTCAACCAAATTGTTGATTTAAGCCTCCAACAGCAAGGGGCCCAGCACCGATCCCTGAGGCACACCACTAGTCACAGTCCTACTGTGTGAAAAAAAAACTTCCACCATTACGCTCTACTTCCTTCCATGAAGCCAATTCTCTATCCAATCGGCTAGCACTCCTTGGATCCCATGCGATCTAACCTTCAAGAGCAGCTTACTAAATGGTCTTGCTGAAGCCCATATGCACAATGTCTATGGCTTTTTGGTCACTTCTTTAAAAAACTATGATCAGATTCGTAAGATACGATCTCCCAAGTACAAAACCATGCTGACTATCCCTAAACAGCTCCAGTCTATCCAAAGCGTATATATCTTATCCCTCAGAATACTCTCCAGAATCTTACCACAGAGGTTAGGATCACGTCTATAGTTCCCATGCTTTTCCTTGCAGCCCCTCATAAGTATAGTTACAACATTAGCCACCTTTCAGTCGTCCAGCACCTCACCCGTGTCTAATGATGATTCATATATCTCAGCCGGGCCGACTGCAATTTTATCTCTAGCTTCCCAGAGTGTCCTCGGATATATATGATCATGCCTGGGAGATTTTCTAACTTCATATGACTTAGGGGGTTCAGCACGTCCTCAACCGTAATATGGACTGTCCGGAAGACGTTTCCATTAGCAGTCCCAAGTTCACCATTCATCATGTCTTTCCCCACAGTAAAAACAGAGATGAAATACTCATTGAGAACCTCGCCCATCTCCTGCGGCTCTTCACAGTCATGATCACTTTGGTCACTGATGGGCCTTATTCTCTCTCTAGTCACCCTCTTTCCTTTAATGTACATAAAATCTATTTGAATTTTTCTTGATATCTGCCAAAGCTATATTCTGTCCCCTTTTTGCCCTCCTGATTTCCTTCTTAAGAATGTGAAAGGAGCCGAATTAGGCCATTCGGCCCATCAAGTCTACGCCATTCAATCATGGCTGATCTATCTCTCCCTCCTAACCCCATTCTCCTGCCTTCTCCCCATAACCCTTGAGACCCAACTAATCAAGAATCTATCCATCTCTGCCTTAAAAATATCCATTGACTTGGCCACAGCCTTCTGTGGTCTTCTGTATGCTCCTCAGTTCCCGAAACTCCTGCACATGACTACTCACTGCACTCCATCCCAGCTGCCTATACCTGTCCCATGCCTCCTTTTTCCTGACCAGAGCCTCAATTTCTCTCATCATGTAAGCTTCCTTACACCTACCTTCTTTGCTCTTCCCCCTAATTAGAACTTGTTATCATGGAACTTGTGATCACATCTGTCCGGACGTCCCTTTGACAGCAAAGAATCTACTCCAATCAACTTGTGTGCGTTCCTGTGTAAATACCATCAGAGTTGGCCTTGTCCAGTTCAAAATGTTACCTCATGGACATGGCCGGTCTTTACCCAGAACCATTTTAAACCTAATAGCATAATGATCGCTGATCCCAAAAGGCTTACCCAGGGATGGTTCAGTCACTTGCCCTTCCCAATATCTTGAGACTGGATCGTTTTTGTCTCCCCCATATAGGGCCCTCTACATATTGCCTGACAAAACGTTTCTGAACACATTTGACAAATTCTACCCCATCTAAACCCGACACTATGACAGTCTCAGTTTACATTGGGAAAGTTAGCATCCCCTACTAGGACCATTTTATTAGTCTTGCAGCTACCAGCAATCTCCTGGCATATTTGTGTTTAGAGTCAAAGAGTGATACAGTGGGAAAACAGGCCCTTCGGCCAAACTCACCCACACCGGTCAACAATGTCCCAGCTACACTAGTCCCACTTGCCTGTGCTTGGTCCATATTCCTTCAAACCTGTCCTATCCATGTACCTGTCCACTGTTTCTTAAACGATGGAATAATCCCAGCCTCAACTACTCCTCTGGCAGCTTGTTCCATACACCCACCACCCTTTGTGTGAAAAAGTTACCCCTCAGATTCCTATTAAACCTTTTCCCCTTCGCCTTGAACCTGTGTCCTCTTGTCCTCGATTCCACTACTCTGGGCAAAAGACTCTGTGCATCTACCCGATCTATTCCGCTCATGATTTTGTACACCTCTATAAGACCTCAACATCCTGTGCTCCATGGAATAGAGACCCAGCCTACTCAACCTCACCCAATAGCTCTGACCCTCTAGTACTGACAACATCCTCGTAAATCTTTTCTGAACCCTTTCAAGCTTGATAATATCTTTCCTATAAAATGGTGCCCAGAACTGAACACAATATTCTAAATGCGGTCTCGCCAACGTCTTATACAACTGCAACATGACCTCCCAACTTCTTCTACTCACTACTCTGACTGATGAAGGCCAAAGTGCCAAAAGCCTTTTTGACCACCTTATCCACCTGCGACTCGACCTTCAAGGAACCATGTACCTGTACTCCTAGATCCCTCTGCTCTACAACACTACCCAGAGGCCTACCATTTACTGTGTAGGTCCTGCCCTTGTTCGACATCCCAAAATGCAACATCTCACACTTCTCTGTATTAAATTCCATCATCCATTCCTCCACCCACCTGGCCAATCGATCCAGATCCTGCTGCAATCGTTCACAACCATCTTCACTATCTGCAAAACCACTAACTTTTGTATCATCAGCAAACTTGCTAATCTTGCCCTGTACTCATCCAAATCATTGATATAGATGACAAACAGTAACGGGCCCAGCACTGAACCCTGAGGCACACCACTAGTCACAGGCATCCAGTCTGAGAAGCAACCTTCCACCATTACCCTCTGCTTCCGTCCATGGAGACAATTTGCTATCCATTCAGCTATCTCTCCTTGGATCCCATGCAATCAACCTTCCAGAGCAGCCTACCATGCGGAACCTTGTCGAACGCCTCACTGAAGTCCATGTACACAATCTACAGCTCTGCCCTCATCAACCTTTGTGGTCACGTCTTCAAAAAAATCAATCAGATTTGTGAGACACGACCTCCCACGTACTAAACGATGCTGACTATCCCCAAGCAGCCCTTGCCCATCCAAATGCCTCTATTTCCTATCCCTCAGAATACTCTCCAGTAACTTACCAACGACAGATGTTAAGCTCATCGGCCGATAGTTCCCAGCATTTTCCCTGCAGCCCTTCTTGAAAAGAGGTACAACATTTGCCACCCTCCAGTCTTTCGGCACCTCTCCTGTATTTAAGGATGACTCGTAAATTTCAACCAGGGCTCCCGCAATTTCCTCTCTAGTTTCCCACAATGTCCTCGGATATATCAGATCGGGCCCTGGAGATGAGATTTGTCTACCTTCAAACACGACATTACATTCAGTACTTCTTTGAACCCTGACTGCTCTGAAGACGCTTCTAGTGACTGCTCCAATTTCTTCCGTCTTACTATCTTTCTCCTCGGTAAATACAGAGGAGAAATACTCATTTAGGATCTTGCCCATCTCCTGTGGTTCCACAGAGGCGACCGCTTTGATTCCTGAGAGGTCCCACTCTCTTGAATTAACCTTTTCCCGCTTATGTTATGATAAAATCTTTTGGGATTATCAATAGACAATAGACAATAGGTGCAGGAGTAGACCATTCGGCCCTTCAAGCCAGCACCACCATTCAATGTGATCATGGCAGATCATTCTCAATCAGTACCCCGTTCCTGCCTTCTCCACATACCCCCTGACTCCGCTATCTTTAAGAGCTCTATCTGGCTCTCTCTTGAATGCATTCAGAGAATTGGCCTCCACTGCCTTCTGAGGCAGTGAATTCCACAGATTTACAACTCTCTATATGTTTCGATAAGATCCCCTCTCATCCTTCTAAATTCAAGTGTATACAAGCTTAGCCGCTCCAGTCTTTCAACATATGACAGTCCCGCTCCAGTCTTTCAACATATGACATATGACCTAGTAAACCTACGATGCACGCCCTCAATAGCAAGAATATCCATCCTCAAATTTGGAGACCAAAACTGCACACAGTACTCCAGGTGCGGACTCACTCGGGCCCTATGCAACTGCAGAAGGACCTCTTTGCTCCTATACTCAACTGCTCTTGTTATGAAGGCAGTTGGCTTTCTTCACTGCCTGCTGTACCTGCATGCTTCCTTTCAGTGACTGATGCACTAGGACACCCAGATTTCGTTGTACGTCCCCTTTTCCTAACTTGACACTATTCAGATAATAATCTGCCTTCTTATTCTTACCACCAAAGTGGATAACCTCACACGTATCCATATTAAACTGCATCTGCCATGCATCCACCCACTCACACAACCTGTCCAAGTCACCCTGCAACCTCATAGCATCTTCCTCACAGTTCACACTGCCACCCAGCTTTGTATCATCTGCAAATTTGCTAATGGCACTTTTAATCCCTTCATCCAAGTCATTAATGTATACTGTAAATAGCTGCAGTCCCAGCACCGAGCCTTGCGGTACCCCACTAGTCACTGCCTGCCATTCTGAAAGGGACCCATTTATCCCCACTCTTTGATCCTCAATGCTACCCCACCAGAGTTATCTCCTGGCCCCTTTTTGTCCTTCTGATTTTCATTTTTAGTTTAGTCCTTAGTTCCCGAAACTCCTTTAGGGATGCACTTGATCCCAGCTGCCTTATACCTGTCCCATGCAGCCTTCTTGTTTTTGGCTAACGTCTCAATTTCCCTCGTCAGCCAAGCTTCCTTATGTTTGCCTACTTTGCCCTTCACTCAAACGGGGACGTACACATCCTGAGCTTTCTGTAGTACACTTTTAAAAACATCCCACTTGGCCGATGTTCCTTTCCCCTCTAATGACCTGCTCCAGTCAACTTGAGCGAGACCTTCTCTCATACCCTGAAAGTTGGCCTTACCCCAGTTGAACATTTTAATACGTGGACCCTCTCCGTCCCTATCCATAACTATCTTAAACCTAATTGAACTGTGGTCACTGGTCCCAAAAGGCTCCTCCACACACACTACATTAACTTGCCCTTCCCAATTTCACAATACTAGATCCAGCGTTGTCCTCTCACGTGTGGGGGCCTCCACATACTGCTTAAGAAAACTCTCCTGAACACTTTTGAGGAATTGCACCCCATCTGAACCCTTCACGCTATGATTTTCCCAGTCTATATTGAGAAAGTTAAAATTCCCTACCACAACAACCTTATTTGACCTGCAGCTGTCTGCAATCTCCCGGCACATTTGTTCTTCTAATTCCCGTTGACTATTCGGGGGTCTGTAGTGCACCCCCAACAAGATTATCATCCCCTTTTTATTTCTCAGCACCACCGATATAGCCTCACTGGACAAATCATCAGTAATGTCATCTTGGACTATTGCCATGACATTTTCCTTAATCAACAAAGTAACACCCCCTCCTCTTTGATCCTCACCTCACCTGTGTTTCTCCTGTAGAACCAGTACCCTGGAACATTACGCTGTCAGTCCTGTCCCTCACATAGCCAGGTTTCCGTAATGGCTCCAACATTCCAATCGCACGTACTTATCCACATTCTGAGCTCATCTGCCTTACCTAAGGCCTGAATCCTTGCCCCCTCTCACGCATTCATCTGTCCTATCTTCTGTTTCATCCGTCATGAGTACTGGCACCAGGAGTAATCCAGATATCACTGCCCTGGAAGACCTGCTCTTTAATATGTTGCCTTCCTCCCTGTTAAAGGACCTCATTCCCTTTCCTTCCCATGTCATTTGTCCGAACATACATATCGATTTCTGGCGGCTCACCCTTCCCCTTCAGAATGTCATGCAGCTGCTCTAAGAAATACTGGACACTAACACCAGGGAAGTAGCATACAATACTGAAATTTCAATTGCTGCCACAGAATCTCCTGTCTTTCCCCCTTACCAGTGAGTCTCCTGCCGCTCTGCCTGATATTATCCTTCCCCACTGTGCCTTCGAACCAGGTTCAGTGGCATAGCCCTGACTACATTACTGTTGGTCATTCTCCCCAACAGTGTCCAAAATCATGTACCCCTTTTGAAGGGGAATGGCCACAGAGGTGTTCATTGATTTGTTTCAAATTTCGGCACGTAGTTTATGTGCCTCTATCATTAAGCATGTTTGCGGGCTTGAGGTATGGTGTCTTATGTCAACTTGATCTGGTTGACACATACCTATTGCAAGTTCACACCTTGTGCAACTATTAAAATGTTTCATTTCAAAATAGTAATTTGTGGTTTGGTAAAATTGTTCACTTTGTTTCTTTTTCACAGACTCTTGAATATAATTGTCTTGCACTCTCGGCTGTGATGATTTGGACTACTTTTACAATGGGCTTTCTATACCTTTTTCTGAAACTTGTGGGAGTTTTAAAGCCAAAAATGACAAGGTAGGAATATGGCTATTTTTAAATTTCATACTAAGTATCATTAATGCAAGAAAGCTTTAATGATACAAAGTATGTGGGGGACTGTGGCTGCAAGTTCTATATTATTCTTATTGGAATTTATTTTTCATTTGAGGGTGAAATTCATTTCATCTATTGTGTTTTGGACACCCTGTTATAGGAAAGATGTTGTTGAGCTCGAAAGAGTGCAGAGCAGATTTACGAGGATCTTGCCAGGACTATCGCGTCTGAGCTATTGGGTTGAGGTTGGGCAGGCTAAGACTTTATTTTTTGGAGTGCAGAATAAAAAGGAATGATCGTTTACCGGTGTAGACAATAGACAATAGGTGCAGGAGTAGGCCATTCAGCCCTTCGAGCCAGCACCGCCATTCAATGCGATCATGGCTGGTCACTCTCAATCAGTACCCCGTTCCTGCCTTCTCCCCATACCCCCTCACTCCGCTATCCTTAAGAGCTCTATCCAGCTCTCTCTTGAAAGCATCCAACGAACTGGCCTCCACTGCCTTCTGAGGCAGAGAATTCCACACCTTCACCACTCTCTGACTGAAAAAGTTCTTCCTCATCTCCGTTCTAAATGGCCTACCCCTTATTCTTAAACTGTGGCCCCTTGTTCTGGACTCCCCCAACATTGGAAACATGTTTCCTGCCTCTAATGTGTCCAATCCCCTAATTATCTTATATGTTTCAATAAGATCCCCCCTCATCCTTCTAAATTCCAGTGTATACAAGCCCAATCGCTCCAGCCTTTCAACATACGACAGTCCCGCCATTCCGGGAATTAACCTAGTGAACCTACGCTGCACGCCCTCCAAAGCAAGAATATCCTTCCTCAAATTTGGAGACCAAAACTGCACACAGTACTCCAGGTGCGGTCTCACCAGGGCCCGGTACAACTGTAGAAGGACCTCTTTGCTCCTATACTCAACTCCTCTTGTTATGAAGGCCAACAGTCCATTGGCTTTCTTCACTGCCTGCTGTACCTGCATGCTTCCTTTCATTGACTGATGCACTAGGACACCCAGATCTCGTTGAACTCCCCCTCCTCCTAACTTGACACCATTCAGATAATAATCTGCCTTTCTATTCTTACTTCCAAAGTGAATAACCACACACTTATCTACATTAAACTGCATCTGCCATGTATCCGCCCACTCACACAACCTGTCCAAGTCACCCTGCAGCCTTATTGCATCTTCCTCACAATTCACACTACCCCCCAGCTTATTATCATCTGCAAATTTGCTAATGGTACTTTTAATCCCTTCGTCTAAGTCATTAATGTATATTGTAAATAGCTGGGGTCCCAGCACCGAACCTTGCGGTACCCCACTGGTCACTGCCTGCCATTCCGAAAGGGCCCCATTTATCCCCACTCTTTGCTTTCTGTCTGTCAACCAATTTTCTATCCATGTCAGTACCCTACCCCCAATACCATGTGCCCTAATTTTGCCCACTAATCTCCTATGTGGGACCTTGTCGAAGGCTTTCTGAAGGTTCTGAAGATCATGAGGAGAAAGTATAGGGACAATGCACAGATTATTTTACCCAGAGTAGGGGAATCAAGAACCAGAGGACCAAGGTTGAAGGTGAGAGGGGAAAAATTTAAAAGGAACGTGAGAGGCAACTTTTTCACACACAATTGTGGGTATCTGGAACGGATGCCAGAGGAGGTAATTGAGGTAGGTACAACACCATTTAAAAGACATTTGGACAGGTACATGGATAGGAAAGATTTAGAGGGGTATGGGCCAATTGCAGGCAATTGGGACTACTGTGGCTGGAGCATTTTGGTCGGCATGGACAAGTTGGGCTGATGTCCTGGCATCATCCCAGTAAATCTTCTCCGCACTCTTTTCAGCTTAACAACATCCTTCCTAAAGCAGGTTAAGCAAAACTGAACACAATACTCCAAATGCAGACTCACCAATATCTTATGCAACTGTAAAATAACATCCCAACCTCGATACTCAATACTATGGCCAACATTTCAGTGTGCCAAAAGCCTTCTTTACCACGCTATCTACTTGTAATGCCACTTTAAAGAAACTATGTACCTATGTTCAAGGAACTATGAACTATTTATGTTTCAAGGAACTGGAAAGGTCCTGCCATTGTTTGACTTCCCAAAATGCAGCATCTCACACTTACTTGCATTAAACTCCATTAACCATTCCTCAGCCCATTTGCCCAGCTGATCAAGATCCTACTTAATTTTTGACAACCATCTTCACTTTCTCCGATACTGTCTGCAGTGTCATCTGCAAACTTACTAATCATGCCTTCTACATTCTCACCCAAAGATTTGATATAAACCAAAACAGCAATAGCCCAGCACTGTTCCCTGAGCCACTCCACTAGTCACAGTCCTACAATGCGAAAAACAACCTTCCACCATTACCCTCTGTTTCCTTCCACATAGCCAATTCTCTATCCAGTCAGCTAACTCTTTTTAGATCCCCTGCGATCTAACCTTCCAGAGCAGACTAACCTGTGGAACCTTAAAGGCCTTGCTGAAGCCTAGGTACACAATGTCTATGGCTTTTTGGTAACATTAAAAAAAAAATCATATTCGTAAGACGCGATCTCTCATGTACAACACCATGCTGACTATCCCTAATCAGTCCCTGTCTACCCAAATGCAGATATATCTTATCACTCAGAATACTCTCCATTACTTAACTACCACAGATGGTAGGCACACTTGTTTATAGTTCCCAGGCCTGTCCTTGCAGATCTTTTTTAAGTATAGTTACAACATTAACCATCAGTCTTCCGGCACCTCATCCGCATCTAATGATGATTCATATATCTCAGCCAGGCTGTCTGCAATTTCTTCTCTAGTTTCCCATCTGATCATGCCTGGGAGATTTAATCCACCTTCATATGTCAAATATATATTTCACCATTTCCCAGACATTTCAAACAATTTTCACTGGCCAAGGATTTGTGAGTTCATTGTGATTTATCTGTTATTTGGGAGATAACTAAATGGAAAATGATTCTGTGCATCACACACTAACGTCCTATAACAAAACCATTTTTACCCACACATTATTGAATTCCCAGCTGCAAACTGCAACAAGCAGTGAGTTGCAGATTTAAAATGTCACATTTTTTTCAAAAGTTCAAAAGTGTGAAAAACACTCACATCAAGACCACTGTGATAATCTGTGTACTGTATAAGTAAGCTACTCAGATATATCTATCCATTCAGCCAATTTCCTTAAGGGGCTCTGCAATTTGAATTTTAACCTTGATCTGCATCCTCCATTTTCTTTGGCCAAAATATATTCTGGGGCCCATTGTGATTCTTTGAAAGCATTATCTCCACAGCGTTATTATGGAAGTCAGGTCTCATATGGAGCTGGACCAGCGCTCTGTCAATGCACCTGGATATGAAGTGCAGATATATTTTTGACTCTTAAAAGAGTTGGTCAAGACCAAAATAGCCCAAAAAACAAGTAAAAGAAAATCAAGGAAGAAACGATCAGATGGTGCTGATGGAAATGCACCTTTATGCTCCATAGGTAAAGGGAACACATCTCCTGCAGATTGTTAGAATTTATTTTCTGGGGGAGTTATTTTTGTTATGATTTTCCCAGCACTCTTGATTTTTGACTCCGCCTCACTGTGCAGATTTGACACTGCAGGCAAGTTAACACAGTCATGGGAATCAAGAATCGTGGCTTCAGCAGAGATCACAGTTAGATAGATTAGAACTCCAAACAGTCTCAGGCACTTTCCAAAGAAAAGAGGAGACTTCACTGCCATCTTTCAAATAGGATGCATGTAGTTTTGTTTTATTTCTTTATTCCAGAAATGTAAACTCTGGATGGCCACATGTCTTCTTTGGAGTTGTTGATGAATTTCACAAGATTAGGGCGGAAGCAAAAGCAAAATATTACAATTGTGAAAACAGAAAATGATTTTAAAAATGGAATAGCTCAGTGGGTCTATCAACAGCTCTGAGAACATGGACAGGTGACATTTCAGGTTGGGACCCTTCTTTAAACATTGACCATTCCTCTGCCCACTTGCCCAACTTATCAAGATCCAGCTGTAATTTTTGATAATGAACTCCACCACTTTAGTACCACCTGCAAACTTACTAATGATGCCTTGTACATCCTCATCCAAATCGTTGATATAAACCACAAACAGCAATTAGCCCAACACCGATCCCCGAGGCCCATCATGAGTCACAGACATCCAGTCCGAAAAACAATCTTCCATCATCACCCTCTGCTTCCTTCCATGAAGCCAATTTTCTATCCAGTCGGATAGTTCTCCTGGGATCCTATACGATCCAAATTATTGGAATTAAAAGAAATAATTTTCCTACCACTGATGTATGACTGGCTGGCCTATATTTTGAATTGAATTGAACGATACAGTGTGGAAAAAGGCCCTTCGGCCCAATGAGTTTACAGCGACCAGCTATCACACTTTCACATTCGTTCTTTGGTATTGTGGCCCAAAGACTCTCAGCGTTTTTGCAGAGCAACAACTTCATTGACACGTCAGTGCAGAAAGCAGGGGTACGTGGTTTCTCAGGATGTCTGGAACATGCAAACGTCATCTGGCACCAGATACAAACTGCCAAGAAAGAAAAGAGAGATCTGCATGTGGTTTTCTTAGATCTTGCCAATGCCTTTGGTTCGGTGCCCCATGAGACTCTTTGGGCAGCTTTTAACTTCTTCCAGGTCCCAGAGGTCACCACAAAGCTGGTAAAAGCTTACTTCCAGGACCTCCAGTTCTGCATCACAACACAGGACAACACCACCGCCTGGCAGCACCTTGAGATAGGCATAATGGCAGGCTGTACCATCTCTCCTCTGATGTTTACCATGGCAATGGAGCTAATCATTCGAGCATCACGATGGGTAGTCGGAGGGGAATGCTTGAAGAGTGGGCTGCGTCTTATGACCACTATAACAACAACAAAAGCATGCACCAAACACCTGCTGGATAAACTCCAGGAAAACATCAAATGGGCACGAATGGAGATTAAACCCAGCAAATCCTGCAGTATTTCCATCGTCAAAGGCCGGCTGACTGACGAAAGGTTCCGCATCAACAACGAGACAATACCAACTGTCCTGGAGAAGCCTGTCAAAAGCCTCGGGCGATGGTACACCGCACACCTCAAGGACGCAGAGCAGGTGGAACAACTCAGGCAGGATATAATCAGTGGCCTCAAGCAAATCAACAACACTGCTCTCCCAGGGAAGCTGAAGCTTTGGTGCCTTCAATTCGGTCTGCTGCCCCGACTCATGTGGCCAATTACCATCTACGAGGTCACTTTATCCCATATCAACCAGCTGGAGAGACTTGTGAAGTCACAAGTGAGGAAATGGCTTGGGCTACCGAGATGCCTTAGCAGCATAGGACTCTATGGGAATGGAGCCCTCTCACTGCCAGTCTCAAGCCTGGTGGAGGAATTCAAATGCGCCAAAGCAAGGCTGGACATGACCCTAACAGAATCCCGGGACCCATTAGTTAGAGGTGTCGCTCCAACCATAGCAACAGGGAAGAAATGGACTCCAGCAGCAGTGGTACAGGACGCAAAATCTGCCCTCCGACACCGGGACATAGTGGGCCATGTCCAACAAGGCCGAGAGGGCTTTGGCCTGGGAGCAATGAAACCTACCTGGCAAAAGGCTACTCCAGCTGAACGTCGGCACCTGGTGGTGGAGGAGGTGCACCGCCAAGAAGAAGCAGCCAGGTGTGCCAAAGCTATATCTCAAGCCAAGCAAGGCCGCTGGATGAGGTGGGATGGCATTGAGAGGAGGAAGATCACATGGAGTGAGCTGTGGAACATGGAGTCAAGTATGTTGAGCTTTATTATCAGAGCCACATATGACGTCCTTCCCTCTCCCACAAACCTAAATCTTTGGCTGGGAGAGAATCCATCCTGCCCCCTGTGTGCAGTTCCATCAAACCTCAAGCACATCCTGGTCGGTTGTAAGACCAGCCTAACACAAGGCAGATACACCTGGCGACACAACCAGGTGCTGAGGTGTTTGGCAGCTGCACTCGAGTGCAAGAGAGTTACCACCAACGTCATGCCTATCAATGCACAGCTAACATTCCCGCAAATCCAATCGTTCATCCGGGAAGGAGAGAAACGGAAGACTACCACCTCGCCTCTCAACTCATGCCCACTGAGCGCAGCCAGAGACTGGGAAATGCGGGTTGACCTAGGCCAGAGGCTTTCCTTCCCAGTTGAAATCGCAGCTACCAACCTGCGACCAGACCTCGTCCTCTGGTCCAGCTCCTGTCGGCGTGTTTTCATCATTGAGCTGACGGTGCCCTGGGAGGAAGCTGTGGACGAGGCATTTGAAAGAAAAGGCTGAGATATTCCAACCTTGCAGTAGAGGCAGAGGAGCGAGGTTGGAGTGTAAGAGTGCGTCCAGTGGAGGTGGGGTGCAGGGGCTTTGTAGCCAGTTCCACTGCAAGGCTCCTGAGGGAAGTTGGAGTCAGAGGGCAGGCCCAAAGGAGGGCAATCAAAGAACTTGCAAATGCCGCCGAACGGAGCAGTCACTGGCTGTGGCTGAAAAGAAAAGATACTGTCTGGGCTGCCACGTGACCATCTAGAGGCTAACCATAAGACACACACCCAGGGCTGATCACCCTGTGGTGGGCCTGCCTCGACTGAGGGTGTCTTGTGATAAAAGGCCAAAACACCCAGTGACGTTGAGGTACACAACTGAAGATGTGTCTGAATGGTAGCAACATCACCTAGTGGTCACCCCCAAGAACAACACCAGTCAATTGTAGTGCAAACCTTAGGGATTGTAACATCTTGTCCTACTAATCAATCTGTCATTTTTGCATCCACTCCCCACATACAAGGGGCAATTTACAGAGATCAATTAAACTACCAATCCGCACATCTTTGGGATGTGGGGGGAAACTGGAGCACCAGGAGGAAACCCACTGAATACAGGATGAACTTGCAAACATGGACAGCAGTGTTAGTCAGGATCAAACCCTAATCTCTGGCATTGTGAGACTTATTTCTACTGCCACTTTTGAAATGGAACATTTCTTCATTCCGCTATTCTGGATAAAATACTTTATTTACCCTATCTATTCCTCTAATTATCTTGTACACCTCTATAATGTCACATCTCATCTTCCTGCCCTCCAAGGAATAAAGTTCCAGCCTGCATCAACCTCTGTATATCCAAGGCCCTCACGTCCTCTGGTCTACAACACTCCCCAGGTCCTGCCCTGGTTTGACTTCACAAAATGCAACATCTCACACTTATCTCCATTAAACTCCATTAACCATTCCTCAGCCTACTTGCCACCTGATCAAGATCCTGCTGTAATCTTTGATAACCATCTTCGCTACCTATGATACCACCCACTATAGTGTCATCTACAAACTCACAAATCATGCATTCTACATTCTCATCCAAATCGTTGATATAAACCACAAACATCAATGGGCCCAGCACCGATCCGTGAGGCACACTACCAATCACCAAAACAACCTTCCTGCATCACCCTCTGTTTCCATCCATGAACCTAATTCCCTATTCCGTTGCCTAGATCTCGTTGGATCCCATGTGATCTTACCTTCCAGAGCAGCCAAGCATGTGGAACTTAATCAAATGCCTTGCCGGTCCATATAGACAACGACTGTCAATTTGTAAATCATGATCTCCCATTTACAAAACCTTGCTGACTGTTCCTGATCAGCCCCAGTCTATCCAAATGCATATACATCTTATCCATCAGAATACTCTCCGATAACTTTCTTACCAGAGATTTAGGCACACTGGTCAATATTTCCCAGGCTTTTCCTTGCAGCCCTTCTTAAACAAAGGAACAACATTAGTCACCCACCATAGATAGACACAAAATGCTGGAGTAACTCAGCGGGACAAACAGCATCTCTGGATAGAAAGAATGGATGACGTTTTGGGTCGAGACCTAGCCACGCACCCTTCCGACACCTCACCCTTTTCTAATGTTGATTCATTAACGTTGATAGCCAGGCCATCTGCAATTTCTTCTCTAGCTTTCCACAGTGTCCTCGAATATATCTGATCAGGCCCGGGAGATTTATCTACCTTCATACGTCTTTGGATGTTCAGCACCTCCTCGACTGTAATACAGATTGTCCTCAAGACATTTCCATTAAGTGTTCCAAGTTCACCAGTCTTCATGTCTTCACGGTAAAAACAAAGGAGAAATAGTCATTCAGGATCTTGCCCATCTCCTGTGCTTCCCCACAGAGATGATCACTTTGATTTCTATGGGCCCCTATTCTCTCTCCAGTTACCTTCTTGCCCTTAATGTACATAAAATCTCCTTGGATTTTTTAAATATCTGCCAGAGCTATCTCCTAACATCTTTCTACCCACCTGATTACCTTCTTAAGTATGCTCCGCAGTTCCAGAAACTCCTCAAGGGATACTCTTTAAAAGCATCCCACTTTCCAGATGTTCCTTTGCCAGCAAACAACCTACTCCATTCAACTTGAGCAAGTTCCAATCTCATACCATCAGAGTTGGCCTTGCCCGAGATCACAATTTTACCTTGTGGGTCTGCCATGTCTTTATCCATAACTGTTTTAAAGCTAATAGTACAGTAGTCGCTGGTCCAAAAAGGCTCTCACACGGACAGTTCAGACACTTGCCCATCCCAATTTCCTAAGAGTAGATCAAGCTTTGCCCTCTCTCTTGTAGGGCCCTCTACATATTGCCTGAGGACACTTTTGTGAACACATTTGACAAATTCCACCTCATCTAAACCCTTGGTAGTATGACAGTCACAGTCCTTAATGGGAACGTTGAAATCCCCTACTATAACAATCTTCGTAGTTTTGCAGCAAGGTGATTATCCCCTTTTTATTTCACAGTTCTATTCAAAGAGCTTCATTGGATAAACCATCAGTAATGTCATCTCGGACTGCTGCCGTGACATTTTCCTTCATTAATAAAGCAGCACCCTCTCCTCCCCTAGTATTGTTACCCTGGAACATTAAGATGCCAGTCCTGTCCCACTCTTAACTAGGTTTCAGTAATGTTTACAATGTCCCAGTTTCACATACCTATCCACGCTTCGAGTTCATCTATCTTACCCGTCAGGCCTCTCACAGTAAAATAAGTCCAATTCAATCCAACAGTCCTTCCTCTCTCCCTGCCATGTTCCTGCCTGTTCTGTCCACTGAACCTTCTTTAATCACCTTCCATACTGACTTTCAACCTCTCATTTGGATCAATCTTGAATTGGATCCCGCTCGGCTGGCACTCTAGGTTAAACCTACCCATGTAGAACTAGCAAACCTGCCTGCCAGGATATTAGTTCCCCTCAGCTCAGGTGCAACCCGTCCTCTTGTACAGGTCACCTCTGCCCCAGAAGAGATCCCAGTGGTCCAAAAATCTGAATACTGCCCCCTGCACCAACTCTTCAGCTGCAAATTCATCTGCCCTATCTCACAAGCACATGGCACCAGGAGTAATCCAGAGATCCCTAACCTGGAGTCCTGTTTTTGCCAGACCATTTGCATAACTGTCTATTATCATTTTACAGGACTCCATCCCTTTTCCTACCAATGTCATTTCTGCCATCATGCATAGACTTGCAGCTGCTCACCCTCACCCTTGAGAATGTCATGCAACTGCTCTGAGAAGTCCTGGACCCTGGCACACCATCCTGGAGTCTCGATTGTTGCCACAGAATCTCCTGTGTGACACCTAACTAACGAGTCTCCTACTGCTAAGGCTATGCCTGATATTACCCTCCCTGCAATGCCTCGGAGCGGGGCTCGGTGGCACAGCCCTGACTCCCTCTGCTGCTCACACCTGACAAATGATTTCTCCCAACAGTATCTAAAAGGTTACATCTGTTTTGAAGGGGAATGGCCGCAGGGGCACTTGCACTCTCTGTCTACTCCCTTTCCTCAAAGTCACCCATCAACTCTTTTCCAGTACCTTAGAAGTAACCACCTCACTATAACTACGAAGCTGTGTATCCCTGGAGGAGTTTCGGGAACTAAGGAACAAAGTAAAAAAGGAAATCAGAAGGGCAAAAAGGGGCCAGGAGATATCTCTGGCAGATAGCATTAAGGGCAATCCCAATAGCTTTTAAGCATATATAAAGGGGAAAAAGGTAACTCGAGAGAACTTGGGGCAGTCAATGGAAGTGTCTTGAGAGCAGTCAGTGTTACAGTTGAAGAGGTGCTGAAGGTACTATCGTGTATGAAGGTAGACAAATCTCCTGGGCCTGATCAGATATATCCGAGGACATTGTGGGAAACCAGAGCGTAAATTGCAGGAGCCCTGTTTGAAATTTACGTCGTTTTTCAATACAGGAGAGATGCCGAAAGACTGGAGGGTGGCAAATGGTGTGCCTCTATTCAAGAAGGGCTGCAGGAAAAATGTTGGGAACTATAGGCCAGTGAGCTTAACATCTGTAGTTGGAGAGTTACGAGATGGTATTCTGAGGGATAGGATATACAGGCGTTGAGATAGACAAGGGCTGAAAAGGGATGGTCAGCATGTGTTTGTATGTGGGAGGTCGTATCTCACAGGTCTGATTGAGTTGTTTGAAGACATGACCAAATAGGTCGATGAGGGCAGACCTGTAGATGTTGCAAAATATGGACAAGCAAAGCATTTGACAAGGTTCCGCATGGTAGGCTGCTCTGGGAGGTTAGATTGCATGGGATCCAAGGAGAGATAGCTCAATGGATAGAAAATTGGCTTCATGGTAGGAAGCAGAGGGTGATGGTGGAAGGTTGTTTCTCGGACTAGAGGCCTGTGACTGTGTTGTGCCTCAGGGTTTGATGCTGGGCCCGTTACTGTTTGTCATCTATATCAATGATTTGCGGCAGGATCTTGATCGATTGGCCAGGTGGGCTGAGGAATGGTTGATGGAATACAGAGAAAAGTTGGGCCGAAGGGCCTGTTTCCACACTGTATCACTCTATGACTCTATCCTGCAGGAGGAGCATTGCACCATTCTACCTGCCATCACAACTGAGCTAAACCAAGTGGGAAAATAAACACAATCACAGACAAGAAATAGCAGACGATACTGCCTGCCCCCTCTGCTCAGCCTCCTGCCTTAGCCTCCTTGTCAAAACCTCTTGAACTTCACATTTACCCTCCACACAGTATTTGAGCCTCCTGAGCCAAAGCACCATACTTACTCTCCACTTAGCTCTTCACCGCTACACAGCCTCTCTCCCAACACAGTGTTTCCGCTAGGCCTTGCCATCTTTTTATTAGCTGCTCAATTAACCATTTTTTGATCACTCAGCCTATCCGCTGCATTTTGAAATCTCTTGCTGCTGCTCCAACACTGAAATAGACTCACTCAAGGATCCACCGACTCTGCCAAATGGGCCAATATCTTCACCAATTTATTTTTTCTGACACAGACATATTCCAGAATATCAGTGTACCTCTCTAGTGAAATATTCATTTAGAAACTCCCTCATATCTCCTGACTACACACCTATGGGTCAAACGTGGCCTGGTGGGACTAGTGTAGATTGGTCGGTAGATGAGTAGGTTGGGCCGAAGGGCCTGTTTCCATGCTGTATGGCTCTTATGCTTTGCACCCCTGATGTTCATGGGCATGAATACAATATGTTTGTTGTAAAGGAAATAACAATGATTTACTTTAATATATCACCTTTAGCCAGAGTATTGGTAATAAAACTAATTTTGACACAGACCCACAAAAAGGGATATCAGTATATATACACTAAGAGATAGTTTGTACTGATGATCTTGAAAGAAGAGGAAGAGCTTTAAGAGTGAAGCACAAGGGGATCTGAAAACTCAACCAATGGACATTGGTGAATTTACTGGATTGGTATTCTAGAGATTTGTATTAATGATACAAGGACAGGAGGCAAAGTGCCATGGGACATGGGAATTCAAAACGTTAAACTCAGTGATTAAGTTGAAAAATTAGTGTCAGTTTTGGTCGTTCTGAATTTGCTGACCTTCTGATTCACCTAAACCTTTCAGGGAAATAAATCTGTTCCCTTTATCCCGTCTGGCAACCATGTCATATCTGGCCCATAACAATGTTCACATAGCAACGGCCTGCAAATCAACCATGTGCAACAAAATACTTTGTTTAAAAATAAGGCCCTTTATTTAAATATGCCAACTCTAGCTGGCTGGGTCATCCTGCCCTGAATTGGAACCCACAATATAATCTCTGTACTTCTGCAGATTTTGCTGCTTTCTATGTCGGCAAACATAGAAACATAGAAAAATAAGTCCAGATGTAGGCCATTTGGCCCTTCGAGCCAGCACCGCCATTCAATATGATCATGTCATTTGTTTCCCATTATAAATTCACCTCTCTCTGATTGTAAGGGACCTACATTTGTCTTCACTAATCTTTTCCTTTTTACATATCTAATGAAACATTTAGAGTCCGTTTTTATATTCCCCGCAAGCTTTCTTTCATGTTCTTTTTTTCCCCCCTCTTAATTAACCCTTTTGTCCTCCTCTGTTGAGTTCTAAATTTCTCCCACCCTCCAGTCTTCCTGTATTTAAGGACAACTCGTAAATTTCAACCAGGGCTCCAGCAATTTCCTCTCTAGTTTCCTGCAATGTCCTCAGATATATCTGATCAGGCCCTGGAGATTTGTCTACCTTCATACACGACAGTACCTTCAGTACTTCTTCGACGGTAACACTGACTGCTCTCAGGACACTTCCATTGACTGTCCCAAGTTCCTCCGTCCTACTGTCTTTCTCCTCGGTAAATACAGAGGAGAAATACTCATTGAGGACCTTGCCCATCTCCTGTGGGCTCCACAAAGAGGTGACCACTTTGATTCCTGAGTGGTCCCACCCACTCTCTTGTTACCCTTTTCCCCCTTATGTATTTATAAAATCTTTTGGGATTGTCCTTAATGCTACCCGTCCAGAGCTATCACCTGGCTCCTTTTTGCCCTTTTGATCTCCTTTTTCAGTTTACTCCTTAGCTCCCGAAACTCCTCCAGGGATGCACTTGATCCCAGCAGCCTATACCTGTCTCATGCATTCTTCTTGTTTTTGACCAACACCTCAATTTCCCTTGTCAGCCAAGCTTCCTTATGTTGCCTGCTTTGCCCTTCACTCTAACGGGAACGTACATATTCTGAGCTTTCGTCAGCACACTTTTAAAAGAAGGGTCTTGACCCGAAAAGTCACCCATTCCTTCTCTCCCGAGATGCTGCCTGACCTGCTGAGTTACTCCAGCATTTTGTGAATAAATACCTTCGATTTGTACCAGCATCTGCAGTTATTTTCTTATACTACTTGGCCGATGTTCCTTTCCCCTCAAATAACCTGCTCCAGTCAATTTGAGCGAGGCCTTCCCTCAATCCCTTAAAGTTGGCCTTACCCCAGTTAGGCATTTTCACACGTGGACCCTCTCCATCCCTATCCACAACTATCTAATCGAACTGTGGTCACTGGTCCCAAAAGGCTCCTCCACAAACACTTTATTAACTTGCCCTTCCCAATTTCCCAATACTCGATCCAGCATTGATCTCTCACATGTGGGAGCCTCTACATTACTGCTTAAGAAAACTCTCCTGAACATTTTTGAGGAATTGCACCCCATTTAAACATTTCACACTATGATTTCCCCCAATCTATATTGGGAAAGTTAAAATCCCCCACTACAACAACCTTATTTGACCTTCAGCTGTCTGCAATCTCTTTGCACATTTGTTATTCTAATTCCCGTTGACTATTCAGGGGTCTGTAGTACACCCCCAACAAGGTGATCATCCCTTTTTTGTTCCTCAGCTGCACCCATTTAGCCTCACGAGACGAACAGTCCATAATGTCACCTCTGATCACTGCCGTGACATCCTCCTTAACCAACAATGCAACTTCCCCTCCTCTTTTTCCCTCACCCCTGTTTTGCCTGAAGCTCCTATACCCTGGAACATCGAGCTGCCAGTCCTGCCCCTCCCTTAACCGGGTTTCAGTCATGGCTACAACTGGAGCAGAATATGTACGTCCCCGTTAGGGCTCATACCTATCCATGCCCTGAGCTCATCAGACTTACCCGTTAGGCCACTTGCATTAAAATACGTGCAGTTTAAACCAACCCTCCTTCCTCACTCTCTGCCTTTCACCTGCCTGTTCTGCCTACTAACCTTTCCCACACCACCCTCCATACCAACTTCTAGCCTCTCACGTGCCTCTGTCCTGCACGACATCCCACCCCCCTGTTAAAGGTAACTTTGGGGAACTTAAAGATGAAAGGCTACAGAGACATTGATCAATGGTAAATTGTTTCAAAGGTGTAAAATCCACATGTAACCATGGAAATATAGAAATGCTTGGGGTGTTGCGTTTCTTTGAAGCACTTTGGGTTCTCCCAGAGTGTTTGTTCTGTGCGTACTGATACTGCCTTGAATAAACCGACATGTTTGAGAAACTCACCACTGCTCTACGAGATGTTCTTCATGACTTTTCCTATCTGAGTCGTAAATTAAGAGGGCAACTGTGAAAGCCAGTGTCAGGTACAGGTTGAACACAAAATTCCCTCCAACATCTCCAATACTAATCAAGATGCTGTCTAAACTAATCCCATTTGCTTGTGTTTGTCCCCCTCAACCTTCCCTATCCATGCACCTGTCCAAATGTTTTTGAATGTTGTAATTTTACTGCCTCTTATCACCTCCTCTGTCGAGTCTTTCCACATATCCACCACCCTCTGTGTGAAAAACTAGCCCGTTAGATCCCCTTTCATCTCACACCTTAAACTTATGCCATTTAGTTTTAGTCTGCCCTACCCTGGGAAAAGGCAGTGAATGTATACCCTCCTCCCCTCAATTAATAACCTCCAAAAGATCACCCCTCGACTTCCTTCACACCAAGGTAAATAGTCCCAGACTCCACCCTCTCTCCTTATAACTCAGGTCTTTCAGTCCAGGCAACATCCTTCTGATTTTTTTCTGCACCCTCCCAACTTAATGACATCCTCCCTATAGCGTTGCAACCAAAACTGTACACAGTCAAATTTATGAGACAGGATTCTTCCTATAATGCACACTTATCTACTACTTTGATCAATAACTCTTTTAGTTCAGTCTAAGTTTATTTCTATAAGAAAATAACTGCAAATGCTGGTACCAATCGAAGGTATTTATTCACAAAATGCTTGAGTAACTCAGCAGGTCAGGCAGCATCTCAGGAGAGAAGGAATGGGTGACGTTTCGGGTCGAGACCGTTCTTCAGTCTGATGTCAGGGGGACGGGACAAAGGAAGGATATAGGTGGAGACAGGAAGATAGAGGGAGATCTGGGAAGGAGGAGGGGAAGAGAGAGACAGAGGAACCTATCTAAAGTTGGAGAAGTCGATGTTCATACCACTGGGCTGCAAGCTGCCCAGGCGAAATATGAGGTGCTGTTCCTCCAATTTCAGTCTGATCAGTCTGAAGAAGGGTCTCGAACCGAAACGTCACCCATTCCTTCTCTCCTGAGATGCTGCCTGACCTGCTGAGTTACTCCAGCATTTTGTGAATAAATAAGTTTATTTCTAAGTTTGCTTCACCATTGTTAAAACGTATACAAATGTTTCTAATTAACAAAGGCTTGGAAGGTCAGCTGTTTGAATTACTAGTGAGCATTCTTTACAATCTATCCCACATCTCTTTATACCTACTTACTGTCAGCTTCATTCCTTTGAGAGGATGGAGTTATTGAGCTCAAGGAATAGCATCTGGTGAGAGACATGAATGCCAAATGACAACGAAGGCAAAACCTGAACCATGGGTCTCTGTCCTCTGGCGAGTTCAGCAATGGGGAGTGATTTGATACCTGTGGACTGTGCTTTTACTTGTGATGAATGGTGTACCAGCACCTCTAAAAAGTTAAATATTATTACTTTAGTTCCCAGCAATGTGACACGTATGTTTATCTACTGGCACCTTTTTGTCTACGAAAAAAACACTGCCTGTGGATCATTTGAAAAAAGGAAAGCATTTTCACATGAAGTTGTAAAGAACTGAGAGTCTTGGAAAAATATATACCAGTGCTCATACAGATTTATATTTACATTGTATTTTGCAGGGTTTGAGAAATACAAGCATTAAACTTCTTTCTCTGGAAATGTCTGAAGCATCAACAAACAAGATGAAAAAGAAATAACTTTGATGAAAGAGCATATTTAGTCCATGACTTTTTATACTTGTAGTAACGTAAATCTGCAATTTTAAGCTGTATATGATTTCTAACTAGTCGCAGCGCCCTCTAAGTGGGTGATTTTTCATGATATTGCAGTAAGAGGGCTGATTTTCTCTACATTTTTGTTCTTCAATATAATGACTAAAAAAATTAATAAGTATAAACATTTGAATAGCTACATTTCTTATCATTAAAAAGGCATGACGTGATGTAATGATTTCTGGCGTTAACTTATTCTTTGAACAATTTGTCAGTAGAGTAATCAGAATGACACCTGTAGTAATTTATTCTAATATGTGATTATTATTCAGTGCATTTTGACAGATCCAAGGATATCACCAAATATTACCATTCTCTAAGAAACATTCTAAACTATTCTAAATGCCTTAATTGTATGTGTGTACATTGAAAGTGATCCTAGATCATTTTAGTTGGAATCTCATTGATTGTTTTATGACTATTTTCCTACCTGTTATGGTTTTGTTTTAAAAAAATGGTAACATTGCAGTCCTACATAGCTGCCAAAGTGTACAGAGCAGAGAAGGAGTGATACTTAGTCATTGTATGAGCTGCCAATCCAACTAGATGCTTCCTTTTTGATGATGTTCAGCAAGAAGCATGTGTTGGTGTAACATTCATCCAGGCA
This sequence comes from Rhinoraja longicauda, assembly GCF_053455715.1. NCBI lineage: Eukaryota > Metazoa > Chordata > Chondrichthyes > Rajiformes > Arhynchobatidae > Rhinoraja > Rhinoraja longicauda. The sequence continues at coordinate 42,995,062 of NC_135966.1, read as the reverse complement.
ACGGAGAATATTCTATCACACTTCTTACGTATCTTGCAATAGTGGAAGAGCTTAAGGAAGTTAGAACATAGAACAGTACAGCACAGGAAAAGGTTTGCTATTTTCATAATTTAGCAAACATTCAGTCTAGCTTCATTAGTTGACACTTCAACGTTATAGTCACACTGCGTGGAAACAGGCCCATCGGCCCAACTTGCCTACGCCAACAAACATGCCCCATCCACACTAGTGCCACCTGCCTGTTTTGGCACATTTCCTTCTAAACCTACTCTATCCATGTACCTTTCTAAATGTTTATTAAAACATTGAGATGATACATGCCTCAACTACCTCCTGTGGCAGCTTGTTCCATACACCTACCACTCTGTGTAGAAAAGATACCCCTCAGGGTTCCATTTAATCTTTTCCCCCCTCACATATGTCCTCTGGTTCTCGATCGATTCCCCTACTCTGGGCAAAAGACTCTGTGCATTTAATCAATTTATTCCTCTCATGCTTTTGTACACCTCTATAAGATCACACCTCGTCCTCCTGAACTCCAAGGAATAAAGCCCAAGCCTGCTCAACCACTCCCTGTAGCTCAGTCCCTCGAGCCCTGGCAACATCCTGGTAAATCTTTTCTCAACCGTTTCAAGCTTGACAACATCTTTCCTATAACATGGTGACTAAAACTAAACAAAATAGGAGGTAGATGAGGCAGGTACTATCACAACGTTTAAGAAACATTTAGACTGGTACATGGATAGGGTAGGATAGTCCTAGTGTACAGGATTGCTGGTTGGCGCAGACTCGGTGGGTCGAACAGCCTGTTATCATATTGTATCACTAAACTAAATAATACTATAAATGTGGCCTCGCCTATGTCTTATATAACTGTAACATGAGCTCCCAACTTCTATACTCAATACTCTGACTGATGAAGACCAATTTATTGACCACTTTCCGCCTTTATTGACCACCCTATCCACCTGCCCAGAACCCTACCATTCACTGTGTAGGTCCTGCCCATGTTAGTCTTCCCAAAATACAACACCTCACATTTCTCTGTATTAAATTCCATTAACCATTCCCCAGCCCACCTGCCCAACCGATCAAGATCCTGCTGCAATTTTAGACAACCATTTTCATTATTTATAATACCACCCCTTTAGTGTCATCTCCAAACTTGTTAATCATGCCATGTTTGTTCTCTTCCCAAATCATTGATATAGATGACAGACAGCAATGGACGCAGCACCGAACATTGGGGCACACCACTTGTCACAGGCCAGTCCGAAAGGCATCCTTCCACCATCATCCTCTGCTTCCTTCCATGAAGCCAATTTTCTATCCATTCAGCTATCCTTGGATCCATTGTGATCCTTCTAGAGGAGCCTACCATGTGGAGCCTTGTTGAATGCCTTGCTGAAATCCATCCATACATGTACATGTGTATATACATGGACAGCTTTGCCCCCATCAATCTTTTTGGTCACATCTTCAAAAATCTCAATAAGGTTCATGAGACATGACTTCCCATGTACAAATCCATGCCGACTATCCCAAATCAACCCTTGTCCATCTAAATGCATGTATATCTTATCCTTTAGAATTCTCTCGAGTAACTTTCCGATCACAGATGTTAGGCTCAATGGCTGTAGTACCTTGACGTTTCCCTGCAGCCCTTCTTGAATAGAGGCACAACATTTTACACTCTCCAGTCTTCTGGCACCTCACCTGTATTTAATGACGACTTGTAAATCTCAGCCAGGGCACCTGCAATCTCCTCGCTAGGTTCCTAGTTTCGGGTCAAGACCCTTCCTAGTATCCTCGGATATATCTGATCGGGACCGGGAGGTTTGTCTACCTTCATATACGTCAGGACCTTCAGCACCTTCTCAACCATAATACTGACTGCTCTCAAGACCCTTCCGTTGACTGTCCCAAGTTCCCCAGTCCTCATGTCTTTCTCCACAGTAAAAACAGATACTCAATGAGCACCTTTCCCATCTCCTGTGGCTCTACGCCTAGTTGGCCACTATGATTCCTTAGGGGTCCTATTCTCTCCCTGCTTGTTCTATTTCTCTTTGTGTACTCATACATTTTTCTCTTGAGATTATCTGTAATGTTAATGTTATCTGTCAGAGTCTGGTAGATAATCTGGTGACTTTAAAACAGCCTGGTACTGCTCCTGGGCATGTCTACTACGCGCATTGAACCAGGATTAGTATTCGAGCATAATGATAATGGTAGCTGATCATGATATACCACATGCATGTTCAGTGCTGTGCTGCTGATTTTGACATGAATCTATCCCATTTATCATATAAGCAGTGCCACACATTACTGAGGGAGGTCCTCTATGAAGATGGAATTATTTATTTACCAGGACCGTGTAATGGTCACTCCAACTAATATAATTATGGACAAATGGTGCTGCAATATAGATTGTTGAGTAAGAGGTCATGTTGATTATTCCTTCGTGTTGTTTCTATCCTTAAGATCTGCAGTCCTGTTCTGTCAACTCTTGTCCAGCTTGGTTAGTGATGATGTGACTGAACTATTCTCAAACTTGGACTTTGAAGTCCTCACTCAGAGAGCATTCTCCCTTTTTGATATTCTATGTGCTTCTTCCAAGTCATGCTTCTTCCAGGTTGCGAAGGTTGCAAGAAAAGAGAAGATGGGTAGAAATCGCACGTTTGCTATGCATCATACTTCACAAGCACCCAGAGCATGGAATAGTCTTGACCATCCAAAGAGGATGATCCATGGAGTAGATATGATTAGGAGGACGAAGAGGATTTCAGGGAAAGTCACGAGGAAGAAGAAGACAAATATTCAATCATCAGGGCATTCCATAACCCTGTTGACAGGACCTGGGAAGAGGAAAAGTCCCTGGATAGAAACAAAACCGAAAATGTTGGAAATACTCAGCAGCATCTTCTTTTAAGTTGATAGACACAAAAAGCAGGAGTAACTCAGTGGGTCAGACAGCATCTCTGGAAAAAAGAAATAGGTGATGTTTCAGGTCGAGACCCTTCTTCAGACAGTCAGGGGAAAGGGAAACGAGAGATATAGATATGATGTGGAGAGATATATAGAACAAATAAATGAAAGATATGCAAAAAAGTAACGATAATAAAGGAAACCAGCCATTGTTAACTGCTAGATGAAAACAAGTACAGACAATGACACTCAACAAAACGACTTTGAAGCTGGTACGACTTGGGCAGGGGAGGGATGGAGAGAGAGGGGATGCAAGGGTTACTTGAAGGTAGAGAAATCAATATTCATACCACTGGCTTGTAAAACATCCGTGGCTGTGTTAGCGAGTCTGGGTTAAAATATCGGAGAGCAGGAGGCATCACAGAGGGGGGCAGCGAGAGGATGTTGCAAAACCTTCCTCGGAGAGAGGAGAAGAACTTCAAAGTAGACGTACCTTGGGGAGATTTTGCAGGGGAGCAGACAAGATGTGTAGGAAGGAACTGCAGATGCTGGTTTAAACCGAAGGTAGGCACAAAAAGCTGGAGTAACTCAGCGGGTCAGAACCAGAGATCTCTTTTTTAGTTTAGTTTGGAGATACAGCGCGGAAATAAGCCCTTTGGCCCACCGAGTCTATGCTGACCAGTAATCCCCGCACACTAGCATTATCCTGCACACTAGGGACTATTTACAAACCTATACGTTTTTGGAATGTCGGAGGAAACCTGAGAACCCAGCGAAAGCCCAGGCAGAACGTACAAAGTTCGTAGACAGATAGGATCGAACCCGGGTTCCTAGCGCTATAAGGCAGCAACTCTACCGCTGCACCACCATGCCACCCTTGTAGAAACAAGGGCAGGTAGAAACAACGCCCTGTAGAGAAACAAAATTAAAATTGCCAGATCTAGAAGCTCCTATTTTCCAGTTCACTGGGGAAAATATCCAAGATGCTTCACGTGGAGCAGGCAGCGCGGGTCTTAAATGAAGAGGTTATTCAGCCTTTTGTCCCTGTTTCATCACTCAATGATTGCAAGGACTGGCGTGTGACCTCATTCTATAACCCTGCATCTGTCTCATCCTTTAATCCTGTCAATATCAATTTTAGTTGTTTATATTCATTAATAGGTTTTGCAAAATCACAAGGCTTAAGGTCATCTGACAGAAAGGATTGAATGGTACAGAGGTCAAAAAACAGTTTCCAAACGAAGGCCGACACGTATAAAATTGGCATAAATATAAAATGAATGTATTACGAATTCAGGAAGAGTATCAAGAATATAAAACTGGCTGTCACAAGGAATAGAAGAGGTGTTTGAAACAGGTAAAAGGAAAAGATGTGTAAGGGGGAAGGAACAGAAGGATGTGCAGACCGAGTTTGATACAGACAATGAATTTTGAGTGGAGCATTAATTCAACATTAACATGTTGGCCCAAATGTCTGATTTGCGTGCTGTAAATATTAATATTCTATCCTGCAGCGACGGACTCATTTTATACGTTTCAGTGCTTTGGCCAAAGGTCTTTTCATTTCATTTTCAGTCCTGGCAACAACCTCGTAAAGCCACAAAGGGTGATGGGTATCTGGAATGAGCTGCCAGAGGAGGTAGTTGAGGCAGCTACAACATTTAAAAGACATTTAAACTGGTACATGGATAGGAAAGGTTTAGAGGGATATGGGCCAAACGCAGGCAAGTAGGACTAGTGTCGATAGGGTACCTTGGTTGGCAGGCTGGGCTGAAGGGCCTATTTCTGTGCTGTATGACTCAATGACTACTTATTAAATCTTTCTCCTCTCACATTAAACGTACATCCTAAATGCAGGCAGGTAGGACGAGTGTAGATGGGGCATTTTGATCAGCATGAGCAAGTAGGGTAGAAGGGCTTGTTTCCATGCTGTATGAATATTCCGTCGATATTATAAAATTGCAAACTTGGTTTTCCTCTTTTTGTCTGAGAGTTGTCACCTGGCCTCAGCCCGGTAGAGGTCAGCGCGCCAGACGACCACGGCACCTCCCTTGTCGGTGGGTTTGATTATAATGTCAGGGTTGCTGCAGAGTGAGCGGAGGGGTGTACGTTCAGAGGGGGTGAGGTTCGAGTAGGTAAGGGGAGTGGAAAAGTTTACAGGGGAGATTTGTCAGGTAGATACAGGTAACTCCCGTAGACATAAACAAGGATCAAAGATTACAAAGAAAAGTGGTTTGTGATGAATTATTGTGAAAATGTAGAATCCACCTATAACTATTGTAACACAAGTATTATAAGATGCTGGAGGAACTTAGGGTCAGAGCAGTATCTTTGAGGCCTCTCTTGAAGTGCTTCCCAGATTGTACTCCAACAAGCCCTGATTAAACCAATTTGTTCGAGGCTCACGACTGAGATGTTTCTTGTATTCTCTCCCGTTCCAAGCAGAAAGAGGTGAACTGCTAAGGCATGCCAAGAGCTGCTTGACCGAGTTATAAAGTGGTGACAACATTGCCACGCACTCTGTTAAATATTTATAAGAATTGGACTTCCTACTTCCTGTGTAGTGCTGTGTGATCGTCGTCTCAAGAATATAATCCGAACTGCGAGGACATGTCTGAAATGTGAAACAGCTGTTTGTTCCCGGAACGTAAAACAAAACCTAATTGGAGAAGTTTACGACGATCACACCCTAATGGAATCTCTGACAGAAAGGCATTGCCTTGAGCATAAGAGACCCCTACTGTTCTACTGTAAAAACGATGCCGAGTGTGTGTGTGACTCCTGCAAAACAGAGAAACATAAATCCCACACACTTCTGAGTCTGGATCAGGCGCAAGCGACAATTAAGGTAAGTGACAAATACACTGAGGGAGCATTTTACAGTTAGATATCACCATTAATTTGAGAGTTTAGTTTAGAGATAAAGCGCGTTCGAGTCCGCACCGACCAGCAACCCCCACACACTGGGAACAATTTACATTATCCTGGAGCCAATTAATTTGCTAGGAGAACTTCCTCTGGGAGAAAGCCCACGCAGGTCACGGGTAGAACGTCCAAACTCCATGGAGACAGTACCCGTGGTCGGGATCGAACCGGTAACCCAGATCCCTGGCGCTGTGAGGCAGCAACTCTACTGCTGCGCCACGGAATAGTCGCCCTAATACCGTGCCGAGTCAAAGCAAATAGTGCAGATTAAACTTTGTCGCCCGCCCTGTTCTGTGTTTGTAGCTATGTGCTTTGCGTTATTTAGATTTGTTCACTATTAGACTCATAGAGTCATACAACATGGAAATAAGGCTTTCGGCCCAACTTGATCATGCTGACCAAGTTGACATTCTGGACTAGTCAAATCTACCTGCACTGAGCCCACATCTCTCTGAAACTGTGCTATCCATGCATCTGTCCAAAAATCTTAAAAACGCCAGATGCTTCCTGACGTTGAGTGTTTCCAACATTTTCTGTTTGTCTTTAGCATTTTTTTTAACCCTGTTTGGAACTTAAAGCTCTGCCCTCTGACGGCAGCCCCAGCACTGGAAGTGGAGGGAGGGATGCCCCCAGTGGGAGACAGAAAAGTGAAAGATCACTTTTGAATGCATCCATATCCCTCCATACCTATACCATATGCCCATCCAAAGTCCTTTTAAATGCCACCATTTCTGCAACACCTACCAGGTTAAAATAAATGCTTTACAAATCACCCCCATATACTTTGGCCCTTTCAGCTTGTAGCTTGTGGCCCTCTCGGCTTTGACATTTCGACCCTGGGGATAAAAGATCTGTCTATACTCTAAAAGGTTTCTGATTAGCTACTCTTACAGGATATACCTTTATAGAACTATAGGTAGAATCTTAATTGTTGGAGGGAATTTGTGTTTGACCTGCATCCTGGATCTGGTTTTCACATTGGGTGCAGTCACCTCTTTCTGCTTGGAACGGGAGAGAATACAAGAAACATCTCAGTTGTGAGTCTCGAACAAATTGGTTTAATCAGGGCTTGTTGGAGTGCAATCTGGGAAGCACTTCAAGAGAGGCCTCAAAGATACTCCTCTGATCCAAAGTTCCTCCAGCATCTTATAATACTTGTGTTACAATAGTTATAGGTGGATTCTACATTTTCACAATGATTCTTCACAAACCACATTTCTTTGTAATCTTTGATCCTTGTTTATGTTACGGGAGTTACCTGTATCTACCTCACAAATCTCCTCTGTAAACTTTTCCACTCCCCTTACCTACTCCAACCTCACCCCCTCTGAACGTACAGCCCTCCGCTCACTCTGCAGCAACCCTGACATTATAATCAAACCCACCGACAAGGGAGGTGCTGTGGTCGTCTGGCGCGCTGACCTCTATCGGGCTGAGGCCAGGTGACAACTCTCAGACACCTCCTCCTACTTATCCTTGGACCATGATCCCACAGATGAGCATCAGGTCATAATCTCAAAAACCATTACTCATTTCATCACTTCTGGCTGTCTGCCTTCCACAGCCTCCAACCTTATTGTTTCCCAGCCCCACACAGCCTGTTTTTACCTTCACCCCAAAATCCCCAAACACAACTGCCCTGGCAGACCCGTTGTTTCAGCCTGCTCCTGTCCCATGGAAATGATTTCCACGTACCTCGATTCCATCCTATCCCCCCTGGTCCAATCTCTCCCGACCTATATCCAAGATACCTCACATGCCCTTTGTCTCTTTAATGACTTCCGCTTTCCAAGCCCCCTCTCCCTATTCTTTACCATTGATTGTTCAGTCACTCTACTCCTCCATCCCCCACCAGGAAGGCCTTTAAAGCCCTCCTTTTCTTCCTCGACTGCAGAACCATCCAATTTCCCTCTACTAACACTCTACTCTGCCTAGCGGAGATGGTCCTCACCCTCAACAACTTCTCCTTTGACTCCTCCCACTTCCTCCAAGTCCATGGCATAGCTATGGGCACCCACATGGGCTCCAGCTATGCCTGCCTCTTTGTAGGGTTCGTTGAACAATCCCTGTACCAGGCGTCATTGGCCCTGTCCCCAAACTCAATCTCCATTACATTGATGACTGCATTGGTGCTACCTCCTGCACCCATGCAGAAATCGTGGACTTCATCAACTTCACCGCCAATTTTCATCCTGCACTCAAATTTACCTGGACCATCTCCGGCACCTCCTTCCCCTTTCTTGATCTCACAGTCTCCATCACAGGAAATAGACTATTGACTGATGTCTATTACAAACCCACTGACTCCCACAAATATCCCGACTACCCTTCTTTCCACCCTGCTTCCTGCTTCTCCTACTCCCAATTCCTCCATCTACTCTGCATCTGCGCCCAAGATGAGGTGTTCCATACTAGGACATCCGAGATGACATTCTTCCCCTCACTCGTATCTCCTCAGACCCACGCAGCTCCACTCTTGCTCCCGCTCCCCCTAGTCGCAACAGAGACAGAGTCCCCCTAGTCCTTATCTTCCACCCCATCAGCCATCGCATACAACATATAATCCTCCGAAATTTCGGCCACCTCCAATGGGATCCCACCTTTAGCCACATTTTCCCATCTCCACCCCTGCAGAGACTGTTCCCCTCGCAACTCTCTGGTTAACTCATCCCTTCCCACCCAAACCACCCCCTCCCAGGCATCTTCCCCTACAACTGCAGAAGATGCAACACCTGTTGCTATACCTCCACCTTCGACTCTGTCCAGGGACCCCAATAGTCCTTTCAGGTTAGGCAGAACTTCACTTGCACCTCCTCCAATCTCATCGACTGTATCCATTGTTTAAGTTGTGGACTCTTATACATCGTCAAGACCAAACGCAGACTGGGCAATCGTTTCACGGAACACCTTCGCTCAGCCCGCCTGAACCAACCTGATCTCCCAGTTGCTGGACACTTTAATTCTCCTTCCCATTCCGACACAAACCTTTCTGTGTAAGAAGGAACTGCAGATGCTGGTTTAAACTGAAGATAGACACAAAAAGCTGGAGTAACTCAGTGGGACAAGCAGCATCTCTGGAGAGAAGGAATGGGTGACGTTTCGGGTCAAGACCCTTCTTGGTCTCCTCCATTGTCAGAGTGAGGCTAAACGCAAATTGGAGGAACAGCATCTCATATTTCGCTTGGGCAGCTTCTCATTTTCACCCTACAAACAGCTTACAATGGCTTGTTTCCTTTATCATCGTTACTTTTTTGCATATCTTTCAATCACATCACCGTCTATATCTCTCGTTTCCCTTACCCCTAACCAGTCTGAAGAAGGGTCTTGACTCGAAACATCACCCATTTCTTCCCTCTAGACATGCTGCCTGTCCCGTTGAGTTACTCCAGCTTTTGTGTCTGTTTTCGGTTTAAACTAGCATCTGCAATTCCTTCTTACACAAATCTCCTCTGTGAATTAATTATGGCCTTTTGTGCGTCATGATTCCTCTTGTCTTAAGACCAATGCTCTTGGACTCAGCCTGGTTTACAAACACGCTATGTTTATCTTTGCTCGGGCAATTGTTGATATTGCAAGGCGTGGCTCAAGAGGCTAAGTGCTCTGTTTTGAGGGAAAGTGTTGAGGTTTTGACTCGGGGTTTCAGTGAAGAGGCTGAGCACAACAAGATAAGGTAAGATAGAGACAAAATGCTGGAGCAACTCAGTGGGACAGGTAAGCATCTCTGGAGAGAAGGAATGGGTGATGTTTCGGGTCAAGACCCTTCTTCAGACTTTCTTCTTCAGTCTATCTTTGGTGTAAACCAGCATCTGCAATTCCTTCCTATACAAGATAAGGTAAGGTCTTGCTATTATGACTTTCTTCTTGAGTGTAAGTGTAATTGGGATGGCAGTTGGGCCTGTGTTATGGTCCTCCTGCAGAAAATGGTAAGTCAGGGAAATCTCCAGTGTCCAGAGGACTCCATCTGTGAAAAGTGCATCCAGCCGCTGCTCCTGGATGATCTCGTGAGGGAACTGGAACTGCAGCTGGTCAACGTCAGGGTCGCCTGGGAGACAAAGTGCTTCGTAGACAGGAGTTAAAGTGAATTAATCACACCTAGGTTGCAGACAGAAAGTAGATGGGTAACCACCAGGAAGGATAAAGGAAGTAGGCGGAAGTGCCGGAATCCCCTCAAACAAGTATACCCTTTTGAATACAATCAGGAGGGATGACTGTACAGGTGAAAGCAGTCCTGTCTGTGGTTACACATCTGGCTCTGAGGCACAGCAGGTAGAGTTAGGTTGGACAAGGCTATCATGATTGGTATCTCATTAGTATAGGACAGGCAGGAGGTTCTGTGGCCACAATCGGGACCCTAGATCGATGCACTGCCTCCCTGGTGCCATGGTCCAGGCTGTCTTGGAGCGGCTGCAAAACTTTCTCAATGAGGCGGTGCAGCTAGAGGTTGCTGTGCACATACGTTCCATTGACATAGGTAGTACAAGGGATATGGTCCTGAGGTGTGAATACAGGGAGCTAGGTAAGACGTTAATTAACAGGACGCTAGCGATGTTAATCTCTGGATAACTCACAATGCCTCGTGCTAGTGAGGGCATTAATAGAATGATAGGCCAGTGGCTGTGGTGTCAGTGCTGGGATAAGCATTCACCGTCTCCTGTTCCCATCCACCTATATCCCCACCTCTAGCTTCACATTTTGTGCCTCTTTTCTCCATATGTCACAGCCTTTTGTCATCATTTGGTCTTTTGTCCCATCTCAGGCCGAGCGAGGTCCACCCATCTGCCAACCAAAATCCTCCCCTCCTTTTTTAGTTTAGTTCAGTTTAGAGATACAGTGCGGAAACAGGCTCCGGCCCAGCGATCCCCGCACATTCATGCTATCCTACACACAGTAGGGACAATTTACACTTGTGCCAACCAATTAACCTACAAACCTGTATGTCTTTGGAGTGTGGGAGGAAGCCGAAGATCTCGGAGAAAACCCGCGCAGGTCATGGGGGAACGTACAAACTCCGTACCTGTAACTACCTGTCAGTTGCCTGGCTTTGTGTTCCTCCCCCCCCCCCCCCCCCCTCTCTCTCTTCCAGCTTTCTCCCTCCTGCTCCCTCCTCAGTTAGAAGAAGGTTGATCTGGAAGATTAAGAATTCAGGGTAACTTGGTTGTGTGGATTCAGAAATGGCTTATTCATAAAACTCAGAGGGTTGTGGTGGAAGGTGAACATTCTGGCTGGAGATCTGTGACCAGTGGCTTTCTGCAGGGATCTGTGCTGGGACCCCTGCTGTTTGTGATATATATAAATGACTTGCACGTAAATGTAGATGGGTCGGTAAGCAAGTTTACCGCCCACACCAAAGTTGGAAGAATTACTGAGTGAGGAAGGCTGTCAGGAGATAAAAAGGGATATGGATCAGCTGCAGAAATGGACTGAGAAATGGCAGATGACACAGGTGGAAGCACAAGTAGTTAGGGCGGTAAACAAGGTGGTAAACAAGTAGATAGGGTGGTAAGCAAACTCTTATACATCGGCAAGACCAAACGTAGACTGGACGATTGTTTCGCTGAATACCTTCGCTCTGACTGCCTGGACCCACCTGATCTCTCCATTGCTAAACACTTTAATTCTCCTTCCCATTCCTACACTGACCTTTCTGGCCTAAACCACCTCCATTGTCAGAGTGAGGCCAAACGCCAATTGGAGGAACAGCATCTCATATTTCGCTTGGGCAGCTTTGATATGAATATTGATTTCTCTAACTTCAAGTGATCCCTCCCCCACCCAAGTCACACCAGCTTCAATGTCATCTTGTTGAGTCTCATTGTCCGTACTTGTTCTCACCTGGGCCACAGCAAACAATGGCCTGATTCCTTTATTATCGTTACTTTTTGTGCATATCTTTCATTCATTTGTTCTATATCTCTCCACATCACCGTCTATATCTCCCGTTTCCCTTTCCCCTGACTCCGTCTGAAGAGGGGTCTCGACCCAAAACGTCAACTATTCCTTTTCTCCAGAGATGCTGTCTGACACACTGAGTTACTCCAGCTTTCTGTGTCTTTATCTTCGGTTTAAACCAGCATCGGCAGTTCCTACACAGGGCATGTGGTATACTTCTTCATTGCTCGGGGCATTGAGTATAAGACTTAGGTAGGCCGTGTTTGGAGTATGGCATGCAGTTCTGGTGGCCCCATTACAGGAAGGATGTGGAGACTTTGGAAGGGTGCAGAGGTGGTTTACCAGAATGCTGCCTGGATTAGAGCATTTCAGCTGCAAGGAGAGGGTGGATAAACTTGGATTGTTTTCTCTGGAACGTCGGAGATTGAGGAAAGACTTGGTAGAAGTAAATAAAATGAAGATAGCCATAGATAGGGTAGATGGTCAGAATCTTATTCCTGGGGTGGAAATGTCCAACACTTGAGGATTTAGTTATATGATGAGAGGGGAAATGTTTAATGGAGATAGGTGGGGCAGGATTTTTACACAAAGAGTGGTGAGGGCCTGGAAGGATAAGCATATCGAAGCACATGGTGAAGCACATGTACCAATTCCCCCTGTAAGTGGATCGATTGTAATCATGTATTGTCTTTCCACTAACTGGTTGGCATGCAACAAAAGATTTTCACTGTATCTCGGTACACGTGACAATAAACTGAACTGAGTTTAGAGATAAGTTGTTGAGAGAAAAAGGCATGTTGTCTCCACCTTTGATCAGGTGTTATCTTCTAAATCGATCTGACGAAATACACAGCTGCAGAGTCCTATGACTTTGCATGATGTTAAGCATCCTATATAGATACATGTAACTATTTTAAATGCTTCTTCTTTATTTTATTTTTTTTAAATATTTTTATTTTTGAAAAGCATATGTACAAATAGAAATAAAAGACAAATTTGTTACAAAGTTCTTACATAGCTTCAATTTTTACATTTTTAAAGAGAGAAAATAAAAAATAAAGCAGAAAGAAAAAAAAAAACTATAAACTATTAGAAAGAGAGAATAAGAAAATTTTAAAAAAGGTATAACTATAAAAATTAATGGGGGTAGATCTGGGAGACAATAACCACAGTTGTACATCCAACCCTAAACTCAAGTTTCAACTTTTTTCTTCTTTATTTTTATAGGAAGATTTGAAGACAGATATTGAAAGACTTCAGGAAGAGATCTGCTCCATCAAACAGGATGATTTGCAAAGATCAGAAGCTGATTTAAAGGTGGAGTAAAATAGAATAGTATTCAGAAAGGGGTTCTCTCCCTGCTGAGTCATACCTTCAGCAACGTGATGTGTAGTGTGATCTGAATCACACTAGCGGTTCCCATGTGACTGATGGGGCAGCTTAGATCTAATTATAACCACCATTTGAAACACTCACAGCCAGAGACAATGGATTTACTTATATGCCTGTATCATGTGAGCATAGGAAGGAAAAGGAGGGACTTTAGCCCCACAGAACATAGAAGAGTACAGCTCAAGAACAGGCCCTTCGGCCCATAGTGTCTGTGCTGAATATGATGGCAAGACCATCTCGTATCTACCTACACATAATCCAAATCCCTAAATTCCCTGCATATCCATATGCCTATCCAAAAGCCTCTTAAATGCCACTAATGTGTCTACCTCATTTACCACCCCCGGCAGTGCATTCCAGGCATTCACCACCCTCTGTGTAAAATGGTCGCCACACGTCTCTTTTAACTTTGCCCCTTTCACTTTAAAGCTAAGCCCTCTCGAATTTGATTTATCCATTCTGGGATAAAGGTTCTGTCTATTCTTCTCATAATTTTATATACCTGTCAGGTCTCCCGCAGATTCCAGCATTTCAGAGAAAACAATCCAAGTCCATCCAACCTCACACTGTAGCTAATGTGCTGTAATTCCAGCCATTATTCTGGGAAACCTCCTCTGCACCCTTTACAAAACCTCCACAACCTTCCTGTAATGGGCTGATCAGAGCTGCATGCAATACTCCAAATGCAGCTGAACCAAAGTCCTATAAAACTACATCGTGATTTCCTGATCTTTATGCCGAACTAGGAAAATAAGCATAACGTGTGCCTTCTTTACCACGTTATCCACCTGTATATTAATTCTGTTAAGGTTCTAGCCATTAATTGTATATTTTCCTCTTACATTTGACCTCCCAAAGGGCAACACCTCATATTTGCTCGGATTAAACTCCATTGGCCATTTTGCCACTTATTTCTGATCAATATCCCACTGCATAACTTGACAGCCTACCTCACAGTCTGCAACCACAGCAATCTTGATGTCATCTGCAAATGTACTAACCAACCTGTCTACGTTTACATCCAAGTTACTTATATACATTGCAAACAGCAGAGGTCCCCGCACATATCCCTGCAGAACTCCACTGGCCACAGACATCCAGCCTGAATATTATCCTCCCAACACAATCCACTTCTCCATCCTCATCATCATCTTCCTCAACTCCTCAAAAGACTCGATCAAGTTAGTAGGACATGACCTGCCGTGTACAAAGCTATGCTGACTATCCCTAATCAACCCATTCTCTTCCAAATGGAAGTAAATCCTACCCCGTAGAATCCTCTCCAAGAGCTCCTACCACTGACTCGAGCTTCACTGGTCTGTAATTCGCTGGATTCTCTCTACTTGCCTTCTTAAATAATGGAACAACATTAGCATTTGTATATGAAGGTTGACAAATCTCCCAGGGCTGATCAGATATATCCGAGAACCCCAGAAGCTAGAGAGGTGCCCTGGCTGAGATTTATGAGACACCATTAAATATGGGTGAGTTGCCGGAAGACTGGAGGGTGGCAAATGTGGTGCCTTCATTTCAGAAGGGCTGCAGGGTAAAGCTTAGGAACTACAGGCCAGTGAGCCTAACATCTGCGGTCAGAAAGTTACCAGAGATATACAGTGCCTCCATAATGTTTCGGACAAAGACCCATCATTTATTTATTTGCCTCTGTACTCCACAATTTGAGATTTGTAATAGACAAAAATCACATGTGGTTAAAGTACACATTGTCAGATTTTATTAAAGGCTATTTTTATACATTTTGGTTTCACCCTGCAGAAATTACATGTTCCAAACATTATGGGGGGCACTGTACATGCATTTAGATGGACAAGTGTTGATTAGGGTATCGCCAGCACGGTTTTGTACGTGGGAGGTCATGTCTCTCAAATCTGATTTTTGCATTTATGACCAAAAAGGTCGATGAGGGCAGTGCTGTAGACGTATACATGGACTTCAGTCAAGCATTTGACAAGGTTCCACTATGTCTTCTGGCTGCTTGTCCCTCCTTCCCCCGACCCCCCCTCCTCTTGACAATGTTGTGCATCCACTCAGTGACACCCTGGACCCTGGCACCAGGAAGGCAACAAACCATCTGGCGTCTTGTTTGCCACTACCGTGGCCCTACCTAACGCATCTCCTGTCACGATAGCTATGTCTGGTCTTTCCCTTGATGGCTGTGCCTCAGAACCAGGCTCAACACCCAGTGGCCAAGCCGAGAGAATTCCTAATCAAAATTATTTACTCTTATGGGAAAGGCAAATGTAAGTGAAAATGAACACCTCCAGAGAACAAAATTCCATCCCCGTTGCCATCCGAGGTATGATGGTAGACATCATATATTTCGGATGTCCATGGGATTCCTGGATCATAATTATACTTTTTTATATATGGGACTTCTTGTGCTGCGACCTCAGTTGATCCCACCTGAGAGTCCAGTAATCTCTCAGATATTTCAATTATGCCACTGTTGGCCTGCTTTCCTCTAACTCACTCTGTGCTTAAAAACAAAATCCATCAAAAACTTGTCATTCTGATCAATGTCCCAGTTGGACTGCAAATAGCAACACACATGAGAAAGTGGTTTGAAACAAAATCAAAGGCTCTTTAGTTGATTCCATGAGGTTTTGTGGATGGTGGAATAGATGATTTTGTGGCACAAATAGAGATAAATGAGTATTATCTAACTGCCACAATATTGTCCAAGGGATATGTTGTATGGTCTCGGGTTCTTCAGCCCACCGAACCTGCCCTGATCATCATCCACCCATTTGCACTGATCCTACATTAATCCAGTTTTTAATTCTCTTCTCATCATCATCAACACCCCCCAAATTCTCACCCTCATCTCCAGACTGGGAGCAAATTTCAGCAGCCAATGAATCCACTAATCTGCATGTCCTTGCAACGTGAGCACGTGAGCAAACCGACGTGTTTCAAGGAAAACAGGAAAACCATACAGACAGCACCCAAGTTTACGATTGTGAGGCAGCAGCTTTACCAGCAGGTGTCGCTGTTCCACCTATCACCAAGGGTTCAGGATTTGGCTTCAAGATGACAATCACATGCACACTCCACACAGGGCTGCAATGCAATGAAATCCCATTCCAACCTGCTGGTAAACCAGCATCCCCACCATGATGTGCAGCTCGCATGATGCAGCTGTTTCAGGGCAACAGCTGGAAGGGTCTCTTCCTTCTAACTGCGTGAGTAACCCAGCACCTCAAATCTGAATAGGAAACTACATCAAAAGGCCTGACAGTAATAATAATAATAATAATAATAATAATAATAATAATAATAATAATAATAATAATAATAATATTCATTTATTGTCATTGCAACGAGTACAACGAAATTAAAAAATAGCCAATCCTGACGGTGCGTACAAA
Organism: Rhinoraja longicauda; assembly: GCF_053455715.1. Classification (NCBI taxonomy): domain Eukaryota; kingdom Metazoa; phylum Chordata; class Chondrichthyes; order Rajiformes; family Arhynchobatidae; genus Rhinoraja; species Rhinoraja longicauda. The sequence continues at coordinate 42,978,545 of NC_135966.1, read as the reverse complement.
CATATATGCAATAAATGCAAAAACAAATAAATACATAAATACAATTAAATACAATTATATTAAGTACAAGATTTTTTAACGGTGTTGCCTAGTGCAAAGGTAGTGTTCAGTTCTCGTATGGCCCTGGGGTAAAAACTGTTCTTAAGTCTGTTTGTTCGGGATTTGATCGACCTGAAACGTCGACCAGAGGGCAGATGAACAAACAGACGGTGGCCGGGGTGGGATGGATCTTTTATTATTTTGCCTGCTCTACTGAGGCAGCGTAGTCTGAACAGGTGCTCCAGGGAGGGCAGTGAGCAGCCGATGATCTTCTGGGCCGTCGTGATGACCCTCTGAAGGGCCAAGAGTAAACCAAGAGTGGCTAACTTTTAAAGAAATAATACACAGAGTCATAGAGTCATACAGCTTGGAAACAGACCACTCAGCCCAACTTTGATGACTCTCGGACTATCCTTGATTGGACTTTGCTGGCTTTAAAAGTGCAGATATTGGTTTCCCCTTATCTATTTACTCAAATAATTCCAACAAATTTGTCAAATATGATTTCCCTTTCATTTATCCATTCACTAAATGTTATTACCTTATCATATATCTATACATTGTAAATGGATCAATTGTAATCATATATTGTCTTTCTACTGACTGGTTAGCATGCAACAAAAGCTTTTCACTGTACCTTGGTACACGTAACAATAAACTAAACTGAACTGAACTTGCCCAACATGTCCCAGCTATACGAGTCCCACCTGCGTGCTTTTTGGCCCATATCCCTCTAAACCTGTCCTATCCATGAGCCTGTTTAATTGTTTCTTAAACATTGCGACAGTCCCTGCCTCAACTATCTCCTCTGGCAGCTCTTTCCATTCACCCACCACCCTTTGAGTGAAAAAGTTACCCCTCAGATTAGTCTAGTTTAGAGATACAGTGCGGAAACAGGCCCTTCAGCCCACCGGGTCCGCGCCGACCAGCGATCCCCGCACATTAACACCATCTTACACACACTAGGGACAATTTACACATACACAAAGCCAATTAACCTACTCTTTGGAGTGTGTAAGGAAACCGAAGATCTCGGTGAAAACCCACGCAGGTCACGGGAAGAACGTTCAAACTCTGTACAGACAGCACCCGTAATCAGGGTCGAACCCGGATCTCCGGCGCTGTAAGCGCTGTAAGGCAGCAATTCTACCGCTGCGTCACCATGCGCCTATTAAATCCTATTAAATCTTTTCCCCTTCACCATAAATCTATGTCCTCTGGTCCTCGATTTCCCCTACTCTTGGCAAGAGACATTGTGCGCCTACCCAATCTATTCCTCTTGGTTTTCAAAATAATGTTTTCATTTAAAACAAAAAATAAACAGGAAATTGATCCAGTGCTTGGTCTCAAGAGAATTAATAACAGTATCCGATCAGAGTTAAAAATAAAAGTGAGGCAAGGATCGAGATAATTTCAGAATTTAGCAGAGGAAGACCAAGGTATTGGTAGGAATGGGAAACTAGAATGTTACTAAGAATGAAACTAGGCTACTAAGAAACATAAAATTAGTTGATCTTTCATGGCCACATAGAAAGAATGAGATTAATAAAAGGTTCCCAGCAAACTAAGAAATGAGAACATGTATTGGAAAATAAGGATATGGCAGAGGTATTAAACAAATATTTGTCAGTGTCTTTCGTGAAATATCGCAGAAATAGCGGAGAAGTGCGGGGTGAGAGTAAATGCGAAGCTGGAAGATGTGAGCAATGATGAAAAACTAGTTCAGACATAATTAATGCAAGAGAAAAAGATAAATTCCCTGCAGCTGGTGATTTATATTCTACCGGTTATGGAGATAGTGGATACATTGGTGGTCATTTTTCAAACTTCCTAAGATTGTAAAATTATTCCCACAGACCGGATAGACATAATCCCCTTCTTCCTAAGAGAGAGAGAGAGAAATCAAGGAACTACAGACCAGTTAGCCTGACATTGGTAGCTGAAAATGATATGGAACGTGAAATGCAATTATGAAGGAAATTATATCAGGCCACTTGAAAAATATTGTTAGGATGGGGGAAGGGAAATCATATTTGACAAGACTGTTGGAATTGTTTGAGCTTAATAGATAAGGGCAAACCAATATCTGCACTTTTAAAATACCTTTCATTTGGTGGCACACAGTACACAATAATTCGATAAGGAAATCAAATGTAACTGAGCAAAGGTGTTCAGCAAAACCTGCGCTTGGTCTCGCCGACATTCAGCAAAACGATCGCCGAGCCTGTCCACCTCCGCTCAGTCTGCCTAAACCAACCTGATCTCTCAGTTACTAAAAACTTTAACTCCCCTTCCCATTCCCACACTGACCTTTCTGTCCTGGGCCTCCTCCATTGTCAGAGTGAGGCCCAGCGCAAATTGGAGGAACAGCACCTCATATTTTGCTTGGGCAGCTTACACCCCAGCGGCAATGAACATTGACTTCAAGTAGCCTTTGCTTTCTCTCTCTCTCCATCCCCTCCCCCTTCCCAGTTGTCTGACCAGTCTTACTGCCTCCGACTATATTTTATCTCTGTTTGATTTGTTGTTACCATCTCCCAACTAACAATGATCTATTCTACATTTTCCTTGATCTCCATTCCCTTTGTTCTGTTTTCACACCTTACTTTCCTTATCTCTACACTTCCTTATCTATGTACCTCCCACTCCCCTGACATCAGTCTGAAGAAGGGTCTCGACCCGAAACATCACCCATTCCTTCTTACTTACTTTCCCTCTCCATCCCCTCCTCCTTCCCAGTTCTCCCACCAGTCTTACTGTCTCCGACTACATTCTATCTCTGTCCCACCCACTCCCCTGACATCAGTCTGAAGAAGGGTCTCGACCTGAAACGTCACCCATTCTCTCCAGAGAAGCTGCCTGTCCCGCTGAGTTACTCCAGCATTTTGCGTCTACCCATTCCTTCTCTCCAGAGATGCTGCCTGGCCCGCTACGTTACTCCAGCATTTTGTGTCTATCTTCGATTTAAACCAGCATCTGCAGTTCCTTCCTTCACCTTAAACCTATATCCTCTGGTTCTCGATTTCCCTACTCTGAGTAAAAGACTGTGCATTCACCCTATCGATGCCCCTTCATGATTTAATATACCTCTACAAGATCACCCCTTAGCCATATGCGTTCCAAGGAATAAAGTCCAAGCTTTCCAAATCTCTCCCTATCGCTCAGGCCCTCCAGTCTTGGCAGCATCCTCGGTATATCTTCTCTGCTCTCATTGCAGCTTCACGACATCCTTACCATAGCAGGGTGACCAAACCCTGAACTCATTACTCTAAATGTGGCCTCACCATCCTATATAACTGTGACATAACATCCCAACTTTTGTAGTTCTAACCCTGAATGATGTTCAAGGTAGCAAAAGCCTTTTTTACTTCCCTGTCTACCAGTGACTCCACTTTCGGGGAACAATGCACCTGTACTCCTGCATGTCTCTGCTCTACAACACTCCCGAGCCCTACCATTCACTGTGAAGATCCTCCCCTGGTTTGACTTTCCAAAATGCATCACCTCACACGTATCTGCATTAAATTCCAGTAGCCATTCTTCTGCCCACTTGCCCAGCTGATTAAGACCTCCTGTAATTTTTGATAACCATCTTCACGGGACACCATTCTGCTTTAGTTAAACATTTTGTTCAAGATGGCCGCGCCGTTGTGTTTGGCTGCCTGCCACCACTGTATGTTGTTTCTTTTTTTTTTTTCCTAATCAGATGTGCAGCACTTTGGTCAACGTGGGTTGTTTTTAAATGTGCTATACAAATAAAATTGACTTGACTTGACTTGACCATCTACGATATCACCTACTTTAATGTCTTCTGAAAACTTACTAATGCTGCCTTCTATATTCTCATCCAAATCGTTGTAATAAACCACAAGCAGCAATGGGGCCAGCACAGATCACAGAGGCACGCCACTGGTCACAGGCCTCCAGACTGACAAACAACCTTCCACCTTCACCCTCTGCTTCCTTCCACAAAGCCAATTTTCTATCCAAAATCTGCTATAAGTCAAACCAGGGTAGGACCTTCACAGTGACCGTAGTTGACGCTTTGCTGCAAATCTTGCCAGTTCTGTAGAACTACCCAGGGTGGATGACGAGGACGTAAAGCAGCTCCCACCCCCACCTTCTGCATGACATCCTTTATGAGGAGGCCCCATTCTGGTTGTGCTCGCGGAAGCCTCTGCGCCCATATATGGAGAGTCTGGATGCATTGAGCAATGCAGCACGAGCTGTTCCAGAAGGACTCCAGCCATACTTTGAGACGTGGTCACCGCACCCTCCAGGCAACAACCTCCGCAGGAAGGCCTGCGTTCCACTGAACAGGCTACGAACTGGTGCTGGTCGCTTCACAGCCAACATGAAAAGATGGGGCATTGCAGACACCGACCTCTGTCCTTGTGGTCAAGTACAGACCAACAAACATGTCCTTTGGGAATGTGCTGTGACAGAACCTCCCTGCCCACAATCCCAACTTGATAACCCCCAATTAGAGACTTACCTCACCAATTGCCACTTTTGATTGTTGTAGTTGACATACAAATAAATAAATAACATTCACAGTGAATGGCAGGGCCATGGAGAGTGTTCTAGAGCAGAGGCACCTCAGAATCCAGATACATCGTTCCCTGAAAAATAGGGTAATCAACAAGGCTTTCAGTACATTGGCCTTCATCAGTCAGGGTATTGAGTATAGAAGTTGTTATGTTATGTTATGTTACTGTGGTACAAAATGCTGAAAGCTCTGTAAGGCAGCAACTCCAGCGCTTCGCCACCTTGAATTCCCCTCATGATCTTATACACCTCTATAAGATCACCTCTCAGCCTCCTATGCTCCAAGGAATAAAGGCCCTATTTCCCAACTACTGCTTGTTCATTTAAATAGAAAGCATCTGAAGTTACTTTTTCAAGTGATCATTCGTACTTGGGTTTAGAGCTGCATGGAAAGGTAGTTTGTAATGTGAACTGGTTTGGGTTTCAGGCACAAGTCATTGAACTGAAAGGAAGACTATCCAAGAGATACTATGAAAGAAAAAAACAACTGGAAGAAGATGAAGAATACATCCTGAGATTAGTTGATGCTGAAGATCTTCGAACTCTCTCGCGGATTAAGAGCTATTCCGAAACATTAAGCAAGGAACAGGAACGGCTTATACTAATAGATCAAGAAGTACAGAGTCTGGACCAGGGAGACACCCTCTCCTATATTCAGGTACATCTTCAATATCACTAATATCATGGCTCGGGAATTGGAAGGTGTACGTAATGTAATGGTTGTTCACTGGTGCTAGTGTTTCACTCTTCCCACACTGTTTTTTTTACACTTTTTTTTATAGACAATGGACAATAGACAATAGGTGCAGGAGTAGGCCATTCGGCCCTTCGAGCCAGCACCGCCCGCCATTCAATGTGATCATGGCTGATCATCCATTTTATTACAATGCCAATGGAGACTATTTGAACTGTTGAGTCACTCCAGATTCTTCAAGTTCAATCTATTCGGGTTCTCTTATCCAATTTTTTTTTTTACTTTGCCCTATCAAACCCATTCCTTTTGCCACGAGGGATGAGTCGAATTGGTAGTAAAGAAGGCAAACGCTTTGCCAGCATTTATTTTAAGCGGGCTAGAATACAAAACAAGGATATAATGCTGAGGCTCTATAAGGCCTCATTTCCAGTATTGTGAGCAATTTTGGGCACCATGTCTGAGGAAGGATGTGCTGGCTCTGGAGAGGGTCCCAAGGACGTTTAAGAGAATGATAGACACAAAATGCTGGAGTAACTCAGCGGGACAGGCAGCAGCTCTGGAGAGAAGGAATGGGTGACGTTTTAGGTCGAGACCCTTCTTCAGACTGACGTCAGGGGGGAGGGAGATAGATAGTGAAGGAAGTGAAGGTGTGAAAACAGGGGAAAAGGAATGGAGATCAAGGAAAATGTAGAATATATCATTGTTAGCTGGGAAAAGGTACCAACAAAGCAAACGGAGATAAAATGTAGTCGGAGACAGTAAGACTGGTCGGAGAACTGGGAAGGGGGAGGGATGGAGAGAAAGGGAAAACAAGGGTTACTTGAAGTTAGAGAAGTCAATGTTCATACCGCTGGGGCGTAAGCTGCCCGTGAAATATGAGGTGCTATTCCTCCAATTTGCATTGGGCCTCACTCTGACAATGGAGGCGGCCCAGGACAGAAAGGTCAGTGTGAGAATGGGAGGGGGAGTTAAAGTATCCAGCAATCGGGAGATCAGGTAGGTTCTGGTGGACTGAGTGGAGTTGTTCAGTGAAATGATTGCCGAGCCTGCGCTTGGTCTCGCCGATATATAGAAGTCCACACCTGGAACAGCGGATACTGTAGATGAGGTTGGAGGTGTAAGTGACCCTCTGCCTCACCTGAAAAGACTGATGGGGTCCCTGGACAAAGTTGAGGGAGGAGGTATAGGGACAGATGTTGCATCTCCTGCGGTTGCAGGAGAAAGTACCTGGGGAGGGGGTGGTTTGGGTGGGAAGGGACGAGTTGACCATGGAGTTGCGGAGGGAATGGTCTCTGGAAAGTGGAAAGGAGTGGAGATGGGAAGATGTGGCTAGTGGTGGGATCCCGTTGGAGGTGGTGAAAATGTTGGAGGATTATGTGTTGTATGCAATGGTTGATGGGGTGGAAGGTGAGGACTAGGAGGACTCTGTCCCTGTTACGACCAATAGAACTATTCCAAGTACCTTCTCAACCCAACTGTTGGATTGTTGGTTCCCCTCAACCCAAAAATGTGAGACTGCTGCCCTTCGGCCCTTTTCAGTGGTGCAACCTTGGACCAACAATAGGCATGCAGGGACTTTCTCACACCAGCGATAAGGGTGATGGAGGCCCCTTGGTCCCGCAGTGCGTGCTGCTCCCCCACCCTCACTGAGAAAGTTGGTGGCCCTCATTACTGCCCTCCGTACAGTATTGATGCCACCTCAACCAAGCTCAGCAAGTGTCCGTGGCTGCCCCTTCAATTCTGTCCCACAAATATTGGTGCTGCAAACCCCTTCTAAAGAGGGTTTTCATGCTCTGTTCTGGGAATGGGTGGTGCCGTGCCCTCCTCTGAGAATGTTTGTGTCCATTAAATTTTAGTACTTCCTCAAACCTTCCTCTGGCGTATCCCTGCTTTTGCAGTATAATGGTCAGTAGAATGTGGGATTATAAGGTCTTCCTGTGCTGAGCACCGCCAGTTTTACACTCTGACCCTCCGCACTCTCCAGCCTGTGATTGTTGTCTGTTGACATGGGGCATGAGATGTTTGCTGATTGATCTTATTTCTCTTTTTATTTGCAGAACTCTAAGCCGCTCCTTTCCAGGTGAGAACATTTCATTCGTCTGGTGTCTGCTGCTGGTTGTGAGCATTCCTGTGACTGGGAGAGTGAGAGTGGGATGTTGTGTGGAAAGGTTCTCAAAGTGGAGCCTGCGGATGGTTGATCCTCGAGTAATAATGACCATGGCTTGCAATGTTACTGGTGGCGACTAGCAAATGGGAGAGGCATGGGCTATGTCATTTAGAGGTACTCGGACATCTGTTAGACAGGAGGAATGAAATGAAGAGGGAACTATGAACGCATCTATATTAGGCTGAGAAATGAACTTTAAAGCAACAGACTATTCATGCAAAAAATGCATTGATCAACTTGTGCAATGTGAAAAGTATTGCATTGTATCCCACCTTGGAATGCTTTGTGTGGTGTTTTGCAGGGATGTAGCCTTCTGATAGAGTGTGCAACAATGATAGTGGCACAGGCTGTTAGATATGTGGAGTGAAATGATCACCTCGTCTCCTGATATTCTGCTGGGAGAGACGACTTCACTCTTACTGAAGTTAATGAGATAGTCGGTGGGTGTCTACTCATGGCAGACATCACATGATGGAACAGTCTGCTCTGTCAATTCAATCTGTATTCCAGCCTCTGCAGAACGAGTAGCTGGTCTTTCAGCAGCACTCATCACAATAGACAATAGACAATAGGTGCAGGAGTAGGCCATTCAGCCCTTCGAGCCAACACCGCCATTCAATGCGATCATGGCTGATCACTCTCAATCAGTACCCCGTTCCTGCCTTCTCGCCATACCCCCCCACTCCGCTATCCTTAAGAGCTCTATCCAGCTCTCTCTTGAAAGCATCCAACGAACTGGCCTCCACTGCCTTCTGAGGCAGAGAATTCCACACCTTCACCACTCTCTGACTCACTGCTGGAGACACCCCAGCAGGTTGCTTTGGTTGGTGACTTCAACTGCATTGTCAATGCAGCTGGACAATCCTGCAAAACCTAAAGCAGATTGGATAGCACCAGCTTCCTGATGAAAACGGTAATAACACTTGGCTGCGAGATATCTTCAATAAATCACAGCAATTTACATAGTCAGGACCAAACAGTACAGTCTGCTCCTCGATAGACTTCTTCTTCCTCTTCATGTCCAAATCACTGTAAATTGCGCAGACTCAGTGGGCTGAAGGACCTGTTTCCATACAGTATCTCTAAACTAAACTAAGCTAAACTAAATTTGCCGAATCATCCTGATATTCTTCTCGGAACACTGCCTCTTTCAAGCAAATTGAACACCAAGCCACTGGCACCAGAAAACACTGAGGAAAGAAAAGAGATTTTGCAGATTGGAGAACTGTGAATCCCCTCTTTAGCTGCCCGATGCAATGGTGGGAAGTAATCGAATAGTACATCAAAATATACTTCATGCCCAAAGGGGTTGCAAAAGCTAGACAGAGAGAAATGTGACGATGTCAGAAAAGTGCGCAGAATCTGCACCTGTGTAAGATTTGAGAAGTTTTCCCTCATTCTGAAAGCAACACCAAACCAAAGAGCTGCAGTTTGGACATTTTAAACGGGAGACTGGGGCTGATAGCGGAGAAAGGCTGCGGTCAGTTTACCAAGGGATGTCACAATCCGTGGGTCCTAAGATGGCCGCAGGACCTCGTGACCAGCCACAAAAGTAAAAACCTTACAGCCCGGTCTCTAGGTTTCTGCAAAGCCACGGCCAGAACAATGGATGGGTATTGGCCATGCAGAAACCTGCGAAACCAGGTCGAAGTCCAGACACTGGGGCGCTGACATCAGCATACTCACAATGCCCCAAGCCGACCTACACAGTTAATCTCGTTAAGGGGGCACAATAGCCCATAGAAAACTACCTGGTAGGTGATGGGAAACCAGTTAAACCCATCACCTCGCAACGAAATACCAATTAACACCGTCTGGCCATCCCCGGTACCCCCCCCCCCCCCCCCCCGGACATAAGTGCAGATCAGAGAGAAAACTCAATACATATCTTTTAAACAAAGAGATCCCGAGATCTGGCGGGAGATAGGACGGGCCAGAATTAGTATAACTGCCCACGACTTTTGGGTTTTAAACTCATGCAAGAAACTCAAGTCAAACGGATGCAGGAGGAAGAAAAGACAGGCAAGAAGAACGGATGCAAGAGAGAGGAACAGGCACGCAACTCGAGAAGAAATACTGCAAGAAAACCTGCAAGGAACGCAAGAAACGGAAGGAAGAAACTCACGGGACAAGCACGACCCTCACGGAAAGCAGCGGAGAAGCAGCACGAACAGCCAGTAACCCCAGTAATAGCCCCATGGTGAGCATGTACCCCGATCCTGCATATCCTGGACATAGTTTAGTGTAGAGGGGAGGGTGGTTTGAATAAACGTGGGTGTGTAAAGGAATATGTGTTGGTCAATTTTGCGATGTGTCGTACGTTCCCCATCTTACAGTCGTGTATATGTCTTGTAGAACTGTGCGTTTTATGATTCATAGTCAAAAGTATTCATGTAATTCGGTATGTGTCTTATAGATATGTCTTATAGAACTGTATAAGTATTCATGGACAATAGTCCCAAGCGCTCAATAAAAGCCTTTTCCATTTAAACCCTGGTCTTCAAATCTGGTCTGGTTGAGTTTTTTTCTGCACTATAAACGCTCCTGCATCTAAGTCCAGTGTCTAGAACCGTAGGGGGTGAGTGGGTCGAACCACTCACGGGGAACCAGTGTGCGCGGCCTGGTCAAGGGATCAGAGCAAGGCACGGGGACCTTAGGTCGGGCGAAAGCTCGGCGCAGAAACCCCTTACAGATAATGGCGACCACGAAGGGACACTGGCAGCAGGATGATAGTGTACCAGAAAAAAGATTTTAAAACTAGGGATGTAATGGACGAGCGCATTGCGGACTATGTTTTTAGCAAGGTGAATATCACCAAACAATGGATGTGTGGTTTGTTAGAGGACAAGCGCCCACTGGATGCAGCGATCCGGTGGACGGCCAGTAAAGCCCACAAGAAATCTGTAGAAAAGGCGGTCTGGCTGACCTGCTATAAAAAGCAGGTCCAGCTTTTGGACCGCGTGGTTGTGGCACAGGCAGCCCAGATCAGGGACCTTCAGGAGGAGGTAGAGGAGAAGGCCGCGGGTGGGAACCAATTGATTGAGGCTCTGGACTCTTTAAACAAGGAGCACCGGGTCGTGACCAACCGCCACAAAGCCAGGGTAGAGCTGATGGAGTGCCAGATCACTGAGGCTATGCGCAGTAAGGGCAAGCTCAGGGAGCAGTGCGCTTCCCTGAGCCGCCAGCTGGAGACCCAGGAAGAGAACCTCAAGGGGGTTAGGGCAGCCTACAAAATGGTTTTGGAGGACAGGTCGGAAGGGGCCGACCACGGGGCCTGCCTGCAGGAGATAGAGGGTCTGCGGAGTGCTTTAAATAAAGTAAAAGGGCTGGTCTATCTAATGAACCCCCCAGCGAGTCAGTCGCTGGCGGTTGCGAAGGTCCCGGTTCCGGTCCCCAGAAAGACCGTGGTGGCTTCGGCCCCCAGACTCCACAATTCCCCTAGCTACGAGGCATCCTGGGAAAGGGGTAGTGTAGGGGAGAGAGAGAGAGAGGAGCTCCCGGTCGAGGACTCGGCACCGGCGCCCATGTGCCCGGTCCTGGAAACCAGACGGGGACCCACCACGCTGAATGGGGACGCCGGACCCATTCAAAGCGAGATCGTGGTGCCCCACAGCTCCCAGCAGTTAAGAGCCATGATTGGGCATGTAATGAAATTGTCCGAATCAGGGGACCCTTCGCTGCATTTTAGGGAGGTCGAGCAAACCGCCACAATCAACAGTTGCGACGAGGGAGAACGGGCAAAAATGTTGCTGTTCTCCCTGGACAGCTCGATCCTCCAATGCCTCTCAGATGAGAGTAAAAGAGGGACCAGGACCTACGATCTCCTACGGGACGAGGTCCTGGAAGTTTTGGGGATGGGCGATGAGGGTCCATTTACCCGATTGGGGAGGACCCTCCAGATGGAGGGAGAACCCCCAAAGGTTTTTGCGGCGCGACTGTGGACAGTGTATCAGAGCAGCTGCCCGCACGTCCCCGCGCGGGATGTCCTGGTCGGGAATGGGAGAGCCCAGTGGCTCCGATGTTTGGTGTCAAACAGCCTGGCGGCCGTCAGGGAGCAGGCGAAAGCCTGGTTTGATCCCACAAATAGCACGGAGGAGACTGTTTTGGACCGTCTCACGGTAGGGTATAGTAACACCCGGGGCACGTCTACCCGACTCGTAAAAGGGAAGGTGCACGTGGCGGAGGCTACTGCACCGGCCCAAAAGGAGTGGCGACAGGAGGGTAACCCTACCGCACAGTCCAAGTGTTTCAGGTGCGGTAAGGTGGGGCACTGGCGGAAGGATTGCAGGGCCCACACCAAGGAAGATAGGGTTGGCACCACCCTGCGCGCCGATGTCCCAGTTAAGCCCGAGATTATCGAATCGATGATCGAGGTGATGCGGTCCCTCATGGCCGCACAGGGGAAGGTGGCAGTCGCTACCGGCTCCCCGGGTGCGGGGGGGGCACTGGACATTCCCCAATGACATCAGCCCGCCTATCTGTGTCCTCTCCGCTACGATGCGTGGAAGAGGCCGCTTGTGGAGATGGTAGTGGAGAGGCAACGGGGCAATTACCTGTTGGACATGGGGGCTTCATGCACCGTGGTCCACACAGAGGAACCCTTTGACTCTCCCCTGTCCACGGGGGTCCCTTTCGCACTGGCGGGGTTCACAGGGAAGGAACAGGCTGGCGCGCGTTCCATCCCGCTGTCCATTCACTTGGGAGCACTCCGCACCACATGGGAGTGTATCCTGATGAAATGGACAGCAGGGGGTGGGAAGGCGATTAGGGGAAAAGAGGGGAAAGGGATTCTGTGCACCATGAAGCCGCCCAAGGGTTACGACCTCGAGCGCATGGTGGCGGAGGTCCCGGCCGAACTGCAAGAGTGTGTGGGGAACAACCTGAACGCGTTTGTGACCCACAAACACGATTGTTGTAGGGTAGGTAGTTATAAGCCTGGAGCACAGGGGTCTACCACAGGGGCCAGCCCTGTGAGTGGGGTCTCACAGCCAAGGATGAGGCAGGTCACGCAGACAGGCAAGGTTGCCTGCGTGAGGGGGAAGGACATTCTCCAGGAATGGAGAGTCTCGCGTTTTGGGTGGGATTCAGACGAGGAAGAGCCTGATCAGCTCGACCAGGGGCTGGATCCCATTACGGAGGAAGAGGAGTCGGAGGGGGACGACAGTAACGTCCCCGACTCAAGCACCAGGAAGGCGGGGGTAGCGGGCGGAGGCTCACCACCTGTAGGTACAGGCAGGGTGAGGCCGGATGCCGCGGGTATATCCAGCACCAAGGGGGCAGAGCTGGATGAGGAGGGGCCAGGGTCGGCAGCTGCGGGGGGTACCCGAGCTGCGGCACGGCAGGAACCGGTCCTCAGCCAGGCTGTCCAGGGGGCAGTGCCTAAGGTGACTCTCCATAGGTCTAGCAGGGAACCCCAACCTAGAAAGTTTTGGCCAGAGGTCAATCACGCCCCGAGGTACGGGAGCCAAGTGAGGAGGAGGGAGCTAACGTTTCAGAGGAGGTTTAGCCCCCGACAGGCAGCGACAGGCTGCGGAGGATCAAAGGTGGGAGACAGCGTGGTGCAGCCGCAGGAGATGAACCGTTGCAGCCCTGACAGGGATTAGCTGAGCCGCCCTGGGAAGGCGGCACTGTATTATATTTTAGATAGATAAGGATTAGGTAATAAAGATACGGATAAATATTTTAGATAAGGATAAGCAATTTAGATAAGTTTGTGGGGATAGTTTAGAGTTTAGATAAAGTTGGTGCGTCCAGGATGTGTGGGTGTGGGGTGCAGGCTGGGGGTCAAGAGACCCGCCCGCAGAGGCGTTAACAAAGCCAAGCGCTCCCCAAGAGGCTGGCTATACCATATTTCTTTATCTGTTTTTTCTGGAGTGGAAGGAGGCACTCGTATGGTGGATCGTTGCCACGGTGATCGGATGTGGGTGGGCCTATCGGGGCCACACCAAGGACATCATCATTTACGGCTGCTCCGGGGACACGGCTCCCATCGCGACCGATGGGACTGGAAGGAGAGAAGCGGAGGAGACCGCAGTTCACTTCCATGAAGGCCGGTGGCCGGGGTGGCTGGGATCGAACTCTTCAGAGTATTCCAGCGCCTCAGGCTTTGCTTATCGGGACACTTCGTTATTGTGCCCGAGAGTCAAGATCATCGCCCAAAGGGTAAGCGCCACCGTTGGCAAAAGGATCTGCCTGGTATGCACGGGGAAGGTCCCCACGAGCAGGCGGTGGTGGCTGAGGAAAACAAGCCGGACAATGGCCAACTCCACTGTTGAGTGGGAGAGACTTGACAACAACACTCACAGAACTATTTCTGGGACTAAAGAACAGTTGAGTGTGTGTTGGGACAAATGGTGGGAACCGGATGAGGGGATTTATATGTGTATGTGGGGTTCGAGGTATCGCTGCCCCACGGGCAACAGCGTATTTTTCCAGAGACAGTGGCAGGATGACGGTAAGGGGATGAGGTGGGATGTTAGCTTGCGGGCTTGTGGGGTCCCCCTTTTTCCCGATCCCGGTAAACGCCACTGAACTCATCACACGGCCACGCACGACACCTCCCACAGTTCCGCTGGCAGTAGCACAGGAGGGTGTAATGTCCCAACTTCTATATTCAATACCTTGACTGATGAAGGCCAATTTACCACCCTACCTACCAGCACCACTTTCAAGGAGACTATACCAGTACTCCAAATCCCTCTGTTCTACAACATTCCCCAGGACTCTAGCATTCACTGTGAATGCCCTGTCCAGGTTTGACTTCCCAAAATTGAACACCTCACGCTTATCTGCATTAAACTCCAGTATCTATTATATCACTCTAGTCATAAGCCTTCAGTCCGAATAACAACCTTCCACCATTACCCTCTGCTTCCTACCATGAAGCCAGGTCAATCCCTCAAGTCCAGGCAACATACTTGTGAATCTGTTCTGCGATCTTTCTAGCTCAATCTCATCCTTCCTATAGTATGGCAGCCAGAACAGTACATATTACTCTAGTTGCATTCCAACCAATTTCCCACATTTATACTGTATAACATGATGTCCCAACTCTAGGATGTTCCGTCCAATGAAGTTAAGCATGCCATACGCCATCTTCACCACTTTGTCTACTGTGTTGCCACTTTCAGGGAAATATGTACTTGTACCTCTAGGTGTCGCTGTCTACAACACTCCACAGTGGCCTGTCATTTACTGTTTAAGTTCAGCCCTGGTTTCACTTATCAAAATACATAGATTTTCAGTTATCTTCAATTTGCCACTCTTTGGCTCACTTTTTCTGTTTTAATCATAGATAACAATCACTATCCATCACACCACCAATTTTGGTGTCATCCACAAACTTACTAATTATGCCTCCTACATTCTCATCCAAATTGTTAATATATATGAAAACAACTGCTAACCCAGCTAACCCTGTGGCACATCTCTGGTAACAGTCTCCCATCTGAAAAACTACCCATCACCACTTCTCCCAAGCCAATTTTTTATCTAATTGGCTAGCACGCCCTGGCACCCATGTAATCTAACATTATAGACCAGTTTATGGTGTGGAACTCTGTCAAATACTTTGCTTAAGTCCACATTGACAACATCCACTGCCCTACCCTTGAGAATCCTTGCCTGTTAACACTGACCCAACTTAATTTTCCAAGAAAAGGACAAATACACTTTTGTCACTAATTGGACTATTATGGCGAGTCCGAAACTTGTTGGTTGTAAGAGGAGTTTATTGCAGCCGCAATATTCGGATACAGAGTTAAACAACAAGGTAAAGGACAACCAATACAAACTTACTGTCTTCCTTGAAGACTTCGCCGAACTGACTCAATCGGGCGCCAAACGCGCACATGACATCGCTGGCCAATCAGCGATGTCGCTCTCTGGACCAATCCCTATGGTCGCGTTCCCACGTGACCTCGCTGGCCAATCCGAGGGTTCGACGACCTGGACCATTCTCTATGGTCGCTACATGACCCCCCCCAGAACCCGAGGTGCGGAACCTAGCAGGGAGCCGGATTTCGCGACCATAACGAGTACGGAGAGGGACAGCCTGAACCACAGGAGCCGGAGGTTCCGGACTTGGCGGAACAGCCGGAACGAGAGGTTCTGGAGGAACTACCGGAACGGGGGGTCCTGGAGGGACTGCCGGAACGGGGGGTCCTGGAGGAACTGTCGGAACGGGGGGTCCCGTACTGAGCGGAACTAACGGAGGTCGGCCTCTCCTAGGGGTTTGACCGACCAGGACTGGTTGATCCGGGTCCAAATGGGCAGGTTTGAGCCGGGACACCGAGACGAGCTCACTCTTGCCGCACATGTCTAAGGTGAAGGTAGCCGTTCCCTTACGTAAAACCCGGAACGGCCCTTGATAGACCCTCTGCAACGGGGCGCGATGGGCATCTTTACGCAGAAAAACAAACTCACAGTCCTTCAGGGAAGACGGTTCATGTACCATGGGACACCCATGACGTGAAGTCGGAACTGGAGCCAGGGAGCCCACCCGTTCCCGGAGAGATGCTAACACTGATGGGACTGTAGGCAGCAGGTCTGAAGGGTCCGGAAACAGATCTCCGGGTACTCGAAGTGTCGAGCCATATACTAGCTCTGCGGACGACGCACCGAGACCGGGTGAACCGATCCACCACCGTGAGGAGGTGGGTGTAGCCCCGGGAGGAAGGCAAAGGCCCGACCAAATCCACGTGGATGTGGAAAAAACGAACAGCCGGGACCTCGAAATCCTGTACGGGGGGCTGGACGTGGCGCTGGACTTTAGCGGTCTGACAGGGCACGCAGGAACGTGCCCACCCCGCTACCTGTTTCCGCAGGCCATGCCAGACAAACCTCGCTGCTACCAAGGCAGAGGTGGAGCGGATGGACGGGTGCGCCAGCCCATGAATGGCATCGAAAACCCGGCGTTGAAGGGAGGGCGGTACTACCGGCCTGGGACGGGGAAGAGAAACATCGCACCAGACTTTCGTGCCCTCCGACCCACAAGCTACCTGGGCCAACTTCAATCCCGAAGTGGTGGACCGGTAAGCCGAAACGGTATCCGCTAGGAGCTGTGCCTCCGCAAGCTCCTTGGGATCCACTTCGCAGTCCACCGCCGAAATAGGGGGAAAAGCAGGTCTAGACAGGGCGTCAGCAACGGCATTAAGCTTACCCGCGACATGACGGACATCGGTGGTAAATTCGGAGATAGCGGTCAGGTGCCGCTGCTGGCGGGCCGACCATGGGTCAGACAATTTCAAAAAAGCAAATGTTAATGGCTTGTGGTCCGTAAATGCCACAAATGGGCGGCCCTCGAGGAAGTACCTGAAATGACGAACAGCTAAATAGAGAGCCAGAAGCTCTCGGTCAAATGCGCTATACTTCAGCTCGGCCGAATTTAGTTGCCGGCTGAAAAACGCTAAAGGCTGCCAACGGCCACCGACCTGCTGCTCCAGAACCCCGCCCACCGCCACGTCAGAGGCGTCAACCGTCAGGGCCGTGGGGGCGGAGGGGCTCGGATGGACCAACATGGTGGCGTCTGCCAAAGCTGCCTTAGCTGCTGTAAAAGCCGACTCAGCGGTCGGGGACCACAACAACTCTACCGGATTCCCTGCAAGGCATTGGAAGAGTGGGCGCATGACTCGCGCAGCTGCCGGAACGAACCTATGGTAGAAATTAACCATGCCTACGAACTCCTGTAGCCCTTTTACTGTGGTGGGCCTAGGAAATGCCCGGATAGCCTCCACCTTTTCGGGCAAAGGGGAGGCGCCGGCAGGGGTAATTCTGTGCCCTAGAAAATCAAGAGCAGGAAGGCCGAATTGACATTTGGAGGGTTGGATTATGAGCCCGTGGTCTTGGAGCCGCTGGAACACGGTCCGCAAATGGGCCTGGTGTTCCTGCACGGAGGGGCTGGCTACCAGGATGTCGTCTAAATAAATAAACAAAAACGGTAAACCCCGGCCCACGCGGTCCATCAGTCGCTGGAAAGCCTGTGCCGCGTTCTTTAAACCGAAAGGCATACGCAACCATTCAAACAACCCGAACGGAGTAATTGTTGCAGTTTTCTGTATGTCCTCCGGTCGCACCGGAATCTGATGGTATCCTCGCACCAAATCGATTTTGGAAAACACCACCGCTCCTTCCAGCCCAGATGAAAAATCCTGTAGGTGCGGTATGGGGTAGCGATCAGCCGTGGTGACAGCATTGAGACGCCGATAATCGCCACATGGTCTCCACCCCCCAGATGCTTTGGAGACCATGTGTAACGGCGAGGCCCACGGGCTGTCAGACTGACGGACAATTCCCATTTCCTCCATTTTCCTGAACTCCGCCCTTGCCACCACCAGTTTGTCTGCCGGTAGTCTCCTGGCCCGAGCGAAAACGGGAGGGCCTTCGGTGCGGATGTGATGGACCACACCGTGCTTAGCCGAAGGCGTGTCAAAACGTTGGACGAGCAGCTCCGGAAACTCTGCCAGAATCGCAGCATACGAGTCGGGGGCCGCGACGACGGCCTGGACAGTAGGGCTGGGCGAGGAGACGATTGTCGGAGCGATGTGCTCATCTTCGGCGGAGGGTCGGAGGTCGTTACCGCGGACATCAGGAACCAGTGAAAAAGCCCAGAGAAAATCTGCGCCCAGGATCGCTTGTTTGACGTCGGCTATGATGAATGGCCATTCGTACGTGCGGAGGCCTAACACAAGGGACATCTTCCGTGTACCGAAAGTGCGAATTGGGCTGCCATTAACCGCGATGAGGGTGGGACCTGTCTTACCCGATCTGGTTTCGAGGTCGGTCGGCGGCACTATGCTGACGATGGCTCCCGTGTCTACCAAAAATTCTGTGTCCGTGAATCGATCATGGACATAGAGGCGCCGGTTCTGGCCAATCGTAACTGCCCCTATGTACGATCGGCCGAGGCATTTCCCGCGAAGGTACAAGGCAAACGACAGTTGCGGGATTCGTTACCCCATCGTAGGTGATAATAGCACCAGCCGCGCTTGTGCGGATCTTTTTGGCGGGCTTTCTGAGAATTGGCGGGAGACATGGCGCCATCTTGCCGTCGCTGTGGCGTGGTCACTGATGTCGAGACTTTGTTGATCGAACCACTCGCCTTGTTTTTTGCCGCTATGAGCGCGTCCGCTTTCGCTGCATATGCTTCGGGGTCCTTAAAAGAACAATCCGTGAGCAGCAGTCGGACATCCTCGGGAAGTTTCTCGCGGAATGCCTGCTCGAACATAGGGCAATCCGTATGCTCACCGGCTAGCATCATCATTTCGGCCATGAGGATGGAAGGCAGTTGGTCTCCAAGATCCGGTAGGTGCAGAAGTTTTGCCGCACCACCATGCTTATTAAACCCGAAGGTTCGCAGTAATACTTTATTCATGGCCTCGTACTTGTTTTCCGCAGGTGGATTCACGATGAACCGCATCACGCGCTTGGTTGTGTCCGGCGATAGAGCGCTGACGAGGTAGAAGTACTTCATGGATTCGTCCGACACCTTCTTTATATGAAATTGAGCCTCGGCGTGGATAAACCAAGCTTGCGGTGCGTGCGTCCAAAACAACGGTAGATGAACGCCTGCCGCGCTTGACTCCGGTGTGCCCTGCTCGGTCATCGTCAACGAGGCGTCGGGTTCCTGCTCAGTCGGTGATCGTCCAGATCACGTCGGGGTCACCAATATGGTGAGTCCGAAACTTGTTGGTTGTAAGAGGAGTTTATTGCAGCCGCAATATTCGGATACAGAGTTAAACAACAAGGTAAAGGACAACCAATACAAACTTACTGTCTTCCTTGAAGACTTCGCCGAACTGACTCAATCGGGCGCCAAACGTGCACATGACATCGCTGGCCAATCAGCGATGTCGCTCTCTGGACCAATCCCTATGGTCGCGTTCCCACGTGACCTCGCTGGCCAATCCGAGGGTTCGACGACCTGGACCATTCTCTATGGTCGCTACACTTATCATCCCAAAAGATTCTCCTGGGTGCACTGTACAAATGTTCCCCATCCACCTCCTTGAACAAAGGAGAACTCCAGTCAATATTGGGAAGTTAAAGTCCCACACAACGGTAACATGGTTCTTCCCTCTTATGTGATTTGTCTACATATCTGCTCCCCTGTCTCCTGTTGACATTTGGTGGGCCTGCACATAGTTCCTGATGCATTGAACTCTTTGTCAAATCCATCAGGAAGGACATGGGCATAAGAGGGTGATGACATCCATGGTTGGTCCACAGATTGATCAGTATTTGCAGCCAGTTTCAGCTGGCCTCGGGGGCCAGAGCAAGTCAGAGTGAGTTCTTGTTCTGGCACACTAGCCCCAATCAATCCTCTGTTGTCTTCACTGTCAAGTCTGTCCTCCTGAAAGTGCTGGGAATTTGATTCCGATTAGCTGGAGCACATGGCAAAGATTGTGTAGGAAAGACTGTAGATGCTGGTTTAAACTGAAGATAGACATGAAAAGATGGAGTAACGGGTCAGACAGCATCTCTGCAGAGAGAGTACAGGTGGCATTTCGGGTCGAGAACCTTCTTCAGACTGAGAGTCAGGGGAAAGGGAAACGAGAAATAGACGGTAATGTAGAGAGATATAGAACAAATGAATAATCGATATGCAAAAAAGTAACAATGATAAAGGAAACAGACCATTGTTAGCTGCGGCCTAAGCGAAAATGAGTTACAGACAATGAGACTCAACAGGACGACTTTGAAACTAGTACGACTTGGGTGGGGGAGGAATGGAGAGAGTGGGAATGCAAGGGTTACTTGCGGTTAGAGAAATCAATATTCAATATAGAAATCAATATAGACACAAAATGTTCGAGTAACTCAGCGGGACAGGCAGCATCTCTGGAGGGAAGGAATGGGTGACGTTTCGGGTCGAAACCCTTCTTCACACTGAGAGTCAGGGGAGGTGGAGATACAGAGATAAGGAAGTGTAAGGTGTGAGAACGAAAACATTAAAGGGGGTGGAGATCAAGAAAAATGTAGAATAAATCATTGTTAGCAAGAAGAAGGTAACAACAAAGCAAACAAATAAAATGTAATCATGGATAGTCAGACTGGTCAGAGAACTGGCAAGGGGAGGGATGGAGAGAGAGGGAAAGCAAGGGTTACTTGAAGTTAGAGAAGTCAATGTTCATACCACTGGCGTGTAAGTTGCCCAAGCGAAATATGAGGTGCTTTTCCTCCAATTTGCGCTGGGCCTCACTCTGACAATGGAGGAAGCCCAGGACAGAAAGATCAGTGTGGGAATGGGAGGGGAAGTTAAAGTGTTTAGCAATCGGGAGATCAGGTAGGTTTAGACGGACTGAGCAGAGGTGTTCAGCGAAACAATCGCTGAGCCTGCGCTTGGTCTTGCCAATGTACAGGAGTCCACACCTGGAGGTGCAAGTGAACCTCCGTCTCACCTGAAAAGACTGTCGGGGTCCTTGGACGGAGTCGAGGGCGGAAGTATAGGGATAGGTGTTGCATCTCCTGCAGTTGCAAGGGAAGGTACCTGGGGAGAGGGTGGTTTGGGTGGGAAAGGAGGAGTTAACCAGGGAGAGTTAATGCCTTTATCTAACTCACCAGGAATCAGTCTGAGAATGAGTCTGAAGAAGGGTATCGACCTGAAACGTCACCCATTCCTTCTCTCCAGAGATGTTGCCTGTTCCGCTGAATTACTCCAGCATTTTGTGTCTATCACCAGGAATTAATTTGTAGTGCAGAGGAGGTTTATAAAAATTGGCAGATAGGTTTGCATTACTGCCAGGTTTAATTTCCATTATAAATGTTGAAATATTCCATCACCCTTCATTACAGAGTGATTGAGGCACAGGATGTTACTGATGTGGACAAATCAGCATTCACCCTGAACCTCTCTGCCGAATCCCATCTTATCCAGAAGAGGCTGAATAGATCGGGTAAAGTATTACTCAGACATACTTCACGTGGTATATTGACGATCTGGACGAGGGGATTGAAGGTTTTGTGGCCAAGTGTGCGGATGATACGAAAATAGGTGGAAGAGCAGGTAGTGTAGAGAAAGCAGGGACACTGCAGAAGGACTTGGACAGCTTGGGAGCGTGGGCAGGGATGTGGCAGATGGAATATAGTGTGGTAAAGTGTGGAGTCATGCATTTTGGTAGTAGGAATAAAGGAGTAAACTATTTTCTAAATGGGGAGAAAATCCAGAAATTAGAGGTGCAAAGGGTCTTGGGAGTGCAGGTGCAGGATTCCCAAAAAGTTAATCTGCAAGGAATCGGTAGTAAAGAAAGCCAACTCAATGGTAGCATTTATTTTAAGAGGGCCTGTATAGAAAAACAGGGATGTAATGCTGAGGCTCGATAGGGCGCTGGTTAGACCTCATTTGAGTAATTTTGGGCATCATATATGAGGATGGATGTGCTGGCTCTGGAGAGGGTCCAGAGGAGGTTTACAAGAATGATCCCAGGAATGAGTAGGTTAACCTATGAAGAACGTTTGTCAGCACTGGGCCTATACTCGCTGGAGTTTAGAAGAATGAGGGGGGACCTCATTGAAACATACAGAATAGTGAAAGGCTTGGATAGAGTGGATGTGGAGAGAATGTTTCCACTAGTGGGAGAGTCTAGGACCAGAGGTTGTAGCCTCAAAATTAAAGGATGTTCTTTTGGGGAGGAGATGCGAAATTCCTTTAGCCAGAGGGTGGTGAATCTGGAATTCTTTAACACTGAAGGGTGTGGAGGCCAAGTCAGTGTTTTTTTAAAAGGCAGAAATAGATAGATTCTTGATTAGTACAGGTATCAGAGGTTTGGGAGAAGGCAGGAGGGAGAGATAGATCAGCCATGATTGAATGGCGGAGTAGACTTGATGGGCTAATTTTACCCCTATCACTTATGACCTTACGACCTTATGACATGTTGGCAGCATCAGTAAGAAAAGGCTGCTTTTGTCCAATATAAGAGTAGTTAGGTGTATAACAAAGATAGTTGGTTTTATGGGGTTCAAACAGCAGGGAGAGTGTTATCAACTGCGGCACTGCAGTGTTTGTACTGTGTGTCCTACACTCTCATATTTACATGCATTCTTATTGGTAATATGGGCCCTGACTCTCCAGGAAATATTGACAATTCTATCTTGAATCTATCAGTAAATTATATAAGATACAAGAATTTATTAGCCAAGTATGGAAGAACATACAAGGAATTTGATTTGTCATACCAAAAAAGCAGCAAGACACACAAGTACATAAAAATTAACATAAACATCCACCACAGCACACTGTGATGGAAGGCAATAAAGTCTTATCTTCTTCGCTCCTTTTCTCCCGCGGTCGGGGCAGTCGAACCATCCGCAGTCAGGGCGATCGGAGCTCCTGCAGCTGGCAATCGAAGCTCCCGTGTCGGGGCGATCAAAGCTCCCGTGATCAGGGCGGTCGAAACTCCTGCGGTTTGGAGCTCCCGAAGTCAGTCCCTAACCAAGGGACCGTGAGCTGCATGATGTTAAGTCCGCAGGCTCCCACGGTTGGTGCTTCCAAAGTCGGTCCCCAGCAAGAGGCCGCCTGCTCCTCGATGTTAGGCCGCAGCACGGAGGGGGATACGACACGGAAAAAGTTGCATCTCCGTCGAGGAAAGAGATTTTAAAAAGTTTCCCCCAACCCCCCCCCCCCCCCCCCCGCCCCCCCTCACCCCCCACATAATACAAAACTAAAGATCAGCAGTGTAGGTTCACAAGATTGATCCCTGGGATGGCGGGACTGTCATATGAGGAAAGATTGAAAAGACTAGGCTTGTATTCACTGGAGTTTAGAAGGCTGAAAGGGGATCTTATAGAGACATATAAAATTATAAAAAGACTGGACAAGCTAGATGCAGGAAAAATGTTCCCAATGTTGGGGGAGTCCAGAACCAAGGGCCACGGGCTTAGAATAAAGGGGAGGCCATTTAAAACTGAGGTGAGAAGGAACTTTTTCACCCAGAGAGTTATGAATTTGTGGAATTCTCTGCCACAGAGGGCAGTGGAGGCCAAATCACTGGATGAATTTAAGAGAGAGTTAGATAGAGCTCTGGGGGCCAGTGGAATCAAGGGATATGGGGGAAGGCAGGCACAGGTTACTGATTGTGGATGATCAGCCATGATCACAATGAATGGTGGTGCTGGCTCGAAGGGCCGAATGGACTCCTCCTGCACCTATTTTCTATGTTTCTATGTAACATATATTTAACAACAGACTAAAAACAACAAAAGAAGAAAAGGACAAGACAGACTGTTGGCGAGGCTGCCATCGTATGGCGCCACCCAGTGGAAATTATCGGAGCGAAATAAACTTGACTGACTAAACTCATTTCTCCCCTCTAGGGAAAAGGCCACTGATGTTCCTGGATCCAAAGACAGCAAATTACTACTTGATTCTGTCTGATGACCATAGAGCAGTAACTCTGGCTGAGCAAGAACAGACCTACCCGAAAAACCCAGAGCGCTTCACCGATTATTACCAAGTGTTCTCTTGTGAAGCCATTTCCTCGGGATCCCACTGTTGGGATGCGGAGAGCGATGGGAAACAATGGGGCATGGGGATTGTGTATGGCAGTATAAAGAGAGAGGGGCAGTACTCTTGGTTTGGGGAAACCAGTCACTCATGGTGTTTATATTTGAATACTGATTCGCTTGTTTTCTGGCATGACAATGAACGCACTGATATCCCAATTATCCCATCTCAGAGCAGGATTCGGGTTCAATTGGATTATGAGTCTGGGATTGTGTCATTTCACCACGTCACTGATTCTGTGACACTTCTACACTCATTTCATAGCACCTTCACTGAACCTGTATTTCCAGCATTTTGTTGTTATAGCAACTCACTCAAACTGTTAAATTAATCCTGGCTGTTGAGATTATTACCTTGTTAATTTGTGCTCTATGTATGGAAACAATTATCAATTCTAATATTCCAGCATTAAAATTTAAAGTGCTGACTGATTGAGCAAATGTGAGCAAATCAGAGAGAGTTAGTATACATTTGTTAAGGTAGGTTATATTTGGGAAGGTCATTGATTTCAACAAATTCAATAGTCAATTCCAATCTAGTTGAGTTTATTGTCACATACACAAGTATGGTGAGGTACAGGTACAATGAAAATCTTGCTCGCAGCAGCATCGCAGGCACATAGACATGTAACACACCAACATAAATTATATGTAAATTACAACTACATTTTACAAGACTGAAGAAAGATGCCTAAAAAAGACCATTGTGCAAAATGCAATTCCAAAACAAGTCATAGTGCCAGAGTGGTCCATAGTGTTCCATCGCTGAGGTAAGCTGTATCTGAATCTAGTGGTGTGGGACTATGACTATTTGTACTTTCTGCCTGGTGATAGCAGTGAGAAGAGGGCATAGCCCAGATGGTAGAGATCTTTGATGTTGATGCCTCATGTAGATGCTTTCAGTGGTGGGGAAGGCTGTGTCCATCATGGATTGGGCTGGGTCCAACACTCTGTAGCCTCTTGTGTTTCTATGTGTTAGAACTGCCATATCAGGCCATGTGAAACCAGTCAGAATACTTTCTATAGTGCATCCACCAGCACAATGGCTGCCTCGCCAACGGTCTATCTTCGTCTTTTTCATTCTTTGTGTTTTTAGTTTGTGGTAAAATGTATGTTTTAGTTTATCTTTAATTTTTGTATTTGTGGAGGGGGGGTGGGGGAAACTTTTTAAAATCTCTTTCCTCGATGGAGATGCGACTTTTTCTGTGTGATATCTCCATCTGCACTGCGGCCTAACATCGTGGAGTTGGCAGCCTCTTGTTTGGGGCTTCTAGAGCTCCAAAACCGCGGAGCCTGCGGACTTTAACATCTCAGAGCGGGCGATCCCTTTGCCAGGGGTCGGCCTTTGGTGCTCCAACCTGCGGGAGCTGGGGGCTTTAGGGACCGATTTTGGGAACTCCAAGCCACAGGAGTTTCAACCGCCAGCTGTGGATGGTTCGACTCCCCCGACCACGGGAGGAAAGGAGGAAAGAAGATAAGACTTTATTGCCTTCCATCACAGTGGGGAATGTGGAGGAGCCGCTGTGGTGGATGTTTATGTCAAATTTTTATGTAGTTGTGTCTTGTTGCTTTTTTTGTTATGACTGGCGAACCAAATTCCTCGTATGTTGCAAAACATACTTGGCTAATAAATTACGATTATGATTATGATCTTTAGAAGTTTGTTAGAGTTCTCCATGATATGCCGAATCTCTTTAAACTTTGAAGAAAGTAGAGGCACAGGTGAGCCTTCTTCATGGTTGCATCTATGCGCTGGGCCCCGGATAGTTCACCCAAGATGTTAACACACAGGAATTTGAGGCTTCTGCCTTTGTGTGTGTTGTTGGAGTAGCCCGGTTGAGTGACTGCAGTGTAATTTGTAGATGGCTCATTCAATAAAGCAACAGTGGGGGAAACAGTGAATGGGGTTTGGGGTGAAGGATGGGGTGCTAATGAAGCAGGCTACTTTGTCCAGGGTAACGTCATGCTTCTTAGATTGGTAAGAGCTGCTCTCATGCAGACAAGTAGTCCATGATTTGCAGATGGTGCAAAGGGAGTGAGAAAGTGAATCATTCACCTTAACCCGGAATCCAACCTGAAGTTGAGGCCATGAAATTGTTTAATCCAATTTCTGATCAAACCAAATGTGATGAGTTTAATGACCAGCTGTTTCTTCCCAGCTGTTATCAGGCAACTGAATCATCCTACCACAACCAGAGAGTAATCCTGAACTGCTATCTACCTCATTGGTGACCCTCAGGCTATCTTTAATCGGACCTTACTGGCTTTACCTTGCACTAAACGGTATTCCCTTATCATGTATCTACACACTGCAAATGGTTCGATTGTAATCATGTATTGGCTTTCCGTTGACTGGATAGCACGCAACAAAAGCTTTTCACTGTACCTTGGTACATGTGACAATAAACTAAAGTGAACTGAGCTGACCAGGACTCCAAACACAACCGAGCAGAGAGTGATCGGCCTGATTTATATCTCCAAGTGGCAAATGGCCATCCAATGTCCTGGTCACTATACAATAGACCCATGGAGTCACATAGCACAGAAGCAGCCATTCAAAACAGCCAACTTTCCCATGCCTACAAAGATACCCCATCTACACTAGTCCCACCAGCCCGCATTTGGCCCATATCCCTCAACCTTTCCTATCATTATACCTGTCCAAATGCCTTTTAAATGTCATTTAAAACAATGAAACAACAGAAGTATAAGAAAATAACTGCAGATGCTGGTACAAATCGATTTATTCACAAAATGCTGGAGTAACTCAGCAGGTCAGGCAGCATCTCAGGGGAGAAGGAATGGGTGACATTTCAGTCTGAAGAAGGGTCTCGACCCGAAACGTCATGCATTCCTTCTCTCCCGAGATGCTGCCTGACCTGCTGAGTTACTCCAGCATTTTGTGAATAAATCGAATTAAACAACAGAATATGGTTGAGTCTATACCTCAATTTTTCCACTGGCAACTTGCTCCATATAACAACCATGTGCTGTGTGAAAAAAGGCTGCCCACCTCCTCCCCTTTATCCCCCCTCATCTTAAACCTATGTCCTCGGTTCTTGATTCCCCTACTCAGGATAAAATACTGTGCATTTATCCTATCTATGCCTAATCTTATACATCTCTATAAGATCACCCCCTCATACTGCGCTCCAATGGATAAAGTCCTAGCCCTTGAGTCCTGGCAACATCTTAGTCTTGCAGCTGTCTGCAATCTCCTGGCATTTTCCTCTTCTAATTCTCAGTGACTATTTGGGACCCTATAGTACAGTCACAACAAGGTAATCATCCCCTTATTATTTCTCAGCTCCACCCATATAGCCTCTCTGGACAAACCAACCGTAATGTCATCTCCTTAATCAATATAGCAACAGCCCCTCCTTTTTATTACCCCCACAACTATCTCTTCCGTAGCACCTGTATCCTGGAACATTGAGCTGCCAGTCCTGTCCCTTTGCCAGGTTTCTGTCAAGGCTATAACGTCCCTGTCGCACGTATCTATCCACGCCCTGGGTTCATCCGCCTTACCCGTCAGGCTCCCCACATTGAAATAAATGCAATTCAATCCAAAAGCCCTTCCTCAATCCCTGCCATGCTCCTGCCTATTCTGTCCACTGAAGTTTCTTTCATCACCTTTCATACTGACTTCCAGGCTCACACCTGCCTCAGTCTTGCATTGAATCCTGCCCCCCTCCCCCGCCAATCTAGTTTAAACCCTCCTGTGTAGCACCAGCATACCTGCCTGCCAGGATGTTGGTTCCCCTCCAGTTCAGGTGGAACCCATCCCTCTTGTACCGGGTCATTTCTGCCCCAGAGGAGATCCCAATAGTCCAAATATATGAATCCCATGCACCAACTGTTCAGCCATGCATTCATCTGTCCTATCTTTCTGTTCCTACCCTTACTAGCACATGACACCAGGGATAGAGATCACTACCCTGGAGGTCCTGCTTTTTAACCTTATGCCCAACTCCATATAATCTTTTATAGACACAAAATGCTGGAGTAACTCAGCGGGACAGGCAGCATCTCCAGATAGAAGGCATGGGTGATGTTTTGAGTCTTCAGTCTGAAGAAGGGTCTCGGCCCAAAACGTCACCCACAGCATGATGCTTTCCAGAAATGCTGCCTGTTCCGCTGAGTTACTCCAGCATTTTGTGTCTATCTTTGGTTTAAACCTTCCTACCCGTATAATTTTTTTGTAGGACCTCACTTTTCCTACCTACAGTGCATTCAGAAAGTATTCAGACCCCTTCACTTTTTCCACATTTTACTACGTTACAGCCTTATTTTTAAATGGATTAAATTCTTTTTTTAAAATCATCTGCACACAAGACCCCATAATAAAAAAGCAAAAACATGTGTTTAGAAATTTTTGCAAAGTAATTAAAAAGAAATAACTGAAATATCACATTTACATAAGTGTTCAGACCCTTTGCTATGACACTCAAAATTGAGCTTATGTTCATCCTGTTTCCATTGATTATCCTTGAGATGTTTCTACAACTTGATTGTTGGAGTCTACCATTGGTAAACTAAATTGAATGGACAAGATTTGGAAAGGCACACACCTGTCTATATAAGGTCCCACAGTTGACAGTGCATGTCAGAGCAAAAACCAAGCCATGAAGACGAAGGAATTGTCCTTAGACCTCCGAGACAGGATTGTGTCGAGACACAGATCTGGGGAAGGGTATAAAACAATTTCTGCAGCATTGCAGGTCCCTAAGAGCACAGTGGCCTCCGTCATTCTTAAATGAAAGAAGTTTGGAACCATCAGGACTCTTCATAGAGCTGGCCGACTGGCCAAACAGAGCAATCGGGGGAGAAGGGCCTTGGTCAGGAGGTGACCAAGAATCCGATGGTCACTCTGACAGAGCTCCAGAGATCCTCTGTGAAGATGGCAGAAACTTCCAGAAGGACAACTATATCTGCAGCACTCCACCAACCAGGCCTTATGGTAGAATGGCCAGACAGAAGCCACTCCTCAGTAAAAGGCACATGACAGCCCGCTTGGAGTTTGCCAGAAGGCACCTAAAGGACTCTCAGACCATGAGAAACAAAATTCTCTGGTCTGATGAAACCAAGAATGAATTCTTTGGCCTGAATGCCAAGCGGCACTGCTCATCACCTGGTCAATACCATACCTACGGTGAAGCATGGTGGTGGCAGCATCATGCTGTGGGGATGTTTTTCAGCGGCAGGAACTAGGAGACTTGTCAGGATTGAGGGAAAGATGAACGAAGCAAAGTACCGAGAGATCCTTGATGAAAACCTGCTCCAGAGTGTTCTGGACGTCAGACTGAGGCGGAGGTTCACCTTCTAACAGGACAATGACCCGAAACACACAGCCAAGACAACGCAGGAGTGGCTTCATGACAAGTCTGTGAATGTCCTTGAGTGGCCCAGCCAGAGCCCGGACTTGAACCAGATCGAACATCTCTGGAGGGATCTGAAAATAGCTGTGGATCGACACTCCCCTTCCAACCTGATAGAGCATGAGGATTTGCAGAGAAGAATGAGAGAAATTACCCAAATACAGGTGTGCCAAGTTTGTAGCGTCTTACCCAAGAAGACTTGAGACTGTAATCATTGCCAAAGGTGCCTCAACAAAGTACTGAGTAAAGGGTCTGAATATTTATGTAAATGTGATATTTCAGTATTTCCTTTTAATTACTTTGCAAACATTTCTAAACACCTGTTTTCGCATTTTTATTATGGAGTATTGCATGTAGATTGATGATATAAAAAATGAATTTAATCCATTTTAAAATAAGGCTGTAACGTAGCAAAATGTGGAAAAAGTGAAGGAGTCTGAATACTTTCTGAATGCACTGTATGTCAGTTGTGCCAGCATGCACAATGACCTCTGACTGCTCACTCTTCCAATCAAAATGATTGTGTGGTTTGATCAGGCAATTCACCATTCTGAAGTGGGAAGCTGATAGACAAAGGCTGACAGAAGCTTAAAGACAAAGGCTTACAGTGTGGGTCAATAGGTAATAGTTACCACTAAAAATGAAAAATAAAATACTCTATCACAGGACGCAACAGGATTTGAGGAACATTCATCTTGGTTTCACAAGAACACAAGAACACAAGAAAATAGGAGCAGGAGTAGGCCAACCGGCCCCTCGAGCCCGCTCCGCCATTCAATACGATCATGGCTGATCCTACCCCAACCCCTTTCCCACTATCGCCCTTCTTCCCACCCAAAAGAACCGTGTGATCTCCTGGGAGAGGCGAAAAACCAGATAAAAACCCAGGCCAATTTGGGGAAAAAATCCGGGAAATTCCTCTCCGACCCCAAGCTAGGCGATCAAAACATGTCCAGGAGATTACTCAGGTCTTACTATACTAACAATAGCTCATGTCCACTTCCCTGCCCGCTCCCCGTAACCCCTAATTCCCTTGCCTATTAAAAAACAATCTATTTCCGTTTTAAATTTATTTAACGTTCCTGCTTCCACAGCTCCCTGAGGCAGCGAATTCCACAGACTAACCACCCTCTGAGTGAAGAAGTTTCTCCTCATCTCAGTTTCATAATCAAACGCTCATCCAAGTTTCACCTGATAGCACCAAAAGTCCCTTTTGCATTTCTTGAACATGTTTGGTTCATTGGACAGTAGCTTGGTAAGATGATGTGACAAATGGATGAATAGAGGTGATTGTTCATCGTGGATCACCAAATTCTTTCAGAAACAATTCTTTCTCTCCCCCCCCCAATAGGTGTTGTTCAGCTTACTGGGTTTCTGCAGTAGCTTGTTTTTTGTTCAACATACTTACAATGGATTCTATGCATATAAAGGTATGTGTTATGGAAAGACAGGAGTTACTGTGCCCTGCACAAGATGTGCTGAGTTATGGATGAGGCACTCGTATGTGGACTCACTGCTGGAAATGTGGACTTACTGCTGGAATATTGCTGCAACTGGATTGTGTAGAAGGAACTGCAGATGCTGGTTTACACCGAAGATAGACACAAAATGCTGGAGTAACTCAGTGGGACAGGCAGCATCTCTGGATAGAAGGAATGGGTGACGTTTCGGGTCGAGACAACTGGATTGCTTCTTACTCCCTTCCTGCTTCCATGCAATAAGACAAGATTCAGCGAGGCATGATTTGGTTAAGGCAGCACAATGGCACAGAGAGTGGCACAATGGTACATAGAAACATAGAAAATAGGTGCAGGAATAGGCCATTCGGCCCTTTGAGTCAGCACCACCATTCAATATGGTGATCATCCAAAATCAGTACCCCATTCCTGCTTTTTCCCCATATCCCTTGATTCCGTAAGCCCTAAGAGCTAAATCTAACTCTTGGAAACATCCAATGAATTGGCCTCCTCTGCCTTCTGTAGCAGAGAATTCCACAGATTAACAACTCCCTAGGTGGAAACATTTTTCCTCATCTCAATGGCCTACCCCTTATTCTTAAACTGTGACCCCTGGTTCTGGATTCCCCCAACATGGGGAACATTTTTCCTGCATCAATCCTGTCCAATCCCTTAAGAATCTAGTATGTTTCTATAAGATCCTCTCTCATCCTAAACGCCAGTGAATACAAGCTCAGTCGACCCATTTCTTTCATCAGCGGCACAGTTGCTGTCCACTAAATAATACTCTCAATTTCTCTCCATTATTCAGTCTTTAATACCCTTTGAGCTGCTCTGTGAAATCATTGGTCTGCAATTGAGTGCATAGTCTATGAAGGTATAAAAAGAAAAATAGTCACCTGAATATTCATCAGTTCTAATATCCCAGTATTCTTTCAGCTTTGGGCTGAAATTCATGTTGGTTAAAGTACCTGGTTAATGATTTTAGCGATGCACAGATAAAGCAGCTGACATGATGATCTATGTGAAAACCCTGCAAAGCACTGAATGTATTGACGTGTCAAGTTAAAGCACTCAAGAACTCATTTTACATTGAGGGTCTAAATTGAAATATTTTGTTAGTTCTGCCAGCAATCAATAATTTTTCTTTAGTAGATGCTAAGCTAAATACGTGCTTTGTGCTGATTAAGATGTAGAACCTTGAAAACTTTCAGAAGTGGAAGTCAGATATAAAAATAGAGAAAATCCTTTTGCCTTATCCATCTCTCCCCAATCCTCTCTGCAACTGTTTTCTGACTTTCTCAGTATGAGGGAAGAGTCTATGACTTGAAATGTGTGCCTTGTTTAGCTTTTGACAGATGATGCCTAACCTGCTGAGTTTTCCCAGCATGTTTTGCTTTTATCACAGGGCTGTTTACCAAAATGTATTGAACACAGTTACTGATGGGACAACAATTGGAGCAGTGGGCAACATTTAAAATGGTGATCAGTTGTCAGTTTGCAGCAGTACCAACTTGAAGCAAACAAGTCAGTAATGGAGAAATAAGGAACTGCAGATGCTGATTTACAAAAAAAGACACAAAGTGCTGTGATAACATTGGGACAAGCAGTATCCCAAGAGAACATGGATAGGTGCTGTTTCAGATCTGGACCACTCTTTGGACTGATTGTGGGGGGTGGAAGAAAGC
Organism: Rhinoraja longicauda; assembly: GCF_053455715.1. Lineage (NCBI taxonomy): Eukaryota > Metazoa > Chordata > Chondrichthyes > Rajiformes > Arhynchobatidae > Rhinoraja > Rhinoraja longicauda. The sequence continues at coordinate 42,946,077 of NC_135966.1, read as the reverse complement.
AGGAAGAGAGGAAGGGAATCATCGACACATTGGAGAACGAGTTGGGGGATGGTGCTGTTCAAACCTAAGCTCAGGGTTCAAACCTAAGCTCAGGTGCTGTCTGAGTGGAGTTTGCACGTACTCCCTGTGACTATGTGGGTTTCCACTGGGTGCTGTGTTTCCTCCCACATCCAAAAGACATCCGGCTTATAATTAATTGGCCTCTGTAAATTGCCCAGAATGTGTGGAGAGTGGATGAGAAAGCAGGATAACATAGAACTAGTGTGAATGGGTGATGTTTGGCGTGGGTTCAGTGGGCCATAGGTCCTGTTTCCATGGGGAATCTTTCAACTAATCAACCCTGGGAGGTCTTGACTGGGGTGTGTGGTGAGGATGTCTCCCCTTGTTAAAAAATCTAGAACAGGGAGTTATTGTAAAAAATCAGGGGTCACCCATTTAAAACAGGCATAAGGCATATTTTTTTTCTCAGAGGGAGTGGTATATCTTTGCAACTCTTCCTTCAAGGGCAGTGAAAGCAGTCTTTGAATATGTTTAAGGCAGAGGTACATAGATCCTTGATAAGCAAGAGAGTGCAAGACAACTTGGGATAGGTGAAAATGCAGAGCTGAAGTAACAATGACATGAACCAGGACCTTATTATCAAGGGGACGTGGTGCAAGTGACCAACACTTGCTCCCCATTCATTTGCTTGTACTGTATGTTTGCGAGAGAATACAATGTTAAGAAGATCAAAAGGTAATTAGGAAGAACTCACCATATCAGTAAATTCAATTAATTTACTATTAAACAATAGATCATTCTATGGGAGACAAACACAATAAACTCAAAGATAATGGCAGGCAAAAATACAGATAAAAATAATTTGATCTTAGTATTTACCAGAGGGTCTAGTGCACAGATTTACCAGAGGGTCTAGTCTAGTGTGTTTGACCTGAATCCTGGTGCCCTGGCCACTCCCTCTTCTCCCCTCTCCCATCAGGCAAAAGGTATAGAAGTGCGAAAACGTGCACCTCCAGATTCAGGGACAGTTTTTTCCCAGTTTGTTATCGGGCAACAGAATCATCCAACCGCAACCAGCGAGCAGTGTCGAACTACTATCTACCTCTATGATGACCCTCGGACTATCCTTGATCTGACTTTGCTGGCTTTACCTTGCACTAAACATCATTCCCTTATCATGTATCTGCACTGTAAATGTCTCGATTGTAATCATGGTGACTGGTTAGCAGGCCACAACAGCTTTTCACTCAACCTCTGTACACATGACAATAAAAACTAAACTGAAACTGAATCTGTCTTTTATCTGGGGCTCAGTGGCCCTCTTAATTATGGTGCAAATGAGGACAGCACTCAGAGAAAGTCTCATACTCCGGGTCATACACTTACTCCGCTGCTTCGATGGGCCAAATAGCCTAATTCTGCTCCGATGTCTTATAAACATAGTGAGTTTCTCAAACAATTCCGTTTATTCAGGCCTTGACACAGTAAATGCCAAGGAAACACTTCAAAAGAGGGAACAAAGAACTCCACTGGCTCAAAGCACCTCCAGCAATTTATAATAATTGCATATCAATAGTTGCATGTGGATTTTACCTTTTTATAATAATCCACCAGTAGTCCACCTTTCTTTATAGTTTCTGATTCGTGTTTGATCACAATGGGAGTTGCTTCTATCTGATCTGGGACAGCTTCCTTTTCCTTTCCATCTGACTGGTTAGCACGCAACAAAAGCATTTCACTGTACCTCGGTACATGTGACAATAAACTAAACTAAACTAACTGCCAATTTCCCATTTGCACTGTAAATGAGTGTCATAAATTATGGCCAAGTCTTGATTCATCAATTATATCTAATATAAACGTACTGAGTCCCACAGCTATCAGGACTACACTTCTTCCCACCCTGCTTCCTGCAAAGACTATCCCCTACTCCCAGTTCCTCCGCCTACGCTGCATCTGCGCCCAAGATGAGGTGTTCCATACCAGGACATCTGAGATGTCCTCATTCTTTAGGGAACTGGGGTTCCCCTCTTCCATCTTAGATGAGCCCCTCATTAGTGTCTCCTCGATGTCCCGCAGCTCCACTCTTGCTCCCCCTCCTAGTCACAACAGGGACAGTCCCCCTTGTCCTCACCTTTCACCCCATCAACCGTCGCATACAGCACATAATCCTCCGACACTTTCGCCACCTCCAACAAGATCCCACCACAAACCACATTTTCCCATCTCCACCCCTTTCCGCTCTCCACAGAGACCGTTCCCTCCGCAACTCCCTGGTTAATTCATCCCTTCTCACCCAAACCACCCCCTCCCCAGGTACCTTCCCCTGCAACCGCAGGTTATGCAACACCTGTCCCTATACGACTCTGTCCAGGGACCTTTCAGGTGAGGCAGAGTTTCACTTGCACCTCCTCCAACCTTATCTACAGTACCCACTATTCCAGGTGTGGACCCTTAGATATCGATGGGACCAAGCGCAGGCTTGGCGATCATTTCGATGAACACCTCCGCTCAGTCCGCCTAGGCCTAGTGATCTCCTGGTTGCCAAACACTTTAACTCCCCCTCCCATTCCCACACTGACCTTTCTGCCCTGGGCCACCTCCATTGTTAGAGTGAGGCCAAATGTAAATTGGAGGAACAGCACCTCATATTTCCCTTGGGCAGCTTACAACCCAGTGGTATGAATGTTGGGTTCTCTAACTTCAAGTAACCCCTGCTTTCCCTCTCTCTCCGACCCTCCCCCATCCTAGTTCTCCGACTAGTTTCGGTGTCCTCTTGATTAAGTTTTACTGATTATATGCCTCGTTGTCACCTCCCTTCAGCTAACAATGAACCATTCTACATTTCCATATTATTATGTGCTTTCATCTGTCATTTTCACACCTTGCCCTTCTATATCTCTAGACTCACTCTTCCCTGACTCTGTCTGAAGAAGGGTGTCGACCCAAAACACCATCTATTCCTTTTCTCCAGAGATGCTAGCTGACCCGCTGAGTTATTCCAGCTTTTTGTGTCTACGGTATCTTTGGTTTAAACCAGCATCTGCAGTTCCTTACTACACATTACAAACTTGCCCAATTCTCTTATACTTCCCAGAAAAACTTTCATCAATGCCCATTGAAAAATATGGTAGTGAGCATGAATACTGGAAATGAAATGAAAATCAGAGTTGATGAACTTTACTGAACTCCAAGATGACAAAAATGGTGGATGATGGTAATGCAGCAGAAATAGCTGTCAAGATTAATTTGTCTTTTTCCTGTTCGGAAGAAATTCCGTGACCTCTCGAGCCTGTCACGGAATCAGCAGGAGCATTCATCTCACAGCTTACCGGCCCTTTCTTACTGTCAGTTCTGCTCTCAGCATTCACTGAATAAACCAACAGATGTATCTTTGAAACATCTGCACATCTGCACCTAACAGCATCTCTTTGTGTATGTGTACATACATCTGCACCACTATGGCAGTCTTTCTTCAATTGTTCTCTCACACCCCTGATTTGTTTAAACCAGCCCAGCAACTTAGACAACGCAAGGCACAAATCACACAGTTGCTCATAACTGAAGCATGTTATTTCAGCTCTTTGTCTCGCAAATTATTATCATCAGTTCTCAGGCACGGAATTCAACAGGATCCCACCACAAACTGGAAGTGAGTAATTTCTCCCTCTTCACCTTTGGAGTAACGCAAGCTATAAACTGTGCTGAAGTTAGAGGACGATGCTGGAATTGAAGATATACAGTATAAAGGACATGAACTAAAATGTAGATGTGCAAAAAGGAACTGCAGATGCTGGTTTAAACCAAAGAAAGACACAAAAAGCTGGGTAGGAAAATGCTGGAGTAACTCAGGCAGCATCTCTGGAGAGAAGGAATAGGTGATGTTTTGGGTTGAGACCCTTCATCAGACTGGTTAGGGATAAGGGAAACATATCATCGTTACTTTTTTGCATATCTTTCAAAATGTAGATGGGTTGGTGAGTAAGTTTGCAGATGACACCAAGATTGCTGGGGTCACGGATTGTGAGGAAGGCTGTCAAAGTATACAGCGGAATATAGATCAGCTGCAGAAATGGGTGAGGAAATGGCAGATGGAGTTTAATGATTAAACTTTAATCCGAGCAAGTGTGTGATGTGGCACTATGGAAGGTCACAGGTGTAAAAGGATGCCACTCGTAGGCAGAGTCTTTTACTATATATTAGTTTATTCATAACACTGCACATACATTATGCCCTAGCTGTCCGTGGTCATCACTGGCACTAGAGAGCGAGCTGGAGGTGGGGAAGTTACAATTATACCAAAGACAATGGGGAGTGGTTAGTAGTGGTGAGGTCACTATGTTAAAGGAACATGCACTGATCTACATCCTTCCTCTTGGAAACAAAGTGACCACGGCTCATGCGCTAGGCTCAAACTACAAACAGACTACTCGTACACACCGTACCGGACAGGCGGCCTGACCACTCTCCCAGAGCGGGTGCGCAACCCACCATCCCCGCCGGTCGAAGGAGCAGCATGAACGGGTGCGGGTACAGAGGCCGGGGAACCAGGGGAAGGAGGAGGACTGGGAAGCGATGCACGCACAGGCGAGGGAGGGGTAGGTAGGTGGGGCGACTGCGGATGTACCGGAGCAGGAGGCACATCAGGCACCTTGTAGTGGACGGGAGGCGAATACGGGATCGCGGGGGGCGGTGCAGGTTCGTTTACCAGCATCAGGTGCTGGCGGGTACGACGGTACACGGTACCCTCGTAGTTGACCAGGTACGACCGTGGAGAGTCAGCATTGCCGACGACCACGGCCAGCCGGTGGTGGCCGGAGGACGACTCCATCCGGACAACCTGGCCAGCGAACAAAGGTGGAAGGGGACGGGACGATTTGTCAAAGGAGCGCTTCCGAATGAGCTGCTTCTCAGTGATGCGCTCCCTGACAGCGGCAGGGCTCCGAGCCGTGGGTTTCAGGGATTGCTGGGAGACGGGGATGGGGGGTCTAGTGGTGCGGGACAGGAGGCGCTGCGCAGGGGAACCGAGCGCGGGGTCCCGGGAGATGTTGCGGAGGTTGAGGAGGGCAAGGTACAAGTCCGAACTGTCAAGCCGGCAACGTTCCATCAGCTCCTTAGCGCTGCGGACAGCGCGCTCTGCAAGTCCATTGCTTTGCGGGTACTCGGGGCTGCTGGTGATGTGGCGGAAGTTCCAGCGATTTGCAAAAACAGCAAACTCCGCGCTGGTAAACTGGCTGCCGTTGTCGGACTGGAGAGATGCCGGGGAACCAAAGGTCGAGAAGTGGCGGCGAAGCTTCCCGATGACGGCAGCAGACGTGAGGGACGGCAGCAGGTCCACCTCGAACCAGCTTGAGTAGGAGTCCACCAGGACCAGGTAGTGTTTGCCACGCCACTCGAAAATATCGGCGGCAACAGCCGTCCACGGCAACTCGGGAGCCGGCTGCTGCAGGAGAGGCTGACGCTGCTGATGAGGTAATAGGCTGTTGCAGGCAGCGCAGGCGGAGACCCTGTCCCGGATCTCCTTGACCATGCCAGGCCAGTAAAACTGTGCTTGGGCCTGGGATAACGTGGCCTCCACCCCTGGGTGTCCGTTGTGGGCGGTGTGGAAGTAGTGATCGCGCAGCGCAGCCGGCACCACAACCTTGTGACCCTTCACCACCACACCCGCGTGCAGCACCAGTTCATCCCGAACCAGGAAGTAGGGCACGGCACCAGCCGGCAGGGAAGACCGTCGTTCAGGCCAGCCACGGCGGATGACGCCCGCAAGCTGTTGGAGGTCCGGATCCGCGGCAGTGTGTGTGACCAGGGACTGCAGCTGCCAAGATGGAACAATGTTGACGTTCAACACCATCAGGTCCGCCGATTCGTACGGATGGCGGGAAATGGAAGGTAGTGGGGCGCGGGACAGAGTGTCTGCCACGAACATCTCCTTGCCTTTGCGGTACACGATTTCGAATTGAAAACGCTGCAGCTGCAGCATCATTCGCTGCAGGCGGGACGATGCTGCGTGGATGGGCTTGTTTAAAATCGAGACCAGCGGCTGGTGGTCAGTTTCGATGGTGAAAGTTTTTCCCAGAACGTAGTCTCTGAACTTGGAGCAAGCGAACACCACGGCAAGGAGCTCCTTCTCAATCTGCGCGTAGCGCTGTTCAGCAGGGGTCATTGTTCGAGAGGCATAGGAGACGGGCAGCTGTCGGTCGTCGTAGAGCTGCAGGCAGGCAGCACCCAGGCCGAACCGAGATGCATCGCAGGTGAGGACAATTGGCCTGTTTAAGTCGAAAAACCGCAAAGTCGGGGTCCGCGCGAGTCTGGACCTCAGGGCTACGAAGGCCGATTGGTGGTGAGGGAGCCAGACCCAGGCATTGTCCTTCTTGGTCAGCTCTCTCAGGGGGGCACTTAGTTCGCTGAGGTCGGGTATGAACTTACCCAGGTAGTTGACCATGCCCAGGAAGCGCTGCAGGCCGGGCACGTCAGTGGGAGCGGGCATTTCGGTGATCGCCGCCGTCTTCTCGGGGTCTGGCTTCAGGCCCCCCGCCGTGAAAACGTGGCCTACGTAGGTGACTTCCGCAACGCGGAACCGACACTTCCTTCGATTAAGCTTGAGGTTTATCTCACGAGCCTTGTCCAGGACCTGGCGGAGGTGTCGGTCATGCTCAGCAATGTCCCTCCCGTACACCAGGATGTCATCCACGATGATGGCGCACGGCAACCCAGCAAACAGCTGCTCCATCGTACGCTGAAAAACCTCGCTTGCCGAGTTGATACCAAAAGGCATGCGGAGGAAACGGAACCTGCCGAACGGTGTGCTGAAGGTGGTCAGGAAGGAGGAACGTGCGTCCAGCGGGATCTGCCAAAAGGAGCTCTTGGCATCCAGGACCGAGAAAACTGTGGCTGGACCGACCTGTGCCGCGACGTCCTCCACCGTCCGCATGGGGTAGTGCGGGCGTTTAATAGCCAGGTTCAGGTCCTTGGGGTTGATACAGATCCTGATCTCGCTCGCGTCCTTCTTGGCAGCGACCACCATGGTGGAGACCCACTGGGTGGGGGCACTCACCTCCTTGAGGATGCCCAAGTCCACCATGCCACGTAGTGTGGACTCCACGCGGCCCTTCATGGCAAAAGACACACGGTGGGCCGGTCTGACCACTGGGTCGACCCCCGGGTCCACAACGATCTTGTAGGCACAGGGCAGCTTCCCCAGGACGTCATCGAATCGGTCAGGGTACTCGACCAGGGGGTCCATGGGGGCCTGCACCAGGTGGATGTCGCGGTGAAATGAGACCAAACCAAAGTCCTGGCATGCACGGGCGCCCAGCAGGGTGACGTTTTCAGATGCTAGCAGGAGGAACGTGAGGGGCCGAGAGGTATCCAGAACAGTACAGACAACCGTTGCCTTTCCCACGGCAATCAGAACGCCTCCCCCATAGGCATGGAGGCGGGAGTTGTCAGGAGTAACCCTCTCCCCCGAATTTATCTGCTCGAAGAGGCCCACAGACATAACATTGGCAAACGCCCCAGTGTCGACCTTGGCAGGGAAGGAGTGTCCATTGACTGTAACTTGCACGGATGGATCCGTTATCAATGCAGGTGCTCCCAAGAGCGAAAACAGCAGAGAGTCTCCATGGGAGGAAGTCGTATCTGAGCCATCGAGGACCTCATGTTGGTACCGGGAACCGGTTGCGTTATCGCTTGCAAGGTTGTTTAGACTCCCTCTAGGAGCAGGGACAGGTCTCCCACGAGAACGACAGGCTGCAGAAAAATGGTTCTGCTTCCCACATGAATTACAAGTTTTGCCCTGCGCTGGGCAAATGTTATACCTGTGTGACGAGAAGTTGCAGTTTGGGCATCTGCGAGGGGTGGCCATAGTGGGCGCGGAGGGGGCGACCCTGGGCTGTGGGTCATTCAATCGCCGGCGGCTGGTGAAATTTATGTCCTGGGGGGCCGGCCGGGATACTGAGCCAACAGCAGAGGCCATTCGTGCGGCATGTATTGCGTCCGTAAGCGACAGGTCAGGCTTCATTAGGAGCTCATCCCGCAGCCTAGAGTTTAGGAGACCGTTGACCAGGACGTCCCTGATCATCTCGTCGGGTGTAATCGTTTGAAGGCGGCACCGCCGAGCCATATGTCTTAAAGACGCAATAAAGGCGTCAACGTGCTCCCCTGGAGTCTGACGCCGCGAGAAAAATTTAAAACGTTCGATGATATTGTTGGTGGGTATGTCGCACAGGGCAGTGAACTTAGCAATGAGACATACCGGGTCGTTGCGGTCCTCTGGAGGGACGAATTGGAACGACGCATAGCGTTCCATTGCCTCCGGACCAGCCAGGTTGAGGAGCAGGTGGGCTTTTATCGCAGCAGTCGCATCAGGATGGGCAATGGCTATATAGTGTTCGTAGTCCCGCTGGAAGACAGTCCAGCGGTGCACGATGTCCTCATCGAAAACGAGCGTGTCCGGACGACGACACGAGGAAGACATGGCAAAGTGGAAGGAGGGGACACAATTGGGAGAAACAAATAATAAAATAAAAATAAAAAAAACCGATAAACAGGAGGCGCAAGTCTACCGATCTGACACCATGTAAAAGGATGCCACTCGTAGGCAGAGTCTTTTACTATATATTAGTTTATTCATAACACTGCACATACATTATGCCCTAGCTGTCCGTGGTCATCACTGGCACTAGAGAGCGAGCTGGAGGTGGGGAAGTTACAATTATACCAAAGACAATGGGGAGTGGTTAGTAGTGGTGAGGTCACTATGTTAAAGGAACATGCACTGATCTACAACAGGAAAAGGGAACGTGTACATGGCAAGACCCGAAACAACATTGATGTACAGAGGGATCTTGGGGTCCAAGTCCATAACTCTCTGAAAGTGGCAACACCAATAGACAGAGTGGTAAAGAAGGCACATAGTGTGCATGCCTTCATCAGTCGGGGCTTTGTGTAAGAGTCAGGTAGTCATGTGCAGCATTTTTGATCTTTGGTTTGACTGCATTGGGAGTATTGTGTGAGATTGTTAGTTTCATTACAGTCATAAATTCATGTAAAGGTATTTTCAGAATTTATTTCATGGTCTAATATCTAAAGATAATTTAGAGAGCTCATTTTTTTTCGAATAGCCCCGGTTCTTTTCTCCACCGTGATTTAGGATTTCAATAAACCAGAGTAAATCCAGAGGCCACTACAATCTTCCTGCATTCACAAGAAGGAAGCTGTCAGACACAGAAGCTGTGACCAAAGGTGATGTGGATAAATGACCAGTGCAGCTTAATACTATAAATCAAATAGCTGGAAAGATTACAGTGCAATTTCAAATATGTCATTACTATAAATCAAGAAGTTTTCACAAGGAATAAAGTGAAAGTAAAATAAGATTTGTGTTTGGTTTATGTATAATACGGTAGCATTCCCCATTTTAACAGCCGCTATTTGCCACACCCACTTTCAACTCAGACTCCAGAGTTAATTTAGTTTGTTTGTACATGTGAGCCCATAATTGAGGATGACCTGCAACCCCAAAAGGTGTCGCACTAGCAGTACTGAAGGGACGTTCCACCTTCAGAAGGTGAGTATTGAAGTCGTGCTTCATTCTCAGAGGAGTGTATGGTATGATGGAACACTAGGGCTGTAAGAGGCAGAAGGGCGAGCAGGGAGGGAACACTAAGCTGAATGGAGCTCAGACTCAGTACAGAGGGAGCGCCACACTGTTAGAGACGCAAATCTCAGAGAGCACTGCATTGTCTGGATGGTATATTGTTGAGGGTGTGCTACATTGTTGAAGGAGCATTTTTGGGGAAGAAATGGAGCAATAATGAATGAATACTACATTCTTAGAAGAGCAACATGAAGAGAGCTTGATGCTGTTGGAGAAAGAGCATTCAGTAATTGATTGAAGGAATTGTTGTTGGACAGTAATGATTGAGAGAGTTAAATTCAGGAGGAGGCTGCATGTCCCCTCAAGTAAGATACTATCTGCTGCATACAATGCTATGCTGACTGTCGTTAATTAACCCAACAGAGTAAATCCCACCCGAAGAATCCTCTCCAATAGTTTTCTTACCAATGATGTGAGGCTCATTGGCCTATAATTTCCTGGATTCTCTCTACTACCTTCTTAAACAACATTAGCTACTCTCCAGTCCTCCAGGGACTCGCCTGTGGCTGCAAAGATCTTTGTCAAGGCTCCCACAATCTCTTCTCTTGCCTCAGATTCCTATTGCATTTTTCAACCCTCACCTTAAACCTATGTCCTCTGGTTCTCGATTCTCCTACTCCGGGCAAAAGACTCTGTGCATCTACCCAATCTATTCCTCTCACGATTTTGTCCACCTCTATAAGATCACCCCACATCCTCCTGCACTCCAGCGAATAGAGTCCCAGCCTAATCAACCTTTCCCTGCAGCTCAAGCCCTCTAGTCCTTGCAATATCCTCATAAAACTTCTCTGCACCCTTTCCAGCTTGACAACATCTTTCGTATGACATGGTGCCCAAAACTGAACACAGTACTTTAAATGTGGCCTCACCAATATCTTGTACAACTGCAACATAACCTCGATGCGCTCTGTTAGGTGATTGCACGTGAGGTCGTGAGGTCAAAGTGCGTGATGCACGGAGTCGCTCAGGCCATCTGGAGGACATGGCAGCCTCCAGCATCAACTACCAACACATACAACACAGACATTCTTACCTTTTAAAAAGCCGCCAAAAGGCCAATTTTTGTGCTGTAAAGAATGAGGAGGAATCTGGAGGATCCGGCGGAGGAAGAGGAACCAGGTGAAGGGCTAGAGGCAGCTGGGAAGACGTCTGGCCAGCCGGCGGGAGATGGGGAAACGCGGCCGCGAAGGGAGGCAGGAGAGCATGGCCGAGAAGCAGAGAGCCACCGACCGGGGGAGGAGGAAAGGACGGTTTGAGCGAGCTGGGAGAGGAGCAGCGGGAAGAACCCGAGCCGAGGGGCCTGGAGGGTCTGCAGGGGCAGAAGCAGCAGGTGCTGGAGGTCAGCGACCCGCCGGGGCCTGAGGGCGAAGGGTCCAGGCCGTGCTCGACGGCCTTGGAAGAGGAAGCGGTGGAAGGCGAGGAGCGGAGTGTCGAGCCCGGAGGAGGAGGAGGAAGAGGACCGGGGAGAGGCCGATTGGCGGCGGTGGCCGAGCAGCAGCGAGAGCTGGGCGCTGGGAGCCGAGGCGGAGGACCAGGCCACAGATCTGCTCGGCGGCCCCAGCCACGAGGTGTTAAGCGGCCAAGTGGAAGCGGACCCCGGCTGACGGAGAGGGCGAGCAGGGAGAAGGGCTGGAGGGCCAGAAGGAACGGCGAGGGGCCGAAGAGCCATAGGAAGCGAGGCACGGAGCAGGGGCGCCGGGCCTGGAGGAGCGCAGGAAGGGGGAGAGGTGTCGGGGCACTCGGAGTGCCAGGAGGGAGCCGGAGACAGGCCGATGGGAGAAGACCGGCCGGGCCCGCTGCACTGAAAGCCCTTTTTGTTATTTGAACTTAAAATAATGTTAAAAACAGTATTTTAAAAATTCCCCTTTGTCAGTTGCTTTATTATGGTAGAAGCATAAACGCAAATTACTGAACAAAACAGGGTAGGGGTAAACTTACTTTTGAAAAGTTGTCTGGTGTAAACGGGACGAAGAAGGTTGGGAGCCCCTGCCCTTGTGAGCGCATGTCTGCCCTCCAGACAGCGTTGCATGGCAACAGTGCGGGTCAGAGGGCGTGACCTCGCCTGCCGTGCAACCACTACTCTGACTGATGAAGGCCAATGTGTCAAAAGCCTTTTTGATCACCCTATCTACCTGTGATGCCACTTTCAACGAACTACTTACCTGCACTCCTAGATCCCTCTGCTCGACAACACTCCCCAGAGTCCCACCATTCAGCATGTAGGTTCTGCCCATGTGAGTCTTCCCAAAATGCAACACCTCACACTTTTCGGTATTAAATTCCATCAACCATTCCTCAGCCCACCTGGCCAATTGATCAAGATCCTGTTGCAATTTTTGACAACCATCTTCACTATCTGCAATACCACACACACTTTTGTATCATCTGCCAACTTGCTAACCATGCCACATATGTTTTCATCGAAATCATTGATATAGATGACAAACAGTGATGAACCCTGAGGCACACCACTAGTCACAGGCCTCCAATCCAAAAGGCCAACGTCCACCACCACCCTCTGCTTCCTTCCATGAAGCCAATGTTCTATCCATTGAGCTATCTCTCCTTGGATCCCATGCGAACTAACCTTCCAGAGCAGTCTATCATGCGGAACCTTGTTGAATGCTTTGCTGAAATTCATATATACAACATCTACTGCTCTGCCTTTATCAACCTTTTTGGTCACATTTTCCAAAAAAAAACAATCAGATTCGTGAGACACGACCTCCCACATACAAAACCAAGCTGACAATCTCTAATCAGCCCTTGTTCATTTAAATCCCTGTAAATCCTTCACCTCGGAATAACTTTTAATAACTTCAGTGCTTTCACCTTATTTCTAAGCTCTACCCATATTGCCTCAGTGGATGAACTTTCCAAGACGTCCTCTCTGAGTGTGTAGGAAGGAACTGCAGATGCTGGTTTACACCGAAGATAGACACAAAATGCTGGAGTAACTCAGCGGGACAAGCAGCATCTCTGGATAGAAGGAAAGGGTGACGTTTTTCGGATCGAGACCCTTCTTCAGACCAAAGATACTAGAGGAGCAAGATAGACCACTCGACCCTAAAAACCATAGTACGTCACGTCACCATTTTAGTAGGCAGAAATTTGCAGAAACATTTAAAAAGAAAAATAACAAAAATCTGTGAATTGATAGGTAAGATATATTCTGCATTTTATTGGTATCATCACACATACTGTTCCCCCAAAACACTGATTACACTGCGAGAGGCATAGCGAACGGCGGGTTTTGCCTCCTAAAATGGCGGACGTTACACTCCTTTGCGTACTACACTTCAGTATAGGCGATTTCAACGGAGTGGTCCATCTTATTCCTCTAGTATCTTTGCTTCAGACTGAGAGTCAGGGGAGAGGGTGATATAGAGGATATGGAAGGGTAAGTTGTGAAAATGAGAGATCAAAGGGGACAAAGATCAAGAAAAATGTAGAAGAGATGATTGTTAGCTTGGAAATGTTGCTGTCACCTTCGTTGACACCTTCCCCAAGCTAACAATGATCTACATTTTCCTTGATCTTCGTCCCTTTTGATCTCTCATTGTCTGTACGGAGTTTGTACATTCTTTCGTGACTGCGGTTTCCTCCGTGATCATCGGATTCCTCCCACACTCCAAAGATGTACAGGTTTGCAGGTTAATTGGCATGGTATGAATGTAAATTGTCCCTAGTGCGTGTAAGATAGTGTTAATGTGTGGGGATCGCTGGTTGGTTGCAGACTCGGTGGGCCAAAGGGCCTGTTTCCGTACTGTATTTCTAAATTAATCTAAACTAAACTAAAACTTATAGATAAAATTATGAGAGGCACAGATAGGGTGGACTGTCAGAACCTTTTTCCCAAGGTGGAAATGTCCAACACTAGAGGATATAGCTATAGATGAGAGGGGAAAAGTTTAATGGAGATGTGCGAGGCAAGTTTTGTGCACAAATTGTGGGGACTGGAACGCATTGCCAGGGATGGTGATTGAGGCAGATGCGATAGTGGTGTTTAAGAGGCTTTGTAGATTGACATATGGAAGTGCAGGGAATAAAGGGAAATGGATTGTGTACAGGCAGATGAGATCAGTTTAACTTGGTATCATGTTTGGCACAAACATGGGCTGTCTATGCTGGCCTGTTCTATGTTCCATAAGTTTGTTTTACCACCGTTGTTCCCTCTGATATTTCCAGTTGTCTATCTTTCTCTCCGCTTGGGCATTATTTTGCGTTGGGCATGAGGAGGAAATTACCTTGGCATCACTGTGAATAAAGCTCATGGTGCTCCAGTTCCAATTACAGTTCAGTAGGTTCCTTGTGTAATTAACCTCATCAGCTATTTAGACTCCTGCTGTGTCCCGATTGGGGATAGACTTCTATTATTGCAACATACCTGATACCAATCACGGGGTGATGGCATTTTTAACTGACTGAGCCTGTGGGACACTTCTCTGAGTGGTTCCAAGGGAACTCTGACCAGCCTGGCCCCCGGTCATCTGTCTCTGCTTTGCTGCTCAGTTCACTTCCTTCTGCATGAACTGATCCAATTTTGTTTATCACGGTTGCTGAGTACAAGGCACCATGAGGAGCTTGTGTTCGAGCTACATCCTGGTTGACATTAAATACTGCTCAGCAGGCCCCCTATTCCTCAATGATGTAGGGGACTGCTCTATGAGTCATTTACTAACAGACGGCAGCATCTCACTCCACAAACAGTCCGATCGTAGACACGGGTAATGAGCTGGTCCCATTTTTACAGTTGTTCTTAAGTCGTTTCAGTTCATAAGTTAGAAGATACACATAAGCACCCGATATGGTAACCATGCCTTCACATTATCATCATGAATGGCTTCATAAGCACTGACTTGAGAGATTGCTTATTAAAAGTGGAGAGAGAATGGAAACTGCCATTCATAGGAACTAATATATGTATATACCTCGAACTTTTACAGCTACTGTTTAGTTTAAGCTCCCTAATCAAGTCTGGTTCATTACACAACCAAATACAGAGTTGCCTTTTCCCTAATGTGCTCAGCCACGAGCTGCTTGAAGAAGCAATCCTGTAGGCATTCGTGCATGGGTGAGTGGGCTGCACTGAGAGAATGGCATGTCATCTGATATCCAGTGTCTAATCATGCCCCCCCTATTGCCATTGGTCATCCAACACATTCACCCTTATAGACACAAAATGCTGGAATAACTCAGCGGGGCAGGCAGCATCTCTGGAGAGAAGGAATGGATGACGTTTCGGGTCGAGACCCTTCTTCAGATTGAGAGTCAGGGGAGGGGGAGATGCAGAGATAAGGAAGTGTCAGGTATTAGAACATACATCAAAGGGGTGGAGATCAAGGAAAATGTTGAATAGACCACTGTTAACTAGGAGAAGGTGACAACAAAGTAAACATAAAATGTAATCAGGGACAGTCAGACTGGCTGGAAAACTGGGAAGGTGGAGGGATGAGGAGAAAGGGAAGGCAAGGGTTACTTGAAGTTAGAGAACTCAATGTTCATACCGCTGGGGTGTAAGCTGCCCAAGCGAAATATGAGGTGTTGTTCCTCCAATTTGCGCTGGGCCTCACTGACAATGGAGGCCCAGATGCTTGGCTTTCCATCCCACTGAGAACATGAAGATACTTCTCCTTACCAACCTGTCAATCCTACACATTCACCTCCTCCATCTCGGATAATGTTTGTATATCGAATAAAATGCTTTGGAATGATGGAGAAAATACAATTAATCTCAACCTTGTTTGTACCAAAGATAGACACAAAATACTGGAGTAATTCAGCAGGTCAAACATTTCTGGTGAAAATGCATAGGTGATGTTTCGGGCCCTGACCTGAATCGCCACCT
This sequence comes from Rhinoraja longicauda, assembly GCF_053455715.1. Classification (NCBI taxonomy): domain Eukaryota; kingdom Metazoa; phylum Chordata; class Chondrichthyes; order Rajiformes; family Arhynchobatidae; genus Rhinoraja; species Rhinoraja longicauda. The sequence goes on along the minus strand of NC_135966.1, from coordinate 42,930,571 downwards.
ACCCATTTTCTCCAGAGATGCTGTCGGACCCGCTGAGTTACTCTAGTGGTTTTTACACTTCTTGTGCAGAGAAAATCTTGCGTACTAATAAAAAATCCTTGGAAATTGCAGTCGCCCTGGCTGAGATATGTGAATTATCATTAGACACAGGTGATGTGACAGAATACTGGAAGTGGACAATCTTGTGCCTCTATTTAAGAAGAGCTACAGGGAAAAGCCTTGGAACTATAGATTGGTGAGCCTAACATCCGTAGTAGGCAGGTTACAGGAGAGTATTCTGAGGAATAAGAAATATATGCATTTGGATAGGGGCTGATTAGGGCTAAAGTTAGACACAAAAAACTGGAGTAACTCAGCGGGTCAGGCAGCATCTCTGGAGAAAAGGAATAGGTGACGTTTCGGGTCAAGACCCTTCAGACTGAGAGTCCGGGGAATGGGAAACGAGAGATATGGACGGTCATATAGAGAGACATAAGGTTTCAAAGGTCTTTTCTTGTCACTTGTACCAATTAAAGTACAGTGATATGTGAATTACCACACTGCCATACTAAAAAAGAAACAAGACCCACAACTACATAAAAGGTAACATAAACATCCACCATAGTGGATTCCCCACATTCCTCACTGTGATGGAAGGCAATAAAGTCTAATCTTCTTCCCTCATTTGTCTCCCGCGGGTGGGGCAGTCAAACCGTCCGTTGGGGCGATTGAAGCTCCCGTAGCCGGCGGTCGAAGCTCCCGCATTGAGCGGGTCGAAGCTCCCCCGACAGGGCGGTTGAAGCTCCTGCAGCTTGGAGTTTCCGATGTCGGTCTCTGACCAGAGACCACAAGCTCTGCGATGTTAGGTTCGAAGGGCCAAATGGCCTCCTCCTGCACCTATTTTCTATGTTTCTATTTTCTATGTTAAAGTCCGCAGGCACCTCAGAGATAGACCTCAGAGGTCGATACCTGGCAAAGGGATCGCGGGCTCCACGATGGTAAATCCGCAGGCACCCGCGGTGGAGCTCTCAAAATCATTCTCCAGCAAAGGCTGCCACTCCTCGATGTTAGGCCACAGTGCAGGTGGAGATATGATACGGGGAAAAATCGCATCTCTGTCGAGGTGAGAGATTAGAAAAAGTGTCCCCCAACAACCCCCCCCCCCCACTCCCCACATAATACAAGCTAAAACATTCATTTAACACATACTAAAAAAACAACGAAGAAGATAGGGACAGACTGTTGGCAAGGCAGCCTCTGCTGGCGCCACCCGGTGGATGATAGAACAAGTGAATGAAAGATATGCCAAAAATAACGATCATCAAGGAAAGGCGGACCCCACAATGGTCCATTGTTGGCTGTTGGCTAGGTGATCACAAGTTCTACAGACAGTGAAACTCAACAGGACGACAGTGCAACTAGTATGTTGACTAGGGTGGTGGAGGGACGGGGAGAGAAAGGGGGATGCAAGGGTTACTTGAGGTTAGATTAAGGCTAGTCAGCATGGGATTATAAAAGGGAGATTATGCATTGTGAATCTTATTGTGTTTTTTGAAGAAGTACCTAAAAGGTTGATGAGGGCAATGCCCTAGACGTTGCCTGTATGGATTTCAGCAAGGCATTTGATAAGGTTCCGCATGGTAGGCTGCACGGTAGGTTAGATCACATGGGATCCAGAGAGAGCTAGCCGACTATATAGTGAACTGGTTTCATGGAAGGAAGTAGAGGGTGATGGTGGAAGGATGTTTTTCAGACTGGAGGACTGAAACGAGAGGTGTGTCTCAAGAATCGGTGTTGGACCCTTTGTTGTTTGTGGTTTATATCAACGATTTGGAGGAGAACGTAGAAGGCATGATTAGTAAGTTTGCAGCTGACACTAAAGTGGTTGGTATCATAGATAGCATTGATGGTTATCATAAATCACAGCTGAATCAGTTGGGCAAGTGGGCTGAGAAATGATTAATGGAATGGAATGTAGATAAGTGCGAGTTGGTGCATTTTGGGAAGTCAAACCAGGGTGGGTCCTTCACAGTGAACGGTAGAGCTCTGGGGAGTGTTGTAGAGAAGAGGGATCTAGGAGTACGGGGGCATAGATCCTTGAAAGTGGTGTCACAGGTAGATCGGATGTTCAAGACGGCCTTTGGCTCAATAGCCTTCATCAGTCAGGGTGCTGAGTATGGAAGTTGGAATGTTATGTTACAATAGTACAGGACATTGGTGAAGCTGCATTGTGTAGGAAGGAACCGCAGATGCTGGTTTAATCCGAAGATAGACACTAAAAGCTGGAGTAACAGTGGGCAGGCAGCATCTGTGGAGAGAAGGAATGGGTGACGTTTTGGGTAAAGGCCCTTCTTCAGACTGGGGAAAGGTCTGAAGAATGGTCACAACTCGAGAAGTCACGCATTCCTTCTCTCCAGAGATGCTGCCTGTTCCGCTGAGTTACACCAGCTTTTTGTGTCTATCTTTGGAGTATTGTGTTCAGTTCTAGACTCCAACCTCCCTGTGATCCCCTCTGAACCTTCCACCTCTCATCATGAACTTGTGCCCTCTTGTGTAGACCCTCACACCATGGAAAATCGACGTTTACTATCTAAACATAGCACAAAAAGTAAGGAAATTTGTGTTTGGTAGATTATTTCTTTGTTGTAACAATGCTTCTTGGCAATAAATCTTATACCGTTGGAAAGCCTGTTTATTTCCCTTTTAAATGGTGCCACATTTGTAAGGAACATGCATTTGTGGGATGAGCAGCAGAGCTGAGTATATGGGTTGCGCCCATGAAAAATCTGCCAAACCTTCTCTGCCAATGCCAAACAGCTTATTCTGCCATTGACTCTTGTTCGGTGTTGTTTGGTGGATTGGATGATTGAAGTCTGAAGAAACAAGACATATTGGCAATTTAACAATTTATTCATTTAATAAATAGGAGCCACAGTAGCGTGTGGAAGAACCATACACAGCCATAACAGCCTGGCACCTCCTCCTCATGCTGGTCACCAGCCTGGTCACACACTGTTGTGGGATGGCATCCCATTCTTGTCAGCACCTGGGGGTACCAGAAGCTCAAAACAAGAGTCAATAGCAACAGCAGAATAAGCTGTTTGGCATTGGCAGAGAAGATTTGGCAAATTTTTCATGGGCGCAACCCATATACTCAGCTCTGCTGCTCATCCCACAAATGCATGTTCCTTACAAATGTGGCACCATTTAAAAGGGAAATAAACAGGCTTTCCAACGGTATAAGATTTATTGCCAAGAAGCATTGTTACAACAAAGAAATAATCTACCAAACACAAATTTCCTTACTTTTTGTGCTATGTTTATCTTATCTAACACCTTCATAATTGTACACCCTTGTGCTGTGGTCACTCCTCAGCTCCCTTCGCTTCAGGAATATGAATTCAATCTTTCCCTGCAGCGAAATGCTCCACCCAGGCAACACCCTGGACTGGTGAATCTCCTCCACTCCCTCTCTAGTGCAATCATACCCTTCCTGTAGTGTGGCAACTAGAACTGGCCACAAAAATCCAGGTGTAGCCTAACTAGTGATTTATAAAACTGGAACATAACAACCCAGTTCTTATTTTATATGTTACACCTAAAGAACGCAAACATGCCATATGTGCATATTGTACCTTTCCCAATCACATCCAAGTTGTTAAATGTATATCATAAACTCCGATGGACCCAGCACCAATCTCTGTGGTACAGCACTTCTCACAGGTATTTCCAATCAGAAAAGCAGCTTTCCCCACATCACCTGCTTCCGATCATCAAGCCAATCGGGATTTCATTTGCCAACCTGTGCACGATCAAATGGGTTCTAACCTTTTGTACCACCCGACCAACATCAGAAAATCATAGAAATTAGCCCTTTGGCTCATTACGCCATGCTAACTGTTTTGCCCATCTACAATAACGCAATTTGCCCACATTAGATCTGTGTTCTTCCATGCCTTGCCTATTCTAGCACCTGTCTGAATATACCTTAAACGCAGTTTAGTTCAGAGATACAGAGGCCCACCAAAGCTACATCTACCAGCGATCACCTGCACACCAGTTCTATCCAACACACGAGGGACAATTTACAGAAGCCAATTAACCTACAAATCTGTACATCATTTGGAATGCAGGAGCACCTGGAGAAAACCCACGAGGTCACATAGAGATCGTATAAACTCCATAGAGATGGCACCCATAGTCGGGATCAAACCCGGGTCTCTGCGCCGTTAGCTGTAGCTCTACCACTGTGCCACTCTGCTGCCCTGTGCGTCACTACATCACCCTACTGTGCCACCCTGTGATTGCCTCTGATTCCATTAGCACTCCTGGCAGATGGTGGAATCTAATGAGGAACCATGTCAAAAGCCTTACTGAAGATGCTGCTATCCTTTCTGAATATTTCAACAACAAGGTGATCATCCCTTTCTTGTTCCTCAGCTTCACCCACTGCCGTGACCTCCTCCTTAATCAATAATGCAACCCCCCCTCATTTACCCCCACCCCTGTCTCTCCTGCAGCTCCTACACCCTGGAACATTGAGCTGCCAGTCCTGCCCCTCCCTTAATCAGGTTTCAGTAATGACTACAACATCCCAGTCGCACGTACCTATCTATCCATGACCTAAGCTCATCTGCCTTACCCCGCAGGCCCCTTACATTAAAATACGTGCAATTTAAACCTCGCTCTCGGCCTTTCTTCTGCCTATTCTATCCTCTAAACATTCTCTCGTCACCCTCCAAACCAACTACTCACCTCTCACCTGCCTATTTCCTGTATGATATCCCATCCCACTGCCAATCTAGTTTAAACCCACCCGTGTAGCACTAGCGAACCCACCTGCCAGGATGTTGCCCCCCCCCCCCAGTTAGAGTGCAACCCATCCTTCTTGCACAGGTCACCCCTGCCCCGGAAGAGATCTCAAAAATCAAAATTCCTGCCCCTTGCACCGACTCGTCAACCACACATTCATCTCCTCTATCTTCCTGTTCTTGGCCTCACTAGCACGTGGCACTGGAAGCAATCCCGAGATCACTGGAAGTCCTGCTTTTTAGCCTACGTTACCTAACTCTCTAGACTGATATTGCTTCCTTTTCCTGCTTATATCATTTGTAGCAACATGCACAATAATCTCCGCTGCTCGTCCTCTCTTTTGAGAATGTCATGCAGCTTCTCCGAGACGTCTTGGACACTGGCTTCAGGGAGGCAGCACACTATCTTGGAGTCTTAACTGCTGCCGCAGAATCTCCTGTCTACATCCCTAACTCTGGAGTCGCCCACCACTGTGGCTCTGTCTGCCGTTGTCCTTCCCTGCTGAGCCTCAGAGCCAGGGTTGGTGTCACAGCCCTGCCTGCCACTGCTACTCAACTTTGAAGTGTCCTCCTCCCCGGCAGCACCCTCAAGAGGGTGCACCTGCTTTGAGCCGCTGAGATCACCTGCACTCCACGTTTAATTCCCTTCCTCGTGGTCAAGTCAAGTCAAGTCAATTTTATTTGTATAGCTCATTTAAAAACAACCCACGTTGACCAAAGTGCTGTACATCTGTTTAGGTACTAAGGAAAAAATGAAAACATACAGTAGCACACAAACATATCAGCACATACAAAACAGTTCACAGCGCCGCCTCAATGGGCCTCAAACGCTAGGGAGTAGAAATAGGTTTTGAGCCTGGACTTAAAGGAGTCGATGGAGGGGGCAGTTCTGATGGGGAGAGGGATGCTGTTCCACAGTCTAGGAGCTGCAACCGCAAAAGCGCGGTCACCCCTGAGCTTAAGCCTAAACCGCGGGATAGTGAGTAGCCCCAAGTCGGCCGACCTGAGGGACCTGGAGTTAGAGAGGGGGGTTAGAAGATTTTTGATGTAGGGGGGGAATGTCCATTTAGGGCTTTATAAGTGAATAGGAGGAGCTTGAAGTTGATTCTGTACCGTACAGGGAGCCAGTGGAGAGAGGCCAGAATCGGCGTGATGTGGTCCCTTTTTCGGGTACCCGTCAGGAGTCACGCTGCGGCGTTTTGGACCAGTTGCAGGCGGGGCAGGGATGATTGGCTGATCCCAGTGTATAGGGAGTTGCAGTAGTCTAGGCGGGAGGAAATGAAAGCGCGAATGAAAGTGTCGTCGAATTGGAGGAAAGGTTTGATTTTAGCTATGGTACGAAGTTGGAAGAAGCTGGCTTTTACCACAGCGTCACCCACCTTCTCTCTTCCTGGACCTTCGGTGTGACAACCTCGCAAAAGGTCCTGTCCAAGAAGCTCTTATTTTCCCTGCATGGTCCCCACCCAGGTCATCCAGCTGCTGCTCCAGTTCCTTAACGTGGTCTTCAAGGAGCTGCACCTGGACACACCTCCCACTGGTGCAGTCATCGGGGTTACCAGCAGTTTCCCCGACTTCCCACATCCTGCAGGAGGAGCATTGTACCACCATACCTGTACCTGCCATCATCTCCACAACTAAACCAATAATAAAAGTATGAGACTCACATAAAAGAGCAGAATGAACCTTCTCCCCTATCCGCTTCTGAGATAACTTCCTTGCTCCACGCTGCCGCTGCTGCCCTGACCTCCGCTTCCAATTTTGTGCCACTGAAATTGTTTTTCTCCTGTGCATTGCTTGCAATAATTCCAAGAGATTAGCCTTCTGTTCCTGAAGCCTCATTGCCCATTCCTCATTGATTGACAATGAGTCCAGCTTCATGCTTTGCACCCTCCTCCCTTGACCGCTCACCAATGATCTGTGCTTTTAAACATAATGTGGTGTAGACCGGCAGTGGGTTTTGAGGTTTATTTTGTGGCTTCCCGAGCAAAAGGAAAGGCTTGAAGCTTCAACTGACTGCAGCCCTGCATGCTTGATGTCCCAGAAATAGTGGAAGGGCATGTTTTGGTGAAGATGTTGGCTGTGAAAGGCAGATTACTTTCAATTCAAGGAGATGCCAGCAATTCATTGGCTGTCGTTCTCTGTTATTGACCTGACACAGTGATTTGCAACCCTCCATCCTCAGTACTACTCCCGCAGCATGGCGCTCCCTCCTCACCGCCCCTCACCAAACCCTGCCGTGGTAATATCATGCCTATTGTGAGAACGGAAAGTGAGCATTCAATGGGGAATTAAGCTGGTTCCTGGACTCTGAACACAAAACATAATGGGAATTAGCCTGTGAACTCTATAATGAGTGATTAAACACAGCAACAATATTGTTAACCTTATCGCTGTTCATAAGAAATAGTCTCCAGATAATTAACTTAAAGCAGGAGGAGGCCATTCAGCATTCAAGCTGCCCCTCAGGTTCCTATTAAATCTCCCCCCCCCCCCTCACCTAAAACCTATGCCCTCCGGTTCTTGATTCACCAAATCTGGGTAAAAGACTCTGTGCATTTACACTATTCCCATCATGATCATCTACACCTCTATACAGTCATAAAGTCATAGAGTCGTCGAGTGATACAGTGTGGAAACAGGCCCTTCGACCCAACTGGGCAACAATGTCCCAGCTGCACCAGTCCCACCTGCCTGTGCTTGGTCCATATTTCTCCAAACCTGTCCTGTCCATGTACCTGTCTAACTGTTTCTTAAACGATGGGACAGTCCCTGCCTCAACTACCTCCTCTGGCAGCTTGTTCCATACACCCACCATCCATTGTGTGAAAAAGTTACCCCTCGGATTCCTATTAAATCTTTTCCCCTTCACTTTGAACCTATGTCCTCTGGTCCTCGATTCCCCTCTGGCGAAGAGACTCTGTGCATCTGCCTGATCTATTCCTCTCATGAATGGACCTCTAAGATCAACCCACATGCTTCTGCACTCCAAGGAATAAAGCCAAGCCTGTTCAACCTCTCCCTTTAGCTCAGGCTCTTGAGTCCTTGCAACATCCTGGTAAGTTTTCTCTGCACCCTTTCCAGCTGAACAACATCTTTCCTATAACAGAGTGACCAAAACTGAACACAATAAATGCAAAACAAAGAATTTCATTGTAACATATCACATGTGATAATAAAGTATCATTTATTCATTTATTCATTCATTCATTCATTCATTCATTCATTCATTCCAATGCCTTGTGGAACTGTAACGTAACATCCCAAATTCCATACTCTGGCTAATGAAGACCAAAAGCCTTCTTGATCACCCTGTCCACCCATGACGTCACTTTCATGGATCTATGTACCTGCACACATGCATCCCGCTGCTCTGCAACACTCCCCAGAGCCCTGCATTTCACTGTAAAGGACCTGCCCTATTTTGATTTCCCAAAATGAAACACCTCGCACTTATCTGCATTCAATTCCAATAACCATATCTCAGCGCATCTGCCCAATTGATTAAGATCCTGCTGCCATCTTCGTTATCTCCAGTGCCACCCACTTTCATGTCATCTGCAAACTTACTAATCATGCCTTCTACATTATCATCCAAATTGTTGATATAAACCCCCAAAACCAATGGGTCTAGCACCAATCCCTGAGGCACGCCACAAGTCACAGGCCAACAGTCTGAAAAACAACCTTTCATCATCACCCTAATAGACCCAACAATGATGAAGGTCTAGTGATATATTTCCCAGTTAGGATATTGTGGGAATTGGAGGGGAACTTTGAGGTTCTGATATCCCCTCTCTCCAATTATTATCCTTCTTGGTGCTAGAGGTCTTAGGTTTGAGAAACAAATAATATTCAGAACATAGACACAAAATGCTGCAGGAACTCAGCAGGACAGGCAACATCTGTGGAGAGAAACATAGAAACATAGAAAATAGGTGCAGGAGTAGGCCTTTAGGCCCTTCGAGCCTGCACCGCCATTCAATATGATCATGGCTGATCATCCAACTCAGTATCCTGTACCTGCCTTCTCTCCATACCCCCTGATCCCTTTAGCCACAAGGGCCACATCTAACTCCCTCTCAAATATAGCCAATGAACTGGCCTCAACTACCTTCTGTGGCAGAGAATTCCACAGATTCACCACTCTCTGTGTGAAAAAAAACGTTCTCATCTCGGTCCTAAAAGACTTCCCCCTTATCCTTAAACTGTGACCCGTTGTTCTGGACTTCCCCAACATCGGGAACAATCTTCCTGCATCTAGCCTGTCCAACCCCTTAAGAATTTTGAAAGTTTCTATAAGATCCCCCCTCAATCTTCTAAATTCCAGCGAGTACAAGCTGAGTCTATCCAGTCTTTCTTCACATGAAAGTCCTGCCATTCCAGGAATCAATCTGGTGAACCTTCTCTGTACTCCCTCTATGGAAAGAATGTCTTTCCTCAGTTTAGGAGACCACAACTGTAGGCAATATTCCAGGTGTGGTCTCACCAATGCCCTGTACAACTGCAGCAGAACCTTCCTGCTCCTATACTCAAATCCCCTCGCTATGAATTCCAACATACCATTCGCTTTCTTCACTGCCTGCTGCACCTGCATGCCTACTTTCAATGACTGGTGTACCACGACACCCAGGTCTCGCTGCATCTCCCCTTTTCCTAATCGGCCACCATTCAGTCTGCTTTCCTGTTCTGGCCACCAAAGTGGATAACCTACAATATTATCCACATTATACTGCATCCGCCATGCATTTGCCCACTCACCTAACCTATCCAAGTCACGTTGCAGCCTCCTAGCATCCTCCTCACAGCTAACACTGCCCCCCAGCTTCGTGTCATCCGCAAACTTGGAGATGTTGCATTCAATTCCCTCGTCCAAATCATTAATATATATTGTAAATAGCTGGGGTCCCAGCACTGAGCCTTGCGGTACCCCACTAGTCACTGCCTGCCATTCTGAAAAGGACCCGTTTATTCCTACTCTTTGCTTCCTGTCTGCCAGCCAGTTCTCTATCCACATCAATACTGAACCCACAATACCGTGTGCTTTAGGTTTGCATACTAATCTCTTATGTGGGACCTTGTCGAAAGCCTTCTGGAAGTCCAGATATAACACATCCACTGAAATTACTCACCCATGCTACGCAGACAGCAACGCTCAAACCCGTTCCGATAAAGGATCTATGACCAAAAATGTTAATTGATTTCTCTTTCCACAGATAAGACACAAAATAATGGAGTAACTCAGCAGGACAGACAGCATAGAAGGAATGGGTGACGTTTCAGACTTCTTCAGAAGAAGGGTCTCGATCCGAAACATCACCCATTCCTTCTATCCAGAGATGCTGTCTGTCCTGCTGAGTTACTCCAGCATTTTGTGTCTATCTGTGGAAAGAGAAGTCAATTAACATTTTTGGTCATAGATCCTTTATCAGAATGGGTTTGAGCGTTGCTGTCTGCGTCGCGTGGGTGAGTAATTTCAGTATATTTGGTATATGGCACACAATGTATTCTGTGTGCACTGGTGGTGAAGAGAGTGAATGTTTAGGGTGGTGGATTGGGTGTCTTTCAAGTGGGCTGCTTTTTGTTGGATGATGTGGAGCATCTTGAGATTTTTGGTGCTACATCCATCCAGGCAAGTGGAGAATGTTTCATCAGTTATCTGTAAATGATGGAAGGGTCTTAGGCTGTTAGGTGGCTGTCACTCATTTCAGGATACACGACCTCTGACCTGCTGTTGTAGCCACCACTTCTGAAGATATAATGGAGATAAGGCCGTTGATGAAGCAACTGAAGATAGTTGGGCCCAGGAAAATATTCCACGCAGATTCTGCCGCAAAGTTCTGCGACCGGGATGAGTGAACTCCAGTGACCACAGCCATCTTCCCTTGTGTGTGAAGTGCGGCATGGTGGCACAGCGGTGGACCTCACAGCGCCAGAGAACGGGTTCAATCCTGACTACGGATGCTGTCTGTAGGGTGTTTGCACGGTCTCCCTGTGACTGCGTGGGTTTTATTCAAGTGCTCCATTAGTAGGTTTATTGGCTTCCGCAAATTGTAAATTGTGCCTAGTGTGTGTAGGATAGTGTTAGTGCACGGGGATCGTTGGTCAGCGTGGACTCGGTGGGCCAAAGGGCCTGTTTCCGCGCTGTATCTCCAAACTAAATGCCTCCAATCACTGCGGTGTTTCCCCTTGATGCTTGTTGACATCTGTTTCACCAACATTCACCAATATTTCGGGCGGCACGGTGGCGCAGCGGTAGAGTTGCTGCCTTACAGCGAATGCATCACCGGAGACCCGGGTTCGATCCTGACTACGGGCGCCGTCTGTACAGAGTTTGTACGTTCTCCCCGTGACATGCGTGTGTTTTCTCCGAGATCTTCGGTTTCCTCCCACACTCCAAAGACGTACAGATTTGTAGGTTAATTGGCTTGGTCAATATTTAAAAAAATTATCCCTAATGGGTGTAGGATAGTGTTAATGTGTGGGGATCGCTGGTCTGTGCGGACCCGGTGGGCCAAGGGCCTGTTTCCGTGCTGTATCTCTAAACTAAACTAAACTAAACATTGAAAGATTTTGATTGTGCTTTGACAGCCACTGTCAAATCCTGTCTTAATATTACAGGTAAATATTCAAACCAAACCTGAGTTTAGTTTAGAGATATAGCATGGAAACAGACCCTTTGGCCCACTGAGTCCATGCCGACCATCAATAACCTGTTCACACTAGTTCTCTGTTATTCCACGTGCACATTCGCTCTCTTTGCACTAATACACACGAGGGGTCATTCACAGAAGCCAATTAACCTACAAATCCACATGCCTATGAGGTGTGGGAGGAAACCAGAGTACACAGAGGAAACCTCACAGAGAAAACATGCAAACTCCACACAGACAGCACCTGATGTCAGGGATGAACCCAGGTCTCTGGCGGTGTTTGGTTTTTGATCCTTGTTTAGACCGTGGCTGTATGGAGACCTGGAGCTGAGTGGTCCTGACTAAACCTACACTGACTGGGCAGCAGCGAGCAGATTATTGGTGAGAAGTGCCACTTAATCACAATGTTGACAAAACTCCCATCACATTAGCAATGATTAATAGGACATTAACTAACTGGGTTTGATTTGTTTTCAATTCTGTGAATATGACATACCTGGGCACTTTTCCACAGTGTTAACCGAAAGCTAGTGTTGTAACTGTAATGATAAGGCATGACAAGGGTTGCAGCTAGCTGTCTGGTCCTTTAGTTTTCATCATGGTTGTATGAGTGCAAATTACCAGAGGAGAGAGTAGCCTGCCTCATTTGCTTAGGAAATATGAATGGATTAAATATCATGTAATCAGCAGTGCAGGCACGGTGGCCTAGCGGTAGAGCTTCTGTTTTACAGCGCCAGAGACCCGGGTTCGATCCTAAATACGGTTGCTGCCTGCATAGAGTTTGCACGTTCTCCCCGTGACCTGTGTGGGTTTTCTCCAACATCTTCGGTTTCCTCCCACACGTCAAAGACGTACAGGTTTGTAGGTTAATTGACTTGGTATAAATGTAAATTCTCCCTAATGTGTGTAGGGTAGTGTTAATGTGCAGGGATGGCTGGTCGGTACGGACTTGGTGGGCCGAACGGCCTGTTTCCACGCTGTATCTCTAAACTAAACTAAACTAAAATCAGTGAACATTACCACTTCTTTATGAATGACAGAAGGAAACATAGAACATAGAAAATAGATGCAGGAGGAGGCCATTTTGCCCTTCGAGCCAGCACCGCCATTCATTGTGATCATGGCTGATCATCTACAGTCAGTAACCTGTGCCTGCCTTCTCCCCTTATCCCTTGATTCCACTAGCCCCTAGAGCTCTATCTAACTCTCTTTTAAATTCATCCAGTGAATTGGCCTCCACTGCCTTATGTGGCAGAGAATTCCACAAATTCACAAGTCTCTTGGTGAAAAGGTTTCTTCTCACCTCAGTTTTAAATGGCCTCCCCTTTATTCTTAGACTGTGTCCCCTGGTTCTGGACTCCCCCAACATTGGGAACAATTTTCCTGCGTCTAGCTTGTCTAGTCCTTTTATGTTTTTATATGTCTCTATAAGATACCCTCTCTTCCTTCTAAACTCCAGTGAATACAAGCCTAGTCTTTCCAATCTTTCCTCATATGACAGTCCCTCCATCCCAGGGTTTAACCTCGTGAACCTACGCTGCACCACCTCAATAGCAAGGACGTCCTTCCTCAAATTAGGAGACCAAAACTGCACACAACACTCCAGATGTGGTCTTACCAAGGCCCTATACAACTGCAGAAGGACTTCTTTGCTCCTATACTCAAATCCTCTTGTTATGAAGGCATGGCATCCATTTGGTCTGACATCTCAGGGGCATCAGCCCCAAGGCCTCCCTGCTCCCCTTCCTCCCTCGCCATCCTCACACTTTCTTCGCCCCCTCCACGTTGCCATTATGTCCTCATCTTTCCCTTTTTCCTATTTACCCTTCCCCATCCCTTCCCTTACCTTCCCTCCTTGACCTCCCCCTCATCCTTCCCCTCTCCTCCCTTCCCCATTCCACCTTCCACTCCCTCTTCTCCTTGTTCGTGACTATCCCTTTCCTTCCCTCCCCACTCTCCTCCACTCCCACTATTCCTGATCCCCTCCCCTTCTCTCTCCTCTCTCTTCTTCACTCCCTCTCTTACCTCCTCCCCTTCTTTTCTCTTCCTCCTCTCTCTTCTCATTCCACTCTCTCCTTGCCATCACCAACCCCCTTCCTATCCCTCTCCTCTCGTCCTCCTCACTCTCTCTCCTCCAGCCCTCCCTCCTCCCATCATTCTCCTCCTTTCTCTCTTTTCTCTCCCTCACTTTCCTCCCTCCCTCTCGTCCCCTTTGCTTCTCTTTCTCCTCCTCCCCTCCTTCAATCCTCTTCCTCTCTCCCTCCCCTCCCTCTCTCATCTCTCCCATGCCCCTCTCTCCTCCCATCATCCCTCTTTCTCCCCCCTCAGCCTCCCCCCCCCTCCTCCACCCCCCAGCCTAACCCAGCTTTCCTCACTTAATTCCTCTGTCTCCACATCTACTGTACATATCGGCCATGTTTGGCTGTTCAGTCTTTGAGCCGTTCTGTTACCTTTCCATATTCTATGTGAACGATGCTGCCCTATGCAACCTAATCCATAAGCTACGTGGCCAGCCTACAAAGGGTTGAAGAATAAACAAACACACAAGCAGACAAACATGTGAATGAGGAGCATGGGTAGGCCATTTCACCCCTTAGCCTGCCCAAACGCTGATCAACTCTGCATCCGGCCTACCTCCACTACCCTTCATCCTTTGCTTGTTATCGATCTACATTTGCCTAAGAAATATTCAAACCCTCTGCTTTCACAAGCCTTTGAAGAAAAGAGTTCAAAAGAATACCGATCCTCTGAGTAAAAAAAATGCCACATCTCTGTCTGAAATGGGCATCTCATTATTTAAATAGTGATACTTCAAAATACTTCCACACGAGGGAACATCATCTCCAAACACTTCCTGTCAAGACATCTCAGGATCTTACATATTTCAGTGGTCCTTTATTGTCACGTGTACCATTTAAGGTACAGTCAAATTTGATTGACCATACCAGAAAAAAGCAACAAGACACACAACTACATAAAAGTTAACATCAACATCCACCAGAGTGCCCCCCCCCCCCACATCCATCACTGCGATGGAAGGCAATAAAGTCTTATCTTCTTTCCTCCTTATTCTCTCGCGGACGGGGCAGTCAAACCATCCACAGTCGGGGCGATCGAAGTTCCCGCGTCGGGGTGAATGAAGCTCCCGTGATTGGGGCGGTTGAAACACCTGTGGCTTGGAGCTCCCAAAGTCGGTCCCTAAGCGAGCTCCACGATGTGAAGTCCGCAAGCTCCCAAAGCCGATCCCCAGCAAGAGACCACCAGCTCCTCGATGTTAGGCCGCAGTGTGGACAGATACGATACCGAACAAAATTGCATCTCCGTCGAGGAAAGAGATTTTTAAAAGTTTCCCCCAACCCCCATCCCACATAATAGAAAGCTAAAGATACACTAAAACATACATTAAACAACAGACTAAACACAACAAAGAAAGAAAAGGACGAGACAGACTGTTGGCGAGGCTGCCATCGTACGGTGCCATCCACTTTCCTTATTCTAAATTCTAGCAGAAAAAATGCCCAGTCAGTCAACCCCACAACAGAAGGGGGAGGAGTTGTACAGTTTGATAGCCACAGGGAAAAAGGATCTCCTGTGGCGTTTTGGGCTGCATCTTGGTGGAACCAGTCTGTTGCTGAAGGTGCTCCTCAGGTTGACCAATGTGTCATGGAGGGAGTGAGCTGTATTGTCCAGGATGCTCCACAGTTTGAGGAGCATCGTCGCCTCCAAGACCATCTCCAGTGAATCCAACTCCGCCCCCAGGACAGAGCTAGCCTTCACGATGAGTTTGTTAATCCTATTGCCATCCATGGCCTTCGCCCTGCTGCCCCAGCACACGACAGCGAAGAAGATGGCACTGGCCACCACTGATTGGTAGAAGATTTGCAGCATCTTACTGCAGACGTTGAAAGAGTGGAGCATCCTCAGAAAGTATAGAAGGCTCTGTCCCTTCTTATACAGGGCCTCAGTGTTCCTGGACCAGTCCAGTTTACTGCCCAGGTAAACTCAAAGGTACTTGTACTCCTTAGTAAACTGCACATCCACATCCTTGATGGAGACAGGGGTTTGGGGTGTTCGCCTCCTCGTAAAGTCCACCACTAACTCTTTAGGAGTAGAATTAAGCCATTCGGCCCATCATGTCTACTCCACCATTCAATCATGGCTGACACACCTTTCACTCTCAACCCCATTGTCCTGTCTTCTCCCTATAACCTTTGGCACCCTAACTAATGAAGACTTTGTAAATGCTTTAAAAATGCCCATTGACGGCCTCCACAGCTGTCTGTGGCAATAAATTTCATAGATTCACTAACGTCTGACTAAAGAAATTCTTCCTCATCTCCTTTCTAAAGGAACGTCTTTTTATTCTGAGGTTTTGGCCTCTGGTCCTAGACTCTC
The DNA here is from genome assembly GCF_053455715.1 of Rhinoraja longicauda. Lineage (NCBI taxonomy): Eukaryota > Metazoa > Chordata > Chondrichthyes > Rajiformes > Arhynchobatidae > Rhinoraja > Rhinoraja longicauda. Next base: position 42,914,736 of record NC_135966.1, on the reverse strand, counting down.
CCACTAGTGAAAACATCCTCTCCACATCCACTCCATCCAGTTCTTTCACTATTCGGCATGTTTCATTGAGGTCCCCCTTATCCTTCTATACTCCAGCGAGTACAGGCCCAGAGCCATCAAATGCACATCATATGATCCCTGAGATCATTCTCGTAAACTTCCTCTGGACCCTCTCCAACGCCAGCACATCTGTCCTCAGATATGGAGCCTAATACTGCTCACAATACTCCAAATGTGGTCTGGCCAGTGCCTTCTAAACCATCAGCATTACATCCTTATTTTTATATTTTAATCCTTTAGAAATAAATGCTAACATTACATTTGTCTTCCTTACTGCCGATTCAACATGCAAATTAACCTTTTGGGAATACTGCACCAGCACTCCCAAGTCCCTTTGCACCTCCAATTTCGGAATCCTCTCCCCATTTAGAAAATAGTCTGCGCCTTTATTCCCACTACCAATATTCATGACTGTACACTTTGCTACACTATATTCCATCTGCCACTTCTCAGTCCACTCACCCAACCTGTCCAAGTCCTTCTGCAGGCACCCTGCTTCCTCTACACTACCTGCCCCTCCACCTATCTTTGTATCATCTATAAACTTGGCCACAGAGCAATCAATTCCATCATCCAAATTATTGATATACAACGTGAAGAGCAGCGGCCCCAGTACCGAGTCCTGCCGAACTCAGCTAGTCAACCAGAAAAGGCCCCCCTTTATTGCCACTCTTTGCTTTCTGTCATTCAACCAACCTGCTACCCATGCTAGTATCTGCCCTCTCATACCATGGCCTCTTATCTTGTTTAGCATGGAAACAGTCCCATCAGTCCACTGAATCCATGCCGATCACCCAACGACCCATTTCTGCACTAACCTCACTTTATTCAATCCGCATTGCCATCCAACAACCCCAGATTCCACCACTCACCTACACATTGTGGTCGATTTACAATGGCCAGTTAATCAACCTTCGCGGACATCAGATTAACATTCAGCCGATGGACACCATCAGGCCCCAATGGAGTCTCTGTCCTTAGAACATGTACATGCCAGCTTGCAGGAGTATTCACAGACAGTTTTAACCTCTCCCTGTGCCAATCCTATAGAAAATCACTATCATTTCAGTGCCAAAAGAAAACCAGGTCACTGCCTTAATGACCCCTGCCCAGTTGCATTGACATCCATCAGTCAATGGCCACTGAGTGACAGATCCCTCCTCTCCTGGAGCTGCTGATGTACTCAGCAAATTTCTATTACTTTTATATTTTCACGGTTTTATCTCCCTTCAATCGGTCTGTGGAAGTTCGTTTTTAATTTGTTTCAGATTCATTACACAATAATGTTCTTTATTCAATACCTGACATTTAATCTGATTTGCTGGAAGATTGTTTTTTTTTTACAGCAGTGTTTTGTGCTGATATTGAATATGGTTGTTGGCAATAAGCTAGCAAGTAATCTGTTGCCAAGTTCACTTCACAGATTTGATGAGTTGATGAATGTGCTTTCTCTCGACCACAGAGTCATAAAAATCATAGAGTCATACAACACGGAAACAGGCCCTTCAGCCCAACCTGCCCTTGCTGAACTAAATCCCCTTTGCTGCTAAGCTCACCTGCTAACATTTTACTCATATTCCTCTAAACCTTTCCTATCCATGTAGCTGTCCAAATGTCTTTTAAATGTTATTATAATACCTGCCCATATATCAACCCACCCTCTGTGTGCAAAATTGGCCCCTCAGCTTCCCATTAAACCTCTCCCATCTCACCTTAAATCTAAAGTATGTCCTCTGGTTCTTCATTCCCCTCTCTGACTGTGCATTCACCCTATCTATGCCCCTCTTTATCTTGTATACCTCCATAAGATCACCCCTCAGCTGCCTGCGATCCAAGGAATAAAGTCCTACCCTGCCCTTCCTCTTCCTATAGCTCAGGCCCTCAAGGCATGGCAACATCATAAAACCTACAGTATTGAACAGGTCGATACTGGAGCGAGCCTTTCGCCCCACAATAATGTGCCGAACATGATTCATATGCCTATACTCCCTGCCATGCACCTACTTAAAACGCCACTGTTGTACCTGCCTCCACCACCACCCCTGGCAATTTGTTCCAGACCCCCACTACTCTCTGTGTAAAATACTTGTCCCGCACATCTCCATTAAAGTTTCCTCCTCTCACCTTATAGCTATGTCCTCTAGTGTTGGACATTTCCACCTTGGGAAAAAGATTCTGACTCTCTACCCCAATGATGGCTCTCATAATGTTATATACTTCTGTTAAGTCTCCCCTCAACCTCCGATATTCCAGAGAAAACAATCTGGATCAACAAGTCCGATCCACGGCGGCTCCACCTCACAACTTACAGGACTTGAAGGATCTGCTGCTAATGTTTTGGTGCCAGATACCACAAGACACCTTCAGGGGTCTTGTGGAGTCCATGCCTCAGTGGATCGGTGCGGTTTTGGCGGCACACGGAGGACCAACAGCATATTAGGCAGGTGGTTATAACGTTTTGGCTCATCGGTGTAGATCTGTTGTGCTGATGAAAGTAAGAATTTCATTGTTCTGTTTTGGGACATATGACAATCTTGACTCTTGATCAATAGCACCGCTGTAGAGATGGACGACAGCATCAAGTTCCTAGGCATTCATATCACCACCAATCTAACCTGGTCCCTTCACAATGAGGCGGTGATCAAGAATGCTCAACAGCGTAATTACTTTTTAAGCATCTGAGAAGATTTGGCACGTACAGATGCGCTATAGAAAGTACTCAGATGGTATGCACCTCAGGCTGTTATGGCAACAGCCCTGTCCTTGACTGCCTGAACACGAGGAAAGTGCACAGCCCAGTCCAGTCCATCAATGGCTTGCCACTTTCCTCCATTGGGTCCATCTTCATGGTGCTTTGCATCAGGAGGGCTGGAAGTTTCATCAAGGATGTCTGCCATCCAGTTCATTCCCATTTCTCTCTTATACCTAACAAGAAACAAGAGCTTGAAAGCTGAGACCCCCAGATCTAACAATAGCTATCAGACTCCTGGACCACTCATCTATCTCACACCAAAAAAGAGCACAAAGTGCTGGAATAACTCAGCGGATCAGGCAGCAACTCTGCAGAACTTGGGCAAATGACTTTTTGGGTCAGACCCGAAATGGCACCTATTCATGTTCTCCAAAGATGCAACCTGACCTGCTTAGTTATTGCAGCACCTTGTGTCTTTATTTGTAAACTAGCACCTGCCGTTCCCTGTGTCTCTATCTCTTTCACACCTCCTTCCTGGAGATGCTGCCATGTACTCTTACTCTTAACTCTACCTGGTTTGGTTATTCGGTCTTTAATTAGTTTTTGCTTTCTTTGGATTGCACTACAATATTGCACAATCCTGCTGATTTACAACATCTTCATTGGATTTATTGTTGTATTTATCATAACTGTATGGACACTGTTTACTCTGTGAACTTCATGTGAACAACGAATTTCTTTGCACCCATGTATACGTGACAATAAATTAATCTGAATCTGAACAACCTATTGGTATTGGTTTCTCATTGTCGTCAAGGTACAGTGAAAAACTTTGTTTTGGTTGCCATAGAGGCAAATTGGCGCATACATGACTATAATCAAACTACACACGAGTACAACAATAGTGCAAAAAGAGAAAGGAGACGGTGTGGAAAATATAGCATTACTGAGAAAATCTAGACCAGAAGAGTTCAAGGACCGCAATGAGCTAGATTGGGCCCACATGCTTAACTTATCTGTTCAACAGTCTGGTAATAGCAGGGAAGAAACTGTTCTTGAATATGGGAGTGTGTGCTTCAAGCTTTTGTATCTTATGCCTAATGGGAGAGGAGAGAATAAAGAATCTATTGATCCAATAAAGGTCCATTGATTGCCAAGGCTGTGTGAAGTCGATAGGGGAGGCTGGTTCGTGTGATGGACTGCTGGTCAGCAACTTTCTGCAGTTTCTTGTGGCCTTGAGCAGAGAAGTTGCCAAATAAGCTGTGGTGCATCCTGATTGAATGCTGTGTTTGTTTCTCAACAGCTTCCACATTGAGGAATCTGTCCGGGAATATGTCACTGTTTGGGACTGGTGTAACACTGCGTTACCTTCAAATGGAGCTTGATGGAGCCGTCTCATAATGATGAAAGTCTGCTCTGCCAGAGGCAGCCTGTCTGTGGAATCAGCTACTGATGAGTTCAAAGGGTTATCAAAATAGCACGTTACTGCCTGTTAGTGTTTTGGTTGGGGACTTTAAGGCTGGTGTTTTTCCAGGTGGGCAATCATAAAGTTGTTGGAAGAATGCGCAGCGTAGTGTTACAGCTGGAACAGCTGTTACCACACAGTGCCAGAAACCCAGGTATATCCTCACCCGTGGTGCTGTCTGCGTGTAGTTTGCACGTTCTCACTGTGGGTTTCCTCCGGGTGTTCTGGTTTCCTCCCACATCCCAAAGACATGTGAGTTTGTAAGTCGATTGACCTCTGTAAGTTGCCCTTAGTTTGCAGGAAGTGGATGTGGAAGTGGGATAATGTGCAAATGGTGTGAACGGGTGATCGAAAGATAGCTGGTGTGGACTGAAGGGGTTGTTTCTATGCTGCATCTGTAATACTAAAAACTAAAACAAGTACATAATGTCAAGTACATAAAATAACCAAAGTAATAAAACAACTGGAGGAAGTTTAGAGGAGAGTAAAAACACAAGAAGCAATAACCATTACCATAAAAACATTAAGAGCTCAGAGGGAGGATTTTGACTTTTATTGGGGTTTATGTTGTCACTTCTATTAATTCTTGTTTTACTAGTGGTGTGCTTTAAATAGCCAGCAGGGGAGGAGAAATGTATGAGCAGGACCAGCGGTATGAATATTGAATTTTCTAACTTCAAGTAACCCTTCCTTTCCCTCTCTCTCCATCCCTCCCCCATTCTAGTTCTCTGACAGGTTTCACTGTCCTGATTAATTTTACTGATTGTATGCTTTTTTCTCACCTTCCCCCCAGCTAACAATGAACCATTCTACATTTCCTTGATCAGCATCTGCTTTGATCTGTGGTTTTCACATCTTATCCTTCCAAATATCTCTAGCCTCCCTCTTCCTTGACTCTCAGTCTGAAGAAGGGTCTCGTCCCGAAACGTCACCCATTCCTTCTCTCCAGAGATGCTGCCTATCCCGCTGAGTTACTCCAACATTTTGTGTCTTTCAAAAATCTATGAGCTTGAATCTGTTCAGCACTCGTTCGGGCACTGGCTAAATTGTGTTTACATATTTCTTATCAATGTACCTGTCCAAATGCCTTTTGAATGCTGTCATTGTACCTGGCTCAAGTACCTCCTCTAGCAGCACATTCCATATACCCTCTGTGTGAAAAAGTTGCCCCTCGGGTTCTCTGTAGACTGAGTATTGTGCAATACCCTAGACTGGGTATTGTACAATGAGGAAGGATGAATGAGAAATCTTGTTGTGCAAAGCCCCTTGGGCAACAGTGACCATAATATGGTGGAATTCTGCATTAAGATGGAGTGACACAGTTCATTCAGAGACAAGAGTCCAGAAATTAAAGACAGGTAACTTTGATGGTATGAGATGGGAATTGGCTAGGATAGAGTGGCAAATGATACTTAAACGGTTGACGGTGGATATGCAATGGTAAAGATTTAAAGATTGCATGGATGAATTACAACAATTGTTCATCCCTGTCTGGAGTAAAAATAAAACAGGGAAGGCGGCTCAACCGTGGCTAACGAGGGAAATTAGGGATAGTGTCAAATCCAAGGAAGAGGCATATAAATTGGCCAGAGGAAGCAGCAAACTGAAGGACTGGGAGAAATTTATAATTCAACAAAGGAGGACAAAGGGGTTAATCAAGAGGGGGGAAAATAGAGTATGAATGAAAGCTTGCAGGGAATATAAAAACTTGACTGTAAAAGCCTATAGATATTTGGAGGAAAAGATTAGTGAAGACAAATGTAGGTTCCTTACAGTCAGAAACAGGTGAATATATAATGAAAAACAAGGAAATGGCAGATTGTTTGTGCCTTCACTAAGGAAGACACAAACAATCTCCCAGAAATACTAGGGGACCGAGGATCTAGTGGGAGGGAGGAACTGAAGGAAATACACATTAGTCAGGAAATGGTGTTAGGTAAACTGTTGGGACTGAAGGCAGATAAATACCCAGGGCCTGATGGCCTGCATCCCAGAGTACTCGAGGAGGTGGCCCTAGAAATCGTGGATGCATTGATGATCATTTTCCAATGTTCTATAGACTCTGGATCAGTTCCTGTGGACTGGAGGGTAGCCAATGTAACCCCACTTTTGAAGAATAGGAGGGAGAGAGAAAACAGAGAATTATAGACCAGTTAGCCTGACATCGGTAGTGGGGAAGATGCTGGAGTCGATTACTACAGATGTAATAGCAGCATATTTGGAAAGCGGTGACAGGATCAGTCAAAATCAGCATGGATTTAAGAAGGGGAAATCATGCTTAACTAATCTTCTGGAATTTTTTGAGGGTGTAACAAGTAGAATGGAAAAGGGAGAGCCAGTGGATGTGGTGTATCTGGACTTTCAAAAAGTATTTGACAAGGTCCTACACAAAAGATTAGTGTGCAAAATTAGGGCACATGGTATTGGGGGTAGGGTATTGACATGGATAGAGAACTGGTTGGCAGACAGGAAGCAAAGAGTAGGAATTAACAGGTCCTTTTCAGAATGGCAGGCAGTGACTAGTAGGCTGCAAGGCTTGGTGCTGGGGCCCCAATTATTTACAATATGTATTAACGATTTAGACAAGGAAATTAAATGTGACATCTCCATGTTTGCGGATGACACAAAGCTGGGTGGCATGCGAGCTGCGAGGAGGATGCTATGAGGCTGCAGGGTGACTTGGATATGTTGGGTGAGTGGGCAGATGCATGGCAGATGCAGTATAATGTGAATAAATGTGAGTTTATCCATTTTAGTGGCAAGAACAGGAAAGCAGATTATTATCTGAATTGAATTGAATTGAATTGAATAAATTTTAATAGCCAAGTATGTATACATAGAAGGAATTTGCCTTGGTGCTTTGCTCGCAAGGATAACAACACGATATACAGTAGACAATTGAGAATAAAAAAAATTAATTTAATCTTGTGAAGAATGAAATAAAATACCAGAGCAAAAGGAGGCTGCAGACTTTTGGTTGTTGAGAAGAGCTACTGCTCGTGGAAAAAAAAGCTGTTTTTATGTCTGGCTGTGGTGGCTTTGACAGTCCGGAGTCGCCTTCCAAAGAGAAGTGCTTCAAAGAGTTTGTGGCCAGGGTGAGAGGAGTCAGAGATGATCTTACCCGCTCATTTCCTGGTCCTTGCAGTGTACGGTTCGTCAATGGGGGGAAGGTTGCAGCCAACAACCTTCTCAGCTGATCGAACGATGCGCTGCAGCCTCCGGATGTTGTGCTTGGTGGCTGAGCCAAACCAGACCATGATGGAGAAGGTGAGGACAGACTCTATGATGGCAGTATAAAACTGGACCATCATTGCCTGTGGCAGATTGTGCCTTTGTGGGCCTTTTTGACTGTGGAGTCGATGGTGGCCTCCCATTTAAGGTCCCTAGAGATGATGGTTCCAAGGAACCTAAATGACTCCACAGATGTGACTGTGGTGTTGTTGATGGTGAGTGGGGGGAGGGGAGGGGGAGCTCTCCCAATGTCTACAATCAATTCCACTGTCTTAAGACCATTGAGCTCCAGGTTGTAGCGATGCCACCAGGACGCCAGCCATGTCATTTCCTGTCTGTAGGCAGATTCCTCCCCATCCTGGATCAATCCAATCAGGGGTGTGTCATCCTTAAAGTTGAGAAGCTTGACAGAGGAGTCTGTGGAGGTGCAGTCATTGGTGTAGAGAGAGTAAAGGAGAGGGGAGAGTACGCAGCCTTGCGGTGATCCTGTGCTGAGGGTCAGCTGGTCCGAGATGTGCTTTCCCAGCCTCACATGCTGCTTCCTGTCTGTCAGGAAGTTGGTGATCCACTGACAGAGGGGTTCAGGCACAGTCAACTGGGAGAGTTTGGAGTGTAATAGCTCTGGCACAATGGTGTTGAATGCAGAGCTAAAATCCACAAACAGAATCCTTGCATAGGTCCCCTGGTGCTGGAGGATGATGTGCAGGCCTAGGTTGACTGCATCATCCACTGATCTATTTTCCCGGTATGCAAACTGCAGGGGGCCAGCAGGGGGTGTGTGATGTTTTTCAGGTGAGCCAGCACGTCTTTCAAGGGTGTTCATGTTTACAGAGGTCAGTGCAACAGGCCTGTGGTCATTAAGACCAGCAACACTTGGTCTTGGAATTAGGATTAGGGAAAGGGGCGATGCAACAAGACTTGGGTGTCCTTGCACTTCAGTCACTGAAAGTAAGCATGCAGGTACAGCAGACAGTGAAGAAAGCTAATGGCGTGTTGGCCTTCATAGCGAGAGGATTTGAGCATAGGAGCAAGGCGGTCCTTCTGCAGTTGTATAGGGCACTGATGAGACCACACCTGGAGTATTGTGTGCAGTTTTGTTCTCCTAATTTGAGGTAGGACATTCTTGCTATTGATGGAGTGCAGCGTAGGTTCACCAGGTTAATTCCCGGAATGTCGGCACTAATATATGATGAAAAAATGGATTGACTGGGCTTATATTCACTGGAATTTAGAAGGATGAAAGGGGATCTTATAGAAACATATAAAATTCTTAAGGGATTGGACAGGCTAGATGCAGGAAAAATGTTCCCGATGTTGGGAGGGTCACAGTGTAAGAATAAGGGGTAGGCCATTTAGGACTGAGATGAGGAAAACAAATTTCACCCAGTGAGTTGTGAATCTGTGGAATTCTCTGCCACAGAAAGCAGTGGAGGCCAATTCACTGGATGTTTTCAAGAGAGAGTTAGATTTAGCTCTTAGGTCTAACGGAATCAATGGATAAGGGGAGAAAGCAGGAACGGGGTACTGATTTTGGATGAGCAGCCATGATCATATTGAAAGGCGTGCTGGCTCGAAGGGCCAAATGGCCTACTCCTGCACCTATTTTCTATCTTTCTATATATATGTATAAGATATAAGATAAAAGATATATATGAGAATGTACAAGGCATAATTAGCATGTTTACTGATGATGCGGAAGTGGGTGGCATTGTAGACAGTGAAGCTGGTTATTAAAAATTGCAGCAGGATCTTGAAAGATGAAAGATTTAGTCGGAGCCTGAGGCAAGGGAGGAGAGATTGTGGGAACCTGGACAAAGATCTTTGTGTTTTTTCCGGCCACAGGTGCGTATTTTTACACAAAGTGTGTTGTGGATATATGGAACAAGCTGGCAGAGGAGGCAAGTTGTATTACACATTTAAAAGGCAGTTGGACAGGATAGGATAGGTTTAGAAGGAGATGGGCCAAGCTCAGGCAGGTGGCACTAGTATAGATGGGGCAGTTTGGTTGGCGTGGGCAAGTTGGGCTGAAGGGCTTCTTTCCACTCTGCATGACTCTAAAATGAAGATCTCATGCCTTCATGTCTTCTGTCCAGTGGTCTTGACATTGGCCATCATCAAGTGCTTTGAGGCTGGTTATAGCACACAATACCTGTAGCCTAAGTGTGGCACAGTGGCACAGCAGTAGATTTGCTGCCTTACAGCACCAGAGACCCTGGTTTGATCCTATGGGTGCTGTCTGTCCTATGGGAGTTTGTACATTCTCCCTGTGACCGCGTGGGTTTTTCTCTGGGTGGTCTAGTTTCCTCCCACATTCCAAAGACGTGCAGGCTTATAGGTTAATTGTAACTTGTGTGTAGGATAATGCAAGTGTATGCGGTGATTGCTGGTTGGCGTGGACTCGGTGGGCCGAAGGACCTGTGTCCACGCTGAATCTCTAAAGTCTAAAGTCTATAGCCTACCAAGCAGCCTTGATCCACTGCAGTTCGCCTACTACCACAACAGGTCCATGGCTGATGCCATCTCCCTGGCCCTGCACCCATCCCTAGAAAACCTGGATTAGAAGGACACCTACGATAGACTACAGCTCTGCTTTCAATATCATTATCCCAACCAAACTCCCAAACACGGGGAACTTGGAGTCAGCACTCTCCTCTGCAACTGGATCTTCGATTTCCTGACCAACAGACCACAATCAGTGAAGATGGGGGACAAATCATCCTCTGTGATTATCCTCAATACTAGTGCCCTGCAAGGATGTGTTCTCAGCACCCTACACACTCTGGACTGTGCACCCAAATACCAACCCAACTCAATCTACAAGTGGGCCGGATATCAAATAATGATGAAACGGACTAGAAAAGGAGATTGAGAACCTTGTAACCAGGTGTACAGCGAACCTTTGCTCAGTCCACCTGGATGTAACTGATCTCCCGGTTGCCAGACACTTTCCCACACTGACCTTTCAGTCCGAGACCTCCTCCATTGTCAGAGTGAGGCCAAACGCAAATTGGAGGAACAGCATCTCATGTTTCGCTTGGGCAGCTTACAGCCCAGCGGTATGAATATTGATTTCTCTAACTTCAAGTAACCCTTACAACTCTCTCTCCATCTCTCCCCCACCCAAGTCGTACCAGCCTCAAAGTCGTCTTGTTGAGTCTCATTGCCGGTACTCGTTCTCACCGGCACACAGCTAACAATGGCTTGTTTCCTTTGTCATCGTTACTTTTTTGCATATCTTTCATTCATTTGTTTTATATCTACATCACCATCTATATCTCTCGTTTCCCTTTCCCCTGACTCTCAGTCTGAAGAAAGGTCTCAACCCGAAACGTCAACCCTTTACTCCAGACATACTGTCTGACCCACTGAGTTACTCCAGCTTTGTGTTTATCGTTGGTTTAAAACAGCATCTGCAGTTCCTTGCAACATATCTTGTAACCTGGTATTTATTCACAAAATGCTGGAGTAACTCAGCAGGTCAGTCAGCATCTCGGGAGAGAAGGAATGGGTGACGTTTCGGGTCAAGACCCTTCTTCAGACTTGTAACCTGGTGCCAGGACTGCAACCTCTCCCTTAATGTCAGCATGACAAAGGAGATTGTGATTGTGGTGTCTTGACCAGGTGATTGGGCTTGCGCTCCACCTGCAGTGTTGCTGAAGGCGTTGCACAGTCTTTGACAGTTTTTGACTGCCTCCATCGGGAGCCTAGAGGAGCTGTCCAGTCTGCAGTCAGCACTGCTGGCTCCATGATGCTGTGTGTACCCACATCCATACTGTGTGTACCCACATCCATACTGTGTGTAGCCACATCCATACTGTGTGTAGCCACATCCATACTGTGTGTAGCCACATCCATACTGTGTGTAGCCACATCCATACTGTGTGTAGCCACATCCATACTGTGTGTAGCCACATCCATACTGTGTGTACCCACATCCATACTGTGTGTACCCACATCCATAATACTATGTGTACCCACATCCATACAGTGTGTACCCACATCCATAATACTATGTGTACCCACATCCATACTGTGTGTACCCACATCCATGATACTGTGTGTACCCACGTCCATGATACTGTGTGTTCCCACATCCATGATACTGTGTGTACCCACATCCATGATACTGTTTGTATCCACATCCTTACTGTGTGTACCCACATCCATACTGTGTGTACCCACGTCCAAGATGCTGTTGAAGTCTCTGACCAGAATGACTGGTCAAGATACTGCCAGCAGCGGTGGGTGTTGCAGGACAGCCAGCCGCTCGCTCCACACAGGCAAGGATACACATTGATTAGCCAGTGCTGAGAGTTATGGTACATTATATTCACCACGAGGATGCTCCCCAATTACCTCCCTCCCTCCTTTGATCAAGAGCCTCCCCACAATGGGACCCCATGCTGGAGGTGGGACAGTCACTGCCCCCAACCATACTGACAGTCCATGGGCCATGATCATGAACATGAACATCACTGTCAGCTGTGGAGGTGTGATACACCACACACGTGTATAAATGCCACATCTGCTTTGACCTTGGCACACTCCTGCATGGTGTTCACACCTTGTACAATGCTTTTAAACTGTGCACACTTAGTGATGCCAATTTTATCTGCACTGTTGTCCTGGATTCATGGTTCACCAATGTACAGTTTATTGTGCAGGCACTGGCAGTGATGTCCCTCAGGACGAGGGGTCCCTTCTGGCCACACTGTGGGGAGATCACTACTTATTCCTCTCTATCCTTGGTCTCCAGAAGCTGGAGCACACTGGCCGCTGCACTGCACTGAGTCTTTAGCAAGTCAAGTCAAGTCAAGTCAATTTTATTTGTATAGCACATTTAAAAACAACCCACGTTGACCAAAGTGCTGTACATCTGTTTAGGTACTAAGGAAAAAAATGAAACATACAGTAGCACACAAACATAACAGCACATACAAAACAGTTCACAGCGCCTCCTCAATGGGCCTCAAACGCTAGGGACTAGAAATAGGTTTTGAGTCTGGACTTAAAGGAGTCGATGGAGGGGGCAGTTCTGATGGGGAGAGGGATGCTGTTCCACAGTCTAGGAGCTGCAACCGCAAAAGCGCAGTCACCCCTGAGCTTAAGCCTAGACCGCGGGATAGTGAGTAGCCTCAAGTCGGCCGACCTGAGGGACCTGGAGTTAGAGAGGTGGGTTAGAAGATTTTTGATGTGGGGGGGGGGGGGGGGGGGGGGGTGGGGGAATGTCCATTTAGGGCTTTATATGTGAATAGGAGGAGCTTGAAGTTGATTCTGTACCGTACAGGGAGCCAGTGGAGAGAGGCCAGAATCGGCGTGATGTGGTCCCTTTTACGGGTACCCATCAGGAGTCTTGCTGTGGCGTTTTGGACCAGTTGCAGGCGGGACAGGGATGATTGGCTGATCCCAGTGTATAGGGAGTTGCAGTAGTCTAGGCGGGAGGAAATGAAAGCGTGAATGATTTTTTCAGTGTCGTCGAATTGGAGGAAAGGTTTGATTTTAGCTATGGTACGAAGTTGGAAGAAGCTGGCTTTTACCACAGCGTTGACTTGCTTGTCAAACATTAATGCAGAGTCAAATATCACGCCGAGTTTTTTGACATGCGGTTTGACTAGGCAGGATAGGCTTCCAAGACTGCCTGTTATCGATTTGATGGAGTCGTGGGGGCCGAATAGGATGACCTCAGACTTGCTCTCGTTTAATTGGAGGAAGTTCTGTGCCATCCAACATTTTATGTCCTCAAGGCAGTGTAAGAGGCTGTTTAAATTTGACCATTAGCAGCTGATGTACACTGGCCGCTGCACTGCTCCCAGTCTCTGGGAGCTGGAGCACACTGGCCACTGCACCGCACTGAATCTCTAGGAGCTGAGGTACACTGGCCAATGTACTGCTCCCAGTCTCTGGGTGCTGGAGTACACTGGCCACTGCACTGCTCCCAGTTTCCAGGAGTACACTGGCCACTGTACTGCTCCCAGTCTCCCGTTGCTCTGGTGTGCTGGACACTTCACAGTTCTCGTTCTTCCGGCAGTTTTGTCCCCTCGCCTGTCAGTTGGCTGTTGATATCTACCCTCGATGCTGCATTTTTGCGATTCCTCTGCCTGTATTGTTGGCTTCTTGAGTTCGATTCATCCTCCGATGAGGTTGTGGTATCTGTCTGTGGCACGATTCACGATTCTTTCCTTGCCAGTGTCCATGTATTATTCAGCCCATTATCTTTTTGGTGGCATCTTCTGCGGGCTGGTTCCTCTCCACCACCCTGCCACTCTCGTTCTTGTACCCTCTTCTGACACCCTCTTTCATCGACTCTCCCTTTTGGGGAGTGGGCTGAGGGTTCATGATCGGAGATTGGTCGGGCTATCGGCACTGGTTCTGTGTGGCAGTCCTTGATCAGTGGCCTTCCTGCCTGTGGCTATTGCGGATGACTGTAATAGTAATCCGCAATGACGATTTGCGGATATAGTCATTGTGTGTTTGTTGCAGTTGTGACACACCCTGGGCTATGCTGTGTACACTATGTGCCCCTGGTTTCCTCCTATAGCAACACTGAGATGGGGGAATGGATGATGGCTCCTTTGTCATCCACCCTCAGCTTGATCATGACCTGGCCTTTGCTGGCTTCAGATCTCAAACTGATTCCTTAAGCCAACACAGCTTCCTGCCCTTCGACATAAAGGAAAGCTCATAAACGGCTGGCACATGTGAGTTAACATACATTCCTTCCTGGTATGAAGTGTGAAAGTGGCTGCATCTTCAGTGGAGACAACAGAGCTTCCTTCTCCTGGAAATCCTGGGGCATATATCCTTCACTTCCACTAGGACGTTCCTGATGAAGAGATCCATGGTGACAGGGTTCCCCTTGCTGACCTCTTTCACCTTCATCCTGACTGCATTCTGAATCCTTTGACCTCCTGAGAGACTCACAGCTGCAGCCATTCTAATGGAGCTGGTTATGGCCAAATATTTTGCTGGCAAGAGGTGTTTGATTGGATCCACGTCTGTGTTAGCAGATGAAGCTCTCATCTGGCTGTCACTTTTTCACGAAAAGCCTTTGTTGAATTTAGTTTATTGTCACGTGTACTGAGGTACGGTGAAAAGCTTTTGTTGCATGCCAACCAGTCAGCGGAAAGACAATACAGGATTACAACCAACCCATCCACAGTGCACAGATACATCATAAAGGGAATAACGTGAATAATGTTTAGTGCAAGATAAAGCCAGTAAAGTCCAATCAAAGATAGTCACCCATGAGGTAGATGGTAGTTCATGACCACTCTCCAGTTGTGGTAGGACCGTTCAGTTGCCTGATAACAACTGAGAAGATATTGTCCTTGAATCTGGAGGTGTGCTTTTTCACACTTCTATACCTTATACCTGATGGGAGAGGGGAGAAGAGGGAGTGGCCAGGGTGCGACTCGTCCTTGATTATGCTGCTGGCCTTGTCGAGGCAGCGTGAAGTGTAAATGGAGTCGATGGAAGGGAGATTGGTTTGTGTGATGATCTGGGCTGCTTCCACAATTCTCTACAATTTCTTGCGGTCTTGGATGGAGCTGTTCTCAAACTATGCTGTGATGCATCCTGATAAAATGCTTTGTGCGGCGCATCTGTAGAAGTTGGTGAGAGTTGTAGGGGACATGCAAACTTCCTATGCCTTCGAGGTAAGTAGAGGCGTTGTCTCCCATCTCCTCTCAGAGATGTATCCGTGGTCCTGGGAGACTTGTCTTTTACAGACAGGTATGATAACTCTATGTCAGTGGATGAGCTGAATGCCTTCATCAGTCACGGCACAGACTCAAGGTGCTGGAGTAACTCAGCGGGTCAGGCAGCATCTCTGGAGAGAAGCAATGGGTGACATTTCGGGTGGAGACCCTTCTTTAGACTGAAGAAGGCTCTTGACCCAAAACTTCACCCCTTCAGTCTGAAGGGTCTCGACCTGAAACGTCAGCCATTCATTGTCTCCAGAGATGCTGCCTGTCCCGCTGAGTTACTCGGCATTTGTGTCTATTTTTTTCATATTTTTCATATTTCAGATACAGCGCGGAAACAGGCCTTTTCGGCCCACCAAGTCCGCGCCGCCCAGCGATCCCCGCACATTAACACTATCCTACACACACTAGGGACAATTTTTACATTTACCCAGTCAATTAACCTACATACCTGTACGTCTATCTTCGGTGTAAACCAGCATCTGCAGTTCCTTCCTCCACACCAGTCCTGGCATGGCAGGGGTTGGGCTGTCATGTCAAATGGGACTAGATGATGCATTCACTCTGTTCCGCGTGGATGAGTTGGGCCAAAGGGACCGTTTGCCCTGTTTCCGAGAGTGGACAGGTATCGACCGACTGCAACTGCACTCAGTGTTTTACCTGCCTTCCCGCCTGAGTCTCAGCGCCGGCTGAATCAGCGGCAAGGTGGTTTGGGGGCCTGGAGAGAGGGGTGGGTATAGGGATGGGGTACAGGGTGGGGGATGAGTGGAGGTGGAGGCGGGCCACAGGGAGCAAGGTCGGGTGGGCGGGACTGGGGACTGGGGACTGGGCGATGGGCTCTGTGTGTGTGTCCCGCCTGCTGGCGCTCTGACTGCGGCTGTACCCGTGGGGGAGCGGGAAGTTTGGCCGGGAGTTTGCGGAGCGGCTCCTGCGGCTCCGCTGTCCGATCAGGATGAGCTCCTGCCGGCATCGCGTCGTCCGCTTCCTCCGCTCCGCGATCAGGCTGATCAGCGGCTCTCTCCGCAAAGGTAGGATGTGCTCTCCCTCCCCCTCTCACCACTCTCTATCTCCCTCTCGCCCCCACCACTCGCTCTCCCCCCCCCCCCCCCTCTCCCTCTCTCCCCCCCCCTCTCCCTCTCTCTCCCCCTCTCTCGCTCTCCCCCCTCCTCCCCCCTCTCCCTCTCCCCCTCCTCTCTCTCTCCCTCCCCCCTCTCCCCTCTCCCCCCCCTCTCTCTCGCCCCCACCATTCACTCTCCCCCTCTCTCTCTCTCCTGCCCTCTCTCTCTCCCCCTCTCCCTCCCCCCCCCCTCTCTCCCTCTCCCCCCCCTCTCCCCTCTCTCTCCCCCCCCCCTCTCTCTCGCCCCCACCATTCACTCTCCCCCTCTCCCTCCCCCCCCCCCCTCTCTCCCTCTCCTCCCCCCTCGCTGCGGGTTCTGCAGCGCTGTGTAACGGCGGGGCAGAGTGCAGCGGACTGCAGGCTGCTCTGAGCCGCTCCACGCTGCAGTGAGCCTGGGCGACCGTGTGCTATCGCTGTGAAGCCGGGGAGCACGGCGTGTTTGCACGGCCCGGCGGGGTGGGTAAGGGGGGGCTCAGTGTTCAGTCATCCGCAGCCAGATGCCGAGCAAAGACGTGGAGAAGTTCGGCAGCAGTTGCAAAGGCACCAAAGGTCTGAGCCCATCAGAGCAACTTGTGAGCGGAGACTGGGCTTGCAGTCGGCTGCCCGCACGCTGAGTGCTATTTTTCATGCTCGTTGTAAGTGGCTCTGGTGCTGAGTGTGTGCGGGACTGGTGTGTGGGGAAGCGCAGCGTTACTGTGCGGTTAGAAGTTGTGTCCAGCTGAGACTGTATTTGTACCACCCTGTCGCTGGGGTGAAATATCTACGCTGTTTCCGATGTAATTAAATAACGCAGTGGACATTCAGAGATGATGGTTCAAGTCAAAAACTCTTGGTCCGAACTGGAAAAGGGAGATCAGCTGAAGAAGGATCTGCACCCGAAACGTCAGTCATTCCTTCTCTCCAGAGATGCTGCCTGTCCCGCTGAGTTACTCCAGCATTTCGTGTCTGTATTCGGTGTAAACCAGCATCTGCAGTCCTTCCTGCACAGAGAGAGAGACCAGCGAATTTTAGCGAATGATCGTTGATTCCACTGACGCTGCCTGACACGCTGAGTATTTACAGCCACGAATTTGTGTGTCCTTTGCTGATTTCGAGCATCTGCATTTTATGTTCAGTAATCGACCCCATCATTTGAAACGAGAGCCGATCATAAAGTCACACGGACGGGCTTGGTAGCCAAACAAATCCGCACCAATCTTCAACCGAAGATAGACACAAAATGTTGCAGTAACTCAGCGGGACCGGCAGCATCTCCGGAGAGAAGGAATGGGTGACGTTTCAGGTCCAGACCCTTCTTCAGACTGATCTTCAACCATCGAGTTGTACTGATGCCATTTCGTTCTCCCGTCACTCCCACCATCTGCACTAACTCCTCAGAAACGACCCTCGCTTATAGACTGGGAGCACTTCGCAGTGGGCACTGGAACACCAATGCACGAGAAACAAGCTCACCCCTGCCTCCTATGTACATGTGGAAGCTGACCAGCTCTGCTCAGTCAGTTCATTTATTGCCGCGTGTGCCGAGGTACAGTGAAAAGCTTTTGTTGCATGCTAACCAGTCAGCAGAAAGACAAAACATGATTGCAATCGAGCTATTTACAGTGTATAGTAACATGATAAGGGAATAACGTTTAGTGCAAGATAAAGCCAGCAAAGTCCAATCAAGGATAGTCCGAGGGTCATCAAAGAGGTAGATAGTAGTTCAGCACTGCTCTCTGGTTGTGGTAGGATGATTCAGTTGGCTGATAATAGCCGGGAAGAAACTGTCCCTGAATCTGGTGGTTTTCACACTTCTGTACCTTTTACCTGATGGGAGAGGGGAGAAGAGGGAGTGGCCAGAGTGTGACTCGTCCTTGATTATTCTGCTGGCCTTGCTGAGGCAGCGGGAGGTATAAATGGAGTCAATAGAAGTGAGGTTGGTTTGTTTGATGGTCTGTGCTGCCTCCACAATTCAGTGCAATTTCTTGCGGTCTTGGATGGAGCTGTTCCCAAACCAAGTTGCGATGCATTTGACAAAATGCTTTCTATGGCACATCTGTAGAAGTTGGTGAGAGTTGTTGGGGACATGCCAAACTTCCTAAGCCTTCTAAGGAAGTAGAGGCGTTGGTGTGCTTTCTTGGTCGTGGCTTCAATATGGGTGGTCCAGGAGAAGTTGTTGGTGATATTGACTCCGAGCAATTTGAAGTTTTCAACCATCTCTACTTTGGCGCTGTCAATGCAAACTGGGGTATGTGTACAGCTCCGCTTCCTGAAGTTGATCATTATCTCCTTTGTCTTGCTGACGCTGAGAGAAAGGTTGTTGCTCGACACCAGGACACCAGGTTCTCAATCTCCTTCCTGTCATCCGGCTCATCATTATTTGATATCAGGCCCACAATGGTGATGTCGTCTGTGAATTTGTAAATTGAATTAGATTTATACATGGCTGCGCAGACGTGGGTGTACAAGGAGTAAAGAACGGGGCTGACAACTGCCCGAACAATCTCCTTGCGTGTAGTATCTCTATTTATCAGGAGGTCCTCACATGCACCTTGCCTTGCTGCAGGACATCCAGGAGCAACCCATGTCCATGGAGAACTACTTGTTCACGTGCCATCTCTCTGCTCAACCAGGACATCAAGCTACTCCCCAGGGAGCTGTTGGTGAAGAGCTTCAAGCAGGTCCAATGTGGCAGAGAACAGCTCTCCACTAGTTCAGGGAGTGGCTGAATAGAGGTTGAAAGACACTATGTGTCTGTTTGTGCCACACAGTATCTGGTGTCAGAACCAGCAGATGCTGTGCTCCCTGGTTGTCATTGAGCACTTGCACAGTGTGCTTGATCTCTAGAGTTGAGATCAGGTCTCCTAGAATTTTGCAGCCTCCATCCAGAGCAAGGAGAGGGACTCCTCCACTCTTCTTGTCAGCTGCTGGACAAGCTTGGTTAGGGCATCATGGACGGCATGGACAGATTGGGCCGAAGGGCTTTTTTCTGTGCTGTAGGATTCTGCAACTTCTTGCAATCTTGGGAAGAGCTGTGGCTTTTCCGAAGTGATAGGATGCTTTCTATGGCACACATGTAGAAAATGGTAAGCCACATGCTGCAATTCCTCAGCCATCTGAGAAAGTAGAGGCATCAGTATGTCTTCTTCACCGTAGTAGCAGTGTGGTTGCACTGTGATCAATTGTTGGTAATATTCACACCTCTCCCATTTTGACTTCAGCTCCATTGATAAAGACTGGGGATTGTATTCTACCCCGCTGTCTGAAGTTGATTACCAGCTCTTTCATTTTGCTGTCATTGAGAAAGAGGTTGTTTTCTTGGTAACATAGGTGTAGGAAGGAACTGCAGATGCTGGTTTAAACCAAAGATAGACACAAAAAGCTGGAGTAACTCAGCGGGTCAGGTAGCATCTCTGGAGAAAAGAAATAGGTAATGTTTTGGGTTGAGAAGGTTCTCGATCCAAAGAATCACCTGTTTCTTTTCTCCAGAGATGCTGCCTGACCCGCTGACTAAACTCCATCTCCTGCACTCAGTTTTGTCATTGTTTGCTTTCTGGTCAACTACAGTAGTATTATCTGCAAACTTGTAAATGGATTTAGGGCAGAATTTGATCGCCCAGTTGAGAGTGTTAAGGGTGCAGAGTGAGGAGCTGAAGATGCGGACTTGTAGGACGCCGATATTGAGAATTATCATGGAGAAAGATTTGTTGCGTGTCCTTACTGATTGCCATCCATAGATCAGGAAGTCAAGGATCAATTGCAGAGCGGGCTGCCACTACCTAGGTCTGGAAGTTTGGAGAAGTTTGTTTTGGATTATGGTGTGGAAGCAGAGCCCTAGTCAATAAATGAGTCTGATGTAGGTGTTATCCATATGGCAGAAGCCATGGATATATTGCAGCACTAGGTGACTTGCAGTGATTCAAGACCACCTGGGGGGCTGGAGTTGATGTGCATTGCGATCAAGTTCTGAAAGCCCTACATAATGGTGGTTAGACACAAAATGCTGGAGTAACTCAGCAGGACAGGCAGCATCTCTGGTGAGAAGGAATGGGCGACGTTTCGGGTCCAGGCCCTTCTTCAGACTGATGTCAGGGGAGAGGGAGACACAAAGATAAGGAAGTGTAAGGTGTGAAAATAGGACAAAGGGAATGTAGAATATATCAGTTAGCTGGGAGTTAGCTGCTTTTTTTTAATCTTTCGACGCAAACAAAGATAAAATGTGGTTGGAAACAGTAAGACTGGTCGAAGAACTGGGAAGGGGGAGGGTTGGAGAGAGAGAGAAAGCAAGGGTTACTTGAAGTTAGAGAAGTCAATGTTAATAACACTGGGGTGTAAGCTGGGCTTCACTGGGCACTGGGCTTCACTCTGAGAATGGAGGAAGCCCAGGACAGAAAGGTCAGTATGGGAATGGGAGGGGGAGTTAAAGTGTTCAGCAACCGGATGATCAGGTAGGTCTAGCGGACTGAGTGGTGGTGTTCAGTGAAACGATCGCCGAGCCTGTGCTTGGTTTCGCCGATATGTAGGAGTCCACACCTGGATCAGCGGATACAGTAGATGAAGTTGGAGGAGGTGCAGGTGAACCTCTGCCTCACCTGAAAAGACTGTTGGGGTCCTTGGACAGAGCCGAGGGGGGAGGTATATAAACAGGTGTTGCATCTCCTGCGGTTGCAGGGGTTAAATACCCGGGGAGGGGGTGGTTTGGGTGGGAAGGGAAGTGTTGACCAGGGAGTTGCGAGGGAACGACCTCTGCGGAAAGTGGAAAGGGGTGGAGTTGGAAAGAGGTGGCTAGTAGTGGGATCCCGTTGGAGGTGGCAAAAAATGTTGGAGGGTTATGTGCTGTGTGCGACAGCTGATCAGAATCAGAATAACCTTTATTGTCATCCAAATAAAAATGTCTTTTGGACGAAATTCCGTTACCTACAGTCCAACAATAAGAGCAATAAAAATAAGCAATAACACACACAATCACAAACCAACACAAAACAAAAAAAGAAACATCCATCACAGTGAGTCTCCTCCAGTCACCTCCTCACTGTGATGGAAGGCCAGAATGTATTTTCTCTTCCCCTGCCGTCTTCTCCCGCGGTCAGGCTGTTGAAGTTGCCACGTCGTGATTCCCGACATTGGAGCCCCCGCTGGGCAGAAAAAAATCCCACGGCCTATTTCAGGCCGCGCCGGACAGTGAAAGGTCCACGGCGGGTCGACCCAAGCCCCGCGATTCGAGGCGAGCGAAGATTCTGCCGCTGCCAGAGCTCCCGATGTCGGCCCCCACCCAGGGGCCTGCGAGCTTCCGATATCCACGCGGTCCCTTGGCCGAAGCCTCCGAAGGCGAGCCGCAGCCACACTCGCAGCGCCACCACAGCCTTCGAAGGAAGCCAGCTCCGCAGATGGTAAGCCCGGTCCGCGGGCTCTGCGAACCAGAGCCCCAGGTGGTCCCAGGTGGAGGCCGCCAGCTCGAGGTGTTTGGCCGATGGTAAGCCGCAGCGGGAACGGAGACACCACCCAGAAAAAAAAGGTCGGGTCTCCGTTCGGAAGAGACAATTTTATAGTTCCCCCCCCACACATAGTACACAACCACAAAAAACACTACATCACATCTAAACACTACAATTAAGACAAAAACCAAAAAAAAACACATAAGAGAAACGGGCTGCTGCGCAACGCCGCCACTTCCTGATGGGGTGGAAGGTAAGGACTAGGGGGACTCTGACCCTGTTACGATTGGGGGGAGGGGAGCTGCGGAATATTGAGGAGACCTATACATGATGGTTGTTGTTCGAGTCACTGGATTGTAGTCATTGTGGCAGTGAGTTATGATTTAGTATTAAAATTCATGATTGAGACAGGGGATAATCCAAATGATAGCAGGGTTGAGATTGAGTATGGGGGAGGTACGAGACGGTAAGCACATGCGATGACATACGGGATCTGTCAAGGTGTGGGACAGGAAGAGTGGACCAGTGGTGGGGGTGGGACGAAAAATAGGTTGGGTAGATGACACCGGTCTGGAGGGAATTGGGCAGGTGGTGCAAAGGCTATGGAATTATTTGGGGACAGAATTAGATAGAAGATTATAATGAGGGTGGGACAGGGATTTGGGGAAGGTATATGCGAGATAAGGGTTGGAACTGGGTGATGGCCAGTAGAGAGGATGTGGAGAGTGGGACTGGGAATATGAAGGTGAAGTGAATGCGTGTGATGGGACAAGGGAGGGCTGGTGCAAGGAGTGGATGGTGCGGATGGCAATGCTTTGGGGGTTTAAAGATGGGGGTCTTGTATGCACTGGAATTTAGAAGGATGAGAGGGGATCTTATTAAAACATGTAAGATTATTAAGGGATTGGACATACTAGAGGTAGGAAACATGTTCCTGATGTTGGGGGAGTCCAAAACCAGGGGCCACAGTTTAAGAATAAGGGGTAGGCCATTTAGAACGGAGATGAGGAAAAACTTTTTCACTCAGAGAGTTGTAAATTTGTGGAATTCTCTGCCTCAGAAGGCAGTGGAGGCCAATTCTCTGGTTGCTTTCAAGAGAGAGTTAGATAGAGCTCTTAATGATAGTGGAGTCAGGGGGTATGGGGAGAAGGCAGGAACAGGGTACTGATTGTGGATGATCAGTCATGATCACATTGAATGGTGGTGCTGGCTCGAAGGGCCGAATGGCCTATTCCTGCACCTATTGTCTATTGTCTATTAAATGTTGGGATGTGGAATTGGGGCCAGTGTGCTCCAGCACCTGTATGCTTTGCTGCCAATGAAAATTCATGGAGATTGTTAAGAATAATCTTAACTTTGTCCTATTTCAGATTAGTTCAACTTCATGAGAAAGAAGCTGTGTAACTGGAATTATATTTCTATAACCTGATGTCATGAAACACTTGTATTGAGCCTATTATTTCTGCTGCCGATTTTACATGCACAGCTTTGATGCTCAGTTAACAATGAGAGATGAGCCACACTCCAGTATGTCGGCCATGTGCTCACTTCTTACTGGAAGTTGACAGAGTACCTATGGACTAACCAACTGAAATTATGATTGTAAAGTTATTGCAATTTGCCACCACTTGTTTATAATCGTCAAGGAATCATTTCCCCTTGGCACAACCACCCTCTGAATGAAAATGTTTGCCCCTCAGGTTCCTATCAAATCTTGCCCTCTCACCTTAAACCTATGTCAGCTGGTTCTCAATGTCCCCTATCCTGGGTGAAAGTTTCACACTAATCCTAGCCTGCATAATCTCTTTCTATAGTTCAGGCCTCAGAGTCCTGGCCACGTTCTCTGCACTCTCTCCAGCTTAATGACATTCCTATAGCAGGATGACCAAAACTGAACACAATACCTCAAAAGCAGTCTCACTAATGTCTTGTACAACTGTAACATGATGTCTCAATTCCTATACTCAGTACTGTAACAGATGAAGGCCAATGTAACCGAAAGCCTTTTTGATCATCCTATTTACCTGTGCCTCCACACTCAAGAAACTGTGTATATGCACTCCTAGTCCCTTTGTTCTACAGCACTCCCCAGGGCCCTGTCATTAGGGGTGCCAACTATCTCACTCCCAATTAAGGGACAAGGTGACATCACCGCCCCGCGCCCCACATGACCACACCCAGCCAGCGGCCATGTGCTCCCACTCCACCAATGGCGGCCACCCGGACTGGGAAGCGGGTTGCTACACAACCTCCGTTAGGCAGTGTCCGGACCTCTGGACCTACCCTGTCCGGACGTACACTGTCCGGACCTACAGCATCCGGACCTACAGCGTCCGGACCTACACTGTCCGGACCTACAGCGTCCAGACATACAGCATCCGGATCTACAGCGTCCGGACCTACAGCGTCCGGACCTACACTGTCCAGACCTACAGTGTCTGGGCCTACAGTGCCTCCCGGGCCTAATACGGGGGGGGAGCGGTCTCGTACGGGACAAACTAATTTAGCCCAAAATACGGGATGTCCCAGCTAACACGGGACAGTTGGCAACCCTACCTGCCATTCACTGTAAAAGTCATGCCCTGGTTTGACTTCCCAAAATGCAACACCTCCCACTTATCTGCATTAGTTATTAGCCATTCTTCAGCCCACAAGCCCAGCTGATCAAGATTCTGGTGCAATCTGTGATAGCAATCTTCACTTTCCTACTACTTTACTATACCACCTACTTTAGTGTTGTCTGTAAACTTACTAATCATGCCTTGCACATTCTCATATAATTGTTGATATAAACCACAAACGGCAATGGGCCCAGCACTAATTCTCCAGTCTAAAAAACAACCTTCCACCACCACCATCAGTCTGAGGAAGGGTTCCGACCCGAAACATCGCCTACTCCTTCTCTCCAGAGATATTGCTTGACCCGCTGAGTTACGCCAGCATTTTGTAACTATCATCCACCTCCGCCCTTTGCTTTTTTCATGAAGCAAATTCTGTATCCAAGCATATTCCTGGATGCCATGCAATCCAACCTTCCAGAGCAGCCTACCATGTGAAACCTTAAAGGCCTTGCTGAAGTCCATATTGCCAGTGTCTACAGCCTTGCCCTTGTGGTCCTTTCTGATTACTTCTTCCAAACCTCAATCAAATTCATAAAACATTGTCTCCCACTTACAAGATCATGTTGACTATCCCTAATCAGCCTCTGTCTATCCAAATGCCAACATCTTATCCCATAGAATCCTCTCCAGTAACTTGCCTACCACAGGGTCATTCATCCCAGGTTCCCAGGTTTTTCCTTGGAGCCCTTCTTAAAAAGAGCCACCCTCTAGTCTTCTAGCCCCTCCTCACCCCTGTCTAATGATGATTCATTCACAGTCGGAGCTCCTGCAGTTTCTTCTCTAGCTTCTCACAGTGTTCTCTGATATATCCGATTAAGTCCAGGAGATCTTTCTACCTTTGTAAGCCTTGGGATGGCCATCACCTCCTCGACTGTAATGCGGACTGAGCTCAAGACATCTCCATTTCCTGTCCTGCATTCCCTAGTCTGCACATCTTTCTCCACATTAAGAGAGAGAAATACTTATTGAGGTATTTGCACTCTTGTGGCTCCTCATGTCGTTGACTGCTTTGCTTGGACAAGCACCCGTGGTCAGGATTGAACCCGGGTCTCTGGCGTTGTAAGGCAGTAGCTCTACCGCTGTGCCACCCTGCCGGCTAAGGAAACATTCTTGAACACGTTTGAAAAATTCCACCCTGTCTAACCCCTTGATACTATCACAGTCCCAGTCTTTATTGGTAAAATTAAAATCCCCTCCTATGGCAAACCTCATAATTTACATGCAAATTTAGTCAAAAAGAAAAAAAGACAAGTAAGAAAAGCATATGTAAGGTTTAGGAAGATGGAATAAGGCGGGGCCTTTGAGGTAGGCTGGCTCCCCACCCCAATCTTTGCACATCTCCAATCCTGGACTTTCCACTCGTCATTTTAATTTCATGTATTTTGTTGTGTTTTATGCCTCAGACTGGGCCAACTGATTGTCTATCTCCTTTGCCATCAGGACTGACTACCTGAAGGTGCTGGGGTGTGGTTTGGAAGGGCCAATGTCTGCAACAAAAATTGACGGGAGTGGATAGCTAAGGTCAAAACAAAACCTGGACTGGAAGGGTGGCACGGTGGCACAGCGATAGTGTTGCTGCCTTACAGCATTAGAGACCCACGGTGGCACGGTGTTTGCACGTTCTCACCGTGACCAAGAGGGTTTTCTCCGGGTGCTCCAGTTTACTCCCACATTCCAATGACATGCAGGTTTGTAGGCTAATTGGCTTTTGTAGAAATTACCCCTAGTGTGTAGGATACAGAACTAGTGTGCGGGTGACTGTTGGTCCATGTGGCCTCGGGTGGGTCGAGGTGCCTCTTTCCACGCTGTATCTCTAAACTGAACTCTAAACTCCCTCTCGATAGCCAGGAAATATTTGGTCATGGCATGTGCAGTGCTCTTGGGATTGCTGTTCTTGGGACAGGTGCTGCCCTTCCACAGTCCAAGTCACAGTGCTCTTGGGACTTGGACTGTGGGATTGCTTGGGATTGCTGTTCTTGGGACAGGTGTAACCAGTTCCCCAGCTCTTCTACCTTGGCAA
Source organism: Rhinoraja longicauda (assembly GCF_053455715.1). NCBI lineage: Eukaryota > Metazoa > Chordata > Chondrichthyes > Rajiformes > Arhynchobatidae > Rhinoraja > Rhinoraja longicauda. The sequence continues at coordinate 42,888,413 of NC_135966.1, read as the reverse complement.
TTACCCAAGCCCTCTTCCAGTTCATCTGGAAATCAATGATGGAGTGGTCTAACAGGTCATGATGCACAAGTCCACAGACAAAGATGATGAAAGGGTACCCAACATCACCCTCATCCTGATGGCCATGTTTGTGTGTGGCTGCATCAGGCTGTGCATAAAGACAAAGAACTTGCCAAAAAGCACAAACACCTCACTTGGCTGGTGATGAGATGGGTCCTTCCAGTCAGATCATTCCTGTACCACTGAAGTCTCGCTATTGATGCACGTTGCCTTTAAGATGGCTCTTATGGAGAAGGACAATTGTCCGCCTCTGTGCAGTGTGTGGATTTGCAATGAGGGTCTGGAGAAGATCCATGTCATGGTTCATCCCAAACTGCTTCATAATAGAGGACTCTCTCATTTGCGTGCTGTTCTCAGGGACAAATTTAAGATGGACATCAAGTGCTGCTGGAAGATGATCAACTGAGAGAAAGACTCTCTTTGATGTGCTCTAACCTTGTTGGTCTGTCAGTGAATAATGGCATCTGGCCCATTATTATGTCAATACCTGCTGAGTTTCTACTTGTCCCTGGTGTTGCGAAGGATGGGCCTGTCAGCTAGACGTTGCCGCACCACCTATTGTTTGTGCAGCCTGCAGGAATTCACGCTGTAGGATGCACTGAGCTCGGTGCAGCCAAAGTGAAGGCTCTGTGGGGGAAGACCACAACCTCAGGTTCTGATACCGCCGCACATTGAGAGGCAGAGTCCGGTGGGAACACCACTCAAAACAAATATATTGGTGAGGCCACACATAGTGTATTGTGTTCACATTTGGTCACCTTACTGTAAATGCCGTTATGCTGGAATAGAGGATGCAATGGAGGGTTGTGGTAGAATGAGAATATGCAAGCTGAAGGTTTGTAACCAGTGGAGTTCTGCGGGGATCTGTGCTGGGACCTCTGCTGTTTAGTTTAGTTTAGAGGTACAGTGCGTCGGTGAGGGCAATTTGGGCCGAAGGGACTGAATTGAATAAATTTTATGAGCCAAATATGTATACGTACAAGGAATTTGCCTTGGTCCTTTGCTCACAAGTAACAACACAATAGATAGTAGATGGTGAAAAATAAAACATTATAATTTAAACATGTGAAGAATGAAATATAATACCAGAGCAAAAGGAGGCTGCAGACTTTTGGCTGTTGAGTAGAGCTACTGCTCGTGGAAAAAAACTGTTTTTATGTCTGGCTGTGGCGGCTTTGACAGTCCGGAGTCGCCTTCCAGAGGGAAGTGCTTCAAAGAGTTTGTGGCCAGGGTGAGAGGGGTCAGAGATGATCTTACCCACTCTCTTCCTGGCCTTTGCAGTGTACAGTTCGTCGATGGGGGGAAGGTTGCAGCCAACAACCTTCTCGGCTGATCGAACAATGCGCTGCAGCCTCTGGATGTCGTGCTTGGTGGCTGAGCCAAACCAGACCATGATGGAGAAGGTGAGGACAGACTCTATGATGGCAGTATAAAACTGGACCATCGTTGCCTGGGGCAGATTGTGTTTTCTCAGCTGCTGCAGGAAGTACATCCTCTGTTGGGCCTTTTTGACTGTGGAGTCGATGGTGGCCTCCCATTTAAGGTCCCTGGAGATAATGGTTCCAAGGAACTTAAATGACTCCACAGATATGACTGTGATGTTGTTGATGGTGAGTGGGGAGGGGGGAGTGGGAGCTTTCCTAAAGTCTACAATCAATTCCTCTGTCTTTTGTTGCGATGGCACCAGGACGCGAGCTGTGTCACTTCCCCTCTGTAGGCAGATTCCTCCCCATCCTGGATCAATCCAATCAGGGTTGTGTCATCCTTAAACTTGAGGAGCTTGACAGAGGAGGCTGTGGAGGTGCAGTCATTGGTGTAGAGAGAGTAAAGGAGAGGGGAGAGTACGCAGCCTTGCGGTGCTCCTATGCTGAGGGTCTGCAGGTCCGAGATGTGCTTTCCCAGCCTCTGTCTGTCAGGAAGTTGATGATCCACTGACAGAGGGGTTCAGGCACAGGGAGAGTTTGGAGTGTAGTAGCTCTGGCACAATCGTGTTGAATGCAGAGCTAAAATCCACAAACAAAATCCTTGCATAGGTTCCCCTGGCGGTCTAGGTGTTGGAGGATGAAATACTTTATGACTCTAATATTTAAAAGACAGCTCGGAAACGTTGTGGGGATATGGGCAAAACGCAGGCACATGGTATGAGCTTAGATGGAATATCTTGGTTGGCAGAGGGCCCAATTTCTGTGCAGTAGGTGTCTATGACACTAAGTGAGTTGCCATTGATCTGGCAAATAGAGTACAATATGGAAAAATGTGAAATCGCCCAATTTGATAGGAAAAATAAAACAAAACACGTAATGAAAGTCTGCAGTGCTCCTGAGCTGCAGTTAGATCTGAGTCTTAGAGCATGAATTGTAAAAGGCTGCAATGCAGACACAGTGAGTAAAAAAGCAAATCATGTTCTGTGTAGGAATGAACTGCAGGTGCTGCTTTAAACCGAAGATAGACACAAAAAGCTAACTCAGCAGGACAGACAGCATCTCTGGAGTGAAAGAACAGGTGACGTTTTGGGTCGAGACCCTGCTCTAATTTATTGCTGGAGATTTGAATACAAAAGTACGAAAGTTATGCTTCAGTTAAATAAGACATCAGCAAGACCACTTCTGGAGGATTGTGTGCAACATTAGGATTTTAATTTAAGAAAGGATGCTGATGCAGCAGTTCCGAGGTTTACTTGACTGATTTCAAGCAGAAAGTGCTGGGAACACTCAGCAGGTCTAACAACAGCGGAGGAATGAGAAATAGAGTTAATTAACATTTCAGGTTGAAGAGCATTCTTCAGGAAGTTCATTTTTGCGAAGAATGGGGAGGATGGATGGATAGGACAAAGGGGGTATCTGTAATAATCTCTCTTTCAATCAACATCATTACAGGTACTCGCTTTGTTGTGTCCATACCTTCCTCTCTGCACTTTAAAACTGACTTAGTCTGTCTCTATCGCAGTTCTCTCAAAGGATTTTCAGTCTGAAAACATTAACTCTCCATTGATGTTGCTTGTCCCCTGAAGTGCAAAGTTTCAAGGAGATACGTGGGGCTTTTTGTTTAAACAGCAAGTGGCGGATGCCTGGAACCAGGGGTATCATGGGGAGTGGTGGAGGCAGATATAATGTGGAAATTAAGAGACTTTTGGATAGACACATGCAGGGATTGGAAGGATATAGATCACATGCAGGCAGAGATTCATTTAATTTGGCATCATATTCTGTACAGATCTAGTGGGCCGAAGGGCCTGTTTCTGTACTATCCTGTTCTATATTCCATACTTCTATCAGGTCTTCCCTCAACCATCAACGCTCCAGTGAAAATAATCCATATTTATCCAACCTCCCTTTATACCAATTGCCCCCTAATCCAGGCAACATTCTGATAAATCTCTTCTGCATCCTCTCCAAAGCCTCCACATCTTTCCTTTAAAGGGATGACCAGAATATTCCAAATGTGGCCTAACCTTATATTCTGTAAAAGCACAATCAATGTTTCTTGCTTCAGATTTCAGCATTGGGACGAGGGAAATATTTTCACACAGAGGGTGGTGAGTAGATGTAATGCGCTGCCAGAAGAGGTAGATACTATAACAACATTTAAAAGACATTTGGACAGGGACATAGATAGGAAAGGTTTAGAGGGATATGGGCTAAACACGTGCAGGTGGGTCTAGCATAGAGAGGGCCTCATGGTTGGCATGTGCAAGTTGGACCGAAGGGCCTGTTTCTGTGCTGTATGATTCCACATGATTCTATCTGCACTTGGGGACAGCACAGGTGTATGGTGTGATAGGGGAACAATTTAAAGGAGACCTGAGGGATAAGTCTTTCACAGAGTGTGGTGGGTATATGGAAGCAGCTACCATGCAAAAAAACATTTGAACAAGTATATGGATAGTAAAGGTTTGGAGCCTGAACACGTGCAAATTAGACTAGCTCAGGTAGGCAATCTGGTCGGCATGGACAACTTGGGCAGGCCGAAGAGCTTGTTTCCCTGCTGTATAACTCCGAGACATGGAACAGGCGGGAATATCCAGATGGGAATAATTTAGATTGGCATCACAGTCAGAGCACATGAAGTGGCCAAATGGCCTGTTCCTGTGTTGAACTGCCCTTTGTTCCAGTCTCATTAAATCTCCTGACCCCAATATCCCCTCCTGTGGTTCACTGTCAGTTTTGGTCAGTAACTTTGCACTGCAGCACCTTGAGGCTTTGACAATTCTGAGTGTCACTCTGAGCACATGAATGCTAGCTCTCAACACTGGATTGAAAGTTTCTGCAATATATGCAGTTCCATTCATAGTCGGCTCAAAGCTTCAAATCCCCTGCTACATATTACATTCCTTTGAATGCAATAATAACATTTCAAACTCACAGATAAGGTCTGGAATCTGGACACAAAACCTAATGCTTGCAACAATCAAATGGAAAAGTCTGCATCAAAGACCAGAAATGGCAGCCCAGCCGTTGGTTTCACAGGTCCCTATGGACAATATGAACAACTGTATGGTTTGCCAATCTTCTTGGGCTGTCCTGAAATATGAGGCTGCTCTGGCTGCTGCTGGCAGCGTGGTCCTCACTCTGACAATGAAGGCAGCCAAGCCAGTGTGCAATGTTCAGAGTTGTTAAGTAACAGCGGCAATGGCATTTGACGTTCAAATTGCCCAGGAATCACAGTGGCCAGGAATTTGAGGAACAGCACCTCATATTTCGCTTGGGCAGCTTACAACCCAGCGGTATTAATATTGATTTCTCTAACTTCAAGTAACCCTTGCATCCCCTCTCTCTCCGTCCCTCCCCCACCCAAGTCGTACTAGTTTCACTGGCATCTTGGTGAGTTTCATTATCTGTATAGTCATTTTCACCTCGTCCACAGCTAACAATGGACTGCTTCCTTGATCATCGTTACTTTTTTGCCTATCTTTCATTTCTTTGTTCTATATCTCTCTCTCGTTCCCCTTTCCCCTGACTCTCAGTCTGAAGAAGGGTCTCAACCCAAAACGTCATCCATTCCTTCTCTCCAGCTGAGTTACTCCAGCATTTTGTGTCTACGTTTAAGGAAGGATTGTTGGATTAAATTGTATTTATTTCAATGCCAGAGGATTGACAGGTAAGGTGAATGAACCCAGGATATGGATTGGTTACGTGACTGGGATATTATAACCACTGCAGAAACATGGCTAAGGAAGAGACATAATAATAATAATAATATTCATTTATTGTCATTGCAACGAGTACAACGAAATTAAAAAATAGCCAATCCTGACGGTGCGTACAAACATATATGCAATAAATGCAAAAACAAATAAATACATAAATACAATTAAATACAATTATATGACCGATTTTTTAACGGTGTTGCCTAGTGCAAGGTAGTGTTCAGTTCTCGTATGGCCCTGGGGTAAAAACTGTTCTTAAGTCTGTTTGTTCGGGATTTGATCGACCTGAAACGTCGACCAGAGGGCAGATGAACAAACAGACGGTGGCCGGGGTGGGATGGATCTTTTATTATTTTGCCTGCTCTACTGAGGCAGCGTAGGCTGAACAGGTGCTCCAGGGAGGGCAGTGAGCAACCGATGATTTTCTGGGCCGTCGTGATGACCCTCTGAAGGGCCTTCCTGTCCTTTTCTGAGCAGCTGGCATACCATGTGGTTATACAGTATGCCAGCACACTCTCGATGGAGCAGCGATAGAAGGACAACATGAGCTTCTCCTGCAGGTTGGTTTTCCTGAGGATCCTCAGGAAGTGGAGTCTCTGCTGTGCCTTCTTTACTGTGGTGATGGTGTTGGTAGACCAGGTGAGATCCTCTGCGATGTGCGTACCCAGGAACCTGAAAGCTGGTACCCTTTCCACACAGACCCCATTGATGTAGAGTGGGTCGTAATCTCCACTGGTTTTTCTAAAGTCAATTATAAGTTCCTTTGTTTTGGAGGAGTTCAGGACCAGATTGTTCACTGAACACCATGCTGCCAGCCTTTGGATTTCATCCCTATAGGCTGTCTCATCTCCTTCTGAGATGAGTCCAACCACAGTCGTGTCATCCGCGAACTTGATGATGGTGTTGGTGGGATGGGTGGGGGCGCAGTCGTGAGTGTAGAGGGAGTAAAGGATGGGGCTCAACACACAGCCCTGTGGTGAGCCGGTGCTCAGTGTAATGGTGGAGGAGAGGTGAGGGCCTATTTTGACTGTCTGGGGGCGGTTGGTCAGGAAGTCCTTGATCCATTGGCAGATGGTTTGGGAAAATCCAAGGTCGGAAAGTTTGGTGACCAGTCTGCTCGGGATGACCGTGTTAAAGGCAGAGCTGAAGTCGAGGAAGAGCATCCTCACATAGCTCCCCTGGTGTTCAAGGTGGGTCAGTGCAGTGTGAAGAGCAGTGTCGATGGCATCCCCTGTAGACCTATTTGCTCTGTAGGCAAACTGGTGTGGGTCGAAGGTGGGTGGGAGGCTGGCTTTGATGTGCTGCAGGACCAGTCTCTCGAAGCACTTTGTGATGACCGGTGTGAGTGCTACCGGACGGTAGTCGTTAAGACCGCTGATGACAGTGTAATGGTAGTGTAATGTTCCAGGTGCTACAGGCAGGATAGAAGTGTAGGAAAGAGAGGAGGGGGAGTTGCATTTTTGGCTAAAGAAAAACATTGCAGCAGTAGTGCGAGATTAAATTATTGAGGCTTTATTAGTGGAGCTGAGAAATAAGAAAGGGATGATCACCTTGTTGGTCCACAAATAATCAATGGGAGCTAGAGGGACAAATATGACGGAAGATTGAAAAAATAATAGGTTGGTTATAGTAGGAGATTTTAAATTCCCTGATATAAATTGGGACTGCCGTAGTGTTAAGGGTTTAGATAGGATGGCATTCGTTGAGTGCATTCAGGGAAGGAAAAAAACTGCAGATGCTGGTTCAAATCGAAGGTAGACACAAAATGCTGGAGTAACTCAGCGGGTCAGGCAGCATCTCGGGAGAGAAGGAATGGGTGACGTTTCGGGTCGAGACCCTTCTTCAGGGAAGTTTGCTCAGTTGTTTATAGAGGGTCCTAAAAGGGAGAGGTCAAAGCTTGACCTGCTCTCAGGGGGCAAGTGATTGAAGTGTCAGTGGGGGAGTACTTTAGAACCAGTGACCATATTTCCACTAGTTTTAATATAATTATGTTAATGACAGAACTGGTCCGCAAGTCAAAGTTCTAAATTGGAGCAAGGCAAAGTTTGATGGTATTTATTAGACAGGAGTTTGCAAAAGTTGATTGGAGCAAGTTGTTTGCGGGCAGTATTATACAGGGCATTTGGGAGGCTTTTATAAGTGAGATAGCGAGAGTTCGAGGACTACATCTGGCTGCTAGAGTGAAGGGCAAGGTTAGTAGGAGTATGGAACACTGGATGACATGAAATATTGAGGCTCTGTTCAGAGAAAAGAAGGTCTGGGTCAGGTCAGGTCAGGTATGAGCATCAGGAGTATATGGAGGCATCAGGAGAGCACCCGGTGGTGAATGTGGAGAGGGCGCCGACCGATGGACGAGGATGGACCATGTGGAGTGAGGCTGCCGCCGCCGGGGGAAGGAATAAAGGAGGACCCGGCATGGGGGGACTGGTGTGAGGTAAGCTGGGGGGGGGGGGGGGGGGAACCTGGGGCGGGATACTTTGTCGGCGCTCTTTATGTGGTGACTATTGCATACCCATGCAAGCAAAGAATTTCACTGACTTGTCACATGTGGCAATAAAGCATTCATTCATAGTTCCATAAAAATGGTTTTACAGGTGGGCAGGGTGGCGAAGAAGGTTTTTGGAACTGAGGAGCATCTAAAGAAGGAAAACCAAGGGCAAAAAGGGGGCAGTGGATAGCTCTGGCAGGTAATATTAAGGATAACATAAGTACATTGAGGGAAATAGGGCAACCAGAGAGAAAATAGACCCCCTCAGGATCATCTCCGTGTGGAGCCACAGGTGATAGGCAATATCTTGAATGAGTATTTCTCCTCTTGTGTTTACCATGGAGAAAGACATGATGACGGGGGAACTTGGGGCAGTTAATGGAAGTATTGAGGGCATTTCTCGAGGGCAGTCAGTATTACGGTCGAGGAGGTGCTGAAGGTCCTAATGCGTATGAAGGTAGACAAACTTCCCGGGCTCGATCTAATATATCCGAGGCCACAGTGGGAAGTTAGAGAGGAAATTATAGGAGCCCTGACAGAGATATATGAATCATCAAATACGGGTGAGGTGCCGAAAGACTGGAGGGTGGAAAAAGTTCTGCCTCTATTTAAGAAGGCTTGCAGGGAAATCCCTGGGAACTACAGGCCAGTGAGCCTAACTACAGGCCAGTGGGCCTAACTATAGACCAGTGGGCCTAACTATAGGCCAGTGAGTTTTCTGAGGGATAACTTTCGGAGGGATAAGTTATAAATGTATTTGGATGGTCAAGGGCTGATTAGGAATAGTCAGCATGCTTTTGTAAACTGGGAGGTCGTGTCGTGAAGATGTGACCAAACATGATGACGAAGGCAGAGCTGTAGATGTTGTATATATGGATTTCAGCAAAACATATGACAAGGTTCCGCATGGTAGGTGGCTCTGGAAGGTTAGATCACATGGGATCCAAGGAGAGCTTGACGAACGGTTCGAAAATTGGCCTCATGGAAGGAAGCAGAAGATGATGGTGGATTATGGATTGTTTTATGGATTGGGAGCCTGTGACTAGTGGTGTGCCTGAGGGATCGGCACTGGTCCCTTTGCTGTTTGTGATTTATATCAACGATTTGGATGAGAACTGTGACAGCGCTCTCTCCCTTGGATCACTTTAACTGGCAGACAGGCCAGGAGAGGCCAATCCCTAGCCTCTTTGGGAACATCTGGGGCCAATCAGTTGATATTGGTTAGCCACTTGAACCTTGTCAGTCTACTCCCTAATACCAAAGCATTCCAGCCTTGGGGGAAGCAGAGAGAGAACCAGTGTCACCATGTGGTCAAGACTGGACTGCCAGGAAAGAAGCTCTGGAAAGCCAGTGCCTCTCCCAGAGACAAACACAGTAGCCGGGGCAAGCCTGAGATGTCACAATGAATGTCTGTGCCCACACACAGAGGCTGTCTGGCTGCCAGGGTAATCCAGAGACTGCCAATGTTGCCTCTTCAAACCCAAAGCTGAGCTACCAGGAAGAAATCTGTACTGACAGCGCCTCCTCTCGAGGCAAGGGTAAACTGCAGGAAGAAGCCTGAGATCACCACTCCTCCTTTGAGGGCCAGGACTGAGCTGCCGATACAAGCCCGAGATTGCCAGCATCACCACACATGTGCTTTGCTGCGGAGGGTAGCACCCCCATGTGGTCCTGTCCTTTCTTACCATTGAATAGAATAAACCATGTACATTCACCATGCTGCACGTGACGAAGTGGACACCGCTGAACCCAGTGTCATCCCTGACGCCATAGAACATACAAGGCAGCATTATACAAGTTTGCAGATGCAGCAAAGGTGTGTGGTATTGTAGATAGTGAAGATAGTTATCAAAGGTTACAACAGGATCTTGATCAGTTGGGTAAGAGGGCAGAGGAATTGTTAATGGAGTTTAATGCACATCAACTCCCAAGATGAGGTTTTCCATACAAGGACATCTGAGATGCCCTCTTTCTTTGTGTGTTTTCCCTGTTCTGTCATAGTCGGGTGCCTCACATGGTGAGGTGGTCAAGAAGGCTTTTGGCACTTTAGCTGTCATCGGTCAGGGGTTTGAGTAGAGAAGTTGGGATGTTATAAACAAAGTGCTGGTGAAGCCACAGTTGGTGTACTGTGCTCACTTCTGTTCATTCTGCTATAGGAAAGATGTTGTTAAGGTGGAAAGAGTGCAGAGAAGATTTATGAGGATGTTGCCAGGGCTTAAGGGCCTGAGTTATTGGGAGAGGTTGGGCAGGCTAGGACTCTATTCCCTGGAGTGTAGAAGGTTGAGAAGTGATGTAATGGAGGTGTATAAAAGCATAAGGGGAGGAGATTGGGTAGATGCATAGTCTTTTACCCAGTGTAGGGGAATCAAGAACCAGAGAACATAGATTTAAGGTGAGAGGGGAAAGATGTAATAGGAATCTGAGGGTCAACTTTTTTTACACATTGAGCGGTGGGTTTATGGAATGAGTTGCCAGAGGGTAGATTAGTGTAATGGTGCCACTCGTGTTATGCATCATGCTTTTGTAGTTACGCCCCATTAGCTTTTGAGCGGCCACTGTTGTGATATTGCAGGGACTACTTTGTTGTATCACAAGGACTACTTTGTTTGCCTGTGTAGTAATGTCTATATAAGAGAATGAGGTGATTAGGTGGTCACTCTGGTTCCAGGTGGCCATGGAATAAACAGCCTGGATTTAAGCTCCAGCATTATAACCTTTTAAACTCGTGTGCTTGTGGTCCGTCCAGGGTCATAACAAAGGTACAACAGATACCGGACCACGAAGTACAACAGCCACTGCTTGCGAGATTCGAGTTAGCGTAAGTGGAACGTGCAGGCGTGAGGTCGTGCTTGCTATGTAGTTAATAAAGTATTTGTTTCACAAAATGCTGGAGTAACTCAGCAGGTCAGGCAGCATCTCAGGAGAGAAGGAATGGGTGACGTTTCGGGTCCAGACCCTTCTTCAGTCTTTGGATCGTTATCCAGGTGTAAGGCTTCTGTTATTATACGGTCACCACAACATGGTGCCAGAAGTGTACGGACTTACTCCAAATTCTACTGTTTTCCTCTTGTTTTATCTTAGTTTGTTATTTTTCTACTGTGTGCGATGGCTTCTGCTCTTAGGAAACTGGAGGTCTTGGTGTTTGATGCAGATCTCGCGGAACGGTGGCGTGTCTTTGAAGAGGATTTTTCAATCTACATTGATGCTGCATACCCTACGCTGTTCCTGCTCTTCGTGCGTCAATCCTTCTTAATTTGGCGGGCACGGAAGCTGCTCGTGGTGCCAGACGATTTCACTATGCACCACTAGAGTTGACGCTAATGGTGACCATATTGTTGCGGAGTCTGTCCATGACCCTGAATGTCTCCTACGTAAATTCCGACAATTATGTGAGTTAAAATCAATGTGAGCATTGAACGCCATAAATTCTTTTCAAGGAGCCAAAAACAAGGGGAACCTGTTGAGTTATACATTAGTGCGCTCAAGCATATCTCTAGTCGATGCGAATCTGGAGCTATTCACGATAGTCTTGTTCGCGATCGTTTAATCCATGGCATACTGAATGATAAGTTGCGCGATGAATTACTGCGGGAAGATGACCTAACCTTAGAGGCTGCTGGAAACCGCTGTCGCATAGCTGAATTGACTGATGCTCACATTAAGACTCTGGGACACTTTGCTGCTCGTGAAATGAATGCAGCCAGCATGTCTTATCAAACTTCTCCTCGTTTATCTCAAGTGCCGGTCACCAAGCTAAGATTGATCGATAATTGCTTCAACTGTGGAGGTTCACATGTCGCGGTTCGTGATCGTTGCCCTGCGTATGGAAACTGTCGATTCTGCAACAAACGAAACCATTTCATTAAGTGTTGTCGATCACGCAGTAACAGATTTCAAACGAGACAGTCAGTCAACTCACTTGCCCATGATGAAGGTTCAATCTCTTGAGTTCTCACACCCAGTTCCCATGGTTGTACAAACAGCTGGCGAAAGTGCAGAGATTGATATACATGCTTTGTCTAATTCAGTGCACCAACAGCTAGATCCCAAGGTCGCATTGCTCATTAATGGCAAAACCCTTTATCTCAAAGTCGACTCGGGAGCACGCTGCAATGTTATCTGTATGGCTGTCTTCCAGAAGATGAAAAAGACAGAAACCTTATTTCCAACAGCTGCATCACTTGTCTCGTTTGCTGGAACTCGAGTACACCCCATCGGCCAAGTTGAGTTACGTTGCTGTCTCAACTCACGTGCCCACATCCTGGATTTTTACGTGGTACGTGAGAATGTACCATCCCTACAGGGTGCTGATGCATGCCTAGATATGGGTTTGATCACTTTCAGCCCTTCTGTCTGTCCTCTGACTACAGACTGTGATTTTACACATCAAATTCTGACACAATACAAAGATTTGTTTAATGATAAGCTGGGCAAGCTGCCTGTCAGGTACACAATTACCATTGACCCTGAGGCAATCCCAGGTGTTCATCCGGCTCATAAGATTCCCCACGCTATGCGGGATCGTGTTCAAAGTGAACTTAACAGAATGGTGTCTCTGGGTGTGCTTACTCCCGTATCTGAGCCCTCAGACTGGGTCTCCACAATGGTTATTGCTGCTAAGAAGAACAGAGACGAGATACGGATTTGTATCAACCCCAAGGACTTAAACGCAGTGATCAAACGACCACGATATCCCATGCTCACTGTGGATGAGATTGCTGCGCAGATGGCTGAAGCAACTGTATTCACGGTGCTAGATGCCAAGAGTTCATTTTGGCAGATTCCACTGGAACATAACTCCTCTAAGCTGACAACTTTTAGCACTCCATTCGGACGTTATAAATTTCTTCGGATGCCTTTTGGTATATGTTCTGCCAGTGAAGTATTTCAACAAGCCATGGAACAATTGTTTGCGGGCTACCCTGATACGTTCTACTCAGTATCATTCTCAAAAGCACGCATTGAGTGGGAGACCAAAACAACACACGTCTGGACACAAGATCGCCATTTTAACTCTGTGTATTTTAGCAAATGCGCAGGCACAGCTTTACCATATTGTTGCATGTATACATCACATAGCAGCTTTACCATATTGTTGCAAGTATACATCACATATCAACCCCCTTAGAATTGTGATACTTTTTTCCCATCTAAAGCATACTAATATGTATAACACAATCCAATATCATAATGATCTTTATCCATTGTTTCCAAAGTATTTTTCTATAACAAAACCCAATTTAAGTAAGTCCAAAAACATGCATCATTTTGTATGTATTTACAATCCAAATCAAAGTTTACATATCCAATTCTTATTTTGAATGTGAGTATCATCTTCAATGTAATGCCGAAAGAGTATTCATGTTACAATCCTTTCCATTAATGATAACCAATTTTCGTTGCGTTTACATTGTCCATATAACCGAGTCCGTATAGTCAAGTCCGTTGTCAAAATCGTTCATTTTCAGAATCTGTAGTAATCCGGTGGCTTTCTATTTCACTTTGGATACTGCTTACGCCCTGAATTGCTTTCTTCGTTGCGCTCTGATGTCGCGTCCTCGACGGTGTCATCGTGGTTGTTTGTGTCTAAGTTTTCCTGTGCCATGCTTCTTTCGTTGACATCTTCATCGCGCACTGTGGGCGTACCCATGTCGAAATCTATCGAAACTCCCGTTTCGTTGGTTGTGGGAGAGTCGATTTTGCGTTTCAGAATCTGGTCTGCGTGACGTTTCCAGATTTCTACCCCGTTGACGTGAACCTCGACCTGGTACGAGACAGGACCTAGCTTCTTTGCGATGCGTCCTGGTACCCATTTCTCCCCTCTTGTGTAGTTGTGCACTAGCACGCTCTCTCCTTCCGCAAATTCTCGAGCTGGGCGCGAATCGTGGTGCAACTTTTGTGAGAATTGATTGTCACCAATGGTCGCTCTTTCATCTGGCACCGCGATGCTGAAAAGCGTGCGAATTTTCCTTTTCATCAGCATTTCAGCCGGCGTTTGCGTTGTAGAAGTTTGCGGCGTTGAACGATACGAGATGATGAATCGAGGTACACGCGCGTGCAATGGTCCCGACATCTTGTGGAGTGCTGCCTTCGCCGTCTATACGGCGCGCTCTGCGAGACCATTGGTTGCTGGATGGTATGGCGTACTTTTGACATGACGAATGCCATTCGCTTTCATGAACTTTGCGAACTTTTCCTAGTGAAACATGGGCTGTTGTCAGAAACCAGTGTATGCGGAAGGCCAAGTGTCGCGAACACGAAGCGAAGCTTGTCCATAGTGACGTCTCTGGTTGATTCACTTGTGATATGCACTTCAATCCATTTTGAATATGCGTCGATGAGAACAAGCAACATCTTTCCCTGTGGCCGGCATAATCGACATGAACTCGCGACCCCGGTTGACTAGGATGCTCCCATGAATGCAATGGTGCTTTGGGCGGATCCCGCTGATGCATTTGGCATTCTGAACACGCTCGGACTTTGTGCTCTAAGTCCTTATCGATTCCAGGCCACCACACACAACTTCTAGCAATCGCTTTCACCTTCACAATACCCGGATGGGCATCATGCACTTCCTCGATCATTTGCGAGCGACATTGGGGTGGTAGTACAACACGACTACCCCAGAGAAGACAACCCTCGTGAACGCTCAGCTCCACTTTGCGATTGAAGTAGGGCTTGAAATCATCATTTGGTGGTTTGTCTGGCCACCTGCTCATGATGTATTCGTGAACACGAGACAGAATCGGATCCCTCTGCGTCATGTTGCGAACACGTGACGGAGTGATGGGCGATTTCTCATCAGAAAGACGATTTCCCCTGGTATTGGCGCTTGCAATACCGTCGCTCGTCGTGGGAGTCGGCTAAGCACGTCTACGTTGGCGTTAGCTGAGCCCAGTTTGTACGCGATGTCGTAATCGTACGCTGCCAGTGTTAGCGACCAGCGAATCACTTGCGGCGAAGCCATTAGCGGAATGGCCTTGTCGTTCCTGAACAACCCAAGAAGCGGCTTGTGGTCGGTGTTGATTACGAATCGTCGTCCGTACAAGTATGTGTGGAACTTCTTGACGCCGAAGACTATGGCTAGACCCTCCTTATCCAGCCGCGAGTAGTTGCGTTCGCCGTTATTCATACTGCGTGATGCGTAGCCTATTGGCATTTCCGTGCCATCTTCCATGACGTGTGACAGCACTGCCCCTACTCCGTAAGGGCTGGCATCACAGGAGAGAACGAGCGGCTTGATGCTGTCAAAGTCCGTCAGAACTTTAGACGATTTCAGGCTTTGTTTAGCTTGTGCGAACGCATTCCGCTGAGCTGGTCCCCAGTGCCATCGAACCGTTTTGTGCAGCAGTTGATGAAGTGGTTCGAGCAAGGTTGAGAGATTAGGCAGAGATTTGCCGTAATAGTTCAGCATCCCAAGGAATGCCTTCAGTTCTCTGACGTTCTTCGGTTCAGCCAGCTCATCGATGGCTTTGACTTGTTCATCCACTGGCTGCAGCCCTTCAGCGCTCACCTTATGGCCCCGGTATTGGACTTCATTGACGAGAAAGGTGCATTTTTCCCGTTTCAGTCGTAGGCCTGCATCTTGGAGCCTGCGGAGGACTTGTTCGAGGTTGTCGAGGTGTTCTTCCTCAGAACTACCTGTGACGAGCAGATTGTCCAGATTCACCGCAACCCCAGAAATCCCCGCCAGAAGATTGTCCATCGTACGCTGAAATACAGCCGGTGCTGTTGAAATGCCAAACGGCATTCTGGTGTATTGGAATAAACCGCGATGGGTATTTATCGTCACCAGTTCACGGGATCTGGATGACAAAACCAACTGCTGGTAAGCGTGCGACAGGTCAAGTTTGGTGAGCTGCTTCCCCTTCACCAGCTTCGTAAACAACTCATCAATCCGAGGTATCGGATACGTATCAGATCGAGCTGCTGTCTGCAATGTTAAACTGTAGTCTCCGCAGATTCTCACGCTACCGTCTGCCTTGTCAATGGAGACAATCGGTGCCACCCATTTTGAGTGTTGAACGGGTTCTATGATTTTCTCCTCCTGTAGCCGATCTAATTCGCGATCAACGCGATCGCGACGGGCCAGCGCCACTGGTCGAGCCTTGATGAATTTCGGTGGTACGGCCGGGTCGATGTAGATGTCAACTTCGAAGCCCTTGAGCGTCCCGAGTTCCGCTTTGAAGAGGTCACTGTATTTGGAGAGGAGGCTCTGCAGGCGGTCGTTCACGTTGACCTGGTTCACCTCCTGCCAGTTGAGTCGCAGAACTTTCAACCACTCTCGGCCAAGTAGGCTTGGTCCCGCCCCCTTCGCTACCAGCAGCTTGAGCGTCGCTGTTTGCTGGTTGTGAGAGACGGCCACCAAACATTCTCCCAACAATTCCACTTTCTCTCCAGTGTAAGTACGGAGAACCACGGTGCTATCACGAAGGCGTATGTAAGGGGTTTCTGCGCCGAGCTTTCGCCCGACCTAAGGTCCCCGTGCCTTGCTCTGATCCCTTGACCAGGCCGCGCACACTGGTTCCCCGTGAGTGGTTCGACCCACTCACCCCCTACGGTTCTAGACACTGGACTTAGATGCAGGAGCATTTATAGTGCAGAAAAATTCAACCAGACCAGATTTGAAGACCAGGGTTTAAATGGAAAAGGCTTTTATTGAGCGCTTAGGACTATTGTCCATGAATACTTATACAGTTCTATAAGACATATCTATAAGACACATACCGAATTACATGAATACTTTTGACTATGAATCCTAAAACGCACAGTTCTACAAGACATATACACGACTGTAAGATGGGGAACGTACGACACATCGCAAAATTGACCAACACATATTCCTTTACACACCCACGTTTATTCAAACCACCCTCCCCTCTACACTAAACTTGTCCAGGATATGCAGGATCAGGGTACATGCTCACCATGGGGCTATTACTGGGGTTACTGGCTGTTCGTACTGCTTCTCCGCTGCTTTCCGTGAGGGTCGTGCTTGTCCCCTGAGTTTCTTCCTTCCGTTTCTTGCGTTCCTTGCAGGTTTTCTTGCAGTATTTCTACTCGAGTTGCGTGCCGGTTCCTCTCTCTTGCACTTCGCTTCTTCTTGCCTGTCTTTTCTTCCTCCTGCATCCGTTTGACTTCCAGTATTTCTTCTTGAGTTTAAAACCCAAAAGTCGTGGCCAGTTATACTATTCTGACCCGTCCTATCTCCCGCCAGATCTCGGGATCTCTTTGTTTAAAAGATATGTATTGAGTTTTCCCTTTGATCTGCGCTTATGTCCGGGGGTACCGGGGATGGCCAGACGGTGTTAATTGGTATTTCGTTGCGAGGTGATGGGTTTAACTGGTTTCCCATCACCTACCAGGTAGTTTTCTATGGGCTATTGTGCCCCCTTAACGAGATTAACTGTGTAGGTCGGCTTGGGGCATTGTGAGTATGCTGATGTCAGTGCCCCAGTGTCTGGACTTCGACCTGGTTTCGCAGGTTTCTGCATGGCCAATATCCATCCATTGTTCTGGCCGTGGCTTTGCAGAAACCTAGAGACTGGGCTGTAAGGTTTTTGCTTTTTGTGGCTGGTCACGAGGTCCTGCGGCCATCTTAGGACCCACAGAGTGTGACATCCCTTGGTAAACTGACCGCAGCCTTTCTCCGCTATCAGCCCCAGTCTCCCGTTTAAAATGTCCAAACTGCAGCTCTTTGGTTTGGTGTTGCTTGCAGAATGAGGGAAAACTTCTCAAATCTTACAGTAACCTTTCACCTTTTCGCCACTGGTTCTTCCACGTCTCTTCACTGATAAGCGTAACTCCAGCTCCGGTGTCCATTTGCATGGGGATAGTCTTTCCCCCCACACACATGTTCACAGTGAAAGGAGTAACTTTCTTCTTCTCACTTTTAGTATGATAAAGACCATACACATCACCTTCCTCGGTCAGTTGGTGGCTTTTATTCGTTTTTCCGGCTGACTGCTTTTTCTGCTGTTTTTTTCTTCCACGCTGAGCATTTTTCCCACTCGACTTGCACACCCGTGAGAAATGCCCTTTTGTCCCGCAGTTGAAACACTCCACCTGTTTCGCTGGACAGTCGTTCAGGTCAGCGTGGGGAGAGCCACAACAGTGATAACACAAAGATCCTCTTACGGTTCCCCGCTTGGGCTGACCACTGTGAGGCCCCCTTGATTTCGCGATTTTGTTTATCGCTTGGCTTGGCTTTTGTTTCCCGTCTCGGAGAACAGCCGTGTTGCGGTCTGCCGTCTCCATAGCGGTGGCGATACCAAGTGCCTTGTCGAAATCCAGCGTGGCTACCGACAATAAACGTCGCTGAATGCGGTCATCATCAATCCCACACACCAAACGATCACGTAACATTTCATTGAGATTCGAACCATAAGCACAATGTTCAGCGAGGTGACGTAACTCGGCCACATAATCAGAGACTGGCTCACCCGTTGATGATGACGAGAGTTGAATTTGTAACGCTGGACTATGACGGACGGTTTCGGGACCTTGTGATTCGTGACTGTTGACACAATCTCAGAATATTCAACTTGCCCAGGTTTCTGTGGAGCAAGTAAACTCGAGATGAATCTGTACGTTGGTCCTCCACACACGGAAAGCAAGATGGCCCTCTTCTTTCCTGCATCTGTAATGTCGTTGGCTAGGAAGTAATGTTCAATGCTCTCGGCGTACTGCACCCAGTCGCCCTGTGCCACATCAAATTCCCCTATTGAGCCAAAAATAGGCAATGTAGCCACACCAGCAAGTCACCAGGCAAAACTTCAAAACAAGTTTATCCTCGTCGCCAATTAATGATATCATTCTCATTATCATTCTCAAAAGCACGCATTGAGTGGGAGACCAAAACAACACGCGTCTGGACACAAGATCGCCATTTTAACTCTCTGTGTATTTTAGCAAATGCGCAGGCACAGCTTTACCATATTGTTGCATGTATACATCACATAGCAGCTGTACCATATTGTTGCATGTATACATCACAACCCGTGATCCATTGTAGTGGACGCTATCATTGCTGGAAAAACGGTCAACGAGCACGATGCCAATCTGTCGCTAGTGTTGAAGCGTGCCCAGGCCATCCATCGCAAGCTAAATCCTCTAAAATGCAAATTCAGAGTGAATTAGGTAAAATACTTAGGCCATACATTTACCAAAGACGGCCTCAAAACTGATCCAGGGAAAACTAGTGCGATCAACGAGCTTCCAGCACCCACAGACGTGCTCAGTTTGCAGAGATTCCTTGGCATGGCCAACTATTTGAGCAAATTCATTCAGGACTTCAGTGAAATTTCAGCCCCATTACGCCAGCTTACACACAAAGACTCTGCTTGGACTTGGCAGGAGCAACAACAGACTGCATTAGACACTCTTAAACGGCAGATGTCGGCTGCTCCGACTCTGGCTTACTTTGACCCTAAATTACCGATTACTCTTACTTGTGATGCCTCACAACACGGGCTGGGCACTGCATGCCTTCAGAATGATGGCAATGGCAATACGCCTGTTGCCTATGCTTCGCGCACCATGACTGACACAGAACAACGATATGCCCAAATTGAAAAAGAACTGTTAGCGGTTGTTTTTGCCTGCAAGAAATTCAACGATTTTGTCTTTGGCCGCACTGTCACAATTGAAACTGACCACCAACCTCTGATCAACATTGTCAACAAACCTATCCACACCTCTCCAGCGCGCCTACAACGGATGTTACTACAACTTCAGAAATATGACATGGTGCTGATCCACAAACCCAGTAAGGATATGCACCTGGCCGATACTCTTTCGCGTGCACCCCTGGAAGACATGCGAGGGTCCGCCCTCGCCGGATGATGACTTTGTTGTGATGTGTGTGCCTTTTATCCCTTGGTCCTGCATGGAGTACCTGGTTGCCCACACTGCTGTTGACAGTCCCTCACGGTCGCTAACCTCCGTCATTAAGCGCGGCTCGCCAGACAAGCACTACAACGTTCTGCTGCCAGTCCGGCCCTTCTTTGCTGTCCGAGACGAGCTGGTGCTACAAGATGGCATTATTTTAAAAGGACACAAGGCCGTGGTTCCTGCCTCGCTGTACCACCGGTATTTTAACGCGGTCCATGCGGGACACCCGGGTGCTGAAGCCACTGTTTCACGGGCGAGAAGCATGTTTTACTGGCCTGGCATGGCCGAATACATCATCGAGAATGTGGCATCCTGCGCAGTGTGTAATAGTTTGGCTCCTCACCAACAAAAGCAACCGCTTCTTTCACATCCGGTACCTGAGCTCCCGTGGTCTACAGTCACAGCTGACATATTTGATTGGCATGGCAAACAATACCTGGTGCTCGTGGATTCTTATTCAGGATGGCTCAACATTGATTTTCTCAGCAGCCCCACTTCCAGCGGAGTGATTTCGAAGTTATCTCGCCACTTGTCAGTCCACGGATCCCTGGTCAAACTGCTAACTGACAACGGCAGTCAATTCACCGGCCAACAATTCAGGGAGTTCGCTAGACACTGGAATTTTCACCACATCACCAGCAGCCTGGAATATCCCCAGTCTAACGGGCTGGCTGAACGGGCTGTCAAAAGTGCTAAACAGCTCATGGAACGTTGGTACAGAGCAAAATCGGACATATTCTTGGATCTGCTTAACTTACGCAACATCTCAATAGACAATAGACAATAGGTGCAGGAGTAGGCCATTCAGCCCTTCGAGCCAGCACCGCCATTCAATGCGATCATGGCTGATCACTCTCAATCAGTACCCCGTTCCTGCCTTCTCCCCATACCCCCTCACTCCGCTATCCTTAAGAGCTCTATCCAGCTCTCTCTTGAAAGCATCCAACGAACTGGCCTCCACTGCCTTCTGAGGCAGAGAATTCCACACCTTCACCACTCTCTGACTGAAAAAGTTCTTCCTCATCTCCGTTCTAAATGGCCTACCCCTTATTCTTAAACTGTGGCCCCTTGTTCTGGACTCCCCCAACATTGGGAACATGTTTCCTGCCTCTAATGTGTCCAATCCCCTAATTATCTTATATGTTTCAATAAGATCCCCCCTCATCCTTCTAAATTCCAGTGTATACAAGCCCAATCGCTCCAGCCTTTCAACATACGACAGTCCCGCCATTCCGGGAATTAACCTAGTGAACCTTCGCTGCACGCCCTCCATAGCAAGAATCTCCCGTGACCCCATCTTGGGTTGACCCGCTCAACGTTTATTGTCAAGGCAAACCCGTGCCACAGTGCCTGTAGCCAATCAGGCTTTAGTCCCACAAGTGTTTCCACCGGAGGAGGTTCAATCCAGGTTGCAACAGAAGCGTGACATTCAGAAACGATGGTTTGACAAGACAAGTAGGCCACTGCCACCGCTGACCAAAGGGCAGGTGGTCCGCTTACAGACTGACAGGGGCCATGACCGTATCGGAGTAATTTCTGGAATTGCTTCAGAGCCTCGCTCATATATTGTTAGTGCCAATGGCGGTACCTACCGACGTAACAGGCGACACATCCTGCCTGTGAACGAGCCAGTTCCTCCTCAGTATAATCCAGATCGTACAAGTTCACTTCCGTTTGCGCCTAGTGGCACTCGCATGCTTTTGCCAGCACAACATCCATGTCTGCAACAGCTCCTCTGCCTGTTCCATCTTCGCCTCCACATTCATCGCCTGTTCCACAGTTTCCTGCTTCGTCTCCAGGAACGTTGATTCAGTCTCCCTCGCCTGTGGAATCACCTGCTCTCTCCCCGGATAAGAAGAATGGAGATGGTCTCTATCATACACGTGCTGGTCGTGTTTGCAGACCGGTTGTGAAGTATCTGGACTATGTTTAACTTTCCTCCAGTTTGTCATCGATTGTTATACATGACGTGCTTAGTTTATGGGTCTGTATCGTTGTTGATTCTTTAAGAGGGGGGATGTAGATTAGTGTAATGGTGTCACTCATGTTATGCATCGTGCTTTTGTAGTTACGCCCCATTAGCTTTTGAGTGACCACTGCTTGCGAGATTCGAGTTAGTGTAAGTGGAACGTGCAGGCGTGAGGTCGTGCTTGCTATGTAGTTAATAAAGTCTTTGGATCGTTATCCAGGTGTAAGGCTTCTGTTATTATACGGTCACCACAACAGTCATTGGGGCAGATACTATAACAACTTTTAAAAGACATTTGGACAGATACATGGGTAAGAAAGGTGTAGAGGGATATGGGACAGACATGGACAGGTAGGACTACTGTAGATGGGACACCTTGGTCGGCATGGGCAAGCTGGACTGAAGGGCCTGTTTACATGCTGTATGAATCTAGCTTTTGAAAGAAATGTTGGAGTAACTCAGCGGGTCAGACAGCATCTCTGGAGAACATGAATAGGTGACGTTACAGGTTAAGATCTTTCTTCATACTGATTAGGAGGGTAGGAGGCGGGGGGGGGGGGGAGGAAAGAAAGCTTTTGTGTGTAGCTTTTGTTTCATTGTGCATGATGGGTGAGTCCTGCCCTAGAATTTTCATTTGTCTTTAGTATCTCTGTTGTGTGAGTGGGCGGATGCTTGGCAGATGCGGTTTAATGTGGAAAAGTATGAGGTTATCCACTTTGGTGGTAAGAATAGGAAGGCAGATTATTATCTGAATGGTGTCAAGTTAGGAAAAGGGGACGTACAATGAGATCTGGGTGTCCTAGTGCATCAGTCACTGAGAGGAAGCATGCAGGTACAGCAGGCAGTGAAGAAAGCCAATGGAATGTTGGCCTTCATAACAAGAGGAGTTGAGTATAGGAGCAAAGAGGTCCTTCTGCAGTTGTACAGGGCCCTAGTGAGACTGCACCTGGTATACCGTGTGTAGTTTTGGTCTCCAAATTTGAGGAAGGATATTCTTGCTATTGAGGGCGTGCAGCGTGGGTTTACTAGGTTAATTCCCAGAATGGCGGGACTGTCATATGTTGAAAGACTGGAGCGGCTAGGCTTGTATACACTGGAATTTAGAAGGATGAGAGGGGATCTTATCGAAACATATAAGATTATTAAGGGGTTGGACACGTTAGAGGCAGGAAACATGTTCCCAATGTTGGGGGAGTCCAGAACCAGGGGCCACAGTATAAGAATAAGGGGTAGGCCATTTAGAACGGAGATGAGGAAAAACCTTTTCAGTCAGAGAGTTGTAAATCTGTGGAATTCTCTGCCTCAGATGGCAGTGGAGGCCAAGTCTCTGAATGCATTCAAGAGAGAGCTAGATAGAGCTCTTAAGGATAGCGGAGTCAGGGGGTATGGGGAGAAGGCAGGAACGGGGTACTGATTGAGAATGATCAGCCATGATCACATTGAATGGTGGTGCTGGCTCGAAGGGCTGAATGGCCTCCTCCTGCACCTATTGTCTATACGGTGAATTCTGTCCATAACATCTGCCACTGCTTACCAATGTACCTATGGTCCACCAGCCACTGTCTCTCAATGCCAAGCAACCCTCCACCCCCACATCTAATTCCATCTGTCCATATTCCCTCTCTTCACCTGGTTCCACCTATCATCTGACCATCTCATCCATCTCTTTCACCTCTTTATACCAGCTACCTGGATCTCCTTTCTTGACGCAGGGTCTCGACCCTAAATGTCAACCATCCCTTTGCCTCCACAGATGCTGCCTGGCCCGCTGAGTTCTTCCAGTGGTTTGCATTTTGCTCTCAATGGACTGATCCCTTTACTACTATTATTTGAAGTGTGATCAAATTGCACAGCATCAGTAAAAAGAAGAGGGTAATAGATGAGACATTAAAAAAACAAATTACAAGCAAATGAACGGCCATAAAGTAAATGAGTTGTGAGGATGTCGCAGTTGCAGCAAAGTGAAGCTTAGTTTAACGAGCAGGGTCAGCACGTTCCGGGTAAAAGCACAAGTAAATAACTCAGCAGCAAGAAGATGCAGCCGATAATTGAGATGTAAATGATTATTTAAAAAGCAGAATCTGCAAAACGCAGTGGCATGAAGTATACGAGCAAATTAAAACATATCAATTTTTAATTTGACCATATACTTCATGCCACTGGGTTTTGCAGTTTCAAACGTTGTAGAGAGCACTCCTAGGATAACAATAATTGTGGATGCTGAGGTCAGTATTCTTCATTTAAAAAGTAGCAATGACAAACGACTTATATAAAAAGATCAAATCAAAGAAGGAGGGAAAGAAAGTATAATCAAAATGATAAATAAAGGTTTTCCAGAGGGAAGTGTGTGGGAAGGAACTGCAGATGCTGATTTACACTGTAGATAGACACAACATGCTGGGTAACTCAACGGACAGGCAGCAGAGAAGGAATTCCTTCTATCCCGAGATGCTGCCTGCCCCGCTGAGTTACTCCAGCATTTTGTGTCTATCATCTCCAAAGAGAAGTCCTCTCGTCCCCTTCCCTCGTCCCCTTCACCATGGCTCCCACTGTGAGAGAACAGAATGGTCCTGGTCAGGGCATGTGGGGCCAGGGGCTCCAGAAGGACCCTGGCTGACTATGTGCTGTAGTCCTTGGATTCCTGCTGAGGACATGAAATATAGAACAGTACAGCACTGGAACATAATGTTTGTGCCGAACATGATGTCAAGTTAAACTGATCTCATCTGCCTGTACCTGACCCATATCCCTCTATTCCTTGCAATTCCATGTGCCTGTCTAAAACCCACATAAACAGCACGACTATTGCATCTGCCTCCACTACCGCCTCTGGCAATCAGCGTGTGAATGAGATGATTCCCAGTCAAATGAGGGACAAGAAACTGCAGATGCTGGAATCTTCAGCAAACAACAACCTGCTGCAGGAACTTGGTGGGTCAGGCAGCATCTGTGGTGGGAATGGCCAGAGAACTTTGGGTTACATCAAACTCAGAGTGAGATTCCATGGTGACACCTCTGGAATCTGATTGCAGTGCGGAGCAGGCAAGATGTTGAGCTGCTACACTCTGTACCTAGAGGATAGAGAACAAAGGAAATAGCCAGGCTGCAGACACAGATTGCTGATGTGAACACTGAGAGAGACCTCAGGCAGACCTGAGAGCAAACTTTACAGGTTGAAGTGCAAGAGCTATCCAGCTCCCAACTGACAGAGGATTCACAGAGTCGGGCGGGTCAAACTGCAGTCTGGAACTAGTGGCCAACACCCCAACGGGCAGGGTTGACCTGTGACCGAGGTCTTCATTTCCATGACACGCATGTACTGCTGTCAGTTATGGAAGCTTGTGGATATCAGGCCCTCAG
Source organism: Rhinoraja longicauda (assembly GCF_053455715.1). Taxonomy (NCBI): domain Eukaryota; kingdom Metazoa; phylum Chordata; class Chondrichthyes; order Rajiformes; family Arhynchobatidae; genus Rhinoraja; species Rhinoraja longicauda. The sequence goes on along the minus strand of NC_135966.1, from coordinate 42,863,498 downwards.
GCAATGTCTTTGAGGACCAGGTCGAGAGGACACAGGTGGAGGAAGGGAGGCCTGTGCAGAGCACGGGGAACAGTCAGTGTCGTCATTGGACAGGAAGCCCCATTTGAGGAGGAGGAGGAGGTCATTGAGTCCATGCTGTCTCTGTACAGGGGAATCGAACTGGCTCCCTTCCCCTGTTCAAAAAGCCCAGCACATTTCCATTCTTCAAACGCAGGGTTGCAGGTTATCCCTGCGCACTAGGCACAATCATCTATTCACATTGTATCACCCTCACGGGCAGCAAGTTCTACCATGGTGCAACCGGCCGCAAAATAACCTTCCACCTTCTATTTCGCTACTAACTTTTGTCCAGGTCTACCCTACTTGAAACTCATTCATCTTGAATACCTCCATCAAATCTCCCCAAGACCTCCTTTTCTCCAAGGAGAACATACCATCAGTGATGTAACCTGGGGTCATTGGGTGTTTCGGGTCTTTCAACATCAGACACCCTCGCCCGGGCGACCCAACCGCGGTTGATCAGACCACGACCTGTGTTCAGGTGGCGTTCGCTCCTCCCCATGGACCTCCTCTCCTGATCCAGAGCCATCTCGAGGCTTTCTCCGCTGCCTCTGTGGTGTTCTTGATGACTCTTCTCCTGCCTTGTGCACTCAAGGCCTTGTAGAGCGATTGCCCTGCAAAACCTCAATGGGCATACACCTTGCCTTCCAGCCCTGCTGACGGCAGTCTATGACCAGCTCTTCATAGTACTTGGTCTTCTTCCTCTCGCGGGCCTCCTCCAGACGATCCTCCCACGATATACACAGCTCTTTGTAATTTCATTCTTGGGCAGAGCAGTAACAACATCAAGCTGTGATGTATTCTAATGGGAAGCTTTCAATGGTGCATCTGCAAAAATTGGTATTGGTTTATCGTTGTCACCTTATTGTTTGGTCCTTAACCTTCTAAACATTTCCTCTCCATGTGAATGTCCAGATTGAAATTTACGAGTCATTCTTAAATACAGGAGAGGTGCCGGAAGATTGGAGGGTGGCAAATGTTGTGCCTCTTTTCAAGAAGGGCTGCAGGTGTAATAGATCCTGAGAGGAATAGATAGGTAAATGCACAGTCTTTTACCCAGATTAGGGAAATCAAGAACCAGAGGACATAGAGTTAAGTTGAGGGAGGGTGGAATTTAATGGGAAATGATGGGCGACTTTTTTACACAGAAAGTGGTGAGTACATAGAACAAGCTGTCAGAAGAGGTAGTGAGGCAGGTACTACCACAATGTTTAAAAGCCATTTGGATAGGTACATGGAAATGATAGGATCAGAAGGATATAGGCCAAATGCAGGCAGGTGGGACTAGTGTAGAAGAGGCATGTTGGTCGGCAGGGGCAAGTTGGGCCAAAGGGCCTGTTTCTTACTGTATGACAATTTGTACAAAACATTGGTGATACCACACTGTGTTCAGTCTTGGTCACCCTGCTATAGCAGATTCCATGACGCTGGAAAGTGTGTAAAGAAGATTTATTTGTTCATCTTGCTTTGGTTAATTCACACATTTCACCTTTTAACATTGTTAAGCAGGTTAGCATCTGTTTTTTGTACAATGATCTATTTGTGTTGGTATAGTTTTTTCTCGACCTGTCAGTGCACGGCTCCCTGTCTCTCACTTCCCAGCTCCTTACTGCTCCTTATTAACATGAAAACCCTATCGACCTCCCCAATCATTGGACTTTCTGTACCTGTCGTCCCAATATGGTTCAGATGCAGTCAGTCCCAGTGGAACATCTCTCTCTGTCCCACCTCTTCCATGCTAGTCACTGAACTATGCAATCATCTTGTTGATCCTGGTAACACTGCCATTTTATTTGTGGTTCGGGTTGAAATCAAGATATAATAATGCTACGCTTCTGCTTTTAGCTTTAGATGCCAGCTGCCCAGACTTGTCCAAATCCAACCTTACTCCGCAGGGATTACAGCAATTTATTATTCACCCACCAATTTGATCCAAATTCTCGCGAGCTTGGGGATGTATCATCCAGGTAGCAGGTAGGCTGCAGAGGACGCTGTTCATTGTTTCACTGTACTGGCCCTTACTAGGACATCCACCCCTCAAGCCAACTTGAATGCTTGCTGTGCCACAACACTTTACCCTCCCTACACTCCCACACTGATCCACACAGGTTGTTCGAACATTGAATCTGTTGGATAAGAGCAAGGGCATAGTTTCATCACACTACTCCTGAAGTCCCACAGCTGCCACATTTGCAGTCAGTTGTAAAGCATTTCATCTAAGAGGCATGGTTACTTCCTAAAGTACGTACGTACGTACAAACTACGTACAGACAGCACCACCCGCTCTGGTGGGTAAGGCAAAGCAGCGCCTTTACCACCTTAGACAACTGAGGAAATTCAGAGTGTCTCTGAGGATCCTTCATTGCTTCTACTCTGGGGCTGTAGAGAGCATCCTGTCCGGCAATATTACAGTCTGGTTTGGGAACAGCTCTGCCCAGGACAGGATGGCCCTGCAGAAAGTAGTGCGTTCGGCAGAACGCACCATGGGAACTACACTCGCCCCCCTGCAGGACCTATACATCAGGAGGTGCAGATCCAGAGCAAGCAAGATCATGAGGGACCCCTGCCACCCCAGTAACGGACTGTTCCAGATGCTACGGTCAGGCAAACGCCTCCGCTGTCACGCTGTGAAAACGGAGAGGATGAGACGGAGTTTCTTCCCACAGGCCATCAGGACTGTCAACTTTTATAACTCCAGAGACTAAATTTTTGTCTACACTATAGTAACTTATTAACTTTATTTATATGCTGTAACTGTAATTCTTTTTTGTGCACAATCCGCAGGCATTGCCACTTTCATTTCACTGCACATCGTGTATGTGTATGTGACAAATAAATTCGACTTGACTTGACTTAAAGCAAAAAGGTCGAAGGAACCTTTCCCCTCCCTGATGTTTCACAAGGACTCCAGTTCCTCACCACAAACGTTTACTGCAGGTATAGTTGACACGGGTAAAAATGTCCGTAGACTCACACATGCTGCAGTAGCAACCCGTCCTCTTGCTTCCCGTTTATTGATTTAATTAGTTTTATATAAATTGAATTTAGTTTAGTTTAGAGATAGCGTGGAAACAGACCCATTGGCCGACTACGTCTGCACCGACCAGCGATCCCTGCACATTAACACTATCCTACACGCACGAGGGACAATTTTACATTTATACCAAGCTGATTAATCTACAAACGTTACATCTTTGGAGTGTGGGAGGAAACCGGAGATCTCGGAGAAAACCCGTGCAGGTCACTGGGAGAAAGTACAAACTCCGTACAGACGGCACCCGTAGTCAGGATCGAACCCGGGTCTCTGGTACTGCAAGGCAGGAGCCCTGCCGCTGCGCCAACGTGCCACCCAAAATTAATGACTTTGCATAATTGATTGACAAATGTAGTTATTCAAATTTAATGAAATGCTGAAGGTTAGCTTAGGCCATGGTCATTCAGTGACACTGACCAGCCTCACCTGCGTAATCATTTTCCAGATTTATGTTATTGCTGCTTTCAAACTGTTCTCACCATTTGCAAGTTTTTCAGCTCACGGCCTCGCAAACTGCTCCTTTGTGGCAATGCACACTGATCTCTTTTGTTTTAACGTGGCTAGAATGAGGAATCCCTGGTGCAGGTGGCAGTGCGAGTGAGCGAAGAGTAGGAGCATAGGCCAGGTGAATCATGGCTGAAGAATTGGTGTAGGAGGGAAGACTTTAGTCAGCACAGACTCAGTAGGGCCAAAGAACCTGTTCCACGCTGTATCTCTCTCTGGCCCACTGCCTACACGATCTAGCGAAGTCCAGAAAATCTTGGATGTCAAAGATTATCGAGGACTTGAGAAACAAAACATAAAGGAGGTGTATGGTAAGGGTAGAGAACTGAAAACGAATGAGGTACTTCAACAGTGGAGGTTTGGAGAATGGATAAGGGAGAGCCAGTGGATATGGTGTATCTGCACTTGCAAAAAGCCTTTGACAAGGTCCCACACAAGAGATTAGTGTGCAAAATTAGAACACAGGGTATTGGGGGTAGGGTATTGACATGGATAGAGAACTGGTTGGCAGACAGGAAACAAAGAGTTGGAATTGACGGGTCCTTTTCAGAATGGCAGGCAGTGACTAGTGGGGTGCCGCAAGGCTCAGTGCTGGGACCCCAATTGTTTACAAAATATATTAACGATTTAGACGAGGAAATTAAATGTCACATCTCAAAATGTGCGGATGACACAAAGCTGGGTGGCAGTGTGAGCTGCGAGGAGGATGCTATGAGGCTGCAGGATGACTTGGATAGGTTGGGTGAGTGGGCAGATGCATGGCGGATGCAGTATATTGTGGATAAATGTGAGGTTATCCACTTTGGTGGCAAGAACAGGAAGGCAGATTATTATCTGAAGGTGTCAGATCAGGAGAAGCGGGGGTGTAATGAGACCTGGGTGTGTTTGCATATCAGTCACTGAAAGTCAGGTACAGCAGGCAGTGAAGAAAGCTAATGGCATATTGGCCTTCATTGGGAGAGGATTTGAGTTTAGGAGCAAGGAGGTCCCACTGCAGTTGTACAGGACCCCGGTGAGACCGCACCTGGAGTATTGTGTGCAATTTTGGTCTCCTAATTTGAGGAAGGACATTATTATCGGGGTGGCTGCGCCTAACGGCTGTGGCTCGCTGGCAGTCTGTTTGTCTTTTTTCCTTTTTTTTTTGTTTGTGTGTTGGTGTTGGGATGGTTTTTGTTTTTGGCTGTGTATGTGTGGGGTGGGGGGTGGTGGGGTGGGGGAAACCTTTCTTTTTTTAGGTCTCTTCCCCGGGGCGCGGCTCGGCCGCGGGGCCTTCCATCGCCTGCCGCGGCTCGGCCATGGAACGGTTCAGCGCCCGGCGCGGCCACGGGGCCTTCCATCGCTCGGTGCGGCTCGGCAGCGTGACGGTTCAGCGCTCGGTGCGGCTCGGCCGCGGGGCCTACCATCGCCTGGCGCGGCACGGACGCTGGACTTAACATCGCCGGCGCGGCTCGGCCGCGGGGCCTTCCATCCCCTTGCGGGGGCTGTGCGGGTCGGTCGCCTCGGTAGGGGTCGAGCTGCCTGTCCTTGGGCGCGGGGGGGGGTAAGAGTGTGGAAGTTTTGTTGCCTTCCATCACAGTGAGGGGGTGTTTGGAGTCACTGTGATGGATGTTTGTGATGGGGTCGTGTGTCCTGTGTTTTTTTCTTTTTTGTTGTGTTCTGTGACTGCTGGAAATGTAATTTAGTTCGGTATCTCGGTACCGAATGACAATAAAGTTCTGTATTATTACAATGTATTATTGCTATTGAGGGAGTGCAGCGTAAGTTCACCATGTTAATTCCCGGGATGGCGGGACTGACATATGATGAATGAATGGGTCGACTGGGCTTGTATTCGCTGGAATTTCGAAGGATGAGAGGGGATCTTTTAGAAACATATAAAATTCTGAGAGGATTGGACAGGGTAGATGCAGGAAAGATGTTCCCGATGTTGGGGGAGTCCAGAACCAGGGGTCACAGTTTAACAATAAGGGGAAGGCCATTTAGGACTGAGATGAGGAAAAACCTTTTCACCCAGAGAGTTGTGAATCTGTCGAATTCTCTGCTACAGAAGGCAGTGGAGGCCAATTCACTGGATGTTTTCAAGAGAGAGATTGATTTAGCTCTTAGAGCTAAAGCAATCAAGGGATATGGGGAAAAACCCGGAACGGGGCACTGATTTTGGACGATCAGCCATGATCATATTGAATGGCGGTATTTATTCACAAGATGCTGGAGTAACTCAGCAGGTCAGGCAGCATCTCAGGAGAGAAGGAATGGGTGACGTTTCGGGTCGAGACCCTTCTTCAGACTGATGTCAGGGGGGGCGGGACAAAGGAAGGATATAGGTGGAGACAGGAAGACAGTGGGAGAACTGGGAAGGGGGAGGGGAAGAGAGGGACAGAGGAACTATCTAAAGTTGGAGAAGTCAATGTTCATACCGCTGGGCTGCAAGCTGCCCAAGCGAAATATGAGGTGCTGTTCCTCCAATTTCCGGTGGGCCTCACTATGACACTGTTGGAGGTCCATGACAGAAAGGTCAGAGTGGGAGGGGGTGTTGAAGTGCTCAGCCACCGGGAGATCAGGTTGGTTAAGGCGGACTGAACGAAGGTGTTGAGCGAAACGATCGCCGAGCCTGCGTTTGGTTTCGCCGATGTAAAGAAGTTGACATCTAGAGCAGCGGATACAATAGATGAGGTTGGAGGAGGTGCAGGTGAACCTCTGTCTCACCTGGAAAGACTGTTTGGGTCCTTGGATGGAGTTGAGGGGGGAGGTAAAGGGACAGGTGTTGCATCTCCTGCGGTTGCAGGGGAAAGTGCCCGGGGACGGGGTGGTTTGGGTAGGAAGGGACGAGTGGATCAGGGAGTTACGGAGGGAACGGTCCCTGCGGAATGCAGAAAGGGGAGGGGATGGGAAGATGTGTGCGGAACGCATGGCGGTGTCTCTAAACTAAACTAAATTCACTTTGCAGGATATCATCCCTTTTTGCTACCTATGTTATTTGTGCCCACATGCACAATGACTTCCGGCTGCTCAACTTTCCTTTAGAGAATGTTCTGCAGCTGCTCAGATGTCCTGGACCCGGTCACCCTACTGGAGTTTCATCACAGAATCTCCTGTCTATCCCCCTAACTAACGAGTCTCTGATCACTAGGCTCTGTCTGCCTTTTCCCTTCTCTGCTATGTCTCAGTGTCCGGACCGACTCTGCAGACCACTGCTGCTGCTGCTGACCAGTCATCCCCAACCCTCCTCCCCCAGCACCATCCAAAGGGCATGGCTGTTGGCGTGTTGAGTGTCCACACTGGACTACACCACTCTGTGCCTATCCCCTTTCCTGGTGGTCACCCATCTACTTTCTGCCTGTTCCCTATTTGTGACCACCTTACGATAACCTATCTAATACCTCATCCGTCTCCTGGTCGATACGTAATATGGAGGAGAGAACAGAGAAGCTGCCATTGTTTTCCTTAGAGGGGAATAGATAATATATTCCTTTATTCGTCCCACACCGGGGAAATTTACAAGTACAGATTAATGGAGACCTGACAGAGTGTACAAAATTAAGAAGCCAGCGAAGGGGAAGATGGTGAGAAATGTTTCCTTGTATTAGAGACTTGGACCTAAAGGCATTGGTTTGAGGTGAGAGGATTAGAGTGGATTAGAGAGATTAATTGTCCCCAGAGAGTGGTTGCAATCCGCAACATGCTGACTGAGATAATAGTGGAGAGATAATCGGCTTGTACTCGCTGGAATTTAGAAGATTGAGGGGGGATCTTATAGAAACTTACAAAATTCTTAAGGGGTTGGACAGGCTAGATGCAGGAAGATTGTTCCCGATGTTGGGGAAGTCCAGAACAAGGGGGTCACAGTTTAAGGATAAGGGGGAAGTCTTTTAGGACCGAGATGAGAAAGTTATTTTTCACACAGAGTGGTGAATCTGTGGAATTCTCTGCCACAGAAGGTAGTTGAGGCCAGTTCATTGGCTATATTTAAGAGGGAGTTAGATGTGGCCCTTGTGGCTAAAGGGATCAGGGGGTATGGAGAGCAGGCAGGTACGGGATACTGAGTTGGATGATCAGCCATGATCATATTGAATGGCGGTGCAGGTTCGAAGGGCCGAATGGCCTACTCCTGCACCTATTTTCTATGTTTCTATGAGAGAGATTCTCACAACATTGAAAAAATATCTTAACCGGCACTTGAATTGTCAAGGCTGAGAAGTCTACAGACCAAATGCTGGGAGATGAGATTAATATAGATGATTGGCAATGGCAATGTGGGCTGAAGTTCCCGTTTCTGTGCTGCATAACTCCTTGGCAGTTGGTACATTTTCAGAAACATGAGCTTACTTCCAACAGGGACAGAGACCTCTGTCATTACCAGAAGTGACCCCGCCATGATTGTGCTGTTTAATGAAGCATGAAACACAGAGCCATTCAGCAATGCATTACAAAGTGCCGCACAGTGTGGTGCAGCCTCACTAAAAACACATCCCATCGGCTTAAAGAAAAACAACTTTATAGCTTGAGATTGTGCCGGCTTCTTCAGGCTTATCACCATTTATTGAAAATCTATCAGCCTTGAGGGCAGTACGGTGGTGTAGCGGTAGATTGCTGCCTTATAGCGCCAGAGCCTGGGTTCAATCCTGACTACGGGTGTTGTGTGTATGGAGTTTGTACGTTCTCCCCGTGAACGTGTGGGTTTTCTCTGAGATCAGTTTCCTCCCACACTCCAAAGGTTTGTCGGTTAATTGGCTTGGTATAAATGTAAAATGATTCCCTAGCGTGTGTAGGGCAGTTTTAATGCGCAGGGATCACTGGTCAGTTCGGACCCGGTGGGCCGAAGGGCTTGTTTCCACACTGAATCTCTAAAAAAAAACTTGAGCTAAAGGCTATTCAGTTTAAACCTGTGGCTTTCACTGTGAGTAGGAAAGAACTGGAAAAAGTCAAGAGGTTTGTTGTAATTTTGTTGTCCACTGTTTGGTTTCATCTTGGACTCGAATTCAAACTGGGGCCTCCGTAATGTCATGGTTTCAGACACCTGGAGTCAGGTGGGAGTGAGATAAAGTGACCCAGAGAGATCGATAGGGTTGGCATAACATTCATCCCGAATGGCTCCAAAGATTTTGAGGAAGCACAGCAGGGGGGGTTCATGCTGGAGGTGCAGGACCCGGTTCTCTCAGCCACAGGGTACCACGGCACTGGCAGGCACTTCATACCCGAGATTGGCAACTTATGATTACAAACGTGAGCTAAACTGGCTGGACGTACAGATACTTCGACTACTGGTGTCAAGGCTCAAAGGGTAAATGGAAGGGATACTCATCGACCAGAGCTCCAAGCTTGATATGGATCATGATGGGGCATTTAATATTCTGTGACAAAATGATTCCAGGTGAGGACAAAAGGACACAAAAATACACCTATTGCATCTATCTTGCACCTATTTTTCTATGTTTCTATTGGGAATGTTAAAACCCCCCTACCATGACCACCCTGTGAGGTGCCTGCAATCTGCAGGCATATTTGTTCTTCCGATTCCAGTTGACTATTTGGGGGCCTGAAAGAAGATCATCGCCCTTTTAATTCTCAGTTCCACCCATATAACCTCACTGGCTGAACCATCAGTAATGTCATCTCAGGCTACTGCCATGATGCTCTCCTTAATCAGTACAGCAACCGCCCCTCCTCTCCCCCCCCCCCCCCCCCCCCCCATCTCTGTCTTGCCAATAGCACAAATACCATGGAACATTAAGCTGCCAGTCCTGTCCCTCCCTTAGGCAGCATTCGTAATGGCTATAACATCCCCGTCACGCATACTTACCCACATCCTGAGTTTATCCGCCTTGCCAGTCTAACCTAATCATTGAAATAAATACAACTTAATCCAATAGTGCTTCCTCATTCCCTACCTACTGAGCTTGCTTTCATCACCTTTGGTACCGGATTCCATGGTGGTGCAGCGGTAGAGTTGTTGCCTCACAACGCCGGAGACCCAGGTTCCATCCAGACTACAGCTGCTGTCTGTACTGAGTTTGTACGATCTCCCTGTGACTGCGTGGGTTTTCTTCAGGTGCTCTGGTTTTTTCCCACTTGCCAAAGACATGCAGGTCTGCAGGTTAATTGGCTTCTGTAAACTGTCCCTAGTTTATAGGATTGAACTAGTGGATGGATGAAAGTTGTACACTGGTCGGCGTGGACACTGGGTCGAAGAGCCTGCTCTCATACTGTATCTCTAAACTAAACTGAACACTCACCTGCCTCACTCCTGCACTAGATCCCCATCTACTTTAAACCATCGTGAGAAGAAGTGGTGGCAAACCTGCATATTGGTTCGCCTCTGGTTAAAATGCAACATATGGCTCCCTCTTGTACAGGTCACCTCTGCCCTAGCAGAGATTCCACACATTCATCTGTCCCACCTTCTTGTGGCATCTCGCCCTCTTTCCTCCTAATGCCAGCATGCACGGCAGCTCACAGTCAATGCAGAGAAAGTCAGGCTTCTGTAAGGTCCATGATAGAGAGCTGGGGGTGACATGTATGAAACTGGGTCATTGCTGCCCTCTGCTGTTCACACAGGCAGTCTGCAGCTCCCAGCCCAGCTATTGATTGAAGTTGGTAAGGCAACCTTGGATGACCAAAGAGGTTGTAAATTTGGTCAAAAATAAAACAGGAATGCATGCAAGATTTAAGGGGATTGAATCAAACAGGTCCATTGAAGTTCGTTTACTTTAATGTCAGTCATAAAATGCCGAGTAACTCAGGGGGACAGGCAGCATCTCTGGAGATAAAGAATGGGTGGCGTTTCGTGTCGAGACCCCTCTTCAGACGGAGTCAGGGGCGAGGGATACTAGAGATATGTGGATGGGTAAGGTGTGAAAATGACAAATCAAAGCAGACGATGATCCTATTCCGATTACTATTTATTTTATGTTTTTGGTCAGTTAGTTGGTTAGTTTATTGCACCATGTTGTGGTGGGGGATACTTTTAATCTCTTTCCTCGTTGGGGAGATACTTTTTCACCGTGTCTCTGTCTCTGCACGGCACAAACCAGGAGCTTGTCTCTGTTGACTACACCAGGGATCACCTGCTGAAGCTCCGACCACCCCTCCCGTCTGGCTTCACCACGTTACACCAGAAATCCCCAAGGAACTGAGGAGGAAATACTGGAGATGCCGGGTGGGAATAAAACGACGTGCAGAGAAAAGGAGGCACAAGCCATACTTGCCTTCCATCACGATGGGAAATGTAAGATCGCTGGCGAACACGATGGGCGAGCTAGCTGCACTAGTGAGGACCCAGAGGGAGCACCGTGAGAGCAGTGTGCTGTGTTTCACGTAAACATGACTCCGCGAGAACATCCCTGAGTTCAACGCGAGTGTGGACGGCTCTCAGACTGTTCGGGCGGTGAGGGACTGCAGAGAGAGTGACGAGTGTGAGGGTGGGGGACTTGCTATTCTCGTTAACAACAAATGGTGCAACCCTGGCCACATCACGGTTACAGAGTGTGTGTGTAGCCCGGACATTGAACGGAGGGCTGTGGGCCTCCGTCCACACTACTGTGTACGCCGCAGGAAATTTTCACACGCCTTTGTGGTGGCTGTTTACATTCTTCCGTCCGCCAACCCGCTGCTCACGTGTGACATCATCCGCACAGTCACCGCGAGACTCCAGGCACAGTCACCGCGAGACACCACAGGAGATCCTTCTTCCCTGTGGCTATCATACTCAACTCCTTCCCCTTCTGTCGTGGGGTAGACTGACTTCCCCACCCCCCCCGCCCAATCTTTGCACATCCCCAATCCTTTCCACTCATCACTTTAATTTAGCCATTTGTACATCTTCATTTCAATTCAACATTATACATAGATACATAGACAAGAGGAGGCCATTCGGCCCTTCCAGCCAGTATCACCATTCAATGTGATCATGGCTGATCATCCAGAATCAGTACCCTGTTCCTGCCTTCTCTCCATATCTCTTGATTCTGCCAGCTCTATCTAACTCTCTTTTGAAAGCATCTAGTGAATTGACCTCCACTGCCTTCTCAGGCAGAGAATTTCGCAAATTCACAACTCTGTGAACAAGTTTTTCTTCATCTCAGTTCAAAATGACCTACCCCTTATTCTTAAACTGTGGCCCCTGGTTCTGGACTCCCCCAACATTAGGAACATGTTTCCTGCTTCTAGCGTGACCAATCCTTTAATAATTTTATATGTTTCTATAAGGTGCCCTCTCATCCTTCTAAATTCCAGTGAATACAAGCCCAGTCGCTCCATTCTTTCATCATATGATAGTCCCACCATCCCGGGAATTAACCTCATAAACCTACGCTACACTCCCTCAATAGCAAGAATGTCCTTCCTCAAACTAGGAGAGCAAAACTGCACACAATACCCCAGGTGTTATCTCACCATGGCCCTATACAACTGCAGAAGGACCTCATTGCTCCTGTACTCAACTCCTCTCGTTATGAAGGCCAACATGCCATTAGCTTTCTTCACTGCCTGCTGTACCTACATGTTTATTTTCAGTGACTGATGCACAAGGACACCCAGATCTCGTTGTACTTCCCCTTTTCCTAACCTGGCACCATTTATATACTAATCTGCCTTCCCATTCTTGCCCCCAAAGTGGATAACCTCACATTTATCCACATTATACTGCATCTGCCATGCATCTGCCCACTCGCCCAACCTGTCCTAATCACCCTGCATCCTCATAGCATCCTCTTCACAGTTCACACTTCCCCCCGACTTTGTGTCATCTGCAAATTCACTAATGTTACTTTTAATTCCTTCATCTAAATCATTAATGTATATTGTAAATAGCTGCGGTCCCAGCACCGAGCCTTGCGGTACCCCACTAGTCACTGCCTGCCATTCTGAAAGGGACCCGTTAATCCCTACACTTTGTTTCCTGTCTGCCAACCAATTTTCTATTCATGTCAATATCCTACCCACAATACCATGTGCGCTAATTTTGCCCACTAATCTCCTGTGTGGGACCTTATTAAAGGCTTTCTGAAAATCCAGGTACACTACATCCACTGGCTCTCCCTTGTCCATTTTACTTGTTACATCCTCAAAAAAATTCCAGAAGATTTGTCAAGCATGATTTCCCCTTCGTAAATCCATGCTGACTTGAACCGATCATGTTACTGCTATCCATATGCACCACTATTACATCTTTAATAATCGACTCCAGCATCTTCCCCACCACTGATGTCAGGCTAACTGGTCTATAATTCCCTGCTTTCTCTCTCCCTCCTTTCTTGAAAAGTGGGATAACATTAGCTACCCTCCAATCCACAGGAACTGATCCAGAATCTATAGAGCCACCTCCTTGAGTACCCTGGGATGCAGACCATCAGGCCTTAGGAATTTATCAGCCTTCAGTCCCATCAGTCCACCCAACACCATTTCCTGACTAATGTGAATTTCCTTCAGTTCCTCCATTACCCTAGGTCCTCTGTCCCTTAGTACATCTGGGAGATTGTTTGTGTCTACCTTAGTAAAGACAGAACCAAAGTACCTGTTCAACTCGTCTGCCATTTCCTTGTTACCCATAATAAATTCACCTGTTTCTGTCTTCAAGGGAGTCACATTCATCTTAACTATTTTTTTCCTCTTCACATACCTAAAGAAGCTTTTACTATCCTCCTTTATATTCTTGGCTAGCTTACCTTCGTACTTCATCTTTTCTCCCTGTATTGCCTTTTTAGTTATCTTCTGTTGTTTTTGAAAAGTTTCCCAATCCTCTGGCTTCCCACTCATCTTTGCTATGTTAGACGTCTTCTCTTTTATTTTTATATTGTCCTTGACTTCCCTTGTCAGCCACAGTCGCCCCTTACACCCCTTAGAATCATTCTTCCTATTTGGAATGAAATGATCCAGCATCTTCTGGCTTTTCCCAGAAATTCCTGCCATTGCTATTCCACTGTCATCCCTGCTAGGGTCCCGTTCCAGTCAACTTTGGCCAGCTCCTCCCTCATGCCTCCATAGACCCCTTTGTTCAACTGCAATACTGACACTTCTGATTTTACCTTCTCCCTCTCAAATTGCAGATTAAAATTTATCATATTATGGTCACTTATCATATAATGGTTCCTTTACCTCGAGTTCCCTCATCAAATCCGGTTCATTACATAACACTACATCCAGAATTGCCAGCTCCCTGGTAGACTCCAGTACAAGCAGCTCTAAGAATCCATCTCGGAGCAATCGAAAGATACCCACCCAGGAAGTCCTGCTTTTCGGCCTTCTTCCTAACTCTCTAAACTCACATTGCGGAACCTTCTTCCTCTTTCCCCCGACGTTGTTTGTGCCCACATGCACAACCACTTCCGGCTGCTCACCTTCCCTCTCGAGGATGTTCTAAGTCAGTCCAAGATATCTTGAACCCTGGCACCAGGGAGGCAAAACACCATCCTTGAGTCTCGCCTGCCGCCACAGAATCTCCTGTCCGCACCTCAGACAATGGAGTCACCCACCACTATGGCTCTGCCTGACCTCGGTCTCGCCAGTCAAGTCTCATCGCTGGGATTGCAGCCATCGACCTGTCCACTACTCGGACTGGAAGCGTCGTCTGCCCCGATAGCTCCCAAGAGTGTGTACCTGTTTTCATTAGGTACAGCCACCGGGGTTCTCCTGCACTCCACGTTTACTCCTCTTTCTCAAAGTCACCCACCTTCGCTCTTCCTATATCGTCGGTGTGACAACCTCACTGTGGGTCTTGTCCAGGAAACTCTCGTTTTCCCGGATGGCCCTGAGGTCATCCAGCTGCTTTTCTAGGTCCCCAACACATTCATTCAGGAGCTGCACCTGGACACAATTTCTGCAGGTGTAGTTGTCAGAGGCACCAGCGGTGTTCCTGGCTTCCCACATCCTGCAGGAGACACACTGTAACAACTTGCCTGCCATTTCTTCAGTGGACAAAAAAATCACAGATTTCAAATCAAGTGTGGAGCCTCAGCGCCAAAGACTCACACTTTACTCACCAAGGCACTTCACCTCAACAAGGCTGCTCCCCTAGAGCAAGCCCTGCTTTTATTTGCTGTTCAATTAACTAATTAGCTAATTTACTAGTTTGCTGCTTTAACTTCTGCAGCCAATCCCATCACTCGCTCCTTCACCTGCCGCTCCTTGCCGACCTTGAAGGTATATTATCCTTAACCTTCTTTGTTAATCACGGTGTGATCATTTTAGAGGTGCAGACAAAATGTGTAGGAAGGAATTGCAGATGCTGGTTTAAACCTATGATAGACACAAAAAGCTGGAGTCAGTAGGTTAAACAGCATCTCTGAAGAGAAGGAATAGGGTTGAGTTTCGGGTCGAGACCCTTCTGCCCATCTTTTGTTAATCATGGATTGTGCCTCCCTCTTGTGGAATCCTGCTTTTTGATGGTGATAAGTTCTTACTGAGCATTAAAGACCAGCTGTTTTAATATCTGACATTGTTCCTCTATTTGTCTGGCTCTTAGCTTATTTACCTGGTTCACCCCAGAAAACTATTCCCCATATCTTTATAGTCGCTGAATTAAATTGAAGGCATTTGTTCTGGAATTATGGTGTGCATCCTTAGAATGCATTTAGAATTGTACAATATTGTGTCCACTACTGTCATGGGGATTTTTAACAAGATCCCTCATTAATTCGACAAGGTTCTGCATGGTAGGCTGCTCTGGGAGGTTAGATTGCATGGGACCCAAGAAGAGATAGCTGAATGGATAGCAAATTGGCTTCATGGAAGAAAGCAGAGGGTGATGGTGGAAGGTTGCTTCTCGGACTGGAGGCCTGTGACTAGTGGTGTGCCTCAGGGTTCGGTGCTGGGCCCATTACTGTTTGTCATCTATATCAATGATTTGGATGAGAACGTAAGGTTAGCAAGTTTGCAGATGATACAAAAGTGGGTGATTTTGCAGACAGTGAATATGGTTGTAAAAAATTGTAGCAGGACCTTGATCGATTGGCCAAGTAGGCTGAGGAATCTTTGATGGAATTTAATACAGAGAAATATGAGGTGTTGCATTTTGGGAAGTCTAACATGGGCAGGACCTACAGAGTAAATGGTAGGGCTCTGGGGAGTGTTGTAGAGCAGAGGGATCTAGGAGTGCAGATGCATGGTTCCTTGAAGGTCGAGTCGTAGGTAGGTAGGGTGGTCAAAAAGGCTTTTGGCACATTGGCCTTCATCAGTCAGAGTATTGAGTATAGTAGTTGGGAAGTCATGTTGCAGCTGTATAAGACGGTGGTGAGGCCGTATTTAGAGTAATGTTCAGTTCTGGGCACCATGTTATAGGAAAGATGTTGTCAAGCTGGAAAGGGTACAGAGAGGATTTACAAGGATGTTGCCAGGAGTGGTACTATCCATGGAACCAAGGAGGATGAGCGGTGATCTTATAGAGGTATATAAAATCATGAGAGGAATAGATCGGATAGATGCACAGAGTCTCTTGCCCAGAGTAGGTAAAATAAGGACAATAGGACATAGGTTTAAGGTGAAGGGAAAAAGTTTCAATAGGAATCTGAGGGGTGACCTTTTCATACAAAAGGTGGTGGGTGTATGGAACAAGCTGCCAGATGAGGTAGTTGAGGCAGGGACTATCCCAACATATAGGAAACAGTTAGACAAGTACATGTATGGAACAGGTTTGGAGGGATATGAGCCAAACGTGGGCAGGTGGGACTAGTGTAGCTGAGATATGTTGGCCGATGTGGGTATGTTGGGCTGAAGGGCCAGTTTCCACATTGTATCATTCCTCATTACGTAAGCCCAAATCTAAGATAATAATAATAATAATAATAATGCATTACATTTGTATAGCGCTTTTCTAAAAACTCAAAGACGCTTTACAGGGTTTACTAAAACATAGAAAAAAATAAATAAATAAGTAAACGAACAGAAAAGGAAAAATAAGGTGAGGTGACGGTCAGTGGTTGAAGGCAGTGTTGAACAGGTGAGACTTCAGTGATGTTTTGAATGTGGTGAGTGAGGAGGAGTCTCTGATGGTTTGAGGTAGTGATAGCCCATTCCTGGGTGGACTCCACAATATACTGGTCTATAAAGCATCCCCTGCCACACTCTGCAATTTCTTCTATAATTTATTTGTCAATTTGATTCATCCAATCAACGTGTTGATTACAATCACCTTTGATAATTGTGATTTTCACAATTCACATGTCACTACAAACATGACCTTGATATTTCCCAATCTATCTCTGCCCTGTGGTGAGATCACATTTTGGGAAGGATAGACTACTCCCACTTCTTTCCTTAGCCATGCATGATTTCCACCAAAACTGCTTCCAAGTCAGTACGCACTGCCTCTATATCGCAGGTCAGTATCCTCCAGTACCCTCCTTGATTAACAGAGGTACTCTCCCTTTCCCTTTTATCCTGTTTTATTTGAGTAGATAATTGCCTGGAATATTGAGAAATGGGAACTGATCACACTGCAACCATGTTTCTGCAATTGCTATGAGATCATATTCATATTGCTCTCTATGCTATCAATTCATTTATCGTATTGCATTTGAATAAGGAATGTTAAGCTTCCACTTTTTACAGTGATTTACAATTCTAGACATGCTCAGGTTTACATATTTTCATTTACAATTCTGTGCTGGCCTGTCATCTGCCTGCCAGCATCCCCCTCGCTATCCTGCACACTGACCTTTCATTTTCTCTGGATTTATTAAACCCTCCATTCTTGGGACCTTCCCCTCTCCTTGTTAGGTTAAAGCTCTGTCTCCAATCCCAGCTCTGGGATTCTCCAACACAGTTCAGGTAGAGCCCAGCCCAAAGGAACAGCCTTTCCCTTTGCCATTACTGGTGCCAGTGTGCCATGAATCAGAACCCTTAGGGAAGTATACACCAGTGGGTATATAAAGCTAGTTTTTGGAATGAGAGTCTTGGCCGATTTCCAGCAGTTACAAGTTGGATCTTTTTCATTGATGCCCCACAGGGGGAGCTCTAACTTCACAATCCGCTCCAGGGCACTGTTCCCTCTTTGCATTACTGAACTGGACTAGAGGATGTGAGCTACAGGGAGAGGTTGTGTAGGCTGGGACTATATTCTAGAGGGTGTTAGCTATAGGGAGAGGTTGTGTCAGCTGGGACTATATTCTAGAGGATGTGAGCAAAAGGAAGAGGTTGAGCAGGCTGGGACTCTATTCCTCCTGCACTCCAAAGGAGGTTGAGGGGTGATCTTATAGAGGTGTATAAGATCATGAGAGGAATAGATCGGGTAGATGCACAGAGTCTCTTGCCCAGAATAGGTGAATCGAGGACCAGAGGACATAGGTTTATGGTGAAGGGGAAAAGATTTAATAGGAATCTGAGGTATTTATTCACAAAATGCTGGAGTAACTCAGCAGGTCAGGCAGCATCTCAGGAGAGAAGGAATGGGTGACGTTTCGGGTCGAGACCCTTCTTCAGACTGATGTCAGGGGGGCGGGACAAAGGAAGGATATAGGTGGAGACAGGAAGATAGAGGGAGATCTGGGAAGGAGGAGGGGAAGAGAGGGACAGAGGAACTATCTAAAGTTGGAGAAGTCGATGTTCATACCACTGGGCTGCAAGCTGCCCAGGCGAAATATGAGGTGCTGTTCCTCCAATTTCCGGTGGGCCTCACTATGGCACTGGAGGAGGCCCATGACAGAAAGGTCAGACTGGGAATGGGAGGGGGAGTTGAAGTGCTCGGCCACCGGGAGATCAGTTTGGCCAATGGAATCTGAGGTCATAAGTGATAGGAGCAGAATTAGGCCATTCGGCTCATCAAGTCTATACTCCGCCATTCAATCATTCAAACTGTCCCTTCTAACTCCATTCACCTGCCTTCCCCCCGTGCCCCTGACACTTTTTCACACAAACGGTGGTGGGTGTATCGAACAAGCTGCCAGAACACCAAAACATACATTTAACACAGACTATAAAACAACAAAGAAGGAAGGGATGCAACAGACATTTGGCGAGGCAGCCATTGCAGGCACCACCCAATGACATCCATGGCCAGTCACATCTTTACATCTCCACCTTCCCTAGAGACTACTCCCTCCGTAACTCCTTGGTTCACTCATCCCTTCCCACCCAAACCATCCCCTCCCCAGGTACTTTCCCCTTGAACCACTGTGGATGTAATACTTGTCCTGAGACCTTCTCCCGCACCTCCATCCAGGGACCACAGCAGCCTTTCTGGGTGAGCCAGAGGTTCACACGCTCCTCCTATAACCACATCTTCTGCATTTGATGCTCCTGATGTGGTCTCCTTTACATTGGCGAGACCAAGCAAAGATGAGGCGACAGTTTTGCCGAATATTAGTGCTCAGTCCAACAATGCCTGCTGGAACTTCTGGTTGCGAACCATTTTAATTTCCCTTCGCATTCCCACACAGACCTCTCAGTCCTCGACCTCCTCCATCATTTTTAAGTAACATGTATATGAACGAACTGCAGATGCTGTTTTACACCAAAGATACACACAAAATGCTGGAGTAACTCAGCAGGACAGGCAGCATCTCTGGAGAGAAGGAATGGGTGACGTATCGGTTCCTCACAACCCATGAGATTGTCACCCATTCCTTCTCTCAAGAGATGCTGCCTCTCCCACTGAGATAGTCCTACTTTTAAGTAACATCCCTTTTCTGCCCTTTTGATTCTCCCACTAGCCCCCACTTGTCCCCACCCACTTCCCCCCCCCCCCACCTTCATTCATTCCCATCAAATTAACTCACAAGGGCAACAACTCTTGCAAAATGTTTAAAAAGACACCGATACTTAACACTCTAAACAAGTTAAAGACTTACTCTGCAAGGGTTAGGCAGTTAACAAGACAAGAACAGAATCAGACAGACCTTAAGGAAACATTTAGGCTTTAACACTTTAAAGCAAAGAAATACTGGAAGTTGTTGGTCAAGATTGTGGGCAGTGCAGTGGCACAGTGGGTGGCACAGTGGGTGGCACTGTGCAGTGGCACTGTGCAGTGGGTGGCAGTGAGTGACACTGGGTGGCACAGTGGGTGGCACTGTGCAGTGGCACTGCGCAGTGGCACAGTGGGTGACACAGTGGGTGGCACTGTGCAGTGGCACTGTGCAGTGGGTGGCAGTGAGTGACACAGTGGGTTGCACAGTGATGCAAAACCCATCCCGTTGACAGGGGATGATCTTGGTCAGGATTTTGTGGTTTCTTTTTCTGATTCGTACTCGTGGTTCGCTCTTATTTTCATTATTTTGTCCATTTCTTTACGTACTGAATACTTTCTCCTCTGTAATGTACATACATATATGCTACCAGCATCGCCTTGGCAGGGGTTCCATTACATAGTGAATTTCCCATTATCATATGGTGTAACTCAAACCCACTCAAATAGGACTTGAACCTGAGTTATTTTCATTTTACTCACGGTTATTCCAACTTTGGCAGTGCCCTTTTCCCTACCTGGAATTCACATGGATACTTTTAATTTCGTTTATTTAGTTTAGTTTAGAGATATAATGCAGACACAGACCCATGGGCCCACCGAGTCCGCACCCACCAGCGATCCCTATATGCTAGGACTATCCTATACACGCAGGACAATTTACAATTTTTACCAAAGCCAATTAACCTACAAACCTGTACGTCTTTGGAGTGTGAGAGGAAACCGGAGCACCTGGAGAAAACCCACACGATCACAGGGAGATCGTACAAACGCCACACAGACAGGATTGAACCTGGGTTTCCGGCGCTGTAAGGCAGCAACTCTACCACCGTCAGATAGTAGTGGCAGAAAAGATAAGAAGAAGAGTCAGGGTGGCTTAGTGGCGCAGCGGTAGAGTTGCTGCCTTACAACGCTTACACCGCCAAAGACCTGGGTTCGATCCCGACTCAGGGTGCTGACTGTACGGAGTTTGTATGTTCTCCCTGTGACCGTGTGGATATTACATAGAAACATGGAAACATAGAAAATATGTGCAGGAGGAGGCCATTTGGCCTTTCGAGCCAGCACCGCCATTCATTGTGATCATGGCTGATTATCCACAATCAGTAACCTGTGCCTGCCTTCTCCCCATATCCCTTGATTCTGCTAGCCCCCAAGAGCTCTATCTAACTCTCTTTTAAATTCACCCAGTGAATTGGCCACCACTGCCTTCTGTGCAGAGAATTCCACAAATTCACAACTCTCTGGGTGAAAAGGTTTTTCTCATCTCAGTTTTAAATGGCCTCCCCTTTATTTTTTGACCAGGGGCCACAGCCCAAGAATAATAGACATTAGGTGCAGGAGGAGGCCATTCAGCCCTTCGTGCCAGCACCGCCATTCAATATGATCATGGCTGATCATTCTCAATCAGTACCCCGTTCCTGATTAAGGGGAGGCCCATTTAAAACTGAGATGAGAAAAAAACTTTTTCACCCAGAGAGTTGTGAATTTGTGGAATTCTCTGCCACAGAGGGCAGCGGAGGCCGATTGAGATCTTCGGTTTTGTTCCACTCCCCAACGACGTACAGGTTTGTAGGTTTCGTGCTGTATCTCTAAACTAAACTAAAGTCAAATCTCACGACTGCTTTGCTCACTCAGGTCAGCAGAGCAGGCTTTTTATACCTTACTTGTTGACAACTTAACTGCAGCAAGTCACGTACTATGGTTGCAGCAGCTAAAGTATATTTCGCAATCTGCTGTGAACGACTACATCAGTCGCCAGCGGCCAGTCTCGGATGCCTCTGGGAAAGTAGGTTTATTTTCTCTTCTTGCTGGGCGTCCCTGTAGCTTTGTGCTCACAGACCTGGTTCCTCTCAGTTTGGTAAAACATGTTCCGTAGCCCATTAAATATTTGCTTAGCACAGCAGAGAAGCCCTGTAATCCCATGGTTCAATGGTTCTTTATTATCACATGTACCGAGGTACAGTGAGATTCTTTATCTGCCGACAGTTCTGTAAATTATTACTCTTCGTGTCTGGTCCACGCACTTGATCTCCTGGAGCGGTGCCTGATTCAAGATGGCTGCGGCCTGCGGCAGGCGTCACCTCGACCTGGATCGGCCAGCGACCCGTGGTCCCGCTCTTTGCCCGGCCACCGTTCAGCCCCTGTGTTCAGGTGCCGCCTCCCGCAGCCGACCTTGAGGGCGCGGAAGGTACGTGAATTATGTGGGACATATTTTTACCAGCGAGGGTCTCAAGGCTGACCCCTCCAAGACAGCGGCCATCGGTGCAATGGCGGCGCCGACTGACGTTACCGGCCTACAGCGGTTTTTAGGCATGGTCAATTATCTCGGGAAGTTCGTTCCCAACTTTAGCGAGCTCTCGGCTCCTCTGCGTCAGCTCACGCACAAAGACACTGCCTGGCTATGGGACGAGCTGCAACAACGTGCCTTCGACACGCTCAAATCCAAATGTCGTGCCCTCCTACACTGGTTTATTTCGACGTTGACCAGCCCGTCACACTCACCTGTGATGCTTCCCAGTACGGTCTCGGCACTGCATGCCTGCAAGCTGGGTGGCCCGTTGCATATGCGTCTAGAACGTTGACGGAAACAGAGACGAGGTACACGCAGATCAAAAAGGAGCTGCTAGCGGTGGTCTGCGCTTGTGTCAAGTTCAATGACTACATCTTCGGCCGGTTGGTGACTGTTGAGACAGACCATCAGCCGTTGGTGACGATTATCAACAAACCCATACACGCAGCGCGGCTGCAGCGTATGGTGCCGCGGCCACAGAAATATGACGTTACCTTTGTTTACAAACGGGGCAAGGGCATGTACCTGGCTGACACGCTGTCTCGTGCCCCTTTGAAGTCCTGTGCACAACATGCTGCCAAGAGGGACTCCCTGGTAGTGTTGACAATCGACCACATAGATCCCTCCTGTCGGGACGCCCTGGTGTCTTGCACGGCTGAAGATACCACGCTTCAGACACTCACCTCTGTCATCAGGCATGGATGGCCGTGCAAACTACATGTACTTCCGCCGGCCGTTCAGCCCTACTTTCCTATCAGGGACGAGCTTACTATTGACGACGGGATCATCCGGAAGGGTCACAAGGCTGTGATCTCAGCCTCACTCCAGCGCGGGTACTACGATGCCGTGCACAGAGGGCATCCCGGTGCAGACCGTGCGGGCGGGCAAGGACATGTTCTTCTGGCCTGGTATGGCTGACGCTATACGCCAGCGTGTGCAGTCCTGCGCCGTTTGTAACAGTATCACGCCACACCAGCAGAAGGAGCCGCTGCTGCTGCACCCCGTTCCTGACCTCCCCTGGTCCCTAGTGGCTGCCGCCCTTTTCGAATGGCACGGTCACCGGTTCCTCATCCTGGGGGACTCTTACTCGGGGTGGTTCGAGATCAACGTGCTTTACTCCACTTCCGCAGCGGCTGTCATCAAAAAGCTCAGCCGCCATTTCTCTGTCCATGGTACACCTTGCACCCTTGTCTCCGTCAATGCTGGGCAGTTTACCAGCCAGCCAGCGTTTCCGGGACTTTGCGAAACGTTGTGACTTTCGACACGTCTCCAGCAGCCCTGAGTATCTGCAGTCGAACGGGCTAGCGGAGCGGGCAGTCCGCAGTGCGAAGCAAGCCCTGGAGCGGGCAGTCCGCAGTGTGAAGCAGGCCCTGGAGCGGGCAGTCCGCAGTGTGAAGCAGGCCCTGGAGTGGGCAGTCCGCAGTGTGAAGCAGGCCCTGGAGCGGGCAGTCCGCAGTGGGAAGCAAGCCCTGGAGCGGGCAGTCCGCAGTGTGAAGCAGGCCCTGGAGCGGGCAGTCCGCAGTGCGAAGCAGGCCCTGG
Organism: Rhinoraja longicauda; assembly: GCF_053455715.1. Lineage (NCBI taxonomy): Eukaryota > Metazoa > Chordata > Chondrichthyes > Rajiformes > Arhynchobatidae > Rhinoraja > Rhinoraja longicauda. The sequence continues at coordinate 42,840,176 of NC_135966.1, read as the reverse complement.
AGCGGGCAGTGTGAAGCAAGCCCTGGAGCGGGCAGTCCGCAGTGGGAAGCAGGCACTGGAGCGGGCAGTCCGCAGTGTGAAGCAGGCCCTGGAGTGGGCAGTCCGCAGTGTGAAGCAAGCCCTGGAGCTGGCAGTCCGCAGTGGGAAGCAAGCCCTGGAGCGGGCAGTCCGCAGTGCGAAGCAGGCCCTGGAGCGGGCAGTCCGCAGTGCGAAGCAGGCCCTGGAGCGGGCAGTCCGCAGTGCGAAGCAGGCCCTGGAGAAGTCCAGCACATCGGGTTCAGACATCTTCTTGGATCTCCTCAATCTCCGCAACATCCCGTGGGACACAACTCTCGGCTCTCCGGCTCAGCGCCTGATGTCCAGGCGGTCCCGCACTACACTGCCCATTTCCAAACAGCTGCTTCAGCCGGAGGTCCACGACCCTGCTATTGTTCAGACCCTGCTGCACCACAAGAGGCTGACCCAGAAGGTTTGTTACGACCGATCCTGCCACCCCCTTCCCCCGTTGTCTGTGGGTCAGGTTGTCCGACTGCAGTCCACATGGGTGTTGTTCAGGAGGTGTGTGCGGAGCCCCGGTCTCACCTCATTCAATCGGAAGGAGGCCTGTACAGGCAGAACCGGAGACACATCTTGCCGGTGAGCGAGCCGATGCCATCACAGTGGGTCCTAAATGAGTTGCCGGATGACCCGGGCGATGTGTTATGGTCGGATGGAGGTAACGATGGTCAAGTACCCACAGACCTGGGGCAAAAGACAGTTTCAACACCGGTGAATGTGCCGCCAGTGGGGCTGGTGCCAGTGTCTCAATCGCCTGCGAGGCCTGTGGTGGGATCCCTGGGAAAGCCAGTGTCGGTTGCAGCATCCCCAGCGAAGGGGGCCTCGGAGGGGCCTTATCGGACTCGTGCGGGACAGATCTGCAAGCCCTATCCACGATATAAGGACTACGTCTAGGTGTGTTCCCAGGACTCTTGCTGACATGATCATCCCATATTTTATGCTGCCTTGTACTTTGTGTTGCTGTGCGTCAGTCTATTATCTTTGTGCTTTTGCATGCTTGTGTGTAGTTGTAAGTTGTAAGTAGTTGTAAGGTTAAACCCTAAAAAGGGAAGTTGTAGATCAATCCCCTAGGTGGATTGATCCATGCCTGACTTTCGTATTGCTGACCTGATCTAAGGTCCATGCCTGACTTTTGTAGTGTTAACGGCATTATGCTGCTGATTAAATTCGTTTCACTTTGTAACCATGAGGTGTGCCATGCAGAGGTTTTCTCACTTGCTCTCTGCATTGTATTTGTAATAAAACGCTTATATAGAAGTTAAACGATTTGTGGAAATCTACACTTCTTACACGACCCCTCCGGTTTGTCTCACTGTCTCTTTGTTCTTGCGTCTGCCGGCTTCTTGATCCTATCCACCCTCCTCTCTGGTCCACAGAGGCGAGCAGGGGCCGGGCTCGTGGACTCCCTCTTCAGGGTGGGCATAAACAGGCCCTTCGGCCCACAATGTCTGTGCCGAGCATTATGCTAAGACCAACTCTTGTCTGCTTGTACATATTGCGCTCAATTTATGGCATATCCATATGCTTATCCAAAGATCTCTTAAATACCACCATTGCATCCTCCTCGACCACCACCCCAGCAGCACGTTCCAGGCACCCACCACCTTCTGTGGAAAAAACTTATTCCGTAGGTCTCCTTTAAACTTTACCCCTCTCACCTTAAAGCTGTGACCGCTAATATTTGATTTTTCTATCCAGGGGTAAAGAGTACTGAGGATAGTTGACTTCGGTTGTCGTAGGTTGTCGCCTGTGTGGTCGTAGGTTGTCGTAGGTGGACGTCCTACTCACGACGATTGGGTCGCCGGTTGTCGGCAGCTTGCCGTAGCTTGACGTCGTCTAGGTGGTAGGTTGTTGTAGCTTGTCGTAGACATTGTCGTAGGGGGGGTCCAGTCGCCGTTTTTTCAGCGACCTGCTACAACTATGACAGTCGCCGGCAGTCGCCTAAAAAATCGCCTCAGTGGGACAGTCCCTTAAATATGTCAATGCTGTACAGGGGTGAGGATGGGGTGTTGGTGTTGTACTGATATGCGTCGATAATGAGAAACAATGTCTACCCACTGTGCCACCCACTGTCCCACTGAGAAACAATGACCAAAAGTGGGTGGTTTTGCAGATGGTGAAGATGGCTGTCAAAAATTATAGCAGGATTTTGATCGGTTGGCCAGGTGGGCTGAGGAATGGTTGGTGGAATTTAACACAGGGAAATGTGAGTTGTTGCAATTTGGGAAGTTTAACATGGGCAAGACCTACACAGTGAATGGTAGGGCTCTGGGAAGTGTTGTAGAGCAGAGGGATCAAGGAGTGCAGGTACATAAAAAGCTAATGGCATGTTGGCCTTCATTGCGAGAGGATTTGTTTCGGAGCAAGGAAGTCCTGCTGCAGTTGTACAGGGGCCTGGTGAGACCGCACCTGGAATATTGTGTGCAATTTTAGACTCATAATTTGATGAAGGACATTATTGCTATTGAGGGTGTGCAGTGTGGGTTCACCAGGTTAATTCCCGGGATGGCGGGAGTGACATATGATGAAAGAATGGGTCGACTGGGCTTGTATACACTGGAATTTAGAAGGATGAGAGGCGATGTTATAGAAACATATAAAATTCTTAAAGGATTGGACAGGCTAGATGCAGGAAAATGTTCCTGATGTTGGGGGAGTCCAGAACCAGGGGTCACAGTTTAAGAATAAGGGGTAGGCCATTTAGGACTGCGATGAGGAAAAATGTCTTCACCTAGAGAGTTGTGAATCTGTGGAGTTCTCTGCCACAGAAGGCAGTGGAGGCCAATTTACTGGATGGTTTCAAGAGAGAGTTAGATTTAGCTCTTAGGGCTAAAGGAATCAAAGGATATGGGGAAAAAGCAGGAACGGGGTACTGATTTTAGATGATCAACCATGATCATATTGAATTGGCCGTGCTGGCTCGAAGGGCCGAATGTCCAACTCCTGCACCTATTTTTCTATGTTCCTACATAGTTCTTTGAGAGTGGCGTCACAAGGAGAAAGAGTGGTCAAAAAGGCTTTTGGCACATTGACCATCAGTCAGAGTATTGAATAGAGAAGAAAGATACAAAAAGCTGGAGTAACTCAGCGGATCAGGCAGCATTTCTGGAGAAAAGGAATAGGTAATGTTTCGGATCAAGACCCTTCTTCAGACTGAGCATCTCTGAGCGAGGGGAGAGGGAAACGAGAGATATGAAAGGTACGCAGAACAAATGGATAAAACACAAAAGGAACAACGTTGATCAAGGAATGGTGGAACCTACAATGGTCCATTGTTGGCTGCGGGGACAATGATAATGAGTGATACAAACAGTGAAACTCAGCAGGATGACAGTCAAACTAGTAGGACAAATAGCGTGGGGGAGTGACGGAGAGAGAGGGGAGGCAAGAGTTACTTGAAGTTCGAGAAATCAATATTCATACCGCTGGGTTGTAAGCTGCCCAAGCAAAATATGAGAAGCTGTTCCTCCAATTTGTGTTTGGCCTCACTCTGAGAGGGGAGTTAGTGTTTGGCAACCGGGAGATCACGTGGGCGGCACGGTAGCGCAGCGGTAGAGTTGCTGCTTTACAGCGAATGCAGCGCCGGAGACTCAGGTTCGATCCTGACTACGGGTGCTGCACTGTAAGGAGTTTGTACGTTCTCCCTGTGACCTGCGTGGGTTTTCTCCGAGATCTTCGGTTTCCTCCCACACTCCAAAGACGTACAGGTATGTAGGTTAATTGGCTGGGTAAATGTAAAAATTGTCCCTAGTGGGTGTAGGATAGTGTTAATGTACGGGGATCGCTGGGCGGCACGGACTTGGAGGGCCGAAAAGGCCTGTTTCCGGCTGTATATATATGATGATAAGGTGGACTGAACGAAGGTGTTCAGCGAAACGATCGCCCAGTCTACGTTTGGTCTCACCGATATATAGGAGTCCACACCTAGAACAGAGGATACAGTAGATGAGGTTGGAGGAGGTGCAGGTGAACCTCTGCCACACCTGTTGGGATCCCTGGACAGAGTTGAGGAAGGAGGCAAACGGGCAGGTGTTGCATCACCTGCGGTTGCAGGGGAAGGTACCCTGGGAGGGGGTGGTTTGGGGGGGAAGGGATGAGTTAACCAGGGACTTGCGGATGGAACGATCTCTGCCGAAAGCGGAAAGGGGTGGAGATGGCAATTCGTGGCTAGTGGTGGGATCACATTGAAGGTGGCGAAAATGTGGTGTATGCAATGTCTGATGGGGTGAAAGGTGAGGACTAGGGGGACTCTGTCCAAGTTGTGACTGGGGAGGGGGAGCAAGAGCGGAGCTGCGGGATATCAAGGAGACCCTAATGAGGACCTCATCTTTGATGGAAGAGAGAATCCCCATTCTCTAAAGAATGAGGACATCTCAGATGTCCTGGTATGGAACACCTCATCTTGGGCGCAGATGCGGCATAGACAGAGGAATTGGGAGTAGGGGATAGAGTCTTTGCAGGAGCAGGGTGGGAAGTATTGTAGTCTCGATAGTTGTGGGAGTCAGTAGATTTATAATAGACATCAGTCGATAGTTTATCTCCTGTGAAGAAGACAGTGAGATCAATGTAGAAATTGGGAGGTCATGCTGCAGTTGTATTAGACGTTGGTGAGGTAACATTTAGAGTATTTTGTTCAGTTTTGGTTACCATGTTATAGGAAAGATGTTTAGCTTAGTTTAGTTTAGAGATACAGTGAGAAACAGGCCTTTTGGCCCACTGAGTCTGCGCTGACCACCGAACACACCGTACATTAACATTATCCAACACATTAGGGACAATTTTATATTTTATCAAAGCCAATTAGCCTACAAAACCTAGAGTCATAGAGTTATAGAGTGATACAGTGTGGAAACAGGCCCTTTGGCCCAACTTGCCCACACCGGTCAACATGTCCCTGCTACACTAGTCCCACTTGCCTGCGCTTGGTCCATATCCCTCCAAACCTGTCCTATCCAAACCTGTAAGTCTTTGGAGTGTGGGAGAAAACTGGAGCACCCGGAGAAAGCCCACAGGTCACACGGAAAACACTGGCACTGTAAGGTAGCAACTCTACTGTTGGTTTCTGAGGATGTTGCCCGATCTCAAGAGCTATAGGGAGAGGTTGAGTAGGCTAGGACCTTATTCCATGGAGTGCAGGAGGACGTGGGGTGACTTTATAGAGGTGTACAAAATTAGGAAAGGAATAGATTGGGTAAACACACAGTCTTTTGCCCAGAGTAAGGGAATCGAGATCCAGAGGATTTTGGTTTAAAGTGAGGAGAGAACAATTTAAGAGGAACCCGAGGGGTAATTTATTTTACACAAAGTGTGGTGGGTGTATGGAACGAACTGCCAGAGAAGGAGGTTGGGAAGGCACTGTCACAAATTTTAAGAAGCATTTAGATAGGTACATGGATAGGATAAGTTGTGCGGGATATGGGTCAAACGCAGGCAGCTGGGACCAATATAGATGGGGCATGTTGGTTGGCGTGGGCAAGTTGGGCTGAAGCGCCTGTTTCCACGCTGTATCGTTCTATGAGTCCGTGTGTACCAAGATGTTATTCTGAAGAGATCGGCATTACACTGTGGGGGTCAGCGAGTTAGAGGAAATCGGTGTTGAATTGAGGGGGTCAGTGTGTTGCTGAGAGGGGTTGGTGATGCATTGAGCGATTTAGCATTGTACTGAAGGGGACGGCATCACTGAAGGGTCGATGTTGTACTGAGGGGGTCGGCATTGTACTGAGGGAGTGGCATTGTAATGCAGGGGTCAGCATTGCACTGAAGGGTCGATGTACTGAGGGGGTCGGCATTGTAATGCAGGGGTCAGCATTGCATGACTATACATATTGTACTGAGGGGGTCGGTGTTGTACTGAGGGGGTCGGTGTTGTACTGAGGGGGCCGGTGTTGTACTGAGGGGGCCGGTGTTGTACTGAGGGGTTCGGTGTTGTACTGAGGGGTTCGGTTTTGTACTGAGGGGGTCGGTGTTGTACTGAGGGAGCTGGTGTTATTTTGAGAGAATGGTGTGTTGCAGGAGTCGGCATTGTACTGAGGAAGACAGCATTATACTGAGGGGCTGATGTTGTACTGAATGGGTCTCCATGTTACTGAGGGGGTTGGCGATGTACTGAAGATGTTTGTGTTGTACTGAGGGTATTGTGTTCTACGGTGGGGGTCTCCATGTTACTGAGGGGGTTGGCGATGTACCAAAGATGTTTGTGTTGTACTGAGGGTATTGTGTAATACGGTGGGGTCTCCATGTTACTGAAGGGGTCAGTGTGTCACTGAGGGGATCAACATTGTACTGAGTATGACAGCGGTCTGCCCCAACAGTTATTTACCTCAATCTGTAGCCCTGTCAGACAAAGGAGTGGCTGAGACTGGACCTTGTTTTGACGATGCAGACTCATCGTGTAAAAGGCAGTGTGCGAGTGGAACTTGCCGTTGCCGTGGCAACAGTGGATCAAAGTAGCTGTGTTTTGCAGCTACTCGCCAGGGCACTGACGGAAATGCCGGCTGGGTGTTGGGTCCATCATACACTGGGGAACGACAGCCTGTACCCATGAAATCGTGCTGACTCCCAGCTCACAGATGTGAGGGGGCAATGGGCACTAACTATCTCATTAATCTGGCGACTAGCTCCTGGTGGCACTAGTTAACTGCTACTGGTCTATTGACCGGCTACAGGTGGCTCTCAGCATTGTACTGAGGGAGAAAAAGACAGTAACCATTCACCTTATGATCATGTACCTTATCTGTGCCCCTCGTGATATCGCAGACCTCTGTAAGGTCATCCCTTAGCTTCCTATGCTACATGGAAAACAGTCCTAGTCTACCCTGTCTCTCCTTAGAGCTCATCCCACTAGTCACAGCAATGTGAATCATTTCCGCGCTACCTCTTGTTTAACCGCAATCTTCCCTATAGTTTGGCGTCTAGAACTGCACACAATATTCCAGGTCCCGTCAGACTGCCCAGTGCTGAGAGGAGCAGCTAAGAGTTAGGCACATTGTGATTAAAACTAAAGGATTGCAGATACTGGAAGACCCAAATAAAACAAGCAGAAAATGTCTTAATGGTCAGGTAGTCAGGCAGAATCAATGCGAAGAGAAACGAGTACCTTTTCAGGTCAGTGGAATTGGGGAAGACTATTACCCCTTAAGTATGTGAATGATACGTTTTTGACACGTGGTTATGTGGAAGGAGCGGGCAGACGAAGTAGAGGCAGATACAATTACAGCATTTTTAAGGCAATTGGACAGGTACTTGGATGTAAAGGATGCAGGTAGATTTAGTGTTAATGCAGGGAAATGGGATTCATGTGGACAGACATCATGGGTGGAATGGACAAGTTGGGCCTAATGGGCTATTTCTGTATTGCACAATTCTGTAAATAGACTATGGTCCTATCTACACTGCCTATTGCACACTACACCCACTGTATGACTAACGTTGACATTCCCCGGCTGTTACACCTCCCATTTGCTATGTAATGTCCAGAGTCTGCTCATCACAGTGCCCATTACAGACCTCCCAGTCCATCACACCTCTTTTATACGCCATTTATTTCACACCCATTGGATATATAACCCAGATTAAACAGCCCCCATTATCCAAATTCACTTCATCAAATCCACTGCACACCTGTCTTATATACCCATGGCCTAATCCATCCCACAAGTTATATACACACCTGATAAGTACTCTTGCGATACTCCAGATAAACCTCTACACCTACCTTGTTCAATATCCATTGTTTACTGATACAACTGAGGATATACGTTTCCTGACAAATGCATTCTGTGTGTTATACATAAGACTGATAACAAACATCACTGTATAATGGACAGTGAAGAAGTTTATTTACAATTATAATGGGATCTTGATCAACTGGGCCAATGGGTCAAGGAATAACTGGTGGAGTTTAATTCAGATAAATGCGATGTGCTGCATTTTTGGGAAGACAAACCAGGGCAGGGCATACTTAGTAAATGGCAGGTGAGTGTTGTGAAACAGTGACCAAGCGAGACTTAAAATACTGGAGTCATTCAGCGGGACAGGCAGCATCTCTGCAGAGAAGGAATGGGAGACGTTTCGGGTCGAGACCCTTCTTCAGAAATTCCACATATTCTTCAGAAGAAGGGTCTCGACCGAAACATCACCTATTCCTTTTCTCCAGAGATTCTGTCTGACCCGCTGAGTTCCTCCAGCTTTATGTGTTTATCTTCGGTTTAAACCAGCATCTGCCGAGAGGTTGGGTGGCACAATGGTGTAGCGGTAGAGTTGCAGCCTGATAGCGCTAGAGAGCCAGGTTTAATCCTAAATACGGGTTCTGTCTGTACAGAGTTTGTACGTTCTCCATTTGACCACGTGAGTTTTCTTCAGGTGCTCCTCCCATACTCCAAAGACATACAGGTTTGTAGGTTAACTGGCTTCTGTAAATTGTCCCTCGTGCGTCAGCTAGAATTAGTGTATGAGGTGATCGCTGGGCGGCGTGGACTTAATGGGCTGAAGGGCCTGTTCCCACGATGTATCTCTAAAGTAGTCTAAAGGTGCAGGTACATAGTTCCATGAGGTGACAGGTAGACAGTTTAAGTCAAGTGGAGTTTATTGTTATATACACAACTTAAGTCAAGTTTATTGTCAGTTGTACAAATATGGTGAGGTACAGGTCCAATAAAAATCTTGTTTAGCAGCATCACAGGCACATAGGCAGCGCACACAAAACAGAAATTATACATAATACATAAATTACAGATAAATTCTAAAAGACAATAAAAAGACAAAAAAAGATTGTGCAACAAAAACAAACCATTAGTGCCAACAACAATTTGAAATTAAAAGTCCATAGTAGTGCAAACAGTGATCCAGAGTGCTTCATTGCTAAGGTATGGTGAGTGTTGGGCAGGTCAGTTCAAGAACCTGATGGTTGTAGGAAAGCATCTTTTCCTGAACCTGGTGGTGTGGGACCTCAGGCATCTGTACTGATGGTAGCAGCGGGAAGAGAGCATGGCCAGGATAGTGGGAATCCTTGATGAAAGAGTCAAGAAGCTAGTTTCAAAGGCCCAGGACTTGGAACGTGCTGATGAGTTTGGAGGGAATGATTGTATTGAATGCCGAGCTGTAGTCAATGAACAGCAGTGTGACAAATGTGTTCCTGTAATCCAGATGTTCCACTGCAGAGTGGAGAGCCAGTGAGATAATATCTGCTGTTGACCAGTTGTGGTGATATGCAAACTAAAACATATCAAGGTCAATACTGAGGCAGGAGTTGATTTTTGCCATAACCATCTTCTTAAAGCATTGCATTATGATACGCATCGTGCCTGAGGATGGGAGTCATTGAAACAGGTCACCATGCTGTCATAGAGTCATAGCACGGAGACTGGCCCTTCAGCCCAACTTGTCCATGTCATCCAAGATGTCCCATCTGATATAGGCCAGCCTGAAAGCATTCACGACCATCCTGTCAACTTGTGATGCCACTTATAGGGAACTATGTACCTGTGCTCCAAGATCACTTGGTTCTGTATCCCTCCTGAGGGCCCTTCCTTTCACTGTGAAGGTCCTGCCCTGGTTTGACCCCCAAAATGCAACACCACACACTTATCTGCATTAAATTCCATTAGCCATTCCTCAGCCACTTGCCCAGTTGATCAAGGTCCTTCGATAATTTTTGATAACCATCTGCACAGTCTAACTTATGACCCTTTTGTGTCATCTGCAAAAAAACTAATCATGCTTTCTACATTATCATCCAAGTCATTGATATAAACCACAAACAGCAATGGCCCCAGCACCGATCCCAGAGGCATACTATGTCACAGGCCTCCAGAACAAATAACAACCTTCCACCGTCACCCTCTGCTTCCTTCCATTAAACCAATTCTCTATCCAGTAAGCTACATCTCCCTCGATTCCATGCAATCTAACCTTCTAGAGCAGCCTACCATGTGGAACCTTTTCAAATGCCTTACTGAAGTCCATACAAACAATGTCCACAGCTTTATCATCGTCAACCTTTTTGGTTACTTCTTCAAAAAACTCATTAGATTCATATGCCACCATCTCCACGTACAAAACCATGCTGACTGTCCCTAATCAGCCCCTGTCTATCCAAATGCACATAGGTGATCTTATCTCTCAGAATGCTCTCCAGTAACTTGCCTATAACAGATGTTAGGTTCACTGGTCTATTGTTGCCAAGTATTTCTTTGCAGCCCTTCTTCAATAGATGCACTACATTAGACACCCTCCAGTCTTCCGGCCCCTCACCTGTGTCTAATGATGATTCACATCTCTCAGGCAGGGCTCCTGCAATTTCTTCTCTAGTTTCCCACAGTATCCTTGGATATGTCTGATCAGACCAGGGAGATTTATCTACCTTCATTTGCCCAAATATGTCCAGCACCTTCTCGACTATAATAAGGACTATCCTCAAGTCATCTCCATTAACTGTCACAGGTTCCCCAGTCTTCATGTCATTCTTCATGGTAAAAACAGAGGACAAATACTTATTGAATAGCTCACCCATCTGCTCTGACTCCACACAGATGATGGCTATGGTTTCTGAGGGGCCCAATTCTCTTTCCAGTAACCCTCTTCTCCTTAATGTACTTATAAAATGTTTGGATTCTACTTAATATTATTTGCCAGAGCTATCTCCTGCCCCTTTTTTGCCCGCCTGACTTCCTTCTTAAGTTTGCTCCCCAGTTCTTGAAGATCCTTGCTGCTTATCTGTCCAATGCCTTCCTCTTTTTCCTGACCAGAACCTCAATTGCTGTCGGCATCCAAGCTGCCCTACTCCCACCAGCATTGGCCATCCCTCTAATAGGAACTTGTATGTCCTGAACTCTCATCATCGCACTCTTAAAGCATTCCACTTTACAGATGTCCCTTTGCCCACAAACAACCTAATCCAGTCAACTTCAGCAAGTTCCCATCTAATACCATCTAAATTGGCCTTGCCCCAAGTCGGAATTTTAACGTCTTTATCCATAACAATTTTAAAGCTAATAAAACTGTGATCACTGTGGTCCGAAAAGACTTGCTTACTGACACTTCAATCAATTTCCCCTCCCAATTTCTTAAGAGTAGATCAAACTTTGCCCTCTCCCTTGAGATTGATATTGCCTGAGGAAAAGTTCCTGAGTACATTTGATTAATTTCACCCTTTCCAAGCCCTTGGCGCTATGACAGTCCCAGTTTATATTAGGAAAGTTCAAATCCCCTGCTATGATAACCCTATTGGTCTTGCAGCTGCCTGCAATCTCCCAGCATATTTGTTCTTCTAATTCCCATTGCCAATTTGGGGGCCTGTAGTGCACTCCCAATAAGGTGATCATCCTATTTTTTTTCTCAGCTCCACCCATATAGCCTCACTGGACGAACCATCAGTATTGACACGTTGGACAGTGGTCGTGACATTCTCCTTAATCAATAAAGCAACACCCCCTCCTTTTTACCCCTGCCTCCATTTCACACATGTAGCACCTGTACCCCGAAAGGTTATGCTGTCAGTCATGTGCCTCTCTTAGCCAGGTTTTCGTTACGGCCATGGAATAAGATGGATTGACGATTCGGATGAGAACGTACTTGGCATGATTAGCAAGTTTGCAGATGATACAAAAGTAGGTGATATTGTAGCTAGTGAAGATGGTTGTCAAAGATTGCAGCAGGATCTTGATCAGTTGGGCAGGTGAACTGAGGAATGGTTGAAAGAACTTAATACAGAGAAATGTGAGGTGTTGCATTTTGGAAAATCAAACATAGGCAGGACCTACACAATGAATGTTAGGGCTCTGGGGAGTGTTAGAGGGATCTAGGAGTGCAGGTACATAGTTCCTTGAAACTGGCGTCACAGGTAGATAAGGTGGTCAAAAAGACTTCTGGCACATTGGCCTTCATCGATCAGAGTATTGAGTACTGAAGTCGGGAGGTCATGTTGCAGTTGCAAAAGACGTTGATGAAGCCACTTTTAGAGTATTGTGTTCAGTTTTGGTCACCATGTTAAAGGAAAGATGTTGTCCAGTTGGAAAGGGTGCACAGAAGATTTACGAGGATATTGCCAGGACTCGAGGGCCTGAGCTATAGGAAAAGGTTGAGTAGGCCTGGACTCTATTCCTTGGAGCACAGGAGGATGAGGGGAGATCTGAAAGATGTGAACAAAACCATGAGAAGCATAGATCGGGTAAACACACAGTCTTTTGCCCAGAGTCGGGGAATCGAGAACCAGAGGATGTAAGTTTAATGTGAGGGGGGAAAGATTTAATAGGAATCTGAGAGGTGACTTTTTTTTACACGAAGGGTGGTGGGTGTATGGAATGTACTGCCGGAGGAGTTAGTTGAGGGAGGTACTATTGTAACATTTAAGAAGCATTTAGATAGGTACATGGATAGGATAGATTTAGAGGGTTATGGGCCAAACACAGACAGGTGGTACCAGTGTAGATGGGGCATGTTGGTTGGCATTGATAAGTTGGACCGGAGGGCCTATTTCCATGCTGTATAATTCTATGGCTAAATTGTAGGTACCCATCCATGCCTGGAGTTCATCTGCTTGTGGACCAGTCCTATCCTTCTCCATAACTACTTTGAAATTAATAGTATTATGGTCCCCACTGCCCCTTCAGTCACTTGCAGCAGCTCTTTCACGGAGAGGATGTCGCGTTGCACTCTCTCTAGTCGGGACCTATATATATATATATATTGATTTATTGATTAAGGAAGCTTTCTTGGACACATTTAACAAATTCCATTCACAGAATGGGAGACATAGTCAATATTCTGGCGGTTGAAATCATTGAGTGTGATCACGGTATTTATTGTGTCGTGTATCTCCGGCAACAAGAAGCACGGGTGATGTTGGGGCGTCGATGTTTGGGTGCCCCGTTAGGGCAGTGTGAAGAGAGTTGATTGCACATCCTGGGGAACAGGCCAACTCCTCCCCCTTTCGCCAACGACCTTCTGGGACCTGTGGCCATTTCCCAGCCTTAGCTCGCACCCCTCTCTCTCTCTCTCTCCCCAGACACCTCTGACCTCAGGGTCGAGCAACCATGCCCTGACTGATCCCTGGGGAAGGAGGTCCACGCTTGTACCCGGGCGTGTGTTCCCGCCTGGCCCGCCACTAGTGCTGCAACCACCATTCAACACCATGCTCTCTGCCTGTGAGCAGCAAGCGGCATTACTGCCCGCCTGTCCGGTGGCCTTGATTTAACCCCTTGCAGCCCGGCGTGTGCTGGATGTAAACCCGGGGGTGTGAGCGCTGTACGAGTGGGGCCGGTGGTGGCAGTGGGCTGGAGCAGTGTTCCCGTGTTCGCCCACTGCGTCAGTGTGGTGGTGGTGGTGACGGGCTCGTAACTGTGTAGCGTTGGGCAGCCAGGGAACACCCTCGTCGGCGTGGCCGGAGCAGCTCACAGCAACCTGAACCGAGAACCGCCAGCCAACGGGACCCGGGGCAGGAGCAGAGCAGAGAGCAGGCGTTCACCGGGACCCGAACCAGCGACGCCAGCCAGCCAGCCAGTAGTAACCCGCACCAGTGACCAGTGGAGCGGCGTTCACAGTGGCCTGGACCGTGGAGCGGTGCTCACAGTGGCCTGGACCAGTGACCAGTGCCCGTGGAGCGGCGTTCACAGCCGCCTGGACCAGTGACCAGTGCCCGTGGAGCGGCGTTCACAGCCGCCTGGACCAGTGACCAGTGCCCGTGGAGCGGCGTTCACAGTCCCCTGGACCAGTGGAGCGGCGTTCACAGCCGCCTGGACCAGTGACAGCAGCGAGCCAGAGCAAAGCAGGAGAGGCCCCACACCTGTAGTGACAGTGCCGGCTAGAATGGGCGCGGTGGTGGGGACGTTATCGCTCCAGACCAAGCAAAGAAGGCATTCGCGAGGTAGGAAAGGAAGCGAGAGTCGGTGGTGATTGGGGATGGGCTGCACGTCCGCGATGCCGGGCTGGGCTGAGCTGAGCCAGGCCGGGCCGGGCAAGTGCAGCAACATGTCCTCATTCCCGGGGAACGTGCTCTGTGTGTGAAGTGAAGTGCGGCTCGGGAAACCGGGCAAGTTTCCGTGCCGGGATACGCTGCTCACGTTTAAAACTTACCGGGAAAAGACGCGTCGGCGCTGTAAACACACAACCCGTGAGCGAGTGCGTGTCCTGGCCCGCGTATGCACAACATCCAAGCCGTCCTGTCCTGTCCTATGTCCCGCCGTGAGCGGCCTGTGGCGAAACCAGGCTTCACTCTGTTATGTCTCCTTGTGTGTGACAGACAGCTCGGTGTAGTTTGTCCGGGACCGCCGAGCTAACCGCATAAACAGGCGATTTACAGATCGGCCGATGTCGGATTTTACTTTAAATAAATGTTATTTATTGAAATGCAAAGATCATCTTCCAAGTTGGTCCAAATGCAAAATGCTGGAAACGTGAATATAAAACGGTATTTATTCACAAAATGCTGGAGTAACTCAGCAGGTCAGGCAGCATCTCGGGAGAGAAGGAATGGGTGACGTTTCGGGTCGAGACCCTTCTTCAGACTGACATAAAACGGTAATGGACTTGAATCATTAACCCCGTCACTCTGACCACCGACGCTGCCCGACCTGCCGAGTGTTTCCAGCATTTTCTGTTTTTATTTTGCATTGCTTGGACGATGTCGATTACTTATTATTTTTGTTAAATGAAAACCATTCCAAACTTGTCAGTGTAGTTCAGTCTAGCACAACGTTTAAACGCAGAGCTAAACAGTGGAAGCGGTTGTGGTCGCTGGATATAAACACACGCTGCACAGTTCGTGCTCAGTCCGCGCCATTTGTGTGCTGGGCACAACACACACACGAAGCATCGACAGTCAGAGAGGGACAGAGCGTGGAACAAGCCCCCTCGCCTCATCCACTCCTTGCCGACCATTGAACACGCGTTTCCAATGACCCAACACTAATCCCAACACTCGTGCACGACCGATCCCGGTGTGTGCCTATTCCTTTTCTCCAGAGATGATGTCTGACCCGCTGAGTTACATTTTGTGTCTGCTATCAACACCAACCATGTGACGAGGGTGTGTTATTTACTAAGACCAGGCTGTCAGTGAGCTCAGCGCATGAATCATCAGCGCCAGACCCTGCCCTGATTACCGCCCACCCCCACCACTTGGTAACAAGACCCCAGCCCGGTCTGAAACTCGCACCTCCCCAAGCCATGCACCAACCCTCCATCACATCAGGTTCTTCAGTCTGAAGAAGAGTCCCAACCAGAAACATCACCCATCCTTTTCCTTCAGAGATGCTGCGTGACCCGTTGAGTTCCTCTCGCACTTTGCATCTACCTTTGGTGTAAACCAGCATCTGCAATTCTTTGTTTCTACTAGAATCCCCCCGGGTGTGCAGAAAGTGTGCTGGATATTGAAGGGACATCGTCAATTATTTCAGGCTTCGCTGAAACCCCGTATATTTTGACAAAGCAGAAATGCATTTGAATGGAAACATCCGTTTTAAAAAATCCAGTATATTACAATAGATTATCGTTAGTTCAGTTTATTATTCTCAAAGGTGCAGTAAAAAGCTTTTTATTGCATGCTATCCAGTCAATGAAAATACTATACACAATTACAATCAAGCTATCCACAGTGTACAGATATAGGATAAAGGGTATAACATTTAGTGCAAGATAAAATCCTTCAAAGATAGTTCAACATCACCAATGAGGTAGATGGGAGATCAGGACCACACTCTCGCTGGTGAGAGCATGGTTCAATTGCCTGATAACAGCTGAGAAAAACTGTCCCTGAATCTGTAGGTGTGCATTTTCGTACTTCTGTACCTCTTGCTTGATGAGAAGGGAGAGTGATCGGGGTGAGACTGGTCCTTGATTATGCTGGTGGCCATGGCGAGGCAGCGTGAGGTGTAAATGGAGTCAATGGAAGGGAGGTTGGTTGTATGATGGTTCGCTGCAATTTCTTGAGTCTTGGATGGAGTTGTTCCCAAACCAAGCTGTGATGCATCCCGATAAAATGCTTTCTACTACGCATCTGTAGAAGTTGGTGAGAGTTGTTGGAGACAGGCTTCCTAAGCCTTTTTAGGAAGTAGTGGCGTTGGTGTGCTTTCTTGGTCGTTGCTTCAATATGGGTGGCCCAGGAGAAGTTGCTGGTGATATTTACTCCTAGGATCTCTACTTTGGCACTACAAATGAAAACTGGGGTATGTGTACAACCTTGCTTCCTGAAGTCGATCACTATCTCCTTTGTCTTACTGATATTGAGAGAAAGATTGTTGTCTTGACACCAGGTCACTAGGTTCTCAATCTCTTTCCTGTACTCCGTCTTGTCAATATTTGATATCCGGCCCACAACGGTGGTGTTGTCATCAGCGAATTTGACAATGTCCCTTGTGTGTGAGCCGGGCCATTCCAATGTCCCTTGTGTGTGAGCCGAGCTATTCCCATGTCCCTGGCGTTGGAGCCGGACCTACCGGACGGGTTCATCGTCCACCCTGAGTGCTTGAGAAACATGGCAAAGATTAGAGTGTGAGCTGGACTGTTGCTTCGGAGAGGTGGCAAATGAGAGGCGGTACATTGTTTAACCTTACCAAGGGCCTGGTGCAGTTGGTATGGATCCTTGTTATTTATTTCATCTTTTCGTCTGACATCATTTTCAGCTGCCTGATTTTTTAATATTTCTGAGCTGAGGATTTTCTGTTGGATTTTCCTTGATCTGATGAGACACTCCATGCACCCTTTTCACCGTGCTCTTTGTTTTCTTCATCCTACTGTATAAACTGGAAGAGGAGTGGTTTTGCAAAATTCTCTTTGAAACAAACATTCCCAGGAAAGGTGCAGTTTGAGTTGAAGTTGAAGCTGAATGAAGCTCTCTCTGCGCTGTTGCATGAACATTCCCATGAAAGAGATTGCAAGGTTAGGTACAGAGTAAAACTCTGTTTGCGCTGTTCCATGAGACACTCTCTGGGAAGGAACAGTACAAGTTAATGCAGTGTGTAACCACCTCAACACAGTTCATTCAAACACTACATCACAACTGCTGCCCCATGCTGGCTCATCATCTGGGATGTGGACAGAAACTCACCAACTCACCGATCACTTGGATCCATCCAGTGAGGATGTGCAAATTCTGTGGGATTTCAACCCATCAGACAGAGAGTTGATCAATGGCCTCATGTTCTTTTCGGCATAGATCCCTGGAGCCCAGAGTCCTGACCATAGCTGTTCAGGGCTTTTATGGACAATGGGAGGGGGTGCAGCAACGAACTAGGGCAATTCACAGTTGTCCCCCCACGCCGGCTCCTGTTCCCCCCCCCCTCCCCCCCAGAGCGGTCTTCCCACACCGGCTCCTCCTTTATTCTCCCCCCCCCACCTCACAGCGGTCCCCCACCGCCGGCTCCTCCTTTATCCCCCCCCCCCCTCCCGAGCGGTCTTCCCACACCGGCTCCTCATTTGTTCTTTTAGGTGGATGGTCACAGACATTTCCCCTGGGTAATGGAGGCCAAAACTAGTGGGCATAGGTTTAAAATAAGAGAGGAAAGATTTGATCATAATCATCATAATCATACTTTATTAGCCAAATATGTTTTGCAACATACAAGGAATTTGATTTGCCATACAATCATACCAATAAAAAGCAACAGAACACACAAAATAGATTTTAACATGAACATCCACAGTGACTCCTCCGCATTCCTCACTGTGATGGAAGGCGAAAAAAAAGTTAAATCTCTCCCTTCTTTGTCCTCCAGCGGTCGGGGGCCTCTAACGTTCCGTTGACGGGACGATCTTACTCCTGTAGCCGGCGGCGGGCTTCCTCTTCGGGGCTATATTGCTCCTGCATCGAGGGGGATTCTCAGCTCCCCCGCGCCGGGCGATCTGACCCCGGGGAGTATTGGATACGTGGAATGGGCTGCCGGAGGAAGTGGCAGAAACGGGTACAATAACAACATTTTGTATATGGACAAGAAAGATTTAGAGAGAATGAGTAGGAAGGAACTGCAGATGCTGGTTTCAACCGAAGATAGACACAAAAAGCTGGACTAACTCAGTGGGTCAGGCAGCATCTCTGGAGAAAAGGAATAGATGGTGTTTTGGGTTGAGACCCTTCTTCAGACTGTGATTCAGGGGGAAGGGAAAAGAGAGATGTAGACGGTGATATAGAGCCGACCCAAAGCGTCACCTATTCGCCACCCCTGGCAACGTATTCCAAGTCCCCACAACTCTGTGTAAAAAAAAGATTTTTAATTGCCCCCGCACATCTCCATTAAACCTTCCCCCTCTCACCTTCTTGCTATGCCCTCTAACATTGGACATATCCACCCTGGGCAAAAACGTTCTGACTGTCTACCCTATCTCTGCTTCTCTTAATTTTATTTCTATCAAGTCTCCCCCCATCCTCCGATGTTCCAGAGAAAACAATCCAAATCTGTCCAACCTTGCCCTGTAATTGAAGCCCTTTTATCCAGAGAGCATTCTGGTAAACCTCATCTGCACCCTCTCCAAAGCTTCCACATCTTTCCTGTGATGGGGCGACCTTAACCGGATGCAATACTCCAAATGCAGCCTAACCAAAGTCCTAGAGAGTTGCATCATGACTTCCTGATTCTAATATTCTATACCCCTTACAATGAAGGCAAGCATACCATACGCTGCCTTTACCACTTTATCTACTTGTACTACCATCTTTAGTGAGCTATGAACTTGGCTTCCAAGATCCCCCTGTACATCATTGCTTTCAAGGGTCTTGCCATTAACTGTATACTCTCTCCTTACATTCAACCTCCCAAAGTGCAACCCCTAACAATTCCTTGGGTTAAACTGCATCTGCCTTTTTTCCGGCCATTTCTGCACCTGATCTATATCCCACTGTATGTTCTAATAGCATTCCTCTCTGCCTGCAACTACTCAACTTTTTGTGTCGTCAGCAAACTTGCTCACAAACCCATCTACATCTATGTCTACCTCATTCATATATATCATAAATAGCAAAGGTCCCAGCACAGATCCCTGCAGAACTCCACTGGTCACAGACCTCCAGGCAGAATATCCACCTTCCATCACAACCCTCTGTCTTCTATGAATAAGCCAGTATTGAATCCATACGACCAAGTCATCATGAATCCTGTACATCTTAATCTCTGGATCAGCCTACCACAATGAACCTTACCAAAAGCTTTACTAAAATCCATGTATACATCAACAACCGCCCTGCCTTTAACGATCTCCTTTGTCATCTCCACAAAATACTCACGTTAGTGAGACATCAGTAAAGCCATGCTGCCCGTCCATGATTAGCCCACTCTCTTCCAAATGGGAGTCAATCCTATCCCAATGAATTCTCTCCAATAGTTTCCCTGCTGCTGATGTGAGGCTCACCATCTTCTAGTCCCCTGCATTCTCTACTTCATTTTTTAAACAAAGGAACAACATTGGCCACTCTCTGGTCCTCTGAGACCTCAGCTGTGGCTTCAGAAGAAACAAAGATCTTCATCTAGGCGCCCGCAATCTCCTCTCTTGCCTATAACCTGTAATAAATCCCATCAGTCCCTGGGGACTGATGCACCTTAATGTTCTTCAAGAGCCTCAATTCTCAATCGTTCTCAATCTCAAACTGCCCGAACATACTTGTAGCCTCAGCACTGACCTTGCTGTCCTCTAAGTCCTTCCTCCCGGTGAATATAGATGCAAAGCACTCATTTAGTACCTCGCCTACATCCTCCGACTCCAAGCTATATTCTATTTCATAGATTCATAGATTCTCTCTTATCTTTGAGTGGTCTTACCTTCTTCCTGGTCACCTTCTTACTTGTAATGTACGGATAAAAAGCCTTGGTGTTTTCCTTAAACTGTCTCATCAACTACATTTTTTGCCCCTTCTCATCGCCCACTTGACTTCTTCCTACTCACTTTATATTCCTCCTTCCACCTTCTTCAAACCTGACATATACTTCCTTTTTTCTTCCTGACCAAGTTTACAACGTCCTTTTACTCTGAGGTTGTGCGCTCTGGTCCTCGACTCTCCCACTACTGGAAGCATCTTCTCCACATCCAATATATCTCGGCCTTTCATGGTTCAATAGGTTTCAATGAAATGTCCCTTATTCCTTCCAAACACCAGTGAGCACAGGCCCAGAGCCATCAAATGGACCTCACCCAATCACCGGGATCATTCTCACAAACCTCCTCTGAACCCACTCCAGCAGTAGCACATCCTTCCTCAGATACTTATTTTTATTCCTTCTACCTTTATTCCTTCTACCAAAGTGCATGACGTACACTTTGCTGCACTCTATTCCATTTGCCACCTCTTTGGCCACTGTCCCAACCTGCCCAAGTCCTTCTGCATACTCCCTGCTTCCTCAGCATTGCCTGCCTACTCCCCCTCTCTTTGTGTCATCCACCTATCATTCCATCTTCTTAAATCTTGCATGAGCTCCCTTTTTCCTTTTCACCAAATATACAACCTCTTTGGTGATCCAAAGTTCCCTTCCTTTACCACCCTTATCCCTCCTCCTCACAGGAACATGCCGTTCTGGACTTCAATCAACTGGTATTTGAATGACTCCCACATGTCAGATGTAGACTTGCCTGATAACAATTGTCCCCAGCGTACCCTCCTAAGCTCTTGCCTATTAAAGCTGTAGTTTGCCTTACTCCAGTTTTGTACTTTCCCGTAAGGTTTAGCCGTCTCCCTGTTTTAAAACCATCTTAAAACGTATGGATATGCAGGAAGGAATTGCAGATGCTGGTTTACACTGAAGAAAGACACAAAATGTTGGAGTAACTCAGCGGGTCAGGCAACATCTCTGGAGAAAATAAATGGGTGACGTTTCAGGTGGAAACCCTGCTTCAGACTGAGCATCAGGGGAGAGGGAAACTAGAGGTATGAAAAGGTACAAAGACCAAATGAATGAAAGGACAAAAAGAACAATTCAAAGCCATAAACGATGATCAAGAAATGGTGAAGTCCATAATATCCATATTATATCCATGTTATATATCCACATATCCATATTATATATCCACATATCCATATTATATATCCATATTATATCCATATTATATGTCCACATATCCATATTATATATCCATATTATATATCCATATATCCATATTATACCCATGTTATATATCCATATTAAATACCCACATATCCATATTATATCCATATTATATATCCACATATCCATATTATATCCATAGTATATATCCACATATCCATATCACACCCATATTATATATCCATATTATATCCATATCCATATTATATACCCACATATCCATATTATATCCATATCTGATGGATATATCATATCCATATCTGACTAAACTCAGATCCTGGGGGGACAGGGCTTTCTCCATCGCTGCTCCCACCCTATGGAACTCACTACCCCAAACCGTTAGAGACTCCCCCACACTCACCACATTCAAAACATCGCTGAAGTCTCACCTGTTCAGTACTGCCTTCAACCACTGAAGGTCACCTCACCTTCTGTCTCCTTTCTCTGTTCATTTATTTATTTACTTATTTATCTATTTATTCATTTCCCCTATGCTCTCAAAATCTCTGTAAAGCGTCTTTGAGTATATGAAAAGCGCTATATAAATAAAATGTATTATTATTATTATACATCCACGTATCCATATTATATCCATATTATATATCCACATATCCATATTATGGACCATCCACATTGGTCCACAATAGTCTGAAGAAGGGTTTTGACCCAAAATGTCGTCATCTCCTTTTCTCCAGAGATGTTGTCTGACCTGCTGAGTTACTCCAGCTTTCGGTTTAAACCGAAGTTTGCATCGGCAGTTCCTTCCTACACAGTGGTCCATTGTTGGCCGTGGAGAAGATGATAATGAGTTGATACAATCAGTGAAACTCAGCAGGATGCCAAGGAAATTAGTAGGACAACCAGGGTGGGGGTGGGAATGCAAGAGTTACTTGACCATAGATAAATCCAATTCATACCGCTGGGTTGTAAGCTACCCAAGCAAAATATGAAGGGCTGTTCCTCCGATTTGCATGTGGTCTAACTCTGACAGTGGAGGAGGCATAGGACAGAAAGATCAGTGTGGGCATGGGAGAGGGAGTTAAAGTGTTTGGCAATCGGGAGATCACATAGGCCATGGCGGACTGAGCGAAGATGCTCAGCGAAATGATCGCCCAGTCTGCACTTGGTCTTGCCAATATATAGGAGTCCACACATAGACCAGTAGATACAGTAGGTGAGGTTGGAGGAGGTACAAGTGAACCTCTGCCTCACCTGAAAGGACTGTCGAGGTCCCTGAATGGAGTCAAGGATGAGGTATGGGGACAGGGGTTGCATCTCCTGTGATTGGAGGGGAAAGTACCTGGGGAGGGGGTGGTTTGGATGGGAAGGGGTGAGTTAACCAGAGGGAACGGTCTCTGGGGAAAGCGGAAGATGTGACTAGTAGTATGATCCTGTTGGAGGTGGCGAAAATGTCGGAGGATTATGTGCTGTATGCGACGGCTGATGGGATGAAAGATGAGGACGAGGAGTCTCTGCCCCTATTGCAACTGGGTTTCTTGCGTTTGGACAGAAGATCACTATTCCCAAAATGCTCTTCCATTCAAACACCAGGCTCATTTCCCAGCAAGTCCAGTATATTCGCTTCTCAGGCTGGATAATCCACATATTGTTTAAAGAAATCCTCTTGGATATACATTTAAAAGAAACTCTTGGACAGATACATATTAAAGAAAAGTTTTGGAGGGATATTGGTCACCATGTTAAAGGAAATATGTTATCAAGCTTGAAAGGGTTCAGAGAAGAGTTACCAGGATGTGCCAGGACTGTAGGGTCTGAGCTATAGGGAGAGGTTAAGCAGGCGAGGACTTTATTTCTTGGAGCAGAGAAGGATGAGGGTTGATCGTATAGAGGTGTATAAAATAATAAGAGGAATAGATTGGGTAAACGCACAAAGTCTTTTGCCCAGGGTACGGGAATCAAGAACCAGAGGACATAAGTTTAAGTTGAGGTGGGAAAGATTTAATGGGAACCTGAGAGGTAACTATTTTACACAAAAGGGTTGTGGGTGTATGGAACGAGCTGTCAGAGGAGGTAGTTGAGGCAGGTATTATCGCAACCTTTAAGAAACATTTAGACAGCTACATGGGTAGGATATGTTTAGAGGGATATGGACCAAAAGCAGGCAGGTGGGGCATGTGGGTCGGCATGAGCAAGTTGGGCCGAAGGGCCTGTTTCCATGCTGTATGCCTCCATCTGGGCCACTCCCAGGCAAATGGGAATAACTTAGACTGCGCATCATAGTGGGCATGGACGAGTTGGGCCAAAGGGCCGTATCCCATAGAACAGCACAGCACAGGAACAGGCCCATCCACCCACAATGTCTGTGCCGTACATGGTGCTGAGCTGAACAGACCTCATCTGCCTGCACATGGATGTTGCCAGGACTAGAGGGTGTGAGCTATTGGGAGAGGTGGAGTAGACAGGGTCTCTATTCCATTGGAGCGCAGGAGGATGAGGGGGGATCTTATGGAGGTATACAAAATCATGAGAGGAATAGATCAGGTAGATGCACAGAGTCACTTGCCTGGAGTAGGGGAATCGAGGACCAGAGGACATAGGTTCAAGGAGAAGGAGAAGATTTAATAGGAATCCAACAGGTAAATTTTTCACACAAAGGGTGGTGGGTGTATGGGACAAGCTGCCAGAGGAGGTAGTTGAGGCTGGGACTATCCTATTGTTTAAGAAATAGTTAGACAGGTACATAGATAGGACGGGTTTGGAGGGATATGGACCAAGCGCAGGCAAGTGGGACTAGTGTAGCTGGGACATTGTTGGCTGGTGTGCGCAAGTTGGGCCGAAGGGCCTGTTTCATATCATATCACATATATACAGCCGGAAACAGGCCTTTTCGGCCCTCCAAGTCCGTGCCGCCCAGTGATCCCCGTACATTTAACACTATCCTACACCCACTAGGGACAATTTTTTTACATTTACCCAGCCAATTAACCTACATACCTACACTAAACTGAACTAAAGTAAACTACGTGAAAACTACTTGTAAACTACTTGAAATCACTAAAACTACTCTAAACCTACTCTAAACACTAAAACACTAAAACTAAAACACACTAAATTACTTTTAAATGACTCTAAAACCACTCTAAAACAAACTAAGCTACTTTAAAACTACTCTAAAACACTGAAGCTACTCTAAAGCTAAAACTAAAACTCTAAAGCACTCTAATACACTGAAACAACTCTAAAACTAAAACAAAAACATTCTAAAACTAGTCTGAAACACTCAAAACTACAAAGTCAAGCTAATTAAACTAAACATGCCAATGTAAAATAAACTATAAACTAGTGCAGGGCAGGGGAGTGTAGTGAGGGGGGAGGGGAGGGGAGGGTGAGAGGGGGAAGAGAGAGTAAAGAAGGAGAGAGCGAGGGAAAGAGAGAGATTGAGGGAGATGGGAAAGAGGTAAGAGAGTTACAGGGTGTAGAGAGAAAGGGGGAAGCATGAGGGAGGGAAGGAGAGAGATTGAGAGAGGGGGAGAGATTGAGTGAGAGAATGATTGGGAGAGGAGAGAGAGAGGGAGGGAGGGAGACATTAAGAGAGAGTGTTTGAGAGAGGAGAAGGGGAAATGAGAGATTTCTCTCTCTGGGTGCTGTCTGTACGGAGTTTACATGTTCTCCCAGTGACCTGCGTGGGTTTTCTCCGGGTGCTCCAGTTTCCTCCCACGCTCCAAAGACATGCGGGTTTGTAGGTTAATTGGCTTTGGTACAGATTGTAAATTGTCCTTAGTGTGTGTAGGATAGTGTTAGTGTGCGGGGATCGTTAGTCGGCACGGACTCGGTGGGCTGAAGGGCCTGTTTCCGCGCTGTATCTCTGAACTAAACTAAACATGATCCATATCCCTCTCTTCCCTGGATTTCCATGGGCTTATCCAAAAACCTTTTACACATCACTATTATATTTTCCTCCACCACCATCCCCAGCAAATCTAGGTCCCCACCACCCTCAGTGTTTTAAACACTTCTCCATGAAACCTTCCCCCTCTCACCTTACAGCTGTGTGCTCTGTTGTTGGACAATTCCTCCCTGGGAAAACAGTTCTGAATGTCTGCCCTGTCGATGGCTCTCATCGTTTTATATTCTGCTCTCCATGACTCCACTGCAGGTTTTAAGATAATTTATGCTCTCATGCCCTACTTTCATTCTGTTTGCTCCCCTGATGTATTGCTTTGTAAAGAATGCTAGCTATTCTGGGAATCCATAAAGCTGCAAGTTACAAGGTTCAACTTGTGCCCCGTGCAAGCATATTCAAGGTCTCTAAAGGTAATTTTCCTCGAGTTTGATTTGAGAATGAACTCCGGAATGCAGTGTTCCTGGAGGACTGGGAGATAAGAGGGTCGCGCTGTGCTTTGTGTGCTGTGAATCTGGGTCGCTCCACGACACACCACACTGTGACAACATATCCACTCCGAGTGTGTGCAGCATGTCGAGGAACAGCCATTCTGTAGAAGGCTGAAGAAGGGTCTCGACCCGAAACGTCACCTATTCCTTCTCTCCAGAGATGCTGTCTGACCCGCTGAGTTAATCCAGCTTTTTGAGTCTATCTTCATTCTCCCCAACCTCGTGTTTGGCCTGTATACCATTGAGATGATGTACAGTATTGTTTCACATGACAAGAGGTCATTTTTTACATGAATCAGATCTACCCTTCACTGCATGCATTGAAGTCTGCCATTATCTTCCCCCCTCCATTTAATCTCCCATCTCAGATCTCCTTTCATTTTCTCTCCTCTCACATTAAACCTATGTCCTCTAATTCTGGGCTCCCCTTCCCTGGGGAAAAAAAACATTCTGACTATGTATCCTGTGTACTCCATAATTTTATAAACCATTTTCAGCTCATCCCCCTTGGCTTATCTGCTATGAAAATAAATATAACCGATCTAATTCACCCATATTGCAGCAGTACAAATCATTGGTTAGACATAATTTTGAGTGTAGTGTACTGGTCTGGTCACCACACTTTAGGAAGGATATGATGTTCTTTGCTACCACCATACCCTTCCTATGTGTGGTGACTAGACTAGTACATAATACTCAAAATTATGTCTAACCAATGATTTGTACTGCTGCAATATGACATCCAAACTTACACTCAATTTTTGACCAATGAAGGTAAGTATGATCAAAACCCTATGCACCGAGCGCCAATATTTGGTGTCTACATCTGAAGAAGGGTCCTGACCCAAAACATAACCTATCCATGTTCTCCAGGAATGCTGCCTGACCCTCTGAGTTACTCCTGCGCTTTTATTTTTGTAAAAGAGCATTTGCAGTTCCTTGCTCCTATCAATATTTAGGTTTTCCATCTAATATGCTTCCTAGTAGCTTCCCTAATCTAGTTTGGTTCAGAGATACAGCATAGAAACAGGCCCTTTGGCCCGCCTAATATGCTTCCTAGTAGCTTCCCTGATCTAGTTTAGTTTAGAGATGCAGCATATAAGCAGGCCCTTCAGTCCACCGAGCCCGTGCCAACCAACGATCCCCACACACTAACACCATCCTACACACACTAGGGACAATTTACATTTTACACCAAGCCAATTAATCTACAGACATGTCTGTCTTTGGAGTGTGAGAGGAAACCGAAGATCTTGGAGAAAACCCATGCGATCATGGGGAGAACGTACAAACTTTGTACAGAAAGCACCCGTAGTTGGGATCAAGCCTGGGTCTCTGGCACTGTAAAAGCTGTAAGACAGCAACATTACCCTCAACACCAGTGCCTTTTGATACAAGGAGCTGGCTTTTTACTATTTTTGAGACCCACTGACACCGACTGTACAACATATAAAACCTTCCAGTGGAAACCACTCATTGTTGCTGACTCAGTGCTGGTACTAAAAAAGGCCATGACAGCTTAATTCACAGAGAGCTGTGACTGGGAAAACTGGCTCAGTGGCAGACTGCAACAAAAGGCTGATGATATACATGGCTTTATCAATAGAGGAGGACAAGCAAGAACTTTATTATAAACCTTTTTGAAAGGCTAGTTCCACCTTATTTGTACATTGGAGTTTAGCAATTGAGAGGGAAGACAAAGTGAGAATGATGAGAGAAATTTAGGATACTGAGAGAAATTAAGGGTCTGGTCAGGAAAAAGGAGAATTGAGTCAGATATAGGCTGCTGGGACCCAGAGGAATGGTGAAGAGCCTACTTTTAAAAGAAATTAAGAGGACAAAAAACGGGCCAAGAGATAGCTCTGGCAGATAAGGTTAAGGAAAATCCAAAAAGATTTTATAAGTATTTTAAGGAAAAAGTGATAAGTCGAGGGCCCCGCAGAAGTTAAAGTGGTCCTCTGTGTGTGGGGCTGCAGGAGATGGGAAGGCCCTCACTGAATATTTCTCCTTTGTCTTTACCACAGAGAAAGACATGAAGACTAAAGAATTTGGGAAAGTTAAAGGCAAAATCTTGAGGACAATCCATATTACAGTCGAGGAGGTACTAAATATCCAAGACGTATGAAGGAAAATAAACCTCTCTGGCCTGATCAGATATGTCTAAGGATATTGTGGGAAGCTGGGGCAGAAAGTGCAGGAGTCCCAGCGGAGATACAAACCATCGTTAGACACGAGATGCCAGATGACCGGAGAGCCGCTTATACTGTGCATCTATTTAAGAAGGGCTGCAAAGAAAAATCTGAAAACTGCAGACCAGTGAGCCTCACATCTGCGATAGGAAAGTAACTGGAAAGGATTCTGAGGGATGAGATATATTTGCATTTGGAAAGACAGGGGTTAATTAGGGATAAGGGCAGGGCTGCAGTCTATATGGACTTCAGCAAGGCCTTTGGTAAGGTTCTGTATGATAGGCTGCTCTGGAAGATTAGATTGCGTGAGATCCAGGGAGAACTAACTAACTGGATACAGAATTGGCATAATGTTAGGAAGCAGTGAGTGGAAGGTTGCTTATTGGACTGCCTGTGACGAGTGGTGTGTCTCAGGAATCAGTGCCAAGCCTATTGCTGTTTGTCAACTATATCAACGATCTGGATGAGAATGTATACGGCATGTTTAGTATTTATGAGATGTTGCATTTCGGGAAGTCAAACCAAGGCAGGACCTCAACTGCGAATGGTAGGGCCTTGGGGAGTGTTGCAGAGCAGAGGAATCTAGGAGGATGTAGTTGAGGCATGTACAATGACAACATTAAAAGAGATTTGGACAGGTACATGCGTCCCTCTAGTACTGGCAACATCCTCGTAAATCATATCTGCGCCCTCTCTAGCTTGACAACATATTTCCTATAACATGGTGCCCAAAAATGAACACAATATTCTAAATGTGCCCTCACCAACTTCTTATACAACTGCAACATGACCTCCCAACTTCTATACTCAATGCTCTGATTGACTCCAATGTGCCAAAAACCTTTTTGACCACCTTATCTATCAGTGGTGCCACTTTCAAGGAACAATGTACCTGTACTCCTGGATCCCTCTGCTCTACAACACTCCCCAGAGCCCTGTGTAGTTCTGCCCATGCTATTGCTCCCAAAATATAACAACTCACATTTCTCTGTAAAGTTCAAATTCTGAATTGGAGCAAGCCCAGTGTTAATTGAATTAGGCAGGAACTTGCTGAAGTTGATTAGAGTTCAGGGCATGGATGTTCCCGTTAGAGTGAAGGGCAAGGTGGGCATAAGGAAGCCTATATGATGAGAGAAATTGAAGCTCTGGTCAGGGAAAAAAAGGAAGCACGGGACAGGTATAAACAGCTGGTATCGTGTATTCCTGGAGGAGTTTCAGGAACTGAGAAGCATACTTAGGAAGGAAATCAGGATAGCAGAGAGGGATCAAGAGATTGCTCTGGCAAATAATGTTAAGAAAAATCCAAAGATAACTTGCGTACATTAATGGAAAGAAGGTAACTAGAGAGAGAATAGGGCCCTTCACAAACCATGGCGATCATCTTGGTGTGGAACCTCAGGAGGTGCTGAACACCCTAAGGCATATGAAGGTAGATAGTTCTCCCAGACTAGTGGGAGAGTCTAAGACCAGAGACCATACCTTCAGAATAAAAGGAGATGAGATGGAATTTCTTTAGTCAGAGATGATGAATCTGTGGGATTCATTGCCACAGACAGCTGTGGAGGCCAAGTCAATGGATAGTTTTAAGGCAGAGATAGATAGATTCCTGATTAGTAAAGGTATCAGGTTATGGGGTGAAGGCAGGAGAATGGGGTTGAGAGGGAAAAATAGATCAGTCGTGATTGAATGGACAGTGGGCCAAATGGCCTACTTTTGCTCCCAGAACCTATGAACAGACAAGATCAGAGATAGCTGAGGAAATTGTGTAAAGCTAGAGAAGAAATTGCAGGTGCCCTGGCAGATATATATGAATCGCGATTAGACACAGGTGAGGTGCCAGAAGTCTGGAGAGTGGCTAATGTCCTGTCTCTATTTAAGAAGGGCTGCAAGGAAAATCCTGGGCGCCTACCATTTGTGGTAGGCAAGTTACCAAAGAATACTCTCAGGGATAAGATATAAATATGCATTTGGATAGACAGGGCATGATTAGGGATAATCTGCATGATTTTGTACTTTGGAGATTGTGTCTTACGAATCTGATTTGGTTTTTTGAAGAAGTAAACAAAAAGGTTGATGAGGGCAGAACTGTAAAGACGTCTGTATAATTTTCAGCAACGCATTTGATAAGGTTCTGCAAGGCTGCTCTGGAAGGTTAGATCGCATGGGATCCAGGGAGAGCTATCCGACTGGATAAAGAATTGGCTTATAGAAGGAAGCAGAGGGTGATGGTGGAAGGCTGTTTTTCTGGACTAGAGGCCTGTGACTAGGGGTATGCCTCAGGTACATTAAAGTAGTTGTCTAGTTTAGAGATACAGTGTGAAAACAGGCCTACCAAGTCTACCCCTGTACGCTAGGGATAATTTACAGAAGCCAATTAACCTACACACCTGCACATCTTTGGAATGAAGGAAGAAACCGGAGCACCCGGAGAAAACCCACGCGGTCACAGGGAGAATGTACAAACTCCTTACAGACAGCACCCGTAGTCAGGATCGAACCCGGGTCTATGACGCTGTAAGGCAGCAACTCTACCGCTGTGCCATCGAGCTGGGTGGTATCATAGACAGTGAAGTTGATTATCAAAAATTACAGCAGCATCTTGATTAGTTGGGCAAGTGGGCTGAGGAGTGGATTAATGTTTAATGCAGATAAGTGTGAGGTGTTGCATTTTGTTGGCCTGAGTTATAGGGGTAGGTTAGGCAGGCTAGGAATTTATGCATTTGGAGTGCAGGAGGTTGAAGAGTGATCTCATAGAGGTGTATAAAATCATGAGGGTAGACAGGGTGAATGCACTAAGTCTTCTGCCCAGAGTGGGAATAGAAAAACCAAATAACTTAGGTTTAATGTGCAAGGGAAATATTTAATAGGAACCCGAGCAGTAACATTTTCCACACAGAGGGTGGTGGGTATATGGAACGAGCTGCCAGAGGAGGGAGTTGAGGCAAGTCCTATAGCAACATTTAAAAGTCATTTTGACAGGTACATGTTTTAGAAGGATATGGGCCAAATGAGGGCAGGTGGGACTAGTGTATTGGGTTATCTTGGTCGTCATGGGCAAGTTTGGGCTTAGGGCCTGTTTCTGCGCTGTATGACTCTAACAGCAACAGGAATGTTCACCCCAAGAATTTGTAAACTCAGGGTTCAGCATGTCAACATAGAGCAGTACAGCACAGCTACAGATACGCCCTCTAGTGGTGGCCATTTCCACCCTGGGAAAAAGGTTTTGACTGTTTATCCTATTTATGCCTCATAATTTTATATACTTCTGTCAAGTCTCCCCTCAACCTCTGACGTTCCAGAGAAAACAGTGCAAGTCTATGCAACCTCTCCCTGTAGCTGAAACCCTCTAATCCAGACAGCATTCCGGTAAATGTCCCACATTCCACCATTACAACCAAGCCTTTTCCAATGAGAGTACAGGGGGGTATGTCGGGTGAGGCACCAGGTCCACCGAAAGATGAGGTGCCAACCCAGAAAGCTGCAACATTTGCTGATTTGCTTTTCCCTTCATACAAGACTTTCCCTTCCACGCAAGAGAAGTCACAGAACAAATGAGGGCAAAATGGGACCAGTGCAGACATTTAGACTTTAGAGATACAGTGCAGAAACAGGCCCCTTGCCCACCAATTCCACACCGACTAGCGATTAAGGGTGAATCGGAGGAGTTGGCCATCGGCGCAGTACTGTCTGTTATGTGACCTTTAATTAGCGCTGGGAAATTGCCATTAATGTGCGATAGAGTAGCCTAGCAACTAAAGGTTGCCATTGCAACAGCTAGCCCAGCAACACCTGTTGCCCTGGAAACATACAGTACAGTTGTCGCATGTTTCCATACAGCTTGGACAAGGGGTATTCTATTTTCCCTTGTGATTTTCAGAATGCAACAGTGGGTTGGAAGCCGTTACGGTGTGGTCTGAGCTGGGATAGGTTATGTACCATGCTGACCCCCTCCTCAGTGTTGGGAAGGGGCTGACTTAGCTCTCCCTGTCCTGCAATGAGCCTGTCGTGTAGGGGGATAGTGGTCTGAATCAGTCCTCTCATCACTTAATGAGTTGCTGCTATGTTGGAGTGATCTTCAGTGACCTGCCACAATATCAGCATGAAAACATCCCTTCACCCCACCAAGTCCATACTGACCACCATACATCAACCCTGGACAGATCCCATTGTGTAGGAAGGATCGGCAGATGCTGGTTTAAACCGAAGATAGACACAAAACGCTGGAATAACTCAGCGGGTCAGCCAACATCTCTGAAGAAACGGAATAGGTGACGTTTCAGGTTGAGACACTTGTTCAGACCTCATTGCATTCTCTCCACATTCCATCTGTTCCCCCAGATTCAACCACTCACTCATAATTTAATGGCCATTTATGCTCCGCATTCCTATGTCTTTGGGCCATTGGGTGAAACTCGCACAATAACAGGGAGAATGTGCAAACTCCACACATAGCACCCGAGGTCAGGATTGAACTCTTGTCATACACCCCTGGTAGTGCACCCTCGTGCAACACTTGAAAGAATGGAAGCCTTTCATTTATACAGCAGCACCTTTTGCAACCTTGGCAGCCCAATGGGCTTCGCAGCCACTTACAAGAAGCAGTGGTTGAACAGTGAGATCCGTGAATTAGGATGGCACGGTGGCACAGTGGTAGCGCTACTGCATAACAGAGCCAGAGACCTGGGGTTGATTCTGACTACGGGAGCTGTCTGTTGGGCTTTCTCCCCGTGACCTGCGTAGGTTTTCTCCGAGATCTTCGGTTTCCTCCCACACTCCAAAGAGCTACAGGTTTGTAGGTTAACTAAACTAAACAAATTGGCTTGGTATAAATGTAAATTGTCCATAGTGTGAGTGAAGGGTAATGTTAATGTGTGGGGATCACTGGTCGGTGCGGACTCGGTGGGCCGAAGGGCCTGTTTCTGCGCTGTATTTCTAAACTAAACTTCAAAATTACATTGGAGTTAGTGACTATTGCATAGAAATTAGATTTCAAACACTTTTTGGTGCATAGATGGCCACTGTTTTTCTGCAAAAGCCAAATCTGTGATCACTTCAGCAAATTGTGAAAACGAGGCATCTTTGCTTTAAGAACTTACTCTTGCAGCTTACGTACAGAGGAGGGGCTTCTTACTGAGCTTGCAGATACTGTGCCCACTGCAACAGACTAGCGCTCTGAAAGTGTATTCTCCATGACAGCAACATGAGTAATGGGGAATCATGGAGAGTGAGCCATAACTCACTGGAGGAAGACTTAACTGAAGTGTCAGCTTCAGCAAGCCCTGTGCCACAGTTAACCTACTGCCACAGCAATCAAATTTGTGGAATTCTGCCACAGTAGGCAGTGGAGGCCAATTCACTGGATGAATTTAAAAAAAGAGTTGAATAGAGCTCTAGGGGCGAGCAGAAACCAAGGATATGGGGAGAAGGCAGGGACAGGTTACTGATTGTGGATGATCAGCCATGATGATCAGTTCTTAAAGCAAAGATGCCTCCATTCAAATGGCCTCCTCCTGCACCTATTTTCTATGATTCTATATTTTCTATATGTGATAGACAGCAGAATATTTTTCCTAGAAATGTGAAAGACAGCAGAGCATAGCTTTTTAAGGTCCGATGAGGAAAGTTTAAAGGTGAT
The DNA here is from genome assembly GCF_053455715.1 of Rhinoraja longicauda. Lineage (NCBI taxonomy): Eukaryota > Metazoa > Chordata > Chondrichthyes > Rajiformes > Arhynchobatidae > Rhinoraja > Rhinoraja longicauda. Next base: position 42,806,922 of record NC_135966.1, on the reverse strand, counting down.
GTGCAGTGTGTCTTTAAAATAGTGTGGTAGGTACCTGGAATGTGGGACAGTCAGCATGGGTTTGTACGTGGGAGGTCATGTCTCACAAATCTGACTGAAGCTTTTGAAGACGTGACTAAAAAGGTCAATGAGGGCAGAGCTGTAGATGTTGTATATATATGGACTTCAGCAAAGCATTCGACAAGGTTCCACATGATAGGCTGCTCTGGAAGTTTAGATCGCTAGGGATCCAAGTAGAGATAGCCGAATGAATAGAAAATTGCCTTCATGCAAGGAAGCTGAGGGTGATGGTGGAAGGTTGCTTCTCGAACTGGAGGCTTGTGACTAGTGGTGTGCCTCAGGGTTCGGTGCTGGGCCCGTAACTGTTTGTTATCTACATCAATGATTTGGATGAGAATATACATGGCAAGATTAGCAGGTTTACTGATGATACAAAAGTGGGTGATTTTGCAGACAGTGAAGATGGTTGTGAACGATTGCAGCAGGATCTTGATTGATTGGCCAGGTGGGCTGAGGAATTGTTGATGGAATTTCATACAGAGAAATGTGAGGTGTTGCATTTTGGGAAGTCTAAAATGGGCAGGACCTACACAGTGAATGGTCGGGCTCTGGGAAGTGTTGTAGAGCAGAGGGATTGAGGAGTGCAGGTGCATGGTTCCTTGAAGGTCGAGTCGCAGGTAGGTAGGTAGGGTGGTCAAAAAGGCATTTGGCACATTGGCCTTAATCAGTCAGTGCATATCTTTAAGGCAGAGCTCTTGATTAGAACAGGTATCAAGGGTTATGGGGAGAAGGCAGGAAAATGGGATAAGGTGGCCACGAGTGAATGGCAGAGTAATTCGATGGGTCGAATAACCTAATTGTACTCCTATAACGTGGGAACTTGTGAAGTCAGAACATTGTGTATAAAAGTTGGGACCTCACGTTGCAGTTGTATAAGACATTGGTGAGGCCGCATTTAGAGTATTGTGGTCAGTTCTGGGCACCATGTTATGGAAAAACTGGAAAGGGTACAGAGAAGATTTACAAGGATGTTGCCTGGGCTAGAGGGTCTGAGCTATAGGGAGAGGTTGAGCAGGTTAGGACTCTATTCTTTGGAGCGCAGGAGGATGAGGGGGTGATCTTATTGAGGTGTATCGAATCATGAGAGGAATAAATCGGGTAGATGCACAAAGTCTCTTGCCCAGAGTAGGTGAATCGAGGACCAGAGAGCATAGGTTTAAGGGGAAAAGATTTAATAGGAATCTATTTTCACACAAAGGGTGGTGGGTGTATGGAACAAGCTGCCAGAGGAGGTAGTTGAGGCAGGGACTATCCCAACGTTTGAGAAACAGTTAGACAGGTACGTGGATAGGACAGGTTTGGAGGGATATGGACCAAACGCGGGCAGGTGGGACTAGGGTAGCTGGGACTTGTTGGCCGGTGTGGGCAAGTTGGGCCGATGGGCCTGTTTCCACACTATATCACTCTATGACTATGACTTTCAACTGACGTCAACTACGAACCTATTGCACCCCTCCCAACCCTTCCGAATTTGGCGGAAAGTTTCCACTTTCTTATTTCATTTCCGCCATTCTGATTTTTGTCTCCAATTTTTCTGCAGAACAGTCGGTAATTGCAATTTGTCAATTGAGGTCGTTAGGGTTTCCGCGAGAAATCCCCCACACCCTGGAAGTCTCCCCGAAAATGTGGCACTTAGGCTGGGCAAGGCAGCCAATCTTGACCTCATCGGGACTTCCATGGCCAATTTGTCAATTCGGCCGCAAGAGGTCACTAAGAGTTCCGCGAGAAATCCCCCCTCCCTGGAAGTCTCCCCGAAAATGTGGCACCTAGGCTGGGCAAGGATGCCAATCTGGACCTCATCGGGACTTCCATGGACGATCGGTGGGTTGAATTTGCCACCTGCGGCCGGGGCTCTGGAACTCCAGCCCAGCTGGAGCCAGCACATTTATTCCCATAGCTGTCTTCCTTGGCCAGCTGGATAAACCAGCAAAGTGCCAGATAATCAGTGGTGGAACTGTAATGAGTAAATGTTAAATTTAAGTACAAGATTATATAACCATATTAATTAATCAAGACGGGGTTAAAATATAAAACACAGCAGAATTACCACATTTTTGGGCTGATTATCAATTAATGTGCGAATTTACTTCACAAGTACTTCCGTATGCTTAGTCGAGTCGCATGTATCAACTCTTTCTTCATAACTTAATCATATATTTTATGACTGTTCTTTTATTCAATACCAAGAGAATTGGGATGTGTAAGGAAAAAGCAAAATAGAAAAAACAAAACAAAACAATTTTTTCTTTGCGTTGCAAAAAGTAACTCGGTTCAATAGCCTTTCTATAAATAGCAGAGTATACTCATGATAGGCCCGACATTGTACATGTAGTCCAAGAACTACAGACTGTTGGAAATAATAGTCGATTTTCACACATGAATGTAGCGCAATACGTATGCGCATTTGCCCTACATACCTTTCTTTTGCTGAAAAGTTGCATTACGTGCCATATTTGAATTTTGGTGTGAAATTTTGAATTTTGGACATCAAAATTATGAATTTGTAAAATCAAATGTTGGGAGGTCTGCTACTGACTCTCAGTTATCTGGACTATGTTCCCACACTGCCTCTTGCCTTGGTGAATGTGTTTTCCCCCTTCTGTCATAGATGGATCCCTCACACATGGCTCATCTGTGTCCTGTAGTTCTGCTCTTGCTCTCTCTTCCCCCCAGATGCAACAAGGACAGAGTTCCCCTGGACCTCACCATTCATCCACCAGCCTCCGCATCCAACACTTCATCCTCCGACATTTACATCACCTGCAATATCATCCCACCACTAATCACATCCCTGAAGCACACCACGAGTCACATGCCTCCAGTCCAAAAACTACCTTCCATCAGCACCCTCTGCTTCCTTCCATGAAGACAATTTTCTATCCCGTTGGCTAGTTCTTCCTTGATCCCATGCGATCTAATCATCCAGACCAGCCTGCAATGCAGAACCTTATCGAATACCTAGCTGAAATCCATATAGACAACGTCAGTGGCTCTGCCCTCATCAACCTTTGTGGTTACATCTTCAAAAGACTCATATTTGTGAGATACGGTCTCGCACGTACAGATCCATGCTGTTTTTTTCTGATCAGCCACTGTCTATCTAAATGCAAATAAATCTTATCCCTCAGATCTTATCCACTGATGTTAGGCTCACTGGTCTATAGTTCCCAGGCTCTTCCTTGCAGCCCTTCTTCAATAGAGGCAACAGCATTAGCCATCCTCCAATATTCCCTCGCCTGTGTAGGGCCCTCTGCATATTGCCTGAGGAAATGTTCCTGAACACATTTGATAAATTCCACCCCTAAGTCGCCAGGCATGGTGGCGTAGCGGTAAAACTGCTGCCTTACAGCGGGAGAGACCTGGGTTCAATCCTGACTACAGTTGCTGTCTGTACAGAGTTTGTACATTCTTCTTGTGACCGGGTGCTCCAGTTTCCTCCCACATTCCAAACGCGTGCAGGTTTGTAGGCTAAGACCTTTGCACTATGACAGTCCCAGCCCCAGAAAATGACAACCTTATTAGTCCTGCAGTTGCCTGCATTCTCCTAGCATATTTGCTCTTCTAATTCCTGTTGACTATTTGGGGCCCTGTAGTAAACATCCAACAAGGTGATCATCCCTTTCTTATTTCTCAACTCCACCCATATGGCCTCACTGGACAAACCATCAGTAATGTCATCTCGGACTACTGTCGTGACATTCTCCTTAATCAGTACATGAACATCAACTACTCTTTTACCATCACTTCTATCTCTCCTGTAGCACCTGTACCCTAGAACATAGAGCTGCCAGTCCCGCCCATCTCTTAACCAGGTTTCTGTAATGGTTACAACATCCCAGTCGCACGTACCTAACCATGACCTAAGTTCATTTGCTTTACCATCAAGCCTCTTATCAATGTTTGCTGGATTGTGGTCCTTGAAAATTGGATTTTTGGACCTTTGAAAGTCCTTGAAAAGTCCTTGAATTTTTTGCTGTTCCAAGTGTATGAACCCTGGTTATGCCACCGACTTCCAATTTTTTAAAAACAGCGTCCATTCATCATTTCCCTCTGACTCCCATCACCAAACCAATTTTGGATCCAGTTAGCCAGCCTGCATTGGTATCCGTGTGCCTTAAATCTTTGGATCAGGTTACCCTGCAGGACTTTGTCCAATGCCTTGGTGAAGTTCATACAGACAACATCTGCTGCCTTGCCTTATCAATCTTCTTGTTTGCCTCCTCAATGGGCAGATGGCAGGAGAACGTGGTTAAGAGGGAAAGATAGATCAGCCGTGATTAAATAGCGGAATAGACTTGATGGGCCAAATGGCCTAATTCTTCTCCTATCATACTTATGAACATGAACAATCCAGCTTCTGTATTAAATGACCTGATTGATAAAGGCTAGTGGGGCAAATGTAGTTTTCGCTACCCTGTCCACGCTTGATGCCACTCCCAGGGAACAATGCAATGGTTTTCTCGATCCCACTGGTGTGCAACACTCCCCAAGCCTCTGCCATTCACTTTCAAAGAACTACTCTGGTTTGACTTACCTAAATGAAACACTTCGCACTTATCTGAATTAAGCTCCATTTGCCTTTCATTGGCCCACTTACCCCACTGAGCAAGATCCTGATATAATTCTTAATAATCTTCTTCACTATCTATGGTTTCACCTATTATAGTATCATCAGCAAACTTACTAATCATACCTTATACATTCTCATCCAAATCGTTGATATGGATGACAAACAGCAAAGGGCCCAGCTCCGATCCCTAATGCACACCACTGGTTACGTGACTCTAGTCAGAGAAATAACGTTCCTCCATCACTCTCTTCTTTCTAACATCAAGCTAATTATGTACCCAATTTACTCACTCCCCAGGACCACACGTGTAACCATCCAGAGCAGCCTACTATGCGAAACCTTATTAAAGGCTTTGATATGGCCCACATGGACCACATCTACCACCCTGACTTGGTTAGTCTACAACCTTCTTGGTTGATTCTTCAAGAAACTCAGTTGAATTTGTGACACTCAATCACACAAGTTGACTATCAAAGTTGTGCTGACTATCTCTAATCAACCCCTCTGTTTCCAAATTTATACATGTCTTATCCATCAGAATCCCCTCCAGTACTTTACCTACCACTAATGTCAAGCTTGCAAATGCCTACTTAGATGGGCACTGGTCTTTTCAGCTGCTATTCTCTCTCTGGTTACTCTTTTTCCCTTAATCATAGTCACAGAGTGATACAGTGTGGAAACAGGCCCTTCAGCCCAACTTGCCCACACTGGCCAACACTTCCCAGCGACACTAGTCCCACCTGTCCGCGTTTGGTCCATATCCCTCCAGACCTGGCATATCCATGTACCTGTTTAACTGTTTCTTAAACATTGGGATAGTCCCAGCCTCAACTACCTCCTCCGGCAGCTTGTTCCAAACATCCACCAGCCTTTGTGTGAAAAAGTTACCCCTCAGATTCCTATTAAATCTTTTCCCCTTCACCTTGAACCTATGTCCTCTGGGCCTCGATTCCCCTACTCTGGGCAAGAGATTCTGTGCATCTACCCGATTTATTCCTCTCATGATTTTATACACCTCTATAAGATCACCTCTCATCCTCCTGCGCCTCAAGGAATAGAGACCCAGCCTACTCAACCTCTTCCTACAGACCCTCTAGTCCTGGCAACATCCTCGTAAATCTTCAGTTCCCTTTCCAGCTTGAATTTTCTCTGTACCCTTTCCATCTTAATTTCCATAAAATCTCTTTGGATTCCCTTTGATCTTTTCTCCCAAAGCTATCTCTTGTCTCTTTTTGCTCTCCTGATATCCTTCTAAAGTATATCCCTGCATCCCCTTTACTCCAGGGATTCACCTGATTCCAGCTTCTTGCATCCTTGCCTCCTTTATCTCAACAAAGTCTCGATATCTCTGGTCATCCAAGATTCCCTACTACTGCCTGCATTGCCATTTCACTCTAACATGCAGACCTAATTCTCACTTTTACAAACCTTGCCAGGCATCCCTTTGCCTGCAAACCATTTCCTCCAATCAACCTGTGCAAGATCCTGTCTAATCTCATCAATATTTGCCTGGCCCCAATTTACACCTTTATCTTGTTATCCAGTTCTGTGTTTTTCCATAACTATTTAATAACTAATAGAACTGTAGTCACTGGTCCCAAAGTGCTCCCCCACTGACACCTCAGTCACTTGCCTTGCCCCATTTCACAAGATTGGTCAAGACTTGCCGCCTCCAGCTCGACGCCCATGTTTTAACCCATACTCCCTACCACAGCCACGTCTGTTTTCTCGGTGAGCCATTCTACATTTCTTTGATCATTGTCTGCTTTTATCTGTCGTTTTTTCACCTTGCCTTTCCATATCTCCACATGAGTTTAGAAGAATGAGGGGGGACGTCATTGAACCATACAAAATAGTGAAAGGCTTGCATAGAGTGGATGTGGAGAGGATGTTTCCACTAGTGGGAGAGTCTAGGGCCAGAGGTCATAGACTCAGAATAAAGAGGCCAAGTCGGATGATATTTTTAAGGCAGAGATAGCTAGAATCCTGATTAGTACAGGTGCCAGAGGTTATGGGGAGAAGGTAGGAGAATGGGGTTAGGAGCGCTGGATAAATCAGCCATGATTGAATGGCGGATAGACTTGATGGGCAGAATGACCTAATTCTACTCCTATCACTTATGATCTCGAGTCTCCCTCTCTCCTGACTTTCAGACTGAAGAAGGGACTCGACCCGAAATGTCACCCATTCCTTCTCTCCAAAGATGCTGCCTGTCCCGCTGAGTTACTCCAGCATTGTGTGTCTATCTTCGGTGTAAACCAGCATCTGCAGTTCCTTCCTACAGAGAACCTTCTGTCTGGGGACAACCTATTGTCTGGGGAAACTCCCTGAACACACTCATCTAATTCTACCTCATCTAAGCCATTAACACTATTGCGCTCCTAGTCTATATTCAAAAAGTTTGAATCCCCAACTATTATTACCATACTATCATTGCAACTCTCTGCAATCTCCTGCATATTAGTTGCCCTAATCCTCGTTGACTATTTAGGGCCTTTTGCACAATGCCAAAATGTGAAATCCCCTATATATTATAGTACTATCCTCTTGGTTTTTGTCAGCTCCACCTATAAAGCCTCACTGGATGAACCCTCTGTAATTTCATCTCGGATCACTGCTGCGATGTTCTCCTTAATCAAATACAACTCCCCCTCCCTTTCCTCCACCTTTATCCTCTCTGTAGCTGGAACATTGAGTGCCGGCACTGTACTCTCTTAACCATGTTTCTGTAAGGTCAGAAATATCCCAATCCCACGCACCTACCCATGCCGTGAGTTTACCTGTCTTACATGACAGGCATCTTACATTGAAATAAATGCAATTGAACCAAACAGTCTTTCCTCACTCCACCTGTCCTGTCTACTGAATGTGCGATCATTGACTTGTATATCAACTTCCAGCCTCTCAAATGCTTCACAGTTGTTTTGCATCCCACTCCACCCCCTCCCGCCCCCTGGCAATCCAGTGTAAAGTCCCCCTAGTAGGTCAAGCAAACCTACCTGCCAGGAAGCTTATATCTAGTCTGAAGAAGAGTCTTGTGCTGAAACATCACCCATCCATGTTCTTCAGGGATACTGCCTGGCCTGCTGCGTTACTCCTGCATTTTGTGCCCTTTTGTGTGTTAACCAGCATTTGCAGCTCTTTATTTAGTTTAGTTTAATTTAGAGATACAGCGTGGAAACAGGCCCTCTGACCCACCGAGTCTGCGTCGACCAGCTTTGTGTCATCCGCAAACTTGGAGATGTCCCATTTTATTTCCTCGTCTAAATCGTTAATATATATTGTAAATAACTGGGGTCCCAGCACTGAGCCTTGCGGCACCCCACTAGTCACTGCCTACTATTCTGAAAAGGACCCATTAATTCCTACTCATTGCTCCTGTCTGCCAACCAGTTCCCTATCCATGTCAATACCCTACCCCCAATACCATGTACTCTAATTTTGCACACTAATCTCTTGTGTGGGATCTTATCAAAGGCTTTTTGAAAGTCCAGATACACCACATCCACTGGCTCGCCCTTATCCATTCTATTTGTTATATCCTCAAAAAATTCCAGAAGATTAGTCAAGCATGATTTCCCCTTAATAATTCCATGCTGACTTTGCTCAATCCTATCACTGCTTTCCAGATGCGCTGCTGTAACATCTTTAACAATTGACTCAAGCATCTTCCCCACTACCGATGTAAGGCTAACTGGTCTATAATTTCCCGTTTTCTCCCTCTCTCCTTTCTTGAAAAGTGGGGTTACATTGGCTTCCCTCCAGTCCACAGGAACTGATCCAGAGTCTAGATAACATTGGCAAATGATCACCAATGCATCCATGATTTCTAAGGCCACCTCCTCGAGTACTCTGGGATGCAGACCATCAGGCCTGGGGATTTATCGGCCTTCAGTCCCAACAGTTTACCTCACACCATTTCCTGACAAATGTGGATTTGCTTCACTTCCTCCCTCCCACTAGATCCTTGGTCCCCTAGTATTTCTGGGAGATTGTTTGTGTTTTCCTCAGTGAAGACAGAACCAAAGTACTCGTTTAACTGTTCTGCCATTTTTTTGTTTCCCATTGTAAATTCACCTGTCTCCTAATAAGGGACCTACATTTGTCTTCACTAATCTTTTCCTTTTTACATATCTAAAGAAGCTTTTAGAGTCCGTTTTCATATTCCCCGCAGGTTTTCGTTCATGCTCCTTTATCCCCCTCTTAATTAACCCCTTTGTCCGCCTCTGTTGACTTCTAAATTTCTCCCAGTCTACCGGTTTGCTGCATCTTCTGGCCAATTTATATGCCTTTTCCTTGGATTTAACTTTCTACAAAGACTTCTCAAGTCAGCAGCATCTATAGAAAGAGATGTAGTTCAAGGTTCAGAACTGGGATCCTTCAACAGAACTGGCAGGTGACTGATTTCATTCTGGGATCCGTTAATTTTTACGACAACCTCGTCTTGGAATAATGGAGCACACCATCCACCCTCCTAAACAATCACTGTTTCCATCTGCTACATTCGGTGGCTACAGTCTGCATCATCTATTATGCACATGACGCCTATTTGCCCAGATCACTCAGGCAGCATCTGTCACCCCATGTGTACTAGCACCAAGGGCAGGGCAGCAAACACATGGAAACATCAAGTGCAGGTTCCCCTTCACCACATCCACGTTCAACATCCTGACCTGGAAATATATCACTAGTTCTTCAATGTCACTGGAACTAAATGCTGGAACTCCCAACAGCCCTGTTAGGAGCTCCTTGAACAGAAGTATTGTCTCGCCATAACTTTCTCAATGGTAATTAGGAGCAGGCAATGATTGCCATCCCTTCACACATTCTGTCAATGAACACAAGGAGATCGCAGTCACATTTACCCAATGCTCACTGCTCTGGTTCAGCTTCCGCTCTTAGTTCGGCCAGGGCTGTGGGCTTGTGACCTTTGGCTGAGCGGTTCTGCTTTGTTCGGGAGATCCATTCTCTCTTGTTTTCCCCTCACAGTTTTTCCACTTTCTTCTTGCAGACAAAATAGAAGATGAGCTGGAAATGCACACGGTCTGCCATCGGCCTGAAGACTTGGGACAGCTGCAGGCACAGACCAACTTCACCAGGGGAGAGATCCAGGTGCTGTACAGAGGATTCAAGAACGTAAGTGTGCCTCGTATACACTGCAGCAGTGTGTTCTCCCCACAGGAGGCAGGCTGGGTTTAATTTAGCTGAAGGGTCATACACTTATGTTGCAAATCACATTGAGGGACAGCTTGTTGATGGGGAGAGTGAGGAGAAGCTGGACTTCTGTGTGCTTCAACCACTGGGGAAGCTCAGTGCAGTGGGGGTCAAGTCTCAGGGGAGAGAGCAGAGGATGGTGATCAGGCCACAGTTTGAACAACTCAAGCCAATGTCTTTGGTGGCATTAGCACTGGTGTTACCATTGGTGAGATAGAGAGAATGTACATTGCCTCGGCTCCGAACCATTATGACAGCGATTACCACAGCAGAGAGCAGGGTTCTCACGCCAGGGAAGTACTGAGCTAGCCCTGCACCTCAGGCACCGCACTTCCCACAACGTACTGGTGAGTAATGAACCAGACTAACACAGGAACAGGCTGTCCAGCCCACGCTGCCCATGCCTATTTATACAATACCATTTACCTCCCCCGAGATTCCCACGCACCACTCCCTCCCACCTAGTTCTACGCCTCACCTACACACGAGGGACCCCAGCATTAACTCACCAACCCACATGCCTTTGGGACATCGGAGGAAACGGGAGCACCCTAAGGAAACCCACGCAGTCACAGGGAGAACGTGCAAACACGGTACCAGAGGTCTGAATCAAACCCGGGTCTCTGGACTGTGGGATAGTGGCTCCACTGTCGAATCCTTCACAGAAACCATAGACCATCCTTTTTCTCCACACCCTACTCTCTGCCGGTGTGTATTCTAAGATGCAGTGACAAGGAGTTGCACGGCACGTGGTGTGTCATTTATTTGCTAGGGCCATCCATGGTGAGGCGGTTGAATTTCCTCTCCCTGTTGTGAGGGGGGGGGGAAGAGGGGTGGGAGTGAGGGGGGGGGGGGGGGTGGGATGGTAGATCCACAACCACCCTTGCTCTTAATTCTCTTTTCTTTCCAGGAATGTCCCAGTGGAGTTGTTAGCGAGGATACTTTTAAACAAATATACTCTCAGTTCTTTCCACATGGAGGTGAGTGGCATAAGATGATCCATCCATCATGTTGTTATCACTCACTGCCAGAGTAGCTGGTGAAGTTCAGGAGACATTTCGGCAGGCACTTGAGTAGACACGGCATAGAAAGACTAGATAGGCAATAAGGTTGGTATGAACTTGGACGGACTGGAACTTTGTTTTGCAGTTTAGGAGGCTAAGGGATGACTTTATTGGGGCATATAAGACTGTGAGGAACATGGGTAAAATGAACACTTGCCGTCTTTTTCCAGGGTAGAGGATTCTCAAATACTGGAGGGCATAGGGTTAAGCTGAGAGGAGCGAGATTTAAGAGGGACCTCGGGGAAAGCCCTTCCAAGGCCTCCACATTCTTCCCGTGAGACAACAACCTAAACTGCAGTTAGTAATGGAAATACAGCCCCATCAGAGTTTTTACAGCACGGTGCAGCGGTAGAGTTGCTGCCTCACAGTGCTAGAGACCTTGGTTCCATCCTAACCACAGGTGCTGTCTGTACAGAGTTTGTACGCTCTTTCCCCGGGTGCTCCGGTTTCCTCCCACGTCCCAAAGACGTACAGGTTTGTGGGTTAACTGGCTTGGTAACATTGTAAATTGTCCCTAGCGTGTGTAGAATAGTGTAAGTGTACGAAGAACAGTGGTCGGCACGGAGTCAGTGAGCCGAAGGGCCTGTTTCCATGCTGTATCTAAACTAAACTAAAGTGGCATCATGGCTTCCTGACTCAATGCCCTGAACATCATATCCATAGTATCCTCCAGGATATTTGAAATTAGCCCATCAAATTTGTTTTGGCTATTTGCAGCCTCTTTCCTTCTCCCCCCCCCTCCCCCCCCCCGGTAATTGGTTGAACATTTACCATTTCCTTCATTCCCCGACTAATTCCTCAGTCTCACTGTCCACACTCATCCTTCTTATTTATCCATTGAAGTCCTTGCTCTTTTTTTTGATAATACCACTTTTCTCTCATAATCAAATTTTTTCCCTCCTTATTTGCCTTTTAGTGCTCCAGTCTATCACTAGCCGTGCCATTTTATGAGCTCTAGATTTAAATTGAATGTTTTCCTTGACCTCCTTTGTTAACCACAGATAGCTCATCTTTCTCACTGATACTCTTTCTGATTAGGATAAATTCCATCAAGCATTTTGCTCAAACATCTGTCATTACTTATTTACTCTATCCCTTAAGGTACCTCCTCTGGAAACTCCAGACCGTTTTTCTTTCGTACCTTTACAATTGGCCTTATTTTGGAGAACCCTGGAGAATAAGGTGAATGAACACAGACATAATGACGAGCAGCTGAGAAATGGTATGCAGGCGCAGACTGGTGTACATTAATGAAATTAGTTATAGATCAGAACTCACTGGCCAAGCCCTCATTTCTCGAGACTGTCTCTGAAACCCGCCTGCTGAACAAATGTTAGACTTGCATTCCAACATTTCTTCACATCAAGTGGTGTTAATTGTTGTCACAACACAGCTGTGAAGTGATGGGAGCTTGCTGCTGCATTTGCCATATGGTGTAAGGTGACACTGATAGCTACAGAGTGAAGCACAGAACAGAATAAGGATGAGAGGGGATCTTATCGAAACGTATAAGATTATTAAGGGCTTGGACACGTTAGAGGCAGGAAACATGTTCCCAATGTTGGGGGAGTCCAGAACAAGGGGCCACAGTTTAAGAATAAGGGGTAGGCCATTTAGAACGGAGATGAGGAAAAACTTTTTCAGTCAGAGAGTTGTGAATCTGTGGAATTCTCTGCCTCAGAAGGCAGTGGAGGCCAATTCTCTGAATGCATTCAAGAGAGAGCTAGATAGAGCTCTTAAGGATAGCGGAGTCAAGGGGTATGGGGAGAAGGCAGGAACGGGGTACTAATTGAGAATGATTAGCCATGATCACATTGAATGGCAGTGCTGGCTCGAAGGGCCAAATGGCCTCCTCCTGCACCTATTGTCTATTGTCTATAGAATGGTTAAAATGACTGGTGAATTCTCAGAACTCCTTGATGTTGTCAGGAAGTATATAGCCATGGACTGTAATTAATTAAATGGCAATAGGTATGGACTAAGGTGTATAAAGATTACAACAGTTACAGACTATTTGAAGTCTCGAGTTACAATCCACAAGTGTAGCTGTGGAATTTGAATTTTGTTCAGAATAATCTAGAATTTAAAAATATGTCAATTCCAATGGTCACTGGTAGCAGTGACCATGAAATAACCAGAATGGTGGAGAAAGCTATCATGTTGACTAACATCTTTTAGCAAAGCTACCATCTATCAATCCAGATTCATTAGCCCCGCACTGCCTGTTTCGATCTCCTTCCCAAAATCCATGAGCAGCAAGTGCCTTGGTAGACCCCTCGGGTTCTGTTTGCTCCTGCCCCACCAAACTAACTACCAAGTACATAGATTCTATCTTGTGCCCCTTGTCCAGTTTCTCCTGACCTACACTTCACAGCCTCTTCACCACTTCAATAACTTATCATTCCTCGACCACCATCGTCTCAGCTTTACAAACTCCCTTTACACCACTATTCCCAAATCAGGAAGGCCTCAGAGCCTTCTGGTACTTCCTTGAACAGAAACCCAATCAGTACTCTTCAACTAACGCTCTCTTCCGCATGTCCTCACCCTTAACAACTTCTCTTTTGACTCCTCTCACATTCTTCAAATCAACGATGTAGCCATGGTCACTTGCATGGGCCGCTGCTATCCCAGTTGGTTTCCTCAAACAGTTCTTGTTCCAAACATACCCCAGACTATTTATTGACTGCCATCTCCTATAAACCTATCAACTCCCACAATTACCTTGGCCAGACCTCCCCCCCCCCCCCCCCCCCCTCCCCACCCTGTCTCTTGTACATGAACGCCATCCCTTACACTCAATATCTCTGTCTTGGTTCCCAAGATGAGGTTTTCCACCCGAGCACAGCTGAAATGAGGTGCCAAACAAGCAGAATGTCCTGGATGGTGTCAAGCTTCTTCAGAGTTGTTGGACGCCACTCATCCTGTCAAGTGGAGAGTACTCCTTACTCCCCTTGCAGATGGTGGAAAGACCTTGCGGTGTCAGGGAGTGAGTCACGCCTCATACAATACCCAGCCAGTTCTTGTAGCCATAGCATTTCTGCAGCCGGTGCAGGTGAGTCTGTGACACTGGTGACACTGAGGCACTCAGTCATGGCAATGCCACTGACTCCCGCTGTTGGACATGCTCATTGCCTGCCATTCTGGAGGTGCAGAACTTTGTTGCCACTGATCAGCTGATGTCTGAATGTTGTCCCAGTCCTCTTTCATGAAGGTGTGGGCTGCTGCATTTGATCAGGAGATGTGAATGAAAAGGAACAATCAGCAAACATCACCACCTCTGACCTTCTGCTAAAGGGAGGTCACAGATGAAGCAGCTGAAGATGGCTGGGTTGTGGACACTGTGCTGGGGAACTCCTGTAGTGATGTCCAGTGTGAATGGCCTCCAACACCCACTGCCATCTTCCTATGTGATTCCCACCATTGGAGCATTTTCCTCTTGAAGGATATTGAGCCATTCAAGCAATCGACTTGACTTGGATCAGCCATGATCACAGTGAATGACAGCGCAGGTCCAGAGGGCTGAAACAATACAGTGAGAGAACTCAATCAGCCAAGGACCACCGGATCTCCTGGTTGCTCGCCATTTTGAGTCCCCTTCCCATTCCCATACTGACCTTTCTGTCTTGGGCCTCCTCCATTGCCAGTGTGAGGCCACAAGCAAACTGGAGGAACAGAACCTCATCATTTGCTTGGGTGGCTGACAACCCAGCGGTATGAATGTTGAAATCTCACATTTTAGGTAACTTTTACATACTTTTCCCTCCCCTCCCCCCACCCTCTTCCCCCCGCCCTCCCCCTTGCCCCCCCTTGCACCACTAATATTTGGTGAACCAGTTCCACACTTCCCAACGATATATCCCTCTTGGGATCACCTGTCCCGAGACACCAATCAGCCTATCAGGGAACCTCCCTGCCTGAGGTTATCAGTTGCCGGCCCTGGTTTGTCCTGGTCTTTTCTTGCTTCTAGTTCCCTTTCCCCCACATTCAGTCTGAAGAAGGATCCCGACTCAAAACATCACCGATCCATGTTCTCCAGAGATGCTGCCTTACCCGCTGAGTTACTCCAGCATTTTGTGCCTATCTTTGGTATAAACCAGCATCTGCAGTTCCTTTTTATTATATTATAATGTTGCAGTGAGAGAAGTGACAGCACAGCGGATCCAGAAGGCAGATCACTGCCACCTTCTCACATCCATCTAGGGATGGGATAAATGCTGGGCTTGTCAGCGATGCCCTAATGCCAAGGATGAAAATATTTTTTAAATGCTGAGAACTGGGAAGTCATGCTGGAATTTGTATAAAACACCAGTCTGATAACACTGAGCAATGCTCACCATATTACTGCACAGAATTAATTGGAGAGAGAGCAGACGAGATTTCCCAGAATGTTGTAGGAAGGATCTGCAGATGCTGGTTTACCGAAGATGGGTCTACACCCGAAATGTCATCCATTCCTTCTCTCCAGAGATGCTGCCTGACCCTCTGAGTTACTTCAGCATATTGTGTCTGTATTTGGCATCTGCAGTTCCTCTCCACACAGAGTAAGGGTCATGTGGGCTTTGTGCAGCCACACTGTCCGCTGGGGAAGACAGTCACCTCTGCCCAGTGGCCATCTCACTGCAGGTGTGGCAGCTGGGCAGCAGTGGGGCAATCAACTTTACTCTTTGACCTTGCCCTGTATCTTGCATCTGCTTCTGTCTACACTGGACTGCTGTGTGCCCTTGGAACTCAGCACCTGTGGGAGGCTGCTTCACATGGCAAGGGGAGAGTGTCCATGCATGTAGATAGCGCCAGTGTGCCCTGGGACCGCAGCCAGACTCCAGGTAACGGGGCACCATCACAGGCAAAGCTAACCTCTTCCTGGGGTGGAGACAACCTCACTGTCCATACCATCACACTGTCCACACGTCCGTCTCACTGCCCACACCATCACACTGCCCGCACCATCTCGCTGCCCACACTGTCCATCTCTGCCCACACTGTCCGTCGCACTGTCCATCTCACTGTCCATCTCACTGCCCACACTGTCCGTCTCACTGCCCACACCGTCTCACTGCCCACACCGTCTGTCTCACTGCCCACACTGTCTCACTGCCCACACTGTCTCACTGCCCACACTGTCTCACTGCCCACACTGTCTCACTGCCCACACTGTCTCACTGCCCACACTGTCTCACTGCCCACACTGTCTCACTGCCCACACTGTCTCACTGCCCACACTGTCTCACTGCCCACACTATCTGTCTCACTGCTCACACCGTCTCACTGCCCACACTGTCCGTCTCACTGCCCACACCGTCTCACTGCCCACACCGTCTGTCACTGTCAAGATCACACTACCTACACCGTCTGTTTCTTTCCCACCCACATTATCCGTTTCTCTGCCCACAAGGTCCATCTGACTGCCTACATCCTCTGTCTCACCGCCCTCTCTGGCAGTGTTGCTGCCCAGAACAACACACTCAGAAATTGACCTTTTGCCAATGATGTCTGTGTCGAACATGATGCCCATCTAATTTCCTTGCCTGCACATGCCCCATACCCTGCATATCCATATATCTATCTAAAAGCTTCTTAAACACCACTGTAGTATCTGTCTCCATCTCTGCCCCTGTCAGCACCTTCCAGGCTGCCATCCAATTCTGCCTTTACAAACAAAACTATTTTGCCCTTCACATCTCCTTTAAACGTTTCCTCTCTGATTTTAAAGCTACATCCTCCCGTCTTTGACATTTCCCCCATTGGGAAAAGGTTCCAACAGTCTACAATTTCTATGCCTCACAATTCAACATGCTTCTGTCAGGTCACCCCTCAACCCCACCCCCCAGCACTCCAGAAATAAACAGTCCACGTTAATCCCCTCAAATCCAGGTAGCATTCTGGTAAACCTCTTATGCACACCACCCAATTCACCAACCACATTGTCCATCTCAATGCCCACACACCATTCGTCAATGCCCATACCGACTACCTCACTACCCACACCACTGACACCACTGTCACACCACCCACCCACCCGCACCACCCACCCACCCACACCACCGTCACCACCCACACCACCCACACCACCGTCACCACCCTCACCACCCACACCACCCTCACCACCCACCCACACCACTGTCACACCACCCAGCCAGTCACACCACCCACACCACCCGCACCACCGTCACCACCCACACCACCGTCACCACCCAGCCACCCACACCACCCAGCCAGTCACACCACCCAGCCACCCACACCACCCTCACCACCCACCCACCCACACCACCCTCACCACCCACCCACACCACTGTCACACCACTCACACCACTCACACCACTCACACCACTCACACCACTCACACCACTTTCACACCACTGCCACACCACCGTCACACCACCCACACCACTGTCAAACCACCCTTCACCATCTGTCTCACCAATAACACGATCCATTGTACCACCTACACCTTTTATCTCACGGTCCATCCCACCACCCAGACCATCCACTCCATACATCTCACTCTCCACACTGTTCCTGTCAATGCCCTCACTGACTGTCTCACTGGCCACACTGTCCATCTCACTCTCCACACTGTCCCTGTCAATGCCCTCACTGACTGTCTCACTGGCCACACTGTCCATCTCACTGCCCACACCACATCTCATCTCACCGCATCACCACAATCTCAAGTGAGTCTATTCACATTGTAAGTGTTCGCACCTTGGGTGTGTTCACATTGTGAGTGTGATCACAGGTTAGATAAACAGATTGTTTCTCTGGAGGTCAGCGAATGAGGGGAGACCTGATAGAAGTATATAATCTTATGAGAGGCGTAGGTGGAATATGCCAAAGCCTTTCTCTCAGGGCTGAAACGCCAAAGACTAGAAGGTGCAGTTTTAAGTTGAGAAGGAGAAATTTTAAAGTTTAGATAGACACAAAAAGCTGGAGTAACTCAGAGGGACAGACAGCATCTCTGGGTAGAAGGAATGGGTGATGTTTTGGGGTGAGACCCATCTTCTCAATCCGAAACGTCACCCATTCCTTCTCTCTAGAGATACTGCCTGTCCTGCTGTGTTACTCCAGCATTTTGTGTCTATCTTCGGTTTAAACCAGCATCTGCAGTTCCTTCCTACAAATTTAAAGTTTAGTTTAGTTTAGAGAAACAGCGTAGAAACAGGCCTTTCCCCACAGGTCAGTGCCGACCAATGATCACACTTAAAACTAGTTCTATCCTACAGCCTAGGGATATTTTACAGAAGCCAATTTAACCTACAAACCTGCATGTCTTTGGAGTGTGGGAGGAAACCCACGCAGGTCACGGGGAGAACATGCAAACTCGGTACGGACAGCACCCGTGGTCAGGATCGAACCCAGGTCTCTGGCGCGGTAAGGCAACAACTCTAATGCTGTGCCACGGTGTTGCCCTGTGCAGGGCACATTTCTTTTAGACAGGGAGTGATGGGTGCCTGGAACGCATTGTAGTGGTGCTGGAAGCAGATACGAAGCAGTGGTAGTGTTTCAGAAGCTTTTGATTCAGCACATGGAAATGCAGAGGGTAGAGGGATATGGATCACATGCAGGCAGAAGTGATTTGTTTAAGTTGGGTTCATATTGGACATGCACATTATGAAAAAACCTGTTTGTACGCTGTACTGTGCTATGTTTATCTCCACATCCACTTTGCCAAATACATCATCAACTTCATCCATATATCCACTACCCATGTCACCTACTTTCCCATCCATATTACACAACTCTCCTCCACCTTCCTCACAGATCTCCCCATTCACATCATGCAGCCCCCACCCTCACAACCCCTGTCCCCACCCACGTCACACATCCCTCCCCAACACCATAACCCACCTCTCAACGTACATCGCCCATCCTCCAACCAACATGCCTGGGAAATCCATCTCATAAATTTTAATGACTTGTTTTAAGAGGCAACGAATGGTATTAATGAGTGCAATGCAGTGGACACCATGTACAATAACTTTAGCAAGGCCTTTGGTGTGGTTCTGCGTGGTAGGCTGGTCCAAGAGGTTAGATCACATGGGATCCAGGGAGAGTTCCCAACTGGATGGAAAATTGGAGCAACAAATAGTTTGCTGGAGCGACACAGCGTGTTGAGCAGCATCATTGGGGGCAAATAAATAGTTGAAGTTTAAGGTTAAACATGGGCTTGGTGGAATGAGTCAGAGTCCAGTGGTGGAGGGTTTCTTTCTGTGACCTGTGGTGTGCAATGGGGATTGGCGCTGCATCCACTGCCAAATACATTCACGATTCGCATGACAATGTTGTTAACATTAAACATAGCACATTACAGCACAGGCCTTCAACAGAGGTCCCAGCATAGATCACTGGTCTTACACCTCCAGTCACACACCCTTCCACCACAAACTCTGTCTTCCATGAGTAAGTCAGATCTGAATCCAAATGACCTAGTCATCAATGATACCATCTTAATCTACTGGATCAGCTTATCATAAAGTAACAATCAGACCATAATCTGTTCGGAGTTTGTATGTTCTCCCCGTGACCTGCGTGGGTTTTCTCCGAGATCTTCGGTTTCCTCCCACACTCCAAAGACGTACAGGTATGTAGGTTAATTGACTGGGTAAATGTAAAAATTGTCCCTAGTGTGTGTAGGATAGTGTTAATGTGCGGGGATTGCTGAGCGGCGTGGACTCGGTGGGCCGAAGGGCCTGTTTCCGCGCCGTATCTAAAAATCTAAAAAATAAAATAAATAAAAATAAAATGCCTTTCATAAAATCCATGCAGACAACATCCAGTGCCCCACCCACATCAATCAACTTCCTTACCTCCTCAAAAAACTCATTCAAGTTGGGAGATTTGACCTGCCACAGACAAAGTCATGTTGACTATCCCTAATTAGCCCATTCTCTTCCAAATGCGAGCAAATCATATCCTGAAGAATCCTCTTCAATAACTTCCCGGATAGCATACTATATGGGACTATAATTTATCTCTACTTCCTTTCTTACACAAATAAATTGCATTAGCTATTCTCCCGTTCTCACCTGCGGCTAACGAAGGTAGAACGATCTTCGTCAAGGCTCCTTCAATTTCCTCTCTTCTTTCTCTCGGTAACTTGGGATAGATGGATAACAGGGTCCAATATAGTCGTCCCTCGAGTTGTACTATCCACATACTGTTTCAAGAAACCCCTCTTGGAAACTGCTAAGAAATTCTGTGCCGAATGTTGGCATTGTTAGTGAATTTTGCCCTCCATTATAACACCAAAACTGGTGGTATCAAGAAGGTTATTTAAGATTACAACACGATCTACAAGAACTGGATAGGTAGCGGACCATACTTGTGGTATTCTGCACAGCTCTGGTCATACAGAATGGACGAGATTAAGCTAGAAAGGGAGTGGACAAGATTTATGAGGATGTTACCAGGACTGGGAGTGTGAGCTATAAGGAGAGGCTGGATGAACTGGGCTGGAACGTACGAAGCTGAGGGGTTACTTTGTAGATTTTTGTGAAATCATGAGGGGAGTAGATGAAGTGGTCATATTCTTTTCCCCTGGGCGGGGAAGTTTAAAACTAGAGAGCATAGCTTTAAGGTAAAAGGGGTTGGGATGGGTATGTGGAAATGAGTTGGTATAAGCAGGTTCAATTACAAGATTTAAAAGACAGTTAAGGACAGTTTTCCCCGCCCAGGGGAAAAGAATATGACCACTTTATCTACTCCCCTCATGATTTCACAAAAATCTACAAAGTAACCCCTCAGCTTCGTACGTTCCAGCCCAGTTCATCCAGCCTCTCATGTACATGAGATAAGGGCCAAAAACAGGCAAAAGGGTTGAACTCAGTGAGGATTCGACAACATACAGTCAGGACTCCAGCTACAGGGGTCGGGCTCCTGGAACACATCCCACTACCAGACTAGGTGGGTTGTGAGGGAAGAAATGGAGGAATGCTTAGTTTAATGATACAGCCTGGAAACAGGCCCGTCGGTCCACGCCTACCATTGATCACCTGTACTCCTGCAGGCTAGGGGTAATTCACAGAATTAACCTACAAACCTGCATATCTCGGGGATATGGGAGGAAACCGGAGCACCCGGACAAAGCCCACGCGGTCACAGGGAGAATGTGCAAATTCCTCACAAACATCGCCTGACGTCAGGATGGAACCTGGGTCTGTGAGGCAGCTGCTCTGCCACTGTGCCACCGTGCCATAGGATGTGAGGGGGAGGGAGGAATGTGAAGGGGAGGGTGGATGGGTGTGAAGAGGATGACAAGGTGTGAGTGGATGTAGGGAGGAAGTAGGGAGAGGAGGGATGGGAGAATAATGAGGAGAGTAGGAGGGATTTAAGGGAAGGGAAGAATGTGAGGGATGGAAGCTGTGAAGGAGAAGGAGGCATGTGAGTATGTGTGAGGGAGAGGGGGATGAGGGAGGGAGGGTATGAATGGAGGACTGGTTGTGATGGTGGATCAGGGGCAGGCAGGGGTGTGGGGGAGGGAGGGTGTGATGGGGGAAGGAGAAATGTGTGGAAAAGGAGTGAGTGTGTGAAGTGGAGGGAGGGATGTGAGGAGCAGAGGGGGACGGAGGAAGGATGTGATAGAGAGGAAGGGTTTCAGATGGAGGGAGGGATATGAAGGGTGTTCAGAGGAGGGAGGGGGATGTGAGGGGTGACAGAGTGAGAGGCTGATGCGGCGGGATTTGTGAGGGAGGGAGGGCGTGAGGGGAAGGGGGTGTGATGGATGGAAGGAGTGAGAGGAAGGGTGTTTTTGGGGGTTGGAGGAGCCGCTGCAGAATCACCCCACAAGGTTGGGGACCCTACCAGTGCTGGGAGGGAGTGTGAGGGTGGGACTGAGAAAGGGAGTGATATGTATTATTATGATGCTGCCAACCAGAATGAAGTAGTGGATTTCACTGCACACAACAACAAATAATCAAAAGAATTGTGTGAACGATGAGATTTCTGTGGATGTGCGTAACTATTATGGAGATCGAAAACTTCTGTGCTAAATAACAATTGGGATAGGTGACGTAACATTGATTTTTGTAGGAGTGATAGGCTGTAATGAACCAAGGGAGTGGTGACAGAGTAATGACCGACCGCTGTTTCTTCCTTCTAGATGCCAGCATGTACGCCCATTACCTCTTCAATACGTTTGACTGCACTCACAATGGAGCCATCAAATTTGAGGTAACGAAGAAAATCTGCATCCGCATCCAGAAATCTCTCATCTCTTCCTTCACCACCCCCTTTGATTTAAAGATGCTTCTGTATTTTTCATGAGCCAAGGCCTCCAACTGTGCAGGATGACAGATTGGTGATGTAGGGGAGCTTTATGGATATCATTCGCCGGGGCAGGAGGGGGTCACCCAGTGAGAACTGGGGTCTGCCAACAATTATGCCACCATCTGCGGGCTGGTCATTTGCCAACACTGAGCCGGCAATCAGTGAGGTCATGACACAGCTGAGAAATGACACTACAGAACCAGGGTTCTATATGGCAAGGCTCTGGGAGGTGTTGTAGAGCAGAGGGATCTAGGAGCGCAGGTACATAGTTCCTTGAAAGTGGCATCACAGGTGGATAAGGTCATCAAGAAGGCTTTTGGCACATTGGCCTTCATTAGTCAGGGCTTTAAGTGTACAAGTTGGAATGTTATGTTGCAGCTGTGCAAGACGTTGCTGAGGCAACAGTTGGAGTATTGCGTTCAGGTTTAGTCACCCTTCCATTGGAAAGATGTTGTTAACGAGTGCAGAGACTATTTATGAGGACGTTGCCACGACTTGAGTGCCTGAGCTACCGGGAGGTATGTATGGCAGGCGAGGACTTTATTCCTTGGAGTGCAGGAGGATGAGGGGTGTATAAGATCATGAGGGGAATAGATAGAATAGATGCACAAAGTATTATACCCAGAGTAGGGGAATCAAGAACCACGTTTAAGGTGAGAGGGGAATGATTTAATAGGATTCTGAGGGGCAACTTTTTCACACAGAGGATGGAAGATACTGTATGTGGAATGTGCTACTAGAGAAGGTAGTTGAGGCAGGATACTGCAACAACATGTAAAAGGCATTTGGACAGGTACATGGACAGAAAGTCTTTAGAGGAACATGGGCAGGCAGGTAGTACTAGTGCAGATGGGACACCTTGTTCGGCATAGGCAAGTTGGGCCAAAGGGCCTGTTTCCATGCTATATGTGTCTATGACTATTTGAAACCACCTGACAGCACATATCTACCTAATGGCCAGTTCACATTGCAGGCCATTCATGTTGTAAACCTGATGACGTGGGTCTGTTCCTATTGTAGGCCCGTTCACAATGAAACCTGTTCATGTTGTAAACCCATTCACATTGTAAGCCTATTCACATTGTAAGCCTATTTACTTTGCAGGCCCATTCACCTTGTAAGTCATTCACCTTGCAAGTCATTCACCTTGTAAGTCATTCACCTTGTAAGTCATTCACCTTGTAAGTCATTCACCTTGTAAGTCATTCACATTGTAAGTCATTCACATTGTAAGCCATTCACATTGTCAGTCATTCACCTTGTAAGTCCTTCACATTGTAAGTCCTTCACATTGTAAGCCATTCACATTGTGTGTCATTCACCTTGTAAGCCATTCACATTGTAAGTCATTCACATTGTAAGTCATTCACATTGTAAGTCATTCACATTGTAAGTCATTCACACTGTAAGTCATTCATATTGTAAGTCATTCACATTGTAAGCCATTCACATTGTAAGCCATTCACATTGTAAGTCATTCACATTGTAAGCCATTCACATTGTAAGCCATTCACATTGCAGACTCATTCATGTTGTAGTTGTGTTCACATTCTGAGCTCATTCACATGTTTAGTTTAATTTTGAGATAAAGCATGGAAACAGGCCCTTTGGTCCACCGGGTCCACACCGACCATCGATCAGTCACCACACAAGTTCTACGTTATCCCACTTCTACGTTCACATGCAAAATATTAGGGGCAGTTTTACAGAGGCCAATTTACTACAAATTCACACATTTTTGCCAACTTGTCCTGGACCACCTATATCGAAGCAATGGCCAAGAAAGCTCACAAATGCCTCTACTTCCTTAGAAGGCTTAGGAGGTTTGGCATGTCCCCAACAACACTCGCCAACTTCTACAGATGCGCCATAAAAAGCATCTTATCAGGATGCATCACAGCTTGGTTTGGGAACAGCTCCATCCAAGACCGCAAGAAATTGCAGAGAATTGTGGATGCAGCCCAGACCATCACGCAAACCAACCTCCCTTTTTTTTACTCCATTGATAGCTCACACTGCCTCGGCAAGGCCAGCAGCATAATCAAGGATGAGTTGCATCCCCTCTTCTCCCCTCTCCCACCAGGCAAGAGGTACAGAAGTGCGAAAATTCACACCTCCAGATTCAGGGATAGTTTCTTCCCAGTTGTTATCAGGCTACTGATCACCAATTAGACAGCGGTCCTGACCTCCCATCTACCTCATTGAAAATCCTCGGACTACCATTAATCGCACTTTACTGGACTTCATCTTGCACTAAACGTTATTCCCTTTATCCTGTATCTGTACACTGTGGACGGCTTGACTGTTATATATGGTCTTTCTGCTGACTGGTTAGCATGCAACAGAAGCTTTTTACTGTACCTTGGTACAAGTGACAATAAACTAACTAAACTAAACTAAAAATAAAGTGGGAGGAAACCGGAGAAAACTCAGAGAAAACCCGAGGTAAGGATGGAAGCCGGGTCTCTGGCGCTGTGAGTCAGCAACTCTACCAGCTGTGCCACTGTGCTGCCTTAGGGGGGCCTCCTTGTTGCTCTGCTCTTGCTGTACATGTTGCAGGACCATTCATATTGCAAGCACATCCCTGCATGCTCTCTCCACCAGTTACATCTTCCCATCCCCTCCCCCTTTGCCAGCTGTGGAGACCACTCCCTCTGCAACTCCTTGGTTCACTCGTTCCTTCACACTCAAACTATTCCTTCCCCAGGAACTTTCCCCAACAAACCGCAGGAGAGATAACACCTGTCCGTGTAGGTTCACACGCACCTCCTCGAACCTTATCTGCTGCGTCCGGTGTTCCCGATGTGGCCTCCTTTCGGCGAGACCAAGCGTAGACCAGGAGACTTTTGCCCAACACTTGTGCTCGGTCCTCCAGGGCCTGCTGGAGCTCCCACTTGCTAATCATTTTAAACTCCCCTTCCCACTCCCATTATGTCCTTGGCCTCCTCCATTGCCAGAGTGAGGCCACACACAACAGGAGGAACAACACCTCATACTCCAGCTTAGAACATAACTATCTTTGAATTTTCTAATTAACCCTCAAACAACCCTTTTATTTGTCCTCCCCACCCCCCTTCCTTGAGCCCAACCTGGACCCATTTTTGCCCTTCCCCTTCCACCTATATTCCTGCCTCAGCTTTACAATCCACGTCTATCTTCACCTCACATCTTTTCTCTTTTCATTATTGGTCTTTATCGAACCATGTGCCTATCAAAAATCCCTCCCACCTGTATCCACCTATCACTCGCCAGGCTTTGTCCTTCCCCTCCTCCCTACCAGATTTCTGCACCGCCCCCCCCCCACAATCTACCTGAAGATCCTGACCCGAAACATCACCTATCCACGTTCTCCAGAGATGCTGCCCGACCCAATGAGTTACCCCAACATTTTGTGTGTATTTTTGTAACCCAGTATCTTCAGGTCATTGTTTCTCCATTTACAGTTGTGTGTATTTATGTTCAAGTGAGTTCACACTGTGAGATGTTCACAGATGTTAATACTGTGAGTATATTCACAATGTAAGTGTTCACAATGTATGTGTTCACACTGAGAGAATTCATGCTGTGATATTTGGACAGTTAGTGTGTTTACACTAAGAATGTTCATATTTTGAGTGTGTTGACTCAAACGTCGCCTATCCATGTCCTCCAGAGGTGCTGCCTGACCGGATGAGTTACCTCAACACTTTGTGTCTTTTTTTGAAACCCAGCATCTGCAGTTCCTTGTATCTGTATTTACATTTGTGTGCATTTATGAGTGTTCACACTGTGAGAATGTTTGCACTGTGAAAATGTTTAAGTGGTGAGTGTGATCATTCTGTGAATGTGTTCACACTATGAGTATGTTCACACTGTGAATGCGCTCACACTGTGGATGCGTTCACATTATGAGTGTGTTCACACCATGCTGTGTACACATGGTGAGTGTGTGCACACTGAGTCTTCACACTGTGAAGGTGTTCACACAATGAGATAGCACAAACAGTATGTTTATTGTGAGCATGTTAACATTGTGAGTATTCAAATTGTAAGTGTTCACACCATGGGTGTGTTCACATTGTAAGTGTGATCACATGTTGAGAGTGTTCAAATGGTGAGAGTGTTCACACTTTGAGGCTTTTCAGTTGTGAGCTTGTTCACTATGGAAGTGAGTATTTGCATTATGAGGGTGTTCACACTGACGGTATTTCCACTGTGAGGGTGTTCAAGCTGCAAGTGTGTTCACACTGGGGTGTTCACACTGAGTACACACTGTGAGGGTGTTCACACTGTGTTCACACTGAGGGTGTGAATGAGTGTTCACACTGAGGGTGTTCACACTGCGAGGGTGTTCACACTGAGGGTGTTCACTGTGAGTGTGTTCACACTGAAGGTGTTCACTGTGAGTGTGTTCACACTGAGGGTGTTCACACTGCGAGGGTGTTCACACTGAGTGTGTTCACACTGAGGGTGTTCACACTGCGAGGGTGTTCACACTGAGGGTGTTCACTGAGTGTTCACACTGAGGGTGTTCACACTGAGGGTGTTCACACTGTGCGTGTTCACACTGAGGGTGTTCACTGTGAGTGTGTTCACACTGAGTGTTCACACTGACGGTGTTCACTGTGTGTTCACACTGAGTGTTCACACTGATGGTGTTCACACTGAGGGTATTCACTGTGAGTGTGTTCACACTGAGTGTTCACACTGAGGGTGTTCACTGAGTTCACACTGTGCATGTTCACACTGAGGGTGTTCACTGTGGGTGTTCACACTGAGGGTGTTCACACTGAGGGCGTTTACACTGCACATGTGTGTGCACACCGTGAGGGTGTTCACACTGAAGGTGTTCACTGTGAGTGTGTTCACTGAGTGTTCACACTGACGGTGTTCACACTGAGGGTGTTCACTGTGAGTGTTCACACTGAGTGTTCACACTGAGTGTTCACACTGAGGGTGTTCACACTGCAAGTGTGTTCACACTGAGGGTGTTTACACTGCACATGTGTGTGCACACTGAGGGTGTTCACACTTGGGGTGTTCACACTGAGTGTTCACACAGTGAGGGTGTTCACACTGAGAATGTTCACACTGCACGTGTGTTATCATCATCATATCATATATATACAGCCGGACACAGGCCTTTTCGGCCCTCCAAGTCCGAGCCGCCCAACGATCCCCGTACATTAACACTATCCTACACCCACTAGGGACAATTTTTACATTTACCCAGCCAATTAACCTACATACCTGTACGTCTTTGGAGTGTGGGAGGAAACCAAAGATCTCGGAGAAAACCCACGCAGGTCACGGGGAGAACGTACAAACTCCTTACAGTGCAGCACCCACAGTCAGGATCGAACCTGAGTCTCCGGCGCTGCATTCGCTGTAAAGCAGCAACTCTACCGCTGCGCTACCGTGCCGCCCTCCTTACTATGCACATGTGTTCACACTGGGGGTGTTTACACAGAGTGTTCACACTGAGGGTGTTCACACTGAGTGTTCACACTGAGGGTGTTCACACTGCGAGGGTTCGCACTTTGAGTGTTCACACTAAGTGTTCACACTGTGAGGGTGTTTGCACGGTGAGTGTTCACACTGAGGGTATTCACACTGTGAACATGCTCATCGCATCAAACTTTTACACTGATAGTCTTCACACTTTGAGTAAATTCAGACTGAATGTATTTGCACTGAAAATGTGCTCGTGCCACGAACGTGCTCAATCTATGAAGGTGTTCACACTGTGCGTCTGTTCACAAGGTGAGTGTGTTCAGACTTTGAGAATAATATTACTGAGATATTTTCACACTCAATCTATGAATGTGTTCACACTGAAGGTTTTCACGCAGTGTGTGTTCACACCATGTGTTCACACTGTGAAATTGTATTCGGTGTGAGAGTGTTCAGAATGTGAAGGCGTTCACACAATGAGTGACTTCAGACGTGTGCGGGTATTTATTGTGAGCATGTTAATACTGTTAGTGTACTCACACTGTTCATTCTGTGAGAGCATTTGCACTGAGTGTGTTCATATTTGAAGTGTGGTCACCCAGTGAGTGTTCGAACTGTGAGAATGTTTACACTGAGCGTTTTCATTCTGTGGGCTATTCACATTATGAGTGCATTGTGAGCTTTTGTTTTCACTCTGAGAGTCTGCACTGTGCGGGTGTTTAAACTGTGAGTGTTCACACTGTAAGGGTGGTGAAGTTTGGAGGGCAGTCATGATTTCAGGGTGACAGCATTGTAAGGATGTTCACACCGTGAGAGTGATCAACTTCAGTGTTTTCACACTAAAAATGTTCGCATTGTAATGCAGTTCACACTGTATTAGTTCACTCACAGTTCACTATGAGGGTGTTCACACTTCAAATGTGTTCAGACTATGAATGTTCACACTGAGAATATGCACACTGTTCATGTTCACATTGCGAGATTGTTCACACTGTTGGAATGTTTACACTGTTAGAGTACTCACAGCACGAGACTGTTGACACTAAATGTCAAAACATTATGAGAGTGAACCCATTTTGAGGGCATTCACTCTGAGCGTGATTGTGTTGTGAGGATGTTCATACTCTGGGTGTGTTCTTGCAGTGTGTGTGCGCACACTGTGGAAGTTCACAATAGGAGGATGTTCACACTTGAACTTGTACACGCCGTGGGAGTGTTCACTTTGCAAGGACGTTAATTTTGCAGGTTTTCACCCTGTAAGTGTTCCCATTGTAAGTGTGCACACAATGAGTGTGTTCACACTGTTAATGTTAACATGGTGAGTGTTTTCACACCGAGAGATTGTTCAGATGCACATACTGTGAGAGTGTGCACACATGAGTGTGTTTGCACTGTGAGGATGTTCACAATGTGACAGTGTCCACACTGTGAGTGTGTTCTTGCTTTGATTTTGTACACATTGCAAGTGATCACATGTTCACTGTATGAGGGTGATTGTGCTGTGCGGATATTCACACTGAATGTACACACTGAGTGTACCTTTATTTAGAGGATTTCCATACTGAGTGTTTACACTCTGATGCTGTTCACATTGTGGAGAGTGATCACACTTGATATTCTACACATTAGAGTCATAGAGAGTCATTGTCACATAGCATGAAAACGGACCCATTGGCACAACTTGTCCACACCGACCAAAATGTCCCAGCTACACTAGTCCCACCTGCCTGTGTTTGGCCCATATCCCTCCAAACCTGTCCTATCCATGTACCTGGCTATATGTTTCTTAAATGTTGGGATAGTCCCAGCATCAACTGCCTCCTCCGGCAGCCCGTTCCATATACCCACCACCCTTTGTATAAAAAAGTTACCCCACAGGTTCCTATTAAATCTTTCTCCCCTTGCCTTAAACCTATGTCCTCTGGTTCTCGATTCCCCTACTCTGGGCGAGAGACTGTGCGTTTACCAAACTATTCCTCACATGATTTTGTACACTTCTACAAGATCACCCCACATCCCCCTTCTCTCCAAGGAACAGTCCTAGGCTGCTCAACCTCTCCCTATATCTCAGGCTTTTGAGTCTTTCCAATCCTTGGAAATCCTCTCTGCACCCTTTCTAACTTGACAACATCTTTCCTATAACGGTGCCCAAAACGAACACAATACTCTAAATGTGGCTTCACCAACGTCATGTATAACTGCAACATGATCTCCCAACTTCTACACTCAGTGTTCACAATGATCATAATGGAAGGATGTTCAAAATATTAGAGTGCAATTAAGCTAGAGAGAGTGCAGAAAAGAATCACAAGGATGTTGCCAGGACTTGTTAACTTATAAGGAGAGACTGGGATGATATTTCCTGGAGCGAAGATGGCTCAGGGTGACCTTATAGAGTTTTATAACATCATGGGGGACATAGATAAGTGGATGGTCACAGTCATTTTGCCAGCGTGGAGGGCGTAGGTTTCAGATGAGAAGAGAAAGATTTAAAGTGGATGTGAGGGGCAGGTTTTTTTTCTACACAGAGGGTGATGGGTGTATGGAATGAGCTGCTCGATGAGGGAGGAGAGGTGTGTACAATTGCAGCATTTAAAGGATTTTTGGATAAACACATAGGCAGGAAAGGCTTGGTGGGATCTGGGCGAAATACAGACAAATAGAACAAGCTCAATATGGATGTGTTTAGGTCAATGGGTCTCTCCCATGCTGTATACCTCTATGACTCAGTGAGAAGCTGTGTGACAGGCTGAGTGTTTCTAGCACTCTGTTTATCTCGGTTTCTCAACATCTGCAGTATTTGGATGAGCCTCACTGTAATCAGGATGTTGTCACAGCCCATCCCTCCTCCCCCTTTGTTAGACTGTCTGCATTGCAGCCCACTCCAGGAGTGGGATGAGGGCTCAGGGCTTATCAGTGGTAGCAGGATCCTAGGGCTCATAGAAAGACACAAAAAGCTGGAGTAACTCAGTGGGACAGGCAGCATCTTTGGAAAGAAGGAATGGGTGAAGTTTCAGGTCAAGACCCTTCTTCCTGGGGCTAACATTCAAGGGGTGATCCATTTTCTTCTTTTGTATGCTCAGGACTTTGTGATGGCTCTTTCGATGTTGCTGAGAGGAACCGCTCATGAGAAGCTGACATGGACCTTTAATCTGTATGACATTAACAAGGATGGATTTATCAATAAAGAGGTAAGCAACTAGATTGCTCGGCTGCCTGTCGCAAGATCTCTGATGCGGTGGCATTGCTTTGCCATGCAGCAAATGTGTGGGGAGAGGCCAGGAACTCCAGGTTGGATGGTTTGGATGAGAAGGTGCTCAGGAAATATGCTTCATTCGGAGAAGGTTGAATGATTGATCACTTGGACATATTCATGGGGAGAACTGGAACATCAGAATGTTTAGTTTAGAGATACTGCGTGGAAACAGGCCCTTCGGCCCACCGAGTCCACACCAACCAGTGATCACCCCGTACACTAAGACTATCCTACACACATGAGGGACAATTTACAATTTTAACGAAGCTAATTAACCTACAAACCTGTACATCTTTGGAGTGTGGGAGGAAACCAGAGCACCCGGGGAAAACCCACGCAGTCACAGGGAGAATGTACAAACTCTGTACAGACAGCACCCATGGTCAGGATCGAACCCAGGTCTCTGGCACTGTAAGACAGCAACCCGATAGCTACATCACCAGAAGGTTTGGAGTTCACTGACGTGGGCTTCAGTGTGAGGGGGTTTCTTCGCCATGTCGGTTCAGTCGGCTGGGATTCACGGGAGGGGGACTGTCACATTGGAAAGGGTGGTTGTAACCAGGTTAGTGAAGGGACCAAAGGAAGGATGAGGCCCTGAGTGCAGTGGGCATGAGGGATAGTTTGTCAGGAAAGAATCTGCACATGGTAATGTGGGGTTTAATGCAGGGGAGCATCCAGTAACACGGTGGCAGAGTGTGGGACAGATTTGGGGGCCACAATCTAAGCACAGATTACTCAATGGTGCTAGGATCTTGACCAAGCAACCAGGAAACACTAACAATAGATGTCAACATCAGAAAGGGTGCTTCCTGGAGAGGAACTTGGCAATAATGGTCCCATTGGCATGGCCTCGGCATGTGAGGGGCGGAGGACAGGTGCCTGGTCAGGTAAGCCGTGTCTAGTTGCTGCATTGCATCGTGATCATCGTACACACTGCAGTGTTGTGCACTAGTGGCGGAGGGCACCCTGAGCAGGGAGGCTGCTGGTGCTATTCGGGGAGGGCCCAAATGAGATTGGCAGGGGGACGGGATCCTACGCAGCAGTGCAGCAGGTAGAAGGCTGGAAGTCACGGGGACGTCAAAGACAGCAAGTTCAATGAACAGGATAGGCAGGAGCATGGCAGGGAGTGAGAGAAGACAGTTGGATTAAATTGTATTTATTTCAATGCTAGCGGCCTGATAGAATTCACGTTGTGGATAGCTACATGCAACTGGGACATCATAACCATTATGGAAACCTGGCTGAGAGGGACATCTTAATGTTCCAGGATACAGTTACTATAGACTAGATAGAGGTGGGGGTAAAAGTGGAGGGGGGGAGGGGGTTGCTTTGTTGATTAAGGAGCACATCACAGCAAAATTCCACGATGATATACTGAAGGTTTATTCTTAAACTGTGGCCCCTTGTTCTGGACTCCCCCAACATTGGGAACATGTTTCCTGCCTCTAACGTGTCCAACCCCTTAATAATCTTATACGTTTCGATAAGATCTCCTCTCATCCTTCTAAATTCCAGTGTATCCAAGCCTAGTCGCTCCAGTCTTTCAACATAGGACAGTCCCGCCATTCCGGGAATTAACCTAGTAAACCTACGCTGCACGCCCTCAATAGCAAGAATATCCTTCCTCAAATTTGGAGACCAAAACTGCGCACAGTACTCCAGGTGAGGTCTCACTAGGGCCCTGTACAACTGCAGAAGGACCTCTTTGCTCCTATACTCAACTCCTCTCGTTATGAAGGCCAACATTCCATTGGCTTTCTTCGCTGCCTGCTGTACCTGCATGCTTCCTTTCGGAGTAGATGGGGAGTCGTGTACTGCCAACGTGCCAAGAGCTCAGATGGAGTGGAATTTGTCAAGCGTGGTGAAAGTCTCCTCAGGCAATATGTGGAGGGCACTACAAAGGACTACTTTTGTGGGAGTTAGGCAGGGCAAGTGACTGAAGTGTAAGTCGGTGAGCCCTTTGGGATCAGCAACCACAGTTTTGTTTGCTTTAAAGTAGTTATGGATAAGAACAGGTGTGGTCCTCAAGTTATAAACTGGGGCAAGGGAAACATGGTATTAGACAATAACTTGCAAAAGTTAATGAGAATAGGTTGTTTGTATTCAAAGGGACATCCAGAAAGTGGGATGTTTTAAAAAGGGTCACAGCAAATATTCGACATGTTCCTGTTGGTGTGAAAGAAAAGGCAGGTAGGAATGATGAGAAAAATTGGGGGCTCTGATCAGGCATAGGTTGTGTATAGACAGCTGGGATCAAGTGTATCCCTGGAGGAGTATAGGGAATTGAAGGCCTTAGAAAATCAGGAGGGCAAAAAGGTACATGAGATAGCTCTGGCATAGAAGATTAAGGATTATCCAAAAGGAGTTTATATACATCGGCACGGTGGTGCAGCGGTAGAGTTGCCGCCTTACAGCGAATGCAGCGCCGGAGACTCAGGTTCGATCCTGACTACGGGCGCCGTCTGTATGGAGTTTGTACGTTCTCCCCGTGACCTGCGTGGGTTTTCTCCGAGATCTTCGGTTTCCTCCCACACTCCAAAGACGTACAGGTTTGTAGGTTAATTGGCTGGGCAAATGTAAAAATTGTCTCTAGTATGTGTATGATAGTATTAATGTGCGGGAATCGCTGGGCGGCGCGGACCCAGTTGGCCGAAGGGCCTGTTTCCGCGTTGTTTCTCTAAATCTAAAATCTAAATCTATATTAAGAGAAAAAGGATAACTAGAGAGAGAATGGGGCCTTCAGAAACCACAGTGGTCATCTATATGTGGAAGTGGTGGGAAAGGCTTCAATGAACATTTGTTTCTGTTTTACTGTGGAGAAAGATATGAAGTCTAGGAAACTGGAGAAATGGAGCATAGTCTGTATTACAGTCAAGGAGATGCTGGATTTCCCAAAACGTATGAAGGTAGATAAATCTCCTCAGCCAGATCAGATATATTTAAGGACACTGTGGGAAGCTAGAGAAGAAATAGCAGGAGTCCTGGCTGATATATCTGAATCAAGAAGAACAAGAGGAATTATATTACTGATTAGGGATATCTTTGCAATGGTACAAAGGGAGGGTATGTTGGAGGGACAGTCCAAAGAGGCCGTATGAGAAAAAATTAGGAAAAGGGGAGGGGCAATCACTTTGAATGAATGAATGAATGAATGAATGAATGAATGAATGAATGAATGAATGAATGAATGAATGAGCACTTTATTGTCATGTGACAAGCCACTGTGATATTCTTTGTATTGCCTACCCAAGGTATGCAAAGAGTCACCACATAAAGGACAAAGTTGCAAAGTATCCCACGCCAAGTTCTCCTTTGTTCCCCCCGTCCCCCTCCCTCCTCATGGCAGTCCCCCCCCCCCCCCCCACACACACACACACACACCCCTATTTCCTGATTGGCACAGACATGATGGGGTTAAGGGTCTGTTCCTATACTGTTCTATATTTGAGTTCAGATATGTAAGCACATCAGAGAACAGGTGTCAGAGCCATAGAGTTATCATCATGGAGGGTTTTTACATGTCAGTATTGACTGTGATTGGCTTAGTGCTGTGGAATTATAAAGGATGGAATTTGTTAAGTGCATCCAGGAGAGTTTTTTGAGACAATATGTGGATAGTCCACGAGAGACCAGGCTGTACCCATTGTGGGCAGGTAGTGGAAGAGTCAGTGGGTGGGTAACTGTAGGAATATTGAGCATAATTCTGTAACATCAAGGTAGTTATGGAATGACTCTTCTTCTCTTCTTCCCCCCGTTTCCCCTCTCCCCATGCCACCAGCCACTAGACAAATCCGTGGAATTCTCTGCCACTGAAGGCAATGGAGGCCAATTCACTGGATGTTTTCAAGAGAGAGTTGGATTTAGCTCTGAGGGCCAAAGGAATCAAGGGATATGGGGAAGAAGCAGTAACGGGGTACCGATTTTAGATGACCAGCCATGATCATATTGAATGGCAGTGCTGGCCCGAAGAGCCGAATGGCCTACTCCTGCACCTATGTTTCTATGTTTCTGTGAAGAAAGTTAGTCCTTGAGTTAAGATCTTGAATTGAGAGAAGGCTGATTTCAATAGCAAAACAAATGATCTGGCAAAAATAGATTGGGAGCAGATGCTTATGTGTAAACCAACACCTGACAAGTGTGAATCTTTTAAAAGCATGTTGACAAGAGTTCATTGCCAGCATGTTCCAATAATGGTGAAAGGCAAAGGTGTTCAAATTAAGGAACCTTGGATAACAGATTATTCAAGGTTTGATCATGAAAAAAGTATTTGAAAGGAAGCAGGCAATTAAAATTCAGAGAGTTCCTTTATTTTAGTTTAGAGGTAGAGATACCGTGCGGGAACAAGCCCTTCAGCACACCAAGGCCACGCTGACCGTACACTAGCTCTATCCTGCACACTACGGGCAATTTACAACTTTTACTGAAGCCAATTAACCTACAAACCTGTACATCTTTGGAGTGTGGGAGGAAACCAGAGCACTCGGGGAAAATCCACGCGGTCACAGACTCCATACAGACAGCACCCGTAGTCAGGATCGAACCCGGGTCTCTGGCACTATAAGGCAGCAATTCTACCGCTGTGCCACCGTGCTGCCCCAAATGCTTATTGCAATATAAAGAGTTTAGGATAGAACTTAAGAAGAAAACCAGGTGGGCAGAAAGAGGCCATGTAATATCCTTGGATTAAGGAGAATTCTAAGCCATTCTGTAAGCATATTTGGAACAAGAGAGTAGCCGTGGTAGAGTGGCTCACGTAGAGCCACTCCATAACCAGTGACCAGTGACCACATGGTGACCAGTGACCACATGGTGACCAGTGACCACATGGTGACCAGTGACCACATGGTGACCAGTGACCACATGGTGACCAGTGACCACATGGTGACCAGTGACCACATGGTGACCAGTGACCACATGGTGACCAGTGACCACATGGTGACCAGTGACCACATGGTGACCAGTGACCACATGGTGACCAGTGACCACATGGTGACCAGTGACCACATGGTGACCAGTGACCACATGGTGACCAGTGACCACATGGTGACCAGTGACCACATGGTGACCAGTGACCACATGGTGACCAGTGACCATAGTTCCATCAATTTTAAAAGTTATAGAAATAAATAGGACTGGTCCATAATCAAAATCCTAAATTGGGTAGGTAAGTTTTGAAGGCATTAGACAAGAATTGATTGGAAGAGGCTGTTAACAGGTAAAAGGACATCTGGTAAGAGAGAGGCTTCCACAACTGAGCTGGGGAAAATTCAGGGCCAGCTCGAGTGATCGATAAAGATGGCAAGATTAAGGAGCTCTAGTTGACTGGGTATATTCAGGCATGTGAATTTTTAAATCCATTTTCCGCGCTTTTTGCTTGGTTTCCGCATTTTTCACTTTGCCAAATAAACGGAGAAATCGCATCGAAAAAAGAAAGAATTTTTTTTTAAAACGATGTATAGACTTGTAATGAACACTAGGTTCCACTAGAGGTCTCTAGGGGTTCCGCGAGAAACCCCCCCCCCCCCCCCCCCCCCATGGAAGTCTCCCTGGAAATATGCCACCTAGGCTGGGTAAGGCAGCCAATCTCAACCTCATCGGGACTTACACGGCTGATCGGTGGGTTGAATTTGCAACCTGCGGCCTGGGTTCTGGAACTCCAGCCCAGCTAGAGCCAGCAAATATATCCCCATAGCCAACTTCCTTGGCCTGCTGGATAAACCAGCAAAGTTCTGGAACCAAGAGTGCCAGAAAATCAGTGGTGGAACTTTAATGAGTAAATATTAAATTTAAGTGCAAGATTATATAACTAAATTAATTAAGACAGGGTTAAAATATAAAACACAGCAGAAAAGCCAATTACCACCTTTTTGGGCTGATTATCAATTAATGTGCGAATTTACTTCAAAATGTTATTAGTGTACAGTGACATATTGACATTATTTTGTAATGTCTGTTTTTACTTTGAAATGCACTAAAAGAGGCTTGAAACTGGTAAATTTGTGTGTACATTTTTGACCCCCAGCGCTTGTACAAGCGCTCGGATCTTTTCCTCTTTCCATTTACCTCACTCATGTGCCTGTATATTGAGACGCTAGTCGGGAAAAAGAATGCATCTATCAAGTATAGTCAGCTGGGATCAAGCAAACCATGAGCAGTTTAAGAGAAGTAGGAGTACATTGGAAATCAGCATGGCAAAAATAGGATATCAGATAGCTTTGGCAGATTGGTTTGTTTTATTATTATCATTATGTTCAGATCAGAGATACAGCGCGGAAACGGGCCCTTCGGCCCACCGAGTCCACGCCGACCAGCGATCACCCCGTACACTTGTTTAGTTCAGAGATACACCACGGAATCAAGACAATATCTGTGGAGAGATAGACAGAAAGAGAGAGAGACGAAGAGAGAGAAAGCGACAGAGAGATTATGTGCACGGGTGTACAGTGAAAATCTTTGTTTTGTGACAAATCTTTGTTGGTTCTGACTGTCTACCCTGTAAATACCTCTCATAACTTTATATACTTCTGTCAGGCCTCTCCTCAACTTCTGACATTCCAGAGAAAACAATGTAAATCTGTCCAACCTCTGATTATAGCGAATACCCCCTGATCCAGGCAGCATTCTGGTAAAACTCTTGTGCGCCTTCAAAACATCCGCATCCTTCCTGTAATGGGGTGATCAGAACTGTAGTACTCAAATGCAGTCTAACCAAAGTCTTATAGAGCAGCATATGACTTCCTGACTCCAATACTCAATGAATGAATGAATGAATGAATGAATAAGATTTTATTGGCCAAGTATGTATACATACAAGGAATTTGCCTTGGTGCTTTGCTCGCAAAAGGATAAAAACACGGGTGAGACAATGGCCCACTCATTGACGGCAAGCATACCATGCTCCTTCTTTACCACTCTATCTACTTATTTTGCTGCTTTAAGGGAGATATGGAATTGGACCCCAAGATGGTACATTGAAAGACTGGAGCGACTGGGCTTGTATACTCTGGAAGGATGAGAGGGGATCTTATTGAAACATATAAGATTATTAAGGGATTGGACACGCTAGAGGCAGGAAACATGTTCCCGATGTTGGGGGTGTCCCGAAGCAGGGGCCGCAGTTTAAGAACAAGGAGTAGGCCATTTAGAACGGAGATGAGGAAAAACTTTTTCACTCAGAGAGTTGTGAAGCTGTGGAATTCTCTGCCTCAGGAGACAGTGGAAGCCAATTCCCTGGATGTTTTCAAGAGAGAGTTAGATAGAGCTCTTAAAGATAGCGGAGTCAAGTGACATGGGGAGAGGGCAGGAACAAGGTACTGATTGTGGATGATTAGCCATGATCACGGTGAATAGCGGTGCTGGTTCGAAGGGCCAAATGGCCTACTCCTGCACCTATTGTCTATTGTTTATCCCTCAGTACATCAATGCTGTTAAGGCTTTTGCCAATAAATGAATACTTTCCCCTTACATTCGACCTCCCAAAGTGCCACACCTCACAACGAGCTTAAGTGTCTGAAGAAGGGTCTCGACCCGAAACGTCACCCATTCCTTCTCTCCCGAGATGCTGCCTGACCTGCTGAGTTACTCCAGCATTTTGTGAATAAATCGATTTGTACCAGCATCTGCAGTTATTTTCTTATAGAGCTTAAGTGTACAGGTGGACTGGAACTCATTTGGAAGCTGAATGATTGCACCACAAAGAAGAAAGGAAAGTGGCGGGAGATGGAGTAGAAGGACAGATGT
Source organism: Rhinoraja longicauda (assembly GCF_053455715.1). Classification (NCBI taxonomy): domain Eukaryota; kingdom Metazoa; phylum Chordata; class Chondrichthyes; order Rajiformes; family Arhynchobatidae; genus Rhinoraja; species Rhinoraja longicauda. Next base: position 42,768,320 of record NC_135966.1, on the reverse strand, counting down.
GTGTATGTCGGCAGAGACACTGTCGATGAGAAGGGCGGACATTCACTTGTATGTTGTTGGAAATGGGGAGGGCAGCTAGGGCCTTGTGAGTACATTTGCTTGTGAGGCGATGGAGTGCATAACTGGAGGGTGCAGGCAAAAGGGGCTGTAAGCTGTTTGTGTTGCCAATGCTGCAGGAGATGACGGACATTGTGAGGGCCATCTACAACATGATGGGGAAGTACACTTATCCCGTGCTCAAGGATGACGCTCCAAGGCATCATGTGGACACCTTCTTTCAGGTAAGGCCCCTTTCAGGCATCTTTGCAGGAGGGGCATATGATCTGCCATGAAGGGACCCAGGTTTTGTTTAAGTTTATAGATACAGTGTGGAAAGAGCCCCTAAGGTCCACCAAGCCTGTGCAGCCAGCAATCACCCTGGAACTAGTTCCAACCTACACACTAGGGACAATTTTACAGAACCCAATTAATCTCCAAACCTGTACATCTTTGGAATATGGGAGGAAACTGGAGCACCCGTAGAAAATCCATGCAATCACAGGGAGAAGGTATGGGTTCCGTACAGACAGCACGTGTAGTCAGGATCGAACTTGGGTCTGCAAGGCAGCGACTCTACCGCTGCGCCACTGTGCGTAAGTGGATGGTGGGGGGGGGGGGGGGGGGGGCACTGGGGATAGTGGTCTTGGATTCATTTAGTACCTGTGATGCGCAGGATGATGTGGCATGGCCACCTAGAGTCTGTAGACTTCAGAGAAACAGTGTGGAAACAAGCCCTTCGGCCCACCGAAGCCACGCAGACCTGCAATCACATTATATCATCGCACTATCACACATATATAGTGTAGGGACAATTTACAATTTTATAGAACCCCAATTACCTACAAATCTATATGTGGGAAGAAACCAGAGCACCCAGAGAAATCCCATGCAATCACAGGACAAACTCCGTACAGACAGCACCCACAGTCAGGATGGAACCCGGGTCTCTGGCACCGTGAGGCAGCAACTCTACCACTGCGCCATCGTGCCACCATGGAACCATACGGCATGGAACCAGCCCCTTTGGCACAACTCGTATATGCCGACCAAGATGCCCCATCGAAGCAAGTCCCATTTGCCCCATATCCTTCCATGGGCCAAAACCTTCCTAGCCATGTATCTGTTAAAAATGTTTTTTAAATGCTGTTTTGGTACCTGCCTCAACTACCTCCTCAGACACCTCATTCCACATACTCATCATCCTCAGAGTGAAAAAGTTGGTCCTCAGGTTTCTATTAAATCATGCCCCTCTCACCATGAACGTACATTCTGTGGCTCTTGATTTTCTTTATCTGGGTAAAATATTCTTTGCATTGACCCTATCTATTCTGCTCATGATTTTATACATTACTATAAGATCACCCCTCATCCTCCTGCACTCCAAGGAATAAAGTCCTAGCCTGACCAACCTTTCCCTATGCCTCAGGCCCCCGAGTCCTGGCAACATCCTTGTAAATATTCTCTGCATTCTTTCCAACTTAATGACCTCCCTCTTGTAGCAGGGTGACCAAAACTGAAGACATTACACCAAAGGCGGCCTCACCAACATCTTGTACAACAAGTCACCTAATTTCTGTACTCAATAACAGACACAAAATGCTGTAGTAACTCAGCGGGACAGGCAGCATCTCTGGAGAGAAGGAATGGGTGACGTATCGGGTCGAGGCCCTTCTTCAGACTGTACTCTGTACTCAATACCCTGACTGATGAAGGCCAAGGTACCAAAATCCCATTCTACCAAACTTTCTACCGATGATGCCACTTTCAGGGAACTATGTACCTGTATGCACAGATCCGTGTACTCTACAAAACACCCCCGGGCTAAACCATTCACTTTGAAAGTCCTTGGTAAAACTTCCCAAAATCCTACACCTCACACTTAATTGCATTAAAATCTTTTAGCCATTCCTCTGGTCACTTGCCCAACTGATCAAGATCCTGTTGTCATTTTTGATAATCATCTTCACTGTCTAAGATACCACCTACTTTTGTGTCATCTGCAAACTTACTTATTATGCCTTGTACATTCTCATCCAAATCGGTGATGTAAACCACAAACAGCAATGGGCCCAGCACAGATCCCTGAAACACACCACCAGTCTCAGGCTTCCAGTCCGATAAACAACCTTCTACCACCATCCTTTGCTTCCTTCCATGAAGCCAATGTTGTATCCAGTTAGCTAGCTCTCCCTGGATCTCATGCTCCTGACCTTCCAAAGCAGCCTAACATGTGGAAGGCTTTGCTGAAGTCCATATTGATTGCTACAGCCTTGCCTCGACAACCTTTTTAGTTACTTCTTCGAAAAACTCGATCATGATTTTCCCATGTACAAAATGTATCACTAATCAGCTCCTGTCTTTCCAAATGTATATATGTCATGCCTCGGAACCCTATCTACCTACCTACTGGTGTAACTCAGCGGGTCAGATAGCATTTCTAACAAAAAGGGTTCCTTTTCTCCAGAGATGCTGTCTGATCTGCTAAGTTACACCAGCTTTTTTGTGTCTGTCTTTGTTCCTTCCTGCATATTCTGCCTAGTAAGCCCCTCCATTATTAGGCACCATTATCCGCCCTGCTGGCCCCTCCATTATTAGGCACCCCTCCGTTCATCCAGCACCTCACCCGCATCTAATGATGATTGATATATCGCAGCTAGCACTCCCTGGCCCATCACAGTCCCTGCATCTCCACCAATGGAACTCATTCTGGTATTGCACAGCGGGAAGCACCAGTCCGCAGCAGGTTGGTCACTGGCCATGAGGCAGCCCAGGACATACAAAGGTTATGAGTGCACAAAGAGGCTTCTCTTGGCTAGCAGCATTGATACCACTTGCACTGCAGCTTGTGCAGGTGGCTGACTCTTCAGGGGCTTCACCCTCAGATGCATGTCCCATGAGCAGTACAGTCACAGAGTGGCTGCATTGATCCGTCCACAGGAGAACCCACTGCTGCATTGCCGAGTAGCCCTGAAGCCACGAGGAGCGGAATTAGCCAAACGTCTGCAGGAAAGTTGTGGACAATCTCGGCATTGTTCAGTAGGATAGTGAAAACCACCATTAAACTGTTGTGAGTAGGTACCTGACCAGCAATGTGGCTGATCCTGAGTGCAGTCGTTACAAGGGAAGGCTCCATTCCCATGGAACAGGTTTAGTATTGTGTGGTGATACTCTGGTGGGGACCGAGGATTGATTAATAGATATAACATTGAGACTGGGAATAAAGAGGTCACACTCAAATTGGCCAGTTGGAACCATAGACAAATAGTGCTGGAACCCCAGCGTTTCATAATCTATATCAATGATTTGGATGAGGGGATGGTGTAAATGTAATAACATTTGATCATTCACATGAGCTGTGTGCTCCAGATTTACACCATTGGTGAACAGCACTCCCTTTGGGAAGTGGCCTGGACCGTGCACTGAAGGTCCAGGAGAGTTCAACATTTTCATCTGATGACTGCAAGTAGGTTGAAGATCATGCACCTTTGACCCTCGACCTCTGAGTGATGAGTGTGGACATGAAGCGATTAACTTTCTCAAATTATTTCAGTCTTAATGCACTCAGGAATTTAAGATTAGGACTGACTGTGGTCGCTCCTTGCTTGGAACAGAGTACTGTCAAGTCTGCAGCATCATGTGGCGGCAGTTCCTAATGAAATCTAATACCTTTACCTTCACAGAAAATGGACAAAAACAAAGATGGCGTAGTGACTCTCGACGAGTTTATAGAATCCTGCCTTCTGGTAAGTGCCTTGACATGGCAAGCACATTCCACACGTCTCACCTGCTCCTAGTTCCCGAGGCGATTGAAGGCCAGGAGTCCTCAGGCAAAGCAAGGTCATCGGATTGGAAGAGCATTCTTATTCCACAGATAGACACAAAATGCTGGAGTAACTCAGCAGGACAGGCAGCATCTCTGGAGAGGAGCAATGGGTGATGTTTCGGGTCAATCTTTCACAACCATCTTCACTGTCTGCAAAACCACTCACATTTTTCTCATCAGCAAACTTGCTAATCTTGCCCTGTATGTTCTCGTCCAAATCAAGTTGGATTAACACAGAATGTTTCTTTATCCAGATGTGCTGTTGGTACAAGTAGCTGTGGCAGATAAGGCAAGGTGGAAGGCAAAGAAATTCTACAAATATATTAAGGGCAAAATAGTAACTTAGGAGAGGATGGGGCCCAGTAAAGATTAATGAAGTTATCCTATGTGTGGAGGCACAAGAGATGAGTGAGGTGTTAAATGAATATTTCTCACCTGCATATACCATGGAGAGAGATGACTAGTGGTGTGCCTCAGTGTTCGGTGCTGAACCCGTTACAGTTTGTCATTGGTTGAGAACATACAGGGCAAGATTAGCAAGTTTGCTGATGATAAAAAAAGTGAGTGGTTTTGCAGACAGTGAAGATGGTTGTGAAAGATTGCAGGAGGATCTGGATCAATTGGCCAGGTGGACAGAGGAATGGTTGATGGAATTTAATACAGAGAAGTGTAAGGTGTTGTATTTTGGGACGTCGAACAAGGGCAGGACCTACACAGTAAATGGTAGGTCTCTGAGTAGTGATGTAGAGCAGAGGGATCTAGGAGTACAGGTGCATGGTTCCTTGAAGGTGGAGTCGCAGGTAGATAAGGTGATCAAAAAGGCTTTTGGCATTTTGGCCCTCATCAGTCAGAGTATTGAGTATAGAACTTGGGAGGTCATGTTGCAGTTGTATGAGACGTTGGTGAGACCACATTTAAAATATTGTGTTCAGTTCTGGGCACCATGTTATAGGAAAGATATTGTCAAGCTTGAAAGGGTTCAGAAAAGATTTACAAGGATGTTGCCAGGACTAGAGGGTGTGAGCTATATGGAGAGGTTGAGCAGGCTGGGTCTCTATTCCATGGAGCATAGGAAGATGAGGAGAGATCTTATAGAGGTGTACAAAATCATGAGAGGAATAGTTGGGTAGATGCACAGAGTATTTTACCCAGAGGAGGGGAATCGAGGACCAGAGGACATAGATTCAAGGTGAAGGGGAAAAGATTTAATAGGAATCCGAGGGGTAACTTTTTCACACAAAGGGTGGTGGGTGTATCGAACAAGCTGCCAGAGGAGGTAGTTGAGCCTGGGACTATCCCAACGTTTAAGAAACAAACAGGTACATGGATAGGACAGGTTTGGAGGGATATGGACCAAGCGCAGGCAAGTGGGACTAGTGTAGCTGGGACATTGTTGGCCGGTGTGAGCAAGTTGGGCCAGAGGGCCTGTTTCCACACTGTATCACTCTATGACTCTATATGGATATTTGGAACCTGGGGAAGTTGATAGTGATGGCTTGATATTTTTGTGTAGTTTAGAGATGCAGCGCAGAAACAGGCCCTTCGGCCCACCGAGACCGCACCGACCAGCGATCCCCGCACATTAACACTATCTTACCTACACACACTAGGGACAATTTACACATATAACAAGCCAATTAACCTAAAAACCTGTACGTCTTTGGAGTGTGGGAGGAAACCAAAGATCTTGGAGAAAACCCACGCAGGTCACGGGGAGAACGTACAAACTCCGTACAGCCAGGACCCGTAGTTGGTATCGAACCTTGGTCTCCAGCACTGTAAGGCTGCAACTCTCCTGCTGTGCTACCGTTCTTAAAATGCATTAAAAAGCAAAATGCACAGATAAATACCAAGGACCTGCTCAAGTGTATCTTAGGGTATTGTAGGAAGCTACGGATGAAATTGCAGGACCACTGGCAGAGATATTTGTATTATTGATAGTCACGGATGAGATGCTGGAGCATGGCTAATGTGCCTCTATTTTATAAAGGCTGCAAGGAGAAGCCTGGAAACTGCAGGAGACCTTTACATCAGTGGTGGGTATGTTTTTAGAGGGAATTCTGAAAGACAGGATTCACATGCATGTGCAAAGGCATGGAGTGATTAGAGATAGCTTGGGTTTGTGTGTGGGGAAATCACATCTCACCAATTTAATTGAGCATTTTGAAGAAATGACCAAGAATATTGACTGCAATGCAGAAGATGTTGCTTACATGGGCCTATAACAAGGTACTGCATGATAGGCCGATCTGGAAGCATTAGTTTAGTTTAGTTTATTATTGTCACGTGTACCGACTTACAGTGAAAAGCTTTTTGCTGCATGCTAACCATTCAGTGAAAAGACTATACATGATTACAATCGAGCCGTCCACAGGTTAGATCACATGGGATCCTGGGCAAACCAGCTAATTAGATACAAAGTTGGCTTGAAGGTGGGACACAGAGATGGTGGAAGAGGGTTAATTTTCAGACTGAAGCCTGCCACAAGTGATTGGTGCTGGTTCCACTGTTGTTTGTCATTTATAATAATGATTTGGATGTGAATGTAGATGGCATGGTTTGCTGGTGAAATTTGCTCACTATTAAAATGGGTGGTATGGTGAACATTGAAGAAGTTTATCAATGATTACAATGGGATCTTGATCAACTAGGCCAATGGACTGAGGAATGGCAGATGGAGTTTAATTCAGATAAATGCAATGAGTTGCACTTTGGTAGGACAAAGCAGGGCAGGACTTACACAGTAAATGGTAGGGCCCTGAGCAAAGTGGTGGAACAGAGAGACTTACGGTTGCAAGTACAAACTTCCATGACATTACATACAGCACATGCAGACAAAACGTGAAGAAGGTGTTTGGCATGCTTGCCCTGATGGGTCAGGGTATTGAGTATAGGAGTTAGAATGTCATGTTGCAACTGTACGAATCATTGTTGAGACGAGAGTTAGAGTATTGTGTGCCGTCTGGTCACTTGGTTGCAGGAGAAACATCGTTAAGCTGGAAAAGAACCACTTCCCCAGGGTGGACATATCACAGACTGGAGGCTGCAGCTAAGGTGGGAAAAGCAACGTTTAATCTTTCTACATAGAGGGGGGGGGTGGTGGAGGCAGATATGATAGTGCCGTTTAAGAGGCTTTTAGATAGACACATGAATATGCCGGGAAGGGGGGAATATGGATCATGTGCAGGCAGATGTGATTAATTTATCTTGGCATCATGGTCGGCACAGACATTATGGGCCGAAGGACATGTTCCTGTACTATACTATAATGTGCGGGGGTCGCTGGTCGGTGCGGACTTGGTGGGCCGAAGGGCCTGATTCTGCGCTGTATCTCTAAACTAAACTAAACTATGGGCCAAAGGACATGTTCCTTTACTATACTGTACTATGTTCGAAAAAGATCACCAAGATGTTACCAGGTCTGGAGGGCTTGATTTATAAGGATAGTCTGGGACTATTTTCCCTGGAGCATTGGAGGTTGAAAGGTGACCAACCAAAGGTATATAAATTCATGAGGAGTAGGCGGTCACAGTCTTTTTCTCAGGGTATGGGAGTCCAAAATTAGAGGCCTAGATTTCTGAGAGGGGGAAGAATTAAAAAGGATCTGAGGGGCAACATTTCACACAGAGGAAGGTGCAGCTATGGAATGAGCTGCTAAAGCAATAGAGGTGGGTAGAATCACAACATTTAAAAGACATTCAAACAGGTACATGCAAAGGAAATGTTCAGAGTGATATGGACCAAACGGTGACAAGTGGGACTGGCTTAGACAAACATCTTGGTCTACAATGAGAAGATGGGGAAAAAAGAAGTTTCTGTACTGTATAACTCTATGATTCTAAAACCCACCAGACCATTTACCTTCTTTATTGCTTTCAGTTCCTGTATATTAATTCTGAATCATTCATTTACAAGAAAACCAAGGTTGCTCTGAACACCAACAACTTCAATTCTACATGGTCTAAAATATATTCTGCCTTTCTATGTTTTTACTAATGTGGATGATGTTACCCCCTTTCATATTATGAACCATCTGATTCATCACCGCTCATAAACCTTTTTATATTCCCTTGACGCCTTCCTGTCCCTTCACCCCCCGATAGCTATCCAGCTTTATAGTCATGGCACAGAACAGAGTACAGCACAGAAACAGGACCTTTCACCAAACTCGTCCATGCTGACCAAGTTGGTGTGACCGATGAAGCCTAGGGTTCCAAATGGTATCCTCACTACCTGGTTGACCTATGTTGCCCCTTTCATGGAACTATGTATCTGTACTCCTTGGTCTCGCTACTCTACAAACACTATTCAGGGCCCTGCCATTAACTATGTATGTCCTGCCCTGGTTTAACTTACCAAAACACAACAACTTACATTGATCTGAGTTTAATTCCATCTGCTTCAGTTCAGCTGGATCCTGTTATAATCTTCAACGATCTTCTTTGCTATCTGCCACACCATGAATGTAGGTGTTATCCTCAAACTACCACCTGCATTCTCACCAAATCATTACTGCGTATGATAAAGAGCAGGGAATCCAATCTTAATCTCCGCAGCATACCACTAGTCACAAGCCTCCAATCTGAAAAACAACCCTCCACAACCACCCTCTGATTCCTTCTACCATGCCAATTTTGTATCCAATTGGATATCTCACCCTGGGTCGCATGTAATCTAGCATGTGAGATCTTGTCAAAGGCCTTGCTAAACTACAAAGAATGTTTGTACCAGGTACAAAGCATGCTGTCTATTCCTAAAAGTGCTGAAGTAAGGACTATCCCTGATTTCCTCTTAACTTTCCAAAAACCGGCAAGACCTATCTCATAGAATCCACTCCAGCAATTTTCCGAGCATTGTTATTAGGCTCAGGGCCTACTAATTCCCTGGCTTGTCCTTGCAGCACTTCTTAAATAAAGTCACAACATTTGACACCCTCCAGTCTTCCAGTACCTCACATATGGATTAACGATACATATTTATCAATCTCCATGTTCATCTCCATGGCAAATACAGATGGGCAATATTCATTTCACTCTTCGCTCAGTTTCCTTTAAGCATCTCCCTCTCACCTTAATGCCATGCGCTCTAGTATATGACATTTCCCCCCTTAGGAAAATATTTTGACTGTCCACCCTAACCCTGCCTCATAATTCTATAAAATTATATCAGGTCTCCCCTCAGTCTCCGATGCTCCCAAGAAAACAATCCAGGTTTTTCCAACCTCTCCTTGTAGCTAATACCCCTAATTTGGGTAGCATCCTGGGCAATCTTCTGCATCCTCTCCATCTTTCTTGTGATGGGGTGACCCGAACTGCACCCAATACTCCAAATGCAGTCTAACCAAAGATTTATAACGCTGCAAAATGACCTACTGACTCTTATACTCAATGAAGGTGAGATACCATACGCTCTCTTTACCACACTATCAACCTGGGTTGCGGCTTCCAGGGTGCTGTGATCTCACTACATCAATGCTGCTAAGGCTCCTGGCGTTAACTGTAATCTTTCCCCTTACATTTGACTTCCCAAAGTGCAACACCACATGCTTTCTGGATTAAACTCCATCTGTGATTTTGCTGCCCACATCTGTAGCTGATCTTTCACTGGTATTTTTCGGTGGCCTTCCTCACTGCCTGCAATTACAGAATTTTTCTATTACATAGAAACATAGAAAATAGGTGCAGGAGGAGGTCATTTGGCCCTTCGAGCCAGCACCGCCATTCATTGTGATCATGGCTGATCATCTACAATCAGTAACCTGTGCCTGCCTTCTCCCCATATCCCTTGATTCAACTAGCCCCTAGACAAGAGCTCTATCTAACTCTCTTTTAAATTCATCCAGTGAATTGGCCTCCACTGCCTCCTGTGGTAGAGAATTCCACAATTCACAACTCTCTGGGTGAAAAAGATTTTTCTCACCTCAGTTTTAAAAGGCCTCCCCTTTATTCTTAGACTGTGGCCCCTAGTAACAACCGCCATTGCTCCCTTGTCTGCAAACATATTAATCAACCGATCTACATATTTATCCGTCCATTATATTGGCTTTCATCAGTCAGGGTATTGAGTATAGCAGTTGAGAGGTTATGTTACAGTTGCACAGGACATTGGTGAGGCCTCATTTGGAGTAATGTGTTACAGGAAGTATTGTGTGTTATGTTGCAAGGGTAATTCTGGCAAGAGCGCAGCAAGGATTTATAAGGTTGTTGCCAGAACTCAAGGGCCTGAGGTATTGGGAGAGATTTGGAGGCTAGAATTTTATTCCTTGTAGCACAGGAAGCTGAGGGATAATCTTAAAGAGTGGAATAGAATGTTGAAAGTAGTCTTTTACCCAGACTAAGGAAATCAAGAACCAGATGAGATTGGTTTAAGGTGAGAGAGGAAAGAGTTAATCGGCAATGAGGGGCAACATTTTCACAGTGTTTTTTGAGGAGGTGATGAAGATGAATGATCAGAGTAGGGCAATGAATGTTGTCTCTTTGTTCTCTGATGGTGGTGGGTATATGGAATGAGATGCCAGAGGAGGTAGTTGAGGCTGATACAAAACCAATGTTTAATAGACATTTGGACCGGTACATGAATAAAAAAGATTTAGGGCAATAAGGGCAAAACACGGCCAAATGGGATAGCTTAGTTGGGGTATTTTGGTCGGCATGGAAGAGTTGGGCCGAAGGGCCTGTTTCCATGCTATATGACTCTATACATATTACAAACAACAGAGGCCCCAATACTGATACCTGTGCAACACCACTGGTCTCAGACCTCCACCAGAATGACCCTTTCATCACAAACTCCTGTCGTCTCTGGGTAATCCAGTTCTGAATCCAAGTTACCAAGTCACTGGATCGCAAGTATCTTAATCTTTAGGATCAGCCTACCACGAGGGAGCTTGTCATGTAGTTGAGGGAAGTCCATGTAGACATCCACTGCCCTGCCCTCATCATTCATCTTCACCCTGCCAAATGTGAATAAATCCTGTCCTAGGAATCCTCTCCAATAGCTTTGCTACACTTCCCCTCCTCATTCTCATCGAGCTCCCCTTTCTCCTTCTCTTCCTCCTCCTCCTTCTCATGCATCTTCTCCGCTTCCTGCTTCTTCTCCACATCTTCCTCTTCCTCCTACTGCTCCTCTGCGTGTCTGGACAGCACGCAAAACAATCTTTTTTCACTGTATCTTGGTATATGTGAAAATAATAACCAAAACAAATACCAATCATGTTCCCAGTATGACAATTACCTTTTATGTCTCTGCTTCATTACAGGATGAAAATATCATGAGATCCCTACAGCTTTTTGAAAACATTATATAGCATTTCAGATGCATCAAAAGTGCCATCCTCCCAATGGGACAGACTGCAACTGGAGACAGCTTCTTGGTGTTGCCTGGTCTTCAGCTGGTGCATGTGTCACTGTTGGACAAAGGTCTGGAATCTAACCAGGAAGCAATTTCTAGACAGTGATTTTCTATTGCGTGCCTGTGGAGTATCGAGAAACTCTTAAAGAACCATTTTGTTCCATTTTGTAAAGCATGCTGCACTGTGAAAGTTTGTAAACCATGAAGCCATGATTTATCTGTGATCACTTGCGTAACTGGTGTATCGAGAGTCTGATGTGTACTGCTTCCAAATGCACTGTGAGCACAAGCACCACATTGGTCCTCACCCCTCCTCCACCATTTATCTCTTTACCTTTTGTTCCTTTCTTCTTTATTTTGTTCTTCCCTCTTCATTGCTCTCATGTTCTCGCCATCCATTTTTTTGTTTTAGTTTTTTAGGGATATAGCATGGAAATGGGCCTTTCAGCCCACCAAGTCCGCATCAACCAACAATCACTCGTACACTAGTTGTATCCTACACACTAGGAAGAATTTACAGAAGCCAATGACTCTACAAACCTGCTCGTCTGGAATTTGGGAGGAAACCAGACCACCTGGAGAAAGCCCATGCTTTAGATATAGGGAGAACATACAAACTCCGTACAGGCAGCACCTGTAGTCATGGTCAAACCCAGGTCTCTGGCGCTGTAAGGAAGCAATCTGCAATGCTGCGCCGCTGTGCCACACCTGTTCCACATGGTTTACTTTTCCCTGTTTCCCTCACATCTCTTACTTTGCAGCTATCTTGAGGTCACAGAGATATATCCTCTGCCTAGCAGAGCTGGTCATCCTTAACAACTTCTCCTTCGACTCCTCCCACTTCCTCTAAATCCAAGGTGTAGCTATGGGCACTCGTCTGGGCCCCAGCTATGCCTGCCTCTTTGTCGGGTACGTAGAACAATCACTGTTCCAGGCGTACACTGGCCCCATCCCCGAACTCTACCTCCGCTACATTGGCGACTGCATCGGTGCTGCCTCCTGCACCCATGCAGAACTCACTGACTTCATCAACTTCACGACTAATTTCCATCCTGCACTCAAATGCACTTGGACCATCTCTGACATCTCCCTACCGTTTCTAGATCTCACTGTCTCCATCACAGGAGACAGACTATTGACTGACATCTATTACAAACCCACTGATATCTAATTATAAACCCACCCAGAGAGTTGTGAATTCACCCAGAGAGTTGTGAATTTGTGGAATTCTCTGATTCTGACTGTCCATCCTCTCATAATATTATATACTTTCCCCTTAACCTCTGGCTCTCCAGAGAAAACAATCCAAGTCTGTCTAACCACCACCTGCAGCAAATGCCCTCTAAACCAGTCATCATTGTGGAATACTTCCCCTGCACCCTTTCCAAAGCCTCCACATTGTTCTTGTATTGGGGCGATCAGAACTGTGCAATACTCCAAATGCAATCTAACCAAAGTCTGATACAGCTGCATCATGCCTTCCTGACTCTTATACCCAATGCCCCAGCCAAGGAGGTAAACATTCCATATGCCTTCTTCACCACTCTATCTACTTGTGTTGCCATTTTTAGGGAGTTATGGTCTTGGACCCCAAGATCCTTTTGTACATAAATGCCATAGAGCATGTTCCCATTAATTATATAGTTTCCCCTTACATTCGACCACCCAAAGTGCAACATTTCACATTTTCTTGCATTAAACTCCTTGTACCATTTCTCTGCCCATTTCCGTAGCTGATCTATGCTTCGCTGTACACTATGACACCCACACCTCACAGTTCGTGGTCCCAGCAATCTTGGTGCCATCTGCAAACCGACTACCCACCCCAGCAACAGCAACAGAGGTCCCTGCACGTTTCCCTGCAGAACTCCACTGGTTGCAAACCTCCAGCCTGAATATTGTCCTTCCACCTGTCTTCGATCAGTATGTCAATGCTGAATCCGTACAATCAAGTTACTGTTCATCCCATGCATCTTAATCTTCTGGATTAGTCGAGTATGGGGGACTTTATCAGATGCGTTACTAAAATCAATGTAGATTACATCTACCTGCCCTACCCTCATCAATCACCTTTACCACCTCCTCAAAAAACTTGTCAAGTTGGTAAGACATAAGCAGCCATGTACAAACCCATGATGACTATCCCCGATTAACCCAATCTCTTCCAAATGGGAATAAATCCTATCCCAAAGAATCTTCTCCAAACATTTCCCTTCCATTGACATGGGCCTCACCGCCCTATAATTCCCTGGATTTTGTCTCTTGTACAAAGGAACAATATTAGCAACATTCCCTGGGCCTCACCTGTAGTTAGAGAAGATGCAATGACCAAGATCTCCTGCAATGTCCTACTTTGCCTCTCTCACTAACCTGGGATGGATGGCAACAGGCCCTGAGGACATCCATCTGAAATCTCTTCAAAGGCCCCAAAACTCCTCCTCTTCAAACTCTTGCATGTTAGTATTGTCTACACTGATCACACCGTCCTCCTTGGCCTACTCCTTGGTGAAACCAGATGTCAATTTGATCTGTGCTGCTACTTTGAGAGAGCCTTTAGTACCCATTACAAAGTTCCTCTGTTCTCTACAGCCTTCAATAACCTCCGATTCATGGCACACTATTTTGTCCCATTGCACTTCCCACTTCTTTGAATTAAATTGCATGGCCCATTTTTTTCTGTTCCACTGACGACAGAGCCACCAGCAGACCAGCCCACCTACAGTCCGAAGCCTGTAGTGGTGAATCTGTGGAATTCTGTGTCCCAGACGGCTGCAGAGGCCACGTCAGTGGATATATTTAAGGCAGAGATAGATAGGTTCTTGATTAGTACGGGTGTCAGAGGTTATGGGGAGAAGGCAGGAGAATGGGGTTTGGAGGGAGAAATCAGCCATGATTGAATGGCAGAGTAGATTTGATGGGCCGAATGGCTTAATTCTACTCCTATCACTTATGATATTATGAAGCCCATCTCGCACATCTTTCTGGGACCCTGCGCCAATGTTGGACACATTTTGCCACTCTCCTTTGTATCCCAGAAGCGTTTTTATATCTTATGTTGCCATTTGGAGCCCTGGCAAACAACTTGCGCCATTACGTCAAATACACCATTCTTGTTGACCTTCCTTGTTGTATCTTCAAATAAAGTCAATTGTTGGCTCTCAGCCATTCTGGACTGAGAAATGAAATTTCACGCGGCGAATGGAAACGCTTTCGAAAGCTTCGGATGCTCAGTCCGTGTGCGTATTCAAAACAGATTGGTCAACTTTTGGATATTAATGAAATCCCAGGTTAGTGCACAAAAGTGGGGTTGAGGTAAAAGACCAGCCACGATCTAACGGACAAGGTGGAGCAGACACGACCGACCATGTAGCCGACCAGTCCTATCTAAAGGGCACAGCTTTAAGGGGAGAGGTTTACAGGAGACGTGCGGGCAGGTGTTTTACACAGAAGGTGGCGGGTGCCTGGGGAAGTGGTGGGGGCAGACATGATCACGACATTTAAGAAGCTTTTAGATAGACTCATGGATACACAGGGAATGGGTGGATATGAATTACGTGCAGACAGAGATTAGTTTGCTCGGGCCCCATTTTCGGCAAGTTCAGAAACGGCTTGTTCCTGTGTATCTATGTTCTATCTCCGATGCCGATATTTCCCCTAATGCACCAGCCAACTCTCCCCTTGCAGTGATGTTCTCCCATCACTGCCATGTTTTAATCTTTCTCTCGGACCATCGATTAGTCCCACCTCATCACACGCGGTTCAGCCTCCGCCGTCCCGGTCGCTGGCTGGGCTATGAGTTGTTCACGGAAAGTGGCATTTGGTATTGCACAGACTTCTAATCTATGTTGAATTGGCCAATCCCATCTCCGCGATCTGTGGGGGGAAAAGCGCAAATATTGAGTGGCAGCCCGCTATAATTTCTTGATCAATACTCGTGTCCCATTGTAGATTACCGCTTGGACTATTTCCAAAGGCAAATCACTGAAAATTCTCGAAAAACGAGGTAAAATGTAGGTTGGATGTAGCAGCGATGAGCGGGACAGTGGCGCAGACGGCAGAGTTACTGCCTCAAGGGCGCTGGCCCGGGTCCTATCATGACCTTGACAGATATCTGTGTGGTGGTTACACGCTCTCCGGGTGACCCAGTGGGTTCCTGCGATGCCCCGTCTCCTCCCTCCGACGTCCCAAAGACGTGCAGATCGGTGGGTAAGTTGGCCGCTGTAAAGAGCTAGCGTGCAGGTGAAGCGTAGAAACTGGGGGAGTTGATGGGAAATGTGGGGGAAATAGGTTGTGGGGGAGTGGGAGCTGGCATGGCCAGTGATAGAGCGAATGGCCTTCACGTGTGTGGGAAGCAAATATGTCTACCGGCCAGGCAGCATCTGTGGAAATAAACAGGTCGCCCATTCCCGGGAAATGTTATAAATCAACCAAGTTTTACATTGTGGGAGAACAGTTACAAAATGCCGGTGCTGAGAATCAGAACTAAAACAACAGGCTGGAAAAGGCTCAGATGAGACCGCACCTGCGGAAAGAGGCACAGTCAACGTCCCGAGTCTGCGATGTTGGATGCCCAGGGAGAGATAGACACACAATGCTGGAGTAACTCAGCGGGACAGGCAGCATCTCTGGAGAGAAGGAATGGATGACGTTTCGGGTCGAGACCCTTCTTCAGACTGAGATGCTCATCTCGGCCGCCGCATCTTCCCCGTTCACCTTTCCCCCGTCAGTCATCAACCCACTGCATTTGCTGAAGTCTCTTGCCCTATAAATATGCCTCTATCTACACACTCTGTTGGCGTGTCCCCGGCGATTGCCTCCTCGCACCGTTGAACGTAAAGTCCGCGCTGCAGTCCCGTGTGTAGCGACAGTGTGCCCCGAGCTGAGTGCGGCTATCTGCGCTTATACACCGGTGCGATCCCTCCCTCACGCGATTCCCGTCAGTTCCGAGTGTAGCCCGTGTCCCGGTTGGAGTCCGGACTGGATCCCACGGAGTCTCAGGCTGGACAGTCACACAAAGCTGACGTTTCGGGTCGAGAAGATGGGTTCCTATTCCTTCTCTCCAGAGATGCTGCCTGTCCCGCTGAGTTACTCCGGCATTTTGTGTCTATCTTCGGTGTTAACAGCATCTGCAGTTCCTTCCCACGAGTCTCAGACCGCCCCTCCCCTCTCCGCGGCAGAAGGTGAATGTTGGCACCCAAGTCTCGGTGCGTGGCAGCGAGTACAGGCGCTGCGAACCGGCGCTCTGGCAGCAACCAGGGCAAAGCTGCTCGCTCAGTGCGGGGAACAGGGGGGGGGGGGGGGGTCCTGGCCGCGGTGTGTGTGTGTGTGTGTGTGCGGGGCGGGGATGTGTCCACGGGGGATTGCAGTGTAGTTGTCAGCCACTGGTGCTCGCGGTGTGTGTGTGTGTGTGTCTGTGTCTGTGTGTGAGTGTGTGTTTGTGTGTGTGTATGTATGTGTGTGTGTGTGAGTGTCTGTGTGTGTGTATGTATGTGTGTGTGTGTGTCTGTGTGTGTGTGTGTGTGTGTATGTATGTGTGTGTGTGAGCGTGTGTCTGTGTGTGTGTGTATGTGTGTGTGGTGTGTGTGTGTGTATGTGGTGTGTGTGGTGTGTGTGTGTGGTGTGTGAGTGTGTGTGTGTATGGGGTGGGGATGCGAGGGGGCACCTGTTGCAGTGTAGTTGTTAGCCACTGGTGCTCGCGGTGTGTGTGTGTGGGGGGGGGGGGGCTGGGTGGGGATGCGAGGGGGCACCTGTTGCCGTGTAGTTGCCAGCCACTGGTGCTCGCGGTGTGCGGCGTGCTCGGTATTCCCTGTGAGGGGGTTTCCGGCGGAGGCTGGCAGCTGAGTTGACTGGAGCCATCAATAATGGATGAGGCGAGGAGCCGTGCTTGGGTCGATGCAGCGTGCTTGGGAAGCCCGCACACACACACGATGACGTACAAGTGGCAGATACAGGCGGGCAGCCCGGGCAGCAACACGCAACCGCACTGCAATCTGACTGCGTCGAAACCTGCGCTGGCATCGCGCCAGCGGCAACCAGGCACTGTGCAGAGAGGATTAGCGGGGTAGCCCAGCGTCACGCTGCGGGCACCTCACACTGTCTGGTTGCAGTGAGCAGTCTACCGCCATTTGGGGATATCCTGACCACGGTGGAAAGGGTACAGAGAAGATTTACAAGGACGTTGTCAGGACTAGAGGGTCTGAGCTAAAAAGAGAGGTTGTGTAGGTTGGGACTCTATCCGCTGGATCGCAGGAGGATGAGGGATGATCTTATAGAGGAACATAAAATCATGAGAAGAATAGATCGGGTATATCGTCTCTTGCCCAGAGTAAGTGAATCGAGGACCAGAGGACATAGGTTTAAGATGAAGGGGAATAGATTTAACAGGAATCTGAGGGGTAACTTTTTCACACAAAGGGTGGTGGGTGTATGGAACAAGCTGCCAGGGGAGGTAATTTAAGAAACAGTTAGACAGGTACATGGATAGGACAGGTTTGAAGGCGTATGGAACAAACGCGGGCAGGTGGGACTAGTGTAGCTGGGACATGGTGGCCGGTGTGGGCAAGTTGGGCTGAAGGGCCTGTTTCCATGCAATATCATCTATGACAAGTGAGGGGATCTCTCTGAGGTCGTCACACTGTAGTGACGAGGGCCTCTGTGTGCTTCCCTGTGTGGTCTGTGTGTATTATGCACCCCATCATTACGAGCAGCTGTCCTTCGTTGCTCTGTCCATTCATGATACCATCTAGTACGAACTATAAGATGGCTGACCTCCTGCAGGGTTACCCACATGGCGAGTACTGTCCGTAGGGGATAGAAACAAAATGCTGGAGTAACTCAGCAGATCAAGCAGCATCTCTGGAGTTACTCCAGCATTTTGTGAATAAATACCTTCGATTTGTACCAGCATCTGCAGTTATTTTCTTATATATCTCTGGAGAGGCAACGTTTCGCGTCAGGGGAAAAGGAAACGAGACGGTGATGGAGAGATATATAGAAAACATGAATGAAAGAATTGCAAAACAGTAACGATGATTAAGGAACCCGCTCTGACTGTCAGTCGGGTACAGTGTAGCGCTTCTGGTGGTACGAGCCCAGGGAAAGTGTGTGTGCGGGCAGAAGGTGGTGGACGGGGGTACACGGGGCGAGTGGTGGGGCGGCGGTACACGGGGCGGGGGTACACGGGGCGAGTGGTGGGGCGGGGGTACACGGGGTGGGTGGGGTGGGGGTACACGGGGCGGGTGGAGGTACACGGGGTGGGTGGGGGGACACGGGACGGGAGTTCGGGGGATCTGACTCTAGCCGTGACCAGATACACCGAATGCAGTTTTGCTCGATGGCAAGTCCCGGGTTTCGGACCGCCGCACACAGCTCCACCTCGCCTGGTGCTTACTTTGATTTACTGGCAAACGCGGGGGTTGCGGCAGGAAAGCCGAGGATGGAATCGACAGCGCAGCTGCCAGCTTGACTGGGAACTGCGTCTCGCACTGCCCAGAGGCGACCTGCATCTCCCTCCCTACCCCCCCCCCCCCCCGCTACCTCATGCTCTGAAGTGGTAGTCCCCCCTCCCCCCCCCCCCCCGCCTCTCTTCCCCCTCCCCCCCTCCCCCCGTCTCTCTCCCCTCCCTCTCTCCCCGTCTCTCTCCCTCTTCCCCTCCCCTCTTCCCCCCCCCCGCCCTCCACTCTCCCCCTCCCCTTTCTTCCCCCCTCTCTTCCCCTCCTCCCCCATCCCCTCCCTCCCTCCCGCATCCCCTCGCTCCCCCCCTTTCTTCCTGACAGTTGCCTCTCTACAACTGTTTATTTCTGCGTGTTCATTTCCATTCATTGTTTATTGATTAGAAAAGACAAGCGTGGGCTGATGATAAGGTGGAATCTCTGACGGGGAAGCCGCCCGACTCCCATGAAGATGGTTGCTGATGCTGTCTGTAGCGAAGCAGGAAGCCCGTGCTGACAAACGCTGCAGTTCCAGTCTCAGTGTCAGTGTCTGAGACGGCGCCCACGCTCGCCAATTACCAATCACATGTGAAAGTTTAATATCTAGTCTGCGTGTGCGAGTGGGGGGGTCTGATGAAGATACAGCAAAGTATAGCCCGGTACAGAGGAGCACAAGCAGACTGGCAGGTGCGACATAAGGCTCGCCAGCTCACGTTCCTGTTCCGACTGCGCTGGTGAAGTGTGGGAGCGCCAGCACAAATACCCCAACTGTACATGTACTGTGTAGGAAGGAACTGCAGGTGCTGATTTACACCGAAGACTGTCACATGTGCTGGAGTAACTCGGCGGGACGGGCAGGATCTCTGGAGAGAAGGAATGGGTGACGTTTCGGGTCTGAAGAAGGGTCTCGACCCGGAGCGTGACCCGTTCACTCTCTCCAGAGATCCTGCCCGTCCCGCTGAGTTACTTCAGCGTTTTGTGTACATGTACTGCCCTCGTCCGGGCGGCCTTCAGCACCGGCGGGGAACCGGCTCGCCAGCCCAGGTGCCTGGCAGCGCGGCGGGAGGGGCCGGGCCGGGAGGGGCTGGGCTGCGGGCCAGGAAACGAGAGCACGGCCTATGAATATGACAGGGGCGGGCCCGCCAGCGGAGCAGGGGGCGGGCTCCGGGACACACCGGCAGCAGCGCTGGGCAGACGGGGCAGCGTATCCAGAAGTGGGCTGCTTCTGCCCGTGTGCCCGGGTCTAGGAGCGGCTCCTCTCTGTGACTGGGGCCGGGGGCAGGTCACGCCGTGTAGGAAGGACCTGCAGATGCTGGTTTACACAGAGTGCTGGAGTAAGCCTGCGGGGCAGGACAGGCAGCATATCTGGAGAGAGGGAGTGGGTGACATTTCGTGTCGAGACCCTCCTTCACCGAGCTGCACTGGGCTGCCAGAGGGCACTGGGGCGCCAGTGGGCACTGGGCTGCCAGAGGGCACTGGGCCGCTGGCCTGTGCCGGGTGTTGTATGAGCCTGTGGCCGGGGGCCGTGCCCGGGTTGCTCCGTGCCCGAGTTACACCGTGCCCGGGTTGCACAGTGCCCGGGTTGCTCCGTGCCCGGGTTACACAGTGCCCGGGTTGCTCCGTGCCCGGGTTACACAGTGCCCGGGTTGCACCGTGCCCGGGTTACACCGTGCCCGAGTTACACCGTGCCCGGGTTGTTGCTCCGTGCCCGGGTTGCACCGTGCCCCGGTCGCTGGCAGCAGCACACTCGGCTCAGCACTTCTCCGCCGCCAGGTCCGGCGGAAGCTCCATATTTGGTCCGGGCCCGGGACCCGCCGGATGCCCAAATATGGGCCGGGGTGCGGCGACACCAAATATGGTCCGGCGGAGCCCCGGCTCTTCCGGGGAGCTCTCCCGGCGGCGGCGGGACGGGACGGGACGGCGGGACGGACGCGCCGGGCAGCCCGGTGGTCACCACTGCAGGGCAGGAGAGGTGATCTCTCCCCGGCCCGGGGTCTCCCCTTCCCCCGCAACGTGACGGAGCGGTGGCCGTGGAAGAGCCGCTGCCCATACATGGGCTTCCTGCGCTCCATGTTTGGGCATGTACGTCAGCGGTGGGGCGGCGCCTAGCCCGCTAAATAGCGGCGGCTGGCGGGGATAGCATTCATCCCGCGGGGAGAGAGCGCAGAGCAGCGGCGTGCTGACAGCCCAGCTCGGCCCAGCCTAGCCCAGCGGAGCAGCAGCAGTACAGGCGGTGGTAGTAGTGGTGGTGGCGGCGGCAGAAACCCTGCCCAGTCCGGCACCCTCTGCCCCGGCCCGTAGCCCGGCCCGGCGCCGCTAGCCAGCTAGCCAGAGAGAATGGTAACCAAGGCGGAGATCAGTCTGCCATCGTTGCTTCCCGAGCAGCTTTATCAGGCTCTGGACTCCTACCCGAAGCTGGACGATGTGATGATGACGGGCACATTTGTCACCGCCTCCACCGACCAGCCGTTCTATGGGGAACCCCTGGAGCAGTTCGAGCATCTGCCGGCAGGTGAGTCCCTGGCTTCCGCGGGCATTACCTCCCGCACCGAGCCCCGGCATCTCACCTCCACCCGCAGTCCATGCATCGCCGACACCGACACCGACCGTCAGCGGCCACACGCGAGCTGCCCTCGACATGGCCAGGACTGCCCAATCGTTCGGACGCGAAACCCCGAGAAGGTGCGAGGAAATGCCCTGCTCCTTGATTCCTGTGCAGTGCGAGGACACGCCGCCACGCAGTGAGGGAGAGGGCAGGGAATACGCGGGGAGGACAGTCCTGATATACACAGGGAAATCCAAACGCCGACTTGCACGCAGTCAGATACGGCGCATGGGGAACAGTGAAACGGTCAACGAATGAACAAGAGGCAAGGACACACACACACACACACAAAGCAATAAACGCTGTACAATTTACAGGGAATGAATGAACACGGGGCTCGGAAATATACTGGACGGGGCGAAATCTACACCGGAGTGGGACAGGGAACTACAAACATATATAAACGCGCTTGGTGAAAATGTATCGCGATGGTCAAAGGGCACATAAATAAACGAGTTCAGTGATATATACTTTTACACGACCAAGAGCTGCAGAGATTTATACACCAAAATAAAAATTAGGCACAAATAAACGAGCACAGTGAAATGTACACAATGTGCAAAGTACACTGCATTGAATGTGATTGCAGAGAAATTTATACAGAGATAAACATGGGGGGGGAAAACTACTGATGTGACCCAGAGGTACAAACACTATGGCCTCTTGAGCACCCCCTTCCCCCTCCGCCCCTCAACATCCGACCACCACGGTGACAAACCTGGAGCTCAAAAATCCCACTGCTCCACCTTCCTTGGACAGTCCACACATTTTAGACTGATTATTGGGTCGCCATCGCTGACCGCTGTGATAATGTTAAAAGAGAAGTTATTCCTGAGATATAGCAAGGCAGGAATGCGGCGAAGTGTGTCTGCAAATGGAAACAGGCTCACACACATACACACAACAAATACACTGCGCGTGCACAGAGGTGGATTTACGTACAAGAATATCCACAGGTTAATTACGTAGTGCCACATTTACCCTCCTAATGTTATATCAGTGATGTATGTTTGATCTGATTTATTAAAATAACCTCCACTTCTCTTTGCAGACACGTTCACCGACATTTCGCCCAATGATGATAAGTCCATCATTGAATCCTACGCAGCCCAGAACTGCAGGCTTCCACCCGTCACCTACACCGGCCGCTTCTCGCTGGAGCCCGCTTCCAGCAACAACAGCCTGTGGCCGGAGCCCCTCTTCAGCCTGGTCAGCGGCATCGTCAGTATGAGTGCTCCTTGTTCAAACGCGGCCTCGTCCAACCAGCCCATCAGTTGTTCGGTCCAGCAAAGCCAGTCCAGTGCCAACTACTCTGCTTCCACAACCTTCGCCAACACTAGTCCCGATATGTTCACGGAGGCGCAGCCCCAGGGCTTCCCCAGCCCAGCCAGCTCCGTTCACTACCCTCTCCCCAGCTTCTCCGACACTAAGAACTGTGGCAGCAACTTCCAACTGCCAATGATCCCAGACTATATGTTTTCCCAGCAAGAGGACATGAGCGTCAGCAGCTCCGAGCAAAAGCCTTTCCAAACGTTGGAGCCCAGAGCGCAGCCTTCTCTCATCCCGCTCTCCACCATCAAAGCCATCGCCAACCAGACCAGCTGCTCGGAGCTGAAAAATATAAACACTTACCACTCTCAACTCATCAAGCCGTCCCGATTAAGGAAATATCCCAACCGACCCAGCAAGACCCCTCCTCATGAGCGGCCCTACGCCTGTCCGATGGACACTTGCGACCGCCGCTTCTCGCGGTCGGATGAACTCACTCGCCACATCCGCATCCACACTGGCCAGAAGCCCTTCCAGTGCCGCATCTGCATGAGGAACTTCAGCAGGAGCGACCACCTCACCACGCACATCCGCACCCACACCGGCGAGAAGCCCTTCGCCTGCGAAATCTGCGGCAGGAAGTTCGCAAGGAGCGACGAGAGGAAAAGACACACGAAGATACACCTGCGGCAGAAGGAGAAGAAGGCTGAGAAGGCCATGTGCATGTCCGGCTCCAACCCCACCGCCATCCCCTACCAGTCCCCCGGCGCCAACACCTACAACACCGCCAGCGCCTCCTTCGACGCCTCGGTCACCAGCGGATACCTGTCGGCAGTCGTGAGCACGTCGTACGCCGCCCCGGTCACCAGCACGTATCCCTCCGCAGTCGTGAGCACGTCGTACGCCGCCCCGGTCACCAGCACGTATCCCTCCGCAGTCGTGAGCACGTCGTACGCCGCCCCGGTCACCAGCACGTATCCCTCCGCAGTCGTGAGCACGTCATACGACGCCCCGGTCACCAGCCCGTATCCCTCCGCAGTCGTGAGTACATTTGACTCTGCAGTTGCCAGCACGTATCCCTCCGCAGTCGTGAGTAATTCGTTTGACTCCCCGGTCACCAACACGTATCAATCCGCAGTGGTGAGCACCTCGTTCGACTCTGCAGTTGCCAGCACGTATCCCCCCTCAGTAGTGAGCACTTCCTTCGACTCCCCAGTCACCAGCACGTATCCCCCCTCAGTAGTGAGCACCTTTGACGCCCCGGTCACCAGCACGTATCCCTCCGCAGTCGTGAACACATCTTTTGCGTCTCCAGTCACCAACACGTATCCGTGCGCAGTTGTGAGCGCATCCTTCGACTCTCCAGTCACCACCACCTTTCATGCAGTCAGCCCGGCCACGTCGGAAATGTCATCGACACTTACACCGAGGACAATTTAAATCTGAAGTTGTTCAGGTCTCTGGGAATGGACATGTTTTTATATAAATAGACTTCTTCATGCTCTTGTGTACATGTGCCAAGCAGTGCCCCTCTCAGCGTTCTGCAGGTACGGTTGTCTACATGAGGGGAGTATGACTTTTCGTATTCCATCCTGTATTGTCTGGAATGGAACAGAGCAATTTGGTTAATGTTTCTATCGTGCAATGCTGTCTCCGATCCCTTCAACACAATGAAATGCTGTTGGAATGCCGTGTACCAGCATGTACCGGAGATGTTCTTTATACCGGGGAAGCTGCCTCCGCGGTTGCCATGTGGCTGAACCTTGCTTTGTTCTTCGGTAAAGTTCTGATAAGTCTGTGTGCCTTTTATGTGCAGCTTGCTAACATGTATTTTTGTTAGTGGATGTGACGCATCAAAGCCTTAAAGGTGAAAAGGAGACTTGGTCACTAAAGGCACTTTGCTGTTAGAGTGGAGGGAAGAAATGCCAACGCATTTCTCTCGAAAGTATGCAAAAAATATCTAAAGTATATTTTTGTAATCTGAGTGTAAATAGATTCAGAGCCGGGATGTTTCTGTTTCCTACCGAGTAGGCGTGTATTTTTTTGTATGTTCCCAATTTGCGTTTAACTGGTGGATACATTTCAATGTAGTGTTTGTAAACGGAGCACCTGCCTGTTCACGCTTCTGACACAATGGAATGCGCTTTACTGCCGAGCGGATATTTGGTGTACAATATACCCTGAAGAAAAATAAATCTTTAAAAGATTTCTCTTAAGTTTGTTGGGTTATAATTTATGGAGGGGAAAATTGCATGTCTTGGAATCCTGAAATAGAAAAGTTTTTTTTTAGCAGTAACACTTTCCCTCTGTCGGAAAGATATGGTCTTATCATAAGTGATAGGAGCAGAATTAGGCCATTTGGCCCAATAAGTCTACTCTGCCATTCAATCATGGCTGATCTATCTCTCCCTCCTAACGCCATTCTCCTGCCTTCTCCCCATAACCTCTGACACCCGTACTAATCAAGAATCTATCTATCTCTGCCTTAAATATATCCACTGACTTGGCCTCCACAGCCTTCTGTGGCAAAGAATTTCACAGATTCACCACTCTCTGATTAAAGAAATTCCTCCTCATCTCCTTCCTAAAAGAACATTTTTAAATTTTGTGGCTATGACCTATAGTTCTGGACTCTCCCAACAGTGGAAACATCCTCTCCACATCCACTCTATCCAAGCCTTTCACTATTCTGCACATTTCAATGAGGTCCCTCCTCATTCTTCTAAACTCCATTGAATATAGGCCCAGTGCTGTCAAATGCTCATCATATGTTAACCCACTCATTCCTGGGATCATTCTTGTCTTATGGTCCTAAACTCCTCTATTCAACCCCCAAAAAACGAATGCGTGCCATACAAGTAGTTTCATAGACCAGCCAGACCCAGTTTCCAAATGTCGTATACAGCACATAATCCACCAACATCTTTGTCAATTCCAACAGGATCCCACCACTAGCCACATCTTCCCATCTCCACCCCTTTCCGCTTTCTACAGAGACCATTACCTCCGCAACTCCCTTGTTAACTCGTCCCTTTCCACCCAAACCACCCTCTCCCCAGGTACTTTCCACGCAACCATGGGAGATGCTCCACCTGTCCCTATACCTCCCTTCGACTCCATGCAGGGGCCCCAACAGTCCTTTCAGGTGAGGCAGAGGTTCACTTGCGCCTCCTCCAACCTCTTTTACTGTATCTGCTGTTCCAGGTGTGGACTATATATCGGCGAAATCAAGTGCAGGCTCAGCAATCATTTCACTGAACACCTCCGCTCAGTCGCCTAGGCCTACATGATCTAGTCACTAAACACTTTAATTCCCCCTCCCATTCCCAAACTGACCTTTCTGCCCTGGGCCTCTTCCATTGTATTTCGCTTGGGCAGCTTACACCCCAGCGGTATGAATATTGATTTCTCGAACCTCAAGTAACTTCTCTCTCCATCCATCCTAGTTCTCTGACCAGTCTGACTGTCCTCATTAAATTTTATATTATATGACTTGTTGCTGCCTCTCCAAGCTAACAATAATCTATTCCTTAGTATTTCCATACTCTACGTTCCCTTTGATCTATCATTTTCACACCATACCTTCCAGATCTCTAATTTCCCTCTCCCCTGACTCTCAGTCTGAAGAAGGGACTTGACCCGAAACATCACTCATTCCTTCTCTCCAGAGATGCTGCCTGTCCTGCTGAGTTACTCCATCATTTTATGTCTATCTTCAGTGGAAACTAGCATCTGCAGTTCCTTCCTACTCCAAATTTACTCGCCAGCTATTCCTCAACCATAACCATTCAGACCATCTAAATGGCTAAGAAATGCTGTTGCGTTACTGCATGACGACTTTAATCTCTACAGGCCAGAGCAGGAAACTCCGATCTGCGGTTAACAATGAAGTTTGAACAATGAAGGATTCCGCCACCAGTTGCAGCATATATATCTGTGCCCTTGGCTCACACAATCAATTACTGTACATTGCAAGTGTGCTGCCTTACCTTGGTAACTAGCACAAGGTATGGTCAGCTACATGAAACCAGCTGTGAACACAGGACACATTAAATTACTGCATATTGGTGTGGTGTTCATCAGGTGGAGCTGGTTGGGTCTGATCTGCAAAATGCCAGAGCTGCAACAATTAGTGTTCGGCACCTGTGGAGACTAAAGGTTGCCATGTGTAAACAGAGAGTGCTGGTGGATCTCATGCATCTGCAACAGGAGAGTCCAAGGGTGGGTGTTCTTCACTCACAGTCAAAGCCTTGAATAAAAGGCCCCAGCGGTCTTCTGGGCCATTCCCTTACTGAGAAGCAGTGATGTCCATCAGCCAATCCTTGCCCATGTCTGCAGCAGGCCTGTTCACTCACACATACTTAGATTTTCAATCACTTCCAGGAGTTTCAGAGTGAGCATTAATACATTACGATACGATACGATCGAACTTTATTTATCCCAGGAGGGTAGTTGGTCTGCCAACAGTCAAAAACACAAGATACATGAAACAGAAAATTAAAATGACAAGTGGAAAGTCCAGGATTAGGGATGTGCAAAGATTGGGGAGGGGTTAATTGAGGTTAATGCAGGTAAGTACAAGGTGTTGCATTTTGGTACGTCGAACCAGGGCAGGACCAACACAGTGAATTTCAGGGCTCCGGGTAGTGTTGTAGAGCAGAAGGATCTAGGGGTGCAGGTACATAAGCCCTTGAAAGTGGTGTCTCAGATAGATTTGGTGGTCAAGAAGGCTTTTGGCACAATGGCCTTCATCGGTCAGGATATTGGATATAGAAGTTGGGATGTTATGTTACTGTAGTACAAGACAATGGTAGGCCCACATTTGGAATATTTAGTTCAGTTTTGGTTATAGGAAAGATGTTGTTAATTTGGAAAGAGTGCAGAGATGATTTCCAAGGATGTTGCCAGGATTTGAGTGCCTGAGCTACAGGGAGAGGTTGGGCACTCCAAGACTTTATTCCTTGGAGCACAGGAAGATGAGGGGTGATCCTTTTGAAATAGTATAAGATCATGTAGAGAATAGATAGGGTAGTTGCACAGCCTTTTACCCAGAGCAGGGGAATTAAGAATCAGAGGACATAGATGAGGTGAGAGGGGAAAAGTTTAATAGGAATGTGTAGGAAGATAGATACAAAGACACAATGACACACAAGATAGACACAATGAAGATAGACACAAAATGCTGGAGCAATTCAGCAGTTCAGGCAGCATCTCTAGATAGAAGGAAGTCCTTCTATCCAGACATGTTGCCTGTCCCGCTGAGTTACTCCAGCATTTTGTGTCTATCAAGGTTTAATAGGAACCTGTGGGGCCAACGTTTTCATACACAGGTGGGTATAGGGAACGAGCTGCCAAAGGGAGTAGTTGAGGCAGGTAGACTTTAAAGTTTGCTTTTCTTTAGGTTTTACAGAAACAGCGTGGGAACAAGCCCTTAGGCCCACCGATTTCGTGCCCACCAGCGATCAACACATACGCTAACACTATACAACACACTAGGGACAATTTTACTGACACCAATGAACCTACAAACCTCTATTACTTTGGAGTATGGGAGGACTCTGGAGCACCCAGAGAAAGTCCAAGTGGTCACAGAGAAAACATACAAACTCAGTACAGAGCACCCATAGTCAGGATCAAACCTGGGTCTCTGGCACTGTAAGGCAGCATCTCTACCACTCGGCCACTATGCTGCCCCAAACAATATTGTACTATAAACAACATTTAAAAGATATTTGGACAGTACATGGATAGGATTAGCCCACTTTCCCATCTGATCTAGATCTTGTAAACGTAGATATTCTTCCACACTGTTCACTGTACCATTAATGTTGGCGGCATTTGTAAATTTGATGCAATGTTATTGAAAGCACTAACACACTGTCCCCAGTATTGAACCATGCTCCAATCCAAGTGATTGACCTCCAATCAAAAAGAAAACAACCCTCCATAACTTCCCTGTGACCGCGTGGTTTCCTCCGGGTGCTCCGGTTTCCTCTCACATTCCAAAGACATGCTGGATGGTAGGTTAATTGACTTCTGTCAATTGCCCCTAGTGTGTAGGATGTAAGACTGGAATAACATTGAAATAGTGTATGGGTGATCGTTGGTCAGTGCGGACTCAGTGGGCCACAGGGCCTGTTTCCACGCTGTATCTCTAAACTAAAGAGTCCCATCCAACAACTTTCTCACTACTGATATTAGGCTCACCAGCAAACATTGTGGCAAACTCTGTAATCATAAACTCGTATATTTAACCCCAGGAAATGAATACCCATCACAAAAAGCAAGCTTCCTTGCACTGAGCTCAATGGAAGCAAATAGCCCAAAACCCACACACAGAAATACCTTTACTTTGTCAATTCGAGCAATTATCGATGCAGTTTATGAAAATTCCCCCAAAGCATTGCAGGTGCAAAAATCTGAAATAATGGGAGTATGGCTGCATAATAGACATGAGATATAGTGAGGTGGTCACACCTACTGTTTCAACAGATAGTAGCTGAATGACCATCAGGAAAGGGTGCAGGCAGAGAGTGCAGGAATCCACCGTGTCCATTCCCATCCAAAACAAGTATAACCTTTTGGATAATGTTGGTGGAGGGGGGAGGTCACCACTCAGGGGAGAGCAGTAACAGCCGTTCGGTCAGTAGGCTGTGGATAGGAAAAGTTTAGCGGGATATGGGCCAGGCTAAGAGTGAAAGCAGAGAGAGCGACTGAGGTGAAGGCAAGAGAGCAGAGAGAGTTGGAGTTGGAAGGACAACTGATGGAACATAAAGGTTATGATCAGTAAGGCTGAAAGAAAGAACAAACAGGGAGAGGTGAAGGAAGGTGAAGAAACTGTGGGGCTGGTGTGTGTTTCTTTACACACTAGGAGTATCGTGGGTAAAGCAGATAAATGGAGCCTGGATCAGCACTTTGAACTACGTTGCAGTGACTGTTATGGAGACTTGGTTGCGGGCGGGACAGGATTGGCCATTCAACGTTCCAGCATTTCAGTGTTTGAGATGTGATAGAGAGGGAGATAAATTAGTGGATGAGTTGCTTTACTAATCAGGGAAAGCTGGAGTAGCTCTGCGGGTCAGACAGCATCTCTGGAGAAAAGGAATAGGTGATATAGGTAGGAAAATGAATGAGGTACTGCAAAATAAGTATAGGGAGTTAGATAAAAGGCTTAAAAGCAGGACCTCCAGGGTAGTGATTTCGGGAATGCTTCCAGTGCCACGTGCTGGTGAGGGTAAGAACAGGAAGATGGGGAGCTGAATGTGTGGCTGAGGAGTTGGTGCAGAGGGCAGGGATTCAGATTTCTGGCCAATTGGGATATTTCCTGGGGCAGAGATGACTTGTACAAGAGGGGTGGGTTGCATTTTAATACGAGGGGAACCAATATCGTAGCAGGTATGTCCACTATTGCTACATGGGTGGATTTAAACGAGATTGGCGGGGGGGGTGGGATCCTATGCAGGACCAAGACAGGTGAGAGGCTGAATGATGGTATGGATGGTGAGGAAAGAAAGTTTAGTGGACAGAATATAGGAGAAAGGTCAGTAGTGAGAAAGGACCTGGTTTGAATTGCACGTATTTTAATGCGAGAGGCCTGACGGAAAAAGTAGATGAGCTCAGGGAGTGACTAGGTACGTTCGACTGGAACGTTGTGGTTAACCAGAAATGTGGTTAAAAGAGGGACAGGACTGGCAGCCTAATGTTCCAGGGTACAGATGCTACAGGAGAGATAGAGATGGGGGTAAACAAGGAGGAGTGTTGCTTTATTGCTCAAGGAGGATGTCATGGCAGTGGGCATGTCCCACCAAATTAATTTCCACACACCTCGCCTCCATCCTATCCCCCCTGGTCCAATCCCTCCCTACCTAAGACCAAGACACCTCACATGCTCTTCGTCTCCTCAATGACTTCCGTTTTTCAGGCCCCCATTCCCTCATCTTTATTATGGATGTCCAGTCACTCTACATCCCCCACCAGGAAGGGCTTAAAGCCCTCCATTTCTCCCTCGACTGCAGAACCAGCCAATTTCCATCTACCAATACTCTCCTCCGCCTAGGAGCGCGGGTCCATACCCT
Source organism: Rhinoraja longicauda (assembly GCF_053455715.1). Lineage (NCBI taxonomy): Eukaryota > Metazoa > Chordata > Chondrichthyes > Rajiformes > Arhynchobatidae > Rhinoraja > Rhinoraja longicauda. The sequence continues at coordinate 42,737,729 of NC_135966.1, read as the reverse complement.
CAACAACTTCTCCTTCAACTCCTCCCACTTCCTCCAAATCCAAGGCGTAGCTATGGGCACTCGCAAGGGCCCAGGCTATGCCTGCCTCTTTGTAGGGTATGTCGAACAATCACTGTTCCAAGCGTACATTGGCACTATCCCCGAACTCTACCTCCGCTACATTGACGACTGCATTGGTGCTACTTCCTGCACCCATGCAGAACTCACTGACTTTATCAACTTCATCAATTTCCATCCTGCACTCAAATTCACTTGGACCATCTCTGACACCACCCTACCATTTCTAGATCTCACGGTCTCCATCACAGGAAACAGACTATTGACCGACATCTACTACAAACCTACTGACTCCCATAGCTACACTTCTTCCCACCCTGATTCCTGTAAAGACTATCCCATACTCCCAATTCCTCCGTCTACGCTGCATCTGCGCCCAGGATGAGGTGTTCCATACCAGGGCATCGGTGATGCCCTCATTCTTTAGGAAACGGGGGTTCCCCTCTTCCATTATAGATGAGGCTCTCAGTAGGGTCTCCTCGATATCCCGCAGCTCCGCTCTTGCTCCCCCCCCCCCCCCATTCGTAACAAGGACAGTCCCCCTTGTCCTCCCCTTCCACCCCATCAGTCGTTGCATACAGCATATCCATGTGCCTATCCAAAAGCCCTTTAAATGCTGCTTTCGTAATGCCTTTACCACCATCCCTCCGTGTGATTCGGGCCCCCTCCACTCTGTGTAAAAAAACGTACCCTCGCATATCTCCATTGAACTCTCCCTCTCTCACCTTAAAGCTGTGCCCTCTAGTGTTGGATATTTCCACCCTGTGAAAAGGTTCTGTCTACCCTATCTGTGCCTCTCATAATTTTATATACTTCTGTCAAATCTCCCCTCAACCTCTGATGTTGCAAAGAAAACAATCCAAGTTTATTCAACCTTTGCCTCCAGCTGAAACCCTTTATCTAGCTGTGATTTTTGATAACCATTTGATAACTATCTACAAGGCCACCCACTTTCATGTCATCTGCAAACTTGCTAATTATGCCTACATTCTCCTCTAAATTGTTGATATAAACCACAAACCCCAGCGCTGATCTCTGAGGCACACCACTAGTCACAGGTCTCCCGTCCCAAAAACAACATTCCACCATCACCCTCTGCTTCCTTCCATGAAGCCAATTCGCTATCCATTCAGCTAGCTTTTCCTGGATCCTATGTGACCTTACTTTCCAGAGCAGTCTACCATGCGGAACTTTGTCAAATGCCTTGCAGAAGTCCATGTAGACAACGTCTTCAACCTTTTCAGTTACTTCCTCAAAAACTCAATCAGCTTCATGAGAGATCACGTACATGACTACTGTCCAGTGACATCCACCATCATGAAATTCTTTGAGACCAACATAGGTGTGGCATCTTGGTCAGTGTGACAAGTTATGGAAGGGTCACAATCCAAAATATCACCTATCCATCTTCTCCAGAGATTTGTCTGACCGCTGTGTTTTTTGGTCAAGATTCCAGCATCTGCAGTTCCTTGTGTCTACAACTCTATAGAACTCAATGGGGTGTAGTTCCATGGGACTTTGGTTCGGCTGCATTTGGAGTGTTGCGTGCCCCACTACAGGCAACTTGTGGAGGCTTTGGAGAGGGTGCAGAGGAGGTTTATCAGAATGCTGCAGAGGGTTTCAGCTACAGGGAGTGACTGGACAGACTAAAATAGTTTTCTATGGAAAGGCAAATGCTGAGGGAAGACTTGATAGAAGCATATGAAAATATGAGATGCTTAGAAAGGGTAAACAGTCTGAACCTTTTTCAAAGGGTGGAAATGTCCAATGCTAACAGGCATAGCTATAAGGTGAGAGGGGGAAAGGCGACAAAGGTGGGCAATTGTTTCACACAAAGAGTGGTAGGGGCCTGGAACGCATTGCCAGGGGTGGTGCAGGCAGATATGATATTGGCATTTAAGTGGATTTTAAATAGGCATATAGAAGTTCAGGGAATAAGGAGACATGGATCACGTTCAGGCAGATGGGATCAGTTCAACTAACTATTATGTTGGGCGCAAACATTGTGTGCCGAAGGGTCTATTTCTGTGCTGTTTAGTTTAGTTTAGAGATACAGCAAGGAAACAGGCTCTTCGGCCCACTGGGTCCGTGCCAACAAGCAATCTCCACATATTAACACCATCCTACACACACCAGGGACAATTTTTACATTTACCAAGGCAATTAACCTACATACCTGTACGTCTTTGGAGTGTGGGAGGAAACCAAAGATCTCGAGAAATCCCACGCAGGTCACGGGAAGAACATAGAAACTCCGTACAGACGGCATCCGTAGTTGGGATCGAACCCTGGTCTCCGGCGCTGCAAGCGCTGTAAGGCAGCAACTCTACTGCTGCCCCGTGTTCTATGTGCTATGTTACTTATCGACACATTCTCCGGAGGTAAGAGGAACTGGAGCAGCCAGAGGAAACCCGCATGGTCACAATGGTACTGAAAGCCCTTATGACCACACGATCTACCAGTAACAGGATTTATAAATGAGTCACCAGAGCTGTGAGGCAGTTGGTGTAATTGCTGCATCACCATTGCTTTAAAACCTCTGTAGTAATGGTTGTGGGACTGTAGGTGGAATTGAGAAGCCAAATGTTATTGCCTAAGGTAGACACAAAGAGCTGGAGTAACTCAGCAGGTCAGGTAGCATCTCTGGATAAAAAGGACGTTTCAGGTCTGGACTCTTTGTCTGTTCAGCAAAGAAATAATGCACAGAGCAAAGTGTCTGGACCTGATGGTGTACCTGGTCGAGTTCTCAAAACGTGTGCAAACCAACTGGCTGGAGTTTTTGCGGACATCTTCAACCCCTCATTACTGAGGTCTGAGGTTCCCACCTGTTTTAAGAGGGCATCAATAATACAAGTGCCCAAGAAGAGTAAGGTGACGTGCCTCAATGACTATCGACCAGTGGCACTAACGTCCGTGGTGATGAAGTGCTTTGAGAGGTTGGTTATGGTGCATATCAACTCCTACCTCAACAAGAACCTCGACCCACTACAGGTCAATGGAGGATGCGATCTCACTGGCTCTACACTCTGCACTGGACCACTTGGGCAATAGAAACACATATGGGTCTGAAGAAGGGTCTCGACCCAAAACATCACCCATTCCTTCTCTCCTTAGATGCTGCATGACCCGCTGAGTTACACCAGCAGTGTGTGTCTACCTGTTGTTTATAGACGACAGCTCGGCATTCAATACCATCATCCCCTCCAAGCTGGTTACCATGCTCACGGAACTGGGTCTATGCACATCTCTCTGCAACTGGATCCTTGTCTTCCTCATCCACAGTCCTCAGTCTGTTCGAGTTGGCAGAAACACCTCTTCCTCAATAACAATAAATACGGGAGCACCTCAAGGCTGCTTGATCAGCCCCCTGCTTGACTTACTCTATACGCACACAGTGCGAACTCCATCTTCAGGTTCGTCGACGACACCACTGCTGTTGGACGAATTACAGATGGTGATGAGTCAAAGTATAAACGTGTGATCAACCGACTGACCAAATGGTGCCAACACAACAACCTGTCTCTCAATGTCAGTAACACCAAGGAACTGATTGTGGACTTTGGAAGAGGAAGGATGAGGACCCACAAACCAGTCTGTATCGATGGGATAATGGTGAAGAGAGTCAAAAGCTTCAAATTCCTGGGCATGCATATTTCTGAAAATCTTTCTTGGACCCAGCATTCTGATGCAATTATAAAGAAAGCCCACCAATGCTTCTACTTTCTGAGAAGATTGTGGAGATTTGATATGTCAGAGAGGATTTTCTTGAACTTCAACAGGTGTACAGTAGAGAGCATATTGACTGGTTGCATCATGGCCTGGTTCGACAACTTGAATGCCCAGGAGCGAAGAAGACTGCAAAAAGTTGTGAACACTGCCCAGTCCATCACCTGCTCTGACCAGCATGGATTTACGAAGGGGAAATCATGCTTGACTAATCTACTGGAATTTTTTGAGGATGTAACTAGGAAAATTGACAGGGGAGAGCCGATGGATGTAGTGTACCTTGACTTTCAGAAAGCCTTCGACAAGGTCCCACATAGATTAGTGGGCAAAATTAGAGCACATGGTATTGGGGGCAGGGTACTGACATGGATAGAAAATTGGTTGACAGACAGAAAGCAAAGAGTGGGGATAAATGGGTCCCTTTCAGAATGGCAGGCAGTGACCAGTGGGGTACCACAAGGCTCGGTGCTGGGACTGCAGTTATTTATAATATACATTAATGACTTGGATGAAGGGATTAAAAGTGCCATTAGCAAATTTGCAGATGATACAAAACTGGGTGGCAGTGTGAACTATGAGGAAGATGTTATGAGGTTGCAGGGTGACTTGGACAGGTTGTGTGAGTGGGCGGATGCATGGCAGATGCAGTTTAATGTGGATAAGTGTGAGGTTATCCACTTTGGTGGTAAGAATAGTAAGGCAGATTATTATCTGAATGGTGTCAAGTTAGGAAAAGGGGACGTACAATGAGATCTGGGCGTCCTAGTGCATCAGTCACTGAAAGGAAGCATGCAGGTATTGCAGGCAGTGAAGAAAGCCAATGGAATGTTGGCCTTCATAACAAGAGGAGTTGAGTATAGGAGCAAAGAGGTCCTTCTGCAGTTGTACATGGCCTTAGTGAGGCCGCACCTGGAGTACTGTGTGCAGTTTTGGTCTCCAAATTTGAGGATGGATATTCTTGCTATTGAGGGCGTGCAGCGTAGGTTTACTAGGTTAATTCCCGGAATGGCGGGACTATCATATGTTGAAAGACTGGAGCGACTAGGCTTGTATACACTGGAATTTAGAAGGATGAGAGGAGATCTTATCGAAACGTATAAGATTATTAAGGGGTTGGACACGTTAGAGGCAGGAAACATGTTCCCAATGTTGGGGGAGTCCAGAACCAGGGGCCACAGTTTAAGAATAAGGGGTAGGCCATTTAGAACGGAGATGAGGAAAAGCTTTTTCAGTCAAAGAGTTGTAAATCTGTGGAATTCTCTGCCTCAGAAGGCAGTGGAGGCCAATTCTGAATGCATTCAAGAGAGAGCTAGATAGAGCCCTTAAGGATAGCGGAGTCAGGGGGTATGGGGAGAAGGCAGGAACGGGGTACTAATTGAGAATGATCAGCCATGATCACATTGAATGGTGGTGCTGGCTCGAAGGGCTGAATGGCCTACTCCTACGCCTATTGTCTATTGACCTCCCCACCATCGAAAGGATTTACTGGAATCGCTGACTCAAAAAGGCATCCAGCACCAGAGACCCGCACCACACACTCATTTCACCCCTGCCATCAGGTAGAAGGTACAGGAGCCTGAAAACTGTAACGTCCAGGTTCAGGAACAGCTTTGTCCCTACAGCCATTAGGCTATTAAACACTACAACCTCCAAATATGCTCTGAACTACATAGACTATTATTGTTATTATTGCACTATTATTGTTTGTTTTTTACATGCACGTGAGTATATACATATGTATATATATTAAAAATATTATATATATAATGTATATGTTGTATGTGTATATATACACACACTGAACTTTTTTTTCTCGTTTATTATATTATTTACAGTGTACTATGTTTACATGTTTTGTTGTGCTGCTGCAAGTAAGAATGTAATTATTCTATCTGGTACATCTGACAATCAAACACTCTTGAAAGTCACACCATAAAAACAACAGTCGAGGTGTGCCAGGAAAAACCAGTCAGAGCAGATCTCTGCCGCTCACAATCGCCATTTGATGCCTTATCTGAACAAGCTGCGAAGCTGAATTAGTAATTGAATGGTTAAGTCGTTTTTACTTAGAGATTGTTTTGAATGCCCTGTATGGAACTATGATTTGACCGTGCTATCAGATTTATTCGTTTCTGCCAGCCCACTATCCCATCGGTTGACAAATACAGCAGTCTCCTCCTCCTTGCCCGCCTCCTCATCACTCGCTCAGACAGTCCCTGCCGATGGATCAGCGTCAGCCCTGCACAAGCAGGGCAGGAAACACCATCTGTGGAAACAGGAACCTCCTTATCGGGAGATTCCTGCACTCCATATATGGCCCTTGCAGGCCCGATGGAAACTTCCTCTCAGGCTGCTTAATGGGTAAAAGTCATGTGACGGTAAACAGTTCAGAAGCGAGTGGCCGTTTGTATTGACACACCTAACCCCCCCCCCCCTCCCCCCCAGGGCGTTAATTCACCACATTACACAATAAGCACTTTCAGAGCCAAGGTTGCCTGCGCGCTCACATCGATGCAGACAAAGTGCAAAGACTGAGGCGGAGCCAGAGAGAGTTAGAACGAGGTTATGAAACTGGTTCCCGGTGAGGCTGGAACAGAGCCAGGCGATGATGTCAGTACTTACAATAGCAGTCTGCAGGGGCCATGTCACGCAGCCAGCAGCAGCAGCCTGTTACAACAGGCAATCGACTCAGCGCCAAGACAGCTCACACATTGCATACAACCTCTGATAGTACATTTAACACAATACACACTGCGTCCTTCCTTTTGTTAATGTGGCTAAAACTAGGTTATTGATAGATAAATGTCTATGAAATATGGTGTTCCAGGCCAGGCAAAACCAGACAATAAAATGGGATCATACTCAACCTCAGAACAATCTCCCCTCCCCACGTCTTCCCACCCCTTATCTCCCCCCTCTGCTTCCCCGTGCAGGCTAGTAGGTTAATTGATCACTGGAAATTAGCCCTGGGTAGGTGGGTGGCAGGAGAATCGGGGAGATGATGGGCATGCAGGAGAGAATAGGTTACAGGGAAATGTGGGGGAATGAGATTCATGAGGATGCCCTGAAAACCAACATAAACTCAATGGACCAAATGGCCTTCTGTAAATCTACAAACCAGAAGTTTTCTGCTTCACTGGTAGCCTGTGGGATGCATGCAGAAACCTAAAGTACAATCTGTTGTTCCAGTAAAGTACAATCCTTTCTGATACTCCAGTTTCCTAGATTGTCTAAATACAGACTGCCCCTTGTGCTGTTCCAGTAACCTGCAGCACCATCTATTTCTCCATTACATGGAATATCTGGTTACTTTAGTGACATGGTGTATCTTCTCTTTTTTCCAAAATGAGTGTCTCTGTTACTCCAGTAACCTGGAATACTACCTGCTATCTCAATAAAGTGGAGTACCATCTACTATACTAGTAACCTCGAACACTTGAACTTATCCAGCAAACTGAGGTTCATTTTGGGGTACCTCCTGTTTCTGTAGCCAACTGGAATGCTTTTGTTGCTCCAGCCTTCGTCACAGTCTGAGACTCCAGCAATCTTGGTGTCATCTGCAAACTTACTAACCAACCTGTTTACTAAACAATCAGTTTACTGGATCCAATAACCTGGATAGCATTCTGTTACTCCATTCAACACGAGTATCTTCTGTCACATCAACTAACATGGAATGTCTTTTGCAGCTCTATTAATCAGGAGAATCATTTATTAATGATAACCAGGAATGCCTGGTATGACCTCCGAGTACTTTCTGTAGCTCCAAGAGCCTGGGTATCATCTATTACTCCAGTGACCTGCAGTGCCTTCTGTTATTCCTTTAAACTGAAATCTATTTGATTACTCCAGTAAACTGAACCACCTTGCAATACTCTATAGTAATAAAGGGTATCTATGGGTACTCCTATTACAGGACTCAACATTGCCACTGAACCTGGTCCTCCAGAAATGCCTCTCTTTTCCAAGTAACCCGTGTCCTTCTGTTGCACTAGAAACCTGGGACACCTTCCATTCCTTCAGCGAGTTGGAATACCTACTGTTAAAACCTGTTACATGGAGTAACCTGTTATTGCATTAACCCAGGATGCCGTCAGCTTTGTTGATCTATTAGTTTTATCTCTTACTCCATTAGTTTTATCTATTACTCCAGCCATTTAGACCACTTTCCGTTAACCCAGTATCATTGATTGAAATAGTCAATTAACCTGGAATATTTACCATACTTAAGCTATGGAACAATATTGACTATTCTCCAGTCCTCTGGGACCTCTCCTGTGGCAAGAGAAAATACATAGATCTTTTTCAAGGCTCCTGCAATCTCCTCTCTTGCCTCTCTCAATAGCCTGGGATAAATCCCATCAGCTGGGGAAATGTAATCACCTTAATGCTCTTCAAGAGCCCAATGCCTCCTCCTTCTTAATCTCAAACTGCCCTTGCATATTAGCATCCTCCATACTGATCTCACTAACCTCCATGTCTTTCGCCTTGATGAAAACAGATTTAGTACCGCATCTACGTCTGGTGACTCCTAGCACAAGAGTACATCTGGTGAGTCCTAGACCAAGAAGGTCTTTGACCTGAAACGTCATCTATCCATGTTTTCCAAATGCCGCCTGACCAGTTGAGTTACTCCAGCACTTTGTGTCCTTTTATGGGAAAGTAGCAATTAGGACCAGTAAGTTCAAAGGAAGGACAGACAGGGAGAGGTGAAGGAATATGGCAAGGCTGTTGGGCTCAAATGTGTATATTTCAATGCAAGGAGTATTGTGGGGCAAGCGGATGAACTTAGATCCTGGATTTGTGCTTGAGACTATGATGCAGAAACATGGTTGTGAAAGAGACACAACTGGCAGCTAAATATTCCGGAGTTTTGATTTTTCCGATGTGATGGAGATGAACAGAAAAGAGATGAGAAGCTGCTCTACTGTCACAGCAGCACTTGTAGGGGACAGACTGAAGGGTACGACTGCTGAAGCGAAATGGATAGAGCTTAATAACAAGAAAACACTCGAATGGAATTGTGTGATAGGCCCTGCAATATTAAATGGGAAACATGCGAACAGATATATAGACAGATTGCACAGAGTCCTTTACTCAGAGTTGGGGAATTAAGAAACAGAGGACATGGGTTTAAGCTGAGAGGGGAAGGATTTAATGGGAAGCTGAGGGCAACTTTTTTTGCACAGCAGGTGGTAGGTATATGGAATGAGCTGCCAGAGGAGATGGTTGAGGCAGATACTACAAAAATATGTAAAAGACATTTGGACGTACATGGATAGGAATGGTTTAAAGGGATATGGGCCAAACGCGGGCAGGTGGGACTAACATTGATGGCGTGGGCAGTTGGGCCAAAGGGCCTGTTTCCATGCTATTTGTTTCTATTATCAACGGATACCAAAGCAACAGGGTTGGCTTAGTGAGTGAATGGTGCCAAAAGCTTAGACAGAGCAAAATTTATTAGGTGTATCAAAGAAGGTTTCTTGAAACAGTGTGTACATAGTCCAACCCGAAAAGGGAACATACTGGACCTTCTGTTGTGAAATGATCTTGACCGGGTGACTGGTGATTCAGTGGAAGAGCATTTGTGATCACAACAGTGTTTTAAGATTATTTTGAATATGAATAAGGCTGGACCTTGTGGGATGGTACTGAATAGGTAAATGACCACATTTGTAGGCAGGAGCATGAGAGGGCACACTGGGAGCTGTTGTTATTGGGCAAGTCCGCATCTAATGTGGCCAGTTAATCAAAGCTTCGAACTGGCATGTTCCAGTAAGGAGTAGGGATAAGGATGGCAAAGTAAGAAAATCTTGGATGAGCAGAGGTTGTAAGTTCAGTCAAAAAGAAAAAGGAAGTGCATGCAAAGTTTAGGAGAATGGAATCAGATAAGGCCTTTGAGGAATATAAAGAAAGGTGGAAAGAACTCAAGTGAGCGATTAGAATGGCCAAACAGGGCCATAAAATGTTTTTGGCAAGTTGGATTAAAGAAAATTACATGGCCTTTTATAACTAAACTGGACCAAGTGGATCTGTTGGGCCCAAACCTCTCTTGCATTGGTGCAGCACCCTCTCCTCCCCCCCTCCCACCGCCTCCCCCCCCTCCCACCCCCCCCTCCGGGCTGTCCACACTGTACAGATACAGGATAAAGAAAATAATGTATCGTGCAAGATAAAATCCAGTAAAGTTCGATTATTGATAGTCCAAGGATCTCCAATGAGGTAGATAGTAGCTCAGGACCACTCTTTAGTTGTTGATAGGATGGTTCAGTTGTTTGCTGACAGCTGGGAAGGAACTGTCCCTGAATCTGGTGGTGTGCATTTTTACAATTCTGTACCTCTTGCTGATGGGAGGAGACGAGGGAGTGACCGCGATGAAACTCGTCCTTGATTATGCTGGTGGCCTTGCCGAGGCAGTATGAAGTGTAGAATGGAGTCATGGGAAAGGAGGTTGGTTTGTATGACGGTCTGAGCTGCATCCAAAATGCTCTGCAATATCTTGCGGCCTTGGATGGAGCTGTTCCCAAACCTTGTTGTGATACATCCCGATAAAATGCTTTCTAAGGTGCCTCTGTCAAAGATGGTGAGAGTTATTGGGGACATGCCAAACTTCCTGTTTTCTTTGGAAGTAGAAGCATTGGGTCCTTTCTTGAAGGAAGTAGAGGGGTTGGGGTGCTTTCTTGGAGGAATTAGGGGGGTTGGGGTGCTTTCTTGGAGGAAGTAGAGGCATTGGGTCCATTCTTGAAGGAATTAGAGGGTTTGGGGTGCTTTCTTGGAGGAATTAGAGGGGTTGGGGTGCTTTCTTGAAAACTAGAAAAGTAAGAAAGAGATATAGATGAGTTATGAGGAAGAAATGTTCATCCACCCCAAGGGTGATGAAACCTGAAACCTGTCTGAGGGTATTGGTTTATTATTGTCATGTGCGCTGACATTTAGTGTGAAACGTTGTTTGCATGCCTTCCAGTCAAATCATACTACACATGAGAACAATCAAGCGATACACAAGTACAACAGGTAAAGCAAAGAGAAAAATATCAGAGTGTAGAGTTTAGTATTACAGTGATATAGTGTTACAGTTACAGAACAAGTGCTGCTAACAAAAGTGCAAGGTCTGCAATGATATAGGTTGTCCGTTCAGGTGTATATCCCAGTGATAAACCAAGCTATAGTAGGCTGTGGACCAAGTCCTATAAAATGAGATAAGGTGGGATGTATGTGATGGTCACTGTGGACACAGTAGGCCGAAGAGTCCCAACATAGGAGCTGTACAATGTAACTTCATTTCACTATCTGAACTGTATTTTTTTTTTAACTTGAAACTGGTAGTCTACTCAATAGTAAGAAAGAGACTTCTCCTGAAATATTTTCCGTTTCTTCATGTGGTGACTGAGTCATTGAGCATTTCCAGCATTTTCTGTTTTTAATTCAGATTCCCAGTACCAGTAGATAGACACAAAATGCTGGAGTAACTCAGCGGGACAGGCCGCATCTCTGGGGAGAAAAAAATGGGTGATGTTTCGGGTCAAGACCCTTCTTCGGACTCAACCCGGATCCAACCTCTCGACCCAAAAACGTCACCCATTCCTTCTCTCCAGAGATGCTGGCCGTCCTGCTGTTACTCCAGCATTTTGTGTTTATCTTCAGTGTAAACCAGTATATGCAGTTCCTTCCTTCACATTCCCAGTACCAGTAGTTCTGTTCTAATGCTATGCTCCTAAGAAACTTCATATTTTGGAAAAGCACATTATAAAGACAATTTTGTCAAAGTTGGAAAGGTAGTTTGACACCACAAAGTTTTAGACTCACAATACCCAAGTTTGTTTTCCTGTAGGATTTAAAAAAATAAAAGATGTTTCAATAGTAATGTTTATTTTTGTTACTGCAAGCTAAAAATACTAAAGGCTGTACCTTACATTGTTTATTAGTGTTGGTGCATAAGTGTCAATAGATGTCTGTTAATTTCAATGGCCACCCTCAGTTAAAATAGCAGCTGCATTTTTGAGAAACAATGGTGTTTCAATCCTGCAGGAAGGTTACATAGAAACAATTTTTTGGTTCCCTATACTATTTAAATTGAAGACCGCTTTTTTTCTGCTAATCAATTCCCAAAGTAATGTTCAAGTAGTTCTCTAGTTCTCGATCGAAATCGGGTTATAACCAATTCGGTCCGCATAATACAAATAATGAAAGAAGGAATCGCAGATGCTGGCTTAAAAAAGGGACACAAAGTACTGGAATAACTCAGCAGGTCAGGCAGCATCTCTGGAGAACACGGATAGGTGACATTTGGATCAGGACCCTTCTTCAACCTTTCTGGGCTTTTCTATGCAAATAATATTTCCTAATTCATCAATCGCATTTTCTCCTATTTGCGTTATGGAACCAGACATGTACTGCAATTTGTCCTTAATATTCATTAGTAAACCTGACCACAACACTATCTTGACAATATTATTTATGTTATATATTTTATTATATTATATAATTTATATTATATTTAAACACTATTTAACACTATATCAGTTGCTGATGAAGCTTTGCAGGTTCAGTCATGGCCACTTGCCACCATGACCTGGGCTTGCCAACATGCACCACCATACCCTGCAGACTTTTCAATAACCCAGCAGGTGATGCAAAACTGCTGAAAATGGAAGAATAAAACTGCACAGACCACAAACATGGGTTTGGTAAGAATGGGTTGGGTTGAGTGGGGAGAGGTTGAATTGAGCTGGGAGATGAGAGGTAAGTGGGGGGTGAAAGTGTACAACATGTGTGAAAGTGTGTAGGAAGGAACTGCAGATGCTGGTTTACATCGATAATAGACACAACATGCTGCAGTAATTCAGTGGGACAGGCAGCATCTCTGGAGAGAAGGAATGGGTGATGTTTTGGGTTGAAACTCTTCTCGACCCGAAACATCACCCATTCCTTCTATCCAGAGATGCTGCCTGTCCTGAGCTACTCCAGCATCTTGTGTCCATGTGTGAAGGTGTGGTGGGATGAGCCCAAGGTGATGGTGAAGGAAAAGGTCCAGAAATTAAGATGTTGGGAGGGAGTAGAGTCATAAAGTCATAGAACGATACAGTGTGGAAACAGGCCTTTCGGCCCAATGTGCCCACACTGGCCAACAAGGTCCCAGCTACACTAGTCCCATTTGTCTGCGCTTGGTCCATATCCCTCCAAACCTGTCCTACCCATGCACCTGTCCAGAGGTGTGTGTTAGGTCGTAGGATTGGGGTGAGTATGTGTGGAGGGTTTTTTTCCTTCACAAGGAATTCTTCAATTAATCACAAATACAGAGTAATGAAAAAAATCAAGACTGCCATTGGCAGTTTGCAAGCACCAAACAGTTATCAAATGACAATGTTGTGAACCTTACATAACAATACACTTCAGCCCACGTGGTGACCAGCGTTCATGGAAGCCCCCCAGAGTCCCCATGTACACCATGTGCTCCCTCTCCAGGGACACGCGGGCATGGACGTAGGCCTGGAAGAGGGGCAGGCAGTCGGCTCGGGCAGAACCCTCGACTGCCCACAGCCTGGACCCACGAGCGGCCATCTTGGCCAGGCCCAGGAGCAAACCGACAGGGAGACCCCCTCCCCATTCCGTGCTGAGTGACCACTGATCAGGAGCCTGGGGCTAAAATGTGTGTGGGAGATGGGTATGAGAGGGGATGAGCTTGGTACAGGGAATCTGAAGTAGGGTCTCGACCCAAAACGACACCCATCCCTTCAATCCAGAGATGCTGCCTGTCCCGCTGAGTTACGCCAGCATTTTGTGTCTATCTATGAGGAGTGATTTGGTATGAGGGTGTGTTAGAGCGGAAGGAATGTGCGTAAGGGGGGAAGGAGTGTGTGTGAGAGGGGAAGGAGTGTGTGTGAGAGGGGTTGGAGTGTGTGTGTGAGGGGTTGGAGTGTGTGAGAAGAGTTATGTGTGTGTGTGGGACGGGTTGTGTGTGTGTGAGAGAGAATATGTGTGAGAGGGGTTGTGTGTGTGTGAGAGGGGATTGAGTGTGTGTGAGAGGGGAGGGAGTGTGTGTGAGAGGGGAGGGAGTGTGTGTGAGGGGAGTGTGTGTGAGGAGGTAGGGAGTGTTTGTGAGAGGGGGAGTGTGTGAGGGGGTAGGGAATGTGTGAGGGGGTAGGGAGTGTGTGAGTGGGTAGGGGATGTGAGTGGAGGGGGTGAATAAGGGGGCAGGGGGTGTGTGAGTGGGGACGGGGGGTGTGAGGGGGTAGGGGTGTGTGAGGGGGCAGGGGGTGTGTGAGGGGGTAGGGGGTGTGTGGGGGGTAGGGGGTCTGTGAGGGGGTGTGTGAGGGGAGGGGATGTGTGAGGGGGTGGGGTGTGTGTGAGGGGAGGGGGTTTGTGATGGGGTAGGGAATGTGTGAGGGGGTAGGGAGTGTGTGAGGGGTGTGTGTGGGGGGTAGGGGGTCTGTGAGGGGAGGGTGTGTGTGAGGGGGTTGTGAGTGGGTAGAGGGTGTGTGAGGGGAGGGGGGTGTGTGAGGGGGAGGGTTTGTGTGTGAGGGGAGGGTGTGTGTGAGGGGAGGGGGTGTATGAGGGGAGGGGTTGTGTGAGGGGAGAGGCAACTTGACTGTCCGGCCCTTGCGCTTCCAGTTTGTTGCAGCAGGGGCAGACTGTGATGTCACAGACGGGAGCTGCGGCCACGCAGTGAGGCCGCGCTGCTCGCTGTGTGCGGGCTGAGTCTGGAGTAATCGTGGTGAAGCATTGCTGAGCCTTGGCCACAGCGCCACTGAGCCGCCCTGCGACAGTAAGCTTGTGGATTGAAGCCGGCCTGAGCACGCACAGTGAGTGATACACAGTCGAGCGAGCGAGCGTTGCATGCGGGCAGCTGCTCACGGTGGCAACAGCCCAGCGCCACAATGAGAAACACCGCGATACAGTCCCGCCCCGAACCATGGCTCCCACACCCCGAACCCGGGCTTCCCACTCCCCCCTAACCCGGGCTTCCTCCCTCTCCCTCCCCCCCTCCCCCTCCTCTAACCCAGCCTCCCCCCTCTCTAACCCAGCCCCCCCCCCCCCTCTACCCCGAGCCCCCCCCCCCCCCCCCCCAGCTCAAGGTCGCCCCTGATTCCCACTGTTTCCCTCGCCTCCCAGTGGATGAACGAACACTCTCCCAGTGCTGCCTCTGCTGGGTCACAGTGTTCCTCGCCACTTGCTCGGTCACCACAGTGTTCTTCACCCAGTGAGTGGCTCGTCGCTGCAACTTTCACAGTTCAGCTCCCGCACTCTAACGAGAACAGTGCTTCAACTTTGGGGACGATGCTGTTGTTTGTCAGGGAATTGGGGTTGTAATACGCTTCATATGCACAGGAAATGTCAGAAGAGGACGTGAGTAGCATCATGTCATGTTCAGGATGGTAATGAATCATTCAGGTTCAGAGATAATCAAGATAAAAGCGATTTAGCTGGGAACAGAATTGCTGGTCAGTGAGATAAGAAACTGTTAATGTTCGCCAAAATCAGAAAGAGCCAGGCCCTTTGGCTAATTCAGTCTGTACTGATCATCAATCTCATTCATACAAATCCTACATAATCCTATTTCAGGTCCCATTGGACACTATAATGAATAATAATCTTAAAAATCTTTTAGACCAAACTCTTATGCTTACAAGTTCACCAGGTGAGGTAAGATGCATTTAGACAATGTCAGTCAATGTTCACAGGAGATAGGCTGATGCAGATTTATGTTTCTCACAACATGGAAGGCCATTTTGCCCATTGATGCAATGCTGACTTGTGGAGTCACTCCTATCCCTCACATGTCCTGCAACCTATTTTTTTTCACATATGCCCATTAACAGTCCTTGATTTTCCTTCCACCCACTTACACGAGGGGTAACTTACAGGAGTCATTTAATCTATCGACATGTCTTTGGGATGTGGGTGAGGGATCACAGGAAGAATTTGCAAACCATGCTGTGTCAGAGGCCAGGATCAAACCCAGTTTGCAGGAACTAACCACACGGCACCAGAGGCAGTGGTTCATGCCTGGAGATCACACAACCTCTCCAAACCCCTCTGTTTAATAGGTAGCAAGAATGAAAGACCCAAGTCAGAACAAGAATATTCCGAGCATCAACAATGACGACGTAATACTGAATGGTCACTCGTTCGATGACGATAATCCCTTTGCAGAGTACATGTGGATGGAAAACGAAGAGGAATTCAATAGACAGGTAACAACTGCTGTGGCTGATTATATATTTTCAGATGCAACAGAAACTTGCTCCAGCAATTGCAATTTACTGTCTGTAAGTATGTAACCTACGTATATTTAAACTAGATTGATTAGTGTCAATGTAACATATCAAACTATTGTGCACTTAAAATGCATATAATGAATATACAGTGTATGCACATTATGAGATCAGGCCCATGATACATGACTTGGACAAGTAGTCTGTCTTTTCTGCTAACGAACCTTTGCCGGCTTGCTGTGCTGCTTTCCATGTATATTTATACAAACATGAGGATATATTTTCTAGAATTAAGACAGGAAAATTCCCCAAACCCAATTTATTGAAAACAGAATAATCTGGAAATATGTAGGAAGGAACTGCAGATGCTGGTTTAAACCGAAGATAGACACAAAAAGCTGGAGTGACTCAGTGGGTCAGACAACATCTCTGGAGAAAAGGAATAGGTGACGTTTCAGGTCGAGACCTTTCTTCAGACAGAGTCAGGGGAAAGGGAAATTAGAGATATAGACTGATGTAGAGAGAGGGTAGACACAAAATGCTGGAGCAACTCTCTGGAGAGGAATGGGTGATGTTTCGGGTCGATACCCTTCTTCAGATGAAACGTTACCCATTCCTCTCCAGAGATGCTGAGTTATTCCAGCATTTTCTGTCTACCTTCGATTTAAACCAGCATCTGCAGTTCTTTCCTACCGTGATTTAAAGAGATGTAGAACAAATGAATGAAAGATATGCAAAAAAGTAAGATGAGAAAGGAAACAATCCATTGTTAGCTGTGTGCTAGGTGAAAACGAGTAGACAGTGAGACTCAACAAGACAACTTTGAAGCTGGTACGACTTGGGTGGAGAAAGAAGGGATGCAAGAGTTATTTGAAGTTAGAGAAATTAATATTCATACCACTGGGTTGTAAATTGCCCAAGCAAAATATGAGATGCTGTTCCTCCAGTTTGCGTTTAGTTTGAGATCCTCTACTCGTGCCTCGGTGAGAAACTGGGTGAGAAAAAACAGGATAGAGTCAAGGTATGGAAAAATAAGTTCAGAGCGCAGGAATAGGCAGACAAAATAGGCCGACAAGAACAGTGCTGTTTACATCTCGGGTAAAGGCGGTGTGGTTAGTGCACTATCACAGAAGCACCTACGATATGTCCAATGATATTTTCTCACCAGCACCCCACACATATATCTGGAATCTGGATTTCTCCTACTTTTGTTCTGATGTCCCCCCTACATCATTATCCTAAAGCACCGACTGAGGTTCTTACACTTGGGTCTACTTAGCCATCACCAGTTCCTCTCCTTCTTTCCACTCTCATGTTGTTTGGTTAATATCTATTCTGCAATGAAAGGATGAAATCAAAATTTGCTAGAGATTCTTAATTAGTAGGGCAATGTTCATGGAGGTAGAACCAAATGTAACATCTTCAATGGGTCATCGATGCTTACAAAAAGGAAGACTGAAACCATTGTCCTTTGATTCCCATTGCCAACTCACTTTTCAATCCACAGACTCCATCCTTGTATCTGTCCACTCTTTGGAGGTTAATTCCCTCTGTTTAACTTCACTCAGCTGGGCTTTCGTCTATGTGACCCATCCATTATCTCTGTATAATTGCCCAATTCTGCCTCAGCATATATTATGCAAAGATTCTCACTTGTTTTCTTGTTTTCTCTGTACTCAACTACTTCACTTGTCTTTTGGCCAATCTTGCATTTACAACTTTCCCTGCAATTTGGTTCATCCGAAGCTCCGCTATCCTCATCTTAATTCAGCCAATTCACTGATCGCTATTGTGCGTGTTGATTTTTTTTATTGGTTGAGCGTTGCTTTGATTTTGAAATTTCTACCCTTGTTTTCAAATTCCTCTATAAACTGGGCGGCACGGTAGCGCAGCGGTAGAGTTGCTGCTTTACAGCGAATGCAGCGCCGGAGACACGGGTTTGATCCTGACTACGGGTGCTGCACTGTAAGGAGTTTGTACGTTCTCCCCGTGACCTGCGTGGGTTTTCTCCGAGATCTTCGGTTTCCTCCCACACTCCAAAGACGTACAGGTATGTAGGTTAATTGGCTGGGTAAATGTAAAAATTGTCCCTAGTGGGTGTAGGATAGTGTTAATGTACGGGGATCACTGGGCGGCACGGACTTGGAGGGCCGAAAAGGCCTGTTTCCGGCTGTAGATATATGATATGATATGATATGATATGATATGGCAGTCCCTCTTCACCTGGCTAACTGCACCATACAGATTTTTTTTGCTCCACAATTTGATAGTCATGGTTTCACCTATTTAGGCCTGCCTTAAATACCCGTTGAAAATCACAATCTCCTGCTCTCCTTCGGAAGTTTAAGCAATTAGCCTATTTAACTAGGTTATCATTAGGTGGCAAGTGGAAGTGGAGTTGCTACTTTGCAGTGCCAGAGACCCGGGTTTGATCCTGACTACCAGGGGTGCAATGCTGCTGGAGCGCCGCTCCGGCACCTCTGTAAAAAAAAAAATCTCAAAATAAACAGCGGGGAATTTTAACTCGTGGGGAATTTACCAGCGGCCGCTCTGGCACCAGTGACAGCTCCGGCACCTAAAAAATGAGCACTGCAACACTGCTGACTACGGGTGCTGTTTGTACGTTCTCCTTGTGACCATATGGGTTTTCTCTGGGTGCTCTGGTTTCCTCCCCCACACCAAAGACGTACAGGTTTGTAGGTTAATTGGCTTCTATTAAATGTAAATTGTCCCTTGTGTGTAGGATAGTGCCAGTGTATGGGTTTATCGCTGGTCGGCGTGGGATGAAGGGCCTATTTCATCCAACTGATTTCATTGTCCTCTGTGTTCTTCACCTTGGTGAATACAGATACAAAGTACTTGTTCAGTAGTTTGCTTACATCCCCTGACTCCAAGCATAAATTCCTCCCTATCTTCTCCCTGATTACCCTCATATTTTTAATGTGCATCTCAAAAGCCTTGGGATTTTCTTTAATCTGACAGGCCAATTACATTTCATGGCCTCTTTTGACCCTTCTAATTGCCCATTTATTTTCTTTCTAGCCTGTTTTATATTCCTATAAGGCTCTGTCTGATTTCATCATATGCTTTTTTTTGGACTAAATTTGCCACCTCTTTGGTCATCCAAGGTTCTCTGATTTTGCCATATGTTTCCCTCCTCCTTCCTGAAACATGTCAGTTATGAACTCTGATCAGCTGGGCTTTAAGCGACTTCTACATGTCAGATGTGATAACTGCTCCCAATTTACTCTGAAGGTAGACACAAAAAACTGGAGTAACTCAACGGGTCAGGCAGCATCTCTGGAGAGAATGAAAGGTGCCGTTTCGGGTCGAGACCCTTCTTCAGACTGGTTTTACTTTCTGGCGTTACTGAATTTACTGTCCCCAGATCCTGCATAATAATGCTGTAATCTGCTTTACCCCAATTTAGTACTTTCCCCCAAACTCCAAACTTGTCCTTCATAACGATCTTAAAACTCTATGAAGTTGTGATCACTGTTCCCAAAATGCTCTTCCACAGAAACACCAGTCACCTGGCCAGACTTGTTTCCCAATACAAGATCCAGTAGGGTCCCTCTTCAAGTTGGACTATCGCACATTGTTTCAGGAAACCCTCTTGGACACACCTAACAAATCCTGTCCCGTCTAAGCCCTTTGCACCAAGTCCCAGTCAATATTTGAGAAGTTAAAGTTGCTCACCACGACAACACTTTTGCTTTTGCATCATTCCGTAATCTATCTACATATCTGTTCCTATATTTCCCGCTGGCTATTGGGAGGCCTGCAATATAATCACACCTACAGCACCTATCCACATTGCCTCAGTGGAAGAAACCTCCAGCACGTCCTCTCTGAGTGCATCCGTGACATTGTCACTGATAAGTAAAGCAGCAACTTTATGTCTAATATCACATCTGAAACATTGAAACACAGAAATATTGAGCTGCCAGTCCTGTCCTCTCCAATGTCTCCGTAATGGCCTTAACATTATAGTTCCAAGCACTGATCCTTGCTTGATGTTCATCTGCTTTACCCACAACACTCCTTGCATTGAAATAAACATATTTCAGACCATCAGTTTCACCATATTCCTTCACTTCTCTCTGCCTGCCTTTCCTTTGAGACTGACTGGTCGTAAGTTCCACCTTCCCATCATTTCTTTATTTGCTGACGTTCTGATCTGGTTTCCACCCCTCTTCCACTCTAGTTTAAACCTTCCTAGGAAACATTAGTGAACCTCCCAGCAAAGGTTATTGGTCCCTTTTCAGTTCAGGTGCAACTTGTCCCTCTTGTAGAGGACACCTCCGGTCCAGAAGAGTTAAGGCATGAGTGTTTTATTGTCATATGTCCCAGATAGAACAATTAAATTATGCAGCTGGGCAACTGCTACAGATGTAATTCTCAGGGGAGCTGGAACCCTCCCTGCAACAGCAGCTTACCATTGCCCAAACTGCCATTCTCACTGCACTACCACGAGAGGAACTCATAAAAAAGAAAATAATGACATCTTATTTTACTCTCTACCTCTGCTCAGCCTCCTCACCAAAGCCTCCTGAGCCTAACCCAAACGCTTGCCCTGAAACATCTCAACACACACTCTCTCCCAACACAGCCGCTCCCAATAGTCTGCTCTACTTTCCCTTGTTCTGATTAGCGGCTGTGCCTCTTCTCTGCTCGGCCTCGGGGTCAATACCGGCTGGCTCTCCGATTCCCAAACTGCTCTCTTTTAATTCTACCGCTGTCTTTCTGCTTTAATAATACGGGAAGGGAACAGGCCCTTTGGCCCAACTTGTCCACTGACAACCAAGATGCTTTGTCTAAGCTAGTCCCATTTGCCCCGTTTGACCCATAACTCTCTCAACCTTTCTCATCATTAAGTCATAAACTATGAAATCAAGAGTCTGAGCCCACCTGTCTATATTAATCCCGTTGTTGTGGGGTTTTCCTGTGGCCTCCTATGTCATGGCATTTCAAGTACTCATCCAAATACTTCTTAAATGTTATGAGTCACCTTCTCTACTATCTAATGAGGAGGTCCTGTTTGATCAAAAAATATTGTTTAAATCCATGCAGTTGTCCTATCTTAATCTATGATGTCTGATGATAGACATCTCTACTGAGGGGAAATTATTTCTCCATCTATTCTATCAATGCCTTTCATAATTTTGAACACCTCAATTCTGTCCTCCAGCACTCGAGAGAACCAATTCCAGTCTACCTGGTCTTCTGACACTGAAACACTATTCCAGGAGGGCAAAAAGGGACATGACATAGATTTGGCTGATAAGGTAAAGGAGAACCCATAGATGTTCTACAGGGATATTCGGGGCAAAAGATGAACCAGGGAGAGAATGAGGTTGTTTAATTGTGGAGGAATAGGATATGGGTGAGGTGTTAAATGAATAGAGACCCAACCGTTTTCCCTCTCATAACACTCACCTCTGCCTGGTGCAACTTGTCCTCACCTTCAACAACTATGCTGTCCGGGCACCTCCATTACAAGGGTGAGGCTGCATGCAAACCAGAGGAACAGGACGTTATGTTCCGCTAGGATAGCTTACAATCTAATGGTATGAACATTGAATTCTGCAATTTTAGTTAATTGACCTACTAACAGCCCCCTCTCTATGGAGAAGATAGATTTAGAGGGATATGGGCCAAATGCAGGTAGGTGGAACTCGTGTAGATGGACTTGTTAGTTGGTGTGAGCAAATTGGGCCAAAGGGCCTGTTTCCACGCTCTGTGACTCCATGACTCCAAATTCATGGGACCTGATCAAGTGTATCAAAGAATATTGAGAGAAGCTGGGGAAGAAATTATTGGACTACTGGCAGAGAATTTTGTACCATCGTTAGGTACTAGTGAGATGCTGGAAGAATGGAGGGTGGCTAATGTGCTTCTATTTAAGGAAGGCTGCATAGAAAAACCTGGAGCTACAGACTGATGAACCTGATATCGGTGGTGGGTACGTTGACATTAAATTATTATTGCCACATGTATGGAGATGGAACAAAGAACTGTGCAACACAATGACAGGTCCTTCGGCTCCTATGTGCTCAAGATGATGCAAAATCAAACAAATTATTTTTGCCTGCACGTGATCCACATCCATACATTCGCTGCATACTTATATTGCCCATGCAAAAATCTCTTAAACGCCTCTGTAGCATATGCTTCCACCACCAGCCTTACCAGCCCACTTCAGGATATAGAATATGGCTTGCTAGCCAAAAATATCAGAGTTTTTTCAGATACATAAAGAGTAAAAGAGAGGCAAGGGTGTACATTGCTGTAGAGATTGTGGAGGCATTAGTAATGATCTTTCAAGAAAGAGAGGCAAGGGTGTACATTTGACTACTGGAAAATGATGCTGGAGAAGTAATAATGGGGAACAAAGAAATGGCAGATGAACTGAATAATTTTTTTGCATCAGTTTTCACAGTCAATGACACCTGCAACATGCCAGCAATTCAAGAGGGTCAGGGGATAGAAGTGAGTGCATTCGCTACTCCTAAGGAGAAGGTTCTTGTGAAGCTGAAAGTTCTGAAGGTGGATGTCACCTGGACTACAGCCCAGGGGTCTAAAAGAGGTAGCTGTAGAGATTGTGGAGGCATTAGTAATGATCTTTCAAGAATCATTAGAGTCAGTAATGGCCTCAGTGAATGGTAGGACTCTGGAGTGTTGTAGAGCAGAGGAATCTAGGAGTGCAGGTACATAGTTCCTTGAAAGTGGCATCATAAGTATACTGGGTGGTCAAGAAGGCTTTCAGTACATTGGCTTTCATCAGTTGTACAAGACATTGGTGAGGCCACATTTAGGGTAGTGTGTTCAGTTTTGGTCACATGTTACAGGAAAGATGTTGTTAAGCTGGAAATGGTGCAGAGAAGATTTATGAGGATGTTGCCTGGACTCGAGGGCCTGAGCTCTCGGGAGAGGTTGAGCAGGCTGGTACTTCAGCCACTTTGCTCCTTTGTCGCAGTCACTACAAACCATTGCTCATTTGTAAATGTGCAGAAGTCAGGTTTCTGGTATAACAAGGATTTCCCAAACGTTTCTTTGATCCTAGATTGTAGAGGAATTATGGGAGGAAGAATTTATCGAGCGCTGTTTTCAGGAAATGCTGGAGGAAGAGGAGGAGCATGAATGGTTTATTCCAGCAAGGGATCTTCCCCAGACCATTGGACAGATCCAGGATCAACTCAGTGGGCTCATGATCAACAGCAGCGGATCACTGGAGAACATCGTGGTAAGGACGAGCTCATATCTGAATGACAACATGGTGCAGGGCAACCATGGATGACACCGTGTTGTGTGGCTGCTTTATAGTAGAATATAATGTAATTTATTTGTTTTAGACAACCTTTACAAAATGGAAGAGGGATCTGTTCCTTTCTGTATGTGGGCATTTCTCTGTCACTCGCTCCCTTTTTCTGGCTATGTTGTCCTTGCTCTCACTCTGGCTCCTTTTGCATCTCTCTCTCTCCCTCTCTCCCTTCATTTCTGGGATGATTTTTGTGAAACTTTTTAAGAAAGGAGGGAGAGAGAAAACAGGACGTTATAGACCAGTTAGTGCATCAGTCACTGAAAGGAAGCTTGCAGGTGCAACAGGCAGTGAAGAAAGCCAATGGAATGTTGGCCTTAATAACAAGGGAGTTGAGTATATGAGCAAAGAGGTCCTTCTGCGTTTGTACAGGGCCCTAGTGAGACCACACCTGGAGTATTGTGTGCAGTTTTGGTCTCCAAACTTGAGGAAGGACATTCTTGCTATTGAAGGAGTGCAGCGTAGGTTCACGAGGTTAATTCCTGGAATGGCAGGACTGTCGTACGTTGAAAGACTAGAGCGACTGGGCTTGTACACTCTGGAATTTAGAAGGATGAGAGGGGATCTTATTGAAACATATAAGATTATTAAGGCATTGGACACGCTAGAGGCAGGAAACATGTTCCCGATGTTGGGGGGAGTACAGAACCAGGGGCCACAGTTTAAGAATAAGGGGTAGGCCATTTTGAACGGAGATGAGGAAGACCTTTTTCACTCAGAGTTGTGAAGGTGTGGAATTCTCTGCCTCAGAAGGCAGTGGAGGCCAATTCTCTGGATGCTTTCAAGAGAGACTTAGATAGAGCTCTTAATGATAGCGGAGTCAGGTGTTACGGGGAGAAGGCAGGAACGGGGTACCGATTGTGCATGATCAGCCATGATCACGGTGAATGGTGGTGCTGGCTCGAAGGGCCAAATGGCCTACTCCTGCACCTATTGTTTATTGTCTAATCTCCATTCTCCACTGGACCCTCTCGAACACCTGATTTGTAAATTGTCTTTTTGAAAATTCTGTATTACCACTCCCAAGTCCCTTTGGACCTCCAATTTCTGAATTCTCCCCCCCCCCCCCATTTAGAAAATATTCTACGCCTTTATTCGTACTACTGAAATACATGCCTGCACTTTGCTATGCTATTTTCCATCTGGCACTTCTCTGCCCACTCTCCCTGTCCAAGTCCTTTTGCAGAGTCCCTGCTTCTCGCTACGCTACCTGCCCTTCCACCTATCTTCGTATTATCTTGGATTACTGCCATGATATTCTCCTTAATTGATGACGCAACAATAAAGCAGGTTAGTTGGCTTCTGTAAATGGCCACCTCGTGTGTAGGATGCAAAACTGGGATAACATAGAAATAGTGTACGGGTGATCATTGTTCGGTATGGGCTCGGTGGGCCGAAGGGCTCGTTTCCACGCTGTATCTCTAAATCTAAAACTAACCTCCTCCTCTTTTTTTCCCCATCTCTATCTCTATCTCTATCTCTCATGTAGCACCTGTACCCTGGAATATTACGCTGCCAGTCCTGTTCCTCTCTTGTCCCCAGGTTTCTGTAATGGCTACAAAATCCCAGTCACACGGACCTATCCATACCCTAATTTATCCGTCTTGAATGTCAGGACTCACTTTGAAATAAATGCAATTCAATGCAACAGTCCTTCCTCGATCCCTGCTGTGCTCTTGCCTATTCCATCCACTGAACTGTTTTTCATCACTTTCCATACCGACTTCCAGCCTCTCACTTTCCTTACATCCCTCCTCCCCCCCCCCCCAAACTAGTTTAAACCCACCCATGTACCACTGGCAAACCCGCCCGCCTGTATATTGGTTCCCCTCCTGTTTAGGTGTAACCCATTCGTCTTGTACATGCCACTTTTGGCCTCAGAAGAGATCGCAATTGTCCAAAAATCTGAATCACTGCTCCCTGCACCAATGTCTCAGCCACGCTTTCATCTGTCCTATCAGCTTTATCAAATAGCACTAAGGATAATCCCAAGAATTTTTTTGTAAAGAAAGAAAAGGTAAATAGAGAGAGAGTGGGTCCCCTCAGGATTCAAAGTGGTCACCTCTGTGTGGAGCCACAGGAGATGGGCAAGGTCCTCAATGAGTATTTCTCCTCTGCTTTTACCGTGGACAAAGACTGGAGGACAGAGTACTTGGGGCAGTTATTGGAAATGTCTTGAGAGCAATCAGTGTTACGGTCGAGGAGGTGCTGAAGGTCCTGATGCGTATGAAGATCGATAAATCTCCCGGGCCTGATCAGATATATTTGATGACATTGTGGGAAGCAAGAGAGGAAACTGAGGGGGAGCCCTGGCCAAGATTTATGAGTCGTCATTAAATACAGGAGGAGGTGCAGGATGACTGGAAGGTGGCAAATATTGTGCCTCTATTCAAGAAGGGCTGCAGGGAAAATGCTGGGAACTATAGGCCAGTGATCTTAACATATGTAGTCAGAAAGTTACTAGAGAGTATTCTGAGGGATAGGATATACAGAAATTTAGATAGATAAGGACTGATGAAGAATAGTCAGCATCGTTTTGTATGTGGGAGGTCGTGTCTCATGAATCTGATTGAATTTTTTGATGATGTGACCAAAAAGGTTGATGAAGGCAGAGCTGGAGATATACATATTGATTTCAGCAAGGCATTTGACACGGTTCCATATGAAAGGCTACTCTGGAAGGTTAGATCGTTTGGGATCCAAGGAGAAATAGCTGAATGGATAGGAAATTGGCTTCATGGAAGGAAGCAGAGGGTGATGGTGGAATGTTGCTTTTCGGACTGGAGGCCTGTGACTAGTGGTGTGCCTCAGGGTTCGGTTCTGGGCCTATTGTTCTTTGTCATCTATATCATTGATTTGGATGAGAATGTACATGGCACGGTTAGCCAGTTTGCAGATGACCCAAAAGTTTGTGTTATTGCAGATAGTGAAGATGGCTGTCAAAAATTGTGATCTTGATCAGGTGGGTTGAGGAATGGTTGATGGAATTTAATATTGAGAAAAGTGAGAAGCTGCATTTTGGGAGGACTAACATGGGAAGTACCTAGTAAATGGTAGGGCTCCGGGAAGTGTTGTAGAGGATCTAGGAGTGCAGGTACATAGTTCATTGAAAGTGGCACCCCAGGTAGATAGGGTGGTAATAAAGGCTTTTGGCACATTGGTCTTCCCTCCTCCACCTCTCTCCACTTCCTGCAGACTGTTCCCTCCACAATCCCCTGGTTAACTCATCCTTTCCCACCCAAACCACCCCCTCCCCAGGTACCTTCTTCCCCTGCAACCGCAGGAGATGCAACACCTGTCTGTTTTCCTCCTCCCTCAACTCTGCCCAGAGACCCCGACAGGTGAGGCAGAGGTTCATTTGCACCTCCTCCAACCTCATCTACTGTATCCACTGTTCTAGGTGTGGACTCCTATTTCTCAGTGAGACAAAACGTAGACTGGGCGATCATTTCGCTGAACACCTTCGTTCAGTCCACCTTGGCCTATGCGATCTCCCGGTTGCCAAACATTTTAACTCCCCTTCCAATTCCCATACTGACCATTCTGTCCTGGGCCTCCTCCACCGTCAGTGAGACCACGTGCAAACCACCTCATATTTTACTTGGGCAGTATCTAGTGGTATGAGTATTGATATCTCTAATAACCCTTGCGTTTCCTCTCCATCCTAGCTGTCCTGCCAGTTCCACTGTCCGTATCCCTTTGTTATCACCTCTTCCACAGCCAACAATGGACCATTGTGGGCTCCACCTTTCCTGGGTCATCTCTGATTGTTCTGTACCTTTTTATACCTCCAGTTTCCTTCCCCCCAACTCTCAGCCTGAACAGGGGTCTTGACTCGAAACGTCACCTATTTCTTTCCTCCAGAGATGCTGCCTGAGCTGCTGAGTTACTCCAGCATTTTGTGCCTATCTATTGAGTATAGACGTTGGGAGGGCCTGAGCTATAAGGAGAGGTTGAGCAGGCTAGGACTTCCTTCGAGCGCAGGAGGATAAGGGGTGATCTTACAGAGGTGTACAAAATCATGAGAAGAATAGATTGGGTCGACGCACAATCTACACAGAGCCTGAGATGGGGAATCGAGAATCAGAGGATATAGGTTTAAGGTGCAGGAGTAAAGATTTAGTAGGAACCTCAGGGGTAGCTTGTTCACACAAAGGGTGGTGGGTACATGGAACGAGCTGCTGGAGGAGGTAGTTGAGGCAGGGACTATCCCAACATTTAAGAAATATTTAGACAGGTACATGGATAGGATGGGTTTAGAGGGATATGGGCCAAATGCAGGCAGGTGGCACTATCGTTGATGAGACATGTTGGTCGGTGTGGGCAAGTTGGGCCGAAGGGCCTGTTTCCATGTTGTATCACTCCATGACTCTATCTTCCTGTTCCTTCCCTCACTGGCAGGTGGCACTGGGAGTAATCCAGAGATCACTATCCAGCAGGTCCTGCTTTTTAACCCTTTTTGCCTAACCCTATATTCATCCCTTTTCCTACCCATGTCATTTGTGCCAACATGCATAACGACTAATGGCTGCTCACCCTCCCTGCAATGTCATGCAGCTGCTCCGAGACATCCTGGACCCTGGCACCAGGGAAGCAACACACAGTCCTGGAGTCTCATTGCTGCCACAGAATCTCCTGTCTGCTCCCCTAACTATAGAGACGCCTACCACTATGGTTCTGCCTGATATTTCCCTTTGCTGCTGTGCCTCATAGCCAGGCTCAGTGTCACAGCCCTACTGCTACTGCTGTTTCACCCCTTAAGGGTCATGCCCCCAACAGAATCCAAAAGGGTATGCCTGTATTGAAGGGAAATGGTCACCTGCACTCTCTGCTCCCTTTCTTCGTGGTCACCCACCTATTCTCTTCCTGTACCTTAGACGTGAACATTTTTCTATAACTCCTCTCCATGAAGCTCTCATTCTCCTCAATGATCCTGAGCCCATATCAGCTGCAGCTCCAGTTCCTTAACATGGTCTGTATGGAGCTGCACCTTGACACAATACCCATGGGTGTAGTCATCAGGGACACCAGACGTTTGCTGACTTACCACATCTTGCAGGAGGAACATGGCACCAATCTACCTGCCACCATTACTGAAAACTACCACTACCAAAGGAAAAAATAGCACAATAATCACACACAACAATGTGGAACAGCAGCACAGCATACTACTGCTGCCTTACAGGGTTAGAGGCCCAGGTTTGAACCTGACTACAGGTGCTGTTTGTACTGAGTTGGCACGTTCTCCCCGTGACCACGTGGGTTTCCTCTGGGTGTTCCAATTTCCTCACATATTCCAAAGACATGCAGGTTTGTAGCTTAATTGGCCTCTGCAAAATTGTCCCTAGTGTGTTGGATAAAACTAGTGTATGGGTGATTGCAGGTCGGAGCGGACTCGGTAGGCCGAAGGGCCTTTATTGACACTTTATCTCTAAACTAAACTAAGTACTTTTACCTCGTGTCCTCCTTAGCTGAGCTTCTTCGCCGAAACCTCTTGAGCGAAAGCATCACATTTCCCCTCAATGCTGCACTTCACCTCATCACAGCCTCTCTCCCAACATGGCCACTCCCATTAGGTCCCTCTGCTACAACTTGCCTTTTTATTAGCTGCTCAATTAGCCAAGTTTGATCACTTGACCAATCCAGCAGCTGCATCTTGAACTCTCCTGCTGCTGCTACAACACTGGAATAGACTCTCTAGTAATCCAATGCCTTTTAATCCAACTATGGTAGTAGTTCATGTTAGTTTTTCAGATTGGAAGCCTGTGACTAGTGGTGTGCATCAGGGATTGCTGCTGGGCCATTGCTGCTTGTCATTTATGAATGATTTGGATGAGCATGTACAAAGCATGATGAATATGTTTGCAGATGACACTGAAGTAAGTGCTATCATCGGCAGTGAAGATGGTTGACAGAAATCACTCGGAGATCTTGATCAGCTGTCCAAGTGGGCAGGGGAATGATGAATTGAGTATAATTAAGATAAGTGTGAGCTGTTGTATTTTGGGATGTCAAAGCAGGGATGAATGTTCACAATGAACAGTACTGTCCACAAGAGTATTGTAGAGCAGAGGGATCTACAATTCCATGTACCGAGCTCACGGAAAGTGGGATCAAAGGTAGATAGTGTGGTGAAGAAGGCTTTTGGTATGTTGGCCTACATCATTCAGGGAATTGAGCATGGAACTTGGGTCATTATGTTACATTCATATAAGATGTTGGTGAGGCTGCACGTGGAGCATTAAAGTATTGTGCTCAGTTTTGATCTGTTATAGAAAGATACCATTACGCTGGAAAATGGAGACTACGAGGATTGCCAGGACTCAAGGGCATGAGCTTAAGGGAGAAGTTGGATAGGCAAGGACTTATTCCTTGGAACGCAGGAGGCCGAGGGGTGATTGCATTACAGTGTATAAAATCATGAGGGGAATAGATAAGGTGAATGCAGAGTATCTTTCCCAGGGTAAGGGAATCAAGAACTAGAAGACATAGGGTTAAGATGAGAGGAGAAAGTTTTAATGGGAACCTGAGGGAGAACTTTTTCCACACAGAGTAGTGGGCATATGGTACGAACTGCCAGTGTTAATAATTGAGGTAAATGGAATAACAACATTTAAAATACATTTGGGCAAGTACATGGGCAGGAAAATATTTAGAGGGATATGGGTCAAACAGGCAAACGTGAAAGGCTTAGATGGGCCATCTTGGTTGCCATTGGACAAGCTGGGCCTGTTTCCATGCTGTTGGACTTTGACTCTTTGGCTCCATTTACCCCTCATATCCTGATACCTTTCACATCTCAATCACTCCCTGATCTAGTCCTACACTGATGTCCTTGCGGCTGCCTCGCTATGTGCAATTTGGCACACTCTCTCCTTTACTCTGACTGTTTATCTCTCTCTCCTGCCCGTAATTTCCTTTTGCTTTTGCTCTACCACTGTTGACCCACCCCTCCCCTTTTGGACACCAAGGGGAGTACACTAGAACAGAGAGTGCTTATCAGCATCTTGCAGGAAGGGACAGTGCATATATATATATATATATATATATATATATATATATACATACATATATATACAAAAATGTGTCTTCAAATAGAGTCAGAGCAGGGCATTATTAATAAAATAACTAAGGTGGAAATTCCTTATTTAAATGCAAATAGCATTCAAATTAAGGTAGGCCAATTAATGGCACAAAAGGAATTAAATAGGCTTAAGTGTATTAGCCATTGCAGAGTGGTTGCAAAATGACCAAGATTGGAAATGAAGTAAAACAAGATAATTAAATTTTGGAGGAAATACAAAAAAACATAAAGGGAAGAGTGGTAGTCTGATAAAAAAAGTATACAGTTGAGTAGGAGAATCTTAGCTGAGGAAATCAAATAGTGAAATCAGTTTGAGTAGTTTATTCTGACTCTGTTTTCTTTCTGTTGACCAATCACCAGTGCCACTAGAATATTACATTAAAAACCGTGCACACTCATTTTGTGAGAGTGGGAGATGTCTAATGGTCCCTAAAAGAATGACGGCAATGCAGGACACAGTATAAATTGAGAAAGTAGTGGTGTCTGTAAAAGGGTGATACATTGACCATTGGGGACTTCAATTTACACATAGATGAGACGAACCAATTGATCAGTAGTAGTAGCAGCGGGTGAATTCAAGGATTTTGTAAGAGATTATTTTATGGATCAAGATACCAAAGAACCAGGAAACGGGCTAATTTTAGAGGAAAGACAAGGAACTGCAGATGTTGGTACATCCAAAAAAAGACACAAAATGTTGGATGAACTATCTAGTTTTGTGTAATGAGAGGTCGTGATTGGTTAATTAAGAGGAATATCAGGGGACAGTGATCATAACATGATAACGTGTTGTATGAATTTGAAACCAGGATTTTAAATCTGAATAATGAACTGGGAAGGTATGAGCGTAGAAGGTTATCGTAAATTGGGAAAATATACTGAAGGCAATGCAACAAATTAGTGGTTAGCTTTTAAAGAGATAATGCAGTTTATATGTTATACACATCCCTTTAAGGCAAGAAATATGAACAGGACATGTGGTCCAGCTGTGTCCATCTAGATTTTTTTAGATTTATTTTAGATTTAGAGATACAGTGCGGAAACAGGCCCTTCGGCCCACCGAGTCCGCGCCGCCCAGCGATCACCGCACATTAACACTATCCTACACACACTAGGGATAATTTTTACATTTACATTTACCCAGTCAATTAACCTGTACGTACGTCTTTGGCATGTGGGAGGAAACCGAAGATCTAGGAGAAAACCCACGCAGGTAACGGGGAGAAAAGAAGTCAATAAAAATAAGGGGAAAAAAGGAAATGACTTCCATTTTCTAGGCCCTTGTTCCCTCATCTTTACTATGGACGTTCAGTCACTCTACACCTATATCCCCACCAGGAAGACCTTAGTCCTCTATTTCTAACTCGACCGCAGAAGCAGCCAATTTCTCTACTAACACTCTCCTTCACCTAGCAGAGCTGGTCCTCACTCCTGACAACTTCTTCAATGCCTTCCACTTCCTTGAAATCAAAGGCGTAGCCGTGGGCACTCGCATAGGCCCCAGCTATGCCTGCCTCTTTGTAGGGTATGTCAAACAATCTCTGTTCCAAGCGTACACTGGCCCTATCCCCCGTACTCTATCGCTACTTTGATGACTGCATCTGTGTCACCTCCTGAACCCAAGCAGAAGCATGGACTTCACTACCAATTTCCATCCTGCACTCATATTCACTTGAACTATCTCTGACATCTCCCTCCCCTTTCTTGATCTCACCGTCTTCATCACAGGAGATAGACTGTCGACTATTATAAACCTACGGACTCCCACAGCTATCTAGACTACACCTCTTCCCACACTCTGTCCTGCAAAGACTATCCCCTACTCCTAATTCCTCCGTCTACGCTGCATCAGTGCCCAAGATGGGGTGTTCCATACCAGGACATCCGAATGTCCTCATCATTTTCGCCACCTCCAATGGGATCCCACCACCAGTAACATCTTCCCATCTCCACCCAAGGCATAACAATTGCTTTCCCTCTTACTCTGTCCCTCCCCATCTTAGTTCTCTGACTAGTTCTACTGTCCTCCTGATTAAATATTACTGATTGTATGCCGTGTGGTCACCTTCCCCTCAGCTAACAATAAACCATTCAAGAGGGCATTGCCCTTGCTTCCCCTCCCCCCCAGTCGCAACAGGGACAGTCCCCCTAGTCCTCACCTTTCACCCCATCAGTCCTCGCAAACAATGCATAATTCTCCATCATTTTCGCCACATCCAATGGGATCTCACCACTAGTCGCATCTTCCCATCTCCACCCCTTTCCGTCTTCTGCAGAGACTGTCCCAGCCGCAAATCTCTGGTTAACTCACCCCTTCCCACCCAAACAGCCCCTCCCCAAGTACCTTCCCCAGCAACCACAGGAGATGCAACACCTCTCCCTATAGCTCTTCCCTCGACTCTGTCCAGGATCCCCGACAGTCCATTCAGGTGAGGCAGAGGTTCACTTGTACCTCCTCCAACCTCATCTACTGTATCTGTTGTTCCAGGTGTGAACTCGTACATCGGCGAGACAAAAGGTAGACCGAGCAAACTTTTTACTGAACACCTTCACTCGATCTGTCTTGACCTACTCGATCTCCCAAACACTTTAACTACCCTTTCCATTCCCATACTGACCCTTCCGTCCTAGGTCTCCTTCATTGTCAGAGTGGGGCTAAATACAATTTGGAGGAACAACATCTCATATTTGGGCAGGTTGCAACCCAGCGGTATGAATATGAATTTCTCTAACTTCAAGTAACCCTTGCATCCTGTCTCTCTCCACCCCTCCCCTACCCTAGTCATCGTACTAGATTTACTGTCCTGTTGTGTTTCATTGTCTGTAAAACTCGTTATCACCGAGCACACAGCCAACAATGGACCATTGTAGGCTCCACCTTTCCTTGATCATCGTAATGTTTTTGCAGATCTTTCATTCATTTGTTCTATATTTCTCTATATAATCATCTATATCTCTCGGTTACCTTTCCCCTGACTCTCAGTCTAAAGAAGGGTCTTGACCCAAAACATCACCTATTCCTTCTCTCCAGAGATGCTGCCTGACCTGCTGAGTTACTCCAGCTCTTTGTGTCTGTCTTTGGTTTAAACCAGCATCTGTTCTTTCGTACACAAGACAGAAAGACAGAAAAAAAGAAAGACATACATACATGCATGCATACATGCATATACATACATATGTTTACATACATATATACAATAAAGGAAAAGCAGTATACCAAGAATTGGGGATATTTCAGCATTCCACTAAAATGTACTGAAGCATTGATAAGGAAAGGGAAAGTAGAATATGAATGAAAATGAGCGAGAATCGAAAGCAACACTAAGAATTTCCATACCTGGGTAAAATGGAAAAGATAAGTGGATCCCTTGCAGGCAGAGACAGGATTAATTTTATATGGTGGAATATGGAAAAGATAGAGAAATTAAACAATATTTTGTATCTGTCTTCAGGGAAGAAGACACAGAAAACCTTCGGAAATATTGGAGAACTACAGGTCTCACGAGAATGAGGAGAAGAAATTAGAATTAGTAAAAACCTAGTATTGGAGAAATTAATGGGACTGAAAAGCAATAAATCAGCCAGCCTGATTCCATGCATCCTTAATTGTGCATGAGCTGGTTGTTATCTTACAAAATTCCAAAGATTTTAGAATGGTTCTGTGCAATTGGAATTTAGCAAAGTAACCTCGCTGCTTAAAAAAAGGAAAGGATAGGGAAGGGGATAGTTGACCAATTAATTTGACTTCCAGTATATCAATAGAAGGAAAAATGCTGGGATCTATTATTAAGAATGTGTATCAGGAGGCTGGGACAATAAAGATAAGGTTGGATGGGAGCAATGTAGATTTATGAAATTTGTTGGAAGTTTTTTGAGTTTACTGCAGAATAGGTGAGAAGAAACCAGTTGATACCTTGTATTTGGATTTTGGGAAGGCCTTCAATAAGGTGCACCACAAAGAGGTTTTGGGTGCAAAATTAGAGCGCACTGGATTATAAGTGATGTACTAATGTAGGTTGAGGACTGGTTAACAAACAGAAATGTGAGAGTGGGATTAAACAAGTCATGTTGAGGTTGGAAGGCCGTGACCAGTGGGGTCCAGATACTAGTGAAGGAACCCCAATGGTTCACATCAGTGATAGGGGATCAAGTAATGCGTATCCAGCTTGGCTGGTAATTAAAAGGGGAAGACAGTGTGGACTGTGATGAGGATAGAGGCATTAGGGAGATATAGGCAAAGAGAACGGATTACACATAATATGCTAAAAATGAGCTCATCCAGTTTTTAAATGGTGGGAGATGTTTGTGTTCAAGGCTCCAGGGTATCCTCATAGCGCTATAATTGTGTGTGGATTTTGAAAACAATTAAGATGCAAAGGACAATGTGGTGAAGGCCAGTGTGCCTGTGTGGCTTCTTTAATTCCTCACCTACTGGTGGTGCCATTTTCAAGGAGCTAAGGACTTGCACCTCAAGGTAGATATTTTCCTCTGTTTCTCCTTCTCTGCTGCCGCCGTTATCAAAACGAGGCCCTCTACTCCTTGTTGATATATCCCTTACCTACAGTGTTTCCAGTCTTTATTTTAAGAGGTTATGAATACGAGAGTGGAGATGCTTTGCTCCAGTTATACAGGGGCCTGGTGAATCTTGTTTACAGATCTAGACCATAGAACAGGAACAGAATGGCTGTGCTAACCATGATGCTCATCTGCCTTTATGTGGCTGATATCCATTTCCTGCAAGTTCATGTGCCTGTCTAAATTCCACTTAAATATTGCTGTCATAAGTAATTTCACTCCCCCCAGCCCAGGAGCATGTTCTAAGCATCTACCACTCTGTGTAAAATTACATGCGTTGTACATCTTTAAATCCCTTAAATCTAAACCATCTAGAATTTGACACTTCCTTCTTGGGGAATAAATTCTGACCGATAGATTCTTTCTTTGCCTCTCATAATTTTATAAATTTCCATCAGGTCTTCCCTCAGCCTCCAACGCTCCAGAGAAAACAATCCAGATCCTTAAACCTCATACTCTTTCATCCAGGCAACATCCTGGCGAAACCTTTGCACCCTCTCCAAAGCCCACACATCCTTATCAGGATCAGAACTGCACACAATACTCTAAATGTAGCTAACTAACGTTTTATACAACTGCAACATGACTTCCTAACTTTTATACTCAACAGCCT
The DNA here is from genome assembly GCF_053455715.1 of Rhinoraja longicauda. Lineage (NCBI taxonomy): Eukaryota > Metazoa > Chordata > Chondrichthyes > Rajiformes > Arhynchobatidae > Rhinoraja > Rhinoraja longicauda. Next base: position 42,702,138 of record NC_135966.1, on the reverse strand, counting down.
GACCGTGTGCCATAGGCCTTCTTTACTTCTATATCTACTGGTGTTTCAAGAAGCAGTGGACTTGCAAGCCAAGATAGATCTCTTCCTTCATCTCTGCCTCGGGCGTTATCAAAGTGAAGCCTTCTCCTCCAGGTTGATAGAGCCCTCATCCACAATTGTTTTCATTTTCCGCACTTCTGCTCTTCCCTGTGTGATTCCTTTCCCTCTGCATGGTTCCCGTTCCTCTGCTCTTTTCCTGTCTGTCTGCACGTTTCATTTCTTTCTAAATATTTCCCATCTCTGCATGCTTCAAAGAACATGTAATGTGAAAAGAACAGATCAAAGCAGCCGATGATCAAGGAAATGTACAATGGTTCATTGCTGAATGAGGGGAAGGTAACAATGAGACATACAAACAGTAAAATTAATCAGGAGGGCAGTGAAACTAGTAGGAGAACTAGGGTGGGAGAGGGACGGAGAGAGAGGGTTGCTTGAAGTTAGACAAATCAATACTCATACCGCTGGCTTGTAAGCTGCCCAAGCGAAATATAAGGTGCTGTTCCTCCAATTGGCCATACTTGCACCTCCTCCAAACTCATCTACTGTATCCGCTGTTCTAAGCCTATAAATCGGCGAGACCAAGCGCACACTGGGCGATCGTTTTGCTGAACAGTCCGCCCAGGCCTACGCAATCTCCCGGTTGCTAAACACTTTAATTCCCCCTCCCATTCCCACACTGACTTTTCTGACCTGGGCCTTCCTCCACTGTCAGAGTGAGACCCAATGTGAATTGGAGGAACAACATTTCCCTCTTTCTGCAGGTACGGGGTCGAAGGGCCTGTTTCCGCACTGTATCTCTAATCTACACTAAATAAACTAAACAAAACCACTTGACCGACTGCCATAACTCTTTCTTTTAATAATTGAAGGAAAATAAAATATCCTACATTGCCTTATCATGTTGCTGCTCACCCTCTTCTCCAAAGCCTGCACTTTGCCCTCTTCCGACATTTCCAATTTCAATACAAACCTTCTCAAAATAGCTGCAAGAATCTCCTGCGCAGTGTTATAGTCAGAGTTGTACAGCATAAAACATGCCCTTTGGCCCACCATATCTATGCTAATCATCATGCCTATGTATGCTAATGGTGTGGCGACCAGATTAGTACACAATACTGAAAAGTGTGGTTCAGTCAATGTGTTGTACAAACTCTAATATGACATCCCAACTCATATACTCAATGCCTCAGTGATGAAGGCAAGCATGTCATCCAGGTACCTCACTACCCTGTCCCCAACCCTGGTTTAACTTCCAAAAATGCTTCACTTGACAAAAATTGATTCTTTCCTCTGACTGGAAGAGTGAATCACGTCACCGTGTCCAACGTATCGGTTATACTGCCTCCTAGTGGTATTTTCTGTGAGAATCCAGCCAATTTACATCTGAATGAAACTGGTGACGTTGTTTACTTGGGAACTCCTCCATCTAGGGACGAGTGTTTGCTAAAATAGCATTTACAAAGATTAGTTTCAAATTCAAATTAAATTCCATCAAGAATCACTTCTATCTGAGAAGCAAGCTAAAAATTAGGAGGGCAAAAAAGGGACAGGAGATAGCTCGGGCAGATAGCATGAAGGATAACCCCAAGAGAATTTATGTATCTAAAGGGAAAAATGGTAATCAGGGAGAGAATAGGACCCCTAAGGAATCATGATCCTCAATTAATATTTCTCCTCTTATTACTGTGAACAAAGCCCTGAGGACTGGGGAACCTGGGGCAGTCAATGGAAGGGTCTTGAGAGCAGTCAGTATGACAGCCGAAGAGGTGCTGAAGATCCTGACACGTATGAAGGTAGACAAGTCTCCTGGGCCTGATCAGAGATGTCCGAGGACACTGGGGGAAACTAGAGAGGAGATTGCAGGTGCCCGGGCTGAAATTTACGAGTCATCATTAAATATGGGTGAGGTGCCAGAAGACTGGAGAGTGGAAAATGCTGTGCCTCTATTCAAGGACGGCTGCAGGGAAAATGCTGGGAACTACAGGCCAGTGAGCTTAACATCTGTAGTCTGAAAGTTACTAGAAAATATTCTGAAATATAAGATATACATGCATTTAGATGGAGAAGGGCTGATTAGGGATAGTCAACATGGTTTTGTACGAGGTTGTGTCTCACAAACGTCATTGAGTTCTTTGAAGATATCACCAAAAAGGTTGATGATGGCAGAGCTGTAGATGTATAGATGGACTTCGGCAAAGCATTTGACAAAGTTCAGCATTGTAGTCTACTTTGGAAGGTTAGATTGCATGGGATCCAACGGAAGGATGTTTTTTGGACCCGAGGCCTGTGACTCAGGGTTCAGTGCTGGGCCCATTGCTGTTTGGCATCTATATCAATGATTTGGATAGGAACGTACATGGCATGATTAGCAAGGTTGCAGATTATGCTAAAGTGGGTGGTATTGTAGATAGTGAAGTTGGTGCCAGGGGCTATGGGGAGAAGGCAGGAGAATGGGGTTCGGAGGAAGAGATAGATCAGCCATGATTGAATGGCGGAGTAGACGATGGGCCGAATTGCATAAATCTGCTCCTACCACTTGTGAAAAACTAGACCCATTACAATTTGCCTACCACCACAACGTGTCAACGAAGGATGCAATCTCACTGGCTCTCCACTCTGCACTGAATCACTTGGACAATAAAAACACATACGTCAGGCTGTTGTTTCTAGACTACAGCTCAGCATTCAATTCTATCAGCCCCTCCAAGCTACTTACCAAGCTCACAGAACAGGGTCTTTGCGCATCTCTCAGCAACTGGATCAACAGACCACAGTCTGAATTGGCAGCAACACTTCTTCCACAATAACCCTCAGGACGGGAGCACCTCAAGGCTGTGTGCTCAGCCCCCTGCTCTACACTCTATGCTCACCACTGTGTAGCCGGACACAGTGCGATCTCCATCTTTAAGTTCGCCGATGACACCACTGTTGTTGGACGAATTACAGATGATGATGAGTCAGAGTATAGAAGTGAGATCGACCGACTGACCAAATGGTGCCAACACAACAACCTGGCTCTCAATGTCAGTAAGACTAAGGAACTTTGGTTTAGTTTAGTTTAGAGATACAGTGCGGAAACAGGCCCTTCGGCCCACCGGTTCCACGTCGACCAGCAATCCCCGCACATTAACACTATCCTATACACACGAGGGACAATTTTTATTTACCAAGCTAATTTAGCTACATACCTATACGTCTTTGGAGTGTGGGAGGAAACCGAAGATCTCGGAGAAAATCCACATGGTCACGGGGAGAACGTACAAACTCTGTATAGACAGCACCCATAGTCAGGATCGAACCCGGGTCACCGGCGCTGTAAGGCAGCTGCGCCTCCGTGCCGCCCATTGATTGTGAACTTTGGAAGAGGAAGGATGAGGACCCACAAACCTGTCTATTTCGACGGGATGATGGTGGAAAGAGTCAAAAGCTTCAAATTCCTGGGCATGCATATTTCTGAAAATCTTTCCTGGACCCAGCACACTGATGCAATTATAAAGGAAGCCCATCAACACTTCTATTTCTTGAGAAGATTGCGGAGATTTGATATGTCAGAGAGGTTTCTCTTGAACATCTACAGGTGTACAGTGGAGAGCATATTGACTGGTTGCATCACGGCCTTGTTTCCATTTCTTCTATCCAGAGATACTGCCTGTCCCGCTGAGTTACTCCAGCATTTTGTGTCCATCTCTGGTGTAAACCAACATCTGCAGTTTCCTTCGTACACAAGCTCTGAACTACATAGACTTCGGGGCATTGGTTTTGCACTATTATTGTTTATTTGTTTTTATGTGTATGTATATATATTGTTTATAGATTACTATGTTTACATATTCTGTTGTGCTGCTGCAAGTAAGAATTTCATTGTTCTATGTGGGACATATGACAATAAAACACTCAAGAGAGTATTGTGTTCAGTTTTGGTCACCATGTTATAGGAAAGATGTTGTCAAGTTTCAAATGGTTCAGAGAATATTTACCAGGATGTTTTCAGGACTCGAGGGACTGAGCTATAGGGAGAGGTTGAGCAGGCTAGGGCTTTATTCTTAGAGGTGTACAAAATCATGAGAGGAACAGATCTGGCAAACGCACAGAGTCTCTTGTCCAGAGTCGGGAAATCGAGAACCAGAAGACATAGGTTTAAAGTGAGGGGGGAAAGATTTAATGGGAACCTGAGGGATAACTTTTGTACATAAAGGGTGGTGGTTGCATGGAACGAACTGCCGTAGGAGGTAGTTGAAGCCGACAGTATTGCAACGTTTAAGAAACATTTGGACAGGTACACGGATAGGGCAAGTTTGGAGGGATATGGGTCAAAAGCAGGCAGGTGGGACTAGTGTAGATGGAGCATGTTGGTTGGCGCGGGCAAGTTGGGCCGAAGGCCCATGTTGTATGACTTGATGACTCGAAGAACAAATTTAGTATTCTGCACAAGTTGAATTTGTTTGTTATAGTCATCCTTTAGAATCATAAAACTTTTCCTACTTAATGTTTGTACCTTGTAGGTTGCTCCCGATACAATCCACATTATTCTGGTCGCTCTGTCCTGCAGATTAATCAGTCCTGCATGGCTGCAGTCAGTATTATAACCAATCCCTCAGTGGGCAAAAAGCCAGTCAGTCCATCACGGGTTCTGATCTCCCACTCCCTCAATCCCTTGATCCATTGCAGTCTGTGTTATGAAAGTACTTCACAGGAAAGGAGACCCAGGATTTAGACCCAGCAGCAGCAATGTTTTCCACGTCAGGCTTATTTATGAAATAGAATCAGGTAGTGATGTTCCTTCTGCCCTGCTGCTCTTATACTGCCATGTAGTGGAGATTTAGGGTTTGGCAGGAACTACCAAATTAAGCCTGGGTAAATCTCTGCAGTGCACCGTGCAGGCATACAATGTGATCACGGTGCACTGATGGTGAATCGGGGTGGGGGATAAGGGCAGAAATTAAGTAATGGGTGGAGTGCCATTCAAACACACTGCTTTTCCCGAATAGTCCATCCCCACCTTCGCTGCTTTGAATTTCTGCAAATATCACCCATTCCACAATAGGTTTATTACATTATTTTTTCCCCAGTGTTTCATTAATTAGAGATTCACCACCTCTAGGAATGTGGAAACAAAATCAGTTGGGTTCTCCTGAAGGGAATCAGAGGGGCAACTGAGCAAAAATAATCTGCCTGGATTGGCAACAGCTCTGCTGAAGACTGCAAGAAATTGCAGAGAGTTATGGATGTACCCCAGTCCTCCAGACAGATCAGCCTCCCCACCATTGACTCCAGCTACACTTCCAGCTATGCCTCAGGAAAGCAGTCAACTCAATCAAGGACTTTTTTCAGTGTAGAAAAAAGGAACATGTAGATGGTGGTTTACACAAAAGGACACAAAGTGCTAGATAACTCAGTGGGTCAGGCAGTATCTCGGTAAAAATGGATTGGTGAAGATTCAGGTCTGGACCCTTCTTCACACTGCTCGTAATGGGGGTGGAAAAACTTTTCTACCACTTTTTTGCTCATTGCACGCGCTCATTGACTTCTTCTGTTGGACAGAAGATACAACATCTTGAAAACACACCACCAAATTCCAAAATAGTTTCTTCCCCGCTGTTATCAGATTACTGAATGGTCCTCCCCTGAGCTAGGGTATAATCCCAATCTTCCAACCTACCTCATTGCAAACCGGGGACTTTACTCTGCAACTATAACACCATAGCCTTTCTCCTCGCCCCTCCTGTACTTGCATATGACTTGATTGTACTCCTGTAATGAATGATGTGACTGGATAGCATGCAAACCAAGCTTTACATTATCTAGGTACACCTGACAATAATAATAATCCCAAACCCTCTCCGTGACACCAGAACGGCAGATAGGTTCGCCAGTTGTGAGCTAACTAATGACTTGTGGCTGAATATATCCCAATATTTCCTGTGTTTTATATCTGCTGCCATGCACTGCTGCCACAGCTTCAGCTTCAGCCCCCAGGTCCCCCTCATTTTAAACATGTCTTTTCCTTCCATTGAACCTCATTTGGAATTTTGTTTTTGCCAATGGGAATTCATTTAGTTTAGTTTAGGTTAGTTTAGAGATACAGTGTGGAAACATGCTCTTTGGGTCACCGAGTCCATGCCAACCAGCGATACATTAACACTATCCTTCACACTAGGGACAATTTACAATTGTACCGAAGCTAATTAACCTACAAACCTGCAAATCTTTGGAGTGTGGGAGGTAACCGGAGTTCCCAGAGAAGTCCCACGCGGTCACGGGGTGAACGTACAAACTCGGCACATACAGCACCCGTAGTTAGGATCGAACCCTGGTCTCTGGCGCTATGAGGCCACACATCCACCAGATGCGCCACTGTACTGCCCTATTTCTAATAAATTCTATTAACCTAATGCCACCTGACATTAAAATCTTCTTGCCACTTTATAATGCACCATCTTCATTGTTACTATTTTTGAATTGTAAGTTACACTGTTTGGATTTCTAGCCCCTAGAAATCCTCAAGTCACCCCTCAGGTTCTTATTAAATCATTCCCCTGCTCACCTTTAACCTATGTCCTCCGGTTCTTGATTCCCCTACTCTGGGTAGTCCTAGCCTGCCCAACCTCTCCCTACAGCTCCATGTAAATCTTCTCTGCGCTCTTTCCAGTTCAATGACATCATTCCTATAACAGGGTGACAAAAACTGAACACAATACTGCAAATGCGGCCTCAGCAACATGTTACACAACTGCAACATCCCAACTTCTATATTCAATGCCCTGACTGATGAAGTCCGATGAACCGATAACCTTCTTGACCACCCAAAACCTGTGACACCAGTTTTACGGAACTATATACCTGCACTCCTAGATCCCTCTGCTGTATAACATTCCCCAGGGATCGGTTTGATTTCTCAAAATGCAACTCATGCTTATCGGCATTAAACTCAATTAGCCATTCCTCAGCTCACTTGCCCAGCTGATCAAGATGCTGGTGTAATTTGTGTTAACCATCTTCACTAAATATGATACCACCCACTTTAGGGTCATCTGCAAACTTATTCATCATAAAGATAAACACAAAAAGCTGGAGTAACTCAGCTGGTCAGACAGCATCTCTGGAGAAAAGGAATAGGTGACTTTTCGGGTCGAGACCCTTCTTCAGAAATTCCACTTATTCTTCAGAAGAAGGGTCTCGACCCGAAACGTCACATATTCTTTTTCTCCAGAGATGTTGACTGACCCGCTGAGTTACTCCAGCTTTTTGTGTTTATCTTCAGTTTAAACCAGCATCTGCAGTTCCTTCCTACACAACTTACTAATCATGCTTGTACATTCTCATCTTTGTTTAAGTGGTTGACTAGTTATCCTGAAACTGTGTCCTCTGGTTCCAGTGTTCTCAGCTAGCGGATCACCCTCCCTGCATTTTGCTCACTGAGCCCTGTATCATCTCTCTTTCACCTTAACTAGAAAACAAAAGGCAAACCCAGAACCAGTGATTCTTCGATGCACTCCCTTTGTGGCAACTTCATGCATTCATAGATCAGGAGACCAGAAATGCCTACAGTATTTTAGATACAGTGTGGTCAGGGCCCTGCCACATCAGAAGGATCTGAGGAAGGGCCTCGACCCGAAATGTCACCCATTCTTTCTCATCAGAGATGCTGCCTGTCCCGCTGAATTACTCCAGCATTTTGTGTCTATCCCTGCCACATTAAGTTATCGTTTGAATATAACTTACTATTTAGAAGTTTAAAATATTTTTGATAAGACTATTGAATGATCTGATGAAGAAACAAGTATGGATTTCAGCTAAGATATGATCAGCTGTGATTTTTGAATGACTATGGGCTTGAAGGAATGTTTGTGTTAGAGTTAGGTGGAATTATCAATGTGCAAAAATGCCAGCTATACAAATTGATGCAGTAGCGTTTTCTCTGAGTTGAAGTGATTGACTTATACTTTGTTGACTTTTTTGTTTGCAGACTGGAAGCAATTTGAACCCCAATGCGAAGGAGTTTGTCCCTGGGATAAAGTACTGACACTGATAACTGTGGGTGAATGTAGCACAATCTCCACACTGCAAAGTCAGTAACAGAGCAATCAATAATAGAAGCTCCCTTCTATGTCACTGTGTTACACTCATGCCTTGCCAACGTTTTCACTTGCTGTTGCATGCTAAATAAATGTACCAAGACTATTATTATTCAATAACATGGTTCCAGTTGTTGATGAAAACAATGCTCATACAAGTGCCACATACTGAAAGGAACAGTCAGCATGGAACAGAAATCCTGTCTGGACTCTTCCAGGTGGACTGGCTCTTTGCTGCACATGATGAAAGATGAGATTAGCATTTGCCTGTGACTGAGTAGCTGGTCAGCTAATTCCACAAATTTATTCTTAGAAGGTCTCAACCCGAAACGTCACCCATTCCTCTTCAGAGATGCTGCCTGTCCCGCTGAATGACTCCAGCATTTTGTGTCAATCCTCGGTGTAAACCAGCATCTGCAGTTCCTTCCCACACAGTTGGCTTTCTTCTTTCAACATGTTGGAATCTCTGACTTAATCAACTTGGCATACTTACACCTTTTCCCTCTTTTTCATGATCTCTCTGTCTCCAGCTCAGAGGATAAATCATCAACTGGCTTTTACGACAAACCCACTGACTCCCACAGCATCCGCCTTTTACAGGAAACAAGGCTCCTTTTCACTGTGGTTGATGGAGCCCTATATTGCATTTCCTCTGTATCATATACCTGCCCTTACACATCACCCTCTGTACAGACATGGAGTTCCACTCATCCTCACCTTTCACCCTATTAATCTCCAAGTCGAGCACATCATTCTTCATGTAATAACAAGGAACTGCAGATAGTTTATATGAAAAATAGACAAATATGCTGAAGTAACTCAGCAGGTCAGGCAGCATCTCTGGAGAAAGTGGTAAAGTGACATTTCAGGTCAGGACTCTTCTTCAGTTCGACCTGAGACGTCACCTATCCATTTCCTCCAGAAATGCTGCCTAACCAGCTGAGTTACTCCGGCAATTTGTGTACATCATTCTTCATCTTTTAAGCCAGCTGCAATGCAATAGCTCCATCCATGACTGTCTGTTCCCATCATCCTGCCCCACCCACCCCTCCCTGACCCATGGCACTTTCTCCCGCGGCACCAGGAAGTGCCACACACGTTCTTACACCTCCATTCTCACAATCATTCTGTCGCCTAAACAGCTGTTCCACTGGAACCAAAATTCACTTGCAGCTCATCCATCTTCAGCAACCATCCCGTGCTCCCAATGTGGCCTCTGCATCCCGTGCTCCCAATGTGGCCTCTGCATCACGAGACAAAGTGCAGATCAGGCAACCGATTTGCAGAGCACTTGAGTTCCCAGTTGCAGACATTTCAATTCCCCTTCCACTCTTACACCAATCTGTCCACCCCAACCTTTTGCACTGCCAGGATCAGGCCCAATGCAACCTTGAGGAACAATATCTCATATATTGCCAAAAGCGTCTACAATTCAGTATGAACACTGAATTTTCTAATTTTAAGTAACCCTCATCCAACCCAACACTTTCAGGTGTTCTCTCTCTCTCCCTTATCTCTATTTGTCTCTCGCTCCCCCCTCCTGTTCACCCATTTTTGCCACAACATAGAACAGTACAGCACAGGAACAGACCCTTCGAAATGCAACGTTTGTGCCGTATATGATGGGCTAATCTCATCTGCCTGTACTTGATCCATATCCAACTATTCCCTGCACTTCCATATGCCTATTGATACACCTCTGAAATGCCACTATATTTTCTGCCGCCTCCACCACCATGAATAGCAATGTGTTCCGCACATCTCCATTAAACTTTCCCTGTCTCACCTTATAGCTATGGCCTCTGGTGTTGGACATTTCCACTCTGGGAAAAGGTTCTGGCTGTCAACCTATCTCTGCCTCTCATGCTTGTATGTACTTCTATCAAGTCTTCCTTCAACATCCGGTGTTACAGAGAAAACAATCCAAGTCTATCCAACCTCTCCCTGTAGCTGAAACTCCCTAATCCAGGTAGCATCCTGGTAAACCTCCTCTGCACCCTCTACAAAGCCTCCACATTATTTCTGTAATGCGGTGACCAGAACTGCGCGCAATACTCCCAAAGCTAATCAAAGTCTTACAGAGCTGCATCATGACTTCCTAACTCTTGGATTCAATGCCCCCAGCAATGAAAGCCCCTCACAATGAAGTCTCCTTTCCATAATCCCAGCCTGCCATCATCAATGTTTTATCCCTCCTCCCTCAGGAGAAGATGAAATCTGATGTGTCAGTATTACTGTTGAGTAAAGGAGACCACAGAGGCATGAGCAAGGATCTGGCTAAGGTTGATTGAAAGGGACCCTGGCAGGGATGACAGTGGAGCAGCAATGGCCGGAGTTTCTGGGACTATTTTTGAAGACACAGGATCTTTTCATCCCAAAGAGGAAGGTAGATTCTAAAGGGAGAATGAGGCGACCGTGGCTGACAAGGGAAGTCAAAGACAATATAAAACTAAAAGAGAAGGCATATAATGTTGCAATGTTTAGTGGGAAGCTAGAGGATTGGAAACCTTTTAAAAGCCAACAGAAGGTAACTAAAAAGGCAATATGGGGAGAAATCATGACATATGAAGGTAAGCTAGCCAATAATATAAAAGAGGATAGCAAAAGTTTCTATAGATATATAAAGAGTAAGAGAAAGGCAAGAGTGGATGTTGGACCACTGTGAAATGACGCTGGAGAAATGATAATGGGAAATAAAGAAATGGTAGATTAATTGAATAAGTTTTTTGCATCAGTCTTCACAGTGGAAGACACCAGCAACATGCCTGAAATTCAAGAGAGTTAGGGGTGAAGGTTGGTGGAGTGACTCTTACCACAGAGAAGGTGCTTGGGAAGCTGAAAGGGCTGAAGGTGGATATGTCACCTGGACCGGATGGACTACACCCTAGGGTTCTGACAGAGGTGGCTTTGGAGATTGTGGAGGCATTAGTAATGATCTTTCAAGAATCACTAGTGTCAGGAGTGGTTCCAGACGATTGGAAAATTGCAAATATTCTTCCGCTGTTCAAGAAGGGAGCAAAGCAGGAGTGGTAACTATAGGCCGGTTAGCCTGACTTCAGTGGTAGGGAACATTTTAGAATCCATTATAAAGGATGAGGTTTCGGAGTACTTAGAAGCACGTGATAAAATAGGCCCGTCAGCATGGTTTTGTAAAGGGGAGATTTTGCCTGACGAATCTGTTGGAATTCTTTGAGGAAGTAAATAGCAGGATAGACAAACGAGAGTCAGTGGATGTTCTTTATCTAAATTTTCAGGAGACATTTGATAAGGTGCCATATGTGAGGCTACAAAAGAAGATGAGATCCCAAGTTATTAGAGGGAAAATACTAGCATGGATAGCAGGTTGGTTGAAAGGCAGAAGGCAAGGAGTGGGAATAAAGGGGGCTTTTTCTGCCTGGCTGCCAGTGACTAATGGTGTTCCGCAGGGGTCGTTGCTGGGGCCATTACTCTTCACAAGGTATATCAATGATATGCATGAAGAAATGGAAGGCTTTCTGGCCAAGTTTGCGGATGATACAAAGATATGTGCAACGGCAGTAGTGTAGAGAAAGCAGGGACTCTGCTGAAGGTTTTGGACAGGTTGGGAGAGTGGGCAGAGAACTAGTGTATGGGTGATCTTTGGTCGACGCCATCTCGGTGGCCAAAGGGACTGTTTCTCTAAACTACTTCGAGTTATAGAACACAAAAGCAGGCCGTCTGCCCCAACTCATCCATGCCAACTAAGATGTCCCATTTTCCCTGTTTGGTCCATATTGCTCTAAACCTTTCCAATCCATGTATCTGTCCTAGTGTCAGTGACACAGCAGCTTCACAATGCGAGGCCTGGATTCGATCATGACCATGGGTGCTGTCTGTGTGCAGTTTGCATGTTCTCTCTGTGACCATGTGGGTTTCCTCCGGGTGTTCCGGTTTCCTCCCACTTCCTGAAGACATGCACATTAATTGGTCTCTGTAAATTGCGCCTCATATGTAGGGAGTGGATGAGAAAGTGAAATAACATAGAACTAGTGTGAATGGGTGATCAATAGTAGCCGTGGAGTTGGGGAGTCTAAGGACTTGTTTCAATGCTGTCTCTAGATTAAAATGCTGTTATAGTACCTGTCTCTTTAAACACCACCTCTGGCAGCTCGTTACATATATTCCCCACCGTCTGAGTGAACATTGCCCCTCAGGTTCCTATTAAATATTGTCCTGCTCACTTTAAACCTATGTCTTTGGGTCTTGATTTCCCTACTCTGGGTAAAAGACACTGTGCATTCACCCTATCTAATTCCCTCGTGATTTTATACACGCGTATAAGATCAGCCACCTGTGCTCCGTGGAATAAAGTCCTACCCTGCCTAATCTTTCCTCACAACTTAGGCCCTTGAATCCTGGCAACATCCTTGTGAATCTTCTCTGCACTCGTTCCAGCTTAATGACATCCTTCCCATAGCAGGGTGTCCAAACTGCACACAGTATGCCAAATGCGATCTCACCAACGTCTTGTACAACTATAATCCAATTCAATTTACAAATTTGCAAACAACACCATCATTGAGTGCGGGATATCAAATAATGATGAGACGGAGTACAGGAAGGGGATCAAGAACCTCATGACTTGGTGTAGAGACAACCTTTCAATGTCAGCAAGACAAAGGAGATAATGATCAGGAAGTGACGCGTTACACTTACCCCGTTTTGCAACGATGGCACTGAAGTAAAGATGGTTGAAAGCTTCAAAATCCGAGGAGTAAATATCACCAACAACTTCTCCTGGGCCACCCATATTGAAGTAATGGCCAAGAAGGTGCACCAACGCCTCTACTTCCTTAGAAGGCTCAGGAAGTTCTGCATGTCCCCAAAAACTCCCACCAACCTCTATAGATGCACCCCAGAAAGCATTTTATCAGGATGCATCACAGCTTGGTTGGGGAACAGCATCTAAGACCACAAGAAATTGCAGAGAATTGTGGACGCATCCCATAATCAAAGACGAGTTGCACCCTGGCCACTCCCTCTTCTCTCCCATCTGTCAAAAGGTATAGAAGTGTGAAAAAGCACACCTCCAGATTCATGGACAGTTTCTTCCCAGCAGTTATCAGGCAACTACCAACAACAGGAGAGCAGTCCTGAACTGCTATTTACCTCATTATAGACCCTCAGGTTATCGTTGATCGGATTTTACTGGCCTGATCTTGCACTAAACATTATTCGTGCTATTCCCTTTATAACATATCTGTACATTGTGGATGGCTCGATTGTATTGTTGTTCATGTATTGTTTTTTCAACAGACGCACAATAGCTTTTCACTGTACCTCGGTACACGTGACAATAAACTAAAACTGAAACAGTGTACATAGATTAAAGGTGACGGGAAAGGTTTAATAGAAACCTGCAAGGCAGGTTTTAAGTTCAGAGGGTGGTGGTTATATAGAACTAGCTGCCAGAGGCGTTAGTTGAGGCAGGTACTATAACAACATTTAGTAGGCATTTGGGCAGGTGCATGGATAGGAAAGGTAGAGAGGGATGTGGGCCAAACACAGGAAGGTGGGACTTGTGTAGATGGGGCATCTTGGTTGGCATGGGCTAGTAGAGCTGAAGGGCCTGTTTCCATGCTGTAGGACTCTATGACTCTGTAACCTGTTAGAACATAGAACAGTACAGTACAGGAACAGGCCCTTTGGCCAACAATGTCCATGCTGAACATTTAAACTAATCTCCCTGCCTACAGATGATCCATAAACCTCCGTTCCCAGCCTACCCATGTGCCTCTCCAAAAGCCTCCTAAACATCACTGTCGTATCTACTTCTACTTCCACCGCTAGTAGTGTGTTCCAGAATACCCACCACTCTTGGAAAACCTGTACCACACATTTTATAGCTATAGGGTCATACAGCATGGAAACAGGCCTTTGGCCCAACTTGCCCATGCTGACCAAGATTTCCTACTCTGGGTAAAATACTCTGGGAACCCTATCTATTCCCCTCATGATCTTGTACACCTCTCTAAGATCACCCTTCATCATCCTGCACTCCAACGACTAAAGTCTCAGCCTGCCCAATCTCTCCCTATAGATCAGGCACTCAGATTCTGGCAACAACCTGGTAAATCCGCTCTGCACCCTTTCCAGTGTAACAACATTCTTCATACAGCAGGATGATCAAAACTGAATTCAATACTTCAAATGTGGCCTCACTAATGTCCTGTACAACTATAAAATAGCATCCCAACTTCAATTCTCAATACCCTGATTGACGAAGGCCAAGGTGATGAAAGCCTTCTTCCCCATGCCATTCGGCTGTGACACCACTTTCAAAGAATTGTACACCTGCACTCCTAGATCCCTCTGCTCTACAACACTCCCCAGGGCCCAGCCATTCAATGTGAAGGTCCTGCCCAGGTTTGACTTCCCAAAATGCAACACTTCGCACTTATCTGCATTAAACATCATTAACCATTCCTTAGCTCACTTGCCCAACTGATCAAGATCCTGCTGTTATATTTGATAAGATTAGAGATACAGCGCAGAAACAGGCCCTTCGGCCCACCGGGTCTGCGCCGCCCAGCGATCCCCGCACATTAACACTATCCTACACCCACTGGGGACAATTTTTTAAAAACATTTGCCCAGCCAATTAACCTACAAACCTGTATGTCTTTGGAGTGTGGGAGGAAACCGAAGATCTCGGAGAAAACCCACGCAGGTCACAGGGAGAACGTACAAACTCCGTACAGTACAGCACCCGTAGTCAGGATCAGTACAGCACCCGTAGTCAGGATCAGTACAGCACCCGTAGTGAGTCTCTGGCGCTGCATTCGCTGTAAGACAGCAACTCTACCGCTGCGCCACCGTGCCGCCCTATCTAAGATAACCATCTATCTACAATACCATCCACTTTAGTGTCATCAGCAAACTCACTAATCAGTGTAGGAAGGAACTGTAGATGCCGGTTTAAACCAAAGATAGACACAAAAAGTTGGAGTAACTCAGCGGGATAGGCATCATCTCTGAGAGAAGGAATGGGTGACATTTCGGGTGGAGACCTTTCAGACTGAAGAAGAGTCTCGACCAGAACCGTCACCCACTCCTTCTCTCCAGAGATGATGCCTGTCCCGCTGAGATACTCCAGCTTTTTGTGTCTAACTCACTAATCAGACCTCGTACATTCTCATTCAAATCGTTGATATAAACCACAAACAGCAATGGGCCCAGCACAAATCCCTGAGGCACACCACTAATCACAGGTCACCAGTCCAAAAAACAATCTTCCTTCTCTGCTTCCTCCATGAAGCCAATTTTCTATCCAGTCGGGAATTTCTCCCTGGGTCCCATGCAATGTAATCTTCCAGAGCAGCCTATATGTGGAATCTTATTAAATGCCTTGCTGAAGTCTACGGCTAGACACCGTCTATGGCTTTGCCCTCATCAACCTTTTTGATTACTTCTTCAAAAAACTAAATCAGAATTGTGAGACACAAACTCCCATGTAAAGGACCATGCTGACTATACCTAATCGGCCCAGTCTACCCGAATGCATATAAAGGTCCACCGCCGATTTTCCGGCAACTGGTGGTCTGACACCTAAACCATACTGGGACCAGGATCCTGGTGAATCACAACAAGAGTTGTATACAGGGCTTTAAAGTAAGTGGGGGGGGGGGGGTTACAACAGATTGAAAAAGTATGAATAAAGATAAAGGGAAGGGGAGTGCAGGAGAGGTTACCAAAGTCTTCAGAATCACACTATGACACGTCAAATGGGACAATAAAGTATGCATTCATTCAGAATGAGAAATCGGACAGGAAGTTTAGAGAGTCTAACGTCAGGCAACATGGGACCATTTTGAGAAGAGGGGTGGTAAATACAGAACTGAAGGTGCTATAGCTAAATCCAAGCAAGATACAAAGCAAGGAGGATGAGATTGTAGCGCAGTTCGAAATTGGCAGGTGCAACATTGTGGTCGTTGCTGAATGAGGATCACAGCCGGGAGCTGAATATCCATATCCAATCGAAAAGACAGGCAGGTGGGCAGAGGGGGTGGGGTGGCTCTGTTGGTAAGGAATGAAATCCTCAGCAAGAAACAACGTAGGATCAGAAGATATAGAATCATTGTGGGTAGAATTAAGAAACTGCAAGTGTAAAAAGACTCTGAGGGGAGTTATATACAGTCCTCCGAATAGTAGTCAGGATGTAAGACACAAATTACATCAGGAAATATAAAAGGCATGTAAGAAAGACAATGTTACAGTGGTCATGGGGGAGTTCAATATGCAAGTAGACTGGGAAAATCAGGTTGGTATTGGATCCTAAGTGAAGGAATTTGTAGAGTGCCTACGAGATTGTTTCTTACAGCAGCTTCTGGTTGAGCCCACTTGGGAAATGGCAATTTTGGATATTATGTTGTGCAATTAACCAAACTTGAATAGGGAGCTTAAGGTGATGGAACCCCTAGGAGGCGGTGATCAATTCAATCAATGCACAATTCAACCTGCAGTGTGGGAGAAGCTAAAATCAGATGTGTCAGTATTACTGTTGAATAAAGGTAACTACAGAAGCATGAGGGAGGAGTTGGTTAAAGATGATTGTAAGAGGATCCTCGCAGGAATTATGGAGACATCTTTGCATCCCAAAGAGGACGAAGCTTACCAAGGGGAGAACGAGGCAACCGTAGCTGACAAAGGAAGTCAAAGATAGCATAAAAGCAAAAGAGATTAGTGGGAAGTTAGAGGTTTGGGAAGCTTTTAAAAACCAGTCATATAGTCATAGTGTGGAAACAGGCCCTTCGGCCCAACTTGCCCACACCGACCAACTTGTTCCAACTATGCTGGTCCAACCTGCCTGCGTTTGGTCCATATCCCTCCAAACCTGTCCTATCCATGTACCTGTCTAACTGTTTCTTAAAGGCATCCATTTCTTGAAGGCAACGAAAAAAACAATAAGGGGAAAAAAGATGAAATACCAAGTTAGGGTAGCCAATAATATAAAAGAAGATACCAAAAGTTTTTGCAGAGGAATGCGAGGTGTTGAATTTTGGGAGGTCTAAAAGGATTAAGACCTACACAGTGAATGGGAGGTCTCTGGGGCGTGTTGTGAGCAGAGGGATTCAGGTGTGCAAGTACAGATTTCCTTAAAAGTGGCATCACAAATAGAGTGATCAAAAAGGCTTTCGGCATATTGGCTTTCATCAGTCAGAGTATTGAATATAGAAGTTGGGAGGTCATGTTACAGTTGTACAAGATATTTGTGAGACCACATTTGGAGCATTGTGTTCAGTTCTGGTCACCCTGGTATAGGAAGGATATTGTTAAGCTGGAAAGGGTGCAAGGAAGATTTACGAGGATATTGCCAGGACTGGAGGGCCTGAGCTAAAGGAAGAGGTAAGCAGGCTGGGACTCTATTCCTTGGAGCGCAGGAGGATGAGGGGTGATCTTATAGAGGTCTCCAACCTCATCTATTGTATTCGCTGTTCCAGATGTCAACTTCTCTACATCGGCGAGACCAAACGCAGTCTCGGCGATCATTTCGCTCAACACCTTCGCTCAGTCTGCCTTAACCAACCTGATCTCCCGGTTGCTGAGCACTTCAACTCCCCCTCCCACTCCCAGTCTGACCTTTCTGTCATGGGCCTCCTCCAGTGCCATAGTGAGGCCCACTGGAAATTGGTGGAACAGCACCTCATATTTCGCTTGGGCAGCTTACAGCCCAGCGGTATGAACATTGACTTTTCTAACTTTAGATAGTTCCTCTGTCCTTCTTTTCCCCTCTCCCTTCCCAGTTCTCCCACTGTCGTCCTGTCTCCACCTATATCCTTTCTTTGTCCCGCCCCCCTGACATCAGTCTGAAGAAGGGTCTCGACCCGAAATGTCACCCATTCCTTCTCTCCTAGATGCTGCCTGACCTGCTGAGTTACTCTAGCATTTTGTGATACCTTCGATTTGTACCAGCATCTGCAGTTATTTTCCTACACAACTTGGTGATCTTATAGAGGTGTACAAGATCATGAGAGGAATAGATCGGATAAAGGCACAGAGTCTTTTGCCCAGAGTAGGGTGATAGAGAACCACAGAAAATAGGTTTAAGGTGAGGGGCGAAAGATTTAATAGGAACCTGAGGGGTAACTTTTTTTTTACAACAAAGGGTAGTGGGTATATGGAACGAGCTGACGGAGGAGGTAGTTGAGGCAGGTACAATCATAACATCTCAGAGTCATTTAGTCAGGTACATAGATAGGACAGGTTTTGAGGTTTATAGGCCAAGCACGGGCAGATAGGACTAATGTAGATGGGGCATATTGGTCGGTGTGTGCAAATTGGGCCAAAGGTCCTGTTTCCATGCTGTAATACTCTATGATTTTATATATTAATATATATATATATATATATATATATAAGTAAAGGGTAAAAGAAAGGCAAGAATGGACAATGGTCCACTGGAAAATGATGCTGCACAAGTAGATCACAGGGAGAAGTTAGGGGCGGCAGAGTGACACAACGGTAGAGTTGCTGTCATGCAGCGCCAGAGACCCAGGTTCGATCCTGACAACAGGTGCTGTCTGTATGGAGTTTGTACGTTCTCCCTGTGACCTGCTCTCCGGGAGCTCCAGTTTCCTCCCACACTCCAAAGGCATACAGGTTTGTAGGTTAATTGGCTTGGTACAATTGTAAATTGTTCCTAGCCTGTGTAGGATAGTGTTAGTATGTAGTGTGCTTGGATCGATGGTCGCCACATACTCGGTGGGCCAAAGTGCCTGTTTCTGCGCTGTATCTCTAAACTAGTCATAGGGAACAAAGAAACGCTGAATGAACTTAATACATTTTTTGCATTAGTCTTCCAAGTGGAAGACACCAGCAATGTGCTAGCAATTCAAGAAGGTCCGGTGGCAGAAATGATTGTATTCACTATTACTGAGGAGAAGTTGCTTGACAAGTTGAAAGGTTTGAATGAATAAGAATGAATACGTTTATTGGCCAAGTATGCAGATACAAGGAGTGTGCCTTGGTGCTCCGCTCACAAATGACAACACAAACATACAGTTAACAACTAAGAATAAAGCATAAACACATCAAAACAATAAGGATATACCATTACGGTCTAAACATGTGGGTGAAAATAAACCAGAGCAAAAAAGAGACTACAGACTTTGGTTATTGAGTAGAACTATCACTCGTGGGGAAAAAAGCTGTTTTTATGTCTGGCTGTGGCTGCTTTGACAGTCCAGAGTCGCCTTCCAGAGGGAAGTGCTTCGAAGAGTTTGTGGCCAGGGTGAGAGGGGTCAGAGATGATCTTGCCCGCTCGCTTCCTGGCCCTTGCAGTGTACAGTTCGTCAATGGGGGGAAGGTTGCAGCCAACAACCTTCTCAGCTGTGCGAACGATCCGTTGCAGCCTCCGGATGTCGTGCTTGGTGGCTGAGCCAAACCAGACCATGATGGAGAAGGTGAGGACGGATTCAATGATAGCAGTATAGAATTGAACCATCATTGTCTGTGGCAGATTGTGTTTCTTCAGTTGCCGCAGGAAGTACATCCCCTGTTGGGCCTTTTTGACTGTGGAGTCGATGGTGGCCCCCCATTTAAGGTCCCTGGAGATGATGGTTCCAAGGAACTTAAATTACTCCACAGATGTGACTATGGTGTTGTTGATGGTGAGTGAGGGAAAAGTCACCTGGACCAGATGGACCTCACCCAGGTTCTCAAAGAGGTAGCTGTAAAGATCATGGAGGCATTAGTGGTGATCTTTCAGAATCACTAGTCAGGAATGATTCCAGGGTACTGAAAAATCACTGTTTAAGAAGAGAGCTAGGCAAAAGAAAGGAAATAATAGGCCAGTTAGTCTGACTTCAGTGATTGGTGAAATTGTAGATTCCATTATTAAGTAAATTCCATTATTAAGAGGTTCAGGAGTACTTGGAAGCAGATGATAAAAATAGGTCAAAGTCAGCATGCTTTCGTTAAGGGGAGATCTTGCCTGACAGATCTGTTGAATTTTTTTGAAGAGGTAAACAAGCAGGCCAGACAAAGGAGAATCAGTGGATAGACACAAAATACTGGAGTAACTTGGCAGGTCAGACTGCATCTGGAGAAAAGGAATAGGTGAAGTTTCGGGTTAAGACCCTTCTTCAGAATGAGAGTCAGGGGAAAGGGAAATATAGACAGTGATGTAGAGTGATATAGAACAGTTGACTGAAAGATAGGCAAAAAAGTAACGATGAACGAAACAGGCCATTGTTAGCTTGCGTTAGGTGAGAACGAGTTAAAGTCAATGAGACTCAACAAGACCACTTTGAAGCTGGTACGACTTGGGTGGGGGAGGGATGGAGATGTTCTTTACTTGGATTTTCTTTAGGCCTTTGATTAGGTACCAGGTGCCACACGTGAGACTGCTAAACAAGGTAGGAGTCCATTGTATTAGAGGCAAGGTACTAGCATGGATAGAAGACTGGCTGACTGGCAGAAGGTAAAAAGTGGGAATGAAAGGGGCCTTTTCTGGTTGGTTCCCGGTGACTAGTGGTGTTCTGCAGGGGTCGGTGTTGAGTCTGCTACTCTTCACATTATTTGTTAATGACCTGGATGGTGGAATTGATGGCTTTATGGCCAGGTTTGCGCATGATCCGAAGACAGGTGGAGGGGCAGGTGGTGTTGAGGAAGCAGGGGGGCTGCAGAAGGTTGGGAGAGTGGGCAAATAAGTGCCTCGTAGAATACAGTGTAACAAAGTGTACGGTCATGCATTTTGGTGGAAGAAATAAAGGTTTAGACTACTTTCTAAATTGGAGAGAATTCAGAAATCAGAGGTGCAAAGGGACATGGGAGTGCCGGTGCAAGATTCCAAAAGGGAAGGCAAATGCTAGCATTTATTTCAAGGGGACAGGAAGATAAAAGCAAGGTTGTAATGCTGGAGCTTTGTAAGGCGCTGGTGAAACCACATTTGGAATATTGTGAGTAGTTTTGGGCCCCATATCTGAGGAAGGATGTGCTGGTTTTGGAGGTAGTCCAGGGGAGGTTTACGAGAATTATCCCAGGGATGATTTGGTTAATGTATGAGGAGTGTTTGAAGGTGCTGCGCCTGTACTCATTGGATTTTAGAAGGATGAGAGGGGTCTCATCGAAACTAACCAGATAATGAAAGGCCTAGATAGAGTGATGTGGGAAATATATTTCCAGCCGAGAACCAGAGTTCACAGCCTGGAAAAAAAATAATAAAAGGACTTGCCTTTAGAATGGAGATAAGGAGGAATTTCTTTAGCCAGAGGGTGGTGAATCTGTGGAATTCATTACTACAGATGGGTGTGGAGGTCAAGACATTGACTATTTTTAAAGCGGAGATTGATAGGAAGGGCGTCAAAGGTTACTGGGAGAAGGCATGAGAATGGGGTTGAGAGGGAAAAATAGAACAGCCATGATTGAATGGCGGAGCAGATTCAATGGGCTGAATGGCCTAATTCTACGTCTATGTCTTATGGTCGGTCTTAAGCATGCCATGTACCTTCTTTCCACTTTATGTACTTATGATGCTCTTTTTATAGGGCAATGGAATTGGACTCCAAAATCTTTCTCCACATCAATGCTGTTAATGATTTTCTATATCTATTCTTGTCTATTTGCTTGTTACAATTAAAAAATGTAATACATTTTCACAATTCCCATTCATAAATCCTTGCTAACGGACCAATTCCACCTTTATTTGTCAATGCATCATTTCCAATTACAGGCACCTCTTGTTTTACAGAGGGTTGAGTGCTTGAAAAGCGGCATGTAATTCAAAAACACATGGATTAAACATATATATGCGCTATACATATGCGCAATGTATATACACTGTCACCGATAAATTTGAGTACGTTATTCTGAAAATACAAGTGTGTAATCAAGTTTTGGTATTAAAGAAACAAGCACATTATTTCAAAAATGCATTACTCAAACATGCGTAAAATACATTCTATTATACTGTATGAGTGGCGCAATTGCAGATTTGCTGCCTTACAGTGCCAGAGACCCGGGTTGGATCTTGACTATGAGTGCTGTCTGTAAAGAGTTTATAAACTCTCCCTGTGACTGCTTGTGTTTTCTCCGAGTGCCCTGGTTTCCTCCCACACTCCAAAGCTATGCAGATTTGTAGGTTGATTGGCTTTGGTAAAATTATAAATTGTCCTTAGTGTGTAAGATGGTGCTAGTGTATGGGTGATCGCTGGTCTGCGCGAACTCGCTGAGCCGAAGGGCTCATTTCCGCGATGTATCTCCAGTCTAAAGGTTGCCTGTACAGTATTCTCCCATTCCACCCCCCCCCCCCCCCCCCCCACTGCAACTAATGCCAGGCTAATTGATTTTCCCTTTTCAACATTTAACATAGAGTCATAGAGTGAAACAGTGTGGAAACAGTCCTTTCGGCCCAACTCGCCTACACCGGCAAACAATGTCCCAGCTACACTAGTCCCACTTGCCTGCGCTTGGTCCATATCCCTCCAAACCTGTCCTATCCATGTACCTGTCTGTTTCTTAAACATTGGGATAGTCCCAGCCTCAACTACCTCCTCTGGCAGCTTGTTCCATACACCCACCACCGTTTGTATGAAAATGTTACCCCTCGGATTCCTATTAAATCTTTTCCCCTTCACCTTGAACCTATGTCCTCTGGTCCTCGATTCCCCTACTCTGGGCAAAAGACTGTGCATCTACCCGATCTATTCCTCACATGATTTTGTATACCTCTATAAGATCTCTCATCCTCCTGCACTCCATTGGATAGAGACCCAGCCTACTTAACCTCTCCCTATAGCTCACACCCTTCTAGTCCTGGCAACATCCTCGTAAATCTTTTCCGAACCCTTTCAAGCTTGACAATATCTTTCCAATACATGGTGTCCAGAAGGGAACACAATATTCTAAATGTGGCCTCACCAACGTCTTATACAACTGCAACATGACCTCCCAACCTCCATACTCAATCCTCTGACTGATGAACACCAAGGTGCCAAAAGCCTTTTTGACCACCTTATCTACTTGCGACCCGACCTTCAAGGAACCATGCACCTCTACTCCTAGATCCCCCTGCTCTACAATACTACTCAGAGGCCTACCATTTACTGTGTAGGTCCTGCCCTTGTTCGACATCCCAAAATGCAACACCTCACACTTCTCTGTATTAAATTCCATCAACCATTCCTCTGCCCACCTGACCAATCAATCCAGATCCTGCTGCAATCTTTCACAACCATCTTCACTATCTGCAAAACCATTAACTTTTGTATCATCAGCAAACTTGCTAACCTTGCCCTGTATGTTCTCATCCAAATCATTGATGTAGATGACAAACAGTAACGGGCCCAGCACTGAACCCTGAGACACACCACTAGTCACAGGCTTCCAGTCTGAGAAGCAACCTTCCACTATCACCCTATGCTTCCTTCCATGGAGCCAATTTGCTATCCATTCAGCTATCTCTCCTTGGATCCCATGCGATCTAACCTTCGAGAACAGCCTACCATGCGGAACCTTGTCGAATGCCTTACAGAAGTCCACGTACACATCTACATCTCTGCCCTCATCAACTTCTCTAAGTAACCATGCCTGGAAAGTCTCCCTTATTGTTAGTTTTGCTTTAAAGATTGTAGCAATTTAAGATTGCCTCTACTTGTCAATTGTGTATTCTTTAAAAGTTAACCGTTTTCTCTATTGTCCCTATAGAATGGTTTATTGTCAGCTGAGAGAAAATGACAATGCAGCATACAATCAGTAATATTTAATCAGGAGGACAGTAGAACTAAGATGGGGGGGAGCGGAGAAAGAGGGAAAGCAAGGGTTACGTGAAAGCAGGCAGTGAAGATAGCAAAAGGTATGTTGGTCGTCATAGGGAATGGACTTGAGTATAGGAGTAAGGAGGTCCTACTGCAGTTGTACAGGGCCCTGGTGAGACTACACCTGGAGTATTGTGTGCAGTTTTGGTCTCCTAATTTGAGGAAGGACATTCTTGCCATTGAGGGAGTGCAGCGTAGGTTCACCAGGTTAATTCCCGGGATGATGAAAGAATGGATGGACTGGGCTTATATTCACTGGAATTGAGATGAGAGGGGATCTTATAGAAACATATAAGATTCTTAAGGGATTAGGGAAGCTAGATGCAAGAAAAAATGTTCCCGATGTTGGGGTGAGTCCAGAACCAGTGATCACAGTAATAATAAGGGATAGGCCATTTAGGACTGAGATGAGGAAAAAACCTTTTCACCCAGAGACTTGTGAATTTGGAATTCTCTGCCACAGAAAGCAGTGGAGGCCAATTCACTGGATGATATCAAGAGAGAGTTAGATTGGGCTAATGGGATCACAGGATAAGGGGAGAAAATAGGAATGGGGTACTGATTTTGGATGATCATATTGAAGAGCCGAATGGCCTACTCCTGCACTTATTTTCTATGTTTCTACACAAAATTGGATCTAACATAACCAGTTTCCTGTTGTTTCTTCAGGATCCTAATCTAGAATGGTTCTCCCATTCTAAGTGTGGATTAAAGTCCTCAGTGATCATTCTATCATCCTTGTACAGTCACTTCTACCTTCTCAATTTACACTGCATTTTCTATTTCTCTTTTGGGGCCTGCAGACAATTTCCACCAATGCTTGCTGTTTCTCAACTACACCAGTGAATTAACTTTCTCTTTGTGGTCTTATCTCACATGGCTTCCCCCTACTCCTTTTCAATTTGACTACTTCTTCCAAAAGGTAAATATCCTGGACACTCCAATTTCATGCGTCTTTGTAATCATCATTAGATTATACATGTCTGAAGAAGTCTCGACCGTAAACGACACCCATTCCTTCTCTCCTGAAATGCTGCCTGACCCACTGAGTTACTCCAGCTTTTTGTGATACATTAGATTATACATAGTTATTTCCATTAGTGCCATCAATTCATCTGTTTTATGCCAAACATAATGTGTAATTGAAGAAAGTATCATTGGTTTTATCTTTTTAACAATTTTCCTTTACAGAGTCTGATGGAAGATACAACCTTCTGTTTGTACTGTGTCCCTTCCTTTTCCTGATAGACTGTGTTCGTGTTACCCGTTTCACTACTGTGTGTTATCCTTTGTCCTTTCTCTTTAACTTTATCAGTTTCCCCTCACCAGAGACCACTTCCTCACCAGTATTTACACAGAATCAATCAGCATGCAAACCGCCCCTTTGACCCAGCTTGTCGAAGCCGACCAATCTAACTAGTCCCATTTACTCACATTTTATCCATATCGCATCTGAACCTTTCCTATCAATGTAACTGCAAATGCCTTTTAAATGTTGTAATTGTACCCGACTCAACCACTTTGTCTGGCAGCTCGTTCTATACACATATCACCCTCTGCGTGGAAAAGGTGCCCCTCAGGCTTCTTTCCCCTCAGATTAAAACCTATAACCTCCTGTTCTGGATTCCCCAACACTGGGAGAAAGACTGTGTTCGTTCACCATGCCAATACCTTGGTTTGATTTTCCAAAATGCAACACATTGCAGTTATCTAAATTTAATTTGATTTGTTATTCCTCAACTCACTTACCCAGCTGATCAAAATGGCATTGTAATCTCGACAACCTTCTTCACCGTCTATGATGCCACCTATTTTAGTGCTTTTTGAAAATTTACTATCCAAATCATTGATATGAGTAACAAACAACAACTAACCTAGGCTACTGTCATTGTTATTCGAGTTGTTAGAAAGAGAACACATGCTGTTTTGTGAAGTCTATAGCAGTTGGAGCTACCTCTGTCTGATGAACTCAAACCCATTTCTCCTGCTTTGAGACACACATTCAACTCTCTGACTAATCTGATGACTGTTCCCTCCATTGCTTTATGGGGCTGCCTTTGTTCTCTCACTGGGTCTACCTTACTGGACTAGATCGCTAGATTTCCCACTGGGATGACTGGATCTTTTGCATTGGTCTGAGAACATTGGATCCTCTTGCTCTGTTCCACTGGATTCCCCTGGACTTAATGGGTCCTCTGGACTGGGGCCATTGCATGTCCCCATGGGTCCCCTGGACTGGGGCCATTGGATGCCCCCGTGGGACCCCTGGACTGGGGCCATTGGATGCCTCCATGGGTCCCCTGGACTGGGGCCATTGGATGCCCCCATGGACCCCCTGGACTGGGGCCATTGGATGCCCCCATGGACCCCCTGGACTGGGGCCATTGGATGCCCCCATGGGTCCTCTGGACTGGGGCCATTGGATGCCCCCCATGGGTCCTCTGGACTGGGGCCACTGTGACCGGGTTCTGCCCCCATTTTGCCGTTGCTTACACTGTGCGTGCACGGCGAGCCCGAGCCCGTGACGCTGTCCATGCGGCGCGCGCAGGTGGCCGTTGAGAGGCGCGCGGCCGCGGCTCCCGCTCCGGCTCCCTGGCGATGGGTTCGCCGTCCACTCGCTGGCCCGCTGCCACCGGGAGCCCGGGCCGAGCGGCGCAACCGCCATCGCCAGGCGACGAGACCCGCGACCAGCCGGTGAACTATTTCTGGGGCATTCCCTTCTGCCCCACCGGCCTGGACCCCGACCAGTACACCCGCGTCCTGCTGTGCCAGCTGCAGGCGTACGAGCGCTGCCTAAAGCGGGCGCAGAGCCGCTCCCTGATCAAGGCCGACTTCGGGCCGCCGTTGCTGCCCGGCCTGGCCCCGGCCCGACACGGAGCGCAGCTGGACAAGGCGGACAGAGGGAAAGAGGACTCGGCCTCGGGGGACAGCGAAGCGCTGAAAACTCGCCCGAACGCCGGCGGTGGTCGGACACAGGTGCACTGGGATAAAGCGGGGGACGCGGTGTGGGCGGCCTCGCCCTCGGGTTGTGACTGTTTATCAGGTCATAAGTGATAGGAGGAGAATCAGGCCATTCGGCCCATCAAGTCTACTCCACCATTCAATCATGGCTGATCTATCTCTTCCGTTCGCACGGTGGTGCAGCGGTAGAGTTGCTGCCTTACAGCGAATGCAGCGCCGGAGACTCGGGTTCGATCCTGACTACGGGCGCCGTCTGTACGGAGTTTGTACGTTCTCCTCGTGACCTGCGTGGGTTTTCTCCGAGATCTTCGGTTTCCTCCCACACTCCAAAGACGTACAGGTTTGTAGGTTAATTGACTGGGTAAATGTAAAAATTCTCCCCAGTGGGAATGTGCGGGGATCGCTGGGCGGCGCGGACTCGGTGGGCCGAAGGGCCTGTTTCCGTGCTGTATCTCTAAATCTAAATTCTAAAATCCCATTCTCCTGCCTGCTCCCCATAGCCCCTGACACCCATACTAATCAAGAGTCTATCTATCTCTGCCTTAAAAAAATCCACTGACTTGGGCTGCACAGCCTTCTGTGGCAAAGAATTCCATAGATTCACCACCCTCTGACGAAAGAAATTCATTCTCATCTCCTTCCTAAAGGAACGTCCTTTTATTCTGAGGCTCTGACCTCTGGTCCTACTCTCTGGGTGCTCAGGTGCTGAGGAAGGAGGGTTGACAGCACTGGGTCTGTACTCGCTGGAGTTTAGAAGGATGAGGGGGGAACCTTATTGAAAATTACCAAATAGTGAAAGGCCTGGATAGAGTGGATGTGGAGAGGATGTTTCCACTAGTGGGAGAGTCTAGAACCAGCGGCCATAGCCTCAAAATAAAAGGAAGTTCCTTCAGGAAGGAGATGAGGAGGAATTTCTTTAGTCTGAGGGTGGTGAATCAGTGCAATCCATTGCCACAGAAGGTCTTGGAGGCCCTCAATGGGTATTTGTAAGGCAGAGATAGATAGATTGTTGATTAGTACGGGTGTCAGGGGTAATGGGGAGAAGGCAGGGGAATGGGGTTAAGAGGAAAAGATAGATCAGCCATGATTAAATGGTGGAGTAGACTTGATGGCTAAATGGCCTAATTCTGCACATATCACTGATGAACTTGTGAGGACCGAGCAGGGGAGCTGGAGTGTTTTGTCCCGTTGGAGGATAAATTGGGTTTGAACACTGCAGCACAGCCATTCAGTCCACAATTTGTATGCCAAACATTATGCCAAATTAAATTGATCTTGCCTGCCTATACATGATCCATATGCCTCTATTCCTTGCACTTCCATGTGTGTATCCAGAAGCCTCTTAAACACCTCCATCACCATCCCTGGCAAAGAGTTCCATGCCCCCCACCAGTCTCAGGTTAAAAAACTTGCCCCCCCACATCTCCATTAAATTTCCTCCTCTCACCTTATAGTTATGCTCTCCAGTGTTCTACCCTGGAAAATAGGTGTTGGCTGAGTATCTTATCTTTGGCTCGCATGATTTTATATACTTCTATCAAGTCTCCTCTCAACCTCGATGTTCCAGAGAAAATAATCCAACTTTACCCAACCTCTCCTTGTAGCTGAAACCCTCTAATCCAGAAAGCATCCTGGTAAACCTCCTCTACACCCTCTCCAAAGCCTTCATGTCATTCCAGTCATCGGGCAACCAGAAATGCACGCAATACTTCAAATTTGGTTTATTTATTTATATTTACATAACCTTATTTGGGCTAATCTAAATTCAAAGTTATACGCCCTATCGGAAAGGCAGACGGGTGGGCTGAGGGGGTGGGGTAGCTCTATTGGTAAGGAATGAAATTCAGTCCTGAGCAAGAGGTGATATAGGATCAAAAGATGTAGAGTCATTGTGGATAGAACTGAAAAATTGTAAGGTTAAAAAGACCCTAATATGAGTTATTTACAGGGCCCAAACAATTGCCAGGATATAGGGTGCAAGTTACATCAGGAGATACAATTGGCATGTAAGAAAGCCAATGCTATGGTGGTCACGGGGGATTTCATTACGCGGGCAGACCCGGAAAATCAGGTTGGTACTGGACCCCAAGAAAAGGAATTCGTAGAGTGCCTCCGAGATTAATCCGAGAGTGCCGCTGAGAACAACACAGCAAGATTAACAAGTTGCAAATGATACAAAAGTGGGTGGTTTTCCAGATAGTGAAGATGTTTGTGAAAAATTGCAGCAGGATCTTGATCAATTAACCAGGTGGGTTAAGGAATGATTGATGAAATTTAATACAGAGAAATGTGAGGTGTTGCATTTTGGGAAGTCTAATGGTAGGGCTCTGGGTAGTGTTGAGCAGGGGGATCTAAGAGTGCGGGTGCATGGTTCTTGAGGTGGAGTCGCATTAGAGAGGGTGGTCAGAAAGGCATTTGGCACATTGGCCTTCATCTGTCAGAGTATTGAGTTTAGAATTTGGGAGGGCATGTTGCAATTGTATAAGACGTCTAGGTGAGGCCGCAATTAGTGTAATTGTCTATTGTCTATCAAGGTTCAAAGGTTTTTTATTGTCATGTGTACCATTTAAGGTACAGTGAAACTCACTCCAAAATTCTCTTCCACCGTAACACCAGTCACCTGGCCCACTGGAAGTTGGAGGAAGAGCACCTCATATTTCGCCTGGGCAACTTGCAGCCCAGTGGTATGAACATCGACTTCTCCAACTTTAGATAGTTCCTCTGTCCCTCTCTTCCCCTCCACCTTCCCAGATCTCCCTCTATCTTCCTGTCTCCACCTATATCCTTCCTTTGTCCCGCCCCCTGACATCAGTCTGAAGAAGGGTCTCGACCCGAAACGTCACCCATTCCTTCTCTCCCGAGATGCTGCCTGACCTGCTGAGTTACTCCAGCATTTTGTGAATAAATACCTTCGATATGTACCAGCATCTGCAGTTATTTTCTTATAGTCACCTGGCCAGGCTCGTTTCCCAAAACAAGGTCCCTCCTTTAGTTGGACTACCCATATACTGTTTAAGGAAACCTGCTTGGATATACTTAACAAATTTTGCTTCATGTAATTAATGGAGATGAGGTCTTTACCTACTGGAAGCATGGAGGTCAGTTGTGGGAGCACAAGGTATTTAGAGAGAGTCCCCTTGACAGTCATTCTGTCAGACGGTTTACCACTACGCACATCTTTCTTCATTGCTCTTCTTTTGTTTTCAGTCATCAAATGTTTGTGCTGAAGAAATCCTGGAGGATGGCGGAGAAGAGAACAGGTACAAGGAGAAAACTACTTGTTGATTGTGGGGATTGGCTCATTGTTGCCCTGATAATAATTGCTACTGCTAATATTCCATATGAACCTATTCAGAGCACTATGATTGCAAGGACTGCAGCCTATCGATGCACATTCTGTTGTGCTCTTCACAGAATACCAGTTGTGACTGTGAAGGAAAGTGTTGATTATCCGTGTGCCACAATTAGATGGCATTGAACTTTGTGTGTGTGCCTGAGTGTGCGGAGCAGAGAGATGATACTGAGTTAGTTGCAGTATTTGGTGGGTTAGGATGATGTGAGCTAAATCTGCAGAGGAAGAAGGGTGTGGTGTGGAATGTACGTATAAAGATGGTGCTGTGTAGTATGAATGCAGGGAGTCATTAAATTTCCATGGTAGGTGGTTGGAGTGTTGGGTGTGCATGTGCAAGCTGAGTAATTGGTGGTCACAGATGTATGTGCTCCATAGGAAAGAGTTTGTGCATGTGTGTGCGTGTGTATGCTTGCTGAGGAAATGGCGTTAAGTGGTCAGAAGTAAGGGGAGGTAAGGGCACAGAGTTAGGAGAGGAGGTTTCCCAGGATGAAGACTTGATTACGGGGCATTAGCTACAGGGAAACGTTGGACAGAAAAAAACCCAAAGTGCTGGAGTAACTTAGTGGGTCAAGCAGCATTTCTGGGGAAGATGGATAGGTGACGTTTCGGGTCAGTACCCTTCTTCAGACTGATTGTAGGGAGAAGAGGAAAGCTGGAAGAGACGAGGGGCAAGACAAAACCTGGAGATTGATGGGGTGGGGTTGGTCATTACCTAAAATTGGAGAATTCAATGTTCATACCATTGGGTTATAGGCTACCCAAGCGGAATACGAACTGCTGCTCCTCCAGTTTGCATGTGGCCTCACTCTATATTGGAGGAGGCAGGGAACTGAAAGGTCAGTATGGGAATGGGAAAGGGAGTTAAAATGGTTAGCAACCAGGAGATCCAGTAGGCCTTAGGCAGACTGAGGACAAGTGTTTGGCAAAACTGTCTCTTCTCTTCCCCCCCCCCCCCCAATCCACTTCTCTTCCCCCCTGTGCCTCCCCTTGGATTCACTACCATTTCTTCCCACCCCTCCCATCTGCATTCCTTTCTCTGGCTTCACAATTCACACTATTCTATCTTTATCTCACCTTTTGTCTGTTCATCTCTGGCCTCTGTCCAGCCATCTGTCTATCCATAAAAGATCCCATTACATGTTTCCACCTATCACTTGCCTGGCTTTGTTCTACCCCTTCTCTCTTCCAACTTTCTTCCTCCCTACCCCCACAACAGTCTGAAGAAGAGTCACGACCCGAAATGTCACCAAGCAGCCATATATGTGTGGAGCTGAAGGAGATGGGCAAGGCCCTTAATTCTCTGTGGTTACTAAAGAGAAAAATGTGAAGATTGGGGAACTGCCAAGTGTCTTGAGGAGAGTCAGTATTACAATCGAGGAGGTGCTGAACGTCTCAGGGTATATGATGGTGGATAAATCTCCCAGGCCAGATCAGATATATCTGAGGACACTGTGGGAAACTAGAGAAGAAATTGCAGGCTGAGATATACGAATCATCGTTAGATACAGGTGAGGTGCCAGAACAATGGTGGGTGGCTAATATTGTGCCTTAATTTAAAAAGAGTTGAAGAAAAGCCTGGGAACTATAGACCAGTGAGTCTAACATCTGTGGGTAGGCAAGTTACTGGAGAGTGTTCTGAGGGATACAATATATATGCATTTGGATAGACAAGGGCTGATTAGGAATAGTCAGCATGATTTTGTACATACAAGATCGTGTCTCAGAATCTTTTTGAGGAAGTAACTAAAAAGGTTGATGAGAGCAAAGCCGTAGGCGATATCTAAATGGAATTCCGCAAGGCATTTGATGAGGTTATGCATGGTAGAGTAGATCGCATGGGATCCAGGAAGAGCTCGCGGACTGGTTGAGAATTGGCTTCATTGAAGGAAGCAGGAGGTGATAGTGGAAGGTTGTTTTTCAGACAGGAGGCCTGTAACTAATGGTGTGCTTCGGGGATCAGTTCTGGGCCCTTTGCTGCTTGTGGTTTATATCAATGATTTAGATGAGAATGTACAAATTAGCTAGTTTGCAGATGACATGAATGTAGATGGCATCATAGATGGCAAAGATGATTATCAAAAATGGTTATTAAAAATTACAGAAGGATCTTGATCCGTTGTGTAGCTTGGCTGAAAGATGGTTAATGGATTTTAATACAGATAAGTGTGAGTGTTGCATTTGAGAAGTCAAACCAGGGCAGGATCTAAACTGAATGGTGGAGCACTGGGGAGTGTTGAGCAGAGGGATTTAGGAGTGCAGGTGCATAGTTCCTTGAAAGTGGTGTCACAGATTGATAGGTTGGTCAAGAAGTCTTTTGACTCCATTGCATTCATCAGTTAGAGTATTGAGTATAGAAGTTGTGATGTTATGTTACGGTTGTATATGACACTGGTGAGGCCACATTTGGAATATTGACTTCAGTTTTGGTCACCGTTATAGGAAAGAAATTGTTAAGCTGGAACGGGTAAAGAGCATATATATGAAGATGTTGCCAGGACTCGAAGGCCTGAGCTTTGGGAAGGGGTTGCGCAGGCTAGAACTTATTTCTTGGTGCGCAGGAGGATGGGGAGTGATCTTATCGAGGTGTATAAGATCATCAGAGGAATGGATAGGGTAATTGCACCGTCTTTTACCCAGAATAGGGGAATCAAGAACCAGAGGACACAGCTTGAAGGTGAGGGGGGAGATTTGGTAGGAACCTGAGAGGCAACTTTTTTAAGCAAAGGGTGGTTGGTATATGGAATAAACTGCTAGAGGAGGTAGTTGAGATGGGTATCGTCACAACGTTTGAGACATTTGGACAGGTATGGGTGTTTCGGGTTCGTGTGTAACAAAGCTAGGAACTTAATGCTGTGAGCTTTGTCTAAATAGAAGAACATAAAATATATAGGAATGAACAGCAGATGCTGGTTTAAAACGAAGATAGACACAAAAAGCTGGAGTAACTCAGCGGGTCAGACAGCATCTCTGGAGAAAAGGAATAGGTGATGTTTCGGGTCGAGACCCTTCAGAAATGTCACCTATTTCTTTTCTCCAGAGATGCTGTCTGACTCGCTGATTTACTCCAATCTTTTGTGTCTACAATATAAAATAGGAATAGGGTTTTGCCTTATGGGCCCTTTAGCCTGTTCCACACTCAACATAATCATGGCTGATCTGCTACCTCAATTGCATTTGGATAGACAAGGGCTGATTAGGAATAGTCAGCACGGTTTTGTACGTGTCTCAGAATCTTTTTGGCGAAGTAACTAAAAAGGTTGATGAGAGCAAAGCCCTAGGCGTTATCTAAATGGAATTCTGCAAGGTATTTAATAAGGTTCTGAATGGTAGATTAGATCGCATGGGATCTAGAGAGAGCTAGCAGACTGGTAGAGAATTGGCTTTTCAATGTTTATTTGAGATGGATAGTGCTGGCAAGGGTGACATAGAGTCATAGAGCCATAGAGCATGGAAACAGGATCCTCGGCCCAACTTGCCCACACCGACCAACGTGTCCCATCTGCATTAGTCCCAGCAGCCTGCGTTTGGCCCATATCCCTCTAAGCCTGTCCTATCCATGTACCTGTGTAATTGCTTATTAAACTTTGCAATATTCCCTGAACTGAACACAATACTCTAAATGAGGCCTCACCAATGTCTTATATAACTGCAACTTCACCTCCCAACTTCTATACTCAATATTCTGACTGATGTGCCAAAATTCTTTTTGACCACCCCATCTACTTGTGACGCCACCTTCAAGGAACTATGTATCTGCACTCCTAGATCCCTCTGCTCTACAACACTCTACAGAGCCCTACCATTCACTGTGTAAGTCCTGCCCATGTTAGACTTCCCAAAACGTAACACCTCACATTTCTCTGTATTAAATTCCATCAACCATTCCTCAGCCCACCCGACCAACCGATCAAGATCCTGCTGCAATTTTTGACAACCATCTTCACTATATCATATACTGTAATACCACACACTTTTGTATCATCTGCAAACCCATAAAACCCAGCTCAGAACCCATAAAATTGGAGTGGAAGCAGATCAAGCTCAATCCCAGGAGATAGTGTAAAGGAAGTCTTCTATAAACATTCTCTGTAAATGGGCATGGCAAGGTGGGCATGTGCCTTGAGGTGGATGTAAGGTGGACCTTATGCTGCCCTGAGGAGTAAGCACTGTGGATTTTGTGTGTGCGTGTTATGTGGATCCTGTTTCGGAAGGGAAGGATAGGATAGGAACCCTGGTATTAGATAGGAACCCTGGTATTAGAGGCTAGATACTAGCATGGATAGAAGATTGGCTGACTGGCAGAAAGCAGAGTGGGAATAAAGGGGGCCTTTTCTGTTTGGCTGCCAGTGACTAGAGGTGTTCCACAGAGGTCGGTGTTGGGTCACTTTATATGTTAATGACCTGGTTGTGGGAATTGATGGCTATGTGGCCATATTTGCAGATGACATGAAGATAGGTAGGGGGGCAGGTAGTGCTTAGGATGCAGGAAGACTGCAGAAGGACTTGGACATGTAAGGAGAGTGTGCAAAGAAGTGGCAAATGGAATACAGCAGAGCAAAATGTATGGTCATGCACTTTGGTAGAAGGAATAAGGGTGTAGACTACTTTCAGAATGGGGAGAATATTCAGAAATCGTAGGTGCAATGGGATGTGGGAGTGTTGGTGCAGGATTCTCAAAAGAATAATTTGCAGGTTGAGTCAGCAGTAAGGAAGATAAATGCAATGTTTGCATTCCTTTCGAGAGGACTAGAATATAAAAGCAAGGATATAATGCTGAGGCTTTATCAGGCCTAGGTGAGGCCCCATTTGGAATATTGTGAGCAGTTTTGGCCCCATATCTGAAGAAGGATGTGCTAGTGTTGGAGAGGGTCCAGAGGAGTTTTATGAGAATGATCATGAGGATGTTTGGGTTAATATATGAGGAGCATTTGAAGGCTGTGGGCGTGTACACGCTGGAGTTTAGAAGGATGAGGGGGGAATCTCATTGATAGCCTCCTGATAATGGAAGGCCTAGATAGAGTGGATGTGGAAAGGATGTTTCCAGTAATGGTTCAGAGTGCACGGCCTCAGAGTAAAAGGACATACCTTCAAAATGGAGATCAGGAGGAATTTCTTTAGCCAGAGGGTGGTGAATCTGTAGAATTAATTGCCATGGACGTCTGCGGAGGCCAAGACATTGGGTATTTTTAAGGCACAGATTGAAAGGTTCTTGATCAGGAAGGCTGTCAAAGGTTATGGGAGAAGCCAGGAGAATGGGGTTAATTCTGCTCCTATGATTTATGGTCTTATGAACACTGGGAAGCTAGAGAATAAATTGCAGATGCCCTGGCTGAGATATATAAATCATTAGGTGAGGAGTCAGCAGTTCAGTTTAGTTTAGTTTATTGTCACATGTACCGAGATACAGTTAAAAGCTTTTGTTGCATGCTAACCAGTCAGCAGAAAGACAAAACATGATAACAATCGAGCCATTTACAGTGTATAGATACGTGATAAGGGAATAACGTTTAGTGCAAGGTAAAGCCAACAAAGTCCAATCAAGGATAGGCCAAGCAGTCACCAATGAGGTAGATAGTAGTTCAGCAAAGCTCTTTGGTTGTTGTAGGATGATTCAGCTGCCTGATTGCCTGGGAAGAAAATGTTCCTGAATCTGGAGGTGTGTGTTTTCACACTTCTATACCAAGGCAGCCTGAGGTATAAATGGAAACAATAGAAGGGAACTTGGTTTGTTGATGGTCTGGGCTGTGCCCACATTTCTCTGTAATTTCTTGTGGTCTTGCATGGAGCTGTTCCCAAACCAAGCTGTGATGCATCCTGATAAAATGGATGGCTAATGTTGTGCCTCTATTTAAGAAGGGCTGCAAGAAAATTCCTGGGAACTATAGACCAATGAGCCAAGTATCTGTTGCAGACAAGTTACTGGAGAGTATTCTGAGGTATAAGATATATATGCATTTGGATAAACGGGTTGATTAGGAATAGTCAGTGCACTTTTTCGTACATGAGAGATAGTGTTCTCATTGAGTATTTTGGAGTAACCAAAAATGTTGATGGCAGCAAAGCTGTAGAAGTTGTCTATATGGATTTCAGTAAGGCATTTGATAAGATTCCACATGGTAGGCTGCTCTGGAAGGTTAGATCTCATGGGATGCAGGGAAAACCACCCGACTGGAAGACAGACGACATAGGTTTAAGGTGAGGGCAAAAATTTGCAAACTTTATGGATAACTTTTTCACACAGAAGGTGGTGGGTATACGGAACAAACTGCCAGAAGAGGTAGTTGATGCAAGGACTATAAACAACATTTAAAAGACATTTGGACAGGTACATGGATAGGAAAGGTTTAGAGGGATATGGGCCAAATGCGGGCAAGTGGGACCAGTGCAGATGAGCCATCTTGGTCGGCAAGGGTAAGTTGGGCCAAAGAGCCTGTTTCCATGCTTATGGAAATGTATGACTAGGTATTTTCCATAATTTGCGAATGCTTCCTTCCATTTGCCACAGTGAAAAAGAAGAGTGTGAGGACACCAGACGGTTTGGTTCCTCTGCAAATCTTGATCGCCACCTGGAGGATGATGTGCTGTTTATTGATACAAGTAAGCAAAGCTTGGTTAGTGGGCTCTGTCCTGTTGTTCATGTAGGCTGATTACTTTTTTTTAACACTAGGTCTTATGTGAGAAGGCTGCTTTCAGTAACCTAGATAGAAACAGCTTGAAATAAAGCATCAACTCTTAGCAGACCCCATCCACCGTGCAGCATGGGTTTGTAGACAATGCAGATCATGACATCATCAGCACCAAGTCCACTGATCATTATGCTCCCAACGTAGACCCACCTTTGCAAGCTACGACTGTAAATTGTAAAGGCTGTGTAAACCTTATGATTGAAAATGTGGAAAATTGAACGGGTGCATGCTGTTCACACAGAGCAGCACAAATCACTTGTCAATAATTCCCGACCTTTAGAATCATACAGCACGGAAGAAGGCCCTTGGTCCAACTTGCCTCTGCCGACCAAGTTGCCATTCCAACCCATTTGCCTGCTTCTGGCCTATGTCCTTTGAAGCCTTTCCTATCCATCTGCTCTCACTCATTATTTCACCATACAGGTTCACCATACAGGCAATTCACCATACAGGTTGAGTGCTGGCTTCATAACAAGAGGTTTCCAGTGTTGGAGCATGGATATTCAGCTACAATTGGACTGGGCTTGGTGAGACTGCAGAGTGTTGCATGCAGCTTTGGCCTCTAACCTTTCACACAAAGAGTGGTGGGTGTATGGAACAAGCTGCTAGAGGAGGTAGTTGAGGCAGGGACTATCCCAACATTTAAGAAACAGTTAGACAGGTACTTGGATAGGACAGGTTTGGAGGGACGTGGACCAAACACGGGCAGGTGGGACTAGTGTAGTTGGGACATGTTGGCTGGTTTGGGCAAGTTGCACTGAAGGGCCTGTTTCCATGCTGTCTCACTCTATGACTTACTCGGTTATAACGGACAATAGGCAATACCAGACCACGTCCCCTCGCCCCATGTACCCTTATAACGGGGGGTTATGGTACATCCGTCATCCATTGTGTTTGGGTCACAAAATGCCTATTGCACTCAGAACATACGTGCTTGAAACATAGTATAGCAAAGGAAATATCGAAATGCGGCTTAACTAAAATTCTATGAAACTGCAACATCATTTCCTAACTCTTGTACTGGATGTCCCAACCAATGAAGGCAAGCGTACCTTATGCTTTTTCTACTTGTTTGCTGCTTTGAAGAAGCAATGAACTTCTGCTGGGCAGGATGGTGGCACAGCAGTAGAGTTGCTGCCTTACAGCGCCAGAAACCCAGGTTCGATCCTGACTGCGGGTGCTGTCTGTACAGAGTTTGTACGTTCTCCCCGTGAGCGTGTGGGTTTCCTCCGAGATCTTCAGTTTCCTCCCACACTCCAAAGACGTACAGGTTTGTAGATTAATTGGCTTGGTGTAAATGTAAAAATTAACCCTAGTGTGTGTAGGGTAGTGTAATGTACTGGTGTAATGTAATGTAATGAACGGTGGGCCGAAGGGTCAGTTTCCGCGTTGTATCACTAAACTAAACTTGAATCCCCAAATACCTCTATATATCAATGCTGTTGAGGATCCTGCCATTAACTGAGTACTTTCATATTACATTTGACCTCCCAACATCTGATAATGGATTAAACTCTACCTGCTATTTTTCCGTCCGTGCGTGTACTTGATCTACATCTTGCTGTATCCCTTGACAGCCTTCTTTACTGACCGTAACACTGTCATTTTTTGTGTTGTCTATAAATCATTAACTACAGTTTCAGTCTGAATGAAGGTCTCGACTCGAAACATCACCCATTCCTTCTCTCCAGAGATGCTGCCTGACCCGCTGAGTTACTCCAGCATTTTATGCCTGCCTACAGTTTCATAGTCATTTATATATATCACAAACAACTAAGAATGCAGAACAGATCTCTGCAGACCTGCATTGGTCAGTGACCACCAGCAATAATAACACCCTTCCACCACTACTCTGTTTTACATGGTTAAACCAGTCTGGAGTGACAACTATTAAATCACATTGCATTCCATTCATCTTAATTTTCTGGATCAGCCTACCATGAGGGAGCTTTTCAAATGCCATACTAAAGTCCATCTGCTGCCAGCCCTCATCAAGCATTCTTGTCACCTCCTGAAAGAACTCAATCAAATGTGTAAGACATGATCTGCCTGCCCAAAGCCATGCTGACTATCCCCAAATGGCCTGTTCTTTTCCAAATAAGATTAAATCCTGTCCCTAAGAATTTTCTTCAATAGTTTCCCGACCACTGGTGCGATGACCTATTGTTTCTTGGATTATTGGATTCTTGGAAACAATCCTGGATTGTTTCTTATCTCCCTTCTTAAATAAATGAACAACACTGGCTAGCAGTCCTCAGGACATCACCTGTGGCGAACGAGGACCCTTTATCCATGCATTGTTTCTATTGCGTTGGAATAGTACGACTCAGTGTCTTCCCTGGAGAAAAATAATGAACATTGTGATATGTAACAAAAATGTTTGTTCTGCAGACACACGACAAAGCTTGTCTGAAGAGATGCATCCGGAGAGTGAACACCCTCCGGGATCTGACAATGACGCAACTCCGGTGAGACGGGCAAGAGGGCTTGGGTTATGAATGGTAATTTACTGTATCTTCACATAACCAATAACAAATCAATTTATTTGCACGGAAAGGTGAGAATTGGGAATATGAGCAAATACCCAACTGCTGGATGAACTCAACAGGTTAGACAACTTCTATGGAGGGAAATGTACAGATTACATTACGAATCACAATGAATCACAACTCTTCTTTAGACTGCTCATTGTCCACATCCCCCCCCCCCCCCCACATGCTGCCTGACCTGCTGAGTTCTTCTAACGGTTTGTTTCTTGCTCAAGTTTTTTTAGTGCCTGCGATCTCTTGTGCCTAAAGATAGACACAAAAAACTGGAGTAACTCAGCGGATCAAACATCATCTCCGGAGAAAAGGAATGGTTGAGACCTGAAACATCACCATTCCTTCTCTACAAAGATGCTGAATGAACAGCTGAGTTACTCCAGCTTTTTCTGTCTATCTGCAGTTTAAACCAGCTTCTGCAGTTCCTTCCCAAACATTTCTTGTGCACCTTGGGTATTCAAGTATGTGTGGAAGTCTTAATGCACGCAAAAAAAGGAACAGAAATACAAGGCCAAAATGGAGGGTGTTAGGTGAGTAAACTATGGATATCAGTGCTGGTCTGTTCGAGGCAAACCGTCATTCTAGGATGATCTCGATAGGTGCGGCCATATGTCAATGTGAAAATATCCCATGGTTCATGAATACATTTGGTAGGCTCAGTACACTCTTCTCTCTCTCATCATCCCTCTTCTCCCTGATCCCCTCTTTCCCTGCTGCACCATAGGAGCCCGAGGACCTGCTGTTGATAGAAGATGAAGCTGAATTTGCCACCATCATACCATCTAAGAAACCTGCTGTCGAGTGTCCGATTTGTGGTCAGCCATTCCCGTTAGAGAAGATAGAGGTGCATGCGGCCGATTGTAACGGTGCCTGTGATGGAGGAAGTGAGCTGCAAGGTACAGTTTTCCCAATATTGTGGAAGCCAAGTAATGCATCGCCAGAAACATGGAAAACAGCAAAAACTGATGACAATATACACAAAAATCAGAGAAACAATAAATCTGTTCATTTCAAATATGTTACATTAGCTAGGGTGTGGAAAAAATGAATTTAGAGGGAAATTAATAGAAAATGAAAAGCGGAGACCGCAGATTATTATTGTATGATATCATGGAGAGATGGTGGCAGTAAACTGCCCACCAGTTCTGACTTCACAGCAGAATTAGCCGACAGTTATACTGTGCAGTAAACAACTTTTGTTTTTGTTAGATACAACTCTACGAAAATATTCTATCAACTACATGGGTACCAATTATTTCATTAGTCATAACATTCTTTTTGTTTATGTTAATTGTATTCAATGGTTAATACAAGTCAAAGACAATACAAGGGCATCTTGACATTATTCTATCTCACCTTATAGGCGGCCCGCGCCACCATTCCTTCTCTGAGCCAATCACAAGCCCCCCCATTTACAGTAACATTTCTATGCCACTAGCGGTAGGGGGCGCAGGTGGTCTACTGTAACTTCTTGAGCAAAGGGAAAACAAGCTTCCTTATCTCTTCCACTATTTCATGTTTACATTCACCGTCCACCCTTCAACACATTCCCAGACAAGAAGTAATACGTCTAATCTTACTTTGCCGATTCCCACAAACCTCTTCTGCACCTGGTCAACGAGAGATGCCAAAGGTAGCTCCGGTCAAATGTGACTCAGAAGTGTCTCCCATCTCAAATCGATCCCTTTGATTTCGAGAGAGGTGGACCATTCCTAATCCCAGGGCCACAAAAAACAAATAAGGGATCACTGTTAATTGTTCTGGTTTATTCAACCAGGGGGAGACTCTTTCCTGGTACCCGGGATTAGGGAGGCGCGTATATAATGCAGTGCAATCTGTTTGCTTATGTGCTTGGCTAGTTTCAACAATATACTGCAAATACTGGCCTTTTGAATCCTGCACCCTTTACAGAGCACAATGGATTTGATTAATTCATTGACTGGATTGCTACTCAATTGTCAACAATGTAGGATGGACATCTTATGCCCTTGTTCGTCCTCCTTAATTAAATTTCACAATTGATATGTCTGCATTTGAGGGAGTTCCATAAACATGCCGTCTGCAGTACAGTGTAAGAATGCTCCCAGTTTGCACAGAGCCTGTCTTCCCAGTAACGGGAGTGGGGCTGTTCTAGAGATTATAAAAGTATCAGTAAGCGGCTTGCCATTTACCTGAACATGAGTGTGTTCTGATAAAGGTTCTATCATGGGGACACCGGCAACCCCAATAGTATTAATAATTGACTGACTGACGGGGATGTCCACGGAGGGGGGCTCAGAGGACATAGTGGCTCCGGAATCACCTAGAAGGTCTAAATGGCAGTCACCTATCTTGACTGCAACCATGGGTTCTACTTCCATTGATTTAGACAATCTGATCACCGCCGCCTGTACCACCTTCCCTATATCACTATGTTTTCTTGCTCCCCTTATTATAGCCTCCTTTCCTCTATGGGCCAACCAGTGAGTGAGGGACTCATTTTCCTGTTGATTATCATTTGTTCTCCAATCACCATTTTCTCTGGGAAGAACTGCAAGCCCATCTTTCAGGGTGGCCCATGAGGTTCCATATGCACCTTTCAGCAGCATTTGCACATCCCTCCTCGGGCAAAGGGAAAACAAGCTTCCTTATCTCTTCCACTATTTCATGTTTACGTTTACCATCGACCCTTCAACACATTCCCAGACAAAAGATAATACGTCTAGCCTTACTTTGCCGATTCCCACGAACCTCTTCTGCACCTGGTCAATGAAAGATGCCAATTGTCACATCCAAGCACCCTTTCGTTACCTTGTTCAATTCCAATCAAAAATAAGTAAGGATATTAATTATTCTTCCACATAGGGAGTCAGTGTCAGCACATAAAAATCATTGTCCCATGTCTATGTGTGTGCAGACAGCCATGGTGTCTGGGTGCGGGTGGTCCCAAAGCCATTGCAAATGCCAAGTATAATCCAAGGAAATACAAGTAAATCACAGCTTCTGCTGGAGCGGCTGTTTGGTCTCTGGATGGTGGGAAGGGAAAAGGGCAGTTAGGGCATGGCCCAGTCGTCCATGCTAATCAAGTTGCCTAACCAAGCTAGTCCCACTTGATGGCACCTGGCGCATATCTCTTCAAACCTATTCTATCCATGTTCTTGTCCAAATGTCTTTTCATCAAGGAAAAGGAAGTGGAGCTGAATGAGATAAATAGAACACTAATATGCAAGGGTAGTTTGAGATTAAAAAGGAGGTGTTGGA
Organism: Rhinoraja longicauda; assembly: GCF_053455715.1. Lineage (NCBI taxonomy): Eukaryota > Metazoa > Chordata > Chondrichthyes > Rajiformes > Arhynchobatidae > Rhinoraja > Rhinoraja longicauda. Next base: position 42,659,469 of record NC_135966.1, on the reverse strand, counting down.
GCTCGAGGACCATTAAGGTGGATAAATCCCCAGGACATAATGGGATTTATCCGAGATTATTAAGTGAGGAAAAAAAGAGGAGACTGCGGGAGTCTCGCCAAGATCCTTGCGTCTTCATTAACCATGGGCAAGGTCCCAGAGGGCAGAGAGTAATTGCTGCTGTTCCTTTATTTAAGAAGGAAAATAGAGACAATCCAGGGAATTATTGAGCCTCATATTAGTGGTAGGGAAGCTATTGGAGAGGATTCTTTGGGATAGGATTTACAGATGCTCCCCGACTTACGATGCTTCGACTTACAATATTTCGACTTTGCGATGGTGCAAACGGAAACGAACCGAAGCTCGCTTCCGGCCACGTGTTCAATGCATTTTGACTTACGATATTTTTGGCTTCCGATGGGTTTCGCGGAACGTAACGCCACAGTTAGTTGAGGTGTACCTGCACTCCCATTTGGAGGAAAATGAGTTAATTAGGAACAGTCGGCATGGCAGGTCGAGTCTTACTAACTTGATTTGAGTTTTTTAAGTCATGAGTGTATTATAGCCATATATTGTGAAACGGAACAATGCTGTGAGGAGGTGACAAAGGTGATGGATGAGGGTAGGATGGTGGACGTTGTCAACATGGATAAGGCATTTGTTAAAATCGCCATGGTATGCTGATCCAAAAAATTCAGATGTAAGGGATTAGCTGTGACTTGGTCGTATGGATTTGGAACAGGCTTACTGATAGAAGACAGAGGGTTGTGGTGGAATGACAATGTTTTATATGTAAACGATAACCGTTTGGTCAGTAAGTGTGCAGCTTACACCAAGATTGCTGGCGTCGCGGACTATTAGGAGGCTCTCAAGGTATACAGTGCAATATAGATCAGATACAGAAATGGGCAGAGAACTGGCAGATGGAGTTTAATCGAAGCAAGAGCGAGATGTTGCCCTTTGCTAGGTCAAATAAAAGGGGGAAATATACAATTAATGGCATGACCCTCAACAGCATTGATCTGTGCAGAGGGAGTCCAAGTCCACAGCTCCCTGAAATTGGCAACACAAGTGGACAGCGTGGTAAAGAAAGCACAGGGTATGCTTACCTTCATAGGTTGGGGCATAAGTATACTACAAGAGTCAGGATGTCATGATGCAGCTTTATAGGATTTTGGTTATGCTACATTTGTAATATGGCATGCAGTTCTGTTTGCCCCATTACTGGAAGGATCTGGAGACTTTGGAAAGCATACAGAAGAGGATTACCAGAATGTTGCCTGGCTTAGGGAGTATTAGCTCCAGGGAGAGGTTGAACAGACTTGGATGGAAGCTGCAGGGAGACCTGATAAAATGAAGAGTGACATAAATAAAGTCAGACCCTTCTTCCCAAGGTGGAAAACTCAAATACGAGAGGGAAAAGCTTTAAGTTGAGAGGAGCAAAAGGAGATGTTCAGGGCATCTTTTTTTAAATTTAATTTGATTTTTTTTTTTTTTTACGCAGAGCGGGCGGCACAGAGGCACAGTGATAGAGTTGCTGCCTTACAGCGCCAGAGACCCAAGTTCAATCCTGGCTACGGGTACTGTCTATACCGAGTCCATACCTTCTCCCTGAGACCTGCGTGGGTTTTCTCTGAGAACTTCGGTTTCCTCCCACACTCCAGAAAAGTACAAGTTTGTAGGTTAATTGGCTTGGTATAAAAATGGATATAAAATTGTCCTAAGAATAGGATAGTGTTAATATGCGGGGATCGCTGGTTGGTGCGAACTCGGTGGGCCGAAGAGCCTGTTTCCACGCTGTATTTCTAAAATAAACAAAAAAAGAGGGTGGTAGGTGTCTAGACCACGCTGCAACAGTTGGTGATTGAGGCATATTCAATAGTGGCATTTATATATACACATACATATATGCAGGGAATGGAGGGATATGGATTATGCGCAGGGAGATAACAGATAGTCTTGGCACGGTAGCGCAGCGGTAGAGTTGCTGCTTTACAGCGAATGCAGCGCCGGAGCCTCAGGTTCGATCCTGACTACGGGTGCTGCACTGTAAGGAGTTTGTACGTGACCTGCGTGGGTTTTCTCCGAGATCTTCGGTTTCCTCCCACACTCCAAAGACGTACAGGTATGTAGGTTAATTGGCTGGATAAATGTAAAAAAGTTGTCCCTAGTGGGTGTAGGATAGTGTTAATGTGCGGGGATCACTGGGCGGCACGGACTTGGAGGGCCGAAAAGGCCTGTTTCCGGCTGTATATATATGATGATATGATATGGCACCATACTTTCACAGATATTTTGGGCCAAAGGGCCTGTTCTTGTGCTGTAATGTGGCTATCACTTCCTCTGGTCGTTCGCTCAAACTGTTGCTCCTCGGGTCCCCTTTAAATCATTACCCTCTTATCTTAAAGCTGTGCCCTCCACCTTTAGACTCCCATGACCTGGGGAAATAACTGGCTATTCAACTCGTCTATGCCTCTCACGATTTTATATCTCCAGGTTTGGTAACATTCTTGTAAATCTTTAGTTCAGTTTAGAGATCGCACCCTTTCCAGTTTAATGACATCTTTCCTGTAGCAGGATGACCAGAACTGTATACAGTAACTACAGTGTGGCTGTGCAGACATGTTGTACAGCTGTAACATGACGTCCTGACTCCGGCCTGACAGATCAAGTCATGCGTCCTTGTGTACTTATGTCTTCTCTTTCATGGATCTATGTACCTGTATCCTGGTTCTCCCTGTTTGATTCACAGGGCCCTTCTATTTATTGTCCAAGTCATAGAGTGGTATAGTGTGGAAACAGGCCCTTCAGCCCAACTTGCCCACACCGGCCAAAAATGGCCCAGCTACATGAGTCGAACCTGCCCGCGTTTGATCCATGTCGCTCCAAACCGGTCCTATCCATGTACCTGTCTAATGGTTTCTTAAATGTTGGGATAGTCCCTGCCTCAACTGTCTCCTCTGGCAGCTTGTTCCATACACCCACCACTCTTTGTGTGAAAGGTTAGAGGCCAAAGCTGCATGCAACACTCTGCAGTCTCACCAAGCCCAGTCTCTTAGCTCCCTCTGTACCGACTTCTGACCTCTCACCTGCCTCTGTCTTATGTGAGATCCCACCCCACCCCCCTACAAATCTAGTTTTAACCCACCCGTGCAGCATTAGCAAACCTACCTGCCAGGATGTTGGGCCCCCTCCACTTAGGGCCTTTTGTACAGGTCACCACTGCCCCAGTAGAGATCCCAATGGTCCAGAAATCGAAATCCTTGCCCCCTACACCAACTCCTCAGCCACACATTCATCTGCCTTATCTTTCTGTTCTTACCCTCACCAGCATGAGGTACTGGAAGCAACCCAGAGTTAACTATCCTTGAGGGCCTGCTTTTCAGCCTTTTACCTAAACTCATGTTGCAGAACTTCCTTCCGCTTCCTACCTATAATCGTTTGTGCCAACATGCACAACAACTTCTGGCTGCTTCCCCTCCCTCTTGAGGATTAATGCAACCGCTCCGTGTCGTCCTGGACCCTGGCACCAGGGAGACAGCACACTTCCCTGGTGTCTCGACTGCTGCCGGAGAATCTCCTGTCCGCACCTTTAATTATCAAGTCACCCACCACTATGGCTCTGCCTGACGCCACTCTTCCCTGTTGAGCCTCAGGGTTGGAGTCACAGCCCTGGCTGCTACTCGAAGTTTTGTCTGCCCCGACAGCTCCCAAGAAGGTATACCTTTTTTGAATAGGTGCAGCCATCAAGGACTCCTGCACTCCACGTTTAATTCCCTTCCTTGCCATCACCCACCTTCTCTCTTCCTGTATCCACGGTGTGATGACTTCGCTATAGGTCCCGTCCAGGAAGCTCTAATTTTCCGGATGGTCCTGAGGTTATCCAGCTGCTGCTCCAGTTCCCTCACGCAATTCCCACAGGTGTAGTGGTCAGGGGCACCAGCAATGTCCTTGACCTCCCACATCCTGCAAGAGACACATTACAACAACTTGCCTGCCATTATTACTGTAGCCAAAGTACTAATTAAATAACAAGACACACTCACAGAGTTGCTTGAAACTTATACCCCTCTCTGCTGCTGATAGCCTCCGTGCCTCAGCCCCCTCGCCAAAGACTATTGAGCCAAAGACTCACACTTAACTTCACAGCACTTACTATCAAGCCAAAGAATCACACTTTACCTCTCCACAGCACTTACCCTCAGCACAGCCTCTCTCCCAACACGACCACTCCGCTGACTGCCTTATTGTTATTTGTCGCTCAATTTACCAATTTTATGTTGCAGCCAGTCCAATGGTTGCCTTTTATATTGCCTTTATTACCTTAAATTACCTTTTATTTATATATTTTTAATATTTTGAAGAAATAACTAAAGTCAATGATATCTAAGGATATGCGTAAGGTGCCACTTAGTGCAACTTAGTAGGCTCTCCTAGATCACCAAGTTAATCTAACTACATGTATATATAATTGGCTTGATGGTGGGAAGCTGAGGGTGATAGTTGAGGGTTTTTTTTTCAGATTGGAGGCCCGTGACTCATAGTAGGCCTTTGGAGTCTGTGTTGGGCCCATAATTGTTTGTCATCCATTTCAAAGACGTGGATGAGAGTGTACAAGGTATGGTTAGTAAGTTTGCAGATGACACTAAAATGGATGGTCCCGTAGATTGTGAAGATTATCAGGATAACAGCCAGATTCTGATCAACAGGGTAATTGGGCCGAGGAATAGCAAATAGAGTTTTAACTCAGATAAGTGAGTGATGTTGTATTTTAGGAAGTTAAACCAGGGTAGTAATTCACAGTGAACAGTAGGAAACTGGAATGGTTGTAGAATGAAGGTGATCTTGCTATGCAGATACATAGTTCCCAGAAATCAGCATCACACGGAGATACGGTGGTTTAAAAAAAAGCACTGTCCTTCATCAGTCAGGACATTTAGCATATAAATTGGGATGTTACATTGCTGAAGTAGGCCATACTTGAAGTATTTTGTTCAGTTTTGTTCACCCTGCTGTAGGAAAGATGTCATTAAACTGGACAGAGTGCAGAAAAGATCTACAAGGAAGTTACCAGGACAATAGGGACCGAGTTATAGGGAGAGATTGGGCAGGCTAGGACTTCATTACTTGGAGCATTGGAGACATTGGAGAAATGTATAAAATCATGACAGATATGGTGAATGCCCACCGTCTTATTCCCACGGATGGGAAATCAAGCACTAGAGGGCACAGGTTTAAAGTGAGATGTGGAAGATTAAATAGGAACCTGAGGGGCAACTTTTTCACACACGATACATAAAATGAGCTGCCAGAGGAAGTGGTTGAGGCAAGTACGAAAGCAATATTTAAAAGATATTTAGACAGATACATGGATAGGAAAGCTTTGGAGTGATATGTGTCAATTGGAGTGATGTGTGTCAAACATGGGCTAGGAGTCAGTTTAGACGGCCATCTTGGTAAGCATGGACAAGATGGGCTGAAGGGCTTCTTCCAGTGCTGTATTAAATTATGACTATTTCACATGCCTCTACCCTGAAAAACAAGCCTCCGCCATCACTGTATTCACTGTATTTTGTATTGAATTGGCTAGTTTGACCTGGATCCCATGTGATCGAACCTTCTGAAACAGCTTAGCATGCAAAAGGTTTAGTGTAGTTTAGAGACGTAGCGTGGAAAAATGCCCTTCAGCCCACCGAGTCCATGCTGACTAGCGAGAAACATGCAAACTCTGTAAAAACAGCACTCATAGTCAGGATCGAACCCCGATCTCTCGCACTGTAAGGCAGCAACTCTACCACTGCGCCACTGTGCAGAAGTATATAAAATATGAGGGTAGACAGGGTAGACAGTCGGAACCTTTTTTCCAGGGTGGGAATGTCTCGGAGTGCAGCTACATAGTTCCATTGAAAGTAGCATCACAGGTAGATAGGGTGGTCAAGAAGGCATTCGGCACATTGGCCTTCATCAGTCAGAGTATTGAATATAGAAGTCTGGAGGTTATGTTACAAGACATTGTGATGCCACATTTAGAGTATTTTGTTCAGTTTTGGTCACCCTGTAATAGGAAAGATGTTGGTCTGGAAAGAGTGCAGAGAAGATTTACGCAAATGTTGCCAGGACTCGTGTGCCTGAGCTATAGGGAGAGGTAGAGCAGGCTAGGACTTTCTTGCAGTACAGGAGGTTGAGGGGCGATCTTTTAAGCCGTATAAAATCATGAGCGGATCGGTCAGAGTATTGCATATAGAAGTAGGAAGGTTATTTTACAGTTGAGAAGCAACTGAGTAGCACACTTAAGGAAATCAGGAGGGCAGAAAGGGGACAGGAAATACCTCTGGTAGATAATATGCAGGAAAATCCTAAGAGATTTTATGTACATTAAGAAAAGAGGGTAACTAGAGAGAGTTATTTATTCACAAAATGCTGGAGTAACTCAGCAGGTCAGGCAGCATCTCAGGAGAGAAGGAATGGGCGACGTTTCGGGACGAGTCCCTTCTTCAGACTGATGTCAGGGGGGCGGGACAAAGGAAGGATATATGTGGAAACAGGAAGATAGAGGGAGATCTGGGAAGGGGGAGGGGAAGAGAGGGACAGAGGAACTATCTAAAGTTGGAGAAGTCGATGTTCATACCACTGGGCTGCAAGCTAATCGGGCGCCTCAGAAACAAGACATTGGTGAGGCCACATTTAGAGTATTGTGTTCATTTGGTCACCCTGTTGTAGGAATGCTGTTGTCAAGCTGGAAAGATGTTGTCAAGCTGGAAAGGGTGCAGAGAAGATTTATGTTGCCAGGTTTTGAGGGCCTGACCTATAGGGAGAGATTGAGTAGGTCAAGGTGAGGGGAAAGATTTAAGAGGAACTTATTTTACACAAAGGGTGGTGGGTTTTTGGAACAGGCTGCCAGAGGCATTGGTTGAGGCAGATACTATCATTACGTTTAAAATATATTTGGGCAGGTACATGGATAGAATAGGTTTAGAGGGTTGTGGGTCAAGCACAGGCAGGTGGGACTAGTGTAGACGGGCATGTCAGCTGGTGTGGGCTAGTTGGCATGAACGGCCTGTTTCTATGCTATATATAACTCTTTATGCATATGCATATCCTCCATAACCATCTTGGGCAGATAATTCCAGAGATTCATTGCTGGGTCTGGACATTCCATCATCAGCCATGTCCCACAGAAAGTTTGCTTGTTACAGAGTCATGTTTTAAAGAGTTTACCAATTTCCTAAGAGTCAGACTATGAACCCTCGCTGCAATCCGTCTGTTGTAAATGCATCCATCCAAGTTGCTGCAAGTTGCTCGCTTGCAACGTCCGAGACCCGGGTTCGATCCCGACTACAGGTGCTGTGTGTACGGAGTTTGTATGTTCTCCCCGTGACCGCATGGGTTTCTTCAAGATCTTCGGTTTCCTTCCACACTCCAAAGACGTACAGGTTAATTGGCTTGGTGTATGTGTAAATTGTCCGTAGTGTGTGTAGGATAGTGTTAATGTGCAGGGATCGCTGGTCGGTGCGGACCCGGTGGGCCGAAGGGCCTGTTTCCGCGCTGTATCTCTAAACTAAACTAAAAACTAAACACAGATGGGTAAAGCACAAAACAGCACACTGTGGACCAGATATCTTTGCAAATTATTCTGAATAACTGCATGTAAAATTTTGTTCTCACTGAACCAGTCAATTTTATGTTACTCACCCTGTTGTAACGCTTGTTTCCCATAGTGCAGACACGCAGCCACACACGCAGAGTGGCGAGAAAGAACTGCACAGCAGGATCCAATCCATCAACACTGAGACTGTGAGTATTGGGGTGCACAACAAACTGCAAATGTCTCCTGGATTCATGTGTGACACAGTGCAAATGGGAGCCTGTCCTCTTTCACATTCTCTGCATTTACCAAGCAGAAAGACAGGAGGACGGAGGAACTTGGGGCTGTCAATGGAAGCGTCTTGAGAGCAGTCGAAGAGGTGCTGAAGGTAGTATCATGTATGAAGGTAGACAAATCTCCAGGGCCTGATCAGATATATCCGAGGACATTGTGGGAAACTAGAGATGAAATTTTGGGAGCCCTGGTTGAAATTTACAAGTTGTCTTTAAATACAGGAGAGGTGCCGGAAGATGCGGGGGGGGGGGGGGATGTTGTGCCTCTAATCAAGAAGGTCTGAAGTGAAAATGCTGGGAACTATAGGTCAGCTTAACATGAGCTTAAATGAGCTTAACATCTGTACTCAGAAAGCTACTAGAGTATTCTGAGCGATAGGTTATACAGGCATTTAGATGGACAAAGGCTGATCAGGAATAGTCAGCATCGTTTTGTACGTGGGAGGTCGTGTCTCACTAATCTGAGTTTTTATGTAGACGTGACCAAAAAGGTCGATGAGGGCAGAGCTTTTGATGTTGAATATACGGACTTCAGCAAAGCATTCGACAAGATTCCGCATGGTAGGCTGCTCCGGAAGGTTCGATCGCATGGGAGAGGTAACTGAATGGATAGAAAATTGGCTTCATGGAAGTAGAGGGTGATGGTGGAAGGTTGCTTCTCGGACTGGAGGCACACTAGTGGTGTGCCTCAGGGTTCGGTGTGGGGCCCTCAATGATTTGGATGAGAACATACCAATCAATATCAATGATTTGGATGAGAACATACAGGGCAAGATTAGCAAGTTTGCTGATAATACAAAAGTAGCTGGTTTTGCAAATAGTGGAGAATTTTGTGAAAAATTGCGGCAGGATCTTGATCATTTGGCCAGGTGGGGAATGGTTGATGGAATTTAATACAGAAAAATGTGAGATGTTGCATTTTGGGAAGTCTAACATGTGCAGGGCCTACACAGTGAATGATATGCCTCTGGGTAGTGTTGTAGAGCAGAGGAATCTAGGAATGCAGCTGCATGGCTCCTTGAAGGTGGAGTCACAGGCAGATACAGTGGGCAAAAAGGCATTTGGTACATTGGCCGCCAGCAGTCAGAGTGTTGAGCATAGAAGTTGGAAGATCATGTTCAATATACAAGATACAAATAATTTAATAGCCAAGTATGTAAGAACATACAAGGAATTTAATTTGCCATACAGTCATACCGAAAATGCAGCAAGACACACAACGACATAAAAATTAACATAAACATCCACCACAGCGCACTGTGATGGAAGGCAATAAAGTCTTATCTTCTTCCCTCCTTTTCTCCCGCGTCGGGGCGGTCGGGGCGATTGGAGCTCCCGCGTCGGAGCAATCGAAGCTCCCACGTCGGGGCGGTCGAAGCTCCTGCGGTTGCAGTTCCTGAAGTCAGTCCCTGAGAAAGGGACTGCCAGCTCCACGATGTTACGTCCGCAGGTTCCCGCGGTTGGAGCTCCCAAAGTCGATCCCCAGCAAGAGGCTGCCAGCTCCACGATGTTAGGCCGCTGTGCGAATGGAGATACGATACGGAAAAGTTGCATCTCCGTCGAGGAAAGAGATTTTAAAAAGTTTTCCCATCCCCTGCCCCCACATAATGCAAATCTAAAGATACACTAAAACATACATTTAACAACAAACTATGAACAACAAAAGAAGGAAAGGACAAGACAGACTACTAGCGAGGCTGCCATCATGTGGCACCACCAGGTATTGCAGTGGTATAAGACGTTGGTGAGGCTGCATTTAGAGTATTGTGTTCAGTTCTGGGCACCGTGTTATACGAAAGATATTGTCAAGCTGGAAATGGTACAGCGAAGATTTATGAGGATGTTGCCTGGACTAGAGGGTCTGAGCAAAAGGAAGACGTTGAGTTGGCTGAGACTTTATTCCTTAGAGCCAAGGAGAATGAGGGGTTATCTTATAGAGGTGTATAAATCAAGGAATAGATTGGGTAGATGCATAGTATTCTGCCCAGAGTAGATGAATCGAGGACCAGAGGATATAGGTTTAAGGTGAAGGGGAAAAGATTTTAACGGAATCTGAGGGGTAACATTCTCACACAAAGGGTGGTGGGTGTTTGGAACAAGGTGCCAGAGGAGGTAGTTGAGGCTGGGACTATCCCAACATTTAAAAAACAGTAGGATAGGTGCATGGATAGGACAGGTTTGGAGGGATAAGGACCAAATGCAGGCAGGTGGGTCTAATGCAGTTGGGACGTGTGGGCAAGTTGGGCCGAAGGGCCTGTTTCCATGCTGTATCACTATGAATATGACATTGTGTCAAACATCCATACAAGTGTGTTTGTGTGTAAGAACCCCAGCACCAGTGTGTCCATGTGTGTCAAAGAACAATGTAACTGTGTCTGTACATATAAATACACAGTATAATTGTGTCTGTGTGCGTTAGAACCCCAGTACAAGTGTGTCTGTGCGTTAGAGCCTCAGTACCAGGTTGTCTGTGTGCCTTAGAGCCCTAGTACAAGTGTGTCTGTGCGTTAGAGCCCCTGTACAAGGTTGTCTGTGTGCGTTAGAGCCCCAGTATAATTGTGTCTGTGTGCGTTAGAGCCCCAGTATAATTGTGTCTGTGTGCGTTAGAGCCCCAGTATAATTGTGTCTGGGTGCATTAGAGCCCCAGTATAAGTGTGTCTGTGTGCGTTAGAGCCCCAGTATAGGTGTGTCTGTGTGCGTTAGAGCCCCAGTATAAGTGTGTGTGTGTGCGTTGGAGCCCCAGTACAAGGTTGTCTGTGTGCCTTAGAGCCCCAGTACAAGTGTGTCTGTAAGAGCCCCTGTACAAGTGTGGCTGTGTGTGTCGGAGCCCTGGCTTACGCGTGCCTGTTTGGAGACCCAGTGCGGTGCGCCAACCTGTGTGGATGCCCTGGCACGGTCATCGGTCTGCTTCGGAGACTCGGTACGGGCATGTCTGTCTGTGTGGGTGCCCTGGTACGGGCATGTCTCTGTGTGGGTGCCTCGGTACAGGCATGTCTCTGTGTGGGTGCCCCAGTACGGGCATGTCTGTGTGTGGAGGCCCCGGGACGGATATGCCTCTGTGTGGGTGCCCCAGTATGGGCATGTCTGTCTGTGTGGGTGCCCCGGTACGGGCATGTCTCTGTGTGGGTGCCCCAGTACGGTCATGTCTCTATGTGGGTGCCCCGGTACAAGTTCCCCTGCCAGCACCAGAGCTTTGACGTCGGAACCCCAGTACAGGTGCCCCAGTGGCATCGAAGCCCCAGCCTGACGATTACATTTTTTCCCTGAAGCTCAGGAGGTTGTGGTGTGACCTTATAGATGTATATAACGTCATGTGAAGCATAGATAAAGTGAATGTTCTCAGTGTTTTCCCTACTTCAGTCTAAAACAAAAGGGTCTTGTTATAAGATGAGACCAGTAAAATTTTAAAGGGTCCTGTGGGGCAACATGTTCACACAGTTCGTGGTGGGTATATGCAACAAGCTGCCAGAAGAAGCGAAAGAGGCAGATTCAATTAAAATCTATAAAACATTTTGTATAGGTACATGGATAGTGAAGATTTAATGGAATATTGGCCAAACAATAGCACTAGCTCAGGTAGACATCTTGGTCGGCATGGAAATATTGGGCTAAGAAGCCTCTTTGCATGCTGGATGACTCTACGCAATCTACTGCCAGGGAAGGTACTAAAAGAAGATGTGATAGCAACGTTCAAGAGGCATTTGCACAGACACGCAAGCAAGCAGGAATGGAGGGATATAGACCATGTGGAGGCAGACGAGATTAGTTTAGTTTGGCATTGTGGTTAATGCAGACATGACAGACTCCATTTACCATTCCACAACCCACTTGCCAAACTGATCAAGATCCTGCTGTAATTTTTGATAACCATTTACGCCCACTTTAGTGTCACCTGCAAACTTACAAATCATGTCTTCTCCTCAACCAAATTGTTGAAATAAAGCACCAACAGCAATGGGCCCAACACTGATCCCTGAGGCACACTGTTGGTCACACGCCTCCAGTTCGAAAAACAGCTTTGCACCGTCACACTCTGCTTCCTTCTATGAAGCCAATTCTCTATCGAGTCAGCTAACTCTCCCTGGATCCCACGTCTAACCTTCCAGAATAGCTTACCAAATGTCTTGCTGAATTGCCTACCATGTTGAACCTCATCAAATGCCTTGTGTGTCTGTCCTGGAGCAGATGTGTCAGTGGCTCAGTATCCTGGGCTGTGTATGTGAGTATGGCCAGGGGTGAGTGTGCTAGCCTGATCTATTCCTGACTTGTGTTTCAGTGTGTTTGGTCAGCTTCTTTGATCTTTTTGTTCTTTTCACTTCCCCAGATGAAAACTGCAAGCTGAGTGGAAGGAATGTGCTGGCAGCTTCCCCGTCTCGGGATTGGTTCTGCTCCAGCACAACCCAGAGGCTGAGTGAGTACGCCTCTGCTCCCCAGGATTCGGGTACAGCGTTTGGTACGGGTCCAATGTAAATAATTTCATTAAAAGTAACTTTCATATTTTTGTCCATTTCTTTTGCTGTATTTGGAAAGGACAAGTGCACTGTCGATCACAAAGTCTGTGCTCGTGTCAGTGCCCAAGTTTCTTCCCGGGATACTGCACGGGACACAAACACCTCCCTGGGTTTCCTACCATGGACACTGCATACACTCGAGCCTGTGCCTGGGATCCCTGCGACGTGTGAGCCTGACCTTAGGTTTGCCCTCCTAGAGCTTGAGTGCGAGCCCATGCTTCGGTGTCAGGCCCCAGACCCTGCACATGAGCCTGCGCTGTATTTTGGCCCTGTATTCTGCAAAAGACAGCAAAGAGCACAGGCTAGTACAAGTGCATGGCACTGGGCAAGGAGTCCAGGCATGGACTTTCACACCAGCCAGAGCAACAAACCTTGGTAAGAACTTGAGTGTGCAGGGGTTGGGGCAGAAAACTGGACAAATGTCTACGCTCATGGCAGGGGGTCCAATGTGCAGCGTACTGTGCCCAAAATCCATGCATGGGCTCCTGCAAAGAGTACGGGGCCCAGCACCCAGCACAAAGTGGAACACAGAGACTGGTACAGGAAGCATGGGGTGGGAAACCTGGGCTGGTATCCTTGCCCAAGGTCCTATGTCCTGTGCTAGTGTTTCCCATCTTGGATCCCATGCACTTGTGTGAGTGTGATTCACGGCCAGAGCAGGTAATGTTAAAAAAAACTTTAAACGCACCACATAGGTAAGAGAGGCAATCAAATACAATGATAGACAATAGGTGCAGGAGGAGGCCCTTCGAGCCAGCACCGCCATTCAATGTGATCATGGCTGATCATTCTCAATCAGTACCCCGTTCCTGCCTTCTCCCCATACCCCCTGACTCCGCTATCCTTAAGAGCTCTATCCAGCTCTCTCTTGAATGCAATCAGAGAATTGGCCTCCACTGCCTTCTGAGGCTGAGAATTCCACAGATTCACAACTCTGACTGATTCCACAGATTCACAACTCTCTGACTGATTCCTCAGATTAACAACTCTCTGACTGCTAGACACGGAAAGCTGGAGTAACTCAGCGGGACAGGCAGCATCTCTGGATCAAATACAATGATTGCTGGGGACAAAGATTCATGTGATCTTTATGTACAGTATCTCCCTTTGATGTGTTGCATACTGTTGTAGCCACTCGTATTTTCCTCTTCTTCAGAATGGTCTTAGTTATAAATCATGCACCTCAGACAGACACAGATCAACAAACAGCTCAATCCAATCCCCTGGCAACTAAACAGATGTCCTGTTACCCTTTCAACCTCATTTTAATTTTTACGATTGCCATTTGTTCCACTACAATTTCCCTCTTTTGTACTCTGCAACAAAGTATAAATGTTACTACCAATAGTTAATTGCACTCCTCCCACTGGTTGTAAGACCATGCGCATATCCTTTACAAATATTTAATGGCTACTCAATACACATGATCACGAGGCATTATTTGAAGAGTGGTTAGGACCTTCGAAATATATGTATCCCAAAGCCTTCTTGGTGCTCGAGGCCCCATTCGTTTGTGTAAATGGATACGTTATTCCATCATCCTTACATATTTCAATGCAAGCAGCGACAGTCAACATGACTGAAATGGATGCAGATTCATGAAGCAGAAAAGTTAGTTTACAACATGTTATACTGACTACTTTTCATTAGATAGCCATTGTCTGAACTATTACTACTGCTTTGGAAATACAGAATTAACCCGTTTGCTGCAAACAGCAATCATTTCCGTTCATCTTGCAAAACTTTTCAATGCAATGTGATACAGTGAAACAAATTAATCTAATGAATGCAGCTTCGTGAAATGCATCAGAAAAGGTAGTTACAGCATGTTATTATTTACTACTATTTAGTAAATAGCTGTTGTATGAAAAATAACTACAGCTTTGCAAATCCTGAATTGACCTGCTTGCCGTAAGCAGCAATCATTTCCATTCATTTTGCAATAACGTTTCAATGCAACGTGATAGAGTGAAACAAATGACTCCAATTGATGCAGCTTCATAAAACATACCATGAAATACAAAGTTAGTTTTGTAACCCGTTCAGTTAATAGCTGTGTATTAAATATAACTCTACTGCTTAGCAAATATTGAATTGGTCTGTTTGCAGTAAACAGCATTCTATTCCATTCATCTTGCAATAACTTTTCAACGCAAGGGGGCGTTGTGTTATTGGTTAAGGAGGATGTCGAGGCAGTGGTCAGAGGTGACACTACGGATGGTTCGGTCTCGTGAGGCTATGTGGGTGGAGCTGAGGTACAAGAAAGGGATGATCATCTTGTTAGGCGTGTACTACAGACCCCCAAACAGGTCAACAGGAATTAGAAGAGCAAATATGCCAGGAGATTGCAGACAGCTGTAATAGGGGATTTTAACTTTCCCAATATTGACTGGGAAAATCATTGTATGAATAGTTTAGATGGGGTGCAAATTCTTAAACGTGTTCAGGAGAGTTTTCTCCGGGAATATGTAGAGAGCCCCACACGTGAGAGGGCAACACTTGATCTGGTCTGGGGAAATTGGGAAGGGCAAGTGAACAAAGTGTTCGTGGAGACGCCTTTTGTGGCCAGTGACCGCTGTTCCATTAGGTTTAAGATAGTTATGGATAGGGACAGAGAGGGCCCACATGTTACAATGCTCAATTGCGGTGAGGCCAACTTTAAGGGTATGAGAGAAGGTCTCGCTCAAGTTGATTGGAGCAGGTTATTTGAGGGGAAAGTAATATAAGCCAAGTGGGATGTTTTTAAAAGTGTTTTTTTTTAAAAAGTGTGCTGACAAAAGCTCAGGATATGTACGTCCCCGTTAGAGTGAAGGGGAAGGCAGGCAAACGTAAGGAAGCTTGGATGATGAGGGAAATTGAACCATTGGTCAAGAATAAGAATGACGCTTGGGACAGGTATTGGCAGCTAGGATCAAGTGCATCCCTGGAGGAGTTTCAGAAACTAAGGAGCAAACTATTAAAGGAAATCAGAAGGGAAAAAAGGGCCAGGAGATAGCTCTGGCAGATAGCATTAGGGACAATCCCAAGAGATTTTATAAATACATAAGGGGGAAAAGGGTAACTAGAGAGAGAGTGGGACCCCCTCAGGAATCAAAGCGGTCACCTCTGTGTGGAGCCACAGGAGATGGCCAAGGTCCTCAATGAGTATTTCTCCTTTGCTTTTAACGTGGAGAAAGACAGGAGGACGGAGGAACTTGGGGCAGTCAATAGAAGTGTCTTGAGAGCAATCAGCATTACAGTTGAGGAGGTGCTGAAGGTCCTAATGCATACAAAGGTAGACAGATCTTCGAGGTAGGATCAGATATTTCCGAGGACATTATGGGAAACTAGGGAGGAAAGTGCGGGTACTAGTTGTCATTAAATACAGAAGTGGTGCTGGAAAACAAATGTTGTGCCTCTATTCAAGAAGGGCTGCAGGGAAAATGCTGGGAACTATAGGCCAGTGAGCAACTTAGTTGGAAAGTTACTAGAGAATATTCTGAAGGTTAGGATATCATAAGATCATAAGTGGTAGGAGTGGAATTAGGCCATTCGGCCCATCGTCTACTCTGCCATTCAATCATAGCAGATCTATCTCTCGCTCCTAACCCCATTCTCCTACCTTTTCCCCATAATATCGGACACCCGTACTAATTAAGAATCTATCTATCTCTGCCTTAAAAATATCAAGTGACCTGGCCTCCACAGCCTTCTGTGGCAGAATTCCACAAATTCACCACTGACTAAAGAAATTCCTCCTCGTCTTCCGATAATAACGTCCTTTAATTCTGAAGTTATCACCTCTAGTCCTAGACTCTCCCACTAGTATAAACATCCTCCCCACATCCACTCTATCCAAGCCTTTCACTATTTTGTACGTTTCAATGAGGTCCCCCCTCATTCTTCTAAACTCCAGCTCGTCATATGTTAACCTACTCATTCCTGGGATCATTCTTGTAAACCTCCTCTGCACCCTCTCCAGAGCCAGTACATCCTTCCACAGATATGGTGCCCAAAATTGCTCACAATATTCCAAATGTGGCCTGATCAACACCTTATAGAGCCTCAACATTACATCCCTGTTTTTGTATACAAGCCCTCTCAAAATAAATACTAGCATTTACACATGCATTTAGATGGACAAGGAATAGTCAGTGTGGGTTTGTACGTGGGAGGTCAAATCTGATGGAGTTTTTTGAAGATGTGACCAAAAAGGTAGATGAGGGCAGAGCTGTAGATGTTGTATATATGGACTTCAGCAAAGCATTCGGCAAGGTACCTCATGGTAAGCTGCTCTGGAAGGTTCAATCGCATGTGATCCAAGGATAGAGCAGAATGGATAGAAAATTCATAGAAGGAAGCTGAGGGTGATGGTGGAAGATTGCTTCTCGGACTGGAGGCCTGTAACTAGTGGTGTGCCTCAGGATTCAGTGCTGGGCCTATTACCGTTTGTCATCTATATCAAAGATTTGAATGAAAACATACATGGCACGATTTGCAATTTGCTGATGATACAAAAGTGGGTGGTTTTGCAAATAGTGAAGATGGTTGTGAAAAATTGCAGCAGGATCTTGATCGATTGGCCAGGTAGGCTGAGGAATGCTCAATGGAATTTAACACGGAGAAAGGTGAAGTGTTACACTTTGGAAAGTCTAACATGGACAGGACCTGCGCAGTGAATGGTAGGACTCTGGGGAGTGTTATAGAGCAGGGATCTAGGAGTGCAGGGACAAGGTTCCTTGAAGGTGGAGTTGCAAATAGATAGGGTGGTTAAAAAGGCTTTTGGCACACTAGCCTTCATCAGTCAGAGTATTGAGTTTAGAAGTTGGGAGGTCATGTTGCAATTGTATAAGATGTTGGTAAGGCCGCATTTAGAGCATTGTGTTCAATTTTAGGCACCATGTTATAGGAAAGATGGTGTCAAGCTAGAAAGGGTACAGAGAGGTGTAAGAAAATAACTGCAGATGCTGGTACAAATCAAAGGTATTTATTTCACAAAATGCTGGAGTAACTCAGCAGGTCAGGCAGCATCTCAGGAGAGAAGGAATGGGTGACGTTTCGGGTCGAGACCCTTCCTCAGATTGTGAAATAAGGGTACAGAGAAGATTTATGAGGATGTTGCCAGGACTCGAGGGTCTGAGCTATAGGGAGAGGTTGAGTAGGCTGGGACTCTATCCCTTGGAATGCAGGAGGAGGAGGGGTGATCTTAGAGATGTATAAAATCATGAGAGGAATAGATTGGGTAGATGCACAGAGTCTCTTGCCCAGAGTAGGGGAATCGAGAACCAGAGGACATAGGTTTAAGGTGAGGGGGGATAGATTTAATAGGAACCCAAGGGGTAACTTCTTCACCAAAGGGCAGTGGGTGTATGGGGTGAGCTGGAGTTGAGACCGGTACCATTGTAACATTTAAGAAACATTTAGACAGGTAAATGCATTGGATAGGTTTAGAAGGGAAATTGGCCAAACATAGGCAGGTGGGAGTAGTGTAGATGTGACATGTTGGTCGGTGTCGGAAAGTTGGGCTGAAGGTCCTGTTTTGAAACTGTATGGCTCTCTAAGGAGACCATCAACTGACAGCAAGATCAGGTTTATGGGAAAGATTGTAGATAAAGCAAGGATAGCCCGTGAAAATGAAAGTTTCTTTAATTGTTGTTCAAAATAGAAGGAACAGTTTAAGAATTGAGCTCACAGGATACATATTAGAATAGAAAATGAGATCCAAATTATTACAAGTATTTCTGTAACAGTTGCTGGAAATTCCAAGCCTTGGAAACCATTATGAATCGACCATTTATTTTAGAGAAAGTGAGAAATTCCAGTCTTAAGATACTGTAAACGCATGCTCAATATATCAGCCATATACCTCTGTAGATATGTTGAAATTGCAGGGGTTAACAAGAGTAAGAACGGATACAAAAATTGGAAGAAAAAAATATATAATCGGCACTAACGTGTAGTGACCAGAACAGACACTAGATGGAGCTGCTGACCCCAGGCTTGAATGTCAGCCCCATTGACTACAACAGTGCTGTTGGGGACGGTAGATCACATGGGATCCACAGAGCTGGGTAACTGGATCCAGAATTGGCTTCATGAAAGGAAGCAGAGGGTGATGGTAGAAGGTTGTTTTTTACATTAGAGGCCTCTGACTAGTGGTGTACCTCAGGGATCATTGCCAAACCCATTGGCATTTGTTTATGTCAATTTGAATGAGAATATTGAAGGCATGACACGAAAGTTGGTGGCATGGTAGACAGTGAAAATTGACATCAAAAGTTACAGCAGGTTCTTGATCAGTTTTTTTTAACGTAGCTAAGTGGAAGGTGTATTTTGGGAGGTTAATAGGGCAGAACCTTCACAGTGAATGACAGGGCGCTGTGGAGTGTTGTAGAGCAGAGGACATTGTTCTGAAAGTGATGTCACGGGTAGACTGCGTGGTAATGATGTTTTGCTACATTAGCCTTAAACAGTCAAGGTATTGAGTATAGAATACTAGATTCAAAGCCGTCTTGTTGACCCTCTTTGTAACTAATTTTCACCCAGCCCACAGCTAACAATGGCCTGTACCCTTGATCATCGTTACTTTTTTGCGTATCTTTCATTCATTTGTGCTATCTCTATATCACCGTCTATGTCTCCCGTTTCCCTTTCCCCTGCTCTAAACGGGCCTATCCCACTTAGGCGATTTTAAGGCGACTGCCGGTGACTAGGCTTTCGCCGGGGTGTCGCGGGCATGATCGTGAGGAGTCTTCCAAGAATCGTAGTGGATCTCGGCGCGTCGCTGAGAAATCAACCGGAGTGAAATTTCTCAGCGACAGCTGGCTTGTCGCCAGGTATCGTTGCTTATTGCGGGCGCTGTCGCATGATGTCCCCAGGTTTGCTAGGTTGTCGCAGATGCATTTAGAAGCACATAATATTAAATTAAGTAAAGTCATTTGAAGATACCATAAAATACTTGTGTTTAACCAATTTATTTACCGTCAGGCCATTTGACAGGTAGATTGGAGGCGACAGTTTGACGGTCAGGTAAGCGTGGGAATTTCCGCGATGTTTATGGCCATCAGCGATTACATTTAAAGTGGGCTCCCAACCCAGACATGCATCTCCCGTACATTTTCAAAGAATGCCCACACTCCGCCCAAAAATCCATTTAACCACTTTTTAAATTACATTTCTTAATACTGCTGTTAGTAAACTGGAAGTCAATCCAGTTTATGCCTTGTTACCGTGAAGCTTGGTTTCGTAAGTAACCCGGGCAAGATGTTATATTTCAAAACTCTCAAGTACTTACCGACTTGTCAGTGATTTCAGCGAAAATTAGGACGCCGGAGAAGCATTGACAGCATGGGAATTTCGCGATGTTTCCGAAGACGGTGTAATCTCGACCTGACTCGGCATTGTCGTGGTCATTGTCATAGGGTAAAAGAAAATTTTGGCGATCTGCTATGACTTTGACAGTCGCCGGCAGTCACCTAAAAAATCGCCTAAGTGGGACAGGCCCTTTAGTCTGAAGAAGGGTCTCAACCCAAAATGTCACCTATTCCTTTTCTCCAGAGATGCTGTCTGACCCACTGAGTTACTCCAGCTTTTTGTGCCTATCTTTGGTTTAAACCAGCATCTGCATTTCCTTCCTATGCATTTTGAGTATAGAGGTTTGGATGTCAGACAAGACATCGGTGAGACTGAACTTGGGGTATGTGTTCAGTTTTGGTCACCCTGCTGTAAGATGCATGTCATTAAACTGAAAAGAGTGGAGATAAATTTACAAGGATGTTGCCGGGACATGAGGGCTACAGGAAGAGGTTGAGCAGACTCGGTCTTTATTCCTTGGAGCACAAGGAGGCCCATCTTCTAGAGTACAAAATCATGAGAATAGATCATGAATGCAGTCTTTTGACAAGTGTGGGAGAAATCAAGAACCAGAAGACATAGGTTTAAGGTGAGAGGCAAGGTGCCAAAAGGCTGGTAAGTGGCAAATTTTGTTCTTTTAGTTCAGAAAGGCTGCAAGGACAAGCCAGGAAACTACAGGTTTAAGAACTTACATCAGTGGGGGAATGTTACTGGAGGAGGTTCTAAGAAACAGGATCTAACTGCATTTGGAAGGCAAGGACCATTTGGGGATAGTGAGCATGGTTTTGTGCTTGGCGTTAGCACCTCAACATCTCCTGGAGCATAGGAAGCTGGCGGTGACAGTAGCAATGTACCAAATCAAATTTACCAAATCAGACAGGATGAACAGCCAATCTCGTCCCACAGCAGGAAGTCCAAAACCTGAGGACAACATGTGAATGCGAGGGGAAAAGATTAAAAGGGGAGTTCCCCCACAGACAGTGGCAGGTACCTGCACGAAGCAGCCAGAAGAACTGATGGAGGCCGATATAATCACAAGCTGTGGCAGCACTGCCATTGCAGCCGCAGCTCGCCTGCGATCCGTTTGTCTTTTTTCCTTCTTGTCTTATTTTTAATGTTTGAAGTATGTTATGGTTTACTTTTAGTTGTATATTATGTGGGGGGTGGGGGGTGGGGGGAGAGGTGGGGGAAACTTTTAAAAAAATCTCTTTCTTCAATGGAGATGCGACCTTTTTCCGGGTCTCGTCTCCGTTCGCGCTGCGGCCCTGCATCAGGGAGCTGGCGGCCTTCAGCTGGAATCGACCTTGAGGGCTCCGGTCGCAGAGCCCTTGGACTTACCAGGTTGACTTCGGAGGCTTTGGCTGCGGGCCCTGTGCACTGTGACATCGGGAGCTCGCAGGTCCCTGGTTGGCGACCGATTTTCGGGGGCTCCAGCAATATTATCTTCGTCCACCCAGTGTTGTGGGCCTTGGGTCGGCCCGTTCACAGGACTTTTCATCGACCGGAGCGGCTTAAAATCGGCCTTGGGATCTTCCATCGCCTGGTGGGGGCTTCAGAGTTGGGGGCCTCGATCGCCACGATGCAACAGTTTTGACTGCCCGACCGCGGGTGAAGAAGCAAGAAAGAGATAGGACTTTCTTTTCTACCTTCCATCACAGTGTGGAGGTGCCTGGTGGAGAGTCACTGTGATGGATGTTTCTGTTGAATTATGTAGTCGTGTGTTTTTGTTGCTTTTTTATTGTTGTGACTGCATGGAAACCAAATTTCATTCGAACCTGTTTTGAATGATAATAAAGAAATTCAATTCAATCATTGACACTTGGACAGCTACCTGGATAGGAAAGGCTGAGAGGCCAGGTACAGGTGAGTGGGACTATTGCTCAATTAGGGCCAAAAGGCTTGTGTCCGGGCCATATGGCTGAACAGAACAGCACAGAAACAGGCCCTGAGGCCCACAATGTCAGTGACGAACATGATGCCAAGTTGAACTAATTTCCTGTACTTACATGTGATCAATAATATTCCATTCTCTGCGTTCCCATGGGCCTATCCAAGATCCTCTTATATGCCACTATTCTATCTGCCTTCACCACCACCCCTGGCAGCATGTTCCAGGTACCCACCACTCGGGGAAAAACTTGCCCAGAGCATTTTTAAACATTAGCTTTCATCTTAAAGCCTTGCCCTCTCTTTTTTGACTCTGTGTAAAAGGTTATATGCCTCAATTTATCAACTTCTATGACGTTGCCCTCAGCCTCCAATGCTCCAAAGAGTCCAAGTCTGTCCAATCTCTCCTTGAAGCTAACACCCTCTAATCCAGGCAGCATTCTGGTAAACCTTGCATCCTCTCCAAAACCGACACATCCTGATTGTAAGGGAGTGACCAGAATGGCACACAATACTACAAATGTGGCCAAAACCAAGGTCTTAAAGATGTAAAGTTGACCTCCTGATCTTATTCAAAGCCCTGATCAATGAAGGCCAACAGGTCCAGGATTACCTGTTACAGGTCCAGGAACCTAGAGGATTGATGAAGGCAGTTGTAGATGTTGTCTTAAATGGACCAGCAAAGCCTTCAACAAGGCATGGTAGGCTAGTGTGGAGGATCACAGGGGATCTTGAGCAAGCTAGCAAAACAGATACAACATTGCCAGGTGTGTAGGAAGGAACTGCAGATGCTGGTTTAAAATGAAGATAGACACAAAAAGCTGGATTAACTTAGCGGGACAGGCAGCATCTCTGGAGAGAAGGAATGGGTAACATTTCAGGTCAAGACCCTTCTTCAGACTGAAAGTCACGGGAAAGGAAAACGAGAGATATAGACAATGATGTAGAGAGATATAGAACAAATGAATGAAAGATATGCAAAAAAGTAACGATGATAAAGGCAACAGGTCATTGTTAGCTGTGGGCTGGGTGAAAACGAGTTACAAAGAGGGTCAACAAGATGGCTTTGAATCTAGTATTCTATACTCAATACCTGGGGAATCAAGGGATGGGGGGGGGGGGGGGGGATGGGGATGGGAGAGAGAGGGAATGCAGGGGTTACTGGCCCTGTCCCCAAACTCTATCTCTGTTACATTGACGACTGCATCGATGCTCCCTCCTGCACCCAAGCAGAACTCATGGATTTCATTAACCACCACCCACTTCCATCCAGCACTCAAATTTACTTGGACCATCTCCGACATCTCCCTCCCCTTTCTTAATCAAAAGACATAGACTATTAACTGACATCTATTACAAACCCACTGACTCCCACAACTATCTCGACCACACTTCTTCCCACCCTGCTTCATTCAAAGACTCTATCCCCTACTCCCAATTTCTCCGCCTATGCCACATCTGCGCCCAACATGAGGTGTTCCATTCTAGAACATCCGAGATGTCCTCATTCCTTAGAGAACGGGGGTTCCCCTATTTCATCATAGATGAGGCCTTCACATGTGTCTTTTCAGTACCCCGCAGCTCTGCCCTTGCTCCCCCTCCTAGCCACAACAGAGACAGTCCCCCTGGTCCTTACCTTTCACCCCATAACCTGTCGTGTACAACACATAAATACAGCTACAGATCCAGGATACAGCACGGTTGCCAAACACTTTAATTCCCCTTCCCATTCCCACACTGACCTTTCTGTCCTAGGCCTCCTCCATAGTCAAAGTGAGGCTAAACGCAAATTGGAGGAACAGCATCTCATATTTCGCTTGGGCAGCTTACAGCCCAGTGGTATGAATATTGATTTCTCTACCTTCAAATAACCCCTGCATTTCCTCTCTGAATATCCCTCCCTCACCCAAGTCACAGCAGCTTTCGTTCTGACCTAGCGACAACTAACAATGACCTGGTTTATAGAAACATAGAAAAATAGGTGCAGGAGTAGGCCATTCGGCTCTTTGAGCCAGCAGCGCCATTCAATATGATCATGGCTGATCATCTAAAATCAGTACCCATTCCTGTTTTTTCCCCAAATCCCTTGATTCCTTTAGCCCTAAGAGCTATATCTAACTCTGTCTTGAAAACATCCAGTGAATTGGCCTCCACTGCCTTCTGCGGCAGAGAATTCCACAGATTCACAACTCTCTGGGTGAAGACATTTTTCCTCATCTCAGTCCTAAATGGCCTACCCCTTATTCTTAAACTGTGACCTATAGTTCTGGACTCCCCCAACATCGGGACATGTTTCCTGCATCTAGCATGTCCAATCCCTTAATAATTTTATATGTTTCTACAAGATCCCCTCTCACCCTTCTAAATTTCATTGAATACAAGCCCAGTCGCTCCATTCTTTCATCATATGACAGTCCCACCATCCCAGGAATTAACCTCGTGAACCTATGCTGCACTCCCTCAATAGCAAGAATGTCCTTCCTCAAATTAGGAGATCAAAATTGCACACAATACTCCAGGTGCGATCTCACCAGGGCCCTGTACAACTGCAGTGGGACCTCCTTGCTCCTAAATGCAAATCCTCTCACAACGAAGGCCAACATGCCATTAGCTTTCTTCACTGCCTGCTTACTTTCAGTGACTGATGTACAAGCACACCCAGGTCTCATTGCACCTCCCCTTTTCTTAATCTGATACCGTTCAGATTTTAGATTTAGATTTAGAGATATAGCGCGGAAACAGGCCCTTCGGCCCACCGAGTCCGCGCCGCCCAGCGATCCCCGCACGTTAACACTATCCTACACACACTAGGGACAATTTTTACATTTACCCAGTCAATTAACCTACATACCTGTACGTCTTTGGAGTGCGGGAGGAAACCGAAGATCTCGGAGAAAACCCACGCAGGTCACGGGGAGAACGTACAAACTCCGTACAGACGGCGCCCATAGTCAGGATCGAACCTGAGTCTCCGGCGCTGCATTCGCTGTAAGGCAGCAACTCTACCGCTGCGCCACCGTGCCTTCTGCCTTCCTGTTCTTGCCACCAAAGTGGATAACCTCACATTTATCCACATTATACTGCATCTGCCATGCTTCTGCCCACTCACCCAACCTATCCAAGTCACTGCAGCCTCATAGCATCCTCCTCGCAGCTCACACTGCCACCCAGCTTTGTGTCATCCGCAAACTTGGAGATGTCACATTTAATTCCCTCGTTTAAATCGTTAATACATATTGTAAATAACTGGGGTCCCAGCACCGAGCCTTGTGGCACCCCACTAGTCACTGCCTGCCATGCTGAAAAGCACCCGTTAATTCCTACTGCTTCCTGCCTGCCAACCAGTTCTCTATCCATGTCAATGCCCTACCCCCAATACCATGTGCTCTAATTTTGCACACGAATCTCTTGTGCGGGACCTTGTCAAAGGCTTTTTGAAAGTCCAGATACACCACATCCACTGGCTCTCCCTTATCCATTCTACTTGTTACATTCTCAAAAAATTCCAGAGGATTATTCAAGCATGATTTCCCCTTCATAAATCCATGCTGACTTTGACCGATCCTGTCACCGCTTTCCAAATGCGCTGTTATAACATCTTTAATAATCGACTCAAGCATCTTCCCCACTACCGATGTAAGGCTAACTGGTCTATAATTCCCTGTTTTCTCTCACCCTCCTTTCTTAAAAAGTGGAGTTACATTAGCCACCCTCCAGTCCACAGGAACTGATCCAGAGTCGAGAGAACATTGGGAAATGAGCGTATTTTCTTCAGATACAACATTGGCTTGGTGGAAATAGAAGGTGGTTGTCAAGATTGTTATTCAGATTGGAGACCAGTGGTGTGCCACCAGCATTAGTGTGTGGTCCTCTGATGCTAATGGCTTGGATGACTATGTTATTAAGATTTATTTCACAAAATGCTGGAGTAACTCAGCAGGTCAGGCAGCATCTCAGGAGAGAAGGAATGGGTGACGTTTCGGGTTGAGATCCTTCTTCAGACTGAAGAACTAAGATAGTTATTAAGATAGTTAGTTAACGGATGACAGCAAAATTAGCAGTGCAACTGACAGTGATTATCTCAGATTTCAACAAGATTTGATGATTTGGGGAAGTGATCCAATAAATGACAGATGAGATTTAACTTTGACCATTGCAAAGTTTTGCATTTTGTTAAGTTAAACCAGGTCAAGACTAACAGGAAACCGTCCCATGGACTGTTGCAGAATAAAGAGTCCTGGGTGGTACAGGTATAATTTCACGAAAGTGGCAATGTATAGATAGGATGGTGAAGGTGGTATTCGGTATGCTTGCCTTCAGTCAGGGTATAGAGTAAAAGGAATAAAAGACATTCAGCATGGGTTTGTGCAGGACAGCTCACAGATGAAGTTTTTAGATGATTAAGATGATTGATGAGGGTAGGGCAGTAAATAGTGTACATGGGCTTTCACTAGACATTTGACTGGGTTTAGTCTCTTGATACAGCGCGGAAACAGGCCCTTCGGCCCACTGAGTGCGCACCAACCAGCGATCCCTGCACACTAATTATCCTACACACACTAGAGACAATTTAACCAAGCCAATTAGCCGACAAACCTGAGATAGAAACAAAAAGCTGGAATAACAGCGGGTCAGACAGCATCTCTGGAAAAAAGGAATAAGTGACATTTTGGGTCAAGACGTCACCTATTCCTTTTCTCCAGAGATGTTGTCTAACCTGCTTAGTTACTCCAGCTTTTTTGTGTCTATCTTCGGTTTCAACCAGCACCTGCAGTTCCTTCTACACATTTAGCCGACTAATCTGTATGTTTTTGGAGTGCGGGTGGTAACTGGAGAAAACCCACGCAGGTCATGGGAGAATGTACAAACTCCGTACAGACAGCACCTGTACTCAGGATTGAACCTGTGTCTCTGGCGCTGTGAGGCAGCAACTCTACCGCTGCGCCACTGTGCTGCTCTCATGGTCAGATGACCAAGATTAAGAACCTTGATATGATAGTGTTTAAGAGGCATTTAGACACAAGCAGGGAATCGAGCAGGTGCAAGCAGATGCGATTAGTTTCTATCAGCATCATGGTCAGTGTGAGCTGAAGGGCCCTTTCATGTGCCAACATTAATGCTGACTTGACCATTCAAACCCAACTTCAGAAAGCCCATTAACCTGCTAAGGACTTGTACATAACGTGCTGGAACCCTGCTGCAGTCTCCAAAACATTAGATCTTCAAATCACTGGAGATTAGCAACTCCTTTTACACAAAAAGGAGCATAATTCCAGATCCAGGGACTAACGGGCCAAATCAATCAGAAAACTGGAGATCAGGCTGCTAGCATTTTTATCAAGAGGACTGGAATACCCTGCTTGTGTCTAAATGCCTCTTAAACAGAGATGTAATGCTGAGGCTCGAAAATGCGCTGGTCAGGGTGCATTTGGAGTACAGTGAACAAATTTGGGCCCCATATCTGAAGAAGGATGTGCTGGCTCTGGAGAGGATCCAGAAGAGGTTTACAAGAATGACTCCAGGAATGAATGGGTTAGCACATGATGAGTGTTTGTTAGAACTGGCTTCTACACACTGGAGTTTAGAAGGTTGAGGGGGGACTTACAGAAACTTACAGAATAACAAAACGCATAGATAGAGTGGATGTGGAAAGGATGTTTCCACTGGTGGGAGAGTCTAGGACCAGAGGTCCTAGCCTCAGAATTAAAGGGCGCGCCTTTAAAAAGGAGGTGAGGAGGAACTTCTTTAGTCAAAGGGTAGGTAATCTGTGGAGCTCATTGCCACAGAGGGCTGTGGAAGACAAGTCAGTGGATATTTTTAAGGCAGAGATAGACAGTTTCTTGATTAGAATGGGTGTCAAGTGTTATACAATACAATACAATACAATATATCTTTATTGTCATTGTACCCAGGGGTACAACGAGATTGGGAATGCGCCTCCCATACGATGCAATAATTTAAGTAATTAACAGCAACCCAACGAAACGAAACAATTGTAACAGTTTTTTAGACAGGGTAAAGTGCAAGTTGATCTATGCGTTGTGGCCATCCGGCTCAGCAGGACCGGTTCATAGCAGCTATGGCCCTGGGGATGAAGCTGTTCCTGAGTCTGGAGGTGCGGGCATAGAAGGCCTTGTATCGTCTGCCCGATGGAAGGAGTTCGAACAGACTGTTGCAGGGGTGTGAAGAGTCTTTGTGGATGCTGGTGGCTTTTCTGAGGCATCTATGGGAAGAAGGCAGGAAAATGGGATTAGGTGGCAGAGATCAGCCATAATTGAATGGCGGAGTAGACTCTATGGGCCGAATGGCCTAATTCGACTCCTATAACTTGTGAACTTACCATTCCAATTGTGTTCCATACACAAGTATAGTTCCAACTAAGGAATGAGTAACTCCCATCTCTCTTCACAATTGAAAGTAATCCCAAGTATGCACTGCATCCTCCTCAATGCAGGTCAGGACTGCTCCTTTAGTAACATGCACTAACAACATTAGACACAAACCCATGGGATAGACAGAGGGTTGAACCGAGGGCAATATCAAGAGTGTGCTGTCAAACGGAGAGGTACTAGCAAAATAAAGATTTTGCGGATGGGAATAATCACAAGATTCCATTGCTCATAAATTTAAAGCACCAATATTTGGACTGACACTGAAAATGTGGAAGGCCAAGAAGGCCTGGCTGATAGAAGTGCAAATTAAATGGGAAACATTACATGGAATTATAGAACCATAGGCATAAAGACTAGTGCATTATTTCTATATTATTAATTATTCTGCAAGAGCTAGATGTGGGTATAAGCAACCGCTTCCACCAAAAGATGCAGAAGTTTGTAATGTTAAGCAACATTCAACTTGCGACTAGAATTTATGTCTACTTCCTCAAACATTTTGGCTTCTAACTTAACATCAAAATACTGATAACTCTTAGCACAATTCAGACTAAGTTGTTCCTGAGATCTTAAATCTCCCCATCTACCTTAAACATGTGCTCAAATAAACAAAGTCCCAGCCTCTCCCTATAACTCAAGCCTGTGTAAC
This sequence comes from Rhinoraja longicauda, assembly GCF_053455715.1. Taxonomy (NCBI): domain Eukaryota; kingdom Metazoa; phylum Chordata; class Chondrichthyes; order Rajiformes; family Arhynchobatidae; genus Rhinoraja; species Rhinoraja longicauda. The sequence continues at coordinate 42,630,841 of NC_135966.1, read as the reverse complement.
ATTCTGGTGAATCTTTTCTGCACGTCTCCAGCTTAATGACATCCTTCCTGTAGCTGGACAATTAGAACTGTACCCAAAAATGCCCCTCAATTTTGTATACCTCACTCAGTCCATGTAGGCAACATCATCAGACATTGTTACTGCAGAAAACATCTCACCCACTTTAGTGTTATCTGCAGGTGGAGGTGTAGACAGCACATTGTTTGTGGAGTCACAATGACAAGGTGCTGAAAGCAAATATAAAGAGTCCTCTGGAGGTTGACCACCAAAATGGTGAAGATTGTAGGTAAGATTTACTAGGATGTTGCCAAGATTCAAGGGCCTGAGTTACAGGGTTAGGTTGGGCAGGCTATGAATAGCCATTCAACCCAACTTGTCCATACTGACCAATGCGCACCTTTTTGTGTTAGACAGTGGTGAAGGTGTGGAATTCTCTGCCTCAGAAGGCAGTGGAGGCCAGTTCGTTGGATGCTTTCAAGAGAGAGCTGGATAGAGCTCTTAAGGATAGCGGAGTGAGGGGGTATGTGGAGAAGGCAGGAACGGGGTACTGATTGAGAGTGATCAGCCATGATCGCATTGAATGGCGGTGCTGGCTCGAAGGGCTGAATGACCTACTCCTGCACCTATTGTCTATTGTCTATTTGTATAGCATGAAAACAGACCATTCGGCCCTAATCATCCACGCTTACCAAATTGCCTATCTCATTTAGGCCCATTTGCTAACATTTGGAATATAAACCTCTAAACCATTATCATCCATGCACCTGTCCAAATGTCTTTTAAATATTGTATTTGTACTCATTGCTGATCTGAGCTCGGTCCATTTGCCCACATTTGGTACATAAACCTCTAAACCATTCATATTCATGCACCTGTCCGAATGTCTTTAAACTATTGCAATTGCACCTCTATCATTTCCTTTGGCAGCTTGTTCCGTATATATACCACCCAACATGTGAATGTGTCCATCAGATTCCCCTTAATTATTCACCCCTTAATGAGAAAAATGCTGGAAACCCAGCCTATCAGTTTTTTTTGTATTACTCAAGAAATCCAGTCCGGGAAACATTGTTGCAAGTCTTTGCTGCACCCTCTCCAGCTTAATGTCATTCTGCTTTTGGATAGGCACCGAGAAACGCACACAGTACATGTAGTCTCACCAATGTCTTGTACAGTTATAACATCACGTCCCAATTCTTGCAATCAGGCCTGACCAGTGAAGACAAGTGTTCCAAATACTTTCTTCGCTACCCTGTCTACCTGTGTTGCCAATCCTGGTGACATCTGATTGCAAAAACAACCCTCTGCCATCACCCTCTGTCTCTCTTTGCCAAGCTGATTTTGAATCAATTTACCAACTTGCCCTGCATCCATTTGGTTGAAATCTTTTGAACCAATCTCCATGTGGGAACTTAAAACAAAGATTTTACTAAAGTTCAAGCAAATGACTTCTACTACCCTGCCCCCATTGAAAAACTTTGTTACCTCTTCAAATAATTCATTCAAATAGGTCAGACAGGTTGTGACCATGATAAATGTTGGCTGTCTTTGACTTGTCCCTACCTAAGTGATCATTATCATCACTACCACTGATGTAAGGCTCACGGGTCTATAGTACCAGAGTTTTCCCTGCTACCTATATTAAATTGTTGAATCCTCTGTGCAGCTGATAGTTTCATGTCACGGCAGCTTGTTTTAGGTATCTGGTGTTAGGTGGGAGAGCTTGCTGAACAGAGCCTTTGGGCAGTGCTGTCATTGTTGTCTGGGAGAGGATGCTGACCACCATTCTCTCTCAATGATTTTGTACAGCCAACATTGGTGAAATCTCCCCAGTACACTGAGGTCTTGCTGGAAGACGTCCAGGTTTCAGAGGCATACAGATGGACAAGGCTCACTCCTGCCCTGCCGATTAAGACCTCAAATAAGGCACAAGCTCATGGTATTTTTTTCAAAAGGCTGAATTTTTATTTCCTTAAAGATGCAATAAGCAAATCCTTATCCTATCCGCAGCTCGGGTCTGATTAAAACCAACATGTTACTGATTGTAAGCAATGATTCTACTTTCATTGATAAAGATTTGGGGTTGCAAAAGCAACCATTGATTAGGGCAATGTACACTACTGTTCACTTCTTCCTGCCATAATTACCAGTTTGTTTATTTATATTAGACGAGTCTCCATCTTATCAGGAGATACAAAGCAGACAAAGAGTTAAAATGCTCAGCCTGGTAGACAGCATGGAGCCAGGCAAAATACCAATTTGACATGAAATAGTCATTATAATGATGCATACACTGAAGCAAGAACAAATGCTTACAGTTAATTATTGAGTCACAGAGTCATACAGCACAGAAACAGGCCCTTTGGCCCAACTTGTTCATGCCGACCAAGATGGTCCAAGTTCTTCCACCTGCCTATGTTTGGACTATATCCCTATAAATCTTTTCTATCTATGTACCCGTCCAAATGTCTTATAAATGTTGTTATAGTACCTGCCTCAACTACCTCCTCTAGAAGCTCGTTCCACGCACCCACCACCCTCTGTGTGATAAAGTTGCTCTTCAGCCTCCTTTTAAATCTCTCCCCTCTCACCTATGTTCTCTCTGCGCTCCAAGGAATAAAGTCCAAACCTGCCCAGCATCTCCCTATAATCAGGCCCTTGAGTCCTGGCAACATCCTTGTAAATCTTCTCTGCACTCTTTCAAATTTAATTACGTAATTGTTAACTTTTGTGTTTAGGATGAAAACCAATGGAAATTATAATATAGCTCTCAAAATGGCACACATTATTAGATTATTTGTTTAATGAGTAACACATTTGCAAAAGACGAGCAATCACTGGTTTCAATTAAAATACAGAAGTTTGCACAAAGGACATTAGCACTGTTGAGTGTCCTCGCAACTTGATACAAATTTTTCTTAGGCAGTTCTTCAGGATCAAGGATGATTTGTTTCAGTTGTTGTGTTTGAGGGATCTTCGGTAGGTAATGAGGCCAATGTGGAAACCATAGACTCGACCAGAGATAGGACAGAAGGTGGTTGATTGGGCTGGCAAGTTGATAGTTGGTGAAACAGTCCTCTTAAGTTCCTGAGGAACGGCCTTGAGGTTCTAACTTAAATTACTAATTAAATTCTTGCTTTATCTTTCTAGCGAATTAGGATAATTTTGTGGCCAATGTTTTTTTTAAATTAATCAATAATACAATAGCAAAAGAGGATAGTGATATGAAATGTTTTGGTCACTGGTTAGATATATTTGGAAAGTGGTGTTCAGATTTGGATATAATTTTTTAATGATGGATATTAGAATCATAGAATTGTACACAGAAACAAACCCTTTTACGTTAAATATATGGACCACTCCCCAGCATTAGGCCCATTTCCCTCTCTGCCTTTCCAACCTGTCCAACTGCTTTTTAAATGTTGTACTTCTACCTCTACAATCCCCTCTGACAGTTCTTTCCAGATAAACACAAGCCTGTGTGTGGAAAACCTACCCACCAGATCATCTTTAAATTTCACCCCTCTCAGCCTACACCTGCATGCTTTTGTTCTAGAGTCCCCTTTCCTCGGGAAAAGACTATCTATTTATCTTATCTATTTCCCTTCATGATTTTATAAAGCTCCTGCCTTCCTGTATTCCACTGGGAGTAAATCCAGCCTAATTGATCTCTCCTTATAACTTCAGCCCTCCATCCCAGACAATAGCCTGATGATCCACTTCCTCACCCTCTCTATTCCTATCACATCATTCCTGTAGAGTGGCAGCCAGAACTGTGCACAGTAATCTGAATGTGGTTGAACCAATGTTTATGCAGCTGCAACATGACAAGTCAACTCTCATACTCAATGCCGAGGCCTATGAAGGCAAGCATACCAAATGACATCTTCACTGCCCTGCCCACCTGCATCTCCACTTTCAGTTGTGAACTACATGGTCCATATGTGGAACAAAATCTTATGGCCCCCATCTTTTACTCTCTATGTTTTACCAGAATTTAATTTCCAAAAGTGCACCATTTCACACTTGCCAGATTTAAATTGTATCTGCCACTGTTTTGCCTGCGACCAGCTGATCCTTTGTTAGGGAACATTCATTGAGGAAGGGATGTTCCCCTCTTCTATCACAGATGAGGCCCTCACACTTGGCTCCTCTGCGTCCCATAGTTCCACTTTTGCTCCCCCTCCCCCCAGTAGCAACAGGGACAGCGCCCCCCTTGTACCACCTTTCACCCCATCAACCGTCGCATACAACACATCATCCTCCAACAGTTTTGCCACCTTCAACGGGATTCCACCACTAGCCACATCTTCCCATCCCTTTCCACTTTCCACAGAGACTGTTCCCTCCACAACTCCCTGGTTAGCTCATCCTTTCCCACCCAAACCATCCCTTCCCAGGTAACTTCCCCTGCAACCGCAGGAGATGCAACACCTGTCCCTATACCTCCTCCCTTGACTCTGTCCATGGATCCCGACAGCCCTTTCAAGTTATGCAGAGGTTCATTTGCACCTCCTCCAATCTCATCTACTGAATCCGTTGTTCTAGATGTGGACTCCTATTTATTGGCGAGACCAAAGGTAGACTGGGTGATCGTTTCGTTAAACACCTTCGTTCAGCCCCCCTTGGCCTTTGTGATCTCCCGGCTGCCAAACATTTTAAGTCCCCTTCCCATTCCCATACTGACCTTTTTGTCCTGGGCCTCCTCCATTGTCAGAGTGAGACCACACGCAAATTGGAGGAAAAGCCTCATATTTTGCATGGGCAGCTTACACCCCAGCGGTATGAATGCTGATTTCCCTAATTTCAAGTAACCCCTGCATTCCCTCTCTCTCCCCCCCCCCCCCCCCAATTCTAGTCATCTTACTAGTTCCACTGTTCACATCCCTGTCCATCTTTGTTAACATCTCCTGCCCAGCCAACAATGAGCCATTGTGGGCTCCATCCTTCCTTGGTCAGCTGTCGCTTGCCTGATTTGTTCTGGCCTTTTCCTACCTCTAGTTTCTCCCCACCACCCCATCCTTACCGTCAGTGTGAACCAGGGTTCCGACTTGAAACGTCCCACATTCCTTTTCTCTCGAGAAGCTACCAGACCCGTTGAGTTACTCCAGCACTTTGTGTCTGCCAGCTGATCTATGTCTTGCCATATCTTTCAACAACTTATTTTTGCCATCTATGGGTCCCCTAATTTTTATATCAGCTGTAAACTTATTAATCATGCCATCTACATTCCTATCCAAGTAAAACAATAAATAACGGTCTCATCACTGTTCCTGTGGAACACTCTTAAGAGACTTCCAGTCAGAAAAACACCACAACACCATTCCCCTCTGCTTCCTACCACCAATGCTATTTGGGTCTCGTTTGCCAGCACACCTAAGTTACCATGTGCCTTAATCTTCTGGACCAGACTACCATGTTGGACCTTGTCAAAACTCTTACTAAAGTCAACATAAACCATGTCTGCCACTCTGCCTTCAGCAACTTTCTTAGTTCCTTCCTCAAAATTATATTGCTGAGCCATGATCTCCACTGCATTCTCTTAGTCAGAGTGCTCTCTCTAGCACTTAGCAATCTCTAACTCCTCTTAGACAGTCCCTGCCTCTCCTGGTGAACATAAATGCTGTCCCCATAATCCCATTAGATTCACTGTTCAAATGAAAGTTTACTTATGAGGGCGAGTTCAAGAAACAGTCATCTTTTCATGAAAGGTGATGCTGAAGGAAGTGCTCAGATATTTGACCATGAAGAGGAAGCCATTTCATCCCTTAATCCAACTCTAATCCAACTCAACAAAATCGTGGTTGATCTTCTATCTCAACGCTAGTTTCCTGTTCTATCACCACATGCCTTTAATTTCATTAATTATTGATTTTAGTCAGCTTTTTAGTTAGAGAATTCCAAAAATTCAACAGCAATGAAGAAGTGTTTCTTTACTTTAGTCCTACACGTTGAGACTGTGACTTCTTGTTAAAGGATCCTCAGCCAGGGGAAATCATTATTTCCATTGTTTATTCCACTCAGCCCTCTAAGAACGTTATACATATCAATGAAATCACTTTACGTTCTTCTCTACCCTAAGCAGGGCCCTAGTCTACTCAATTCTTCTACATTAACCCTGTCATTTTCTTAGTGAATTCCCTCCAGCGCAGTTGCATCTTTTGAGATTAACAATCAGAACATCATACAGTATGGAAAAACACCCTTCAGCCCAACTCCTCCATGCTAAAATCCAATAGGTGGTGGCCACTAGGACATATAATATTAATTTTTCAAAGAAAACGTGAATATTTTTATGTACATGTTAAGACATGGGTTACTCATTCAAAATAGTGAGCTAAACATATATTAATAGCAGGTATTTTGGCCCATTGTGCACAGTTTACATTAATCTTGATTTAATACAATTCTTCACATTTCCCTTCATTGCCCCAGATTTTAGTGCTCATCTGTAAACTACGTGCAATTCACATTGGCCAATGAAGCACAGAGCAGTGGGTCTGAGTGTGAGTGGAGCTCAGTCCCCTGCACAGTTACAGTGGGCCCGACACAAACACGCACTTTGCAGCCTCCAGCATTGCAGAGCATTCCATTACTTCAGAAAACTTGGTTTCTCAGTCTGTGTCAATTGCCCCATCAGTGTGTTTGTGTTTTTTTCCTCTCCGCATTGTCTCTCTGGAGATGGAGGACATGAAGATCTGACCTGAAGACCAGACTTCCCTACTCTGCAGTTTGCATCTCACACATCCTATCCCCACGGTCACCCTGGCTTCACCGTATCAGAGACACAGCTCCCCCCCCCCCCCCCCCTCGAAGCTTCATGTGCTTCTTCTGTCTCCTTTCCCATTCTGGAGACTGGTGTCATGGCTGAAAAGTTAACTCTGTATCTTCCCACATCTGCGATCTGACCTACTGAGCACTTACTGCATTTTCTGTTCTCATTTTATAATTCCTGCAACTGATTTTTTTTTTCCAAACATCTAAAATAAAAAGGCAGGCCTTATATGAAGAAATAATTCCAGACACAGAAAATGTTAGAAATTTAGAAGTCTCTTGTAAATAATATTGGACCATCTGACACTTCTGAGATTTGTAAGGAATAGGTGGAACATCTTTGGAGGGGTCTCCAGGATGGGAAACGGCCTCCAGTGGTGATCACTGTTGGAACTGGCATTATCTTGTTCAAATTGGGAAAGGCCGTCATCATTTCCACTCAGTAGAAAGTCTTGTAAATATTGTAAATTATATCATTAGAATTCTAGCTGTATCATATGAAATATTTAAATGTGTGACGTTGACACTCCCAGAAGAGACTTATTGCGAGAAAGACAATTTAAATCTAAACTCCGTGAGGTTAATGTTTCCCTTCTGTAATAAAAACATCAGCAACATTAATGGTCGTACCGCTTCTGAGTATCGAGCTGAGTTATGGACCGTAAGGCGCTGCTGGTGAATTGCTTGCTGGCATTATTGGTCTCAGTTTATTATTGTCACATGCACCGAGACAGGGTGAGAAAATAACCCTGGCCCTCATGGATGATCCGCTCCCTGTCCACACCACACCTCCCACATTGTCACGTCGTGTCACACATACATGGACCCCAGGCCCTGACCCTACTAATGCATGGATCCCTGCCCACACCACAACTCCCAAAGACAAGGCAAATGTTTCAAATCTCGCCCCGCGTCATGGTTTAAAGACAGTGACGCCTTATATTTCCGAAGATTTATTATAATTTACCATTACATCCGGTTCGTTTAGTGCCTTTTGACGAGGCATAAAGAATACGAGTTAAAAAGTGTTTTGAGTTCGAGCATCTTTCCGACGTCGACACTGGATGTACCGACTGCAGCTTTAACGTTGCGAGTGGCGGCGCCGTTTCCCTGCGCTTGCTTACCGACTTCACAAATATTGACAGATTTATTAGAATCGCCCATATCAAACCTCCGTCGGGAGGAATTGACGCCTGAAATTCAGGGGGGGGGGGTTCAGAATGACTCAGTTTGAGTATTAATTTACTGGGACTCTAAGGAGACCGACACAGGCGAAGGTGCGGCTACTGGGATGTACTGGTTATGTGTACGAAGGGACTGCAGATGATGGTTTACATCGAATACAGACACAAAAAAGTTGGAGTAACTCAGCGGGACAGGCAGCATCTCTGGATCGGAGGAATAGGTGGCGTTTCTGTCGAGACCATTATTCAGGGACTGATTATATTCAATTGCGACTCTTTATATGGTTGGTAGTAAAACAGAGGGCTCTTCTAAACACTGGGATCGATGTCTCCTGGTCCCGACGGCCAGGGAGTCGGTTTGTGGGCGAACCCGAATGAACCTCTTCTCCATTTAGACAATTAGAGCGAGCAGTCTGTTTATTGAGCTCATTCTGGAGGCAGACCGTCTCCAAAGTACATTCCCGTGTTTATGAGCCGGGTCTGGCAATTCTAACGCACAGACCGCGGGCGGAGGGGACTGGGTAGAGTAGGACTGGTGAAACACGTTTGATTTGCACCAGCGTCGCTTCTCCGGCGGAAAAAAAGGCCGTTAAAACCACAGGTGTCCGCGACTGAAACACGTCAGTGGGTATCTGGACGGCAGCACTCTGGTGAAAGTGGCCCTGAGGGTAACATGTACTCTGGTGGCTCCGAGCCAATCCACAATGGACAACCTTTAAAAGGCAGCAGCTCGGGCTGGGCTCTTTGTTTTTACCATGTCGTTGCATAGAACTGTAAATAGACAATTTATTAAACTACAGTTGTCAATAGCACATTGATGAAGTGGGACGTGACAGAAAGTCACAATACTAATCCCCGCCTCACTCAAAGTTCCCAAGCCGAATGAAATCTCGGTGTGGCTGGCCCGGTTTCTACATTTGAGTCCAATCCTTCACTGGACATGGTTCCTGGTCGGGAGAGGCCTTTCTGGAAGGTCACCCAAGTCACTCCGACCTCCTTTACCGAGTAATGAGCGGGTTTCACAGTCCCGTTTCGTTTCCCTTCTCATAGTCATGTCAACAGATTTATCATTGCACTTGCACAGTATCTGCACCGCCCGCTGCTCAGTCCGCCTGATCCCCGGGCGCTGAAGCCAAACGCGCGACTCCACCGCCGCCGCCGCTTCACTGGCTGAGTTCCAGAGCCCAGACTTGCTGCGGCCACCCGGTCCTTCCCTTCATCCTCTTGTCGCCGCCGCTTCTGGCCACGTTCGCCGGTTCACCCTGTTTGAAAGAACACAAGGATGTTATCGGTATGGGCGAAAACCCGCGTCCCTGCACTCTGTGTACCGGCTGCTCTCTCGTTTGGTCAAGAGAACCAAGCATTGAATCAGTAGAAGGGAACACACAGTCGCGTCGGTCTGGTCGTGTGGGCTCTTGGACAGCGGGGCTCAACTAGACCGAATGGCCTACCCTGTGCTATCCGTTCTGGATTCCCTTGTCAGGAACCCGGGGAACATTTCGGAGGCGACCGTGGCTTCGTCGGGAAGTGACAGGGTGTCAATGTCAACAATACATCAGTTTAGCGACAGGACCAAACAAGACCAGACAGACAAGGGATAAATGAAGATTAGTCCAATAATTATGAACTCTACTTAAAAATCAACTCTTGCTGCTAATTCCTCGTCTCTTAATTCGCATTGAGACGCGATCTGGAATTGATTTGTTTTTGTAACATTAACACAGTGATTATTGGTGGTCAGTTTCTGCAGCGACTGCACTCTTCCAATTACCTATAAACACGAGCTAAACCGCGTTGGATTCACAAAACTACACCCTATAGCTTTCCCAAAGTCCCTCGGATTGGCGAGGCGCGATTTATTCAGACTGGCCGTGATTTTTTTTGTGATGCTATCTATCACTTCCAACCCGACTGAGAATTTAAAGGATGAAGCGACCTTTGGCCGGCGGTCGTTCTTCCTTGATCGTTAACGAACTACGAAAAGTTGGAGTTTTCTCATGTAAAATTCTGGGAACTCTATACAATGTTTCATCCCGGTTTCCTTCGATGGCGTTGGTTATTAGTCCATCTGTACTGCGCCGCGCCGCTTTCAACGGGAAGTGTGGCTTTGGCAGCAACGCGGGCTCACCCTGGTAATACCTGGCGTAAAAGTGTGAGGATCGATCAACAATACTCCGCATTATCGCCACGACCTCCTTCTACCCGGGAATGCCCGTTATTACCTTTACATAAACACGGCTATTGGTCCAGTTCCTGTCGCTAAACGTAACCATGTGAGACATTAAAGTTCAGTACAACCATCACCTAAATAACCACCGTGTGTGTCGGCGGCGGGTCCAGTCCTTACCGTTTCTCGCTTGCGCTTGCCTTCCCTGCTCTCCATTTTCTTCAGGTCGGCGCGGAACGCCTCTGTCTCGCCGCCCTGACTGTCCTTCGCCAGGGTCTCCATCAGATAGGCGATGTAACTGGTGGCCAGCCGCAGCGTTTTGATCTTGGACAGTTTGGTGTCGGCCGGGACGTTGGGAATACATTCCCGTAGCTCGGAGAAGGCGCTGTTGATGCTCTCTGTGCGGCGCCGCTCCTTCCTCGGGACAGGCGGCCCTCTGCGGGCCCCGGCTGCCGGCCGCCCCGGGTCGGGTAGAGCCCCGTTGACGCCGGGCCCGGGGCTGAAGGAAGGCTGGCTCGAGTCAGTGGGAGAGAGCGGCCCTTGGTTCAGGAACCAGCTCTGGACAAACGGGTGTTCCTGGTGGCAGCGATGGCTTGGGGCAAAGGGAAAGGCCGGGTGCCCGACAGGGCGGTGATGGAAGCCGCCCATCACACTCATATCTCCATCCAGTCCCCGGCCGGCCAATGTCCACAGTCAGCCGATCACCCGCTCTCCACCCGATGCATCTCCATCCTGTCCAAACTTGCCCTGGACTCGCTCACCTTCCCATCCAGTGCTGGAGCGGCGACCGTCCGAAACACTCTCACCTAGACAAGAACTCACCTCCTCCACCCGGTGGAGTGCAGCTTAAATAGTGAGGTGTAGGACCGCAGCCGGCATGGAGCGGCGAAGGGGAGGAGACCAAATCATGCACTTTAAGTAATTGGACAAGCATCAAAAAACTGACGATAACAGCCAGCCTGAACAGCGCACAGAGGATCTAGTAACATTACACATAAACCCACAGACACTGCTATTTTATGTTTTATTGATAACCTTCCACTATGAGTACTTTAAATATTTACAAAGATAATAATTACCAAAAGAAAAACCCAAAAAGGATTATAGATTTTTTTTATTTTTAGATTTTATAGTCGCCGGAAATCATCAATAAAAAATAGAAAACTCCATAAATACTCGGCAGGTCACAGGACGTCTGCAGAACGAGGAACAGGTAACGGTCCTGGCCCTTCCCTCAGAACCACACCGATATTCACACACACACACACACACACACACACTAATATTACTGTATTACACATTACTCCGTTCCCCTGCCCGATCGCCCAGGCTCTTAAACTCCGCTGTTCGCAGAAATAATGTGAACGACAGGCGTCTGAACCAACATTCCACAAGTTAACAACCCTTTGAAAAAAGACGAGAAAAAAAATGTAGAAATGGAAATGGAAACCCTTCCAACCACTCCACTCTTTAAAAAGATCATCGGCTCCACTTTTCTGTACGAACCCCATATCACAAGTTCAATGGGAAGTCAAAGTGGGCTAGGACATTTACAGTAAGTGGTGTGGATGGACATTTCTATGTGTGGAGCTGCAGAAGATGGGCAAGGGCCTCCATCAATAGTTCTCCTTGGGGTTGCACCACTAACAAAGGCAGGAGGAGTAGGGAACTTGGGACAGTTAATGGAGATGTCTTGAGGAAAGTTCACATTACAGTAAAAATGTCTGCATGTCCTGAGACATATAAAGGTAGATAAACCTCATTGGCCTGGTCAGATATATCCAAGGTCATTGTGGGAAGCTACAAGAGAAATGGAATCATCATTAAACACAGGTGAGATACCAAAAGACTGGAGAGTGGCTAATGTCATGACTCTATTTCAGAAGAGCTGGAAGAAAAACCTGGGATGAGCATTGGGCCCATTGCTGTTTGACATCCACAGTGCCCACCATAATGTTCGGGACAAAGACCCATCATTTATTTATTTGCCTCTTCACTCCACAATTTGAGATTTGTAATAGAAAAACTCACATGTGGTTAAAGTGCACATTGTCAGATTTTAATAAAGGCCATTTATATACATTTTGGTTTCACCATGTAGAAATTACAGCAGTGTTTATACATAGTCCCCCCAGTTCAGGGCACCATAATGTTTGGGACACAGCAATGTCATGTAAATGAAAGTAGTCTTGTTTAGTATTTTGTTGCATATCCTTTGCAATGACTGCTTGAAGTCTGCTTGAAGACTGCTTGAAGGCCTCTGTTCCCCAGAGCCCTAATGTTTACCAACTTCTTTCAGAGCTCAGCAGGCTGCAGGCAGGGTGATGTCACGCGTGGCTGAGGAGTCTCGGAATGGAAGGGTGCAGCCTCAGATGTTCAGAACTGTGATGAGGAGGAACTACCCGGAGGTCGGTAGAGGCTCAGCCATTGAGTTCATTAAAAATAGAGGTTGATAGATTGTTTATTAAGAACACCTGAGAGAGGAATATAAAAATGATGAGGGTGTGGGTAGATAGTTAGTGAGAATCGTTCCACACTATAGGGACACCTCAAGCCAGAGGCCATGGGTTAAAGTTGAGGAGAAAGCTCAGTGGGAACCCAAGGAAAGGTGTTTGAAATCTGGAACTCACAGTGTGAATAGATTTAGGCAGGTGCTACGTAGAACAGAGACATTAAAAGCCTCTTTAAAACCATCATCATATCTACTTCTGTCACCACACCTGTCAGTGTGTTCCAGGCTCCAACCACTCTTCATGTTGAAAAACTTGCCCCGTAGATCTCCTTTAATCTTTGCCCCTCTGACCTTAAAGATATATCCTCTATTCTTTGATATTTCCAACATGAGAAAAAGGGTTCTGAGTGTCTACCCTATCTGTGCCTCTTATAATTTTATATGCTTCGATCAGGTCTCCCCTCAGTCCGCGAGGCTCCAGTGAAAACAATCCAAGTTTGCCTAAACTATCCTTATAGCTCCAATCCAAGCAGAATTCTGGTAGAGCTTGTCCATAATGGGGTGACCAGAAGTGCATGAAATACTCCAAATGCAGCCTAACCAAAGTCCTATAAAGCTGAAGGAGTTCCTGACCCAAAATTATTGTACTCCATTTCATGGAATGTAGAGCAGTACAGCAGAAGAAAAGGCCCTTCGGCCCACAATGTCAATGCCCAACATGATGCCAAGACCATCCCTTATCTGCCTGCATTTTAACCCATATCCCTCCATTCCCTGCATATCTATTTTCCTACCCAAAAGTCTTTTAAATCCCACATTCGTATCTGCCTGCACCACCACCCCCAGCAGCGCATTCCAGGCTTTCTGTGCAAAAAAAAACTTGCCCCCCGCATCTCCTTTAAATTTTCCTTCAACCTATGCCCTCTAGTATTTCACTTTTCCATCCTGGGAAAAAGATTCTCACTGTCTACCCTACTCTATCCATTTTCCATCCACTGGTGATTCCAGCTAGAATCTCTGACTTACCGATCACAAGCCCTGGGTGTGGCCCGGCCACCCTCCTTACAAATCGTGAGCCTTGTCAAGTAGCTGCTAATTTAGAGAAAACCTATGTTGATATTATCAAATTTCATTAATGTACTAACATCGACGTAACTTTTCTTTGATATTCATTAGTAAATAAAAATTTGTAATAATGAACACCCTTTTTTATACACGCACTAAAAATATTCCTGAAATGCCTGCAGCCAAGTATTTCTCTGTGTTTAATCTCATTGTGACATTTGTGTTAAACATGCCCTGTGATTCAGCTGATTTACAGAGCGCAGCTTGCAGCAGAGATTGTATCTGCACACAGGTCTGTTTGAAAGAAGGATTCTGATGTCTCCGAATCCCCGTCCTTCAATAAATACTTTAGATCTGCCCCTTTACTCTAAGAGCACGGCAGGCACTGGACAGCAGAGCACAAATGTTGTGGGGAGGGGGGTTACAGCAGCCAGGAGATGACCCCCCTCCCCCCACAAAAAAAGACAAAGATCCCTGGTCTGGCTCCAAACCCTGAAGACAATGTACAATATCTGTGCCAAATGTGTGAGCAGATGCTGGATAAAGTTAAACCATGATTTCAAAAATAACAAGTACATTTCATAACTATTGTTGAGAGGGGAAAAATGATTCACAGCCAATAAATAGGTAGACTTGAGCAAAACGCACAGTGCTGGAGTAACTCAGCGGGTCAGGCAGCATCTGAGAAGGAAATAGAATGAATGAATGAATAAATGAATGAATGAATACTTTATTGTCAAACATGAGAAGTCACAATGAAATTCTTTGCTTGCATACCCAAGGTATGCAAATATGCGCCACATAAAGAGTGCTGACAAAGTTACAAAGTATCCATGCCAGGTCCCCCTCTATTCTCCCCCCCCCTCCCCCTCCTGAGCTGAGAAGGATCCTTTTCACCCAGAGAGTTGTGAATTTGTGGAATTCTCTGCCACAGAGGGCAGTGGAAGCCAAATCACTGGATGGATTTAAGAGAGAGTTAGATAGAGCTCTGGGGGCTAGCGGAATCAAGGGATATGGGGAGAAGGAAGGCACGGGTTATTGATTGTGGACGATCAGCCATGACCTTCCTGCACCTATTTTCTATGTTTCTATGAGTCATGAAGATGTGGTCTGGGATTTCAGCTGGGACATAGATGGAAGTGGAGAGGGGCAATTTTGTAAAAGTGGAATGAATCTAACTTTGGGATTGAGCAGTGAAAGTATCTTCTCATCTCCAAGTTTATTAAAAAATGTTTCACCAGGAGCGTGAGATGAATGAGACAGGTTAGTTTCAAATAGTGGGATGACCATTTTACATAGAACAGGACAACACAGGAACAGGTCCTTCGCCCCACAATGTCCCTGCCAAAAATAATGCCAATTTAAACTAACTTCCTCTATCTGCAACTTTTTCACCCAGAGAGTTGTGAATTTGTGGAATTCTCTGCCACAGAAGGCAGTGGAGGCCAATTCACTGGATGAATTTAAAAGAGAGTTAGATAGAGCTCTAGGGGCTAGCGGAATCAAGGGATATGGGGAGAAGGCAGACACGGGTTACTGATTGTGCATGATCAGCCATGATCACGATGAATGGCGGTGCTGGCTTGAAGGGCCGAATGGCCGCTCCCTGCACCTATTTTCTATGTTTCATGGCGGTCCCCCAACGCCGGGTCCTCCATTGTTCTTCCCCCTCCGTCATGGCGGTCCCCACAAGCTGGGTCCTCCTTTGTTCCTTCCCCCAGCGGAACTCCACCGTGTCTGTCCTCGTCCGTCGGTCAGCGCCCTCATCCACCCCCTCACCGACATCTCCTCTATCGCTGCCGGGTCCTCTCCGGACCCCTCAGACCCAGGCCCCAGCCGCTGGCTCTGTGAACCCAGGCCGTCTCCATCGACCCAGGGGCAGGCTGTGGGCTATGTCAACACAGGCCCCAGCCGCGGGCTCCATTGACCCAGGCCCCAGCCGCGGGCTCCGTCGACTCGTAGATAGGTGACGTTTCAGGTCAGGACCTTTTTTCGGATTGATTGGCTTACCCTATATAGGGCAGTTAAACATTCCAATAGCTGGACTTGACAGATGATGGAAACAGAAATGAAAACAGAAGGTGCATATTTCCTATCGCACGTTAAATAGTTTAATTTGGCATCATGTTAGGCACAGACATTCTGGACTTCCCGTAGCATCTGTTCCAATGCAAGACTGTTCTATGTTAATCAATATGTAGATCAATGGGCAGATTAAACATGCGGTTCGATGCTTTATGTTCAAGGAATAAACGATTAACAATTGGTGATTAGAAATTTGGCAGCACGGTGGTGCAGCAGTAGAGTTGCTGCCTCACAGCGCCAGAGACCCGGGTTCGATCCTGACTAAGGTGCTGTCTGTATGGAGTTTGTATGTTCTCTTCATGACCATGTGGGTTTTCTCCAGGAACTCCGGTTTCCTCCCACATTCCAAAGACGTGCAGGTTTGTAGGTTAATTGATTTGGTAAAATGATAAATTGTTCCTAGTGTGTGTAGGATAGTGTTTGTGTGCGGGGATCGCTGGTGGGCTCGGTGGGCCGAAGGGCTTGTTTCTGCACTGTAGCCCATCTGTATCTCTAAAACTAAAACTAAATGGAGGCAGCACAGGCTCCATTTGTGGCAGCACAGGCAGCACTCGTGTTTGTCAATGAAATCATGGCTAATCCTTGACCTCAGCACCATTTATTGTGCTCATCCCATATCCTGCGATTTCTGTAACATCTAAAAATCTATTCCTCTGGTCAACCGACAGTTTATTATCAGGTGAAGAGAGAGAATATTCCCCTGGGATCAATAAACAGATGAATGACCTGAGACATTGGCCAAATTAATGTGCTAGCTGAACATACAAGTGTAGAGTAGAAATGGACTGTTTCGCCCTTGGCTTGCTCTGCCATCCAGTAATGTTATGGTTATTCTGTTTGGAACATCAACCTAGCCATAGAATCATAAACCATATTCCCATCTCCTCACTGCTCTGGGGTTCCTCTACTCCCGCCTGCAAAGTCTTCCAACACCCTGCCTACTTTGTCCTTCAGGGAAGAGAGTTGCAAAACCTCATGACCCTTTGAGAAAAATCAGTCCCTCAACCACTGTTTTAAATGGGTGATTTTTACTTTTTTTTGCTAATTGTAAATTCTCCCACA
Source organism: Rhinoraja longicauda (assembly GCF_053455715.1). NCBI lineage: Eukaryota > Metazoa > Chordata > Chondrichthyes > Rajiformes > Arhynchobatidae > Rhinoraja > Rhinoraja longicauda. The sequence continues at coordinate 42,614,052 of NC_135966.1, read as the reverse complement.
AGAGGAAACAACCTCGCCATTTCTGCAGAACACCTTGATGTTGTCAGAGTATCTTCCCAATCATTCCAAGTCCAGGTCATACACAGAGTTCAAAAATCTTCCTCACACACTCTCTGAAACTTGCGGCACGGTAGCGCAGCGGTAGAGTTGCTGCTTTACAGCGAATGCAGCGCCGGAGACTCAGGTTCGATCCTGACTACGGGTGCTGCACTGTAAGGAGTTTGTACGTTCTCCCCGTGACCTGCGTGGGTTTTCTCCGAGATCTTCGGTTTCCTCCCACACTCCAAAGACGTACAGGTATGTAGGTTAATTGGCTGGGTAAATGTAAAAATTGTCCCTAGTGGGTGTAGGATAGTGTTAATGTACGGGGATCGCTGGGCGGCACGGACTTGGAGGGCCGAAAAGGCCTGTTTCCGGCTGTATATATATGATATGATATGATATGAACTATAACTTGAATGGTTTGGCAGTGAATGACTCAGGACCGAAGGATGGGGAATGACCCGAGACGTGAAGCCAATTAAAGATCGATGACTGAAACATTGATTGACAATGTGTGTCAATCAGCAGACTACTGGTCTGGTCAATGACTAGAATGTGGTCGGTGAATGGAATCGATCGGCAGTTGTACTTACCAGATTATTGATCTGCATGAATGACAGGATTAGTGGCCCGGTGAATAAACAGATAATGTTTGTGATCAATAGGCAGATTAATGACATTGGTCAATATAAAATTAAAGAATTTAGATTAATCACCTACGGTCACAATAGGAATTTATCAAAGGGATCAATGGATGGATTGACAGATTAATAATCCAGGTCGACACAAAATGCTGGGGTAACTCAGCGGGTCAGGCAGCATCTCTGGAGAGAAGGAATGGGTGACGTTTCAGGTCGAGACCCTTCTTCAGACAGATCTCTGTGTCTACCTTCGATTTGAATCAGCATCTGCAGTTCTTTCCTACATACTTAATAATTCAGGTCAACAGGCAGATTAAGTACCTGTTATTAATAAATAGGTTAATGTACGAGATCGATAAAAACTTTAGTGAGGTTATTAATATAATATTGAGTCCAACAACAGTCCATTTAGACTCATAGTTATTGAGTCTGTTGAGCCATACAGGACTAAAACAGGCACCTTCCTCTTACTTTGGACCTCCCAAAGTGCAACGCCTCACACTTGTCTGCATTAAACTATGTCTGCCCTATTTCCAACTGATCTATAACTTGCATCGCTTGACAACCTTCATCACCACCAGTCTAGGCATCATCTGTAAATTTACTAATTTCTGTTCAGTTTACCATTGGGGACCTCAGTGAATGCCCAACTAAAATCCATGCAGACAACATCTACAGTCCAATCCTTATTATAAAACATAGTACAGGAATAAGCCATTCATGTGTATGCCAAGCACAATGCCAAGTTGAAGAAATCTCCCCTGCCTGCAAATGATCAATATCCCTCCATTCATAATTACTTCTATTATTTCTATTTCCACTATTATTTCTGTTTCCATGGCCACCCCTCGCAGTGTGTTCCAGGTACCCACCACTCACTGTGTAATAAACATGCCCCAACACATCCTTTAAACCTTACCCTGCTGACATTAAAGATATGCCCTCGAGTCCCTGAAATTCCCACCTTGGCAAAAGGTTTCTGACTTGCTACCCTGCCTACACTATCTATGCCTCTCATAATGTTATAAACCTCTATTAGGTTTCCACTCAACCTCCGATGCACCAGGAAAAACAATCCTATACCATTGCAAAGTACTTACTTAGTTGTATTTCCTTTTTCTTTTTGACTCAATTTACACCTATCATCGACCAAGGTTCCCAGACCTTACCATCCCTGTCATTCCCACGGGACCGGGAACTGGAGAGGATGGTGGTGGGAATCAGCAGTGGACACTGGGAAAGGGCTGGTAAGAAGAACCGAGGGTCTTGCCGTCCGCGCCCTCAAGGTGGGCTGCGGGATGTGCACTAAGGCTGAAGGTGGTGGGCAAGGAGGGATGATCAGATCATGGCGATGGCTGCAACCGGCCTTTATGGCCAGCCGCAGCTGGGACTATGAAAATGGTGCCACATCCTGGCGACTCTTGCATATGGACTCCGTGGGCTGTTTCTATGCATTCTGCACTTAATTAGGGATTGTACTTAAGTATGGCAATAATCTTACTGATCTGTACCTTGTGATAATAAAAAAATGATTGAACCATCCTTCCTTCCAGGAACGTTTTGGTCCTGAATTCTGGTCAGCTGACATTTAAATGACTCCCACATGTCAGGTATTGTCTAAACCAATAACAGTTGCTTCCAATGTGCTCTCTCAAATGGTCAATTGATATATTAATAACTTCTAGCAGGTATTATTGACATTTAACATTAAATTGATGTTGCCATTATTAATAGGCAGATTTAGGATCTAAATCATTTTGCAGGCAAAGAGTTGTACAGCACAGAAATAGACCCCTTGACTCAACTCATCCAATCTGTCTCTCTGTGTCGCCACTTTCAGGGAGTTATGTACATGCACCCCTAGGTTGCTGTTCTATCCCACTCTACAGCGTCATGACGTTCACAATGTATATCCTTCCCTGGTTTCCCTTCCTAAACTGCATCACTTCATACTTGTCTGAATTGAATTCCATCTGCCATGCCTCAGCCCGTTTTCCCAAGTCATCCATATCCTGTTGTACACTTAGATATCCATATCCTGTTGTACACTTTCTCCATTGTACAGCATATCACCAATTTTGGTGTCATCCACAAACTTACTAATTGTACAAATCATTACCATAGATCACAAACAACAGTGAACACAGAACAGTATGGTACAAGAGTAAGCCCTTCGGCCCATAATATCCATGCCAAACATGGTACTACCATCTCTTATCTACCTGTGCAGAATCCATACCCTCCATTCCCTGCATATCCATTTGCCTATCCAAAAGGCAGCACATTTCAGACACTCATTACCTTTTGCGTAAAAAAAGTTGCCCCACACATCTCTTTTCAACTTTGCCCTTCTCACCAGAAAGCTATGCCCTCTGGTATTTGATTTTTCCATCTAGGGAAAAGGTTTTGACTGTCTACCCTATCTATCTCTCATTTTTTTATATACTTTTATCAGATGCCCCGCAATCTCTGGCATTCCAGAGAAAATGATCCAAGTCTGTCCAACCTCTCCCTGCACGCATCAGTCTGGTAAACCCCCACCGCACCCCTCCCAAAGCCTCCACATCCTTCCTGTAATGGGGCAACTAGAACTGCACACAACACTCCAGATGCGGCTTAACCGAAGTCCTATAAAGCTGTATCATGACTTCCTGATTGTGTTGGCTGCTTTCCCAAGGCAGCGTGAAGTGGCGATCAATGGGTGGGAAGTTTGGTCTGTGTGATAGACTGGACCGCATCCACAACTCAGCAACTTCTTGTGCTCTTGAGCAGAGCAGTTGCTAATGTATGTGATGTATCCCGATAGGATGCTTTCTATAGTACATCTGTAGTGGTTAGTAAGAGACATTGGGGACATGTTGAATTACCTAAGCCTTCCAGAGCCAACGGAAATAGATGAGGTCTTAAATTAATATTTCTCTTCATTATTTACTGTGGAGAGGATCATGAAAATTTGACAAATCAGAGAAAGGAATAACAAAGTCAGAGATATATTCACATCACAAATCTGGAAGTGCCAGCGGTTTTGAAGTGCTTAAAGTTGAATAGATTTCTGGGGTCTGTCTAAGTGTATTATGGCACATTGTGGGAAGGTAGGGAAGAAATTGCTAGGGCCCTGGCAGAGATATTTGTAACATCTTTAGCCATAGGTGGAGGGTGATTAACGATGTGCCTATATCCTAAGAAAGGTTGCAAGGGCAAGCCAGGGAGCTGCAGGCCAGAGGCGTAAATGTCAATGGTGGGGACTCTGAGGGATATTATCTACCAATATTTGGAAAAGTAAGGACTGGTTAGTAAGTCACCATGGTTTTGTGCAAGGGAAATTGTGTCTCATGGATTAGTTTGGACTTTTTTGAGGATGTGACAAATAGGATTGATGGTGGACATGTCTGCATGGACTTTTGACAAGGTCCTTTCTAGTAGGCTGGTCTGGAAAATTCAAACATGCGAACCTAGGTGGGCTATCCAATTGGATATAAAATTGGCTTGAGTCAGGGGGTGTTGTTATTCAGATGGTTGTTATTCAGCCTAGAGACTTGTGACCAATGAATGTAGCACAGGGATCTTTATTAACGATTTGGTTGAGAATGTATTTGGTATAGTTGGTAAATTTGAGGACGACCCCAAAACTGGGCTGTGGTGCTTTTTTCTCTCTGCCCAATGACTGAATGAGTAAATGACCCTTAACTTCACCAATCCTAATCTTATATCCAATATATCCAAATACTCCATATTCACTGGTCACATTTTCATACACCTCCAGTAGATTTGTCAATTTTTCCTTTCATAAATCCTTGTTGTCTCTGCTCAATCCTATTGGAATTTTCAAGATGTTCTATTATTCCAAACTTCATTGTAGATCCCAGCCTTTTCCCTGCTACTGACATAGGCTAACAGTTCAGTAGTTCTCCCTCTCATCCATCTCAAATGGTGAGGTCATATTTGCTACCCTCCCGTCCCTGGGCACAATACTAGAATTTATGGAATATTGGAATTGACAATCAGGGCGTCCACTGTCTCTAGAACTTTGAGATGTGCATCATTAGACATTGGGAGTTGTCAGCTTTCAAACTCATCAATGACATTAGTGTCAGGGACTGAGGGGAGACCTGATGGAAGTATCTAAAATGATGAGAGGCACAGACAAGGTCAATAGTCAGACTATTTCTCCGGGTAGGTATGTCAAAGACTAGAGGGCATACGCTGATGGTGAGTGTGGGGAAAGTTTAATGGAGGTTTTTGGAGCAAGTTTATTTACACGGGGAATAGTAGGTGCCTGGAACGATAATGGTATTTAAGATACAATAGACAAATAAATAGGAAAAGGGGGGGGGGATATGGAATATGTAGGCAGATGGTTTTAGTTTAATTTGGCATCATGATCAGCATAGACATGGAGGGTCGAATGGACTATTCTATGATCTGTGTCCTCTACTACTATATTTAGTTACATCTGTACATCATCAATGGTAGACCTTTGATTCTGTAAGATATCCAACAGGTTTGCATGTCTTTTTTCATGAAAACAGAACAAAGTAATGATTAATTCTGATGTCATTTTTCTCCATGTTTCTCTTTTTTTCTGTCTGTGATGGGTGCGAGCCTTTTTATGTAGCTATAACAATTGATTTCTTGTTGGTTTACTCTCATTTATTTCACTTTCCCTTCTTTATTTATTTCTTTGGCCTCCTTTACTGTGTTCTAAAACACCTTCAATTCTGAGGCCGACTGCTATTTCTGGCAACTTCATAAGCCTCTTCCTTTAATGTAGTAATATTTAGATTTTCTTGTCAGCCACCATTGAATTACTTTCCCTTTTATGTTTTTATGCTGTGAAGGCATATATTTCTGAAGCAACCTATGCATTATTTTGTTCAGTGTTCTGTAGTGTTCAGCTTGTTCTGTCTAGTATCATTCCATTAGCTTTCCTAATTATTCACAATACCTGCATACAAGCTATGAGTGGATCAAGCTCTCTGGCACCCAGCTGCCGGAGCATTGAGAGTTCTGCAAACTCTCACCATTTACTTTAAGCTTCATGTTTCCCCACATTATATTCTATTTTCCAGATTTTACCCACGCACTTCAGATGTCCATATCTCTTCACGGCCTCTTTAGTCCTCTTCCCAACTTACTTTTCTATTCATCTTGAATAGATATCTATTCATGGCATCAAATACATGGCATGTAACACTTGCAATGCATGTTTCATGCTTTGCGTTGTGTATTTTATGCATGTTTCTGCATGTTTGGTGAATGGTCTCATGCACATTGCCTTTATATCTGCACGTGTGTGGTCATTGGTGTATGTAGGGCAGCTGGGATTGGTTTGAACATCTACTACAGCTGAAGTTCTGAAAGCTCCTGTATTTATAAGTCGTGCCCCAGGGTGCTGGCACTTTGTGAATGATATCAATCTAAATTTCATTCCAGGAGAAATATTGAGACTGGTATAGTCCAGAGTGATGCCTTTTACCGAGGAATTGTCCGTGATCCAGGAGTACAAGATATTCACACATAGAACTTCCACTTTGAAGCTTTGAGTAATTGTGGAAAGATCACAGGTAAACTGTCTGATCATTTCCCAAAAAACAATCCAAGATAACGTGTTCTTGTTCCTTGTGTTTCCACAATAATAGACTGGGCATATTTTGGGACATTTAAATATTGGTTGTTCACAACAATATTGTGATGCAATATTCCTTGCAAATGTCCTGACTTCAAAATGAATAGAGGACTTTAGTTCTTGGGAGAGAGTGAATATGTTGGCCATGTTTTTTTTCTGGATTGAGAGGTGACCAGATTAAATTGTATGATTAATCAAGTTATAGATTACGGGGATGGTCAAAATCTTTCTCATTGTAGGAATATCAAAAACAAGAAGGCAAAGGTTTAAAGTGAGAGGAAGGAGTTTTGAAAGGGATTTGAGGGAAAAGATTTTTACACAGTGGTTGATATCTGGAACTCAATGCTCTAGGTGAGGCCAATACAATATTTAAGAGACATTTAGACACTTAATTAGGCAAGACATAGAAGAGTACTGACCAATGGGATCAGTGGAGAGGGGCAAAAAGTCAGCATAGACATTGTGGGCCGAAGGGCCCGTTTCTTTGCTGTACCAATCTCTGATTTTATGACTCGATTCCCCATTGTATAAATATTGTTCTGAATGAACATAGAATGTAGAACATAGAAAAGTAGAAAACCCATTCCTTCTCTCCCGAGATGCTGCCTGACCTGCTGAGTTACTCCAGCATTTTGTGAATAAATCGATTTGTACCAGCATCTGCAGTTATTTTCTTATAGAAAAGTACTGCACAGAAACAGCCATTCGGAACACAATGTGCCAAATATGTTGTCAAGATAAACTTATCTTATCTGCCTGCATGTGATCCATATCCCTCCATCCCCTACATATCCACTTGCTTACCTAAACGTTTCTTAAATACCATTATCATGTCTGCACCCACCACCGCCCCTGGCAGTGCGTTCCAGACCCCCATCACCCTCTGTCAAGCAACTTGTTTGGCTGTGTTGACGTATCACTGGAAGTTAATAAGTGAACACCATTCCCCTCACCAATTACCCAGTTTACCAGGCTACCAGTATGTGCCATAGGCTTCACTTGCCAATGCTAGTCTGGCAATTTGCCGATGGCAGACTTGCTAGTCTGAAAAAGGGTCTTAACACATAACACCACATCCACATTCTCCAGAGATGCTGCCAGACCCGCTGAGTTACTCCAGCACTCTGTGAAACGTCACCTATCCATGTTCTCCAGAGACGCTGCCTGACCCGCTGGGTTACTCCAGCACTCTGTGTCCTTTGCTGTCAGCTTCAGCACACCCCTGGTCTGGGAAGCTCCATCACAATCCCACTGGAAATCGGACCAGGTCTGGCTTTGCCTCTTACCAGTTCAGTTCACTGAAGGTTTATTGGACGGGACAGGAACAGTTAACACTCCCCTTCAGCAAAGCAATTGCGTTCATTGAAATTTCCCTCTTTAGTTGCAATTTATTGCATTTTGACCTCTGCCTGAAAGTTGTCTTTTTTGATAACTGGTTATGGTATTCACAATGAGTTACAGAAAGCCAGTGAACAGACAGTCATATTTAAAACTCTGTTAACACTTGAATACGAGGCTTTAAAGCATTTGGTATGAAGTGATTACCAGCAGCCTACCGATACAATCAGCAAGCTGGAGCCACGGACTCCGCCAGTCCCCATTCTCTGGCCTCTCTGTCTCTTTCACTCCTTAACTCTGGATGTGAGCAACACCAGATGTAACCCGTGTTTTTTCTGATGTTAACTGTCGACTTTGGAAAACGTGACCTTTGTGGCATGACTTTCGTGATAACTTAATGAAGAGAGGATTTTAATATTTGGGGAATTGAGAAAAATAGAGTATAAGAATATTTATTGATAACCATAAAATGGATTTTAAGTTGTTATAAAACCTGGAACTTGCAGATGTGAAAGTACTGTCTGTGATTAAAGAGAACTCCATGTTGCTCAACAAGGCAGACTGCAAGATGCCCACTGCTACAACGATTGATGAGATGAAAGGCCCATTTATCTTCCAATAAACTCCCTTTCATCTGTTAGGACAATTACTGTCCTGGTCAGGAGCAAGTTGTTATGTGCCTCTTCCCTGGAGAGAGAGTGGCAGGTCACATCAGGAAAGCATGTAGTGTTTTGATGCAAGGTGTTGATGTGGGTCGGAGAGAACTGGCAGGACTGAGGAAAGGCTGTGCACTGTGAAACTTTCATCACAGTGCCAGTTTTGGGCTGATCCTGAACTGCACTGGGTGACAATTGCCACACAAACAAAAGCTTGATGTGAGGCATCAGAAATAGACTGGAGCAGGTTACAGTTACATAGAAGAGAGAACAGTAGATAAATGTGAGGTTATCCACTTTGGCGGCAAGAACAAGGAGGCAGATTATTATCTCAATGGTGTCAGATTAGAAAAAAGGGAAGTGCAACGAGACCTGGGTGTCCTTGTACACGAGTCACTGAAAATAAACATGCAGGTACAGCATAAAGAAAGCTAATGGCATGTTGGCCTTCATAACGAGAGAATTTGAGTATAGGAGTAAAAAGGCCCTTCTGCAGTTGTACAGAGCCCTGATGAGACCACATCTGTAGTATTGTGTGCAGTTTTGGTCTCCTAATTTGAGGAGGGACATCCTTGCTATTGAGACAGTGCAGCGTAGGTTCACGAGGTTAATCCCCAGGATGGCGGGACTGACATATGAGGAAAGATTGGAAAGACTGGGCTTGTATTCACTGGAATTTAGAAGGATGAGAGAGGATCTTATAGAAACGTATAAAATTATAAAAAGGACTGGACAAGCTAGATGCAGGAAAAAATTTCCCCATATTGGGGTAGTCCAGAACCAGGGGCCACAGTCGAAGAATAAAGGGGAGACCATTTAAAACTGAGATGAGAAAGAACTTTTTCACCCAGAGAGTTGTGAATTTGTGGAATTCTCTGCCACAGAAGGCAGTGGAGGCTAATTCACTGGATGAATTTAAAAGAGAGTTAGATGGAGCTCTAGGGGCTAGCCTAGCGGAATCAAAGGATATGGGGAGAAGGCAGGCATGGGTTACTGATTGTAGATGATCAGCCATGATCACAATGAATGGCGGTGCTGGCTCGAAGGGCCAAATGGCCTCCTCCTGCACCTATTTTCTATGTTCAATGTTCCAGTACAGCACAAATCAGCATAATCATGATGCCAATCCCTTCTGCCTGTATATGGCCTGTATCCCTCCATGGTCTGTTCCTGTGACTTTCTAAACACCTCTAAATTGTTACAATCGTACCTCCTTAAACCACCACCCCTGTCTAAAAAAACTCTCGGAAATCGCCTTAAACGTTCCCTTTATCACCTTAAAGCGATGCACTCTAGTATTTGACATTGGCACATGTGGACTCTGACTGTCTACCCTGTCTACACCTCAGCCTGTGGGAAGCCAGGGGATGCAGTGCCCCTGAGAACCACGCCCATGGGAAGTGCATCCAACTGCAGCTCCTGAGTGTGGGAGTGTGGGAACTGGAGCTGCGAATGACAACCTCAGGATAGTCTGGGAGAACGAGGGCATCATAGATGGGTGACAGTGAGGTGGTCACACCTCAGGTGCAGGCAGAAAGTAGATGGGTGATCACCAAGAAAGGAAGCAGGCAGAGGGTGCAATGTCCCCTTGGCATTGGCAGAATATCTTTTAGTTTAGTTTAGTTTAGTTTAGTTTAGTTTAGTTTAGTTTAGTTTAGTTTAGTTTAGTTTAGTTTAGTTTAGTTTAGTTTAGTTTAGATTAGAGATACAGCACGGAAACAGGTCCTTCGGCCCACTGAGTCCAAGCCGACCAGCAATCCCCGCACATTAACACTATCCTACACATACTAGGGACAATTTACAATTTACAGAAGCCAATTAACCTACAAACCTGTATGTCTTTGGAGGGTGCGAGGAAACCAGAGCACCCGGAAAAAATTCAGGTGGTCATGGGGAGAACATATAAAGTCCGTTCAGACAGCGCTCATAGTCAGAAAAATAGGTGCAGGTGTAGGCCATTTGGCCCTTCGAGCCAGCACCACCATTCAATATGTGTAGGAAAATTACTGCAGATGCTGGTTCAAATTGAAGGTAGACACAAAATGCTGGAGTAACTCAACGGGTCAGGCAGCATCTCAGGAGAGAAGGAATGGGTGATGTTTTTTGCTGAACTCTCGTCGAAGAGAGGAGGTTGCCAAACTCTAGTCTGAAGAAGGGTCTTGATCCGAAACGTCACCCATTCCTTCTCTCCAGAGATGCTGCCTGACCTGCTGAGTTACTCCAGCATTTTGTGAAATAAATACCTTCGATTTGTACCAGCATCTGCAGTTATTTTCTTGCACTCATAGTCAGGATCAAACCCGAGTCTCTGGCGCTGTCAGGCAGCAACTCTACCGCTGCGCCACCATGATGCCCTTGGCCATTATCCTTGGCCATTTCTTTCCATAACAAGTATGCCCTTTTGGCCACTGTTATGAAGGTGACCGTTGTGAAGAGAGTGGCAGCAACCAGGTCTGGCACTGGGGCTCACTCTGAGGCACAGCAGGGGAGGGTAAAGGCAGACATGGCTGTTGTGATGGGAGACTTATTAGTTTGAGAAACAGACAGGAGAATCTATGGCAGCAAACAGGACTCCAGGATGGTCTGTGCCTCCCTGGTGCCAGGGTCCCGGATGTTTCACAGCGGTTGCAGAACCTCCTCAAGGGAGAGTGTGAGCATCCAGAGGCTGCCATGCATGTGGGAGGCTGGAAATTGGTACAGAAGACAATGCCAGCAAGTTCAGAAGACGGGTTAGGTAGGAGTAGGGTTAGGGTGACGTTGAAAAAAAAGGGGATGATTACCTTGTTGGGATTGGACTGTAGGCTCCCAAATATTCATCAGAAATTAGAGGAACAAATACGCCAAGTTTTGCAGATAGTTTATATTTTGCCTGTGAGCTTTTGATTCTGGCCCAGTTCTTCTTTATTTATTCAGGACTGGTAAGGCCAGAATTTATTTATTCTCTATGTGGTAACACAGATAGACGGTGTGATGAAGGCAACATTTGGCATGTTTGCTTTCATCAGTTGAGGCAGTGAGTACAGGAACATAGAACAGAGCAAAGAACATCTTTTAAATCTTTTTAAATCTCTATTCCACCTCCTCCTTTAAGTGTAATCCTGCTTGATTTTATCCTTTTGTTTGGTAAATATTCTAAACGTTACATTTTTCCCCATATGCTTAATTTGTCTTCCTCATTCCCGAAACTAGCCCCAAGGTTCTTCCTTCCTCGTCTTGTTTCAGCAATTTCTCTCCCTTTCCCCCTTCACATCACTGATTGCCTCATCCCCGTTTGCATCTGGTTTCCATCCTCGTCCTGCATTGTGTCACATCTTTCAGTATCTGCACATTTGCAGCTCTATTTTCTTCTGAGCACTTGGTGGCATCTGGTAAACTCCTTCATTGCTTCCGTCGACAGAAATTGACTGTGTCTCTGACCACCCAACTACATCATTCCTTTGCACTGCGCTAGACACTTTTTGATTGATACTGTGAACCCATTTTGGCATAACTCGCCTTATTTTCCTGTACATGTTGAAATCAAGAATATTGCAAAATGTAATTGAGCCATGTCTGATATTGCCACAATAATCATAGTTCCGTGGAGTGACTTTGTTCTGCAACTCACCAACATTATTTAATGCATTCTGTTTCTTTATACACAGGTATTCCAATCCCATCTTAGACTGCAGCGCGTTTGCCTGTTGCCTGATCCTTCCAAACTTTGAACCATCCTGATTCACAGTCCTGCTTACATCAATCACATGGATATACAGGGATTGAAGGGATACAGAACACATGCAGGCAGAGGAGATTCATTTAAATTGGAGGAACTGCACTTCATATTTTGCTTGGGCAGCTTACAACCATCCCAGTGTTATGAACGTTAGATTTCACTAATTTAAGGTAACTCCTGTATTCCTTCCTCCATCTACCCCAGGTCGTAAGCACATTTCCCCCAGCCAGCAATGGGCCATTATGGATTCCACCCTTCCTGGGGTTATCTGCTTTGTTTTGTTCTGGCCTTCCCTACCTTTCAGTCTGAAGAAGGGTTCCGACCCGAAACGTCACCTATCCTTTTTCTCCAGAGGTGCTGCCTGGCCCGCTGAGTTACTCTAGCATTTTGTGTCTATCTCCAGTATAAACCAACATCTGCAGTTCTTCCTTAGAGATGAATTTAACTTGGCTAATGTTTGGCATGGACATTGTGGGCTGAAGGGCCAGTTCCTGTGCTGTACTGTTCTATGTATCCCCTCTTCCTTTATGCTCTTTCTTTATTCTCTCACTTTTATCCTGGTATCCCTACCACTGCCGAGTTGCTGTAAACCCTTTCACACAAGTGCAAGTTAACTTGTCACAAGTACGTTGGTCCCAGCTCTGTGGTGGTACCTACTGCCCTCCAGACCCAGAACGGATTATCATGCCAGGGGTTACTTCATGGTGCAGGGATGCTCAGAAAGTTGATGTTAGTTCTGACACAACACCTGTTTCAGGATTTAGTCCCTCCTGCTTTCAACTTTTTGTTGACCACTTGGTTTTCCCGATGCATTACATATATCCATAACAATCCCTCTAGAGCACTCTATACGAACTGAAGGGTCTCAAGTTTTTGCCACTTAGAATACCCATATATAATCTGCCATGTGTTTTTGAGTTACTTGCCAAATGTCTCTTGGATCTGTAATATATTATAATGTAAATAAACCTTATTCCAACTTCAAACATGCCACTTGAGATCTATGGGTGCAGATTACACCGTTTGTAAAACTCCTGAACTCCAATTATTCTGGGAAGCTCCAGCATCTTGGAGCTGGAGATCAGGCCTGGGGATTATAATAGACTGCCCTGTCACTTGGCAAATGCTCTCTTTTTATGTCTTGCTTATGCATTCCTGTGGAAAATGGTTTACATTCCAATGCTGGAAACGCAGTTAAATTAACAGGCAGTCCCACATAAGAGGCAGATGTGGAAGCCATGTCTCCCAGCAGACGTTCAGGTGACTAATTGTTGCAGTATTGGGAAGGTACGACTAAAAGGTCCACTGCTCGGGCTCACATCATTCTCTTTTGCTTTGTAAATTACCAGAAGCAGGATGGTGGAGGGGTCCTGACCAGCAGCTATTGGGTGCAGATGACATTTGTTCTCACGACGTCCTGGTTCTGAATCAGTTTTCATATTTACAAGTTTTGGAATCACAATAGGATGGACAGAGCAATCCACTGCCACCTGTTGAATGTCCATTAATGGTGAGACTTGCATTTCCTAGTAACCCTTGGATATTTGACGTTCTATACCTGTGATGGCAGATACAGAGATATTTACTGTATAGACATGTTTGACATTTGATGACTTTTTGATGATTGCTGCAATGTTAACGTTGATCTACGGACATTTGCAAAGCAAGTACATTGCATTTCATAGCACATGGATTAGCACAACAAAGGAATAAGCCCTTCAGCCTATAAAGTCTGTGCTGGCCATGATGGGAATGGGACTAGTTAACCAAGGAGTTGTGGAGGGAATAGTCTCTGCGGAAAGCGGTAAGGGGTGGAGATGGGAAGGTGTGGCTAGTGGGAACCTGTTGGAGGTGGCGAAAATGTTGGAGGATTATGTACTGTATGCGACGGCTGATGGGGTGAAAGGTGAGGGCTAGGGGGACTCTGTCCCTGTTGCGACTGGGGGGGAGGGGAAGCAAGAGCAGAACTGCGGGATATCGAGGAGACCCTTGTGAGGGTCTCATCTATAATGTAAGAGGGGAAATCCCCATTCCCAAAAGAATGAGGACATCTCAGATGTCCTGGTATGGAACACCTCATCTTGGGCACCGATGCGGCGTAGATAGAGGAATTGGGAGTCGGGGATAGAGACCTTACAGGAGACAGGGTGGGAAAAAATGTAGTCTGGATAGTTGTGGGAGTCAGTAGGTTTATATAGATGTCAGTCGATAGTCTATCTCTTGTGATGGAGACGGTGAGATCAAGAAATGGTAGGGAGATGTCGGAGATGGTCCAAGTGAATTTGAGTGCAGGATAGAAATTAGTAGTGAAGCTAATGAAATCCGTGAGTTCTGCACGGATGAAGGAGGTAGCACCGACGCATTGGAATAAGAATAGGAATACTTTATTGTCACATGTAACTAGGCACAGTGAGATTCTATGCTTGCATACACAATGTATACATATGCAGTCGTCAATGTAGTGGAGATAGAGCTCAGGGATAGGGCCAGTGTGCCAGTTCACTGGTCTTCAGTTCCCAGGCTTTACCTTGCAGCACTTCTGAAATAGAGGCACAGTATTGCTTCAGGAACAGTCAATTGAAGAAAAGTCAGTCAGGAGCAATGGGTCAATTTCCTACACGATTAACCTTTAAGTTTTGGCTTTAAGAAGTGTTCAGTTCCCTGCATGATTCCTTCCAAACCAAGCTACAGGAATCAGAAACGTACAACCCTCGAAATAGAATACCCTGCACATCAGAGTAAAGAATTAATGACGTCAAACAAGTTGGAGCAGCTTGCAGTATGGAGAGAACATAAATACAATAGAAATTTTGCAATGTAGATAAGGCAAGATGATTGTCGTTATTTGATTTTGATCTTTGGGGTGAACAGGAACATTGTATTAGCTTGAGACTAGTGTGGGAGAGTATGGGGCAGAGGAATTAGTTTAGGATTAATGTGGAACTGAGTGAGGCAATAGGATTATTCAATGTTTCTGAGATTCAGTACAGGCACGACAGTCTGTGGGAATCTGCACTGGAAACATGTTTCATTATCTGCCAAGTTCCTATGGGTCTCAGCGTTCATATTAAATTCAGCATCTGAGGAGCAGTGCAAGGAGGAAAATAGTCTCTTTTAATAGAAAATAAATTCCTTTTTACAAAAGTGGTTTATATAATGCTAATGTAACTTGGTGGAGTAGGGATGGTGTTGAGGATTCAGCTTTGATGTGGTTTCACAGAAAGCCAGCAGCCTGATCGTCAGACCTTACATTAATGTTCAACCACCCGTCAGTGTTCCTGCTCATTCCTCATCACTTTTAATAAATCCTCACATTATCACAGAATACTAAACCGGGCTACTGGGACATTAATGCGTGATTCCACAGAGGTAGTTCCTGGTCTCAGCCAGGAGATAATACACTCACAGAAAATGTGGAAAAGTGTGTAGTATCACCATTTTGGGGTGATTTGGACACCACTGCCAAAGCATTGCTGAGACCAGAGATGATCCTCATCCCATTATCTACAAATTGGACCTCAACGTCTGTGGTTCATCTGGAGGTTCATGTACAGGATGTGCATGGTGAGAGAATGTGGACCATGAGCAATCCCAGGGGATGCACGCAGCGTCAAGAGAATAAATCCAAAACAGTGCTTAACATCAGGTGGCACCAACCAAATCAACCCCAGGCTATCTGCTGAGGGTATGCCACAGAAGGAAACATCAGATATCATCGCAAAGATAACGTCCATGTTTTGTTGAAAGGGTTCACTGTTCAATGCAATTACATGCCGCCATGTGAACTGTGAATATCCTTAGAAGGTGATCAGTGCCTGTGAAGTGTACAAGTCATCATTTATCACAAAGAATGGCTTTAAGCCAACCTGAACGGAACTACCCATGCTGAGAATTGAAATGAATAACGGTGAGTTTTACAAAAATATGGCGAACAGAAAATGCAGTTGGACGGATAATTTACTATTCTAGTATAACTTACAGAATTATAGATTCATAGAGTTATACTGCTTGGGAATAGGCCCCTTGCCCCACCTTATCTATGCTGACCAAGATTCTCTTGGCCAACCTTACTTACCTGCATTAGGCCCATATCTCTCTGAACTATTCCCATCCATGTATCTATCATTTTGTACATTGATATTCTACCTGTCTACTTCCTCTGGCAGATCAATCCCACCACTTTCTGTGCCCTTCAGATTCCATTCTCACTCCATGCCCTCTAGTTTTTGATTCCCCTACCGTGGGAAAATAACTGTGACTATCTACTCTTTCTATAGCCCTCACCATTTTGTATATCACTATAACGTCACCCCTCAGCCTCCTACGCTCCAGGGAAATCAGTATCAATCAATCAATCCATCCTCTCCTTAGAACTCAAGCACTCCAGACAAGACAACATCCTTGGGAATCCTTTTGCTCTCTCTGACTGGGCTTGTGTTCACTGGAATTTGGAAGGATGAGAGAGGATCTTATAGAAACGTAAAAAATTATAAAAGGACTGGACAAGCTAGATGCAGGAACAATGTTCCCAATATTGGGGGAGTCCAGTACCAGGGGCCACAGCCTAAGGATAAAGGGGAGACCATTTAAAATTGAGATGAGAAAGAACTTTTTCACCGAGAAAGTTGTGAATTTGTGGAATTCTCTGCCACAGGAGGCAGTGGAGGCCAATTCACTGGATGAATTTAAAAGAGAGTGAGATCGAGCTCTAGGGGCTAGCGGAATCAAGAGATATAGAGAGAAGGCAGGCACAGGTTACTGATTATGGATGATCAGCCATGATTACAATGAATGGCGGTGCTGGCTCAAAGGGACAAATGGCCTCCTCCTGCACATATTTTCTATGTTTCTATGTTTCTCCAGCTTGATCACATTCTTCCAGACCAGAACTGCACACAATACAACAATAGTGGTCTCATCAACATCCTGTACAATGGTAACATCACATCCCAACTCTGATACTTAATGCCATGGCCAGTGAAAACAACCAAGTCATGCAATGTCTTTACGACCCTGGTGACTGATGATGCATTTCCAGGGAACCATCGTCCTTGTACTTGAACTAAGCCTCTCCATTCAACACCACCTCAGGGTCGTGCCATTCACTGTGTTAGTTCTGCCCTGGTTTAAGTTCCCAAAATATATACTTTGTACTTCTATTACTTTGCTCAGTTTGCCAGTTGATCACCATTCATCTCATCACCAATTTTAAAGCAATCTGCAAAGTTACAAAAACAACACCTACATTGTCATCTAAATTGTTGATATAGTTATTGATAGGACATGTTCAGAGTGATATGGGTAAAACACAGGCGGGTAGGACTAGTGTAGATGGGGCATGCTGGTTGGTGTGGGCAAGTGGGCTGAAGGGTCCATTTCCACACGTATGACTCTACGACTCTATATACAACAAACAACAGTGGACCCCGCACCAATACTGCTGGCACACCAATATTCCAAGCCTCCAATCTGAATAAAACCCTCTGACTCCTACCACCAAATGCAATAACATTTCTGAGAATTGAAAACTTGAAAATAAATATGAAAGGTGCATCAGAAGGTGAGATTAGGTAATTTTTGCTGATTGTAACGGTCAGGCATGGGCAAGTTATATTTGCAGCACTGAAGTGCTTGGCAGTGTCCATTTCCCACATGACAACAAACCACTTGACATTCAATGTTGTTGGCATTGCCAAGTACTCCAGGATGCCTGATCTGGGACCAACATAAACATTCTGAGATTCATCTTCCACCAGAATCTCAACCAGACCAGCTACATGAAAACAATGGCCAAAAGATTTCAAGAGATTTCAAGATCAATTTATTGTCACATGTACCAATGTACAGTGAAATTTGAGTTACCATACAGCCTACTAAGTGAAAAGCAACAAGACACACAGCCACATAAAGTAAAATTAAACATAAACATCCACCAGAGCGGACTCCATATTCCTCACTGTGATGGAAGGTAATAAAGTTCAATCAACTTCCTCTTTGTTCACCTGCAGTCGGGGCTATTGAACCATCCGCAGTGGCCGCTGCCGACTGTCCAGCCCTCGCGTCGGGATGAACAAAACTCCAGCATCAGGACGGTTAAAAAAACTCTCTGCGGCATGGAGCTCCCGAGTCGGCCACTTCTTACCAGAGACGCAGCTTTACGATGTTAAAGTCCACAGGTCCCGCGGTTGGAGCTCTCTAGTCGATCCTCAGCAAAGGATCGCAGCTCTACGATGTTGAGGCCCACGCCGTGCCCGCGGCTTGAAGCACCGGGCCAATCTCCAGGAAAGGCCGCCAACTCCACGATGTTAGGCCGCAGAATGGAACGGAGATACGATACGGAGAAAAATCCCATCTCTGTCAAGGTAAGAGATTGAAAAAAAGTTTCCCCCAATTCCCCCCCCCCACCCCCCACATAAAACAAACCAAGAAACACTAAAACATACTTTTAACACCAACTTAAAATAATAAAAACAGTAGAAAGGTTGCCAAGGCAGCCGCTGTGGTGGCGCCACCCGGTGGATTTTGTGCAGGTTGGAGGCAGGGTTTCCTTCAACGTGGCATCTGACACCCCAAGGCCTTTCAGCCACATACACATCATGAGTGTGATGGAACGTATTCCTCTTGCCTGGATGAGTGGAGCTGACCAAAATCACAAGTAGATGGATATTATCCAAGATAACACAGCCTGCTTGATTGGCACCACTTCTTCTAACTAAAAAAAAAGCACCTGACGACCTGCTGCCTCACAGAGCCAGAGACCCGGGTTCGATCCTGGCCTCAGGTGCTGTCTGAGTGGAGTTTGCTTGTTCTCCCTGTGACCACATCAATTTACTTTGAGTTCTCCATCTTCCTTCAACTTCCCAAAGATCTGTGAGTTGTTGGGCTAAATGGCTGGAAATTGCCCCCAGTGTGTGTGGAGTGGTTGAATCTGGTGGACGTTTGGTGAAAGTGTGGGGCTAACATCAGATTTATATAAATGGATGGTAGCATGATAAAGGAAACAGGCCATTGTTAGCTGTTTGCTAGGTGAGAACGAGAACCTGGTGCGACTTGGGTGGGAGAGAGATGGAGAGAGAAGTAGTGCAGGGGTTACTTGAAGTTAGAGAAATCAACATCATACCACTGGGTTATCAGCTGCCCAAGCAAAATATGAGATGCTGTTCCTCCAATTTGTACTCCTCGATCTCACTGCGCTATAATATTCACCAGGGCCCCACTGTTCACTGTCCAAGTCATGGCTTGGTTTGACATCCAAAATGCAAAACCTCACCATTTTTCTGGATTGAACTCCATTTGTCATCCCTTGCCCCACTTACCCAGCTGATCAAGTTCTCACTGCACTGCCTGGTAACAATCTTCACCTTCTACGAAACCACCTATTTTCATCTGCAAACCTACCAACCACACCATACATTCTCATCCAAATCCATACAAATGGCAAAAGCAATGGGCCCAACACCTATCTCCGAGGCTCACCAATAGTAATGAGCATCCGATCCGATCTCAGGCCTCCAGTCCAATCACAAGCCTCCAATCACAGGCCTCCAATCTCAGGCCTCCAATCACAGGCCTCCAATCATAGGCCTCTTGCCCAATCACAGACCTCCAATCACAGGACTGATTGGCCAATCATGTGCAGGACTCTTCTATGTCCTACATCAGAGGGGCATACAAGTGGAGATATACACTTAGGGTAACAGGGAAAAGATGTAGAGGGAATATTGGGTGGACAGTTACAGCCAGAGAGGGCTAGCAGCTGGAATGCACTGCTGAAGTGATAGAAGCGGGTCGCTGACAGCGTTTAGGAAGAATCACTTGAACCACTTTCATACGGAGAGAGTGTCACTGGTCTACCTGGACGAAGTGGGATGAAGGACCTCATTCCATGATGTACCATTCTACCACTTCCATGATAATCACTCCCCACGGAGTTACACACAGACCACAACACTCTGTGTACACTGACCACAGAGTTATGCACACAGACCACAACACTCTGTGTACACTGACCACAGAGTTATGCACACAGACCACAACACTGTGTTCACTGACCAATGAGTTATACACACAGACCACAGCAATCTACAAGCAATAACTTTCTAGGTATAATAACGAGATCTGACAAAGCTGCAGAGATTATAGATAATTATTTTAGATTGGTCTTCACGGTAGATGACTTTGAAATATCCCAATACGATAAATGATCAAGGGGTGAAGATTTGAAAACAACCTCTGTCCTGAGAAAGGCTGTATTTGACAAACTAAAGACGGGTAAAATTTCAGTATTTCAGGTTTCAATCAAATCCGAGGTTCCTGAGGAAAGTGGTGGCAAGACAGTTAGATGTCATCCACCAAAGTCCACTGGATCCGGGGAGATAGCAGCACAGCTAAAACTACAGTTGTAACACTGCCTTTAATGAAAGTGGCAGCAGAAAATATAGGCCAGTTAGCCCACCATCTGTTTTTGCAAAAAGGTTGGAATCCATTATTAAGGAGGAAATTGCAGGATATTCAGAAAATCATAATGGAGTCAAGCAGAGGCAATGATGTTTTCATGAAAGTGAAACATTTGACAAATTTGCAAATAGATGCTGTAGGGAACCCATGGACGGGTTGTATTTACAATTCCAGATGGCATTTCGAAACATCATAGTCATATAGCACGGAAACAGACCCTTCGGTCCAACTTATCCTTGTTGACCAAGATGCCCCATCTACACTAGTCCCACCTGCCAGCATTTGGCCCATATCCCTCGAAACCTTTCCTATCCATATATCTATCCAAGTGTCTTTTATTGGTCTTGTTCAGACCAAGAGTCTGAAAGATGGCCTCGACCGAAAACACCCCCCGTTACGTTGTCTGGCCCACTGAATTACTCCAGCATTTTGTGTCTATCTTCAAGTGTCTTTTAAAAGTTGTTATTGTTCCTCCCTCAACTACCTCCTCTGGCAGCTTGTTTCATACACCCACCACCCAGTACATTATTTACAATTTCCATTCATGACCAAATGAAGTCACATTGACCACCTAACACTGATTTACATTCTTCCCAGTTTAACCTCCAACATTCCCACCCACTCTCCAGATTCTGCCACGCACCGACACACTCAGGGCAACTTACTGCGGCCAATCAGTCCTCCGGTCCACACGTCTATGGGATGTGGGAGGAAGTAGGAGCAAATATCCTGGCGATCAGGATTGAACCTGGCTCTCTGTAAATCAGAGGCAGAGGCACTACCCACTGCACCCCAGAGAATGAAGGTAAGGACCACAAACAATGTGTTGGAGGGAAATGGACAAACAATGCCTCGGTCGAGGGTAGACACAAAAAGCTGGAGTAACTTAGCGGGACAGGCAGCATCTCTGGAGAGAAGGAATGGGTGATGTTTCGGGTCGAGACTCTGCAGTCAGCGACTTGCGCTTAAAAAGACACGAATTGCAGGAGTAACTCAGCGGGTCAGATAGCATCTCTGCAAAACATGGATAGATAACGATTCGGGTCAGAACCCTTCCTCAGACTGCAACAATACAACAAAAGGGAAGTAGGGTCCAGACCCGAAACGTCACCCATTCCTTCTCTCCAGAGATGCTGCGTGTCCCGCTGAGTTACTCCAGCTATTTTTGTGTCTATCTTCGGTTTAAACCAGCATCTGCAGTTCCTTCTTACAAGTCTCAGTCGAGGGTCCTTTTTCAGAACCTAACATCATCATGAACATTAAATTCTCCAATTTTAGGTCCACCATCCCCCATCCCCCAGTTCCTTCTCACCCTCCCACCCCCCCCCCCCCCCCCACTCCTCACCCCCATCCAAATCTCTGTTTCCATTTCCCCCCTCCCCTGTCACATAGTTACTCTCCCCTCCTCATTCTACTCTAATCTCCCTAATCCAGGTCACCTATTTTCATCATCCCACCATTTCCTTGTACCCACCATCCCTTCCTCTGGTTCAACATTTCATTATCCACATTGTTTCCTTGTCACAATCCACCATCTATACTCTTGCCATCCCTGGCCATCCCACACCTGACACATCTTTCAATCATCCACCTTCACCTGGATCGACCATTCATATTTTCTCTCTAGACACACCCCTTCTCCTCACCTCTTCCTAGCAGTTTTCTCCCCCCCCCCCCCCCCCCACTCCACCAGTTTGAAGAGGGTCTTGGCGTGAAACATCGTCTGTGCTTTTCCCTCCACAGATGCTGCTTGGCTCGCTCAGTTTCTCCAGCACTATGATTTTTACTCAGGATTTCAGCATGTGTCTCCATTTTGAAGTTCGGATGGGCTCCAAATTGAGCAAACACAGAGTGACGCAGAAACAGCAAAGAGTAAAAGACTCATGGAGTCATACAGCAGGAAACACACCTTCAGCCCAACATGTCCATGCTGACCAAGCTGCCTAACAGATAGTTCCACCTGCCAGTGCCTGGCCCATATCCCTCTACATATTTCCTATCCATGTGTGTCCTAGTGCGCTTTAAGTGTCAGAATTGTATCTGCCTCCACCAGCTCGTTCCATTTATGCACAACTGAGTGAAAAGATTTCCTCTCAGGTAAATTAAAGAAATAAATCAAATTGGTGAGACATGATTTTCCACACACAAAATCATGCTGACTCTCCCTAATCAGTCCGTGTCTTTCCCAATGCTGGTAGATCCTATCCCTCAGGGTCCCCACCAATAACTTTCCTTCCACTGATGTTGATCTCACCGGCCTGTAGTTCCCTGGCCCTCCCCTGTTGCCTTTCTTAAATAGAAGTGCAACATTAGCCACCCTCCGGTCTTCTGACACCTCACCAATGTGTATCAATAATGTAAGTCTCTGCCAGTGGTCTCGTGATTTCTTCCTGAGCTTCCCACGGTGTCCATGATATAATTGATCAGGTCCCTGGACTTTATCGACACTTATCCATTTTCAGACCTGCAGCACCTCCTCTTCTGTAATGTGGACTCTCTTCGAGACAGCACTGTTACCTTTCCTGAGTCCCCAAGCTTCTGTGTCTTTCTCCACAGTAAATACTGGTGAGAAATATGCATTTCAGCATCAGCATCGAGGAAACACAGTGACTGGTGGCATCACTCCCCATTCAATTATGCACAGAGTAACTAATCCAGTGACACCCCACCTTCCACAACCACCGAGTGATGGTCAGAAGCAGGAAACCTCCACCTTTAGCCACCAGTGAGACAGAAGCTCAGGACCAGCATTGCACTGCATTCTTACGCTTGAAACACTGACATCCAAGAGGTTCCAGTCAATGAGAACAGTGGCTGACCCCTGGAACCAGGCACAGTCATCCTGGCTGGCATGATGATCATCACTCTGTAGTCAATGACTTGTCCATAAAGTGCTGGAGTAACGCAGCGGGTCAGATAGCATCTCTGGAGAACATGGATAGATAACGTTTCGATTTAGATTTTAGATTTAGATTTAGATTTTAGATTTAGAGATACAGCGCGGAAACAGGCCCTTCGGCCCACCGGGTCCGCGCCGCCCAGCGATCCCCGCACATTAACACTATCCTACACACCCTAGGGACAATTTTTACATTTGCCCAGCCAATTAACCTACATACCTGTACGTCTTTGAAGTGTGGGAGGAAACCGAAGATCTCGGAGGAAACCCACGCAGGTCACGGGGAGAACGTACAAACTCCGTACAGACGGCGCCCGTAGTCAGGATCGAACCTGAGTCTCCGGCGCTGCATTCGCTGTAAAGCAGCAACTCTACCGTTGCACCACCGTGCCGCCATTTCGGGTCCGGACCCTTCTTCAGACTGCAACAATACAACATGAAACCACGATTGAATGTAAAACAAAAAAACTCCAGCTGCTGGAAATCCAAAATAAAAATAGAAAATGCTGGAAACACTAAACAGGTCAGGCAGCATATCCAGTATATAGCAAAGGAAACAGTGAACATTTTAGGTCAAAGATCCTTCATCAGAATTACATGATGGAATGAGGTGCAACGGTCAGTCTTCATTGCCAGTAATGAATGTTTTTCGTATTGTTAAACACACTCCTCAACCAATATAATTTGATATATATTTATACGCTGAGATTTCACATAACAATGTGCCATGCATTTCAAAGCACAGAGGTCATTGTGCAAAGCTAATGACATGGTCTCACATATAAACAGCAGCTTCGCCATCTCTGCGTTTAATCATAACTGCCCAGATTGCCCAATATTTTTATGCCATTAACACTTAAATAATAGAGTGCTGATAGCTGTGATGTTTCTTTGATAGCCTGCTTTGGCACATTATCTTTAAAGAGAGAAGGTGGTGATTGGAGCTATCTCAGTGCCATGTCCCTTATTGCATTGCCGTTCACATCCAACCCCAGTGTCCACTAACTGCTGACATTCAGCTACAGAGATCTGGCCCACCTTTATTTCCTTGAGCAAAGGTCAGAGCCTTGCAATAGCAGCTTCTCCTGGAAGTGCAAACCTTTAGGGCACGACTCAGCTTTAAGAGCAACCAGCCCAAGCCTTCCATGATGAACTACCTGTCAGAATGGGTGCATTCTGCAAACTGCACGAACTGATTGAGAGCAAGCTTTTCACTGTACCTCAGTACACGTGACAATGAACTAAACTGAACTGGGTGGAACAGGTTTGTTCTGAGAAATCTGTTGCTGCACAGTGACGGGTGCACTCTTGTGAAAAGTTCTAACTCTATACTTAGACTGGTTATCTCCGAAGTTGCAGCAATAACTGGGAATTGGGCTCTGCGGATTCCTGCACATTCCCAGCTGCTCTGATAAAGGAGGAATTTGAACCACTCATGGCTGAAGATTGTAGTCTTACACTCGGAGGCATTGACAGCTGAAGGAATGTGTTGCACCCTGATAACATGCTAAGCCCATCAAGCCCTTTATCTGCTGATCCACAGAGAGCGCTGAGCTCCCAGAAATCTGGGACAAATGCTTGATACTTTGCAGATTACCCATCAAACATCTTCCCCTTGAAGAATCACATGCACATACAGAAGCTATGATTAATATTGTAATCAACAAATTATAAATATATTTATCTTTCAGAATTCGGTGCTGTGTTGAGTAATGATTTGAAGCTTCACTCAGAGCCTCCGGTTTCCACAGCTGGAATTAGTTGGAACCATAGAGACATCAAGCACAGTAGTCTAGCCTTTGGCCCGCCATGACCATCAAGTATCTTTCTGCCCGAATCCAATCCACCAGCACTTGATGCACATCCTTCCATGCCTTGACAATCAACAGGAGACTGTGGAACTGATATCTAGAGTCACAGAGTCATACACCAAGATGCTCCATCTAAATTGGTCCCATTTGCCTGCATTTTGCCCATATTCCTCTATTCTTTTCCTAACCGTGTACCTCTCCAAATGTCTTTCTTAATATCCACATGTTTAAGAGGGTAACGGAGCGACCAGTCAGTCTGACATCCATGATTGGCAAATTATTGGGAAAAATAACCGGTAGACAGTATTATTCATAATTTTTAGATGCAAATGCTTTACATCAGTTATGGGGAGTTTAGTCAGTGGGGGCATGGATACTGGGGCAGGGTATGGGGGCTGGGGGGAGAGGTGTGGTTGGAATTGGAGTCCCTTACTTGTTGAAGCACATTTGGGCAGGTTTGCCCTTGTTGCACGAACGGGTGTGAGGCTATTTGCCGTTATCGGTATTCCACAGATCCAGCGCGAGTACATTAGTCAGCTGGGAGCACAGGCCGACACTCATAGACTCAGTTAACACAAAGCACTTGATGGGAGCGCGATTCCTCGACAGGGGCCTCTGGAAACAGGGAGCGGCAGCAGAGAATTTCAATCTGGTTTGAGTATTCCACTTCTCCAGGAGTTTGCGTTCACGTTTGCTGCCCGGGCGGGTTTGAGATCTGTGAACTGGTAATGGTTAATACCAGGGTTGGTGCAAGATGTTGTACTGAAAAGAAATGCCTGCGCTTTATATATGAGGAAGCATTTTTAAATCTCAAAACCAAAATGGCCTGAAATTGCAAATCCAGAGGAGCCTCTGAGGTTTAAGAACAGTGTTAACTGTAAAAGTGCAGGTTTAATTACTGTCGAGCAGTCTTATCCCTCTGCAAAGTCGGCTCTGCAGATCCTGCTTCAGGCTGAATGTGCCGCCAATTAATCCGTGAGCAGCATCTGCATTGCATTATTCCACCAGTTTAAATCAAGCTATATATTCAATGTTTTGCATCTTACTCACAAATAACATGAAATCCCCACTTCATTCCTCCACATTGGCTACTGTGCCACGTTTATTAATGGTTTATTGTTATCACGTGTACCAAGATACAGTGGAAAGCTTTGTTTATGTGCGATCCGGGCAAATCACCGGTATAACGACAAGGAAACAGATTGCAGAATAGAATGTCACAGCTGCAGGGAAAGCACAGGTAATAAAAGTGCAAGGCGGTAGGCTGGCAGATTGGGGGCTTCATCCTCTGCCCATTGGAGTCTGATATCAGCGGGAAAGAAGCTGTTCTTGAATCATGATACGTACTTTCAAGCATTTGTATCTACTGCCTGACGAGAGAGGGGAGAGGGGAGAATGACCAGAGTGTGAGTGGTCATTGGTTATGTTGGCTGCTTTCCCCAGGCAGCGAAAAACGTAGATGGTGGGGAGTCTGGTTCATGTGATGGGCTGGACCACATCCACATCTCTGCTATTTCTTACATTCTTGGGCAGAGCAGTTGATGTGATGCATCTGCTTAGGATTCTTTCTATGGAGCATCTGTACAAGTTGGTAAAAGTAATTGAAGAGATGTTGAATTTCCTTAGTCTTGTGAGGAAGTGCAGCCGTCGGCGCGCTTTCTTGGCCATTGTTTCAATGTGCTTGGATCAGGACAAATTGTTAGTGATATTAACATCTAGAAACATAGTTCTTCACCATCTCTACTTCAACACCATTGACATTGACTGAGGCATACACTCAACCTCGTGAAGACCTGTTTGGAAATGAGTTTGGTTGGAATTATGGTTTTGAAGGAGAAGCTGTATTCAATAAATGGAGGAGTCCTTGTTACCTGGTGTGTGGGGTCAGGGAGATGGCATCTGCCATGGACCTGTTGTGACAGTAGGAGAATTGCAGTAGATCAAGGCTGTCCGTGAGGTTGGAGCTGATGAGCAGCATTGCCAGTGGCTCCAAGCAATTCATGTTGTCAAGCAATAGTTGTGTCTTCATCAGTTAGAGTATTGAGTATAGATGTTGGCAGGTCATGTTGCAGTTGTATAAGACGTTGGTGAGACCGCATTTAGAATATTGTGTTCAGTTCCGGGCACCAAGTTATAGGAAAGATATTGTCAAGCTTGAAAGGGTTCAGAAAGGATTTACGAGGATGTTGCCAGGACTAGAGGGTGTGAGTTATAGGGAGAGGTTGAGTAGGCTGGGTCTCTATTCCTTGGGTGGTGATCTTATAGAGGTATAAAAATCATGAGAGGAATAGATCGGGTAGATGCTCAGTGTCTTGCCCAGAGTAGGGGAATCGAGGACCAGAGGACATAGGTTCAAGGAGAGGGGGAAAAGATTTAGTAGGGATCTGAGGGGTAACATTTTCACACAGAGGGTGGTGGGTGTATGGAACAAGCTGCCAGAGGAGGTAGTTGAGGCTGGGACTATCCCATCGTTTAAGAAGCAGTTGGACAGGTACATGGATAGGACAGGTTTGGAGGGATATGAACCAGGCACAGGCAGGTAGGACTAGTGTAGCTGGGACATGTTGGCCGGTGTGGCCAAGTTGAGGTGAAGGGCCTGTTTCTGCACAGTATCACTCTATGATTCTATGACTATGTTGGTGGACATAGTCATAGATTCAGGAAAGATACGGAACCAACCTCACAGACAACCTTGATCCACTACAAATCACCTACCATCGCAAGAAAGGGAAGCAAGAACAGCCTTGGTTCTGAAATACAATGAGGAGTCAATGCCAGAATCAATTTGGCAGTGAATCCTGGTGAAATTAATAGGTCAGCCAGAATCTTCAATGGTCAGCGGGAATCTTCAATGGTCAGTGGGAATCTTCAATGGTCAGTGGGAATCTTCAATGGTCAGTGGGAATCTTCAATGGTTGGTGGGAATCTTCAATGGTCAGTGGGAATCTTCAATGGTTGGTGGGAATCTTCAATGGTTGGTGGGAATCTTCAATGGTCAGAGGGAATCTTCAATGGTTGGTGGGAATCTTCAATGGTCGGTGGGAATCTTCAATGGTTGGTGGGAATCTTCAATGGTTGGTGGGAATCTTCAATGGTCAGAGGGAATCTTCAATGGTCAGCAGAAATTAGAGGAGCAAATCTACAAGTGAGATTGTAGATAGCTATAAGAATAATCGGATTGTTACAGTCGGTGATTTTAACTGCCATCGTTTGGAGGCATTAGGTTAGGACAGGATTTGTTTACTGGGTCCAGGAGAGTTTTCTCAAGCAATATGTAGGTGGGTCTCCTGGAGAGAGACAACACTTGACCTTCCATTCAGCAATGAGGCAGAGCGAGTGGCTGAAGTGTTAGTGGGGAAACACCTTGTGGCCAGAAACATAATTCTCTTAGTTAAAATAGTTATGGAAAGAGATGGGGCTGGTTCATAGGCTACCGTCCTGAACTGCAGCAAGGCTAATTTTGATGACATTTAACCAGGTTCAACCATACTGAAGCTACAACAAATTGAGCACACCAACTCCTCAACTTCTGCAGAAGGCAAAGGTAAGTCAGCATGTTCCCCATGATCTACCAACTGTGATGAGGCTCTGCAGAAAGCAACATGTCGGGATGCATCAAAACTTGGTTCAGTAACAGTCTGCCCAAGACCACAAGAACTTGCCGAGTGAGGATCAGTTTTGTCCACACAGAGGCTGGTTGGTGTCTGGAACATTCTGCCAGAAGAGGTGCTGAAGGCAGGGAGTCACGCAACATTTAAGAAAACCGTACTAGAATCACTAAGTCAGAGCAGGCTACAGACTTGGTGTGAGCAAATGAAAAGCCCATAGCTTGAACATCAGACAGCCTGACATAAACTCACAAGTCATAGAGCTGTACAGTATAGAAACAGGCCCTTCAGCCCAATCCATGCTGAACAAGTGGGTTAGTCCTATTTGCCTGCATTTGCCCCATATCCCTCCAAATTCCTGCATAAACCCTCTAAACGAGGGGCACCTCAAGACTGTGCCCAGCCCCCTGCTCACTCTACTCCACTCACTCAGTACCTGTGACCGTGTAGCTGGACACAGGGGTGTGGGATGTGGGGTGTGCTTGTAACTTCATTGGCTTCCATTACCATCACAGGCTACATTAATCGTGACTGGAGCGCAGGGTTGCAGGCTGCAGTCTGTTTCTGGCCCTTTAATGAGTGACTGTTGCTTCCCCTTGCCATGAATTAACTTCTTGTTGTATAATGAGAAGAATCGTAAGGTTTGTCAGGGAGCCCTGCTCTCCCCACCTCCCCTCTGCCCGAGCCTCATTTACACTGAGTGACACTTCCGTCCAGGTACACAGCCTCTCGTCTACGGAAACTGGTTTAAATCTGATTGCCATCAGAGTTTTATTTTAAACTGCAGATTACCTTTGGTAAACTGTTTAATAAATCCCCCACCGTGCATGATAGTACCACTGCTTCCCAGGCTTCAGTGCAGTAACAGGCTCGGATTGGAACAGGACACAGGTATGCTTGTTTCTGGGCAAGTCGGCACAGAGCAGATGGAGGTGGAGGTGAGATGGAACACAATGGCCTCTGCCCACACTGGGTTTATTTGGGGGAGGTTCGGGCTCTTTGGCACTGAACGTTGGGCAGAGGTGTTTGACTGCTTAGAAACAGTGGTGGGGTAAAGATGGGTGGCGGTGTGGTCGGCATGACCATGAATGCCTCCAGAGACCGACCGGGGTAGTCCAGACCCCTGCAGGTTGGATCAACGAGAGCCGAACTGAACATCAGACTGGAAGGGCTGGCTGGCCTAATCCTGATTTATTCCTCATGTTCCTGTGCATTGGGCAAGACGACGCTGTGTAAACAGGCGTGGATGATGCAGAGATACAGGACAGGTTCCTGGCCAGAGCCTAGGCACTGCCCTGCAGAAGTGTGAAGGGGATCTGTGCAAGTGTGTGAATCAACAGAGCCCCTCACTGCTGTTGGACAAGGGTTTCACATTATTCCTAACATCAATAAATCTGAAGCAGTTGGAGCTTTAATATTCTTTGACAGACACTGACTTCCTGCAAATGCAGCCAACATTTCCCACTGTCAGAGAACATGACAGATATTAGGGTGGTGTCAGAGTCCCCATCAACGCGTGAATTATTGACCTGTTCACAGTTACTGAACATTAACATTTTTGCAACTAAAACTGTTTCTAAGTCCCTAACACTGGACAGGACTTCAATGCCTTAACGCACAGTCCAGGGCAGGCACTTAGAATGGCAGTCAGCAGAGTGCTTCTGATAAGAGCATTGGTGAGGGGGTGGGGAGGGGGGTGGAGAGTGTAGGAGGAGGGCAAGTGGAAGCTGAAAATGACCAGGTCGGTCATTGCACCAAATAAATTGACAGCAAAGTTAGGAGCCATTCAGACCATCATGTGTGCGAAATTGAGAGAGAGCTTCCCAACCTAATCCTATCCCATCACATCACTAACTGCATCACCCACAAGTCAGTACACTAATCTTCAACTCGATATCCAGGCGTTGCAACCCTCCAGTGTTCAGTCGTAGCCCCACCACCAGTAAATCCACATCTCCCGGCCCAACCCCCCCACCATTTACTCTGTGCCTGTTTAGTTTTCACCACTTTGTTCAGGGAAACAGATTATTCCTGTCTACTCTATCCTCAGCTTTAATTTCAATTTCAATTTAAAATACTTTATTGGCATGATAAGATACATCATTATACTGCCAAAGTATAGAACATAACATACATATTTAAAATGCATGAATATAAAAACAAGTATACAATGCATGGGTCGATATGCCCCTGTACATATATATATATATTCACGCAATACATTTATAATATTTCTTATTTATAATAGTTCTATAC
The DNA here is from genome assembly GCF_053455715.1 of Rhinoraja longicauda. Taxonomy (NCBI): domain Eukaryota; kingdom Metazoa; phylum Chordata; class Chondrichthyes; order Rajiformes; family Arhynchobatidae; genus Rhinoraja; species Rhinoraja longicauda. The sequence continues at coordinate 42,583,003 of NC_135966.1, read as the reverse complement.
GTCTCTGTTAGCTTTCCCCTAGCCTCCTCTGATCCAAACGAAGCAGCCCCAGCCTACCCAATCTTTCCTGAAGCTACAATTTTCCAATCCTGACAATATCTCAACAAATCCCCTCTGCCCATCTCCGGTGTAATCTCATTGTTTGTACAATGACCAGAATCACTGACGAAGCTCAGCTACGGCCGAGCTTGTTTTGTGTGCAGTCCTTGCCAAACCCCCATATATTCTACGTGTCGCCCAATAAAGTACAGCATGCCTACCACCAACTAAACACCTTATTAACCTGCCATGCCACCTTTACTAATCTGCAGGCATACATTCCAAGCTCCCTCTGTTCCTCCACACCACTCAATGTGCTCCCAGACATTCTCTTCTCTTGATGCACCTCACAAAAATATATTAAGTCACACTTCTCTGGATTAAATTCCAATTGCCACTTTTTTGCCCGACTGTTCAGACCCATTTATTTATTCCTGAAATCTGCTCCTTATCGACCACACTATCAAGTTTTGGATCAAACTGCACCCTAAGCTGGTTGATGAGAGAGAGGAGTGGTGGAGGGCTCTGACGTCTGTTGTTTGTAATATTAACAAATGACGTGGATGAGAATGGAGCTGATTGATTAGTAAATTAGCAGATAGCTTGATGATTTGTGGGGCTGGAGATAACAAAGAAGGTCACCTTAGGAAACAATGGATCATAGGCAGCTGACTGGGCAAAGTGGTGGCAGATGGAATTTAATGCAGACAAGTGTGAGCTAATGTAGTTTGGGAGACATATTCTGCACGACAGAGCAAATGGAAGGGAGCTTTAGAACTGTGATGTACAGAGAGACCTTGGGGTGCGTCCATTGTTGATGGATATGGACACAGGAGGGGAAATCGCAGATGTGGTCGTAGAAGGGTGGTCTGAAGAAGGGTCTCGACCCGAAACGTCACCCATTCCCTCTCTCCTAGATGCTGCCTGACCTGCTGAGTTACTCCAGCATTTTGTAATACCTTGGACACAGGAGGGAGGGAGTAAAGACAACATTTGGTATTTATGCCTCGTTGACAGAGGCATCCAATGTCAGCTCATGTTGCAGCTGCACTAAACAGTGGTTGTCTGCACTAGGAGTACCGTCTACAGGTCTGGTCACCACCGTACAGAAAGGATGTGCAAGCAATACGGAGAATGCAGACGTTCCCTGAAATGGACGTTCCCTGAAATGGAGGGCTGTAGTTATGCAGTGATATTGGACAGGCTGGGATTATTCTCACTACAGTGTAAGAGGCCGAGGTGATCTTATGGAGGTTTATAAAATGATGGGGGGCATAGATAGGACAGATGGTTAGTTTCCTAGAATAGGAGAGGCTAGAACTAGAGGGCACAGGTTTAATGGGAGAGTGGATACACTTGAAGGAGACATGAGGAGTACCTATTTCATACAGATGTTGTTGGGTATCTGGAATGAGATGCAGAGCAGGTGGGAGAGGGCGGGCATAGTCACGACATGGACAGATACTTGGATCGAATGATGTAGAGGGATACCATTTGGATAGAGGTGAATGAGACTAGTGTAGAAAGACATCCTAGTTGGTGTGGACAAGCTGGGCTGTAATGGCCTCTTACACTGTAGTGAGAATAATCCCAGCCTGTCCAATTTCTGTGCTGTACGATTCTATGATTCTACGAAATGGGAAGTTGGAGAGAATACTGGCAAACGGAATTTAATAATGGCAGTGTGAGGTAATGCGTTTTGGAAAATGGGGTAAGTGTCTAAGGAACATTGAGGAACAGTAAGTGGAGGAATGAATGGATGAGAGAGGGCAGGCATGGGGAGCTGGGCAGGAAAGAGCGGGATGGTCAATGGTTCAATGTTTCAATGGATATTTGTTGTCACATATGCAACATATGCACGGTAGCGCAGCGGTAGAGTTGCTGCTTTACAGCAAATGCAGCGCCGGAGACTCAGGTTCGATCCTGACTATGGGTGCTGCACTGTAAGGAGTTTGTACGTTCTCCCCGTGACCTGCGTGGGTTTTCTCCGAGATCTTCGGTTTCCTCCCACACTCCAAAGACGTACAGGTATGTAGGTTAATTGGCTGGGTAAATGTTAAAAAAAAATTGTCCCTAGTGGGTGTAGGATAGTGTTAATGTTACGGGGATCGCTGGGCGGCACGGACTTGGAGGGCCGAAAAGGCCTGTTTCCGGCTGTATATATATGATATGATTACATAGTGAAATTCGTTTTGCGCATAATGTTGGTGCCGTCGTGTTTGGGAAAGGCATGTTATACGGGGGGGCAGACTGGGGAGGAGTGGGTGGTTGGGAGTTTGGGAGGGGAGTCTCATACTGCTCAGTGTCAGTGCGGCCGTGGTCTAAGAATGACAGCCGGATGTCCTGGACCTCCTTGGTAAAGATGAGGTAATGAGGGCCTAAAAATTGAAAGTTATTGAATACGAGGTGTCTCAAATGCCGGTCATTGACAGCAGCAGGCAGTGAGACAGGTAGAGAGACAGAGACACAGACAGAGAGAGACAAGCAGAGAGACAGGCAGAGAGACAGGTAGAGAGAGAGACAGAGACACAGACAGAGACACAGACAGAGAGAGACAGGTAGAGAGACAGGTAGAGAGACAGGCAGAGAGACAGGCAGAGAGACAGGCAGAGAGACAGGCAGAGAGACAGGCAGAGAGACAGGCAGAGAGACAGGCAGAGAGACAGGCAGAGAGACAAGCAGAGAGACAGGCAGAGAGACAGGCAGAGAGACAGGCAGAGAGACAGGCAGAGAGACAAGCAGAGAGACAGGCAGAGAGACAGGCAGCGAGACAGGAGTAAGTAACAGGTACAGAGAGAGAGACAGAGACACAGACAGAGAGACAAGCAGAGAGACAGGCAGAGAGACAGGCAGCGAGACAGGCAGCGAGACAGGCAGAGAGACAGGCAGAGAGACAGGCAGAGAGACAGGAGTAAGTAACAGGTACAGAGAGAGAGACAGAGACACAGACAGAGAGACAAGCAGAGAGACAGGCAGAGAGACAGGCAGCGAGACAGGCAGAGAGACAGGCAGAGAGACAGGTAGAGACAGGAGTACGTGACAGGTAGAGAGAGACAGAGACAGACAGAGAGACAAGCAGAGAGAGAGACAAGCAGAGAGAGAGAGACAGGTAGTGAGACAAGTAGAGAGAGAGACAGAGACACAGACAGAGAGAGACAAGCAGAGAGAGAGACAGGCAAAGAAAGACAGTGAGAGAGAGACAGAGATAGATATAGACAAAGACAGAAAAAGACAGATGCAGGCAGAGACAGACTGAGACTGAGGCAGCAAATAAACAGAGTGTAGACGATGGGTAGAGCTGCTGTTTCACTGTACCCGAGTTCAATCCTGTCCTTGGGTGCTGTCTGTGTGGAGTTTGCACGTTCTCCCTGTCACCACATGGGTTTCTTCCTGGTGCTCCGGTTTCCTCCCACATCCCAAAGACATGAGGATTTGTAGGTTAATTGGCCCCTGTAAATTGCCCTGAGTATGTGGGGAATGGATGAGAAAATGGCATAATATAGAGCTAGTATGAAAGGGTGATTGAACGAGCCCGGACTCGGTGGGCCGAAGGGCCTGTTTCCATGCTGCATCTTTCAATCGATAATGAACGTGTTTAATATGTTCAATATTAAAATGCTCAATCGCAACAAATAAGAAGCAAAGCAGATTGAACTACTGTGAGATTTACACAATGACCAGTGCAGAATTCTTCTGGAACTGTGTATTTTATTTGCTTTTCATTCATAAAGTCCATGGCAGTGATTGAACAGGAATACTAATGATTGCTATATAAACACAAGCCAGGAAGTCAGGCTGGTTGCAGCAAGGGGCATTTTGCTGAGGCCAGCGTTACTGGAGCCCCGGTCCCCGGCACAAACAGCACAAATTGTGCATTTAAAAGGAGCATTTCATGCTGGTCTGGATTGGCCACATCTTCAGCCAATTAACATTCCGTTGAGGGTTTACAGCCACTGCTGGCCTCAACCTCAGCAACACCTCATAAAAAACACAAACATCAATTCAAGCAAACCATTACTGTCATTATAATCGCATTAAAGCAACATGCCCAGCAGTTACTAGGAGCTCTAAGACAAAACAGATGAGATGTGGAGAAATCCTTCAGTCAGCCTGCAGCTCACAATCGCTACAAATGCACGGCCTTCCTACAATACCTGTCCACAAACCAGCCTGTTATCTGTGGGCTGACGTGGAGCTGGCCAGGGAGATTGATAATGCCTGTGCCTGGGTGCCTGCTGCACTCCAACGCTTATCTCAAACTGGGGCCTTCTGTCACCATTGAAACAGAGGAAGGAAAGTCCTGTTGAAACAGATTTAATAATGTGTGGGGGTCATAGGTCAGGGCCTAATAGCTAACATCTTTACTTTGTCAGTGCCTCCAAACTATGTGCAAGAAGGCAAGTGGCTGGAGGTATCGGAGCCGTGCTGAAAGCCACGCTTCCAAGGCCAGGCTAACATCAGAATCCTGATCAATTCCAAAACCAATCAAACTACTTCCCATAGAGTGATCTGCTTGTTCGAAACTGGTCGCAGCACATGTGCTGCGCACCAGCACCAAGCTGGCCCTGGTCCTTCCCTAGCAGAAGGATATTCCTCACACATCTCTCCAATAACATAATTGTCTTAGCTTGTCCAGCACAGAAACAGACCCTTTAGCCCACCATGTCCACGCCAACCATTGCATCTATGCCAATCCCATTCACTTGCAATAAGCACATAGCCTTCTGGACCATGGCGAGTAAGAGTATAACACAGGAATAGATTCGGCCCTTTATCTCAAGAGCCAAGTTTCAAAAGTGTTTCATTCACACGGACTGTAACAATGGAATTCTCACTTGCTGCAGCTTTACAGGCACAGTAATGCAACAACACTACAAATAAATATATTATAAACTATCAGTTATACCTGGCAACTACATCATAATAGCACGAGCCAAGGTTCACAGTGCAACCATGTGTAAAGTCCGGGTGATTCAGTGCTGAGGTTGGGTTATGGTTCGGGTTGTGCAGGGCGGTTCAGGAGCCTGATGGATGCTGGAGGAAGCTGTTCTTGAACCTGGAGGTCATGGTTTCTTGTCTGCCAATGGTAGCAGGGAGGAAAGAATGTGGCCAGGGTGGTGTGAGTCTTTGATGATATTAGCTGCCTTATTGAGGCAACATTTCCTGTAGATCCCTTTGGTGGTGGGGAGCTCAGTGCCCGTGATGGAGCAGGTAGTGTCTACATGTCCTGCGGCCTCCTTCGTTCCTTGACATTGGGTCATTCACCCAGACGGGATGCACCCAGTCAGTATGCTCCCTAATGTACACCTGGAGATGACGACTGAGTATCTGGTGACATGTTTGTGTCAGTGGATCAGAGCTCCGTCTAACCCCACTTTGAGCCATGGGTCTGGAATCCTGCTGAGGACAGCTCTTCAAGTACATATATCTAAGTCCTCAGGAAAAGCTTCCTCAACCAAGTTGAACTAAATGTTGAAGCTGACGGTACATTATGTTGCATTATGGGAAGAGTTAGAGTACATTAGAGTTGCATTATGGGAAGAGGGACTAGCCAATCTCCCATCAGCGACATACATGTCCATAAGTGCCAAAGAAGAACTTACTCCCGGGGCCAAATCAAGCTGGGCTGAATGGAAATGCCTCAACAGACTGAGAGCTGGTACTGGTCGCTGTAAAGCGACTCTCAAAAAGTGGGGTTATATAGACACTGAAGGCGCCATCTGCAAATGTGGGGCACTGAACCACAAACTTTGGAGCACCTATTGAGATGTCCTCTATTGGAGCATGAATGCAAAGCTGAGGACCTCCCAGAGAACAATGATATTGCTAAGGGTTGTGCTCAGTTTTGGCTGAAACACAATATCTAGCATGTGTGGACACGATAAGAAGAAGCTCTAAGTCCCGTTTAACTATGATGAGGATGCTTGCCTCTACCACTCCACTAGACAGAGAGTGCCAGACTCCCATCACCGCTGGGGTACCGTTTTCCCCACAACAACCTAAGAAATGGGAGCAGGAGTGAATGACCGTTGCACAAACCGGTCTGCCAGTCAGTCAGCAAGGTGATGGCGGATCTGCACCGCACTATTTCCCGGCAATGCCCCTCATATCCTTCGACTCTCCTAATATCCAGAAATCTCAGCTCTGAATGCAATCAGAGAGTCTCCATTCCCTCTGGGAGGTCGTACCTGTGAGTGACGACCTTTCATCATATTTCAGTCCTCGGTGGACTACTCTTATTTTGAGAAGTTCTTGACTCCTCAGTCGGGGAAACGTCTTTTCGTATTGGTGTAGGAAGGAACTGCAGATGCTGGTTTAAACCGAAGATAGACACAAAAAAAAGCTGGAGTAACTCAGCGGGTCAGACGGCATCTCTGGAGAAAAGGAATAGGTGACGTTTTGGGTCGAGACCCTTCTTCAGACGTCTGACCCGCTGAGTTACTCCAGCTTTTTGTGTCTATCCTTCCATATTTATGCCTCTGAGCCCACCAGATATTTTGACTGTTTCAGTGAAGTCCCCTCTCATTTTCCCACGGCTCCAGGTTCATCAGTAACTACGTTCCTGCCTGAACCGACGCACACAGCCCTAATCCCACCTCGGCACTACCAGGGACGTGTTGTGTTTCTATTTATATTTTGCACTGATGTTTCCTTTGAACACTGTTCTTTCTTTTAGACATTTTGTGTCATTTGTGTTTGATGTGTGTGTAATTTGGTGTTGTATGTTGTCTGGGTCTGTGTTGCCGATACAAGCGAGGTCGTCCTGTATCTGTAACTCACCGTGCTTCTGCAGGTGACAGTCAACCCAACTTTGAATTGCTTTCATCAATTCATGTTGGATTTGTTGAATGCTGTTGATATTTTCAACATGTCCCATTTTATTTATTGCGTACTTTATCATAAACTCTAGTGTTTATCCTCCAACTGACGTTAGATTAACTACTCCACGGTTCCCTGTTTCCGCTTTCCCTCCCTTTTTAAACAGTGAGGTTACATTTACCAGCCTCGAATCTGCAGATATTGCACCACAATCTACAAAATCTTAGAATAAGACAACCAAAGCACGCACTGGTTTTATGCCCAGCTCTTTTAGTGCTCGGGATACAGAGAATAGCACAGCACAGGTACAGACCCTTCGGCCTTCCGTGTCTGTGCTAACCATGATGCCAATCCCATATGCCAGCATGTGGTCTGTATGCCTGCATTTCCTGCCTGCTCATTTGTCTGTCTAAATGCAACTTTATAATTCAGTATTTTCCCTAAAACTGACGTTTAATTGGTCCACGGCTTCTTGTTTCCTGCGTTTGGCCCATAGCCACCAAACCCTTCCATCCATACATCCGTTTAACTGTCCTTCGATGCCACAGCTTCATCTGGCAGCTTGTTCCAGGTATGGACTATCCTCTAAGTGAAAACGTTGCCTCTGTGGGTCCCTCTTAAATCTCTCCCCTCTCACCGTAACTCTGTGTTTCTAGGTTTAGAATCCTCGGCACTGGGAAAAAGCCTGTGAGCATTCACTTTATCCATGCCCCTCATGTTCTTGTACACCTCAATAAGGTCACCCCTCTGCCTCCTACACTGCAAAGAGACAGGTCCCAGCCTCTCCCCTGCAACATCCTGGTGAATCTCTTCTGTACCCTTTCCAACTTAATAATGTCTTTCCTGTAGCTGGGCGACTAGAACCGCACATCTCTGCTTTGTCAGCTTCTCTGACCACTATCCTTTGACCCGTGGAGTTAGCCCAGTGATCTCTTCTGGACTGCCTCTAATATGAGGGGGACCAAACTGTGTTGCAGATGTCGCTGTGTTGAGTTCAGAATCCGAGCGGCAGCTCCAGAGGAAGGTGTGCATTTGCTGCCATCTCCTGGTGAAGTGTATATTGGCTCCGTCCACCCAGTCTCAGACACCCTATAAACCAGCATCTGCAGCTCCTTGCCTCCACCCTGCACCCACCCCTGGCGGACATGTCCTGCATCTTTAACTCCAGAATTAATCTAGAATGAGATACCTTGTATTCACATCATCCACTGGATGTGTAGGAAAGGAACTGCAGATGCTGATAAGAGAAGACACAAAGTGCTGGAGTAACTCAGTGGGACAGGCAGCATCTCTGGAGGGAATGGAATGGGTGACGTTTCAAATCGAGACCCTTCCTCAGACTGAGAGTCAGGGGAGAGGGAGTCTAGCGCTATGGAAGGGTAAGGTGTGAAAACGATGCAAATGATGGTAAGGAAATATAGAATGGTTCTACATTCAACATTTCCTTATCATCATCCACTGGATGTTTGAACCAATTAATCCATTCTCCCCACTAGCTTAGTTCCCCTCTGCTGAAAGAGTCACGCAGCATGAAAGCAGGCCCATTGGCCCGCTGTTTCTATGCCAGCATTGAGCTCATCGATACTAATCCCATTTACCAGCACTTGACTCAGCTTTCTATGCCTTGGCATTTCAGGTCCTCGTCGAAGTGCTATTAAATATTGAGCTTCTCCTTCCACACCACCACCAGCAGTGCAATCAAACTTCCCACCACTCTCTAGATGAGAAAAATGTCCTCCACTCCCTACGCAATCCCCCACCTCTCACATTGCATTTCTCTGCTGTGCCAAAACCGTTCTCACTATCTGCCCTTTCCTTAGCTATCAGGGGTTTTCTCCCCCGAGCTCAACAGAACACCACAGACCATAGGCCGCGGGATTTTCACCGCCCAGCGGGGGCTTCAATATCAGGAGCCCCGACCGCCCCGACGTGGCAACTCCAACAGCCTGACCGCGGGACAAGACGGCAGGGAAGAGAAAAATACATTGTGGCCTTCCATCACAGTGAGGAGGGATTGGAGGAGACTCACTGTGATGGATGTTTCTTTTTGTTTGGTGTTAGTTTGTGATTGTATGTGTTATTGCATTTTTATTGATTATTCTTATTGGTCTTATTGTTCAACTGCGGGTAATGTTTCATTTCACTACACATTTATGTGTATGTGACAAATAAACCACTATTGACTATTGACTATTGACCACCATTTGCACAATTATGGACTTGGCTATTTTTAATGTATATGAAGGAACTGCAGACGCTGGTTTAAACCGAAGATAGACACAAAAAGCTGGAGTAACTCAGCGGGCCAGACAGCATCTTGCGCTAATATCTTAATTTTCGCATAGTCCTCTTTCTTTTAGAAATGTTATGTGTAACATTTGTATGATTTATGTTGTTGTGTGTTGGCTGAGTCTGTGATGCCCGTGATACTGCTGCAAAGAAGCTTCTCACTGTATCTGTATCTCACTGTTCTCATGCAGATGACAGTAAACCCAACTCCATCAAAGCAAATACAGATGATCAAGTCACTGCATTTAACTGGAAAGTTACATCCCAGGCAACATTGTGGTGAACCCCATCCCTCCTCAGTGTGTTGACCAGAGCTGTACCCTGTTTCCTAGCCTAGGAGTGCACACCAGAGCTGTACACAGTTGCCTGTAGAATTGTACACCAGGCGACACACAGCTCCTCACCCTAGGAGTGTACACTAGAGCTGTACACAGTTCCCCAGCCTAAGAGTGTATACCAGAGCTGTACACATTTCCCCATAGAATTGTACCCCGGGCTGTACACAGCACCCCACCCTAGGAGTATACACTAGAGCTGTACACAGTTGCCCGTACAATTGTACACCAGGCTATACACAGCACCTCACCCTAGGAGTGTACACCAGAGCTGTACACAGTTCCCCAGCCTAAGAGTGTACACCAGAGCTGTACACATTTCCCCATAGAATTGTACCCCGGGCTGTACACAGCACCCCACCCTAGGAGTATACACTGAGCTGTACCTAGAGCTGCACACAGTTCCCCATAGAATTGTACACCAGAGCTGTACACAGTTCCCCAGCCCAGCCAATGTTTCAGAGCAACATCCAATTCATATCGGCTCCACATGATGAAAGACAGAATACCATCTGCCTTCTCCAGCATCTTATCTACCGTGCAGCCCCCTTCACATCAAGACCCCACCCCTGCTACGTCCTTGCCATAATAGTTCTCCTAAAACATATCACCACAACCCAGGTAAAATCCCGGGAATCTTCTCTGCATCCTCTCCTTTGTGATCACACCCTTCCTGTAACGTGGTGACTGAAACTGCACACCAGCTGTGGGATAAAGGCTTTGCAAGCTGACTGTTTGCTTCCTGTTCTGAAGCCCCCAGCCCTAGCCAACGAAGGCACGCGTCCCTGAAGCCTTCACCATATTATCTACCTCTGCAGTGACTTTAAGAACTGTGTTGTTCACCAGAACCCCCTGTTCCTCAATGCACCTCCCATTACTATCTATGTCCTAACCCTTATTAGTTTTCCCAAAGTGCATCACCATCACGAGGGCGCAGTGGCAGAGTTGCTGCCTTACAGTGCCAGAGACTCAGGTTGATCCTGACTACAGGTGCTGTCTGTACGGGGTTTGTTCGACTCTATACCACTCTTATCAGGGTTACATTTCATCTCCGGTTGTTCTGCCAATTTTACAAACTGACCTTTATCCTAAAACACTTCCCCTCACTGTCAACAGCACCTTGAATGTTTTTGCATCTGCAAATTTACTCATTATACCCACTTCTTGTTACTGGCTTAATTTGCTCATGTATTGTCTGATTTGACTTAACTGGATAGCAAGCAAACAAAAGTTTTACACTGTATCTTGGTAAATGTGACAGTAATTAACCATTTGGAATACCAATTTCTTTTATGTGTAGGGAGGAACTGCAGATAGACAATAGACAATAGACAATAGGTGCAGGAGTAGGCCATTCAGCCCTTCGAGCCAGCACCGCCATTCAATGCGATCATGGCTGATCACTCTCAATCAGTACCCCGTTCCTGCCTTCTCCCCATACCCCCTCACTCCGCTATCCTTAAGAGCTCTATCCAGCTCTCTCTTGAAAGCATCCAACGAACTGGCCTCCACTGCCTTCTGAGGCAGAGAATTCCACACCTTCACCACCCTCTGACTGAAAAAGTTCTTCCTCATCTCCGTTCTAAATGGCCTACCCCTTATTCTCAAACTGTGGCCCCTTGTTCTGGACTCCCCCAACATTGGGAACATGTTATCTGCCTCTAATGTGTCCAATCCCCTAATTATCTTATATGTTTCAATAAGATCCCCCCTCATCCTTCTAAATTCCAGTGTATACAAGCCCAATCGCTCCAGCCTTTCAACATACGACAGTCCCGCCATTCCGGGAATTAACCTAGTGAACCTACGCTGCACGCCCACCATAGCAAGAATATCCTTCCTCAAATTTGGAGACCAAAACTGCACACAGTACTCCAGGTGCGGTCTCACCAGGGCCCGGTACAACTGTAGAAGGACCTCTTTGCTCCTATACTCAACTCCTCTTGTTACGAAGGCCAACATTCCATTGGCTTTCTTCACTGCCTGCTGAACCTGCATGCTTCCTTTCATTGACTGATGCACTAGGACACCCAGATCTCGTTGAACTCCCCCTCCTCCTAACTTGACACCATTCAGATAATAATCTGCCTTTCTATTCTTACTTCCAAAGATGCAGATAGACACAAAATGTTGTGGCAACATCTGTGAAGAGAAGGAATGGGTGATGTTTCGGATGAAGACCCGAGTCTGAAGAAGGGTCTCGACCCAAAACGTCACCCATTCCTTCTCTAGGGAGATGCTGCCTGTCCCGCTGAGTTACTCCAGCATTGTGTGTCCAATTTAGTTTACAACCAACTCCTTAAATTAAATAACAAACAGGAAAGCACCGAGCACAGTTCTTTGCAGATCACCTTTGGTCACTGAGGAAAGGTCCTGACCTGAAATGTTATGTTTATTTCCCTCCACAGATGCTGACTGGTCTGCCAAGTTCCTCCAGCAGTTTGTTTTTGCTCATTGGCTGAGAAGTTGGACAGTGAAGAAGGTTATCTACAATTACAAAAGGGTCTTGATTAACTGGAGCAATGGACTGAGGAATGGCAATGGAGTTTAATTCAGTTGTATGTGAGGCGTTGCATTATCTGGACCTCACTGTATTTGTGCACCTGGTAATATCCTCTACTGCAGGAGTGGGCAACAGGTACAGCTGTACCACATGTTGATAAGGCCACATTGGGGTACTCTGTACATTTCTGGTTGCCATGCATTAGGAAGGGTGTCATTAAACATGAAAGGGTGCACAAAATAAATTCAAGGTTGTTACCAGGATGTTACACAAGAGATAGGAGCAGAATTAGGCCATTTGGCCCATCAAGCCTACTCTGCCATTCAAGGCTGATCTATCTCTCCCACCTAACCCCTTTCTCCTGCCTTCTCCCCTACTAATCAATAATCTATCTATCCAATGTTCTATAGATTCAGGATCAGTTCCTGTGGATTGGAGGGTAGCTAATGTTGTCCCACGTTTTAAGAAAGGAGGGAGAGAGAAAACGGGAAATTATAGACCAGTTAGTCTATAATTTGTACCTCCAAAGACGTACAGGTATGTAGGTTAATTGGCTGGGTAAATGTAAAAATTGTCCCTAGTGGGTGTAGGATAGTGTTAATGTACGGGGATCACTGGGCGGCACGGACTTGGTGGGCCGAGAAGGCCTGTTTCCGGCTGTATATATATGATATGATATGATACATCAGTGGTGGGGCAGATGCTGGAGTCAATTATAAAAGACGAAATTGCGGAGCATTTGGATAGTAGTAACAGGATTGTTCCGAGCCAGCATGGATTTACGAAGGGGAAATCATGCTTGACTAATCTTCTGGAATTCTTTGAGGATGTAACCAGGAAAATTGACAGGGGAGAGCCGGTGGATGTGGTGTATCTTAACTTTCAGAAAGCCTTTGACACATAGGGCAAAATTAGAGCACATGATATTGGAGGTAGGGTACTGACATGGATAGAAAATTGGTTGACAGACAGAAAGCAAAGAGTGGGGATAAATGGGTCCCTTTCAGAATGGCAGGCAGTGACCAGTGGAGAACCGCAAGGCTCGGTACTGGGACCACAGCTATTTACAAATATGATGAGCGTTTGATAGCACTCGGCTTGTACTCTCTGGAGTTTAGAAGGACGAGGGGGACTTCATTGATACTTACCGAATAGTGAAAGGCCTGGATAGAGTGGATGTGGAGAGGATGTTTCCACTAGTGGAGAGTCTGGGGCCAGAGGTCATAGCCTCAGAATTAAAGGACGTTCCTTTAGGAAGGAGATGAGGAGGAATTTCTTTAGTCAGAGGGTGGTGAATCTGTGGAATTCATTGCCACAGAAGGCTGTGGAGGCCAAGTCAATGGATATTTGTAAGGCAGAGATAGACAATAGGTGCAGGAGGAGGCCATTCGGCCCTTTGAGCCAGCACCGCCATTCAATGTGATCATGGCTGATCATTCTCAATCCGTACCCCGTTCCTGCCTTCTCCCCATACCCCCTGACTCCACTATCCTTAAGAGCTCTATCCAGCTCTCTCTTGAATGCATTCAGAGAATTGGCCTCCACTGCCTTCTGAGGCAGAGAATTCCACAGATTCACAACTCTCTGACTGAAAAAGTTTTTCCTCATCTCAGTTCTAAATGGCCTACTCCTTATTCTTAAACTATGGCCCCTTGTTCTGGACTCCCCCAACATTGGGAACATGTTTCCTGCCTCTAACGTGTCCAACCCCTTAATAACTTATACGTTTCGATAAGATCTCCTCTCATCCTTCTAAATTCCAGTGTATACAAGCCTAGTCGCTCCAGTCTTTCAACATATGAAAATCCCGCCATTCCGGGAATTAACCTAGTAAACCTACGCTGCACGCCCTCAATAGCAAGAATATCCTTCCTCAAATTTGGAGACCAAAACTGCACACAGTATTCCAGGTGTGGTCTCACTAGGGCCCTGTACAACTGCAGAAGGACCTCTTTGCTCCTATACTCAACTCCTCTTGTTATGAAGGCCAACATTCCATTGGCTTTCTTCACTGCCTGCTGTACCTGCATGCTTCCTTTCAGTGACTGATGCACTAGGACACCCAGATCTCGTTGTACATCCCCTGTTCCTAACTTGACACCATCAGATAATACTCTGCCTTCCTATTCTTACCACCAAAGTGGATAACCTCACACTCGGTGTTGGGATGGTTTTTGTTTCTGTTTTTGGCTGTGTATGTGTGGTGGGGGTGTGGGGTGGGGTGGGGCGGGGGGAAACCTTTCTTTTATTAGGTCTCTTCCCCGGGGCGCAGCTCGCCCGCGGGGCCTTCCATCGCCCGGTGCGGCTCGGCTGCGGGCCTTAACATCGCCGGTGCGGCTCGGCCGCGGGACGTTTCAGTGCCTGGTGCGGCTCGGCCACTGGACTTAACATCGCCCGGTACGGCCGCGGGACGTTTCAGTGCCCGGCGCGGCTTGGCCGCTGGACTTAACATCGCCAGCGCGGCTCGGCCGCGGGACGTTCAGTGCCCGGTGCGGCTCGGCCGCTGGACTTAACATCGCCCAGTGCGGCCGCGGGACGTTCAGTGCCCGGTGCGGCTCGGCCGCTGGACTTAACATCGCCCGGTGCGGCCGCGGGACGTTTCAGTGCCCGGTGCGGCTCGGCCGCGGGACGTTTCAGTGCCCGGTGCGGCTCGGCCGCTGGACGTTTCAGTGCCCGGTGCGGCTTGGCCGCTGGACTTAACATCGCCCGGTGTGGCCACGGGACGTTTCGGTGCCCGGGGCGGCTCGGTCGGGGGGCCTTCCATCCCCTTGCGGGGGCTGTGCGTGTCGTTTGCCTCGGTAGGGGTCGAGCTGCCTGTCCGTGGGTGCGGGGGGAAGAGAGGGGAAGTTTTGTTGCCTCCATCACAGTGAGGGGGTGTTTGGAGTCACTGTGATGGATGTTTGTGTTGGGGTCGGGTGTCCTGTGTTCTTTTCTTTTTTGCTGTGTTTTGTGTGACTGCTGAAATTTCGCTCGGTGTTGTGCCGAGTGACAATAAAGTGTTGTTATGTTATGTTATGTTATGTTATCCACATTAAACTGCATCTGCCATGCATCCGCCCACTCACACAACCTGTCCAAGTCACCCTGCAACCTCATAGCATCTTCCTCACAGTTCACACTACCACCCAGCTTTTTATCATCTGAACTGGATTCTGTGAAACTGAATAATTCAATGTTCATACCTTTGAGTTGTAGACTAGGGTGCTCAGTAAAGAACAAACGCAAACTTCCCTTCTCTGGGGAAAAGATTGGGACTATTCACCATATCTCTGCCCTTCCTGACTTAATAATCCTCAGCCACCTCCTCTCCAGTGAAGTCGCAGTACCAACCCATCCATCCTCTCCTAAAACTCCCCCTCTACTCCCAGCTCCCCTCCCCCTCTACTCCCAGCTTCCCTCCCCCTCTACTCCCAGCTCCCCTCCCCCTCTACTCCCAGCTCCCCTCCCCCTCTACTCCCAGCTCCCCTCCCCCTCTACTCCCAGCTCCCCTCCCCCTCTACTCCCAGCTCCCCTCCCCCTCTACTCCCAGCTCCCCTCCCCCTCTACTCCCAGCTCCCCTCCCCCTCTACTCCCAGCTCCCCTCCACTCCCAGCTCTGTTCCCCACCTACCTTGGTTTCCTTTCTCATCAGATTGCATCAGACGCAGCCCTTTGTTGCCTCCAGCCTTCATCTCCCAGCCTCTGCTCTGTTTCCACCCTTCCCTCCCCTTCCTTCCCTCCCCTTCCTTCACCCCCTCATCTCCTGGGTCCACCTATGGCTTGCCCCAGCCCTCCCTCCACTGGCCATCTCCACTTCTACTCTTTCAGTCCAGATGAGGAGCAGCTGTGATCAGACAACTGAATCATCCTACCACAACCAGAGATCAGTGCTGAACAATTATCTACCTCTTTGGTGACCCTCGGACTATCCTTGATTGGACTTTGCTGGCTTTACCTTGCACTAAACGTTATTCCCTTGTATTGTTTTGTAAATGTACTGTAATACACTGTACACTGTATGGCCCAGATTGTATTCATGTATTTTCTTTCTGCTCGCAATAAAAGCTTTTCACTTAATAATAAACTAAACTGATTAACTGAACTGAAAGCCGACCCGAGACGTTGCCTGTCCATTCCCCCCACGGACGCTGCCTGACCCCCTGAGATGCACCAGCATTCTATTGTGCAACAGAATTCAAATTCCGACTCCTTATCTCTGTATCATGTGGATGGTTGGATCCCTCCCCCTCCACACATTCCACCACTATCAATGTAAAACCACGGAGAGCATCAGCAAACCGTCAGCAAACAAAGGGTTTTATTGCCAAGCCTGGGCAGCACAGTGCCCGAGCTCCTTGGATCTCTGTGGGTTTCAGGCCTGTGCTGGCTGAGCTCTAGCTGGGTCTTCATACTCAATCCTGCCATCGTGGAACATCTTCATCACCGTCCCGTTCCTGCTCTGATCCAGGACCAGCTCCAAGAATCCCTCTGCAATCTGGCAAGGCCTGGATCAACAAAGAGGATTGCCAAACATTTGGTCAGGTGAGAATGTCCCTGTCAACCCTACAGGTCAAGGCTGCTCATCAGCCTGGAGATGGTCCAGATCCGACCTTCAGCACTTGGGGTCAACTCCAGCCCATTGGAACCCATTCTGTCACCAGCGGAGAAGGGAACTCATCCAGTACAACGCCAAAAGATGCAAAATGCTGCAGTAACTCAGCGGGCCAGGCAGCATCTCTGGAGAGAAGGAATGGGTGACGCTTTGTGTCGAGACCCTTCTTCAGACTGAGAGTCAGGAGAGAGGGAAACTAGAGATATGGAGGGGTAAGGTGTGAAAACGACAGATCAAAGCAGACGATGCTCAAGGAAATGTGGAATGGTTCATTGTTAGCTGAGGGGGGGGGGAGGGGGGGGGGTTGACAAATTGGCGTAAAATCAATAAAATTAATCAGGACAGTGAAACGAGTTGGAGAACTAGGGACAGAGAGAGAAGGAAAGTAAGGGTTACTTGAAGTTAGAGAAGTGAATGTTCACACGCCAGCCTGGTGACCACTCCATATGAATGTCAGGGAGGGGATGAGAATCCTCCAGCCTCCACACCGGTTTCCATACTCACCGCAGAAGTGTCCCCAACATTCCAATCAAATTATCCATGACCTTGCTTCCACTTCCTTCCAGACCCCTCACAAGCCGAGTGTCAACCAGAGAGGGGCACATTGCGTTTACCCGAACACCATGATTCTTCATGCAGTCCAGCTGAAACCAGAGGTCCTGCACTGTCACAAATGCTCTGCTACTAAAGGGTGACAACGTGAAAGCAGAAGGCTGTCTGGCCACATGCCTACTCTATCAGTCAACAGAAATCATAATTCCTCACAACACAGGAAGCTATTTGGTCCATCAAACCTATGCTGGTTCTCAGAGCAACACCATCAATCACATTTCCACACATCTCCCTGTAGTCCAAACCCCTCGAATGAATACAAGAAAAATAAAGATCAGTTGGAAGTTTGGGTGGGGAAATGTCCGGATTGTAATCCAGAAGTGTGAGGTGTTGCAAAGTCAAATGGCGGGAGTCATCGAATCATACAGCATGGAAACAAGCCCTTCTATCTGTCCTTCACCCCTTCCATCTCCCCTCCCCTCCCCCACTACTCCCAGCTCCACCCACTACTCCCAGCTCGCCTCCTCCTCTACTCCCAGATCCCCCCTCTACTCCCTGCTCCCCTCCCCCCACACCCACACAGCCAGGCGCACACACTCACACCCACACCCACAGCTACACCCACATTCACACACACACTCACACCCACACCCACACCCACACAGCCAGGCGCACACACTCACAGCCACACCCACACCCACAGCTACACCCACATTCACACACACACTCACACCCACACCCACACCCACACAGCCAGGCGCACACACTCACAGCCACACCCACACCCACAGCTACACCCACATTCACACACACACTCACACCCACACCCACACAGCCAGGCGCACACACTCACACTCACACCCACACCCACACCCACACCCACACCCACAGCTACACCCACATTCACACACACACTCACAGCCACACAGTTTTAATTTGCTGATGCCAAAGCTGTTTTGTGCTTTTGATGTCGAGGCTCTAAGGTCAGATTCTGTTCATTGTTAGTATTGCTGGGTGAGGGAGTCCTCACCAAACTCCCATACCTCCTCCTCCCTCAGTTTTGGAGCTTATTGCATGGCCAGAGCTTTCCCAGAAGTGTTGACTCCCATTGCTCACCGACCAGCAGCAGAAGCTGGGGGTAGGGGGGGGGGGGGGGGGGTGGAGGGGTTCACGTACTGTAATACTTACAGAGAGGGCTTGTGTGTGTCCCACCACTCCACACTTGGTGGCCGTGTAAACTGGACCACCTTCCATCGGGTAAAATGCTGTTTGGTGCAGGACAGAGAGAGATTCAGGTACAGCCTGGATTGTAACACTCCCAGCACCCAGTCAACCCCAGCACTGAGGGCCACCAATGACAGTGAGCCTCAACCACAAGGAGCTGCCAACAAGCAGTGACACAGTTTGTGGGCACCACCCCTGTGCAGTGCCACCAGGCACGACCCCAACACTGGCACCAGATACAACTCTGGACACCAACACTGGCCACAAACAGAACAAATGAGACTCAGATGCTGGAATCTAGAAATAAATCCTTGACTTCCTGACGGCAAACATTAAGGGTGGGCAACGAAACATCCTCGACAATAATTTCCAACACTGATGCCACGCAAAGCTGTGTTCTCAGCCCCTTGCTATACATTTACTACGATGCAGCCAAATTTAACTCCGTCCATTTACAGATAACACCACCACAGTGGGTTGGACCTCAATCAATGATAAGATGGAGTAGAGGAAGCAGATAGAGAAGTTAGTACCATGGTGTCAAGACAATGTCAGCAGAATGAACGAACTGGTAGTCAACCTCAGGAAGCGGGGTGGTGTGCCTATCCCAGTCAGTGTCAACATTGGAGATGGTCAAAACATCAACGTTCCAGGTGTAAATATTAATAATTTGTCATGGTTTAACCACATTGACACCAATTGCAAAGAAAGTACATCAACACCTCCACTTTCTCATAAGGCTTAGTATGGGTGTTAGGGGTTATGGGGAGAGGGCAGGAGAATGAGGTTGAGAGGGAAAGATAGATCAGCCATGATTGAAGGTGGAGTAGACTTGATGGGCTGAATGGCCTAATTCTGCTCCTTTAACTTATGAAGGCTAAGGATATTCAGCATGTCTTCAATGACTTTTCCCAGTATTAATGATGCACCAAAGCAAGCACCCGATCAAGATGCATCACAGCCTGGTATGGCAATAGGTCTGCAGCCCACTCCATCACACAGACCAGACTCCCCAACATTGACTCCATCTGCACGCTGCCTCAGGAAAGTAACATAATTAAGGACCATACACACTCTGGTCATTCTCTCTTCTCCCCTCCCCCATCAAGCAGAAGATGCAAAAACTTGAAAGCACATACCACCAGGTTCAGGAACACTCTTGCCTGCTGTTTGGAGATTCCTGAAAGGACCTCTTTTATGGAAGGGATGAATTCATGATCTTTCAATCTACCTCTTTGCTGCTCTTGCACTTTTTTCCTTGCACCTTCTCTGATATTCTGCACTATTTCTTATCTCTGTTGCTCTACTGATATACTCATGTATAGTATGATTGGCCTGGATAACATACAATACAAAGTTTTTCACAGGGTGGTAAAGGTGCGGGTGAATCTCTGCCTGACCTGGAAGGGCCGCCCTGGATTCTGGATGGAGGGGCGGGAGAATTGCACCTCCTTTGGTTGCAGG